>NC_139318.1:14040000-15271666 GCF_056507025.1 Lutjanus erythropterus | reverse complement strand
TTATAATATGAGGGTTACCACTCAATATACTGTGATACTGTAAACAAGATGTTATATTGCTATTTTTATAGGAAAACTGTCATAGTATAAAGAACAACACCCCATATGCATAAAATCTGAGTTAAAATAAGTTTTTATATATTTTATATCTAGTGGCCAAGAGCTTAAACAACAAACACAAAAATGAACCACTGCCACAGATCTTTGAGTCTATCATGATGTCACAATACAGTGTTTTCAAGAACTGATAAACAAAATATAACATCATGATGAGCTGGGTGCATCAATATTTTTTTAAACCCCTAGAATATTATGCAGATTCAATTTCATAGGCAGCATTTTGACCCTTTGTCTTACATTCAAGTTGTTCAACTTGTTTTTTTTTCTTTTTGTAATTATTCAAAGTACCTGTGAAAGTTTACTGTTTCAGCGGTCTTATGTCATTTGGGATTTTATAAATATAAATAAAGAATACGGACCAATATATTGATATTAGAGGTTTTTTTTACTTCTCAATATTGTCCTCAGCCCTAAAAATCCCATATTGGTCGGGTTCTACTACAAACATGTTTCATTCAGACGTTGTTAGCCAACAGGCATCCATCCAGACTCATGAACCGTGAACTTGCTTCTGTCATTGTAAGTGAGCAGCAGCTTTTCAGCAAACTTCCGTCCCACAGGATGACACTGAACACCCTGCAGACAATCCTAATTTCAGCCTCTTGTGCCTGAAATCACATTTTAAGTCATTAAGAAACAGCTTATTCAAACTGGAAAGTTTGCAGACACAGGCGATTGGGTTTAATACCTACATCTGAGTCACATAACATCTAAAGCAAATAATGTAAAGAGTAGTGTTTTGATAGGCCCGCGTGATCTTAAATACCCAAAGCTCCTCTCTTGACTCTGAATGGAAAATCCCTCAACACACTCTGTCAACTTACTATAAAGGACCAGGCTGAAACACCCCCAGGAGTTTAGCTTAGTGGAAACATCTCCTATAGAGGCAGCATGAAAGAGGAAGAAGAAAGAAAAGGGTGAAAACCAGTCTGTACTGTATGCATCTATTGAATATTTAGAGAATTCATCAATATTTCAGTGAAGTGTGAGACAAACACATGTTAAAAGTCTGGAAAATGGTAGGAGGCTGTGTAGTGTATCACTGTAACTTATTCATTCTCTATGAACTGAACTCTCCTGGCTTTGCTTCCACAAACAACATGTTTACCAACACGCATGAATCATGTCAGAGAAAGAAACAAACAAAGACAAAAAATCTTGCTTTGCAGGAAAACTGGTATAAAAAATGCATACTTGCACGATCGTATTTGCAGACTTCATTAATGCAGATGAACTCCACTGTTCAAATTTTAGCATCATGGAGAGGTCAATGCTTTACCACAAAGGTTCCCAACATAGGGGCTGCAACACCCCAAAAGGTCCAAAGATTAATCAAAGGGTCCCATTATTTTTCTTTTTTCATATTTGCATTTTTCATGTGAAAAACTTTTCAAATTAAATAAATTAATGGAAACATTAATAGTCAACCTGCTAACAGCTCATGCCCCCACTTTGGCCCTAACCTGTGATTTGGGAATAGTAAAGTAAGACAAAAGTAAATTCATTTTTCGTTGTCCCATTGGGAGCCACTGCTTTAACCGCATGTAGGCTATGTCAACATCTATTGTTCTTTAAATTTACCAGCCACAACATTATTCTTGCTAGCTGCAATTTCAGTGTGAATAAATGGTGGACTAGATAGATATAAGTCAAGCTTTAACCCTTAGATCACAAAATGTTAAGAAGACAGCAGTGATTTGAGCTAAATGCTGACACTAGCATTGCAATATGTGCACAATGACAATCCTGCCACCGTAATCTGGACCAGATTTTATGGCAATCCATCCAACAGTTGCTGAGTGAGACAAACATTGCCATACCAGAGCCATACCACGAGAGTGTGTGGCTAAAAATTCTGGTCCAATTTTGAAGGACAAGAGATAAATAATGATTGGTAGAGCACATGTGAGTTTGAGAATAAAACAATGCACCATAATAACTCTTTTAATTTACATTTGAAATCAAAATCTATTTTAAACTTCTGTTTTGCCTGAGACAACTTAGCAACAGACAAACATCATCTGGTATGTAACCAGAGGAGAGACTATATGCACACCTGCATCCTCCTCCTCCCTATCTCTAACCTCAGGGTCACTTAAAGTCCACCACATTCCATCCAGAACACACTATTACTACCATACCTCGCTAAATTAGCATGAAAACACATTTATTTTTTCTTGAGAAACAGACAGGAAATTCTTTGTGAAATTGGCAAGTTTTCTCTGCAGGAACAAAGATCTGTTGGACCAATAAAACAGCCTTTTTGCCTGAACACACAAAGTCTGGCTCCTTAAGTCTGTGTCCACTGACAACGTTTTATTCCAGTTTGTCGGAGGGGAAAAAGTTGACTTTTTATTGTGAGACTGCAAAGACAGGCAATTAAAGGCCGCATTCCTGAGCCCACTGTTGCCCTGTATGAGTTTACTTTACAGGAAAGGCTGGATGGTCTTTACGGTTCAGACCCTCCCCTTCTATTGTAGATTTCCACTAAGAGAGAACATGCCTGACAAATCCACTTCCAATAAGCTGGCTCCAGCCTGGATGACTTTTCTTTTGCCAAAATAGTGTAGTTTTATGTGATTTATTCTGCATTTATGAGGAAAACTGGTATTAAGAATAATTTGGTTGTGCTACAAAGTGAAGTGCAGGTGTACAACCCCAATTCCAAAAACGCTGGGATGCTCTGTAAAACATAAATAAATACAGAACGTAATGAACTACAAAAACTTTTCGACCTATATTCAGTTGAATACAGTTCAAAGACAAGATGTTTTATGTTCAAACTGATTAACTTTATTGTTACAGTCATTCTGAATTTGATGCTTGCCAAATGTTTAGACAGGGTCATGTTTCATACTGTGGTACATCACCTTTTTTTTAACATCACTCGGTAAGTGTTTTGGAACTGAGCACACTAATTACGGAAGTTCTGAAAGTGAAATTCTTTTACATTCTTGCATGACACACGACTTCAGGCGCTCCACCGTCCAGGGCAGAGATTTCTCCTGATTTTCTGAATCTTTAAATGATATTGTGGATTTTAGATGGTGAAATCCTTAAATTCTTTGAAACTGTGTGTTGAGAAACATCATTCTTAAACTAGGGGTGTCCCAATCCGATATTGATATCGGATATCAGTCCGATATCAGCCAAAAAACGAGTATCGGATTTTATCGGACTGCATCTAAAATCTCAGATATAAGCGCTCAGATAAGCAGTCCATTTTCCGCTGCAGCACTTCTATCCATAGGTGACTCTGGTTGCTGACTGTTGTTCTTTGTTTGAGTAACATCACTTGATCAAACCTTTTCTAACATTCCACACTACAAAATAAGTAATAAAAGTATGTATGATTCGTGCTGATATCGTATCGGATCGATATCAGTATCGGTATCGGCCAATACTCAAGGCTGCAATATCGGTATCGTATCAGAAGTGAAAAAGCTGTTTTGGGACATCCCTATCTTAAACTGATTGACTATTTGCCCACACAGTTTTTCATAAAGTGGTGAACCTTCCCTCTTCCATCCCTTTGAACAGCTGTACCTTTCGAGGATGCCCCTTTAATATCCAGTCCTGTTATTAATTAATCGGTTTACATGTGGAATATACCAAACAGGTGCTGTTTGATCGTTCCACAACTCTTCCACTCTTCCACTTCTTGCCTGTCCCGACCTTTTTTAAATGTGTTACTGGCATGAAATTTAGAATGAATGTATATTTACAAAAAACAAGGTTTATCAGTTTGATCGTTAAATATCTTGTCTTTATACTGTACTCAACTGAACTGCAAACGCATTGCATTCTGATTTTATTTACATATTCCACAGAGTCCCAACTATTTTGAAATCAGGGTTGTAAATAAAATTAAAAATGAATTACATTTTCGTCACACTGCTCAGGTTTGTTGTGGCTATAATTTTGGGCCTCTCCTCTCAAGTAATCCTCAGAGAACCAAGTCAAGCAGCTTACTGTGTTCCACGATTACAATGTAGGATTTGTAATCAGCACATAATGTGCCTTTGGGTTTTGTTGTTTCCTCAAACTGAGCTTCACTAATATAGCTCACAACATCTCCATTAAGTCAGAGCTGCTAATAGAGTCACTTTGTTACTGAAGTGATTGGTGGTCATAAGAATCAGCTGATACAGATGAATGAACAGTTGTCTGTGCTCGTCTAGAACGTGTGATGCTTTTTTGTGTTGCATTCCTAAAACAGTGTTGCACACATTAGTCACACTCTTTCAGACACTAACCCGAACCACCTGTACCTCATAGCGGGATCACTTCATTTTACAATGTACAGTTTGTTTCACAGCAGAAGTACATTTACCTCCTCCCTGCTCTGACTGCAGAAACAGTAGGTCTGAATCCCTTTTGCTGCATGAATGGTCTCTACAGTAAAAACTATTATCTTAGAGCACACGGGGGCTGAACAATGGTTTCTTCACAGGAGTATGGGTGGCTGGTTCTATTCAAAGTACCAGAGATGTGAAAGGGTTCCTTCTGAATGCAGCTCTACTTGAAGAGGAAACCCCAGTGTTCTGTACATCACATTACACAATTGGCCAAATTGCTGGTGGCTTAATCACCTGGTTACATGTCGCTGCTGCAGGGCAGCAACTTTTAGTTTGTCGTCATCGGCTCTGATTGTGTATTATTTTATTGATGGATGCTTCAGCTGACACTGGACCTCGATAGTAGTTTAATATCAGATGGGCTCCTTTGGCAGAGAAATATCTGCACATCAAAAAGGAACCTGACTGTATGGACATCAATGTGACTTTGGTGTGTGGAGTGAAGTGATGCTCTTACCTCCATTTATGCAGGGCAAAGCCAGGACACTGTTCTCCACAGGCAACACAGGGCTGTCCTCTCTGAGGCTCATCTGCAGGGTTCAGCTTGGGACAAACAGGAGATGAAGATTCATAGTTTGTACTAGTTTTGTACATTTACACAACATCAACTATTACTCTAATACTGGGTTGCAAAAAGAGCTAGTTAATATATTATATTAATATAATATTAATATAAGTTTGTCAAAAGTTGGTTTAAATTAAGTTAATCCAGATTTAGAATTAAGGAAAGCTCTGTTACTATAGTAAAAACTAATCCCTGTTTAGTAAATCCAATTTTACTGATGTACAGTAAACAGAGTTTAGTCAGTATGGGGAAGCTTTCTTGCCCAAATGTAAATAAATAAATAAAAAGAAAGTAAATTAAGAGTGTTGTCAGGACCTAGTAGGGTTAAAAGAGGAGGGGAAATGGTTCAGCTTCTCTGTATTCCTTAGTTTAAGTTTTAAGTTTAATTTAACTTAAGTTTCATCAGTATAGGGATCCCTGATGATTTATGTAAACCAAAATTAAATAGAGCTAATTGTTACAGAGATTGCTTACCTAAACTAAAATAAATAAATAAATAATGAATTTAAATATATATATATATAATACACAATACTATTAGAGTAGAAAAAACATTACATTTTTAGTTAGCTGGCTAAAAAGTGAACGAGTGATTACAATTTTTTCAGTGTTTATTAGCTAGTTTTTCTTTTTTCCTTTTTTTTTTTTTACCATCATTTCTTTCCTCTCATATCTTTAGCTAGCACCAACATAGCTTAGTTAGTCTACTCATGATGGCTGAGCAGAGACACTCCAATATCTCCTCCTTTGAGGAAAAACCTGTTGGTCAAATTAATGGAACAATATGGATAAATAATGGAGGGCTTTAAAACCAGACTATCAGCACAGTAAAAGAAAAACAGCAAATTTAAAGTTAACATTTCACATTTGAAATTGAAGTTTTGGTGCAACAGAATTAAATTTAATCTATGTACAGAGCAAAAACTGAATTCAGGTTTAAAATTGAATCTTAATTTAATATTAAGATAGTTTTAAAGTTTGGTGCAACATAATTTCATCACCACAACAGACTGTACAGTAATGTGCTAATTTAACACACATATCAAAATAAGTTCTTAATGTATCCTGCATTATTGTTAAAACATGTTTGACTCTATATTAGGTTAAAACTGTGTTTGCCACATAATTCACGTCCTATATTCATCAACTAAAGCCTCTGTCTGAAACAGAAACACATCTCTTATCATGTTTCATGCTGTGTTGTTAATGAGGCTCGTGCCAGCGTTGTGTTAACAGATGAAACTTGATGCCCTTAGCAAGAGGACGGGGCAGAAACAGAAAAAAATCACATCAAACAGGAATATACGCAGGCATGCGTGTTTTTTAATTAGAGCGCAAAAGCAAGTGGAGTCATGCGCTGTGTGCAAACCAGCAGAAGTCTAACTTTGCCTTGTTACCTACCGATCTGCTGGAGTCTCTCCTCTTGTTGCTGCGACTGAACATGACAGGATGATCCCAGGAGAGTGAAGGCACGGTCGGCTCCGAGTGAGACAAACGGCGCACGGAGGAAACTGGAGATCAGGGCGTACTTGTTGAAAAAAACACACAAAACAAAGATCCCTCACGACGCACCGAGTCTTGGCTGTAGTCCGATCATATTAACCTCTCTCATTAATGAATGAAGCTATGCGGTTCCGGATAGCAGCTCCACCCTGTTTCCTCACAGCCAATGAAGGACTGGAGAAACACTTTTAAAAAGGGACAAACTATAATTACACTTCGATAAAACCAGCGGTGAGGTGGTAAATGATAGTGTGGATGAGTTCCGACGTCCAGTCTGAGAAGAGCTCAAGGCAAATTACAGACCCTGTAATCACTGAGGAAATAAATGTTTTTATTGTATTCTCCATGAAACACCCTAAATTCATATAACTACTTTCCTTTTACTCAATATGGATTGCAAACAGAGACGGGCAGTATTTCAATCAAATGTATTTGATTATGTTTGAGTGAAAAAATTATACTTGAACAAAATAAGATGCAATTTGCAACAAAATACTTCAAGACTTGGTTGCACCAGTAAGAATTTATGTAATTTAAGATTAAATCACAGTTCAGCAAAACTGGATTTCTGAGAAAATTAAGCAGAGCTCTAATTAAAACCCAAGTAAGTAAATTAAGTAAATTCAATTTTGTTGGTGTAAATTAAGCAGAGTTTGATCACTATGGGGATGCTTGCTTACGCAAATAAAATAAATAGAGTGCCGTTGGGTTCTAGTAAGTATAAAAGAGGAGGGGAGACCATTAAGATTCATCTGCCCTGCATTCTGTAACAACACATTACATTGTTTGCTAACTAGCTAAAAAGTTAATTAGCCAAGTTAATCCTCCTTAAGTGTAAATTTTAAGTTAACATTGCATCACAAATAAAGTTGTTGGTGCAACAGGATTAAATTTGATCTAGGTTAAACTAAACTGAGGTTCAGATATGGGTTTAATCTTTCTTTACTTTAAGCTAGTTTTAAAGTTTGGTGCAACGTAATTTTAAGTTAAACCATGATTGTTGTTTTTATTATTTAATATGACATTGTATTCTCAAATAAGGCACATTTTTATCCTCAGATTTAAACTGTAGGGGAAAAAAAGCTGTACAACAATTACGCTAATCACAGTTAGATGCAAGTGGGGCCCATTGTCAACTACATGTCATTTGTTTTCCTGTAAATCGGTTGATAATTCTTTTTGAGTGACAACACAGGGTTAGGGGGCCCATCTCTGATTGAAAAATCAAGGAAGAAAATGTCCTGACACACCGGATGGTTTGTTACACAGAACCATCAGAGAAGTAGTTCTTAGACACTGTTTGGAAAAGGGCAGGCACTTTCGAAAAAAAACACTTGCCAGGTGATTGGATGAACCCTGGCTTCAACCAATCACAGCAAAAGCAAAAACATCTTCTTCAGTGCTGTTCTTTGCTCTTTTTTCAGTGAAAAAATACTTAATATATAATCGATACTATCGCAGTATCTACACTAAACTCTTCAGGAGCTGTCAGTTTGTTCAAGACAAGCTGCTTCCATGGACGCTTCTAGTTGTAGTAGTTGCCAGTAGTCCTTCTTTGGATGCTGATTGGCTGCACCACTTTTGGTGCAGACACAAACGGATAACTGGAAGCCTGGCAAGATGGATTTTCACATGACCTTGCAAATCCAGCTGCCTCACAGGGTAAGAACATATTATTATACCAAAAGATTCATAACAGTTTGAAAATGTGAGTGAAAAAAAAATTCACCATTCTTTTCATTCATGTATGTGCCAGCACATTGTGTTCATGCCAATAAAACTGAATCGAATTTAATTGAAAATACTTTCACATTCTGATGCCACTGCGGAGTTACAATATAACAAAATGCAACCTTGACTCAGCGACAGCAGAGTATTCTTTTTTCCTCATCCCACTCCCAGCATTCATGCCAACACTCTCCTGTATTTACAATCTCTTTCTTTCCCTGAACCTCTCTTAATTCACATTTGCTCCGAAAAGATTAATTCCTAACCTCTATTCATTTCACAAGAAACGTCTGCCATGCTCCCCACGGGGCTTTTTTTCTTCCCGGTTGGTCTGACAGTGTTGACTCCCTCCACCAAGGGCCAACTATTTATCACCAGAAAAAAGGCTTTTGAGCATCAGCAGCACAGCGTCAGTGCGAGAGTGCTCTGACTCAGAGGCACTCTTCACTAAGATGAGCTTAAACTATATTATTATTTCTAGACACACATTTTGCTCAAGGCTCTAGCCTACTCTGTACCCATTATGCAGCTGTGTCAGCCTCTCTAAAGTTCAGACATGCACAATACTGTGGGATGGTATCTATCCACCTATTTTCTTCTCTTGTTATTTTTAAATGGAGTGGCACCAAGGTTGTATGAATGTTATAACTGCATATAGACGACCCAGACCTCTCAGACACTTTACTGCATTAATGTTTCTAAATAGCTAAAAGATTGTGTATCGTGCTAAATGAGTCCCTAAGAACAGATGTGGTTATACAAGTCCTTCCACCTATTCCACAAGGACATTGCAGTAAATTTTTTTTTGTCAGCAACCACGGTCAATTAAAGGTGGAAATGAAAAATATCTGTGCCAGATTCATTGTAGTATAATGATTGTAAACTGTTTTATACAGACAGGTGGCCATGCTAATGTATGTAAATGAATGGTTTTCAATGCACAATAACAATTATTAATTAAATCATTCACAAAACAATCTTACCACAAATTCCATGACCCTTCACTCAGCCCCACTGTCCTTAGTTACTGTTGCTAAGCCATCTGAAGCGAGGGCAGATTTAACATCAAAATTGGGAGTAATCTTTGAAACACTAGGTCTTTGACTACACACAGAAGTAAATAAAAGGAGCTTCTCATTTCTAGTTTATGACCATGGATTTTGTCAGCTAAAACAATGGCTCTCGCTAGTAGATTTCATAAGTGTACCTAGCTGATGTAAGCTAATGCTAATGCTTAAACTCCTTGAGTCAGCTGAGTAGTCCCTGTCCAGCTGACTTTTTAATGTTTCCATCTGACACAATCTAGAACATGAACCCTGTGAAAGGGTCTGAACTATGTAAAGTTACTTAATAGCTGCATACATGATATAACACTAATGTTGAGAGACCCCTAACCCTAACCCTTAAATAGTTACCCAGCCAGACTAGCTGGACCACAGTCCTCCAAGAAAAGAGCCTAAAAAAAAGCTAAGATAGGCCAGTTTAAACCTAAGACAATGAGTCAGAGAGAGCTCCTCAGTCCGCCATATAATAAATTCCTATTTATCCTCTGGGAATGAGCCATGAATTTGGACAATACAATGTGGTATCTAACACAAGTTTGGCTGGAGGTAACATTTCGGCAGGTAGTAAGGTAGATAGCCAGACATGCTAAGATTTGCAGCTTGGGGCTCTGAGAAGACCAATACTCGGTGTCTCAGTTTGGTGGGTGCCATCTTTTTTGTAGACTTTCAAAACATAAAACACCCGAGCACACGTGTGAGGAATGGATTAAACTTTAAACCTTATTAGAAATTATTTTTAATGTTTTTTTTTTAACTGTTGGCAATTTGGAGGCATGTTTGTGTTCACCTGGCAAATATGAGTCCAGTATTCACCCTTTTTAGCTCTGCTTTGGTCACCACCAGCTTCTGAGCAGGAATCCAGCTCTGTAGCTGCTAAAGAACTATGGTCATTTATTTTTATTGTCTGCTGTGGCCAAAAAACAAAGCTATGAGAGCAGTGAGATTAAACCAAAAGAAGCTGCAGGCTGGAAATCCAAAAGAATGAGCACTAACACTCCATGGAGAACTGCAGAACTGGATCATGATGATGATTCACCACTATGAGTGACCACTTCCACGTGCTCGTACTCATGCAGTTCATTATGAACGTGAAAATATTGATAATAGGTGCTTTAAAACCAACATGTATTAGAAGTCCTTGGAAGTGCTCTGAAAAACTTTGACATCTGTAATTCCATGACTACTGAGAAACTCCATCCACTGAGAAAGATCATGTGTGATGAGTGAAAGCTCCAGAACAACTACTGAGTGGACCTTGTAGTGAGACTTTGATTTTGTCAACAAGCCTACTGTTTCCAAGGGCAAGAGTGAACTTTTAAGTTCAATTAAATAAAAAATCAAGTGTTTTATTGTCATATGCTCAACAGTGACAGTGTTCATGGCATAGAAAGTCATACAATTGTGCAGAAGTTAAAATAAATGGTAATGATGCAATACAATATAATTACAATTTTAAAAAAACTTAAGAGTGGCAAACCTTTGGAGTTACAATAGTATACCATGCCATTTTATGTGTAAATGATCAACTAGCTGTCTATGAGAATTCCTGAAAATAAACAGATTCTAATGCAACATGTTAACATGATTCTTTTTAGGTACGGTGGTACAGGGACTATTTAGATCCTTTACTTAACACCACACTGTAAAATATTCTTTTACACATGAAAATATACACTGGACCATGTACAAGTATAATCAGGAAATTGTGTGTAAAGTATTAACAGTAGAAGAATTGAATGCAGATTTTTATACTATCATATATATTATAGAATTAGATTCATAGTATTCATGAATGCATGTTTTACTGTTTTTAGCTATTTTGTGTAGGACCACAACTAATGAATGTTTTAATTATGGATGCTCCCACTGATTACTTTCTTCATTAATTGATTAATTATTTGGTTTGTTAAAAATGCTGTCAAAATTCCCAAGTGACACCTTCTCAAAGTCCAAGTCTAAATGTAAATATTATTTTGCATGATGGATGTGCAAAAAGGGAAGTTAAAAGGAACTGGGAATGTGCATGCACATGATATTGTGCTTTGCTTTTTCATTTACTTTCACTTTTTTGGAGTGAGACAAACAAAAAAGGGCAGTGCAGCTGTTGCTGTGTCAAAACAAATTGAATCTGCACTGAACTGAAATGAGGCAGAGAAGCAGCGCAGACTCTGCTTTGTCTGAAGGACAGACTGGTAACCTTGAGACACTCAGTTGTACAAGCGAATAAACAGGAAAAACAAAAACATCCTTGTTCACATCAGCAGTCTGGAGTCAAACGATGGCAGTGAGACAGAGAAGGGACGACAAAAGCACAAATCTACACATACACAAATGCAGTCATTCCACACTCAGATAAACACATACTGTATCAGGCCATCCAAGCTATTTGTATGTGCATGCAGGCCTGAGGCTTACTACTAAGACTCAGTTCAAAGTCATTCCAGATTACCTTGAGGAATGATGATGATAATGAAAGGAGGGGGAGCTGACCCTGGGGATGCAGGACTTTAGAACTTCCCTCATTAAGTCTTAAGTTAAAAGTCTAAACACTGTTGGCAGAATTGAAAACAGCTTGCATGCTATTTCAAGGAGCAACGCAAAACCAAGTGGAGAAAAAACCAAAAAAAGTTTTGGTGCAACAGAATTAAATTTAATCTATGTACAGAGCAAAAACTGAATTCAGGTTTAAAATTGAATCTTAATTTAATATTAAGATAGTTTTAAAGTTTGGTGCAACATAATTTCATCACCACAACAGACTGTACAGTAATGTGCTAATTTAACACACATATCAAAATAAGTTCTTAATGTATCCTGCATTATTGTTAAAACATGTTTGACTCTATATTAGGTTAAAACTGTGTTTGCCACATAATTCACGTCCTATATTCATCAACTAAAGCCTCTGTCTGAAACAGAAACACATCTCTTATCATGTTTCATGCTGTGTTGTTAATGAGGCTCGTGCCAGCGTTGTGTTAACAGATGAAACTTGATGCCCTTAGCAAGAGGACGGGGCAGAAACAGAAAAAAATCACATCAAACAGGAATATACGCAGGCATGCGTGTTTTTTAATTAGAGCGCAAAAGCAAGTGGAGTCATGCGCTGTGTGCAAACCAGCAGAAGTCTAACTTTGCCTTGTTACCTACCGATCTGCTGGAGTCTCTCCTCTTGTTGCTGCGACTGAACATGACAGGATGATCCCAGGAGAGTGAAGGCACGGTCGGCTCCGAGTGAGACAAACGGCGCACGGAGGAAACTGGAGATCAGGGCGTACTTGTTGAAAAAAACACACAAAACAAAGATCCCTCACGACGCACCGAGTCTTGGCTGTAGTCCGATCATATTAACCTCTCTCATTAATGAATGAAGCTATGCGGTTCCGGATAGCAGCTCCACCCTGTTTCCTCACAGCCAATGAAGGACTGGAGAAACACTTTTAAAAAGGGACAAACTATAATTACACTTCGATAAAACCAGCGGTGAGGTGGTAAATGATAGTGTGGATGAGTTCCGACGTCCAGTCTGAGAAGAGCTCAAGGCAAATTACAGACCCTGTAATCACTGAGGAAATAAATGTTTTTATTGTATTCTCCATGAAACACCCTAAATTCATATAACTACTTTCCTTTTACTCAATATGGATTGCAAACAGAGACGGGCAGTATTTCAATCAAATGTATTTGATTATGTTTGAGTGAAAAAATTATACTTGAACAAAATAAGATGCAATTTGCAACAAAATACTTCAAGACTTGGTTGCACCAGTAAGAATTTATGTAATTTAAGATTAAATCACAGTTCAGCAAAACTGGATTTCTGAGAAAATTAAGCAGAGCTCTAATTAAAACCCAAGTAAGTAAATTAAGTAAATTCAATTTTGTTGGTGTAAATTAAGCAGAGTTTGATCACTATGGGGATGCTTGCTTACGCAAATAAAATAAATAGAGTGCCGTTGGGTTCTAGTAAGTATAAAAGAGGAGGGGAGACCATTAAGATTCATCTGCCCTGCATTCTGTAACAACACATTACATTGTTTGCTAACTAGCTAAAAAGTTAATTAGCCAAGTTAATCCTCCTTAAGTGTAAATTTTAAGTTAACATTGCATCACAAATAAAGTTGTTGGTGCAACAGGATTAAATTTGATCTAGGTTAAACTAAACTGAGGTTCAGATATGGGTTTAATCTTTCTTTACTTTAAGCTAGTTTTAAAGTTTGGTGCAACGTAATTTTAAGTTAAACCATGATTGTTGTTTTTATTATTTAATATGACATTGTATTCTCAAATAAGGCACATTTTTATCCTCAGATTTAAACTGTAGGGGAAAAAAAGCTGTACAACAATTACGCTAATCACAGTTAGATGCAAGTGGGGCCCATTGTCAACTACATGTCATTTGTTTTCCTGTAAATCGGTTGATAATTCTTTTTGAGTGACAACACAGGGTTAGGGGGCCCATCTCTGATTGAAAAATCAAGGAAGAAAATGTCCTGACACACCGGATGGTTTGTTACACAGAACCATCAGAGAAGTAGTTCTTAGACACTGTTTGGAAAAGGGCAGGCACTTTCGAAAAAAAACACTTGCCAGGTGATTGGATGAACCCTGGCTTCAACCAATCACAGCAAAAGCAAAAACATCTTCTTCAGTGCTGTTCTTTGCTCTTTTTTCAGTGAAAAAATACTTAATATATAATCGATACTATCGCAGTATCTACACTAAACTCTTCAGGAGCTGTCAGTTTGTTCAAGACAAGCTGCTTCCATGGACGCTTCTAGTTGTAGTAGTTGCCAGTAGTCCTTCTTTGGATGCTGATTGGCTGCACCACTTTTGGTGCAGACACAAACGGATAACTGGAAGCCTGGCAAGATGGATTTTCACATGACCTTGCAAATCCAGCTGCCTCACAGGGTAAGAACATATTATTATACCAAAAGATTCATAACAGTTTGAAAATGTGAGTGAAAAAAAAATTCACCATTCTTTTCATTCATGTATGTGCCAGCACATTGTGTTCATGCCAATAAAACTGAATCGAATTTAATTGAAAATACTTTCACATTCTGATGCCACTGCGGAGTTACAATATAACAAAATGCAACCTTGACTCAGCGACAGCAGAGTATTCTTTTTTCCTCATCCCACTCCCAGCATTCATGCCAACACTCTCCTGTATTTACAATCTCTTTCTTTCCCTGAACCTCTCTTAATTCACATTTGCTCCGAAAAGATTAATTCCTAACCTCTATTCATTTCACAAGAAACGTCTGCCATGCTCCCCACGGGGCTTTTTTTCTTCCCGGTTGGTCTGACAGTGTTGACTCCCTCCACCAAGGGCCAACTATTTATCACCAGAAAAAAGGCTTTTGAGCATCAGCAGCACAGCGTCAGTGCGAGAGTGCTCTGACTCAGAGGCACTCTTCACTAAGATGAGCTTAAACTATATTATTATTTCTAGACACACATTTTGCTCAAGGCTCTAGCCTACTCTGTACCCATTATGCAGCTGTGTCAGCCTCTCTAAAGTTCAGACATGCACAATACTGTGGGATGGTATCTATCCACCTATTTTCTTCTCTTGTTATTTTTAAATGGAGTGGCACCAAGGTTGTATGAATGTTATAACTGCATATAGACGACCCAGACCTCTCAGACACTTTACTGCATTAATGTTTCTAAATAGCTAAAAGATTGTGTATCGTGCTAAATGAGTCCCTAAGAACAGATGTGGTTATACAAGTCCTTCCACCTATTCCACAAGGACATTGCAGTAAATTTTTTTTTGTCAGCAACCACGGTCAATTAAAGGTGGAAATGAAAAATATCTGTGCCAGATTCATTGTAGTATAATGATTGTAAACTGTTTTATACAGACAGGTGGCCATGCTAATGTATGTAAATGAATGGTTTTCAATGCACAATAACAATTATTAATTAAATCATTCACAAAACAATCTTACCACAAATTCCATGACCCTTCACTCAGCCCCACTGTCCTTAGTTACTGTTGCTAAGCCATCTGAAGCGAGGGCAGATTTAACATCAAAATTGGGAGTAATCTTTGAAACACTAGGTCTTTGACTACACACAGAAGTAAATAAAAGGAGCTTCTCATTTCTAGTTTATGACCATGGATTTTGTCAGCTAAAACAATGGCTCTCGCTAGTAGATTTCATAAGTGTACCTAGCTGATGTAAGCTAATGCTAATGCTTAAACTCCTTGAGTCAGCTGAGTAGTCCCTGTCCAGCTGACTTTTTAATGTTTCCATCTGACACAATCTAGAACATGAACCCTGTGAAAGGGTCTGAACTATGTAAAGTTACTTAATAGCTGCATACATGATATAACACTAATGTTGAGAGACCCCTAACCCTAACCCTTAAATAGTTACCCAGCCAGACTAGCTGGACCACAGTCCTCCAAGAAAAGAGCCTAAAAAAAAGCTAAGATAGGCCAGTTTAAACCTAAGACAATGAGTCAGAGAGAGCTCCTCAGTCCGCCATATAATAAATTCCTATTTATCCTCTGGGAATGAGCCATGAATTTGGACAATACAATGTGGTATCTAACACAAGTTTGGCTGGAGGTAACATTTCGGCAGGTAGTAAGGTAGATAGCCAGACATGCTAAGATTTGCAGCTTGGGGCTCTGAGAAGACCAATACTCGGTGTCTCAGTTTGGTGGGTGCCATCTTTTTTGTAGACTTTCAAAACATAAAACACCCGAGCACACGTGTGAGGAATGGATTAAACTTTAAACCTTATTAGAAATTATTTTTAATGTTTTTTTTTTAACTGTTGGCAATTTGGAGGCATGTTTGTGTTCACCTGGCAAATATGAGTCCAGTATTCACCCTTTTTAGCTCTGCTTTGGTCACCACCAGCTTCTGAGCAGGAATCCAGCTCTGTAGCTGCTAAAGAACTATGGTCATTTATTTTTATTGTCTGCTGTGGCCAAAAAACAAAGCTATGAGAGCAGTGAGATTAAACCAAAAGAAGCTGCAGGCTGGAAATCCAAAAGAATGAGCACTAACACTCCATGGAGAACTGCAGAACTGGATCATGATGATGATTCACCACTATGAGTGACCACTTCCACGTGCTCGTACTCATGCAGTTCATTATGAACGTGAAAATATTGATAATAGGTGCTTTAAAACCAACATGTATTAGAAGTCCTTGGAAGTGCTCTGAAAAACTTTGACATCTGTAATTCCATGACTACTGAGAAACTCCATCCACTGAGAAAGATCATGTGTGATGAGTGAAAGCTCCAGAACAACTACTGAGTGGACCTTGTAGTGAGACTTTGATTTTGTCAACAAGCCTACTGTTTCCAAGGGCAAGAGTGAACTTTTAAGTTCAATTAAATAAAAAATCAAGTGTTTTATTGTCATATGCTCAACAGTGACAGTGTTCATGGCATAGAAAGTCATACAATTGTGCAGAAGTTAAAATAAATGGTAATGATGCAATACAATATAATTACAATTTTAAAAAAACTTAAGAGTGGCAAACCTTTGGAGTTACAATAGTATACCATGCCATTTTATGTGTAAATGATCAACTAGCTGTCTATGAGAATTCCTGAAAATAAACAGATTCTAATGCAACATGTTAACATGATTCTTTTTAGGTACGGTGGTACAGGGACTATTTAGATCCTTTACTTAACACCACACTGTAAAATATTCTTTTACACATGAAAATATACACTGGACCATGTACAAGTATAATCAGGAAATTGTGTGTAAAGTATTAACAGTAGAAGAATTGAATGCAGATTTTTATACTATCATATATATTATAGAATTAGATTCATAGTATTCATGAATGCATGTTTTACTGTTTTTAGCTATTTTGTGTAGGACCACAACTAATGAATGTTTTAATTATGGATGCTCCCACTGATTACTTTCTTCATTAATTGATTAATTATTTGGTTTGTTAAAAATGCTGTCAAAATTCCCAAGTGACACCTTCTCAAAGTCCAAGTCTAAATGTAAATATTATTTTGCATGATGGATGTGCAAAAAGGGAAGTTAAAAGGAACTGGGAATGTGCATGCACATGATATTGTGCTTTGCTTTTTCATTTACTTTCACTTTTTTGGAGTGAGACAAACAAAAAAGGGCAGTGCAGCTGTTGCTGTGTCAAAACAAATTGAATCTGCACTGAACTGAAATGAGGCAGAGAAGCAGCGCAGACTCTGCTTTGTCTGAAGGACAGACTGGTAACCTTGAGACACTCAGTTGTACAAGCGAATAAACAGGAAAAACAAAAACATCCTTGTTCACATCAGCAGTCTGGAGTCAAACGATGGCAGTGAGACAGAGAAGGGACGACAAAAGCACAAATCTACACATACACAAATGCAGTCATTCCACACTCAGATAAACACATACTGTATCAGGCCATCCAAGCTATTTGTATGTGCATGCAGGCCTGAGGCTTACTACTAAGACTCAGTTCAAAGTCATTCCAGATTACCTTGAGGAATGATGATGATAATGAAAGGAGGGGGAGCTGACCCTGGGGATGCAGGACTTTAGAACTTCCCTCATTAAGTCTTAAGTTAAAAGTCTAAACACTGTTGGCAGAATTGAAAACAGCTTGCATGCTATTTCAAGGAGCAACGCAAAACCAAGTGGAGAAAACCTCCTTTTTTGGTTGTACAGTCAGCAGGTACAGTGAGCTGATATTTGGCGTTTTAGCTGCTGTCATTGTGGGGAAAAATGTCCTCATAAAAGCTTGATCTGATCCGGGATTTCTACTGCTGTGCATTTTACCTCACATTATGTCAAATAGTTGGCCAGTGAACTTTAGACCTGCAGACGTCTGTCAGGGCTGATTTGGCTTCAATAGGCAGCTGCTTGCAAAGTGGTGGACATGACGTTCAGAAGTGTCAGGAATGTCTAGTACAGCCAGCTTCAGCTGCTTAGAGAAAATTTTCAAAGAATGATTTTGCCATTTTATGAAGTAAATTGATTTTAAATTTTAAAAGGGTAGCAAAGCACATGCACAGTTATCATTAACAGAATAGTGCTGATGGAGTGAAAAATAATTTATCCAAACAAAGTTTGCTGCAGGTTTGAACCAGAGACCTTTGGTATATAAAGTATGAATCATGCTCACTGAGCTATTCACTGAACTAGAGTTCTCAAATAAACATGCTTTTTATGTTTAAAGTTCATAGAATCATAACTAAATACATAACATTCCTAACTTTAATGCTCTTATTTTTTTATGATATAAATTAATTTACGGTGCTTTGTAAACACCCAACTGCAGTTACATAACACCTGACAGCACTTTAGAAATGCCTGATGAACCTTTATAATTGTCCAGTGTCACTTATATAATGCCCTGGCAGACTCTGCCAGCTTACATCAAGGACTCAGAATTTAGTGATTTGCCAGATGATGCCCTCTTGTTGACCCTTGACATCACAAGCCTTCATACAAACATCCCCCATGAAGGAGGTTTGGAGGCTTTAAGTTTTTAATTACAGGACCGAGACAGTACATTCCCCTGTATCCTGTTCAAAGCTTGAGACTGTCACTCAGCTAGGAATAAATCTGCATCTCACTTGAACACAGGTATGGAAATTCATGGAAGTAGACCCCAGCCATATGTGTGTGTGTTTATAGTAAGCATCACAAATATTCATTGCTTTTTTTGAAATCTGATATCCCCTGTCAGTTTACTGAACTCTTGTTTGGATCACTGGTGTCAAATGTTCGCATGTCCCCACCCACCCCAATCTATCTAATGTTTTTCACAGGTATGCACCTGACAAACATTTCTTCACACCCAAAAACATTTAGAGATTACAGGAACCATTAAGTTTGCACCTGTTTCAGTGACTCTCCCCTCTCCCTGTTCTCCAGTCAGTAATAAAAACTCCTATGTTGGCTACCAGGGACACATACTGTAGCAGTGTGCTTTTGGACCCAGTTGAGAACAGAGATAAAATGTTGGCTGCAGGAGGGCTGCAGATCACTGTACAGGGCCCAGAGGAAAAACTAGAGGCCAGTGAAGAATACCAACAAGGACGATGCTTTAATCGCACTGCAGCAGCACGAGGCAAAGCACTTTATCTGCACTGCTGCAATAAAAACTATGAATCTACTGACTTAGCCACAGCTAGAGACTGATTTTAGTGAGAGCTGTGTGTCAGCCTATGTTTTAGGGGTCACAAATTCAGATAAAAGTGCTCATTTTTCAAAAATTATATTCAATTTGCTCAAATTCAATAAGGCTGTGTTGCACCACCAAGGTTTATTTTTTCAACTTTATCGTTTAACTTTAAACAATAAATTCTGTTGTACCAAAACTTTAAACTCCAATTAATTGATTTTAAAATGACAGCACAATACAGTGCTGTTGTCCTTTTTTTTTTTTTTTAAATCTTCTATTATTTGACCATATTGCTCCTTTATTCACCCACCATTTTTTTTCATTAGGAGGAGAAATCAAAGCTTCTCTGCTGAACCATCATGAGTGGGCTAACTAACGTTTCAGCTAGCTAGCAAAGTGAACTTCTTGTTATCCATTTAGCTAGCTAGGAAAAGTATAATGATTTGTTCACCCTCTTTAATATTAACAGGTCCTGATAGCACTCAGATTATGTATCTATTTAAATTAAATTTGCTAAACTCTGATTAGAACTAATCTTAGATTAAATCAATTTAAGATGAGATCTAACTTCAAATCTAAAAAATTAAAGTAAGAAAATCTGTCTGTTCAAATTCAGATCCTGAATGTCAGATCTGAACTTCGAGTGTAACAAGGATAAGCAATCGAGCCTGAAAAGAATCAACCAGATATCTGGTCTATTTACAACAAGAACTCTCTTGAAGCATCTTAAGTATTCTAGCAAATTAAATTACACAATTAAGTTGAAATACAAAGATGAGTAAATAAAGACAAATCATACATGCATCAGTTCATGCAAGTTCCTATTATCAGTTTACAATCATGAGTTAGGACTCTTACCTCTGAGGTGTCACGAGTATTTCTTAGATTTTTCTGCATTGAACCACCTGCCCTGCCTGCATGCATATGATGATGGTTGGTGTCAAACAGTACACACCAATGTGAGGTCTGTGTGGAGATAAAAATCCCCAACAAACCACTTAGACACGCATAAAACGCATATGTACACGCACATTATGCAGATCCCAAATACACATTAAAAGTGCAGAGGTCAATCTAAAGCTATTTCACTGGTGCAAAATCAACCCAATCATCGTGTCAAATCATGTCCTTTTCTATCAGTAAAACTACCACTGCTTGTAAAGTGCTTATAATTCAGACCTTGGTAGACACAGAGGACTCACTCACCCTGCAAGTCAGCATCAATATCAGCACAGTAAATCTGATGTATCAGATACTTCTTCACCAGTGACCGTGACATATTATCTCCTGTAATGGCAAACATGAAATCACTGGAATATATCCTCCAAGCTCCGGTTCACCTGAGTTCTCCTTGCATAGAGTAAGTATGAATGTCACTTTCTGTTTTGATCAGATATGCTGCTGAAAAGCTGGAGTGAGGGCAACATACAGTCTCACGGCTAGAAGACACTCATCTTTGTAATGCTAAACCAACATTCAGCATGCTTGGAGGAATTCATCACAACTTTCAAGAGTGATGCAACTATTTATGGGCAGCAAGGCAGAACTCTTTGGATTATGTTTGGCTACATCGGCTGGCGTCTGACGGGTGCCCGGCCTTTGCTGCATGGTCGCGGGCTCGTCCAGCACCTCCTGTGTCTGGCTGGCATCTGACGAGCGCCCGACACCACACCACGACATGAATTTTGGGGGGGCATGGCCATGACGTGAAATTCTGATGTCTCGCTATGAAACACGAAATTGTTACAACTTTAGTATAAATGTATAGTATTGTGGACTCATAATAAACAGGTTAGTGTTTTTACTTTAAAATCTCAATTTTACTTTAGGTTTTTTGAGTCAACGAGTTTGCATAATTTTTTTGAGTACACCCAACTTATTCGATTTTACAGCGTGGTCATTGTGGTAGTGTGGTACAGTCTGTCATTTCTTTTTCAGGAATATCTGCTGTAACACAACCCTGCTGACAAGCTGCTGTCATCTATCTACTCTACAGAGGTCTCAGTTTTCATGTGCGAGCAAGAAAGACAAAGATTTTTTCCACAAACTGACCCTTGGGATGTCTGCTAATCTACTTCTGAATCACGTTCTTAAGTTTAGACAAGCGCTCTGGAGCTGTTGAAAGCTCCTGTCTCCCCAAGCCTCCTTCCCTCTCTTTCCTTTTCACACTTGTTTTCATCCCCCATGTACAGCAGCTTACTCAAACTGTTGACACACTTTTGAGGAATGAACACCCAAATGATGTGTTGGCTCCTATTGCTACAGCTCACTTGAGATTACTGAAACAACATGAATTAAAGTTGCAAACAGTAATGATTGGGACCTCAGACGCTGTGTGTGTTTGGTTTTGTGGCGGCCACAGCCTCATAGCCAGAAACTAACTGGTCGACAAAGCTCTGAATTTTGCTGGCTCCCAAAGGGAGGGACGATGGCAGGAGATATCAGCTGTACAGACGTCTGCCTTCTTTCTAACATAATGGAACCAGATGGCACATGAGAGGTTACAGCTCAGCTCAAGGAAGATGCCTTTATGTTTGGTTATGTATGGTCTGCAGTGGTCAGTATCTATCAAAAGTGGTCCAAGGAAGAAACAGTGGCGAACAGGTGACAGGGTCATGGGTGGTCAAGGCTCATTGATGCACGTGGGGAGTGAAGGCTGACCTGTGTGGTCCGATCCAACAGATGAGCTACTGTTGCTGAAGAAGTTAATGCTGGTTCTGATAGAAAGGTGTCAGAATACACAGTGCATGGTAGTTTGTTGAGTATGGGGCTGCACAGCTGCAGACCAGTCAGGGTATCCATGGTGACCCCTGTGCACCACCAAAAACACCAATAGTGGGCACGTGAACATCAGAACTGGACCACAGAGCAATGGAAGAAGGTGGCCTGGTCTGATGAACCACATTTTCTTTTACATCACGTGGATGGCCAGGTGCATGTGCATCGCTTACCTGGGGAACACATGGCACCAGGACGCACTATGGGAAGAAGGCAAGCTGGTGGAGGCAGTGTGATGCTTTGGGCAATGTTCTGCTGGGAAACCTTGGGTCCTGCCATCCATGTGGATGTTACTTTGACACGTACCACCTACCGAAGCATTGTTGCAGACCATGTACACCCTTACATGGAAACAGTATTCCCTGATGGCTGTGGCCTCTTTCGGCAGGATAATGCACCGTGACACAAAGCAAAAATGGTTCAGGAATGGTTTGAGAAGCACAACAACGAGTTTGAGGTGTTGACTTGGCCTCCAAATTCTCCAGATCTCAATCCAGTCGAGCATCTGTGGGACGTGCTGGACAAACAAGTCCGATCCACGGAGGCCCCACCTCGCAACTTACAGGACTTAAAGGATCTGCTGCTAACATCTTGGTGCCAGATACCACAGAACACCTTCAGGGGTCTAGTGGAGTTCATGCCTCGATGGGTCAGGGTTAATTTGGCAGCAAAAGAGGGACCAACACAATATTAGGCAGGTGGTCATAATGTTATATCTGATTGGTGTAGGCTTTAGTATTAAATCGAAACTGTCTTATAATCTCCTTGTAGTAGCTTTAAGGTAATGAACAGCCATCAGCACACTAAAGTAAAGGTTAATGTTGTTGATCTAGGAAATTAATTAGGCTGTGCCAGGACTAGCTCTCATTTGTAATTTGCGTCCAGATGCCCACACACCTGGCACCACATACTCACAGCTGTTGTGTTCACTGTTGCTACTTAACATGTAAATCAACATGAAGCAGGAGCTGAGTGTACATCCATTTTTTAATATCAGTCAATCAATCAATCAATCAATCAATCAATCAATCAATCAATCAGACTTTTCATACATACGTACAAGCTTTAGCACTCCTCACACAACAAAAACAAGAAAACAACCCCCCCAACACACACACACACACACACACACACACACACACACACAAAGCAAAGACTTTGTAATGGTAAAGACTAAAATAAGAAGTGCACTCATTAAAACCAAGAACTGAGGAAACACTATCATAAGTGAGGAAACACCAGAGGCAGGATAAAAACAAATAAACAAGATAATAATCAGTGGATAAAGTAAAAGAATATGCCAGCTAGAAAAACAGATTAATAACAACAAACAAATAAATAAATACACAATAATAATAATAATAATAATAATAATAATAATAATAATAATAATAATAATAATAATAATAGAATAAATAAATAGATAAAGTTCAAGTGAAGGCCAGTTTGATTTTAAAAACATCAACACTCTGCAGCCCTCAGGGCTTCAGGCAGGCCGTTTTTCAAATGTGGACCATTGAAATAAAAGGATGCCTCACCATGAAGTTGGTTTAACACTGAATATTGAATAGAGAAAATTAACTTTCTTTGACTTATGGACACATTTAATGGGGTTCGATATTACAATATGCAATACCACAAAAGAAAAAAAAGAAAAGATTTTACATCATGCAAAATCTGGCATCTTTTTCATCTGGCATTGAAACATCAATTATTGGATAAAGTTTGTTGCAGTTTGTTGGATAATGTTTATTGAAATCTCTCCTGGTCATTACAAACATTGGGGGACGACAAATTTCCATATTTCATGTATTGGCAAGGATGTGACTCCGTGTTCCCATGCTTCATTTGGATATTCCACTTTCACTGTCCAACATAATGTTTAGAGTTTGACACTAGAAGACTCAATGTAAAGTCATATTGCAGGAGGATTTTTTTTTTCTGTGGTCATCTTAAATCTGAGTTTAAGACATGTACGTACCAGCAGGATTTTGTGACATCACTAGTTTGGAAGCCAAAAATGGTCCAATACGTAGTGGGAGTCATCTAACTTTTAAAATGAACAATGTTTGCATATTCATAGATTTTCCCTTCATAGACTATATGTTTTTTGAAATTAATGTTTTTTCTGTATTTGTAAATGATTCAAAATCTGTCTGGAGGTTGGATTTAAAGTGCAGTGCCAAAAGTTTGGATCGACCTTCAATAAAGTTCATTCCCTGTTTACTCTTTTAGTTTGCTGAAATCCACTCAGCATTAAATTATATTTATTTAGGCAGACTGGCACTGACAGCTCGTAGATTGCCTGATAATTCACTATTGTGCATTCAGATAGAGACTAGATTAAATCCATCAAACACATTTGCCAGGTCACAAACCAGACTGTTATGATGACAGAAGGTGTGTAATCACAATTAAACAGAAGCACTATAGAGCGGGTATTATATGAGCTGAGTATTAATCTGACTAATGTGTGTTTTCACAGCTACTGTTGTAGCTGCATGATGCATCAAACAAATAATAGATATTGAGAGACGCAGACAGGCAAGCATGGTATGTGTCAGGCATTTTATTTCCTTCTGATCATTTTTTATCTGATTTCATACATAAATCATGCTTTTCATATGGCAGCACCAAACTCTGCTAGCAGATATGACATAGATATAAATACATGTATTCACAAAACAGGAAATGTGTTGCCAGACAGTTCATTTTATGGCGATACTGCATGGTAATTCATAGTCATTTATGGTCAAAGCCTATGTACATTCACATAAAGAAAAGGTAAAATAAATACTTGCATATAAAATAAAGCATATATATAATGACATTTGTTAAACTTCAATGACACATTTTCAGTTACCTGATAAACATGTGGCAAATGTGTAAAATAAGATAAATACACTTCAATATCATAACAATCCCTTCATTTATGACACCTGAGAATTCTATTTGACGGAACTAAATTCTGACATTCACAACGAGAAGTGCATTCATTAGTTGCGACTATTCATCACACGCAAAATGGTTACGTCTCCATGTCTTTAGAAATCATTTCATACTTGTATAGTGGCGGATTAAGACTGTGAAATTCCCTTTGGCTGAAGTGTGCACATAATTACAACAAGGTGCTGAAATAGCACCACACAAAAAGGCTTATAAAAGCAAATATGGCTTATTATTATTTAGTTGTACATTGCAAAAATGAAAAAGTTGAGACAACTTAAAATTTCAAGGCAAGGCAACTTACTCAAGTAGATTTTTGAGTTTTGAGCCCAACTAAAACTCTTAAGTTTTGAGAAAGTTTAACCAACTAAGTATCTTTTGTTGAGATAATTTTTTTTTTTTTGTTTCTAAAACTTAAAAATTCTAGTTATTCTAAAGGAGAAAAGTAAATTATTTCAACTAAAGATTATAGGTCAACAGGGCACTCCTGCAGCACGTTTTTGTCAGCTGCATGTCATTCCCTCTCTCTCTCTCTCTCTCTCTCTCTCTCTCTGTCTCTCTCCCTCTCCCTCTCCCTCCCCCCCTTTCCTGTCATACCTTCAGCTGTCCTATCCTAATAAAGGCAAAAGAAAACCTTTAAAAAAACTATTATATGTCAACAAAGCTGCTTTTTCATTTATTTCAAGACTTAAGAGTTTGAGTTGGGCTCAAATGAAGTTGCCTTGGAATTTGAGTTGTCTCAACTCAGGTTTTTACAGTATGTACCCTACATACACACATACAAGACAGTTAAAAAGTATTTCTTCTTGTACTTTCTGCTTTACTGTCTGATTTCTGTTCCTGCAAAATAAAAGTCTGCACACAGAACTGCATAAAAGAGATACAAAAACATACATATAAACACAAAAAGTACCCTGATATTGTCACAAAAAAACAACAAGTCACAATGCTCTTAACAGGAGCACATCAGTATGTACAGTTCGGACAGATGCTTCAAAACAAAGATGGAGTGAATAATGTGAGGTACACAAGGCAAATGGTTTACAGGCAGCATCTGGACAGAAATCACGCTGCGGGGCCCGTGAGCGTAGCAGTTTGAGAGGTGTCTCCAGGGCCGGACCAGTGCGTTATACATCTCTGGAGTATCTGCTGGAATTTTATTGGCCTGAGGTGAAGCCTCTCTTTCAAGTTGCTCCAGATAAGATAACCTGTCTGCTCTGCAAAAGCTAAAGGCTAATGGTGCTCTCTGGTCACTGCACGCTACCTGAGAGATATGCAGGAACTCAGAGGAATTTGGCCCTCTGATGTCTGGCAGCATAATCTCTATGGTTCTTTTAACCTGCAGCCTTCCCCTTATGATCCAGTGATGTGTTCCAGTGTGTTGTGTTTGTGTGTGTGTTTTATACTGTAGTGTGTTTGTGTCTATACATGTGTATTATACTGCAGTGTGTTTGAGTGTGTATGGGTAAATGTCTCTCTTCAGACCAAGGTCTGGCATATAAATCCCAACTTCACTCCCACCCTTTCGTGACATACACACAATTCATTTAAGGCAAACTTTAAAAATCCATTATACAAAATTAAATAGGTATAAATGAAGGACAATGAAATACTTGCATTTCACTCACATCACAACAGACAAATGTATTTGTTAAGTGTTTTGTATGTGTTTGTCTATTGTGACGTGAGTCAAATAAACAAGTGAAATGTGAAGAATTTGTTCTTCTCAACTTTAAGACTTGAGATGTACCACCTTGTCACTTTTTTTGGAAAACGTTAATTGAGAATCCCATTGTTGAAGCATAATCTCCTCCAAATACAGTTTAAATATCCATTATTATTATCATACACTTCAACTACCTCAAAGTTTCTCCCCCATACCTGCTGTCCTCCTACTGCAGAACAGGTTGCAGCTGCAATCTTTTACTTTCATTAAAACAAAAGACTGGATGGAAATATATTTAGAACAATACTGATGCTCATGTATGGATCATAAAAAGATGCATATATTACATTTTACTGAAAAAAGGACATACTGGCACTTTCATCTTACATTTTGTACTAGCTTAAAGGAACAATATGTCAGTCCCTTGTTTTCAAATACCCAAATAGTGGGCTGAAGCAAGAGACGGTACATTAAATATTAAATATGTTGAATCCCTATTTAATATACCATCTATGGTTGAAGTGAGTAGTTTCCCTCGGCCCCCTCCTCCTCAGGCAGGTTGCCTGCAGGCTGCAGGGACACTGAAACTACATGTGTGCAAGAGCAATGTTATATTTTATAACTCTCTCTCTCGTCTCCTCTTCTTCCACTTTCTATAGGTACTTCTGCCTGTTATGATTTGTCACTGTATAAATAAAATTGTATTTAAACTGAACTGAAATGTTCATTGTATGTTGATGTAAAACTAAGCCCATTATTGTAGCAACAAAAGCCCACTGCTCCGAAAGTACACACTCTGGAGTTGGAGCCAGAATTCATTAACATTTTTCTCAAATGAAGCATTATAAACATCTACTCCTGATGACGCCTGAAGATTATTAATGATTTCCTACTAATCATAAACAGACACTAACTTTTTGGCATTAGACAAAGTCTTACAGCTGCAGTAAATAGCTGGAAAGATGCAGGTGGGGACTTACTGGTAATAACTGACAGGGAAATACATTCAAAATAAGAAACTGAGTGCATCACTGAGCCAAAAAGTCTTCTAAAGGAGCTGCTCAAATGACACACAGTGTGACTCTGGACTGAGGTTATATTGGGCATATGCATGTGTCTGCAAATCTTGCCTGAAGTGATAAAGGTTTAAAAAAAAAAAAAGACCCACTGACTGCACTGATTGGAGACACCTCACTGCATATGAACAACAGGTTGGTCACAGCAGTAACATTACTGGAAAGAACGCGTCTTACTGCATTGGTCTCAGAAGGAACCTATGGCTGTAATACATGCACTGTGGAGGAATGACATGACAATGTCCAAGTAGCAAATATCAAAATTGGAAGGCACATTCTGGCAAAAAAAAAATCAGATTAATGGCAACTGTGCGGTGTTTGATATTGACAACAAAACAGTTAAATTATATTACAATACAAAAATAAATGAAGAGTACAATAAATAAGACATTTTCATCCTGCTATGTACAGTACTTACAGCAGATTCATTTACACTATACACACGGAGTAAGAAAGGTTGTGTGAAGGACGGCTTCAAGCTCTGAGTTGGCTGCAGCACCAAGGAGGAGGGACGTCTTGACAAAACAAGCACCAAGATGAATGGAAATAGATGCTGAAAAAAGACAGGCAGACAACATTAACACTCAGTTACTCATTGAAAAACTGGACAAAGGAAAGATGTGTATTCAGTGATCAGAAATACAGACTATAGATGGATTTTTTCAATATTAATTACTTGATATTCATCAGGCTGCTCTCTACTGGAGTTGCAGGTGTAGTTTGGATTATTTAATGTAGGGTTGTATGACTTATTGCTATTATTGAGGCATTGTATTACCTACAGTAGAGGCTGGCTGGCACACCCTGAGTTTGGAGAAGCAGAGAGGAGCACCAGCATGGAGCCTAAGCAATAAACTGCTGATAACAGGTCAGCGACAAAACCTATTTTAGCCCCCAAAAAATCTTCATTAGTTTAGGTTTACACTACGTTTGGAAAATTTTCACTGCTTTACTTTGTTGTCAGACAGCCTTTACTGATGGGAAATCTCTGATATGTAAACCAAATATCATTCTCTCCATAGCAACCAGACTCTTTACAGAAAACAGCAATTCTACCTCACAGAACATATGAGTTGCTGGACTACAGATGCCTCGATCTGTTGGTTTGTTTGTGTTATTGTGACTTCAACAAATCCAAACTATCTTTTTAAAATACCAAGGTATTTTAAGTTTGGTTGCTTTGGAGAGACCAATATTTAGCTGAAATAACAGCAGTTTCCTGTCAGAAAAGAGTGTCTGACAGCAAGTTAAAATGGCGAAAATATTCAAAATATCATGTAAACTGATATTACATTTTTGGGAGAACTTTTATTTAAGTGGCTATAATATGTTTTGTTGCTGATCCCATCCACAGCAGCTCATTGGTTGGCTTCCATGCTGGTGTCCCGCTCTGCTTCTCCAAGCTCAGGCTGTGCTGACCTCCATCTACTGTACTTATTACATGGACTATTGATAAGTAAAGCACAAATACAACCCCACTCCAAATAATCTGAACTATCCCTTTAATCATATGCGTTCCAGGAGTACTCACATACATAAAATATAAGTCTTAGTTTTTCCCTCTGTTTACAAGCATCCTTTATAAACAGTAAAATATGAATACTAAGATTTAATTGATGAGTTGTTTTTAAATAATAAAGGCCTCGTCAGACTCAGGTTATGCGTTTTGAATTCTGGTGGAAGAGCTGAACTTGTCTTTACTTGGATTACAGATCGTACCTTTTATAATTGAAATTGAAGTATTGTTGCCATATTTAGAAAGCTTACCACACCTGTTTGATTGGTATTAGATGTGTTCCACTGTCACAGGCAGGCTGGAGCCAGAAGACGGTGTACATTTACCACAGTAGCCTCCACACATTCCTGACACTCTGCTACCACCCTGTGGACACAAGAGGAATAACATGAGAAGAACTGCAGTAACAAATCTCGCTTGAGGTTTTTACCCTGTTACTGATCTCAGCTGTCACTGAAAAAACAGATCTTAGTCTGAAGGATCTGGTAAGCAAAAAGCTGCAACAGTGTAGAAACTGCAAGTGCAAATTCAGAATAAGTGTGCATTTACAAAAGACAATAAAGTGTTTCAGTGTGATCTTGTTTTTGTACTGTATTCAGTTGAATATAGGTCGAAAAGTATTTGCAAATCATTGCATTCTGTTTTTACTTACTTTTTACACAATGTGCCAAACTTTTTGGAACTGGGGTTGCAGGTTTGTTTTGGTGGCTATGAAATTAGCTTTTCCTTTTCAAAAAGTGCACAAAGACTGAGGCCCAACAGGCCGGTTGTCACCAAGTATAAATTGGGCTATCAGTCTCAGCAACAAGCAGAAAATCCAAGCTAATTAATCACTAACACTTCACTAGCATCATTTACATGTGGCATAATAGGAAGTTTCATGCAAACATCTAGGAACAAAAAGGAAATTGCAGCAGACAAGTACACCAGCAGCACTATCCCACGACATGAAAGCCACAGCGTGAGGTGAGTGGTTCGTCTGATCTCCTCTGGAGTGCTCTCTCTGTGTCCCACTGTCACAACCTGGCTTTATTTAAGCTCGCTGAAGTGCCCAGAGCACACCAGCTGGCTATGGATGTCAGACTGTGAACACTTTTTGGCATCACAACCACCTCCTGTTTGTGCCTTGCCAAAAAGCACTCTCCAGCTTGATCTCCATTTCAAAAGCAGAGGGTGGGAGGGTGGGGGCACTTGAGAGAGCAGCTGCCCAATAAGGGTCCTTCCTCAGTGAGTTTATAGGGAGAAGTGGAGCTGGGAATACAGAACCCACTTGGGACTATGCCCACTTAGAACTCATGAGCCAAGTGGACATGCAGAGAGGAGACATAGTGGAGGGAGGGACGGAGTGTAAGAGGTAACAGAACAAAAAGCAGAGGATGAGGCGGGAAAATAAAAAAAAATACAGATAAGTATATTTAATCAGAATACATTGGGATTATAATGAAAGCTATTTTTCTCTTTCTTTATCTAAATTGTGTTCTCCAAATCTTTAAGACTGTTCAGCTAAAGTTTACTTTGATTTTGGGAGTTTCCCAGGATATGGACATGTTCATGTGTGACATGTTGCCACTACCTGTGATTTTTGTACATCAGCCACTGCGTAGTTGCCATGGGAGATCCATGAGGTGTCCTCAGCTACCTTAAAACCCGTTCCTGAGAGGTTGATCCTGAACCGCCCCTGAAAGAAGAGACAGACACACAGACAGAATATAAATAAGTTATCACATAGAAAAGTGTTTAAAAAATGCATTAGACACGACTAACGTTCACCATGTGCTTTGATAAAGACACTTTGAAGTATCTGAAGAAAGAGAAAGTAAAGGGTCTAAAGAAATGGAGAGGCTCAACTCAAATATCTCCATCAGAGGGTTTTCAAACCAGAGAAAGTGCAACTGTGTGGATTATTACACATTGTATAGCCTGAACATCAATTTGTCAGGATACATTTCATTTTCCAGAGACAACAGTAACTTTATTAGCTTGACAGAGTTAGCTACCAAGCTAATGGTGGTGGAAGAAGTGCTGAAATGTTTTATTTCAGTAAAAGTAGAAATATCATATGATGTAAAATCACCACGTCAAGTAAAAGTCGTGCATTCAAAATTTAACTTAGTAAAACTTTAAACACTTTGCATATCTAGTAGAAGTATGCCAATTCTCTCAGTTCCCCAGAAGTTAGGACATTGAGTAAAACAAATAAAAACAGAATGCAATGATTTGCAAAAACTTAAACTTCAAAGACAAGATCATTTATGTTCAAAATGACAAACTTGATTTGATTGATTTTTGTAAATATACATTCAATCTGAGTTTTAGAAAGTTGGGACAAGGGCAACGAAAGACTGAGATACTCAAAAACACCTGTGTGGAACATTGCACATGTAAACAGGTTAACAAGTGACAGGTGACAGTATCACGATTGGGCATTAAAGGGGATCCTTGAAAGCCTCAGTGGTTACAAGAAAGGAAGGGGTGATGTTCACCACTTTATGGTAAACTGTGTGGGCAAATATTTTCAGATATCATGAACATCTTGTCCTCTGGGCTGCTGAGGAAAAGAACCATAAAGCTTGTTACCAGCACTAACTTTAAAAGCCAGCATCTGTGATTGTATGGGAGTTCGTTATGATGCCCATAGCATCATGGGTAACACATCTGTGGAGGCCCACCTGATCCCATCCAGATGATATCAAGCAACAAATTCAGACTGAACAATGAAGTTAATCAGTTTGAACATTAAATATCTTTGAATATGTATTCAACTGAGTATGGGTTGAAAACGATTTGCATATCAATGCCTTCTGTTTTTATTTATGTTTTACAAAGCATCCCAACTGTTTAGGAATTGGAGTTCTAAGTTTTATCACCAAAATATCAAAAGTAAAGGTACTTATGCAAAATGGCACATTCACAATTTTATGATTATTACTATTTTATTAGAATATTATTAGATAGATGTAGAGAAGTATAAAGTACAATATTTCCCTCTAAGATGTAGTGGAGTAAAGTACAAGCACATCAAACAAATATGTACTCAAGTGCAGTATTTGACTAAATTTACATTTCACCACTGAAGACTGTGCATGACAAAGAATACATGACACCTGTCAACGTGCGCCATGTTTCAAGAACAAACATTTCTTCATCAATTAATGACAATACAGAGCATTCTCATTAACATATTCCAAAACATTTAAAGAGAAAGACACTAATGAAGCTTTTATAATGCCAGAAAGTTTTACATGTCATCGTGTAGCAGGAAGAGCACAAGTGTAATTAATAACACTAATAACGGCTGTATTTAGCATATTTATATCTGTTTTAAGGCATTCTGGCTTGATGGAATGACTCACCTGAACATTTTAAAGAAATGAGCCATCATTAATGTTATTAGCTACACTTGAGCTTTTCCTGCTGTGACAATTCAACAGTCTGCTGTGAAAAAGGACAACTTCCCCTCCTGTCATATAACGAGGAGCTGTAGTTCTCACCTGTGGACATCGTGCGGCGCTGTAGCAGTCTCCAGCTGTAGCAAATGGAACATTCTTTCCTTCGCGGGTGTTAGCAAACTGCCAGTCTGTAGCTGAACAACAAGTAAACGAACAAGTTCATAATGTAAAATGTGACAAATACTCCTGGAAACATGTATCCTGAAATTTGTTGCTCCACGACCTCAGATGAACTTTTATAATGAAAGCTTACATCAGCCATAATGACCAGGCCTTGTGCTATTTAACCAGTCTAAATCTAGCCTTAGTTTTAGGATCAGCCTAATATCAGTATAATTTCATCTACTTACACCAGTTTCATTTAATCCCCTCAAGCCTTGTAATTGTGTGTTGCTTAAATGAACCCTGATGACATCTTGAGCCCATTAACCCTCGTGAGCATGGACATAATTAAATGGCAAAGGAAGTTCTTATTTGAGAGTAATGTAGAGTTTACACTGGCACAGGATGCTGTTATGTGTGTGTGTGTCCATGTGTGTGTGTGTGTGTGAGCCACTCACTGATGATGTTCATCTTGCTGAGGTCCAGGCGGACTTTGGAGAAGGTGGTGATGCCAGCAGCGTTGTAGTCTCTCCGACAGTCACAATCCTCTCTTCTGGAGCCGTTGGCTGGACACTGAGTGGGGTCATTGAGCCTGGGAAACACACACACACACACACACACACACACACACACACACACACACACAAAAACAAAAACAAGATACCTCAGCTCAACTTTACACTTTCATGGAATGTCTTCATTTACAAATATACTCTTTGCCAGTAGTCAGTGGATTTTGTAATGAAACTGGCTATTCTTATTGTTATCCTGCTGGCTGTTTACCTGAAGCCAAAAATCTCTGAAAAATTCTCCCCTTCTCCCGTTGTCAAGGTGATGTACTCCTGTGGAGTCTCTGTCTGCATTCCTGCACAGTAGACCTGAGGAGAAAAAAGCAGAGGAGGTAGAAAAGGAGAGGTGGTAACCAGAGGGAGGTGGAGTAGAGACCCAAGGGTGAAGGAAAAGGGATGGTGGTGACAGGAGAGTAGAGCAAAAATAGGTAAGAAGAGAAGAATTGCAGATTAGGAAAGGAAGGACAATAATGGTGGTGAGGAGGTGAGATGGCAGGTGATCCTTCCTAAGACCGTTTTTACTCTCTGTTCCAATGACAGTCCTGTGCATTGCTTCTTCATTGTGCACCTTGTACAAACTAAACATGTTTTGTAATGTGACAGTGCTGTGGTTAAGATCTGGGTAGGTTTAGGGACCTTAGGGATTTAGGGTTTAGGGATCTTTTGCACATCTGGAGTTCCCTTCTAGACATGGCAGGAAAAAGTTGACCGAGGATCTGCTGGGTACCAACTTGCTCAACTGTTACTGAACACAGAGCGAAACAAGGGTGGGGCAAAAAACTCAGAAGCTAGTGTCATTTTTAAAACAGTCAGGTTCATCTGTGTGTTATGAAATGTGCTGCATCTATTTGCAACCTCACACACCATGTCACAGCACCAAAAGTATAACTAAACACAAGCTAGTAGAGATGAACGCTGTTACACTAATGCAGGCACACACTCAAAGTCACACAGACACTGCAGCAAAATGTTCTATCAGTGTTTAAGTCATTTAAAATGACAGGAGAAGCCTACTTTTCAACTGTCCCTCTTGCCTCATAAATAAAACCTGTTATGGCTTCATAAACTGTGCTTTGTGCATTTGTGAGGTAACAGAATAATATAATCTTACCTTGAGCGCTTTTCCTTGAATACTGAGAAAGTGTTCGCTGTCTGAGAGCGGGCCGTTCATGTTCTGGACATCTTGACAGCTAGAGGGTAAACGGCCTTGGAAACATAAAAAGTAGAAATAGGTAGGTATTCAGTAGCATATAATAGTTGTAGTGTATTATGCAAAGATTTAACATGGGACAGGCACTCAGGCTGTATACACACACACGTGCACGCATGCACACAAAAATTTCAGGAGCTAAGTCAAGTGTGGCAAATCGCTGCATCGAATCAAAGAAAACGAAAAGCCACTGACTCTTTGAAGTCCCATTCTACCGTAGGGAAGTAAATACACTGGACAGTGAATCTTTGATGTTTGCCTCGGATCATAAATATTTCACCAGAGGACAAATCTCGGAGATGACCGGATCAAGTCAAGCCATACCTAACACTGGCAGTCAGTTGGCCTGTGTGTAACCCTGCTAGCCTGGACCTTTGTTCAAAGAGCAGCAGGTTTCTCTCAGTACTCACAGCTTGGATTTCTGCAGACTTTTCTAGCCTCCAGCATGGCGTCTTGGGAGCACCTATTGCTTTCCTGACCATCTGCCGTCACGCACTGCACTGTCCTCTCCATCACTCCATCACCACAGCTCACTGAACACTGGAGGGGAGCAAGAGAGCCATGACAGTGTGAACATAAAACTTATGGATGATGGTCTGTCAGCAGTTTTTATCTTCAAAGCAATCCCTTAAAAAAAATAAGTGTGTACATTTCTGTCAGTTCAGTACTGATTACGTTCCATTGGTCCATATGCAACTTTAATGGCAAAAAGTGCCAAAAATGTCCTCATTTATGTTAAAGAAAACCATGAGACTAGTACAAAATAGTAATAATAATAACCTAATAAAAAATGATTTCGCATAACAGTTTCCATCCAAATTTAGCGCAATTTTTGACAAAATTTCCAGAAAAGTGCAAACAAGAAAATGCAAATTAAACAAACAAAAATAAATAAATAAATAAATAAAAACAGGTGGATGAAAATGCGCACTGTTTTCACAAATATACTGCATTATACCAACTGAAATTTGTTACAATCATGAAAATACTTCATTAAACACACAAAACTATAGAGGACCTGCTTAACATGCATTTATTTAAGTGGAAGGCTCTGTAATGAAATGATCAACACCACTTTGTAAATAAGGGAAAAGACAGAAGCATGTTCACTGAAGAGGTACATTGAAATTGTCAACATTTTACACTGAATTTGGGAACAGGCAGAAGCACTGCATAGTAAAAACATACACGCATAACTGCAGCAGGGGTTTGCATCTGGGTGGAGGGGGGACTAAATTTAGAAGAGAACACTATGAGTGTCATTTAGTCTATAATGGAGACACCTTTTTCCAAGGAAATTGTGCTCTGTGTCAGATCAGACAGATTTTTCATAATGACAGCAAGGCTCAGAGGGAAACCAATCTAAATACAGATTATGTCATTATTCTATTACCAGTATACTGTGATATATATTCATAATGATAAATTAAAGCAGAAAAGTTGTCTTTCAGCTTTAACCACAAAATCAGTCTTCAGTAAATCAGAACTTCAGGAACTTTTTTTCCCAGAAGATCTCATAGTTATATGTTAGGAAACTAAGACTGAAAATATGCATGTCTATTATCTGATAAATGAGTGAACAACATTAAGAACCATGGATTTGCTCACCGGCCCCCAGACTCCAGCCCTCCACTCCTGTGGTGGTGCGCACGGGCCCAAATTACAAGGCATGTAGCTCTCAGGGGGGGTGCCAGGGCAGTTGGACAAAGACTGATGGCCGTACTCATAGTTGTCATTCTCCACATGCACCTCGCTGCAGGAGATCAGACGCTGGCGGTAGCCCTGACCGCAGCTGGCTGAACACTGGAGGAGAGAATAAATCATGAAATAACAACAGTATTCCACACAGGAAACATGGGTGATTTCTGTCATTTCTGCACCACTGGATTTGAAGATGGTGATTCACATGAATGGTCTTTTTGTACAGTAAAGTACTGCCTGTTCAGAGTAAACTGACTTTTTATAGTTTGCATCTCATCTTTTAGTGGGACGACATAATTCAAACGGCACGCTGCTTCTTTGGCTCTCACCTCAGTCCATTCTCCAGTGATCCAGATCAACTCACAGGCGTGGGTGTTACAGCTCTCTATGTCTGGAGGTCTGATCTGGTTCACACAGTACATTTCATGGACCTCCTGCTGTTTGTGGTCCACGCACTGCAAGGCTCGCCGCCGGTGGCCCGCACCACATGACTTACTGCACTGTAGAGGAGACAAGACCGACACAGAGCCTTTTACAAAGATGGAAAAATATGAGGTAGTTAACTAATAAACTAAACTAAAATAAACTAATTACTTGTTAACTTATTTGCTATTACTGTAAGTAAGAGTTTAATGAGGGATGGACAGGAGCGGAGATATCAGCCACAGCAAATACAGAAGGTCGATTTTTGGCAGAAATACTCCCTCACAATGATGCTTTCCTGTGTGGTCAAATCACATGAGCGTGTCTGGTTTTTATGTGTGTGGGTTTGAGACTAATTTCACCTCATAGAGAAGCTTCATTTCTCACTCTTTGACAGTCTTTTGCCTCTATTTCAAGGCAGTCAATGCACCATCCCCTTCCACTCTTCAAAAAACAACAAAAAAATAAAAAATAAAATAAAATAATTATGTATGCACATCTGTCCAGCTGCAAACAGGAAATTGCATGTGCAGCCACAAGGTTTTAAAATAAGGATTCTTGATATCAACAGTCTGATCAGTCTGAGAGTAACACCTCCACCACATGAGACGACAGGGCAAAGATGACAAAACAGTAGATAAGAGCTGGGAGGACAGCACTTTGTTGTTGAACAGAAGAACCTGAGCTGAGGACAAGGCCAAGTTCTCCTGACACAACACAACTACTTACTTCTGAAACTGGTTACAGACCAGACTAAAAATATGTGCGATGAAAGCTCAGAGCTGAAATTCACTAACAGTTTAAAAGTGAAAAGTATTCAGACTGTCCCCATGAAGAGAGGAATATCACAAAACAGTCAGTGCTTTTCACAAATGAGTGAGATGCTTCTTTGCAGCAGACACCCATAATATTAATATTTTATAAGACTTATGCAGAACACTGATGACTGACCCTTTCATACTGGTCTCTCACATGAAAGGTAAACACATTAGACCTGACCTAATATATAAAATCATACCTTTTTGTATAGTGGTATATTGCAATAATAATGTATGGTTGTCACAAAATCCCAAGGCACACCTGGAAACCTGGAAAACAGTGCGCCCTGGCACACCATGTAGGAACCGCTGACCACTACCTCTGTGACTACCAAAAGCAGAATACATGCTTACATTATCAGCTACAATGTTAGAATAATGCAACAGTAATTACATAATTGCATGTTGACCCTTTCATACCAAAACTGAGAACATTATGACCTTTTTATTTTTTTTAAATCAGAAGAGGAGGGTTCCAGTGTTCTGTAAGCCAACCAGAAAATATGGAGGAGATGGAATTTAAGGCACAGCTCAACCTTGTTTCTTGTCTATTAAGTATACGTCTTAAGCAAGGACACAATTAACTTAGATCAAAAGCAATGGATAACAGCCAGCCTGTGACAGCAAGCAGTAAAGTCACAAATTATTGTTTCTGTATGTCTACAGATTAAACAAACAAAACAAAACATGTTAACTATTTAGGTAGAAGTTGATTTTTTTTTTTTTAAGCGAGTAAGCGTATCTTCCAAAGGACCAGTGTGTAGGATTTAGTGGCGTCTAGTGGTTTGCACATTGCAATCATCTTATCTCACTCTCCCCTTCCATTAGAATAGGAGGACCTATACACTGCGAAAATCACAAAAGGCCGTGTCTAGAGCCAATATCTGGTTTGTCTATTCTGGACTGTTGTGGAAACATGGCGGTGCAACATGACGGCCCCCATGGAAGAGCACTTGCTCCCTCTTTAGATATGAACAACTCATTGTAAGATAATGACACAACAATTCTTATTTTTTGGCAATTATACACTAAGGAAAACATACCTGTGAACTTGGCATATTCTGCCAACAGATCCTGTAAATCATACACAATCGGCCTTTAAAATGGTTAGAATAAAGTTTCAAGGTGACCCACATGCTTGACTTTTCTGGGCCTGTGGATTGTTTTTAATGGTGTTGCAATGAAAGTAGGGTCCTTCCAGGAAGTGTTTACCTGACTGTAAGTTTAAAACCAAAGAACCACGTGAACCTGGATGTAGTAAGATGTCCTAGTTCTTCGTAGAAACTTAACTGTTCAAGCTCACAAGAGTCGTAATTTAAGCACTAAACATTTTAGCTGAGGCTCAGAGAGGCTCCCACTTGCGTCAGACATACTGTGGTGTTACGAATGCAGCCGACTCCAGCTGGTCTTCATCATTCTTAACTTGTTGAACAATGTCAAACAACTGAAATACTTGGAACTGCTATTGTGAGCTGTGCTGCTGTACTAAGGGAACAGAAATGAAGCGAACCCTGCAGGACAGGCATCTGATTTTCACAATGTTTTGGTCATAGTGATGGTAAACAAAGCTACAAGTGAAAATATTTCGGTTAGGCCTATAAGCTATGTGAGCAAAGAAGCAAAATATTGGTCTAAGACATCACCTCTGATGTGTGGCGTCAGTGTAAGAGTATAAAAGACATAGGCGTGTTAACCCCTGCCAGGTGAACTGCTGTAATTACCTCCAGCTGTTAATTGGGACACTCAGGCAGGGAGCTCCAAACACTTCTCCAGACTAATTAGACTCTCCTTTCTGAGAAGACATTTCATGCTGCTCAGTGACCCAGATTCAACATCACTTGAACACAGTGAAGAAGAGCCTCCTGCTGCAGCTGCCTGTTCTAATAATCTCAACTCAACAAGGATCTGTAGCCTCTAGCCTATAGGGGATTATTGACTGTTAGTCAGCAGGAATGTACCCATTAAATATAGCCTCGGTTTGACTGCAGCCTTATATCAAGCAACAACTCTCTTTCTCAGGGCAGCTAAGAGATAGAATACAGTATTCAAACAATGTTTTTTTTTACTATTTTGTTTTTACTAATATCCAGTTACCAGAGGTCTGGACCTGGACCTGGACATGCACTTGGATTCAAGTCAGACTTGAGTCACAAATATGATGACCTGACAAATTTTTTTTAAAAAAGGCTTAGTATTGGTCTTGAAATTTAACATCAATGACTTGTGACTTTACTTGGACTTGAGCTTTTTGACTTAAAAATACTTAACTTCCTCTACAAAGTTATTAATTTCCCAAATCCATTAAAGTTTAAGTTAATTCATTTTTAGCAAGTCGACACTCAATTCCCCACAATCCCCAGATCCACTCTGCAATGACCATCCAACCATCGAGTCGTAGGAAAGAGACAGAACTGATGTTTTCTTACTGAGCTGATGATTTTGTTTGCGTACAAACATGAAGACAAAAACAAAAACAAAAGCTGTGATCAACAGCTAAATTATTGCAGTATGCAAAATGTGCAGATAGAAAATTACAGATGGAGAGGCACAACTTCAACTTCTTCCAACATTTGGAGTTGGAGGCTGTAAACTCACTGTTACATTATGACTATTTAAGGACTCTAAAGTCAAAGTTTAGGTCTCGGAACTTAACTTGAGACACGAGTGCAAAGACTTCAAACAGATTTGCAAAACAATAACATGGTCCCACCTGCCAATTACTATTGAAGAGTTCTCAGTAGCTTTAAATATTCTTTACTAAGTAAGCAAATAATCAAAATATGAGGGAAAAAAACATCCTTGGGTATTATTAATATGAGTTACAGTGGAAGCTCATCAACTTCATCAAGACTGTGCATAGTTTGATCAGATTTAATTGACAGTTAAACAGGGCTGTGATCACATTTTATTATTTCATATAGCTAAATCCTGGTGCACAGCTTCATGTGAGATAATGTGTTGTCAAAAGAGACCTGTCCAATTCAAACCAGTGACACACCGATTTTAAAAAATAATACTAATCTCTCAAAAGAAATAACCAAAACTGTTCTAACTTAAGCAGAAAATAGCTTGTGTTCAAGTAAGAAAACAAAACTTATAATGAGAAGCTAACTGAGAAAACAAATTGCAACTAGTCAAATGATTGTAATTAAGTTATTTTTTTTATTACATACAATTATTATTGTATGTAAAAAAGAAAAAAATGCTACAGCAGGCCTAGGTTTGGAGACTGTGACCAGAACAGTTGGGACCAAACAGATTTGGAGATCATCGATTGAATGCCTGCTTTTTATAATGTATTAAACACCAAAGATTAAAGAGTAATTGAGTAGTTTTTGAGAAGAACACTTTGTGCTTTTACAATTTTTAACACCAGTGGTTTTACTTGTCGTCAAGTAATATTGCAGTAATGTAACTGTATTTGAGTACAGAACTCCAGTAGTTTTCCACCACTGGAAAACTGGTTTTGTCGCCTTCAGTCTATGTGGCAACATGTACTAGACTCATTAATAAGATAATTAACAGTGATGCCCCACAGGTGTGTATTTACTTTATTTTTTCAAGTGCTTCTAGAAAGGCGTATTAACCAATCATCACTCAGGCTGGAACAATCCAGTTTACAACGAGGCTTGGGACTGAAAAAAAAAAAAAAAGGTCTGATCATCTGATTTTCATCAGCAGCTCCTCTCCTCCCCTCTGGCCTCCGACTGCAGCAGCCACTCATACTGCACCAGATATGACGGAGCGAATTCATGCTCGCCCGGTAACACGCAGACAGAGTGGTGAAACTTCTTGTTTCGGCACGTAATGTTTTTTTCTGTACAGGCACTCAGTAATTCAGGGCTCCTTCAGCTTACCGTCTGCCACTCTCCTTCTCTCCACCGGTACCGAGAGGGACAGTCAGCGACCCGGCAGCTCTGGCTGGACGCCGGTCTGGAGCGCTCCGGACAGCCGCTCTCCAGCAGGCTGCGTCGGTCTCCGAGCTGACAGAACACCTCCCGCCGCTGGACGCCGTCTCCACACGAGGCTGAACACTGGAAAACACGACAGGTAAGAGCTTTTATTACACCTTCACTACACCATTTAAGTTTATTGTTTTACAGCACATAAAAGAATCATTTTATATTTCTATAATATTGTCCCTATCGCGATAAGCATTAAACCTCGCGAGTTTAATAACCTTCACCTAACGGTGTCTCTACTTTGTCAGTTGTAGTATTTCATTTTTATGTGTTATAAAGACTGGGATATTATTTAATTAAAGGAATGTACTTGACTAAAACCAACACATATTTACATTATGTTAATATTTTATTATAGCTATTATTTTGTTTTATTATGGCTATTGATTTGTGTTGTAATGCCACTTTGTGTCCCATCGTCTTTGATTGTTTTTTGGCCACTCAAGTACTTCTGCTCAAATTCTTATAAATGTGGTCAATAATAAAGGTTAGTAGATTACAGGAGGTTAGTAGATACAAATTAGTGATGTTACTGAATAATCTTTTAATTGTAGGAGAATTTAACTAATTAAAATGCATCAATTGATAGTCTGGAAATGGCACCAACTGCACTTCATTTGACATTGTTTCGTCTGCCGGAGTCAATTGTTGAAAAAGGAAACTTAAGTTGGAATGAGAAGAAACATGAAAATGAGAAAACAAGAAATAAAGTTTATTTTTCATTCTTTTTTCCCCCATGCGTTTAGTAATTGACTAATTATTAATGATGACTGATTAATTGATTGTCAGTGTTTTCAACTTTCGGTTCAGGAAAATGCAAAAAGTAAATGTATTCTTTTATATGATTTTCTTTACTAACCACAGTATGAAGGACTTCAACTGTTAATGCTGTCAAGTGTTGGATATTATTTAGTACGACTGAGGAAATATGCAATGTTTGTGCATAGGCCTGCTTATTTTCATTCATGTTTTTGTTAATTTGTCAGTTATTTTCTACATTAATAGATTCATTGTTTGGGTATCAGTGAAGGACATTTTTCACCATTATCTGACACCAACGCTCAATATGACATCCTCATGTGACTTGTGTTGTCCACACCCCAAAGATATTCAGTTTACTGTAACAAAATTGTAAAGAAACCAGAAAATATTTGTATTTAAGAAGCTAGATTTAGAAAATGTTATCTTTTTTTCTTAAAAAAAATCCTCAAACTGATTAACTGATTATCAACATAGTTTGTGGTTACTTTAATACTTGATAACTAATCAGTTAATCATTGCAGTTCTATTACTGTAACCAGGTGCTTGTTTCCATGTTAATATTTCAATTGTATAATTTTGATTAATACTGATTGATAATTATGTTTTTCTACAGAAAGGTGAAGAAATATGAGTTGGAGCCTAAAGGTGGAGGATTTTATGAAACCATCTAAACTACAGCAGCAGTGTTTCCAATGTAAAACTCAGTACTCATGCTTTTGAAGGTTATATTTAATAACCATCTTGTGTCTTTTCTCCTTTCAGACACATGTTGATCATTCTGAACAACCTGCACTCCACTGATATTAACATAATGCAGTAGCACTTTATGATAAGGGAGCAAATCATATAGTTAAGTAATGCTTAACTAATGCATGGCTCATGATGATTCAGTGCATCCTGCATCAAGGATGTATCTTTGTAGATTCAAAGTAGCTCCTACATCACCCTCCTCACAATAAAGTCTGTGGATTATCTGGAATAATCTGGTCATGGAAAGAGACATTGCTGTTAATATTTCTAATGTATATTTTTGGCACTTTGAGCACAAGCAGAGTGACATCTAGTTCCATTTTACTCGATAGAAGGCAGACATCTTCACGGTCATTACTTCCAAATGTCAGCAACTCACACCAAAACGATCCAGAAGGATAAATAGCACCACAGGTAAGACAAAAATATGTGTCTCTGATTTTGGGGTAAACTGTCCCTTTAAGTATATGATTTGTACCCTTACTATACGGTGTTCCCTCTAATGCTAATGAAGTATGTCATGTGTTAATAATAATAGATAATAGCAGATAATTTCTGCAGCTTTGAAGAATTTGGCTGATCTCTGTTTGTACACGTGTACGTGAGAGAGACTGAGACCACCATCATAACTACTCATATGTTTGCAGGTTAAAGGAGCAGGAAGTGATAAACATCTCCAGATGAGCTAAGCTAAGGTGACATCAGATAACTGGACAGGTTCCAGTAGATTGAGTCGTTAAGATATGTATTTACACGCCCATTCTTATGTGACACAGCTTTATATGTTTCATTCTGCAGTTGAACCTCTAGGTATCCTGCTGCACCATGGGTAATCATGCTGTACTTAAACTTCATGTAGAGTATCATTTTCTCTGTGCTTGTGTTCTGCTTCACAGCTGTTTAGAGCAGACACACATCCTCTCTGACGTATGGGGTGCAGATGTGGCTCCATACTGGACTCCTGGCCAGTGGGGTGAATTCAGAGAAAGAGGACATGAGAAAAGAGACACAGACAGTACAGGGAGGAAAAGACAGAGAGACCAGACGGCCTCTCCAGCTGCCCAGGTGCCCGTCGTGAGTGTGTCTCCCCCTTTAGTACGGTATTCAAAGAAAAGATGTAACATGTGGTTCCCATTGGGGAGGCTGAGAGGAAAGAAGTGAAAAAGAAAAATCAGTGGAGGAAAGAGCAACAGTGAGAAGGAGGATAAAAGGGTCAGAGAGGAGAGAAAAGTGAGGGCCAGAGGAAGAGAAAATATAGAGATGAGAGGCGTAGATTTACACTGGCTGGACTGGACATCAAAGAGAGGGGGTGCACGTCCCTCCTGCTGTCAGACTTACTGTACTGTGAAGCCCCTGCATGCACCACCTCAAAACTCCTGTTAGCAGCCGCCGTAGGCCTGTGCTGCAACCCAGCGAACCACCATGTGATGTGTAAAAGCACCCTGTCTTAGTTAGTTAGTGGGCTGGCATGGTGCTGATTGTAAATGCAGTCAGGTTCAGCTGCAGATGTTTTCACACATATGCACATAGTTGCCAGCAAGCTGGTAAGCATTAGAGAGAAAAAGCATGTCTGGCAGCGTGAGAACAAGAGGAGAAGAGTGTTTTATAGCAGGTTCAGAGAGTCCTACCTCTCCCCAGTTGCCAGTCTTCCACTTGGGACATCGTCCACCTCTGCAGCGCCTCTGTTTGCTGGGTTTGGGGGACACGGATTGGCAGTTTTCGTCCGGGACAGGGCGGCCGGACCCGGTGACACAACTCACTTTGCGGGACTTGAACCCTCTTCCACAAGCAACAGAGCACTGCAAGATAGAAGATATCAAAGGAAAGAAGGAGTTAAATTGAAATATAAAGGTATGTTTTGTCCTCAAACTACACAGTTGGAACCTATGAAAATCTGATGGGTTTTTTTTTTTGCGGTCTGCATTTTTCAGGTACAACAGCACTGATTTGGATTCAAAATGCACATAAACTGTTGATTCTGCATGATAATAAATAGCAGACAGCACAGCTATAATTAAAAACATGTTAAGTATTTATGGAACGAGTAAATATAGCTAATTTTTTTGACTCCGAGAAAATAAAAAATTCCACAGCTCCACGTGGACAGCTAGACCAATGGCAAAGCGTGCCCAATCGCCCCGGCAGCAGTTCGTTTCACCTCCGGGTTCACCGAGTTACTGGAAGTCTAACTTGCTGTGACAGGCAGACACAGACACACACACAGGAGGGAGTGGAGCAGGGCTGGACTGGGCTCGGATAATCAAAGGGGGCGTTGCATGCGGGGATGGATGGGAAGCGACAGGCTCCGAGTTGAACGGGTACGCGGCCCAGCATGTGCTGCTGTCCTGACCAGCGAGGGACTATACTAGACAGGAACACGCCGTGACCTCTCACCTCATTCACGGGGGGAGGAGGGCTCATGAAAGGAGGGGCTAATAAAATGCTTATTCCCCTTTTTAAATCCAGGAAACCCTCACATTGAAATTCGATCTGTAATGTCCGAGATTTATTTGAATCAACCCATGCTGTTCATGATGTGAGTGGACTGCCAGTCAATAAAGACAAAAAAGATGAGTTGTTTGTTTTTTGCCAGGAAATAAAGAAAATAAGTCATATCAACATTGTGTGATTCTTGTGGAGATATTGTCGTGATTACATTTGAATAAAAATGATACGGACATTGTGATGTTTATGTGTCTTTGGGATAACGCTTCACATGATGAATCATAGCAACAAGAAGCAAACTCACTTCATGATTGATGTAAAAAGTCACAATTCAAATATCACCACTTTTAATGCCATTGCCTGACATGAACACATTACACTAACACATTTGTTTTAGATGCACCATGGAGGGTTAAGTGGGTCACCACAGGGGATACTGTGCTTTCCACTAAAGGTTCAAATAATAAAGAAGCATTTACAATCCTTCAGTCTTCCAGACTGTTGTTCTGGTCATTCCTCAAAAGTTTTATATACTTTTTTACAAGGTCTTTCCTGCTGTTGTGTCGTGCTGAAATGCCCTCAGAATACCTTGAGAATCAGTGCAAATGGGTCACATTAAAACACCATGTGTTTTATTGGTACCCTGACATGCAGGATTCATTAACTTTGCCCACAAGTTCTCCAGGGTTCTGTAATTATCCAGAGAAGTTCACTAATACAAACATCACTGCAGCTCACACACACCTCAAATCAGGTTTTCCTGCTTACTCAGCAGATGATTATTACACTATATAAAGTATTTGTATCACTTTTATTTGTAGGAGGTAGAGCGAGTGATCCACTAATCACAGGGTTGGTATTTTGATCCATATATTGAAGGGTCCTTGGGCCAAACGCTGAGCCAAATTACTCAAATGTTTCTGCAGGTTTCAACAAGTTAAAGTGCTGACTTTTAAAGACCATTATGAATGCAATTTAATACTTATTTCATGTCCATACTGGCAAAAAAGTACAAAGCATAATTTGCAATTGCTGGTTTGTTAAATTCAACTTTATAAACATAATATTAACATCATAAATTAATTAAGACCTGGCAAAATCGTATTTAAGATGTGTTAAGGCCTAAAATTCAGATGATTGTATTTTAGACTTTTTAAGGACCTGCAGATACCCCGTGCTCTCGATGGGCAGGCCAGCACCTTGCATATCAGCTTGATCAGTGTGTGTGAATTGAGAGGCAAAAATTGTGAGGCAAATTGTCCATTAAGGTAGAAAAGCTCTAAACAAATTGCAGTCCATTTACCATAATACTACATGGAATTTAAACAGTGTCAATCATCAATTTTGTCCATTTGAACTGACTTCTTAACACAGTTCAAAGGGTGATTTTAGGTCATGGAATTGACCTTTCCCAAGTCCTGCATATTTTTGCCCTTCTCCTTTTTCCTTTACTTAGATATGCCCTGTGCTCTGCTCTTCTATGTTGAAAAGAAAACCATTTTGATTTAACATTAAGATGTACCTAGCTAGCTAACACTTGATGTAGACAGGCTAGCTAGTTAGTGTTTTTGTAACATTAGCTAACTTAAGATGTGACTATAGTCTATATGTAGTTTTTACATGTCCCTCAGTAAGATCTTGTAGTCATCTTCAAAATTTGTTGTTTTTTTCCAACACAGATGAGCCTAGCACACAGCATATCTTAAGTACAAGAAACAGGAAAGCAGAAAGTTGACAGAGGTTACAATGGGAGCAACACTTATGACTGGTCAGTTGCAGCTATAAATTGCATTAGGGATGTACTAATATATTTAATATTGCAGTTTAAAAAAAGTCTTGATTATGTAACGGACTCTGATGTCTACAGCAATATTGTATTGTTACTTATGAATATATTTTATAAAATGATTTTTGTTGTTTGCAGTTGTACATACATTACTAAAAAATCATTGCTAAAGACAATTCATGGTCATTTTTTGCACATGCTGTAAATGAAAAGGAAAACGGTATTTGTCTTTGTTTTTTAATATTGAAATAAATGAAGTGTTGTGGACTTTTTATCGTGGTATTATTATACCTTGAGTTTTTGCATCACTCAATTGCATCAAAAAAAATGCATCATCTCATCAAATACAAAACCCAACCATCGTAAAATGACACCCCCCCCCCCAAATACACTGTTTTTTACAGCTAGCAGAGTAGTGGGTAATCCTATTCAAGTCTGTTTCGTCCCCCCCAACAGGATCACAGCAATTTCCCATTAGTCTGTCTGTGTTGACGGGATGGGGCCCCTCCCCAGATCAAACGTGACCCTTGACCCACCAGTACACCACTGCATTGTCTTGCTGACGGCCCCCTTCACTTCATTTGAGTCACTGTCACTGGCCCCCACATTGGTAGACTGTCATCAACTCGTATTAGACCAGAGAGTAGAGGGGGCCTGACATAAAGGGCCAGAGGGCGCTGGCAACTTCATAGTGAAGCACACGTCACCAGGCGTCCCAGAAAAAGCATTAAGAGTGAATGAACACAGTAAATGAAATGGGAGGTATACTGAGGCAGCGTCACATAGGACAAAGATTTACCTTGATGGAAAGAGCTTTGAACTCCTGACACAGACGGTAAAAGCATGGTCGCTCAAAGAGGTCAGCAGAGGCCCTGACCACGTAAAATAACAAGGATATTGCTCAGTGATTTGTGCCTTTTCATTCAGGAAAAACACCCTGTTGAATAGACTGGCGACTGGGAGGATTGCTTTAGAAGCTATCTGCCAGGCATCTCTTTTTAAATCCTTTAGCCCAAGTCAAAAGGTAAAAGACTTAATAATACAGGACATTTACTTATCCGCAAACACACTGTAATTACCATAAAGCTGGAGTCGGTAATGTTTCAAGCAGTGAGGCTGTTAGTGTAATGAATGTTGTTAGAGGTTGCATCAGTTAGATCTCTGTTACCGACTTTTTCTGGAAAACAAGTCTGTGTAAGCTGCCAGCAGGTTGTTAGTTGTTTTTCCCCCCTTTTTCTTAGTTTGCAGTGATCGTGGCCTGCTCGCTGCATGTGGCAAAAATGTTGTTAATATTTTAGATTACAGCAGTGTTACCCCATCTTCCCCCAAACCTGCAGCTTTGTTGCTCAGTAGGTCATACTCGGTAATATTAGAATATGCACAAATACCAGTATGGTATTATACCAGTATGTATTCTTTTTAATTTCCCAGACTATTACTCCCTCAGTCCCTAACATCTTGTTCATTTGTGCCTACATGAATGTTTTGTTCAAATAAAAATGAAAAAAAGCCTTTGATAGTACCTCTACTTCACTTTAATCGTAACCTTTTCTGAAAATGAACAGAAATCCAACAAAATCCATAAAAAATTAAATATTGACATAACATTATAATGAAGTAACAATAAATACAAGTAATTACATAAATGTACAGAAATCTTCTTGAAACACAGACTACAGAATACTGCCATTTGTGAATAAGAGACATGCAATATACTTATTTCAAGAGCCTGTTGATATGGTGTTTGAGCTGTACTGCTATTTGAACCAAGAGGTCAACCACAAGGAGTCAAACTGCTACGACTGAAAAATGAAAGTGATCAGGAATTATAGGATGTGCTGCTGTCTTAATGCAGAGTTCCACTTTCACTGATTCAACCTATATTTGATTTTAGGCTGCCTGTACAATCTCACATGTGGGAGTCATTATGAGCCAAGCTCTCATTAGTAAATGATGTGTGGTAAAAAATGTACTCACTGCTGTGTTAACAGGCCCTTAAAATAAGGTGTGATGTCAGTACAGACATTAATGACCAGGAGGAGTCCACTGGGTGGGCTGCAGGCAAGAGCTGCCCCTAACCACAGATACTGGATGAGTTTTCACCGTCCACAGCAGGACAGTAAGCATTAAAAGGGGGGAGATAACACACACCCTGGATCTGTGTTTAGGGCCATCGACTGCAAATGGGTAGCTTAAAGGGACAGTTCACCCCAAAATAAAAAAACAACAACAAAAAAACAAACTACTTTTCCTCTGGCCTGTAGTGTTATTTATCCATCTAGATTGTTTTGGTGTGAGTGACTGAGGTTTGGAGATATTGGTCATATACATATCTCATAACATAATCGGCCTAAATTGCACTCAGCCTTTGTAAAACTCAACAGTAATATCTCTTTCCCAGTTACTCAAGGTAATCCACAGGCCTTATTTTGAACAGTGTCACACAGGAACTCGATTTTAAGGTCACAATTCGATTACGTTTAAACACTTTTTTGTTTTGCACTGATGGTTATATCATTGTTGGACTATCAGGGTTTGATTTGTAAAACTCAGCAGATCATTGCTTTTATGCCCTGATGACTGCCATTTACACTTTCAAATTTCAATTCTTCTTTCAAAAGAGAGTCTACATATGTGGTGTGTGTGATGTAATGGCCAGGAAGCTATGCTGTGTTATTTTTGTTTTTGTTTTGTTGGGTTTGTTGTTGTTGTTTATTCCTTTAGACATGCACCAGATGCTGCAAGTAGGTAGGGGCGGAGAGAAAAAGAAATACTGGGAAAATTGCTGATTCTGTCTTTTGTGTCAATTTTTGGAACTGACAGCTTATTTCGATCAATTTTTTATCTTTATTCATCTAATACTGAAATTGTGACACCCCTATTCCTACATGAAATTTTTCACAATAGGGTCTGTGCATTATCTTGAGTAACCAGGTCATGATTTCTGTAAATGGAAAAATAGTACTACGGGTAAGATGAAAAATATATATTTTTGATTTTGGGGTGACCTGTCCCTTTAATCTTAGCCAGCTAAGAACCCCTCCAGTGCAAGGGAGAGAAAGATACGGCAGGGGGGCAATCAAAACAGAGACTGAGGTAGACACATTAGGTTGGCTCAGAGTAAGAGCTCTGGATACAAAACACTATTAACTTCCCCTGTGGTCACAGGTATCACGTGTTCAAAGAACGACATGTTAACAGCCCATTCATTCTCTTAAAGGTCGAGCAAGTTTGATGGACATTCGAAAGACAATTCAACATTATTTCATCATCAAATCTGTGATACATTTAGCTAATCAGTCTGATCAATCCACTAACTGCTCGTGGAAAAAAAAAATAAAAAGTACAGAAAAGGCAGCACCAACAAAGCAAATGTGCCACAATAAACACCTAACAGACCAAAAATATGATGGTTCATTTTTGATATTTATATCTTATATCTCCCTTGTTTGGCCAAAGCACCACTGTAGCGTAGGTTATCATAGTTTTAATGGCTAGTTGAGTTGTGTTTTGTTCCAAGTGAGGTATTGTTGAGCATAGCATATTTAGCAACTCCAAGTACTTACTGTACAAAGAAAACATTGACTAACACAATATAAATACACTCATGTCAAAGCACCTTTGGAGCAGAGAGATTTAAACCTATTGTTTTGGCCACACTAAGGAAATCTGGGTCAAAACCCTCTGCCACACTGGAATACAATGGCTATTAGTTCTAATTACCACAAACTCGGTGAGACACTTTATTTTACAGTGCTGGTACAGCTGCTCTTTGCTGGTGTTTACTACTGATACTGGACGTTTCAGGAACTTTTGAGTCAACATATTTATGCTTCAGTGTCAATGTCATATTAGGGGCAACACCACAGTTGGTTTCATAGCAGAGGGTAAATATATAAACTGTAAAATAAAGTGTCTAAATAAGATTAGTAACTTCTCTAAAAAAAACACATGTGCCTTGAGACAAATTGAATTCTTGATACAATAGCCATTTCATAGATGTATATAGTACAAAGATGTATATATAGTACACAGCCCTATGTACGTTGGTGCTTTTAATGTTCATAACAGAACATTGACTACACTGTGTAGCACCACATATTTGGAGATAATGGGCCATTCTTTGGATAATAAAAGAACAAGGCATCGTACTGTATATTCCTGATATACAAAAACATTCATCAGTATTTGCATATGAACAACGATTGGCTAAATGTGCGAATACAAAGAGCTAAGACACAAAATAAATCACTTTTTAAAGTTAATGCTATATACAAAAGATAAAAAGGAAAAAAATATCTCAATAAATTATCTTTAAAAACAATATTTTACAAAACTAACTTTGATTGTGATACAAAGTGATCCTGAATTTTTAAAATACTAGTACAAGGCTCAACAACAGTTTTATGGTAACTAGGACTGACAAAAAATGTTCTTATGGTCACAGCTGTCACTGAAGTATGTTGTGATGTTGTACTTTTTTGGCATATTGCAAATGAGTGTATCTTTGCCATTTAAGTGCAACAGAAAATAACTTTCCGAATGTCTTGAGGAAACGTCGACCAATCGCAGGCACCAGAGAGGGAGCAGGAAGTGGAGGAGGTTGAAAGTAAAAGTAGAGAAGCAGGAGTGTAATTTCTCCAGTGCAAAAGCACCACAGTCATCCTGCCCCGTTAAGACTGTTTGTGAAAGAGTAAGACTACAGGTGTATCTGGAAAAATGTGAGGTTGAAGAACAAGGTATAAAGTATTTTTTATGAGCGTACCGAGCTCCATGGGTCTGTGCTCCAGTGGGGGCTAGACGGGCACGGCTGAGTATTGCACTGCTCACGATCTGGTGGCTTGTCATGGATCTCGCAGCTCAGATCATTGAAACGCTCGCCGTTTGGACGCTGACACACCACGAGCCTCGTCTTTATCCCACCTCCACATGGCTTGGTGCACTGAAGACAGCAGGAGGAGAGGTTGTGTTTTACAAACGGGTGTGGGATAAAAGGTCTTTCAGTGTGTAAAAAAAAACTAGGGCCACGTGAAAATAGATCTGTCTTTTGTGAAGCAAAAGAGAATGTAAGTCTCAGCTGATTTCTAACACATTTTCATTTAATTTCACCTTTACATAAAGCAACTTTTGCTTCAGTCAAACTAACTCTTCAAAAACATATGAGCATCCTGGTGTTTACACTTTTCTCTCTAAACCAGACCAGTAACTATCATGGGGACTGGAAGGTGATTCCATAAGGAAAATAAATTTAACAAGTTGGAAAAAAAAGTAGAGCCTGAACTTTTGGGGCTGATGCTGACATCAGGGAGTAAAAAAATTTGCTTAATATATAGGCCAATATTTTAACATTTAATTATTAATTTTATTAGTTTTTTCCAAAAACAGTGTACTAATATAGTAAACGTTGACCTTTATTTTATAATTGTAGTATTTATTTACATGATATAATTTATATTTATATTATTTATATTATATTATTTATATTCATAACAATTACAACAATTATAACTAACTAAATAAAAAAAAACATACAAATAAAACAATCTGAATTGGAAAAAGGATCAAATATATATAAAATGCTGCCTTCAAAACAACAACCAAAATATATAATTAGTTACTTGTGGCACTACTTTTAAGACTTACATGTCTCATACTATGATTTATTCCGTGACCAATTTTCCATTTTTATACATAATTATGAGAATTGAGTATGAACAAGTAAACATTGTATATTTTTATTAGTATAAGGACATGACAGGAAGCAAGGGCTGCTGCTGTAAGGACTCAGATTTGATGTTTTTTGTTTAGTTTAGTTTAGTGTCAGTTCAACTTTAATTTACAACAGATCTTTTATCTGGTTTGACTGTCCTATATATTACTTACAAGTTTCATACAAGAGTATAATCATTCAGTGAAATGTATCTATATCTCTTCCATAAGGGATGGTATGCTGTAATAGTGATACTCAAGGTCCAGGGGTCAAATCTGGCCAACAATGGCCTGCCAACCATTTTCTAATTCAAAATGAAAATAATTACATTCACGGTGGTAATCTTTTTGTTTGGTTATATCAAGTAGCAAATATTCAATAATATTCCTCCAGCTGTTGCCTGGGTCAGTCTACACACACTAAAAGCGCTTCAATATGCAATTCACTCTGTCATTGGTAGGAGCAGTTTCTGTTTATGGTTTCTGTCTATAAATCCTTAATGTCTGAGTGTTTGCATGAGAAGAAGTTGTATCTACCTTTAACTTTATATAAACACTTTCAAATGCAACCAAAGCATTTACAACTAAAGTGCCGTTATTAAATGAAGAAAATGTCTGATTAATCTGTAAATCCTTGCATCAAGGATAAAACTGATGAATTTGAATCAAGTCATTTAATTTGAAAATAAAGCATGTCAAAGAAAAATTAGTTCTAAGTATCAATTCTTGTTTATTAACTGTCTGTCCCCCTGTCATTTTGCAAAATACCCCCCGAGGTAAAACAATCTGACTATCCCTGCTGTAATATGATGTGAACAGCAGTAAAGTGTTGTCTGTCTTACCTCTCCCCAGTTGCCATAGATCCACTGCGGACATGGCCCTGACTCACAGGATCGTTGCTCACTGGGCCGGCTGCGATCCTCACAGCTGTTGGCAGGGTACCCGTTTTCATCCTGGCACACTACTACACGCCGCTGGAAACCTCCTGCACATGTGCTGGAGCACTGTTGTAATAGAGAGCACAGAGTGCACACTGTCAAAGAGATTGTTCTCACACATACCTTCTCAGTATATACAGTAGGTATAAATGAGTCCCAGAAGGACATATGGCATATTATTTTTATTTTATTTAGACATAATGACGTGTGTCTTGGTGTACATAGAACTGGCGACTGAAATGCACACAGAACATGTTGTAATGAATCAGTATACACTATGAAGTATATATTGTGTGCATACAAGGCACCCCCTCTTCTTCAGAGAACAATACTAAGGAGACATGTCATGTCAAATGACTGACCATGTCTGCTGCTATATTAAGATACACATCCTCAGGACAGAGGAAGGAAGAATCACCAAAAATAGCTTTAATCACTTCCCAGAATTATTTAAAGGTCAAAATTATTTTTGGACAGAGATTATCACTAACACAGTTTTTTTAAATCAGCTGAACAATACATAAATAGAGATCGATGTGGGGGGCAGCCTGTGGCTCTCGGGTCACACTATCCTACGGTGTTACATCACAATGGCTACAGCCTTGTTTTAAAAAGATTCAAGGGCATGACGGACTGAGCCTCACTTCAGGAGTGTCTGTCCAAGTCTGGTTCAGGTTACAAAATGCACTGTAGGAAGAAAATAACTGGTTCAACACTTGTTTGGTGCTTAAACCACCCCAAGTCCCTATAGCACAAGGAATCATGGGGACACATTTAGTTAGGACACATTAAGGTACTGATCATCAACTGGTGGCATGCAGGCCACTTCCAGCCCACCAAAGCTTCTTATTTGACGTGCAGAATGGCCATTGATAAAAATACTGCAATATTTATATTAGCAGTATTACAAACTGGAGAAGTTCCAGGAAAAAACAACTATATTAAATTATTGATTTCTGCAGCTTCATATTAACAGCATTTAACTGGCCAAACATTTGTTGACTTGTATCTTGACATCGTCACAGGAAACACAACTACTTCATCGATGAGCTTTTGTGTCTAAAAAGCAAAATGATGAAAATTTTTTGCCCTTTTTTAAACAAATCTGTTTGCAATATTGCAGGGAGTAATGGAACAAGAAGGAGAGGACACAGTGAGATGTTAGATGAAATTCTGCAGGTGACAGATTGCAACTTCTCTGCCAAGCCAACTCCGTTCACTCCTTTCAGCAGCATAAAATTAGATCATGGTTGTTCACAGAATGATGGAAAAAGCCAATTATTGCCTGACTTCTTTATTAAGATGGCAATACTTTGTTTTGCTGCCCCCAAAATTCTGTGACCTGTAGTATTATCCCACATTTGCTATTACCACCAGTAACTACAGGTGTCACAGGCACAATTTGGGTGCAACTGCATTACCATCAAAACCAATTAAAGTTTATTAATATATGTTTATGTTTTTACGAGTTTGTAAGAAATGTTCAAAGAAAGTAAAATTCTGGCCCATGAACAAATGTTGATGATGACCCTGGCCTCAATGAATAGTTTGAGATTTTACAGCTAGAACTTGGTTAGCTTAGCTTAGCAAAAAGACTGGAACCAGGTAAACAGCCAGCCTGGCTATGTCCAAAGAACCTCTAAAACTCACTAGTTAAAGATATTGTTAATGTTATTACATTGTTTATTCCATTACAAAAACTAAATAATTACTGCCTGTAGCTTCATATTTAGCATATTTAGCTGGGTGGTAGATCATCTCTACTAACTCTCAGCAAGAGAATGAACAAATGCATTTCCCAAAATATCAAACTATTCCTTTTAGTATTCCTTCCCATGTAGACTCACCATTAGTTAAATCAATAGAAGGGTACATTTAACATAAATAGTTGATTCAGTCCAGACACTGGCAGTATGAAATGTTGTGAGACTGCAGTCTGACTTCATTAGGGCTCTCTGGTGCTTTTTTTTTTTACTACTGCAGTGCCAGAAAAAAAAAGTTAGTACCGTAAAGTTAACTTACTAACAAAGAAAGCGGACATGAGACAATCATGTGTGTCAAAATAATGGCCTTGGATAGTTCCTATTGTGGACAAGCAATAGTAGGGTCACTAGAAAAACAGCTATGTCAGTGCTGCCTCAGCTCAGCAACTTTCTCATTTTACCACTTACTAAACTTTTCTTCAGGCTTCTATTGTTCGAGCTGATGGTTTGGTTGCACAAGACTGAGCACAATATTTCAAATGTCAGGCCCACAGAAATGGTTTGTTGACCAGTGTGATGTGATGCTGCTGTGTGTAGGATGTCTCACCGCGCCCCAGGGTCCAGTCCGCCATTGGTGGGATTGGCTACGGGGCAGGTTGTTCCTGGCACTGGCGTTTGGTGAGGACGGGAAAGGTCGGGACTCACTGGAGCGGGACGGGCATTGAGACATAGCACAGTCCTGCTCTGTGGTAGGACGATCGTCTGGGTCACACTCACTAGCATTCACTTCTTGGTCACTGAAGTTGACGCAGAGTACCTGCCGCGTCGTCTTCCCCTGGCCACAGGTTACTGAGCACTGGAATCACACACACAGCGAATAAAGAGGTAATGAGTATGATATGCTCATATGCATGTAGATGCAATCATACATATACATGCAAACGCACAATTAAAGAGTTTCTTTACCTCACATTATGCAATAATGTGAGGTAAAGACCTGGAAGAAAGATGAACCATCCACAACAACCTGCTACTGGTATGAATGACTCAGCATGGGTTGTCAGAACTGGCTCTTTAAATTTTTACAAAGCTTTGACAACTCTAAAATAAAGGGAAAACATGCATTAATGTAACGACTATACAGTTATGTAATTACCCTGGTTACTGGCTGTCTCATTCATAAATTCTGCTCTCCAAAGCGCTAAGTAACTTTATATCTTCCAAATACCACCACCAGATGTGTAGTGCTATTTGTTTAAAATAACATTTCAGGTCATGTCACCACTGTTCCTAAGGTGGCAGGTTTATGTACACTAATCAGCTATAACTGAGCACACAATCAAATGACTGCCTTTATGGATAGTTTCATCATGTTGAGAATATTACATGGCAGTCAGTGCACATTAATGGTTGCTCTCTGTCACTCTGTCTCTGCTGCAACTGTTAATCTGCAGAAAACAACTGGAAAAAGATGCCTTTCACTGCAAAACCTGCTCTTTGTCTGATTGAAGATATATGTTTTAATGATCTTCAAGCAATTAAAAAAACAGATTATGTGAGCAGCAAATATTCTATTTCCTCACTTGGGAAAAAAAAACGTGGAGTATTGTTATGATGCACTCTGACAGCACTACACCTGTGGCCAATGCCATGTATGCCCAGAAAACACTTACTTGTGGCAATGCATCTACAGAAAGTGATGTGTGTGGCAGATAAAATAAAGATAGGAGTTACTTCTAATCTGTATGTGATTATCAATATTGGTGTGCGAATGAGCTCAAGGGCCAGAACATGTTTTTTTTGCTGAGATTTTCTCTTTTCCTTCTTTCCATCCTTCTTTGGGTCTTTTTCTTCCTTCCTTTTTCATCCTTCCCAGATACAGAAAAATCTTACAAGAGATCAACAAGCGAATGAAGAGCCTCACTTTCAGTCTCAGCTCCCAGTAATGCCTGAGTGACAGAGCTACAGCAATTAGTCAACTAAAGAAAATTAAGTTGCCAACTATTTTGATAGTAAATTAATTGTGTGAGAACAAATGAAGCAACTTGAAAGGTTATTAGTTCCAGCACAAATGACAGTAGCTGCTGCATACATCCAAATGTAGATCTCAAGACCTCAAGATATGTAACCCCTTTCACCTGGGTGCCAGTAACTACTAACAGTTATGGAGGTGTCCCCTATTTACACTTCACAGGAAGGCCCACCAAAGGCCTGCTGAAGGCCGAAACTAGAGCTGACCAGCACAAACAAAAACAATGACCAGGCTCACCCTTTCCATAGTCCAACACTAATTGAAAGCAAGCTTGACTTGGTGACGAGGATGCAGATACAGCTCTGATTCCAGTTAAACGTGGCATAAAACAAATGCCCTGACTCTGGCACTGGCTGATCTTGCAGTATATCCTTAAAGGACCCAAGGACACATCATTCTTTGCTGAAAATAACACAAGGCAGATCTTCTGCCAAGCACTAATGGCGTTTCACTCAGCTCCTCGATAGCAGAGGCCACTTTCTGTCTCCCACAGGGTGATCTATGATACTTATGCAACAGCTGTCTACTCTAAACCCTCGCCTGGGATTACACTGTCCAGAGGTTTACACTGCTCTGTCACAATGTTATGGATTTCATATGATTCTAGATACTGTAAGAAGGTTTTAAATACAATAAGTTGATGTATATGATGTGATACTAAATGAAGTTGTTGATAATATACTGCTGGGTGCACCAGTCCTGTGAACAATAACAAAATATTGGAGTGTTCTGTCACTGCAAGATTAAGAAGGCTATTTTACTTGGGTTGGTAAACCGTGTGTATGTGTCTGTATGTGTGTGTGTGTGTGTGTGACTGGGACAGGCCTCTGAAATCTTTTTTGGCCTTGGGATGAACTATTTCCTTTTGGGGGGTCAATGAGTGTCTTTGGCTTGGTGGTACAGCATGTGTGGGTGTGTGCATGCATGTGAGTGTGTATATGGTGACCAGACCTGCAGTCTGGCTGTACTGTATCACCAGGACTCTGATGAGAAACATCTGTAAACAAGCCTGGAGCCCCTCACTGCAGCCCCTTGCATCTCCAGGCTCCAGAAACTTCAATTCACTCACTTTCACAGACACACACACATACACTTCTTCTCTAACCTCATTCCAGCCCTTCTCGAGGCCTCGACACATACTTTTTGCCTTCCAGCTGCCACCCTGTCTTTACATCTTTGCTCACACAAACATCTACATAGCGTGTGCAGACACTAATTGTCAGTGTAGGTGAAAAATCATGCAGAGTAAAATAAATAAACCTCACAGGGACAAAAAACATCTGGAGAACAATATTGACGACACATAATTTAGGTTAATCATCAGTCTGTGAGTATAATGAGATACAGATCTGATGGAAAATGTTTGAAATCTTTTCCAATTTTTCATTTATTTGAAAGTGTCATTTACAACATTGGGCTGCACGATATGGCAAACAAAAAAATCATATTACTATTATTTTGACAGATATTGCGATTGGTGGGAATTTTAATCACAATTTTAATTTTGACAGAAAAAAATTATTCATATCGTGATGGTGTGACATTTGTTGGGGTCTGTTCCAAAACAAATATATTCTCTTGTATCTGGAGTACAAGTTTTGCAGGCCATGGTATTTCTCAGCACTACAATACTTCACATCTTCTGCAATTTGGATTTAATGTACTTGGCCAAATAATGATTTCAATAATATTGATTAATTGTGCAGCCGTAAATTATATGTAGGTGCAGCTCAAGTTCCCATGAAACAACTAGCTGAGTGCTTATTGTTTGTGTCTCCTGTGAAACAGGCAACTAGAGAGGAACTTGTCACAGACATTGATTGGTGTTTACAGTAGCCAATAGCCTGTACGTTACGCCCTCCTGCCATGCAGGTGAAGTGGCCCATGGATGCAACACTAAGAGGGAGAGTGGTCCCATTAGCTGACTCATCCCAGACTGAGAGCTCCCAGGCCCCAAACCCAACAGGGGCTGGTTTGGCAATAGGGAATAGTGGGTTTCTTGCTGGGTTTGGCTCCTGGCAACCTGGGGCTGAGCTATGGATAGTCGAGCTAACGGCAGTTAGCAGTTAGCTTCAGCAACAAGTAAAGCTATATTTCAAATAGGTAATGCCATAAAAGAGGAACTGTTTTCCCTGTCTGTGGCTGTCTTAGGCTGTGTTCACTGGAAGGATGCTGAGTCTGGTTCTGTTGCCAACTAATGGCAGCTTATAGCTAACAGTAAGCTAAAGCTATCAGGCCATCAGGACACTCTGTAATTAAATCATTGAGAGTTGAAACTGAGCAGCTGGAGGATATCAGAAGGGAAGCCAGAAAATATTTTTTCCATAAAATATGATCCAGTTTCATCAAAATCAGTAAATAAAGGTGTGCTTTTCTACAAAAGCCAAAAGAAGTCCTAGATATAGGACGATAGATATATTCTCCTTCCATACTCTGGTGGCATCATAAGTGAGAAAGTGTTTAATTGGACACAAATTTAATGGACATCTCTAAGTGCAGAATGAGTCATTAACAGAGTTTTCCAGGAAAAAGTAAACTCTGAAACACCATTAAAATACCCAGGAAGATCTACAATGCATCTTTTTTGTCATTGTTGGGTCAGATACTGGCGTACAAGAGACACAGTGAAATATATGTGTTAACACTTAAACATGGGTTTTGACTTCATGGGAACTTTAACACCGTTTAACATTGTCATTCTAAGATAATGTAAGAAAAATGTATGATATACAACTGAATAAAATACGATGATGGGTGGTTTTCTTACCACTGTCCATTCCAGCACTTTCCACTGTCCACAGGCCACTACTGAGCACACTTCTCTGGCAGGGGGCTTTGGTAGGTGGGCACACGCCGACTCCTCTGCCACACCGCCCTGGTTGTCACGGCAACTCACGTAGCGCATCCGTGTCCCTTTGCCACAGCTGGCACTACACTGTTGTGCAGAGATTAGAGAAAGGTTGGCAAGGTGGAAACCAACAAAAAGACACACAGATTTGAAGATGTGACAGAACCACCAACCTGGGTCCAGGAACCAAACCGCCACTGGGTTTTGTGGCCTTGGTGGGTGGGGACTTTGGTCCCTGGGGGAACAGGGTGGCTGCTGGGACACTGGGCCAGTTCACAGTCCTGTGGCAGGGAGGACACATACACCCATTCATGCAGTGATTAACAAAATGAATATACTGTAACAACATCTGTCCCTGACCACAAAATACCATGAATATCAGAGATAGCTCCTCTGACATGGGACAGCCATTAACAACTTAAACTATATTCCTTCAGCTCTACGTTTGAGAGTAGCCGTGTTTCCCATCAACCCTTTCCCCCCACCTTACCAAAACAACATTAACAGGGTCCCCCCCGTCAGTTCAAACTATGGATTGTGGCAGTAAGCCACTCAGCATAAAGCCCTGATCCCTGTCATAACAGGTCATAGTGGAGTGGTATTCAGGGCTCCAATACCCATGCTGGCGTGGTCGTAAACTCCACCCCTAATCCACCCCCTTGTCCCTCACCTTCCGCCCTTTCCTCTTTTTCCCCCCATGCCCTCTGGTGCCCTCTGACCCCCAGTCTCTAAGAATGAGAGCCTTAATCAGGTTGAACAGGCTCTGAGCAGGCTCCACATTCCTCACTCTCCCTCCTAATGGAAGCAAATAGTCCTCATGGGGGCGCTTAAAGTTGCTGCATACACACATCCTGTCAGACTCACAATTACATGTATAAACTGATAAAATGATGATTTGCTTCTTTTACAAATTAAATAATTGGCTCAGCCAGTGCTCATAACTCTTCAGCCTATTAAGTAAGGTATCTCTTGCATCCACCTCTCTTCTCCTTGTACTTAGACCTCCATCCATCTATCTGTCCGTCTTTCTTTAAGCCCTGCTCGGTGGCTGGTGGTGGTGGGTCTGGCGGCCTGGTGGCCCACTTCATGGCTGGCTGGTTAGAATCACAACGAGGTGGGGCAACTGCTTCAGGGTCACTGGCTCTGCCGGCCCAGGCACCGGAATTAAGAGCCACTCCGACTAAAGGGGGGCCTCATCCTCAGTCTGCATACTCAGCCCTCTGAAACGGGTTTACGCCCCACGCTGACCAAACAAAACTCTCATTCAGCTCAAAATAGGTTTCTTTAGTGTTTCTGTGACTCTTTGTATGTGTAGCACACTTAAACAGATACACAACAGATTCAGACAACATGAACAATTTCCCATGTAAACCTGAGTGAATTTAATACTTTGTCAATCTGTATTCACAGTGGACAGAGATGGGAGCAGAATATTTTTTAATCACTTTTCAACTAGCCTGCTTTTATTATTTGTAATAGGGATGGGCGTGATTACTTGACTAAACAATTAAACATTGCTACTCTTGCTAGTTGGCAGCTAACAGCAGCAACCAGCCAGTTAGAAAGTGGGACAGACAACATCCTGTAAAAATCAGTGCAGTCTGGCAGTGTTTCAATCTAGAAAATGAAAATAAGGTTGTATGTAGTCTCCGTCACAATAAACAGTTCAACTAGTGCAATGCCTAACTGCATTCAACACAGGTATGTGGATGTTAACCTGCAAGGAAAGAAGGCTGTGGCTAGCACTGCTTATAGCCACACTTGGCAAACCAATATGGTATTGTTTACATGCAGACCCTGATCCCACTTGGTCTGAAATGATCGCACAGCTCATCACTGCAATGACGATGGAAGATATGCTTCCATGCAACTTGACTGAAGCAAAATTTTTCAAAAGTTAAAACATTGGGCTTTCTTTTGAGAGCGGTGTGCCTCTATGTGGGGATAGTGAGGCCGGTATAACCTTCCCTTCTGTCTTTCCCTCTAGACCAGACCAGATCAGACAACGTAGCTTAAATTGAGACCAGGTGGAAATGAAATGTGTGTGTTTGTCTGTGTGTGTGTTTTGAGAGTCAGTGTGCCTGAACTTGGATGCTTCTTTCTTTTCTCACAGTATGAATCAGGTTGAGACTCAACCATGGCACAACTGTTTCTCTCACAATGGGGAAGAAGATAAGGAGGATGTGAGCAGCTGAGAAAAATGAGAGAGAAGAAAGGAACGGAAGAAATGAAGGAAGTAAGAAAATGCTTTCCTCACCTGGGTGTCAGTGGGTCGGGTGGCAGCATTACATTCAGTGTCATCCATGACAGCACCATAAGAGCCAACCACACACTTCACCGCTCGCATCTGGTAGCCTGGCCCACACGAGGTAGTGCACTGGGTTCAAAGAGGAAAAAATAGGAGTGGTGGGGGAACATTACAGTGAGCCAAACAGAAAACAGAGAAAGAGGCAAAGGAGGCAAGCAAAAACAGACAGTTCATCTTAGCCAACAAAGCAACCCCCACACACATACAAATCAAAAAGCCTATAAGCCAGGCTTAGCAAGTAAAAAGCCTCCTTTTACAACTCTACTCCCCTGACAAACATGCTAAGATCCAAATTTCAAGCAGATAAGAGTCTCAAATACATATATATGTTGTACTTGTCTTTTTTCCACTGTTGCCAAATCAGAGGGGACTACACCACGCTCTCTTCTGCCTCACTGCCTCCAGTGAAATAGGGTCAAACCTGTGTGGCGGCAACTTCAACTGCCATTTGACCACGCTTCATTAAACGACTTCAAATATACCTTAACGTGCGCACATCCTCTGATGGGGGGCACCAAAATATCTCACATTTTTTCACTTCTCTGTGCACACACACAAATGAGACTGATCCTGCACATACAGACACACACGGACACTATACACTGTGTACATAACCCTATATAATGCTTTTGTAGAAGAACACGCCTACCCAGATCATCCGTAGCTTTTGTATATTTATTTTGACAGGATATGCTCTGTGGCTAAACAGGCGAGAGAAAAGGGAACCGTGCTAAATGATCAGCTTAGCTTATCTGCATTTTTGGTTTACATCTGGGGATAATTCATCAGAGATGAAACAATAATTTTAAACAATAATTTTAAATGTCAGCTTCTGTGGTGCTTCCCATCTATTGAGACTGATATAACTGATGAGGTTTCCAGCTTATGGAACTGTACAGCAGTGCCTACATCTACCAAGAAGCATTGCAGGTAAGCTTGTGATGCCCACACCCATGTTTCCATGTTATCACCATGCTAGTTTATAGCTATTACTTTGTTGGCAAAACATAGAGTTAAGCAACAAAACACTCATCTTGCACATGACCTGCCTACCATGAGGCAAAAATGTTCTTCCTTAAGACCAACTACATTTCTGTCACATCACTATGACATCATTGGATGCAGTAAGAACAAGAGATTTTGACTTTCTCAGTAAATATAGCACGCAATTTAGAATTTATTGCTTCAGTTGAAAACATTAACCACCACCACTGACTGGACTTCCATATGATGTGTGTCCTTTAGTTGTATCACCACATTTGCCAACACTGAACAAAGTATATAACACACTATACAATACTGTTATCACTCACCTGTCCCCAGGGTCCGACCTGCCAAGAGGCACACTCCTGCTGCTGGCACGTCTGCACCGACTCAGGCTTAGATGAGCCACAGAAGCGGTCGTCTAAACGGTCCTCACCAAACTGACACCACGTCTGACGGTGCTTATAGCCTTTCCCGCACGTCACAAGGCACTGGAAGGAAAACATTTCAGGGTTTAGAGAGAGATATGTATATAGTATGTAACATGAGTTACTGGAATTCCAAATCATGACAGAGGAAGATCACTTGGTGCTATGGAAAGCAGATATGCAGATTACAAAACAAATGGTGGTTCCAAGGGACCAAAAGACAGGGCAAGAGTGTTTATTTATGTGTGAGTACAGTGCATATGTATACAGTGTAGTGTAGGTGTTTGTGTTTAGCAGCACCACATGGGAGATCTGAAGTATTCCTGGAATGCAGCCCAAAGCTTTGCAAGCACCTCGCTCTACAATGTGTAAACTGTACAGCAGTTAAGTACGAACTTACCCTGCAATCACAGATTTCCCAACACTCACTATAGTGCAAGGAGGGGAGCAACTCTGCCGAAGCTGAGACATGCACATTCAACACAGAGATTTTACATTTGACCCAGCTCACTGCTGTTTCAAACTGCAGTATTTACACTAGAGTCTGCTTCTCTTTGCATTGAATAAACTCAGCAACACAAACACAGAGAAGTCTTCCTCACAGATAAATGAAAATGCAAAAGACTCATATAACTCACCTCAGAAGCTCTAAATGACATAATCGTATTTTCTCTGTTTCTTTCCATGCCTTTGATTGGAAATCAGAGGCATGGAAATCTATCGAATTCCTCTTTATGGAACCATATATGTCAGTGGGTCTCAAATAAGGGTCCAACAACCCCCAGTGGCCTATGGCACTCTGCCAGGGGGGGTCTTTGAAAAGGTTTCATGATACAGAATGTACGTCTTCCCACAAGTCAAGCATATGTCACCCATAAATGGTGGAAATTGGCTCTCTCCATCACACTCGAGTCCTGGATCAGGCATATTTTAGACGCATTATACATAAATACACATTTTATATTTTTTGTATATTATTTAAAATGATCAGAATCTACAATCTATTTTATTTTATGAATGCACTATGAATGAAACACACTCTCTTAATATGTGTGTATGCAGGCCTCTGTTATAGATATTCTGTGTTGACATGTTGCAAATGTATATAATGAATATATAATGAATGCCATGTCAGAAATTTTTTGTACATTTCTCTTGTGTTGTTCTTTCACTTTTAGTAGAAGAATAAAAAAAGGCTACATCAAATTATTCCACAGGACACATGAGGTGGTCCCAGGTAAATTTCTATCTTGTAAGGGGTTCTTGTTTGAAAAAATTGATGACCTCTATTATATGTGACCAGTAAATATCGAACTAGTCTTCCTCTATGGACAAAAAGAATACAATTAAAGCTCTACTCACCTCAGACCAGTCGCCAGTCTTCCATTGTGGACAGAGGAATTCATTGCAGGGTTGGACGGTCAGCTTGTCCCTTTGACTGCATTTGCTCTCATCACCGCCAGCCTCAGCTGCCTTTCGACACACTGCCCCTCTACGGCGGGTGCCCCCACCACAGCTCTTGGAGCACTGCAGCACAAACGTTTGAACATCAGCAAGAGTAAACACGTGTATACAACCCTGTGATAAACTGTGACAAACATCTGGATTGTGTTCACACAAACCCCATGCTTCCTACCACAATCCTACCTCTGACCAAGGCGAGTACTCCCATCCACCTGGGTTACAGTCTCCATGGCAACCTTCCTTATCATCAGGTTTGTGCTGACCACTACAGTAGCGGTCATCAACCTTCTGGGTCTTTCCATCTGTACGGCTGATTTTGGCACAGTATATTTCCAGGGTACGATATCCCAGGCCACACTGGGCTGTGCACTCACTCTTACGAGCCACATGCCACCTGCATCACGAGTGAGAGGGAAAATCCTTATCATTATTCTTCAGCAACATGAAGAAAGTTGTTGAGTGCTTTGTATATATACTGGAGGTAGTTTAAATTGGTGATATAAACCTGAGTTCACATTCAGTGTTGCAGGGCTCAGTGATGACAGCAGGTCTAGCTGTACCATGACACCTCTGGTCTGACACCACCACCCTGTCTGACTCTCTGCTACAGAGAATCTTCCGCTTTCGCTCACCTATGAAGACACAATGACTCAAGTTTAGACAGCAATTTAAGCTGATTTTAAGATGTCTAAACCATGGAAAAGTTCAGGAAAACATGTGGAAGCTTGAGAAACGAAGGTTAATAGGTGGTGAAGATCTGTACGAGCTGGTTCCCCCATGTTGGATTGACCCGACATAGGAACAGAGCCCTTACACAGGTTATGAACTTAAATGTTCCAAAAGTTTGGAAGCCAACAATTAGATGGTATGTGAATGGTGAAATATGTATTGTGAAAGCCAAGGTAGGTGATCAACTGATCTTCACATTTATAAAATATAAATATCTAAGACTCTGATATTCCACTAGTACGACTTTTTGGATCAAAATTTGTCATGAACATATAAACAATTCAAACATCCCTCTTCAACCAATTTATTAAAGAAGTCAACTGATGAGTGTGCTATTCGTATGAGCTTATATTTGGTTGACCAAGATTGAACATTTTGAGCAACAACAATAATTGTTTGGTTGCGTTGTTTATGTTCAGTACTCCTAACATGGCTGACCTCCGGACTGATGACAACAGACCAGAAGTTCAAACACTACACCTATGATGGTATTTGTTTTACCTCCTCAGTCATGTGCATGGATATTACAGAAGATTCAATGCCCAGTTAGGTTTCTAAAGAAAAAAGGAACTTATTTTGCCCCTGTTAATCATGCTAACACTTTCCATATCTTACCCTTAAAACCCCTACCTGACTTGTACTTACATGTGCCTAAACCATAGATCTGTTTTCACCACAGACAGTACTCTTAAATGTGGACATGATTTACTGAGGCTTCAGGGCTAACCCTTTTCACTTTTACAGCAGTTGGGAAACAACTGATTTGCTGCTTTTATGAAATGACACACTGTAACCTATACTGTACATTTACTGCCATATTGACAACTGACTTCACTTCTCAACCACACACTCACCACACACATTTTGCATTCTTTCTATAACAAGAGTTGCAGTCCAGGGTTTCATAGCTTTATCTTGAACCCAACCATCTTCCACTGCCTGACCTCAGCTTTTGGAAGATCCTGAGAGTAGCTGCCTCAGTGAATGCAACAACATGCTAAACACAATATGGATCATCATAGTGTCACAACAAATACCAGCAACAATGTGTGTGCCTCATCCTGGCTCTTGACACCCCTGCACTGAATTACAGTGCACTAACTATACAGTAGGGGCTTTAAACTGCATGTGGCTCCAGGAAATAGATTCTCTATCAGTACCTCATGTTACCAAGTTTTGAAGCTCAGTGCTATGAGAGTTTAATGTGCCTCAGACTGCCAGGAAAGCCGTATAAATCAGAAAATCAAAAGGTTCTGAGGGCATTACATGTTAGCTGTTTATCCTGCTGTGTGAACTCATTGGTTTCTCTTTGGAATTTACTGCTGGTTGTTCAAGCAGAGCAGTGTCAAAAAGCAGAGAAAGAAATTCTCAGAAAAAGTGTGTGAGTAATAACACATAACAGGTTTTCGAGTTTACCTGCAATCCGCCTCTGCATGCCCACATACTCAGACATGACCAGAGTCATGCCAAGACGGTAATCTGCCACAGTGTACTATGAGGTCTGACTTTAATCACTTGTTCCAAACTTATATGTCTGGCATGAACCCGTCAAGTTTAGCCAGACAATACTCCCTTTCCTATGCTTCTGGCTAAGTCGTTCCCACGTCTCCTCTCTCCGTCCCATCTCATCTTTACCCTCACCACACCATTTATCATTGACCACTCCCATTACCTCACTGTGCCAACCCCTTGTGCCTCCCCCTCACCTTGGCACAGGCGACTGCACTCCTGCCAGGGCCCATAGGCATCCCAGAAGAACTGCTGAGGTTTGTCCTCTATGGGGATGTTAAAAGAGAACCTGACATCTGGGTTGTAAAGATTCCCCACAGATAGCACCTGCGGAAAATGAAAAGGTAATGTGATATGCATTATTACACAGTAAGATTGTGGGTTTTTAACATCACAGACTGTCTACATCATCCATCGTCAAAGACTTTTAAAGGTTAAGTATTCAGAAGCAACTAAAAAAGGGAAACAATGAGTATGAATTAGGAGAGGGAGCACCAATAGCGAGAACAATGCCGTAAATCAGGGAAATGATATGTTATTTTCTGATTCACTGTGGTTACATTCTACAGCACGAAAAAACACGCAAACACCTCTTTAGAAAGACAGATTTTGTGTGAATACAGTCAAAGTGATCCTGAGTCTGCTCTGACTGTGTGTACATGTGTATAAAACTCTTTTAGCATCTCTCACACAAGAGCAGAAAGAGACTGTGAATGCAATGTAACCATTGGTCACCATGTTTTTAGAGTTTGGACTAGTGCTGAACAATTGATCAAAATTTTATCAATATTTCAATATAACCTATTGCAGTTTTCAAACTGAAGGAGGAGCAATATTTGTTCCAGGTAAAACGTGTCTCAAAATACCATTTTCATACTCATTATATACATTATATAATAATAATATATAATATTATATATATATATATATATATGTATATATATATTGCTATTAATATTAGTGTATAGAGAGTAATATTGCTATTACTCATTTCATTATCATACTCTACAGACTTCTGTTCAGTAAAGACACCTTCAAAAACTATATGATCATTGTTTTTTTTTATATTTTAAATAATTATCTAACAATTATTATTACCTTTAGTATTTCAACTCATATCACAATTACAATATCAGTCAAAATAAATGAAGCTTACCTGGACAATGATCTCCTCCTCGATGCGGTCAGTACAGTTGATCCTCTCAATGACGTGGTCAGAGCCACTGTACTCGATGACGGCATTTCCTACTTTTATTTCCCTTTTGAACATGCTGACCACAAACTCTCCATTAAGCAGGAACTCTCCACGGCTATTTGATATGGCTGCAGGGAGACAGAAAACAAGACTGTTTGACTGTTTGTCCTATTGACACAGGGAGCCAGAATGAGTGGTATTAACAACATAACAACTGCAGAAAAAAATTGACATTTTGTGAAAATTATTGTTCTTATGACAGTAAACGGCTTGTTTTGCATGTGACAGGGCAGCTTAGCATCACTGTGGCTAATGTTTTCATTTACAGTAAGGCACATGCAGTAGGCAGCATTAAAGCCTTATTGGGGTAAAATAATCCTCTGTTCCTGGAGAAGTCCCATCCAGGGGCGTCCTGTTCAGCTCAACAGCCAGTCTGCTGCACTCATTCACCCTAATGCGATTATGGAGCTAATTTCCTGCCTTTACTTTCCTCGCCATTTCACACATTACACTAATATGACCGTGGAGAGCGGCCCTCATTCCGGCAAAATCATCTCCACTTTGGGCCCCTATTGACTCTGCCCATACACCAATACAAATATATGTAAGTAGACACACACTAAAGGGTGACAACTGAAAAACCAAGCTCAGAAGTTTGCATGGTGGCATATAATCAAGCATACAGGGAAAACAAGCAGACACACACACACACACACACACACACACACACACACACACCCCTAATATACAGATGCATACACACTTTACAGGCTGACACACCCTTGCTGACCTTGATGGAATGGTAGCCAGAGGGCTATCTGAGCTCAAGTATTTGCACGCTCATGCCAACAAGACACATACACCAATAGCTGACAAAGCAGCCATATCCACACTGATAAACAGACATACATTTACAGCACCAAGGAAAATACACACCTGTGTACACACACACACACACACACACACACACACACACACAAAAGACATAAAGGCTTATGAACAAATTGACCTTGCTGGAATGGTACCCACAGGCCTTGTTCTGGATCACTGACATATTAGCATGCACACACTATATGCCATCTCCTTAGGTTTGCACAACTTTACACTAAAACGCAATCATTCACATAGACAAGCAGGCAGAGACAAAACAAGTCGAAGTAGACACTTTCAACATTGCTTCAGACAGTTTTAATAGAAATGAAAATATTAACAGTAGCTTCTTTTAAACAAAATGTTGTATGTCTTACCGAGGTAGTTGTCATCCTCCGGTTTCCCTGAGTAGCTGTGTTGACGCACATCTATATTTGTAGCACCACTGGGTATTCGCACTACTTCATTATAGCCTGCAAATGGTATCAGTAATGGGTTTAGTACAGTATTGAAGTATAGTCAGTTCTGTGCCTACGCTTACAAATGAGTCCCTCTCTCAGTGCTTTTCATTCTGACAACTGAACACATAAACATGCATTAAGGCAATATAAAAAGAACTGCTGTCTAATAAAAGAGGCCGTAGCTCACCATAGCGGACAATGTTGAAGGTGCCTGCCACAGTTTTGCAGGAGGAGTTGTCACCTCCACACACACCACACTTGTCCCTCCTGGCTTTAGAGTTCAATACATGGTCACAGCCCGCTTGCTGATCAGTAAAAAGATGGGGAGAAAGGGAAGGGATAAATAATATATGAAATGAGAAAATGCCAGGATTCATATAAATATTGGTTAATATCAAAATTTTTAAATGGTAGTGGTAGGACATTGACCAAAGTGGAAAAAAGGTTTGAAAAGCAAGAAAAAAGATAAGATGAAGGATTAAAGTCTGTGGGGGAGAAGGGTGTGCAGATAACATCATATGAGAATGCACTTGTAAGCAGCAAAAACAGGGAAGTATTTTTTTTTTTTAAGACTTTTTTCAGCTAACAATTTTTGATTCAGTTACTTGGCAGGCATTCAGCACTCCCATATAACCATGTCTTCTGCTTGGCCATTACATGTTTATTTCTTGATGATATACTGACCATGAAAGAAAGAATCAAACCCAGTGACCCTTACAATAGTTGCATAAGAACTCATTGAGTTGTAGCCATGTCACTGACACCCATCTGAAATACATTTCCTTCATAAAACCACACTGGAAATGAGATGAGCTGCTCTGCTTGTAATTTGTTGTAGCAAGAGACATTTTTGATTTTCTGTAAAGGATGAAGAGCTTAGCTTTAGTGCCACAGCATGGATCAAAATCCAATTGACATGGCCAGGAAGGCAACTTACTGAACCACAATCTAACAAAAACACTGTGTGTGGTTTCCAGTGTACACAAAGCAACCCACTGCTCCTTTCAAGAGGCATATTGATGTGTAGGGTATGTTAGTAATCAAGCTTCCAAACTAAAACTCAATCTGTCACAGGTTTGAGGCTATAAACACTAGCTGGTTTGGCAAAGGATTGAAACTTCTTTTGAAAATATGATTGAATGACTATATCCACTCCAATAACAACACACTCCATGTGCAAGAATGGTCACTGTTAGAACCTATAGTCACAATAACAAAATATGTTGTAAATATTAATTTGAACCATGTTTTAAAGTGTCTTAAAATTAATTAAGAGTCTCACCCTGCAGAGGCCCTGGACACAGATGTCATTGGTATCGGGTCCGCACGGCGTGCCATCAATGACCCTGTCCCTGAGCTGATAGTAGGCTGTGCTGCCTGCCACCCTGCAGAACAACTTACATCTGTCCTTCATCAGGACTGACAGAGGAGACAAAAAAAGAGACAAAAACTTAATACTGATAGATGTCAGTGTCAAGTTCACAAGTGAAACAGACGGAGCAAGCAGGTTGCCAGTAACTGAAAAAATGATTCTCACTTCCGCTATACTTGGGCACCCAGCGGACATTAGGAGGTAGACCGTTGATGTTGAAGTGCCTGCCATCAAAAGCCGCACATTGCTCCTCCCTGAAGTCTTTCTTCTGCTTGGAGCAGGGCTCAGAGTTACAGGAACGAAACTTCATTCGGCGACCCACACAATACATTCCTCCATTCCTGGGCCTGGAAGCAAGATTGAGGATGGACTCATCATTGGTCTAATCTAGTGTTTTACATTTTAAGTAGATGCTTTATTAAACATCTTCCCCTACAGATTAAAACTCTCTTCTCATTCTCCATTTCACCCTACTGCCTACAATCACTTACAGTACGACATTGGCATCATTTTTAGTTTCAAACTCATTGGCATCATGCCCCATAAACCCCTTAAACCTGGATGAAAGACAACATTTGAGGAAACTCAGTGATCTCTTTTTACCATGAAACAACCCTGTAAGATCTGCCATCAGAGTCTTGATGAACACTCGCTATGGAAAGAATTCTCTTAAGGAGGCTTGATCTATGGAACATTGACTTTGGCAGCTAAGATGGAGACAAGGTCCACTGGGCATGCATGACTACAAAGAGAGGGACTACTCACACAGGTCGGTTGCACTCGCGCACGGCGATCTTGATGCCCCCGCCGCATGTCCGTGAACAGGTACCAAAAGGACTCCAAACTCCCCATGCTCCCTCCACAGGTGTGGCATCGTGCTCTTTAGCTATACACAGGCCATGTTTGCAGTGCTGCAATGAAAGATACAGAAAAGACAAAGGTCAGATGAATGAAGAGTGCAAGAATGAGATAAGTGAGTGAAAGAAAAAATAAGAGTAAGAAAGACATTAAGTCAAAAACGGAAGAGGAACAGACGGAGTGAGCACATGAAATCTTATCCATGGAACTGGCAACACATCTATCTGCTCTGTCGTGCTTTGATGCTAATCTGGGAGAAATTATACAGTGAGGCAAACGGAAAAAAGAGGAACCAAAAAAGACATTTCACGGCTGGGTCCTGCTGGACCCAAGAAAACATCACGCACATATTCCATAAATATATCTCAGCTCATAACAGGAGGATAATCTTACACTATTCTACAAACAGATTCCAGTTTATGTGTTTAGTATGGTGCACGCTGCCATGGCATGGGATGAGAGGTTGATTGATGTACACATGAAAAGGTTTCAACATGTGTGTGTATCTGTTCGTCTTTGTGGACTTTGTGTGGCTTTCATGTTCCTTTAGTCTTAGTGGCAGGAAACGAGGGCTTAGTGAGAAAGTCCTAATTAAAAGCTAAACTAAGACAGTTGTGAAGAAACTTCCATCATTTACAGCTTCACACCACCTACTTACATGCCAGCCATGTTCAATTACTAGAGTTTACATATGTTTCAATGGCAATGTTATTTTTGGTAAGTTCCTTGGCAACATGTTTTCTTTTGTCATTTTTCACTCTGGATTATATTGCCTGTGAATAATGTTATGGTCATGAGTCACTGGAAAAACTGTAAGATCAAAACAAGAAAATGTGGTGGCGATTGTCAGATAATAACACAGAACCATATGAGTATTAAACCCTAATGTAACAGAGGAAAATGTGGGAATCCCATTGAGCTGTTAAAACGCTTCTCATAATTCTCCCTTTAACATGTTCATCACAAACTTTTGTTTTAATAAAAAGCAATTCAATTTCTTGCTTCGTGTTCCTGACACATGACTATCTCTTTTACTTTGGACTTCACATTTCTCCTATGAACAACACCTCTGTGACAGTCCCCTGGCTTGTTAACTTATCCTTCCTGTTGTTTTCTATAGTGCAGCAGTAGGGCTAGACAACATGTATAAGATCAAATATCACAATATTTCTGACCAAATCGATCAATGACAGTATTAATGGGTAAAAGCAAAAAATACAACAGCTAGAACAGTCTGGTAAGTTCAGAAAATTACATCACTTTACTGTAATGCAGCCTCTAAAACCAGGAAAAGACAACACAATATAACAATATCCAAAATCTAAGATGATATCTAGTCTCATATCACAATATTAATAACGGTGATATATTGCTAGCAGGTACGTGATTGGTGGTGATGATTACCATCGTTGGAAGCACCTGGGCTCGCTGATCTCACACTATAAAACATCACCTTTCACCTTTCACCTTTCAACTTGTCTTCTCTTTTGTGTATTGTTTTGTTTGCATCCACCCAACATATTGTCCTCATACTGCACATCCTACTCATGTGACAATGCACTCACACTTTACTGATAATCACATCTCCTTGTGTACTTTTTTAATTTTGTGTTCACTATTAGCCTCTTTGTCTATATAAATTATTTATTATTTGCCTTCAGCATTTTTTTTTGTCATGACATCAGTGTCAGGTTGTGAAAAAGTCGGGATTCGTCCAGGTATCTGTCTTTATTCACAAACGACACTTACCTTTCCAGGGGAGCAGTCAGTGCCGTCTGCCCATGGCATGTGCTGAGTCCTGCAGCCCCGTTGGGCTCCTTCTGGACTCGTGCACCACAGCCTCCGACACTGGGTCTGAGAAACGTAAAAACACACACACAAACGCACGCGCACACACACACACACACACACACCCCAAGTGTTAACTCTGAGATTCTAAGAAAAAAAAAACAGATGATCAAAGCAAGACATAACAGAGCATAAATGTCATGTTTAATAACCTCACTGTGAGCAATTATGTTAATATATGGACACCAATAGGCAGAGATCCAATTTATTGCACATAATCCAACATTATGCCAGAAGGTGATTCCATACAATAAGCTTGCTGTATCAGCAATCTCATTTGCCAGGTGTTTCTAAGTGCCTTACATGACCTTTCTGTCTGGATGGAAAACATGATCCAAGAAAACTATTCTGCAGTGCTTAAAGGGGTCACACATATTTTAGAGAAATGTCTGCAGTATTCACTGAAAATTCAACAACATTAATATACAGTTGTTGGATGTTTTGATGTTATAATTTGAGCCTGATTCCACATTTCCTCATATTTATGCTTTAATAAGTTAAAAAAAGAAACATAATTATTTAAGAGATATATAATTCATGATATTTGTTTTTCTTTTCTTGTATCCAAAACAACTATCAGTACTGTTAGTTGTTCAATACAACAAGTGACTTTTAAGGCTTCAAATTTAGCTGGGACCCCTGGCAGCACACGATCATAACACAAGAGGTTTCTCTCAGAGACTGCATGTGTAACATGACAGTTTAGATTTGCACACTGACTCCACTTACCATATAAGGGCACACCTGTGTTCCCGGCCCAAATATCAATTCACACTGTTTATTGACATTGTATATCCGTCCAGGCAGCTGCTGCGAGAGACTGTACGGCCTAGAAACGGGCTCATCAAGCAAGCACTCACCATATCCTGTGCTATTAAGAAATAAAAATAAAATGACTTAAAGAAAAAAGGGGAAAAACAAGAGACACAAACAGACAGAAAACACACTCAGTTCAGCCGGAGAGGTCATATTTCTGTACATATATAGAACTCCTACTGCACATTCACTGCTCAGTGTCTTGACAGATTTCTGTTTATGTTCAGTCAGCTATAGGCAGTAAGTGCTGATGATCTCAGGGAGAACTCTGGAAAACTGGATTTATGGAAAGGGATTTTGGACAGTTGCCAGATACAATCCCATTTACTCTGATCTACAGTAGTTGCTCCCTGGTCTTTCTCAGTGGGTTGAGGAGCATTTGCAAGAGAGGAGACTAGAGGTTGCAACAGCCCTGAGAAATTATGACACTATTTGCATTTAAGCCTAAAATTGGACAGTTTCTGCCAAGAGTGGAAAAAATTATACAGTATGTTAACACTGCACTCTGTGTGGGTGTTTGTCTGTTTAAGGAAACTTGTAAAATCTCTTTAATGCAGTTTTGTAAATATATCATCTTAAAAATAAAATCTAATCACATCTTTAAAATAAAAACAATTTAATTGGCTTAAATGCACAATCCTATTTACTAGACCTTATAAGTTTGCATATTCTATTTCATTTCAGGCTGTTTGAGTTGTTCAGAATATTTGTCTTTAATAGTAGAAAAACATCAAGAATAGAGTATGACATACTCAAGGAACTCTGTGATGTACTTCCTGCTACACTTGGACCACATCCAAGGGTTTGTGTTGTAGTTAAGTGTGGGAGCCATCACATGTTGCTGAATCTTAACTCCATCCTCTTTACATTTGTTACTGTCGTCATGAGGCATGTTGAACCTAGCAGAGAAAATAGAAAAAAAAACATTAAGGCACCAACCATGTCATGTTCGTCGAAGGTGGCTAAATAACCCTCAGAGGACGGATGGATTTCCTAGGTATGCTGACAATAAGGGGTATCTGAGTAATTCCCAGAACACAAGTGCTTGCCATCCAATTGCTGAAAAACCCAATTCTTACAAAAATCTCCAAATATAAAAAGCTTTTGATACCCAATCAAAGCATTAATTTTCATATGGTGTTCCTCAATGTCTTGGTGTGTTCATGTGGTATTTTGGCACCAAATTTGTGTAACAAATAGCATCAACCCAAAAACTGCTGCAGCAACCATGGGAATGACCATGGTATACCTCAGTCTAAGCCACTACAAAAAAAAACCTTCTAAATGTGAGAAGGTGCCCAACCAAAACACAATGTTTATTACAGATTTATGACTTGACACAGAGTGCTGGCGCATTTCAAAGTAATCCTCAGGTTCCCAGTGTTCAGATGAAGTATACCACTTCTACGTGGTTTATGCTGTTGACCTGTTAACTCCCCCTACAGATCCCGTCTGCCTTAAAAAAGACAACAATTGGTCTACGGTAAGGACAGAGGAGTGGAAGAGGATAATTATGTTGGTTGTAGTTTATGTCATGCAGCTCTCTAGACGATGTTTGGCTGAGATAAATTTAACAAAATCCAGTATTATGGTGATGAATGCCACTACATCGTTTCTGGCTGGTACTTTAAAGTTTTAATTTGTTAGTGTTTCTCAAAACTGCATAGACAAGGCACAACTCCAATTGAAAAACCACGTTTTAAATCTAAACAGTGATTCTATATTTTCACTGTCATTGTGTTATTGGCTTTGGGAAACACATTCAAGGTTGCAGTTGAAAATAATGCAGTGTATTTGTGTTGCCAGCCTGTGGGGAGTTTGGAAAGAAACCAGCCAACCAATATTAAATTATATGAATGCTGGGCAATAGGCATAACAATGTGTAGATGTGGAAATCAGAGCCAGTACAGACAGAAAGTATAAGAGAAGCATTCAACCGCCTGCAGGGTGAACAAATAAGATCTATCACGTACATCACCATGCTGCCTGCAGCCTGCCCTCTGAACTACTCAGCTCCCCACCTGACAGGTACCATGTAACACTGAGCTTCAGGGCTAAGCAGTCGTCAAGCATGTTGTTGCCGCTAGATGAGGATAAACATGGAATTGAACAATCCCACCTTTTGTTTAGTGGTTAGAAAGAGCATTTGTTAGAGATGATGAGGGCTATTAAAGTCTGTAACAGTCTCCACTGTACACGGTTATCCCATAGTTCTTGCTGACTCAGGATGTTGGTGAGAAGTGGTCAACAACCAGTGGTTTTGCTTTAATTCTGAGAATCCAATTTACAGACTCTTTTCTGTTTGCTCTCAAGATGAAAAGTGAGCAGGAGACATGATCAGAAACACACACAAGCATCAGAAAATACTGGGAAAAGAAAAAGGAATGTACGACTGTTGTGTTGTCCAAATATGCAAGAATCCTTGATCCCCATCTGCTGGTAAAGCATGTGTGGATTCCTAGAAAGACTTTTGAAGCTTTACCCATGTCTCACTGAAGCCAAAACCTTCACTGCTGGGAGTGATGACAGAACTTGAGGTAAACCATCAGTGGAAACATGCTATGCTTACACATGGCCAAGTTCATGAGCGATGGTGAATGCAGTGCTGAGTCCGTTGTCCTCACTGATGCTGCAGCTCCTGTATGGATCACACACCGTCCCCAACTCTGCAAGTCCTTAAAAACAAGAAAAAGAAGATTACTTAATTTTTCTTAAGCAACACTATTAGAATTTTCCGTCATGATCATATCATCATCAACAAGTGAAGTGCAGTAAATATTAGCTTATGACTGTAAGTCTGCCAGCAAATTTAAAAACAAATCAACTTACCTAAGGTGTCACACTTATCCCTTGCTCTGCAGATGTCCTGCCTGTGGTGAAGACACAGAAGATGGGTCACTGTCAGTGCAGTTGTACAAAAGAAGAGCACTTCCCCATCCTTCAGGGGAACCTACTGATTTAGGTTCATTTTTAGCAGTTACGTTCATCAGACATCTGGAACCCATTTGATCTATGCCTTTGATGCAACCGATTCTCCAGGAATTTACGCTCATACATGTATGGGATATTTCATCCAAAACCCTGTTCAAACAATATAGAACCAAGCACAGTTTTTGCTTGCAGTAACAGCTGGGTAGAATACCTGCGTCAGGTACATACAATTTCATGGTGGCAACATACTGAATGTATAAAATTTTAGTTCTGATTCATAAGCTTTATTACTACCATCTCTCCCTTTCTGCATTCAGTCCCTAACTTGTTGTGCACTTTCTCTCTAAAACAAACAGACCAATGTATTTGTCAGTTACGGCTGAAAATGGCAACAGAAATAAATATGTTTACCAATTTTAGCTCTCTGCAATTAAAATCAACTGCCACTTGTCTACTCAGAAGTGACAGTTCTACTTAACACAATGTCACAGTGATTCTGTCTATACTATAAACTGTATGCAACAAAGAACTTTATATTTTTCTTGCACCTGGTGATTAGGATGGCTGTATCGTGATGGGAATGGTGGTTATCATCCAGGATGTTCTGGCTCTGCTGCCAAATGCAGAAGTTCTTTAAAGTGGTCTGTGCATTAAATGAAATGACTGGACCGTCCTAAGAAACATACAAAGAGAAATAATCAAAGGTAGTAGTATTTCATTGATAACTATGTACACCACATACCTGTTGCGAGTGTGCAAGTATGGAGATTAAAACAAATTAAGCGGTCTTACCTGCTCATTGTTTATTATGACTAACTTCACAATCACGATGTTAATCAGGTTGCCTATGCTGGGGTCCTTGTAGATGGAAGAAACCTGAATGAATGAAGGAATCAAAACATGAACTCATAGTCTGAATGAAAACATTTTGAAGTTAAGGCTAGTTTTAATATTAGGATCAATATGTTACAATATATTCCTTTGTTTAAAGGTGCAGTGAGCAATTCTGAATAAAGACAGTTGATTGTTGAGTCTCATTCTCAGGTCGTCAACAACCAACACTTTGGGCTGGTGGCTTGAAAATAGCTGATTATTGAATCTCTTACACTTGGAAACCACCAATTCAAAGTGTCCATATTCGACAACCCGAGAATGAGACTCAACAATCAATTACTGACCTATGATTGGCCCAAGTCTCTTATCACGGGCTAGATTTTCTAAAGCCTGAAAACAAAGCCAAGTGGAGGTATAGAAATCTAGTTTTCTCTCACTTGAATTACAATATGCCGAAAGGTTTCTACGGAATTTTTGCCTAATGAGGCCTACCACAGATGTTACCTAGCTGTAAGGTGACAGTATATTTACTGGTAACTGTGGTATCACGGGCTGCCTTCCTGCAGTTTCAAGCAAGTACCGGGGAATTTGGTTGATTGGAAGATCAAGTTGATAATGGCCTGAGCCCCCGTGGAGAAGGCAGCCTCTGCCAAGATCAGAATATAGGTCATCTCAGCCTCCCCCTGAGGACTGTCGGCCCCAGGCGCCTGCAGAAGCTGGTATTTGAAGTGGCCAAGAGTATGCGGTCTATGTGACATACCTGAGCTTATTTTTAACATTCATCAAAGCTGTCAGGCAGGCTCTACCTCAAGCTGCCCTCTCTTCCCCCTGGCCGTTTGAAAGTGGTGTTTACCCCTGCCCTAGGCTGCCCTTTTCCCTCCCACAGCCCTCCTCCAAAGCCTGGCTGTATGACTTGTAGCACGAACAGCACAGCAGAACAGGTATAATGTATACATTTAGTACATAAATGTAGCTACTTTCCATCCATATATGATCATAGTACACAGACACATAAACACACTTCCATCTCCCAGCCAACCACCTAGCAGAGCCACGAACTGCTTGACGGAGCAGAACTTACTATGGACATTAATGTGAGTATGTAGTGCTGTAGGTTGCTGCCGTGGTGCTCCACCATTTTGCTGTCGGCCACCAACATGACTTCAACAAAGCGCGGGTAGGAGAGGAAGCGCTTTGATCTCCTGTGAGGTCCTGAGTCACCGCTGCTATCATTTGATGGTCGAGCGCTAGCACCGCCGCTCTCTGATCTGAGCAAGGCATCGCTGGCCAGGCCAGCACTCAGTGACGCCACGTCATTGAATATGCCGGCACCGACCACAGGGGCTATGTTGGACACGGTGGTCACACCAGCCGCTGGCCTTCTCTTAAGCTTGTGTCTCTTATGTCTGTGTTTATGTCCTAGAGAGAAGAAGGGAATGGAGCATGTGTAAATATACAAACAGGGAGGGATTATGGGAAATGCAGAAAAACAGACAAATATGAATCAATGTTTGTTGTGACAATGTGTTTACAATTAAGCTCAAGTTGTGGTCTTCAAAAGGTGGAGATACACGAACAAGTGGGCATTGTTAAAATATGTTACTGCCTCTTACTCTCTGTTGTTTATTGTTGCTCAAAGAGTGGGTTGACAAATGAACACTGCCTTACACTGCCTGGAATGCCTTTTATTTCTTTCTCCCTCCTCTCTCAGAAGAGGAGAGAGAGGAGGGCAAAGAGTTCAGGCTAGGTAAACCTGGCACCCAGCCATAAAAAAATGGAGCGCAAACGACAGTGCGCACACCAAAAGAAGGCAGTTCAACTACTGAGCAGGGGAATTTAGTTTGATTTTAATCATGACATGGCAAGAAAACTGCTGCATACCAGCCTTTTTTGTTTTCTCATCACATGCAGATTACTCTCTTTGGACCACCAGCAATGCATCACCACCTAGATAACAGCATGAGCACGGATACAGCATTATTATTGGATCTACTTTCAATATAAATGATTTATGACTCGGATCAAAAAAGAACAATTTGCTCTTCTTCGAGACTTACAAGGTAACAATGGAACTTTGTACAAGAATGAATTATTTCTTTGCCAAAAATGGCTTTGAGTCAACTTTATGTTCCTCCGGGCTATGATATCGCTCACACACACATACTGCATTACAGAATGGTCTGAAAAAAAACACACTCACACAAAATGAAAAGAAGAGAGCACACACACAATCATTTACATACAACATTAAACCATACATCTACAGAAAGATGTCCAGCAGACAAAGAGAAAAAATCTCCTGATTTATTTTTTTAGGTTTGATTATCTAACAGTTTCAAGTTGGCATGACTTTGCTATCATACACATTACACTGAATGTTCATGGCAGTGGGTCTACCCAACTTTCTTATCAAAGAGGCAGAGGAAGTACAAGAGTCAACAGGAAGTTCAGCCAGTAAACTGAGATGGGATGATACAAGGGTGAACTTCCAAATGATTTTTCCTGTGTGAGAGTTGGAAAGCGTCCTCGCTACTGTGCTGCAGATGTAAGCACCGAACTGTACAGGCTATGACAAGACATACAACCCCAGGTAGTTTCACACCATACACTCACTTAAATTCACACCATACACTCACTTAAATTCAATAATTACACTTCTATTTGAAGCCCACAACAAAAACGTTCAAATGGCATAGTCCCACTTTATTACTGTACCACCATAAATTAGAGATACACTGATTGATTGGTTTTCAATTATTCAATTAATCGCCAACTATGTTGATGATAGATTAATCTGTTTGAATAATTTTTTTTTACAGAAAAAAACACAAATTCCCTGATTCCTGCTCCTTTAATGTGAGTATTTCCTGTTTTTTTTTTTACTCCTCTATGACAGTAAACTGAATATCTTTGGGTTGTGGACACAACAGGACATTTGAGAACATCATCGGGAAACAATGATTGATTTTTTTTTTTTTACCATTTTCTGACATTTGTATGATTTAGGCCTGGGTGACATACTTATAAATAATATCTTGATATTTTTAGGCTATTCGCGATATATGATATATATCTCAATACATACATTTTCTCTAAAAATCAAATATCAGAATATTTTTGACAAAATATCTTGATATTGATATCCCAACAATATTGTAGGGATGACTGTAAACTCATTGACAGCTACAAGTTCAGAAAATTACATCACTTTACTAGTGCAGCCTTTAAAGCGAGGACAAGACAACACTTATGCCATATCACAATATAATCCCAAAATCTACAATGATATCTAGTCACACATCACAATATCAATTTAATATCTATATATTGCCAGGCAAGCCCTGCTATGAATTTAAACGTAAAGAAACCAGCTCTGCAGATTTATTTTCCTCTTTAATCTTTTCATTTCAAAATCTCCCTCAATATCCACACACACTCAAAAGTTTTACTTGTTTTAACAAGATAAGCTTTATATGATTCTGATGATATGATACAGTACCATGCTCCAATTACTGTAATAGCTCAATAAGCTCAGTTACTATTACATAATTGGTTCCTGGGACAACTGATAGTGGAAGCTTGGTGGTAATGCCGTGCCTACGCCTGCTGACATCTGTGGGAACCAATTTAAAGGTCACATAATGCATCCACAGAGAGACACACACAAACAGCAAATTCTCTACTCACAGTCTGCGTGCATGCCAAGAAAACACTTGAAAGCACTCACATGCACATGAACCAAACACATGCACACTGTTTTTTTCCAATATATAAAGCCCCTGGGAAGCCCATGCTCAGAGGCAGCAGTATACTAAGAAAGAGGACACTGGGTAAAGGTTGACTGGAGCCGATATTTAAGTCAGCTGACTGGCTCAAGAACCTCAGTGTTGACATGTGAATTAACACTGGTTGCATGTACAGTAGCTGTACGTGTGCATATCAGCAAGTATACTGAATATGCAGAAGCACTCAGGTTGCATCTACATGTTTGTGTTGTCTATATCTGTGTGTATATTTGTGACACCTTGTCTGTCTAAATTGCATGCATGCATACCCGTCATGTAATACACCATACCTGAAGTGTCGCAAGCTGAGTTCTCCCCAGATGTCTGTTTCTTGGGTGCACTCTTCCTGTATACAACATGAGGTTTTGTGTGTTCCTCTTCATAGTGTTCTCCTTGATAGCTGTGCAGGGGCTCCACAAAATATTCCCCTTCTGGAGACCTGAAAGTGCCAAGCTGGAGAGAAAATGGATAGCAATTAGTCTCCATATATCCATCCATCCATCCATTTTCTGCAAATACTTATTTCTTTTCAGCAACAAAACTTGCAAAATCTACACAGACTGGACCAAGGGGAATATCTAGTTCAAAGATATTTTTGCAAGTCACTGAGCTGCTGTACCTCTCTAATTCAATGTATGTTTTACTTCAAAATATTTATAGCAAACAGTGTAATGTGGCTCATTTACTATTAATGAGAAAATAAGCAATGCCAAGACCCGAGGGCTTTCAAAAAAAGGTGAAATAAGCAAATTTGCATGCATGTAAGAATGGTCCAAAAACAGGAGGAAACGTATAATAATGAGAGCTGTGATGCCTATCAGGAGAACACTGAGACCATGTGTTCTTTGCAAGCATGCAGAAAGCCTTGTTATATGTATTTAACATGGCATGTTTCGTGTGACTTTCTGACTTGGACGTCTGTGATGTCCCAGATAAGGTACAGGCCAAGCAAAGCACATTTCAATTGTTGCTCATTGGATGTGGAGAATCATCATGGCAGCCCTGGAGGCAGATACATGTTTGGCACAAGTCATATTTATTATCCCTGATAACAGACCTTATTCACAGGTGCCATTTTAACATGAGACAGTAGAGTAAACACAGGTGTTATGAATGATACTAATTAAGGTTATGTTCCATTCAGGTCAAACAGAGTCAGAGTCCTATTATTGTGCATATTGGTGCAATGGAAACGCTTTGCTACACTACATGTAATGGAACCCTAATTAGTATCATTGGTAACATCTGTGTTTATACTACTATTTCATATCAATATGGCTGCCCTGAAAAAAATCTATAGACTATGACAAACTTTATTATTTAAAAAAATGTAATTCTCCTGCATGTGCAAATTTTGCAGCTGGTTGGACTGTCATTCAGTAAGGGGAAGAAGCTTCCTGTAAGACACGATTCCTATTTACTGCACTTTGATTGACCTGCGAGCTGGCAAGGCAAAAAGGGAATCTCCTCCAAGTTTGCAAGAAAACTGCATCAAATTATTTTAGGATGCACAGAAATAAAATGTGGTAGCAGTCACTGACAGAACTGCCTGCCTTTTTAATAAATTTGCCCTCAGAGATCTTGAATAAATAATGAGACACTCCATAAATGCCAGATCAACTCCCTGAAGCTGCAGAGCAGAGCATTCACAGCATTTTTTATTTGATTTATCATTTGGGAATAAATTGACCCCTTACTCATGTCTGTCACCTTGCTGCGGTTTTATGCATAAACTCAGAGTGCACTTTTGCTCCACTTCCAAAACTCATGCTTCAGCAAGCTTGGGAGTGGGACCAATTTGTGATGACGTCAGTACCACCCGTACTCCCGCTGAACTAGCGTGCGTAAAGACGTCACAGAGAACAGAGAGAGGCATGGAAGTAAGATTTAGGGTAGAGTGTTCATTAAACTTGACTATAGGAAATGGACTTGGAACTCTCACTTTCCAGTCAGAATAGCACAGTTCAGTGTTGTAAGTTATTCAATCTCTGAGAGCACCTCACAACAGGATCCTACTACAAATAAAAGCTCTGACAAGTCTCTGTTAATTTTCTTAAACTGTTTTCAAAATCAGCTTCATCTTATCTTACTTGTGATCAAAACGTATAAAACTTTTAATTCTGTTTTCGGATAAGCGCAGTTTTATGTTCTCTTCTAAAAACAAACATGTCTAGAAAAGCATGTTTTCTGATTAGGTTTGATATTTACACGATCAATACAAAAAGCAGGTTGCGCGCAAAGTCCAAAACTTATTTTTTCCTAAAGCAACGATGAGGCAGCTTTTCAAGTCTTGTATAAGCAATAATGGCCCCTAAACACCCCTGGTGGAAAAGTAAAACACTCGGTCGTAAAATCATCACATGCACGGCAAGTCTAACCGTGCGTAAAAACTCACCAGTCCGGAGCACAAACTGATGACCGCGGCATGTTCTGCTTGTGCATTTACATGTCCCTTATAGAAGCAGTGCCTCAACTCCGTGTCCTCCTCATCCTCCTCCTCTACCTCCCCATCTGCTGCAAAATCCGTTATGTTATCTCCTCGGGGTACTCCAAGTACTGTCACAGTGTAGAGAGGTGCGATAAATCCCGAATCCAGCGTGAGGTTGAGGTGATAATTCTGTCCGAAAGCAGATATCCTGTAGTGGATATTTGGCGAGGCCCAGTGATCCGTAGTGTTGCCGGTGCTCTCGTCCAAACTTCGCCTTTTCCTCTTGAAGTGCACGCTGGTTGGAAACTTGTCACCGGCTTCATTCACTCGCACCGGTGTTACAATCTCATAAGCGCCGATCTCCTCTTTTACTGGGGAATAAATGCAGAAGAATAACAATGCAATTAAGGGTTAAGTAGCAGCCCAATAGCACCAGTGCAAATCAAAGAGTCCAGTTGTGTTAATCGATAGATTATTGTTTACATATCACTGTCTTCTTTCTTGGAAAAGCAGATGTTTTACAGCATTGCAAAGAAATGATAACCAGCCAGTGAACTTTAGGCACTAGAAAGCGCTGCAGCTCATGTGCTTGGCTGAATTCAAAACTCATTCATTCTCTGCCCCCCGTGTTAGAGAATATGTCCATGCGGAATAAACGCGGAGGTTGTCAGAGCAGTATACTTTACCTGTGCTTGAATTCAAAAGCAATGTCCCCGTAGATGCGACTACATTCAAGAAATCAGGGAATAGTAGGAACCCCAAGCCCCAGAAGAGCACATGCATGATTGTCCACGTTCAGAGGAGAGCGGCAGCCTGTGTTCCTGTAGTAATACTGTATTCCTCCGGTCACTCCGGGCTTTCCGCCTCCGGTCCGCCTGCCACATCCAATTTTATTATCCTCGACTCTTGGGTAGATGGTCTCTGGCCGGTGAAGTACACTGCTGGGACGTGAGCGCTTCGCGGATTCCCAGGCGAACATGCATACTGCAGAGAGGGGTGGGCTGCTCACACAGTCAACTGCGATGGGCTCCACTGCAAGCCTGTGCACCAGCTTTCTCCCCAGCTAGGGGCGGGATCAGCAAGGCAAGGTACACTGGTGCTACAGTGAAGCCACTCCCGATATATACTGTGGTGACCGGAGTGGTCACACATGTCCACTTTAGATGATGGGATATGATCAGTGACTGGGCGTGTTTAGGCTGTGATATTTAATTCTAGGTTAAGATCAGTCCATACTCAGAGACCCCAGTGGCCATAAAGTTCCCCAATTAAGTGACTTCAGTCAGTATGCGGTACGTAGATTGATGGGGTGCTTCAACCGTTAATTTTCACAGTTATACACACTGACATACACTACTATTAAAAGTTTTGGATTTGGCTTATAAATAATATTACAAAATTTCTAGGTTATTTGTGACACAAGATAAATATATCAATATACACGTATTCTCTAAATTAACATACTGTAAATTCTCAAATAGTACAATATGATAATCTTATAGAATATGATGCATTGCTGTTGATTAAACCAGTGATTCTCAAACATTTTCATGTCAAGGATCCCTAATCTGACACAAACAGGCCCTCATTGGATAAGATTTTTTGCTTTTAATTGTTTTATTACTTACAGTATACAGGATGTCCTCTGTAATTTTAATGCATAGTGCTTTGGGAGACAGTTCTGGTTTTGTCTCAGATCTGTTGCTGTTTGGGTCTTAGTTATGCTCAAGGTTAAGGTTCTAATGTTTAAATTGCTTTCGTTGCTATATAATCATTACTCCTGACGCATCTGAACTACACTTAGTTTAGTTTTAGATGACATTAAGGCTGGGGACCTCCTGGAATCCCTTCATGGACCCCCGGGGTTCCCCAGACCCCCATTTGAGAACTAGATTAAACTACCCAACAGGTGGGGCTGGGCGAAATAAACCAAATCAAATATCCCAATATTTTTGACCAAATACCTCAATATAGATACTGCAACAATATTGTAGGACTGATTTGGTGCTTTCAAAAAACACAAACACAATGAGATTTTTGATAAATAATCAGTAAAGTGGACATATTGACTAAGTGTGTAAAGGCAAATTATAGAACAGCTAGAACAGTAAGGAAAAATCAGAAATTTTCACTTTACTGTAATACAGCCTTTAAAATCAGGAAAAGACAACAGTTATACCATATCACGAGTCTCCAAATCTACTATCCGATGTGACTTTTTCTATTTTATTTATATTTTTCTATTCTATTTGATTTATCATTTTAAACATTTCTTTTAGTGCTGACAGCTATGCAATTGTTATACTATTGAGTCTTGATTTGTGAAGATCAACAGATTATTAGTTTTATGCCCTGACCATTTACATTTTCAAATTATTCTTTCAAAAGATAGGTTATATAGTTTCAAGTCTGATATAATGGCTGGGAAGCTGCGCTGTGTCATCTCTGTAGTGTTGTTTTTTCCTTAGGACATATGCCGTAGACAAGGGTGAAAGAAAAAGAAAGAAAAAATACTGACACAATCAATCTTTGATTTTGATTGAAACTGAAAGCTCATTTCAATTGATTTTTGATTCCATATTGAAATTGTGACACCTCTAATCAAAGTATATTGATATCTAAAATGTAAGCCAATGTCTAGTCTCATATCACAGTACTTATATGGGCTAATATTGCTATATTGCCCAGCCCTAGTTTTGGGTTAATCAGGTTTTAGGAGGGGTGGGCAGCTGCACAGTGTGCAGAACACATCGGTGACCATGACAGTGAGGTGGGGCCCGTATAGGAAATGCCTGCCCTGGGGCCACAAGCGAGATAATCTGGGCATGGCTGTATACTTAGAAGTTCATGGGATCACAGAGTGACAAAATGCAAACTGGCAAGCAGCTAGGCCATATACAGTAGTGATTTGAGGTCTTAAGTAGGTGCTGGAAAAGGTATTGTGTAGGGATAATGGTAATGGTTTTATGAGCTATAGTCTCTCCTCAGCAGAACAATACTACAGGCTGTATAGAAGCCTTTGTAGGTGCCTTTGTTATGTGGAGGATCAAAGAGAGGGCTGTCCAGTCTGTCTCCTGCCCCATTCATACAAACCTCCCCCCATACACATACAGAGCTACAGACATAACATACACCTTTTTCTCCTAACTTTTCTTACTTATTTTATAATAGCTTTAAAAAGTTCATCGCAGGTATGTTGGTATCACGGTATATGTCAGCCAATAGGTAACAGGATGGAAATGGCAGAGTTTCGGGTAATTTAGAAACAGTGTCATGGTGGCCTTGTAGCTCAACTCTTACAGCATTTGCCCATGTACTGAGGCTGAGTTTTCCGCAGTGGCCGTGGGTTTGACTCCCACCTATAGCCTTTTCCTGTATGTCATTCTGATACCGTCTTTCCCCCTTTACTGTCATATCTTCAGCTATCCTGTAATTACAGGCATAAAATGCATACAATAAATTCAACATTGTAAGGCAATACATCATATTCTAATCTATTGTTAAAAGATACGGTAAAGATATGGTCAATAGATGTTTTTCAAGCCATACTGATATGAAATAGTAAGGTAAACATACCACTTAAGGTCCCATTCAGTATAGCAGAGCATTTCCAGTGAGCCAAAATGGGCAATATCACCTTAATTAGTGTCACTCATAACACCTGTGTTTACTCTACTGTTTCATGTCAGAACGGCTGCAGTGGAAAATGTCTCTTGAGAAAACAACCACCTGAAGTAATTTATATTTGACATATTTTTGCGTAAATCCAGCTGTTTGGTGATTACCAAAGACATCAGCTCAACAGCTTTGGTATAACTGCACTAAAACCTTAAGCTATCCCTTAAGCTAGCTAGAACCCTTATTATGACAATGTGTTCTTTAATACAAGGTTAAAGGATATTAATTAAGTCCAGTCCTCTCAGTTTTAACACTAACACAAACATTTCATGTGACTTTTGACATTTTTCAAATTGCTAACGCTATACTGATAGCCACCTTCTTGATATTTTACACACATTGACCACTCACATTAACTTAGCTAGTTAAAAGATGAATGCCCAGTTGATTCCTCCCATAAAATTAGGATGTTAGGGATGAATATCCTCAGTGATGACAAAACATACAACAAGCTTAAATCCTGGAAGTTAAATTGGGCTTACTGAACAATTTTAGGACTGATTTTACAGGTTAACAACTTAACTTAGCTAATGTTAAATGTTAGATACATACACCGGAGACAAACGGTTAGAAAGTCACTAGCCTAGCAACATTACCGTTACAGACGACATATACCTGTTAAATACAGTCATAAAAATACTGTATCCCAGAATACAAACATTTCTGTCACTCAACTCTAACAACAAGAAGAAAATAATATCTCACCAACAGGTAGGCAGTCTTCTCAGTGACTTAGAAGGACGATAAACAATATAAAGCAGGTGTACAGAAATAAATTCATCACAGAGAAGAGATGGGTGAGTCCTACTGACATACTAATCAATGTAAAAACAAAGATGGCGCGGCATTTTTTCACTCATGCATCTGAAACGCTGTTCAGCAGTATTGCAGTCAGTGCTGCCACTAGTGGCCGGGAGTATTATTGCAACGGTCTAGTTAAGTCTGCAGCAGTTAAAACATTTACTCACCAAACACTACTGAAGACACAGGTGTGTTTTGGATAATTAATTTAAGATGGCTGTTGCACCTGGATGTGTGAGATAAATCTACACAGGAATCTATAGACCTTTATCACAGCATTTTGACAAGAAAGAGTAAGGTAAACACAGGTGTTCCCTATGATTCTAATCAAGGTTCTGTACCATTCAGGTCAAACAGAAACAATATAGATGACGTGCTATATTGATATGAAAGGGTAGGCTACACACAGGTGTTATGCTTTGATAGTCTGCTATAAATGTGTCTGACAATATGAATGAATGTAATGTAAACACATTAAGAGCATGGCATGGTGAACACACACACATTATGAGTACTATCTTAAAGATAAGATTGGACCTGCTCTAAAACTCACAGTCGGACACATGAAGAAAACATAGATTACTAAAGGTAATCTTGTTCTTAACTTAATGAGAGCAGCAGCCCATAAGCAGTTTTTAATAAATTAGAGCTATGACACATAATACATCAACCATACTAAATTGTCTTATTATTATTTATTTTTTAGGTCATTGTTTTTTTTTTTTAAATCATTGCAAACATATCATTTTTAGAATTGTCTGGAAATCTGTGCCAGTTATCTCTAAAAGAGATATTCCTGAAAAGTTAAATTGATCTCACCCTTTACTTAACTTTTTGAATATATAAGCATCACTAGCATCTCTGTCCTGAGCTGTACTCAACCGGCTCCATGTCATCACTCCGTCCACTCAGAGCCACATCACTGCAGGCGTCTGTGGATGTTTCCCACCCACAAGACCTTATGTGGTGATAAACACTAACAGCTGGCGCATGACTTTACAGCTCATTTGTTGTGTGCAATCAACACGCACTGCCATCAAGGAGACTAACATGGATTTGCAGGTGCATACCTTAAACAAAAGCCTCATATGAAATGCCTGTGGTGTCTGAAAATATAAAACAGAGCACAATGTTTGTTCCTGAGCACAAACAGGCCAAACAGCTCTGTCGCATCTGTCATTATGGTCATTACATGTGCAGGCTTGTGGTGTTACAGTCATAATCATTTTTCAGAGGGAACATCATTTCAATATATTTCACACCAACTCTTATAATCATGACTTTTGCCGCTCACAAAACCAACATGAGCAACTAAACATCCATGGGCCACCCTGCATTTTGCACCAGTTAGCACTTATTTTCCAGTATGATGGAACTAATTAGATATGACCTTAGAAGTCACTGAAATGTTAGCATTTGAGATCAGTGGTTATGATGAATTACACACTCTTGAGGTCCTCAAAAGCCCATGCAGTCACTTCTAAAGAACTTCCAAATCCGAACTTATGGTTAAGAAGTTTTTGTTTTTTTCCCTTTTCACTAATTATGTCTTTCCAAAATTCCATGCGCTAAAATCATCAGGAATTAATGATTCTGGAAGACAATACCCAACTTGTGTAAACAAACAAACAGCAGTATGCAAGGATGGAAGCAACTAATTACAAATTCTCTTATCACTGTAATTAAGTAATTTTTTTTGTGGTACTTGTACTTTTGTAAGTATATTTTTTTCAAGTCTAATTTTACTTGTATGTATAAATTACACTATATAGATATATGTGTGTGTGTGTGTGTGTGTGTGTGTGTGTGTATATATATGTATATATGAATGCATTACACTATATAATATACTTTTATAATCATACATGAGAACTGAGTGCACTTTGAATTAATATCCAAACCTTTCATCTGCAATTTTGTAGCCATGAAGCTATCTGATTGCAAAGGAGCTACCAAAAAACATATGGATAAAAAAAACAAAAAACAAAATGCTGCAGCAGTTGCAGGTTTTGAGAGGTGAGCGTGACCACAGAGCGGGAGTTCAAAATAATTCAGACTGAAATTTTGAAGAAACAGAAACCTCCCTGATTGAGTGCTGCTACTGATAATGTATTAAACATCAATAATTAAAAATAACTAATAATCTGAACAGTTTTTGAGAATAATAATAATATAATTGTACTTTTACTTAGGCATTTTTTAAAGAGTGGTAGCTTTTTTTGTAATTGAAATGAGTTTAGTCATGTAAATGTATTTGAATAGTATAGTACAGATTTTCAATACTCCTTCCAGTTACCCAGCGCTGCCGAGGAAGGAGAAACTGGGAGGAGACTAAAGGACACCCACCCACCCCAGCCTGTTCAACCTGCTGCTGTCTGGCAAGAGATACAGAAGTATCCACTGCTGTACCACCAGACTTAAGAACGGCTTCTTTCCCGAGGCTTTGAGACTCCTCAATTCATCCTGTCCACTCTAACATGAATAAAAGTTTATTTTTATGACTTATAATTTATTCAAGAATTGCAAAAGGGGAAAACAATGAATTTGGGGATGTTCCATGTCTGTGTTTGCCTTAGGCCCCAAAATGACTAAACCCCCCTGTGCACAGGAGCAATTTTTCTTCCTATGTACTTCTTGTTATTAGAAAATTCTCCCTCAGGATGCAAACTAAAACATCAACATGGCCATCTGTAGGTCACATACCCCTTTAAATACAACCTTTCATTCACAATTAGTCCCTTTTCCCAGAACTCTCTATAAAACATTTTTACAACACGGGGGTCACAGACAAGTAAAAACTGTTGGAAAAAAATGGCCTTACACAGTGTTTTGATGTGCAGCAGCTACAACTTTAAGTGGACCATTAACTCTTTAATGTGTTGTCATAGTCACTGTATAGTTGTTGGAGACAACCTACATTTCAAACTACGGACAACTGTTCCAGGTTTCTCACATTTGACTTCGTGAAGTCAGTGCCGACATGTGGCGGTGAGAAGGCTTTAAAGAGGGACTCCTCCTCCACCTTTAACTGCTTCAGTGAACTGACGTTTTTCCATGCTTCTCAATGAAGCAGTCACTACAGCTGTGGGTGTGTGTGTATGTGTGTGTGTGTGTGTGTTCTCAGTGGATGGTCATTGAGGTCATCAGAGTCACCCTTCCTGAGTTGTGCGCAGGCAGCATCATTCAGAGCGGCTATCAGCAGAGTAAACTTCACTTCCCCTCCAGATCAGATAATGGGCCGATAGGGAGCGGAAAGCTTGAATGAAGTAGCCAAGCCTGGCCCGGGATTTCAAAGAGATACACTTTAATTGTGGAGCTTTCAAACTCTCGTTCTACTCTGTTTCTCCCTCAGCCCCCGCCCTGGCAGACTTTCCTGGCCTAGTGAACTTGTCTTCACTACAAAGCAATATCCATGTGTAGTCAATTGGAAAGTGAGCTGTATAATGTACAGACCATTTAGCCACATGAAGCCAGCTGTGGTGTTGTACATCACACAATGAAGAGTACATGACGGACAATATGAGAGGAAAATTAAATTCATTGAACTGGAAAACAAAAGTAATATGTAATTGAAACAATAAGTTGCATTTTAATCACAGAAAAGCAGCAACAGAGGGCATTTTTTTATTCTGTGGTCTACAGCTGTGGTTAGCGTCTCTGCTGTGAGGTTGTACTCATAGGCACAGCTGTGCTTTGAGCTAAATACTGACATCATTGTCAATGACAATGATAATGCTAACAAGCTGATGTCTAGCAGGTTAAATGTTTACCATGTTTGCAATCTTAATTTATTAGTGAACACTAAACTATAGACTGTATGAATATGTGGATGTATCCTCCCTGTGGTGGCTCAAACCATTGCCATTTTGTTAGTGGCTGACTTTCACTAACTCCTGGCTAATCCAAAAATGGGCAATGATGTGGAACATGAGTGGAGGGGCAGCCTTCAAATGAAGCAGCTATATAGCGGCTAGCCATCTGTAACAGCACCGACCTGTCATCCTAACTGGCTACTCCTCTAACTGTGGATAACTTTAAGCTTTAATATATTTTAAATGGCACAGACAAACTGGGGAAACAGGGGAGTTATTTGGAGAGACAAAAACTGTTATTGAGTCAGGCTGCATGACTTCTGCTGCAAAGTTGGCCATTTTAATAAAGGCGTCTGTAGGGATTGACTCACTTCTGAAGTTGGCTTCGAGTGGCTATTTTAGGACCTGCTGTTTTTGGGACTACCACATTGGTTTTTTTTTCATCAGTGTACGTTGCTGCAGCAGTATAACTGGCTGTTGGGAATGTCATAGTTTTGCAGGTTTGTGGTCATTTATATAAGTATTGGACAAATCTAAACTTTGACCTGATAATGGCTCTAAATTAAAAGTTAAGGGACCACCAAAGTTATTACAATGCATCCTGAGGGGGGCATGGAGTTTTGCATCACATACCAATTTATCAAGACATTTCACACAAAACCACAAATGTCAACCTCATAGCCATGCCAGAGGAAAGGTCAGAGGCTTATCAAAGTTAATGGTCCTTTGGGGACTATGAATGTCTCTACAAAATATCTTGGGAATCCATCCAGTAGTCGTCGAGATATTTCAGTCTGGACTAAAGCAGTGGATGGACAACACACAATATACATGTTTTTGTGCAGTAATCTGGACTGGTTTGCATTGTGTATATTAGACACAGATCTGACATTGTTCTACACAAATAAGCTTGCATGTTGACAAGTGCTTTACTATAATCCAACTATTTATTTCAGCCAGGCATCTCAATATACAGGAAAATATAAATATATACAGAAAAGCGCAGTGCCCCACAAAGTTACTATGTTTTAGAGCTCCCCCTAAAACTCATAATTGAAGCTTTCTAGGGAGCCCATGTGTCTTTCAGAGGAGCTCGTAGCTCCATCATATTTCAAATCCTCAGTAACTCTGTGATGCCAAGTGTTTTGCTGGGTCATTTATTATTCATAGTTTTGTGAAAAAGCAACCTAAATGTATGTCAGCACAATTTTCTAGGTTTTCAGACTGCAGTTTCTTGCAAGAGGCTTGGCTAAATCTTGTGCAATCTTGAGTGATTTTATGGGCACTTTCAACTTTCATTTCTAATTCCTTAACAGAAAAAACCTGTCTCTCACAATTAACTAGGAGCATTTATTCTCTGCACAGAAGCACAGGCTGAACTGTTGAGCTGTCTGCATTTTTGGAGAATCATTTTCAGTTCTTCCTCGGTATGTTGCAAGAAACTCTGTGCGTCTGTGTGTGCTTCTACACACAATACATGTCATTGTAAGGAGTGAGTCCTGCAGCAAATGTTACCCTGGGAGACAAAGCATGATTTCTGTTGCTGCACACTTATTACGTCTTTCGGCATGGGACCGCTTGGACTTCCAGCAGTAATTGTGTAAACATCCAGAGACACATGGCTTCCTCAGACCTGCAAGCACACACGTACAAGCGTACGCAGATTCATACAGATGGGCACACATGTTCAATCTTCGAGCTCTGTCACATGCCATCAGTGCTTTAGTTGGAGAACAGACAGCAGCAAGCGATGAGAGCTTTACCAGGGAGGTAGAGGAGGGGAGGCAATTCTGTAAATGGACTTTTAGGATGGTCCAGGGCAAGTTTACGTTGGGTGAGGGCTGAGTGAAAACAACGCTCAACATCTGAAGTGCAATTAGGGCTTTGGAGGGGCTTTCACAGACCACAAGATAGGGGGGCTGGACTCTGCCCAAGTAGTACAGCAGCTGTCAGCAGGTCCATCCAAAATCAGAATGCTTCCCAGATTCTCTGGCTCTCTGTGGAATGGCAACAATAGACTTCATGCCAGAGACCAAATTAATCTGACCCCAGATTGAAGAGAGGAGGAGAAACAAGTCATCAGAGGTGTAGTGTGGTGTAGCATGGATACCAGTGTGACATAATACACTCAACACTTTTGTTTTTGCTCCCATTTTTCATGAGCAAAGCAAAAGGGTTATTTCTCTCCAATTTTGCTCACAGATTTGTTGAAATCTCTGTCAACGAGCACTTCTTCTTTGCCAAGATAATCGTAGCATAGCATATAGAGATTCTGATTAACCTGTGCAATAATCATACTGTTTACTCAACATCACTGTATGCTACACCTGTCAGGTGGATGAATTATCTTGGCAAAGGAGGAGTGCTCAGTAACATGGACTTTCACAAATTTGGGAATAGAATTAGAAAGAAATGAACTTTCTGCGCGTACAAAAGAAGTCTTAGTTCCTCTACCTCAACTTACGAAAAAAAGGGAGCAAAAACGTTGCATTTATATTTTTACTGAGTGTATTATGCCGCATACCAAGGGAACCCAAACTCAATGGCCCTGAGTTCACAAAAGCTCTCAGTACTTCCAAGAACTCCTTTGTTTACAAAAGACTGGGCTCAATGAGTCATTCTCCCTCCACTAAAATTTAGTGGGCATTTCATAACACGATTGCGACTGCCCTCGGTGGGGTTGGAGGGCACAGATGGGGGCATAGAGAGCTGTGGTGTTAGGTGTTTAGTCCACCCCCTCCCAGCCTGACTCACAGTGATTATGATATTGTGTAGTAGTGATCTTGTTCCGCAGCGTCCTGATGTCATCAGTTTGCAGTCTTACCCCGGCCCCAGCACGTTCTCCCCCTGTCAGCTCAGTTGCCATCCCGTACTTAACAAAAGGACAGCATGATGACCTAATCACTCTCAGCTGCAAGTGAAAGTGGGAAAAAAAAAAAAGATGTCGTGACACCCTTTAACCACCTGACTTTTTGTATGGACACAGCACAGCTGGAGTGATGAACTGAGCGTAGAACAAAAGAGGGGAATGAGGGGCTGTACGGGGAGGAGTGAGATTATCACTTCTCCTCTGCTGAAAACACAAAATTCCTCATTGAATACGACAGGCATGATCCTCGAGAGTTCTTTCTCTCCAGCTGTTTCATGCAGCACCAAACAGACATGTTTAATAAGGGTAAGGGCAGTATAGGCTTACTCACATATGAGGACTCACATGTTAATCCAAAGCACATGTGTTTTTCCTCCCATGTATTGGTTTCCATGCACGAACATGTGAAATTTCCCATGCATGTGAACGTGACATCTCTTTGTACATTATTAAAACATTTCAGATTATTTGTTACAGGGTTGTGTGAGGTATTCATCAATAGACTGCATTACTTGCTATGAAGTAGACGCCACATGTATGCCCCCGGTTTGGAAAGCCATCTAAAAAAAAATCAATATCAACTTAAGAGTATGCAATATTCCGAATATTTTCACTGCCTTACTTTGCCATCAGACAGCTGAAACTGCTGTTATATAAGGTACATATCGCTTTCTCCAACCAACTTATTTCACCTATTGAGTTTGGTTGGGTTGGAGAAAGAGATATTTGGCTTTTGTAACTGTGGTTTGCAGTTGGAAAAGACTGTCTGATGTCAAACTAAAACAATACAAATACTCTAAATATAGCATGTACTTAAAATGATACTGTTTTTTATTTTTAGGTAGACACTGACAAGTACCTTGTGCAACCCCACTCTCGAACTATCCTCTCATCACATGAGAAATTAAAAATTCATAAAGGCAGGAAGAACAGAAACATTTCATCTGTGATTTTTCCCATGCAATCCTTTGCAGTTTTAGTTACAGCACTGGAATCTTTACATCCTCAGCTCAGACATCGCTGTACAGTAAAGTCTGTTTCCCCACTCCCCTTTGTCATATTGGATATGGTTTAATGTTCTGGGTCAAGGACTCTATTTTGTGGCTGTCAGGGCTTGTAAGAATAGGCTGGCTCGGGTCCTGCTGGCAGGGCTACTGTGTAAATGGGTCGTCTGGGACCAAGAGGAGCCAGCGAGCTCACCATAGCTGACAGGCGCACAGCAGTGTGCACCAGGTCCCCAGCTGGATGTGAGGGGGAAATCTTTACCACAAGGAAGGCCTGCAATAACAAGATGTTTTAAACAGAAAAAGGCAACGATGTGCGTTTTTATAGTCCAGTAAGACAATCAGTGTTTTCAGCCAGAGACAGAAATCTTGAATCATGGAGTGGGATGTGATATAACTAAGATGTATACAGCTTATTTTAACCAATGTTGAGGTTATTAATACTGTGCAATTCCAACAATTGACCCTCCCTACTTTCTACTTCCAGTGGACAGTGCGCCAGCATAAGTATCCCACAATGCAATGCAGGAGTGATGACAACAACAACAACAACAGTACAGACAAGGTGGACAGTGATCATGACGTAATGTCAAAAATGCTTCAGTCTTAATCTTGGATAAGTTTCGTTCTGTCAGACGTAATAAATTTTTGAAAAGAGTCTCTAAAGGTTACCATGGTAATGTGTCTCCGACTGGCAATAAGGCTGTTAATAATAGTAGCTCTGAATGATAGCATTTATATTAGGTATGTAGTGCGTAGTATTTTATTTCGGTTGCAGTAATATCAGAAAAGATCTCTGCACACCTGACTGTATGACAGATGCGTCGGTGGAAGATTCAACGTGATGAAGATCTAGAAAGACTCCAGCACACTGTGTCACTTTCTGCTGATTTATTAAATATCCGACGTTTCGGTCTGGAATCAGGTTTACTGGCCTTGAGTGCATCCATAGTCGAATCTTAAATTTGGGGGCACATGGGTAGCTCAGTTGGTGGAGTGCACACCTCATATACAGAGGCTGTCAGTCCTCTGCAGCGGCCATGAGTTCAAGTCCCGCTTGAGGCCCTTTGCTGCGTGTCATTCCTCCACTCTCTCTCCCCATTTCCTGTCATATCTTCAGCTTCCCTGTCCATTAAAGGCATAACATAAATTAGATTAGTTAGCTAATGCTAGCTAACAGTTAGCTAATCTACATTGATTTTTAGCAAAGCTAATTATCCTACATCTGATAGCTAATGTTAGCAAAACACTAGCTAACTAGCTAATCTACGACAGTAGCTAGCTACCTACATCTGACAGCTAATTATAGCACAACACTAGTTAAATAGCTAGGTAATTTGCATAAATTGTTAGCTATAAAATTTGCTATCAATGACTTATACTATTCTTCAAAAAGTGGTTTTCTTTTGAAACATCTTCAGCTTAGCACATAGCAGGAACCAGGAAAGGAGGAAGCTGACCAAGGTTCTGCTGGGTAGGAAGCTTGCTCAACTGTTATTGGAGGACAGAGCAAAAAGCAGCGGGACTCAGGAAGGGTCAGCTGACTCCAAAAGTGTCACCTGGAATATTTCCATCGCTGGTAAGAGAAGCCAAACAGAGGGTCTATTTCACTGGAGTTCATCGTCTGTCTCAGTATAATCTTTCAGAAGCCACTTAGGATTATCACTCAACAAAGAAATTATTTTTCACCAAATCTGATTTAATGATTAAATAATCGTATTATGGTTTTAACACAGTAGGGTGAATGGCACCAAGTAATGACTGCGATGCCTTTGACTGACAGCTTACAGTATGTGCTGTGGAAAGCCCAAAATACTAAGTACAGACAAGAGTAACTTGCAGGATTACACTGCACCATATAGAGGTATAATACAACTGATATGAATTCAAACTGAAGCATGACTTATTTTGTCTCTAACAATGAAAAATTACACAGCAAAAGGACATTTTAAAGACCCTATGTGTCATTTAAATCATCTTTCAAATTAGATTCATGGAACTTTTTTTTGTTTATAGCTGAATAAAATAATCCTGGTGAAAAGTGACGCCCTCTGCACATTGCTTCCAGCCAAAAGAACTAGAAACAGATGATCTGTTTTTCACAATATGGATGAACCACGTGAACCCTGATATAACACTAAACAATACAATATGGTGTATGCTATACTGTAATTATGAAATCCAACAAAACACTTAAAATGCAAAATGTTTTTGGAGTATACAACAATCCAGCTATTCCTTTCGAATGTGGACTATTGTTTACACATGAAAGGAAATACGAGGTGAGCAATTTCATGTTAGCTTCGTCTGGCCTCATCTTATTGACTCCATAAACAGATGCTCGTGTGAGTCACCTCCATAATCATTTCAGGGTTTTCACAAACAGAATGTGAAGCACATCATAGCAGCCAGTAGATCCATGCTTGATTAGCTCTGTAGCTGCACAAAGTAAAAAAAAACTTTAAATTAAATTATACCAATCACAGCAACTGATGTTGTGCACTGAATTTGATAGCTAGATCGATGCTGAAAATAGAGCTGCAAATAGTTGCAAATTGTTTTCCAAAATGCACCACAAAGATTTGATTGAAAATCGACTACTTTTTAGCAAAATACCAAGAAGCAAACTGTGTCTTCTCATTATATGGCCTTACTTCTCTTATACAACTAAAGTGGCATTTACAGTCACAAACCTTTGTTGCTTTATTTATGGTAGTTATTGAGAATTTTACTTTTGCATGATGTCTGAGGACCTATGCTGTATGAAGAATCATTTAGTCTCACAGTGGTTAAGTGACAATTGCTGTGGCTGTGCTTATCAAACCATCTGAACATGGCAGGCTGGGAAAATATGAATTTTGATTTGATGAGGCTGAAAGCCATGGGATGTGGTCTTACCGAAAGTGGGAATGAAACTGGGAGAATATAATTTTGATGAAATTCGTAACAGCTTGAACTGTCATATGTTTTTCCATTTGTTTTTCGAAGTCATGACATTGAGTGGCTGTGCTGTATCGTTCTATTTGATTTGGAAAATCACTTTATTTCAGAGGAAATAGGGGTCATCAAAATAGCACATTCATTTCCATATCACAACAGCAGGGAGTTACATGATAGATTTCTCACAGGAATAGTGAATGTGGCTTGGGTCCCCACTTTTTAAAAAACATATTGCAATATTGAGATTTCATCTTCATTTCTCTTTGTTTCCAAATTTTAAGCACATTGCTGACTGAGCCGTGTTACCCAAAAAGCAGCTGTCATCTATGACAAACCAGCTTAAAGGCATATTATGCAGGATTTTGCTAAAAAAAAAAAAAAGAAACAATGTACAGACTCATACAAATACAGTATAATCCCACTCAATAATCACCTACGTCTAAAAGGTTAATGTTGATTAGTGCATTGACAGATCCCTCTTGACTAAAGGATGGGTTGATTTGGTTCTTGGTGACACAGATCTAGAAATGTTTAATTATTTAGTCATAACTGTTAATGCTGCATTTGTGTGCTTGTTGAAAAATCAGCAAATTCATTCATTATTCTGCTGGGGAAAAAAATCCAGAAGACAAATGACAAATGGACATTAAGCCCTTTAGATGCAGTAGCACTGACACGTGCAATCATTAAGTTTTGTCTCAAAAAAAGGTCCCTCTCATTTGTATTCTGTTCGTGCTGTTTTCTTGAAGATTTGTGCTGAATATACTGTTCAATACTGAGTATCTTTCACATTCACTGCAGTTCATGGGCCTTTGTCCATTCAAACCGCACTATGCCTCTTCCTCTTGTGTGCATTTCTACTTAGGAATGGATGGCTTCAGACGTAAAGGAAATATCCCATGTCAGATGGCTAGGATTCCTTTAGATTACATCCCCAGGAAACAGTCATTCCTCAGTCAGATAGAAAGTGAGGACTCTTGTCTATGAAGGAAATTGAGTTCTGTAGACAGGATTGCTCTGTAAGTGGACATAAGAAGCTATTGATACCAGGAATGGCTCAATACTACTTTTTCATGTCCTTAAGTATCTGCTGATACTGATAATAGTCTTTTTTCTTTACTCTCTTAAAACTAAACTCTCAATCCAGCCATCTAAAAACATCATGCTCAAACTGAAACAAATATTCTACTGTCAAGAGTTGCTTTAACCTCCTGTAAATCACGGGATACATATACATAAGACAGATATGGGAGTGAGGAAGGAAGGGGGTGCACAAGACTAAATGTAACAGTATTATGTTGTCCATGAACATTGATCTCTGAGTGAGTCATGTCAGACAGATTTTCATCAGCTATAGTGGTTGTTTAAAAGTGAAGAAACCAATTCACAACATCATCAAACTATGTGTTTTGTTATTGTCAGAGAGACCCCTAACAGCTGAATTTAAGTATTATGTGGTTAAGTCTTTACAGTATAGTTTAGGCTAATGCCCCAATTCTCAGTCTATGACAAAAGTACAGCTGCTGGTACTCAAGATCCCTGTACACTGGACAATAATAGTAATCTCCTAAAATTTTAAAAATTAAATAAACTGATTAAAAAATGCAATCAAAATACTACAAAACTTCAAATGAAAATACTTAAATTATGAGATCAATGAAATGATGAAAATGCAATTTGCCTTTTCTGTAATATTTTTGTTTTAATATCAACCTGCTAGTCACAAAACATGCATGCATCATTCATGACTTGTCACAAGCTAAACTGTGATGGCAGTAAGCCACAGTGAAGGAAGTGTGGTTATAGCTTACAACAGTCATCAATAAAGTCTATATAAATAGATGATAAATCTTTAAACCTGCCTCCTGATTTAACTGTCTGTAGCTGAATAGGGTAGGCCTGCACTAGGTTAATGTCAGTCATAATGGTGGTACTTTGAAAGCCTAATATTTTCTGAGATGGAATGCAGCGTAAAAAGTTTGAGAAACACTGGGCTAGTGGATCATACTGAATTATACTGGATTATACTGGACTGGACTGGATTTTTTCCCCTTCACAATATCTAATCCAGTGATTTAAATCAGCATCAGACTGACATTGCCTCTGAGTATTGGATTGGTACATCCCTAACTGATACATTTAAAAACAAAGATGTATTGTTTACAATGCTATTATACTAAAGTGAAAAATGTGAGATAACAGAAGTATCACCATGCCACTGGGTCACTTTTGATACTCCACTACAGCCCGGGTTTCATGACTCTTATTACAAGGCTGCACACACGGGGGAGGCTGAACAAGCTCACCTTAGCTCCCTTTTGCTCTACTCTGCTTTTTGCTTTCCTGTTTTTCACATTTACTCCCACATGGGTCACCCAGAGGTTCACTTTTGATCCAGTGTAAGCACTGGCGTCTCATAGCTGAGCTCACATTATCACACGTTAGTTTGACTTGCCCACGGGACTTAAATTATCTCTGTCACACCTCTGGTCAAATGAGGTAATTTAACCTGAGTTACAGCATTGCTATAAAATATCTTGTTTTTGTAGTTGAGTAAGAGGGGTCAACGATCTACTAGAGTAAAATCAAATCCAGACATTTTGAAATAGTGTGATTTACCCTTCGACTTCACACATGAGATACTTTCAATCACAGCTGACCACTGCTTCTGAGCAGTGCCAGGCTATAAAAGAACTAGAAATGTATTAAACCACTCTATGTGTGGAAAGGCCTCAAAAACAAGCAGAACAAAGCACCTGGTGTTTAGGAGGCACGGAGGAGTTTCATAAGTGAGCCAAAATGGTGGAAAAATTAATCACGTCCCTCTCTTGTGGCACCTCATTGTTAATCTCATCCTCTCAAGTCAGGGTTGGAAAACGGCTGTACAAGAATGTTTTAATATTACAGGAATGCCAACTTTGACACAAAAGCAATGTGTGATTCTCCAAAGTTTGAAGAGGCAGAAAGCTGCATTGTTGCTTGTGTAGGAGGAGCGCGGCTCTGTTTTTGACATCAGACAGTAAAAGAGTAGCCACTTCACTACGCTATGACCCCTCCACAGAGACATACCACAATCAGCTAATGGTGGTCAAACGTGGGCTGGCTTCTCATCAGTGTGAGTTAAATTTCTGCACAGCTGTGCTTTCATAATGTCTAGCTCAGGGACGGCAACAACTGGACAGGCTTGTTGGCAAAACATGAGTGGTGAGTTTCAGCCTGCAGTGTAATCTTGATTTCATGTGCAGTGTTTGTGACGCAAACCACATTGACACACAATTTTATGTGAAACACTGTGAGAATGGAGGCATTTCTGACTATTAAATTTACTTGCAGCAATGGGCTGTTGACAGATGCCAGTTCACAAGTAAGATCCAATAAATTTGGTAAGTCAAAGTGAACATTTAAACATAAAAAATATAGCAATGAATACCATCTAAGATATACACACACACTCAGAGTACATTCACACATTCCTTCACATATATACACAATTACACCACCCTAGTGCCACCAATAAATAAATAATAATAGTAAGAATAATACAAAATAAATTAATCAAAATAAGATAGGAAAGGAGGGGAATGGGTTAGGGCTTGTGATTATACTATACTAGCAGAGAGGAATTTGTGTTCAAAATAAAGTAGAAACAGTTTCCTGACCTTAAGGAACCTTTCGAGAGAAGTGCAGTCACCTCCTCTATTCAGCGCTTGTGGGACGGAGGCTTTGACTTTTTCCAACTAAAAGTAATCATTCATCTAACCAATAATATGGAAAAAAGCTCCTCTATCTGGCATGACGATAATTGCATCTCTTCTGGTGCTAAACCAAAGACAGATGTCAGAGGGGTTGGTATCTTTGCTGCATATAAATGAGAAACTTCTGAATATGCAGTAAACAATATTATAACAGCGGCTAATTTACTATTGAAATTTCTAGTATTTTTTTCAACAACTGGTCTTTGATTTCAGAAAGAAGTTGCCAAAAGGAGGTTCTCATTTTTAGTTGATGGTGGTTGATTTTGTCAGCTGAAATAACAACTGTCCTGGCAGACTTATTTATGCTTTATGCACTTATTAATGCTAATAGCTGCAAAAGTAGGTCACTGTGTAAGTGCATATTTACAGGCACGAGCTATGTACATCACATAAACACAGTGATGTGAAGCGATAAAGTGAGGAATTGTAAATTATATGCACACGCAACTCTTGTGTTACATGATGCAGAGGTTGAGGCAGAGTGTAGAGATCTAAAGAAGGCATGGTTTTTAACAACTCTTTAAGGCCATATAAGTTGGTGAATGACTTCAGTCAGTTTGCCAAATCTGCGATAAAGCTTACCAGTGACATTTGCCTTTACCTTCAACCTCTCAACTTCTACTCCCATTACAAGTTGATGAGACAAAAAGATGGAGTTTCAGTGATGACGAAAACTACGTCAAATGAGGACTCAGCACCGTTGAACAGACGAACAAAACCCTTAAGATGACATCAGAAATTGCTTAACTTACAATGGATCCATCACCGCCTCTATTGCCACATGCTATCAACATTTTTAAGACAACCACATGTTGAGGAGAGGGTCAAAGCCAGAGGCAGCACTATTGTCTAAATGGAGTCCCTTCATTTTACAGCAAGATCTGTTTTGCAGAGCTTGTTGTAGAATGCAAAAAGATATGTGCAAAGAATTTCAGGGTGCTGCACAGTGGCTACCCACTACTGTGAACACTCAGGGTAGCTTAAATGCTCAGAACAAATTTCAATTAAAAAAAAACAAAAAACAATAAAAGATAACTTATCTTAACAAAGAGAATCTCAAAGCTTTGTGTAATTTTCAGAAATGGTTATGAAAAACCTTTTACATTTACTGCACTTTACTCCTGTTTGTAGATTAGGTCTGTGCTGGGAAAAAGGAATTTTTAATAAAAAAAAATAAAAAAAAGTTTTAAAAAAAGTGTAAAAGTGTGTGAACACAATCTGAACACATTTTACATGTTAGAACATATTTGATGAAAATGTGAAAAGAAGAAGAAGAGATTCTTTGAAAAAAAAAGTGGGCTGTGAGGCCATTGTTCTGGTGAAATGGTTTGCTTGGCCCAACAAATTTAACTCTTGGATTTAAGACAAAGACATATGCAACAACTAAACTACTGACCATTCTGTATCATACTGGACAGACTTTAGGACGAATGACAAACTGAGTATGGGAAGTGACAGCTGTTCTGTGACACGGCAGTGTGTCTTTATCTGTGTACCTTCAAAAAAAAATGGAAGATCAAAGCTCTCAAAGCCTATCAACCTCTATAAACCAGGGTGAGCTTAATTGAGATACAATATACACAAGGTTGGTGTACCATTACACACTCTGATGCTTATGTGTATGTAGCTGATTTTGAAACACAAAAGAGGGAAGCTGTTTATTTGTCATGGGGTTTCTATGACAGCATACAAAAAATCTGTCTAAACCGAATGCAATGGTTATCAAAAAGATGGAATTAATATGACAATATCAGTGTTGCTGTTACAGGTGAGGTGGTTGTCCCCCTGGTGCCTCCATGTTTGAAAAAAAAAAGTGTCCTCTTAGATGCCCTTATGATCAATAAAACATGATAAAATGTACCCTAGACTTCCCTTCTAGTGAAAAAATATAGTAAAGTACCCTCTACAGTGCTTTTCTAGTGGTAAAAACACATTGCAATGCCATATAGGCTCCTCTACATACTAGAAAATTATTTGCTGTCTATGTAGTTGTTGTACAATAAAGCAATTTTAATCTAAACCAGGAATTCAAACCGTTTCACCTTCAATGCACAACAATTTTCAGCACACTGGTGTCCCACTGCTTACAGGTGTTTTTTTATAGTCCAACATTGGTCTTTGCTAAACACATAAGGAGAATTCAAAAGAGTCAGTCCACCTCTGCTTGTATTCCGAGTCACACATTAGAAGGCCCCAACTGCTGGCAGCATTTGTGTTCAGTGTCACAAGCCAGGACTCTTTCTCTCTCTACAATGCTGACTCATCCCCTTCAGCCAACACGGGTGTGTGTCCTTATCTTTCTTCCTCTGTGGTATGAGGTATAACCTACAACGTTTTTCACAGAATTTTACATGGCTACATGATGTAACCCTGTGTGTCAGAGAGCCTTGTCGCATCACATAACAGTGTTGTGACCTACATACGCTTGCAGTATGCACATTTTACAGATGCCTGCACAGCTGCTGCATTATAATACTATATACAGTTTTCATAATTGACAGATGTCATATCATCAATCATATCATTAATCCCCTCATTTTGAGAGAATTTCAGTCCAATAACAATAAATTCAGTCTTTTTAGAATATCTGTGTCTTTATAATTTGGTGGTAATGGACAGAACTGTTCAGCCCATCTCTTAGTCTGTCTATAAGATATCAAGTCTCTCCAAGACATACCACATTCTCTCTGCATTGCGACGATTAGCACAGCTTTTTCCTTAGACTCTTAATGAATAGACATATCTATCAACCAAAGAAATCAAATCAATCAAAACAAATCAAAAATATATTTTTTTTCAAAGAATTTGCAAGCACAGCTAGAGATGCTTCACACCACCTCTGATCAAAACCTCTTATAAGATCATGTGACGGGTCCTTTGTGCACATGTGTGCTGGCAGCTAATATTCTCTACTGGACGCATCAGCTTAATACATTTTGTGCAATTTTAGATAGTATGTTCAAGGACCTCTCATGGTTGGAGTCAGTCATCTTGACTGAATCTCACCGGCCACTGATGTATGTTGCTGCCATGTTTCTGGACACTTGCCATCAGAACCGGTCCTGACCTCCATGGGGCCCTGAGCAAAATTCTGCTAAGGGGCCCTCTTAACACAAGTGTGACTGTGTGACAATGGCAATGTAAACCACAGCAACCGCTACACAGTCACACCTGACATCCCTTTTCTCCGTCTACAATCGTTCCTCCTTTAAAACAGTTGCTCCATCTGTCGCTTTAAGAATAAGCAGACCTATATAGAGCAGAATGAGATACAAAAAGACAACATTGACCAGAATATTTTGTATAGAATCTAAAGATAAGCGTTGGGTCTTGATGCCTGGTAATTAGTCAGTTAATTGATTTTAAATTCCATATTTAATCAATCATCAGTCAGTCAGTCCAGATTTACATCAAGTACTGTACTTATTTTATACTTTACTTGAGATCCATTTTATCCAACTTTATGTTTCTACACTACATCCCAGAGGCAAATACTGTACTTTTTAATCCACAATGTTGAAAAAAGCAAAAAAAAAGATACATGGTTCTCACGGGACAGTGATGCTACAGACATTTGATGGTCTTATAGACCATGATGCATTGCTGTAGATTAAACTAGCCAACAGTGGCCTATAAAGTAGTTAAAATGAGCTCAACCATAAACATCTACAGCAGTAAACAGCAGTTACATTAAAGCAATAATAAAAACAACAGACATTATACCATTGACTGAGAACATTTTACTGCAACATGACTACTTTTACTTTATGAATATTTATCTGATAATATTTCCATATTTTACGTCAGTAAGGTTTTGTGAATGCGGGACTTTTACTTGTAGTGAAGTATTTTTATAGTGTGATATTAGTACTTTTGCTTAAGTAAAGGATCTGAGTACTTTTTACACTCCTGGCCACTTCAGAGGAGTAAAATCATGTTCATATATTGTCTTGATAGACATACATCTTACATACACATGTTCACACCACTTTATAAACCCCGCTGCATGTTGGCACAGTGACAGACTGCCCAGCACACATAGATAGAGCCCTACACAACTTGCGTAGTATACATATAGGGCCGACCGGTTCTGGTTGCTACATTGCATTCAAGTGTTCAAGGTCTGCTAGTAAACAAACGAGAGAAGCAGACATCACTACAAAATGCAACTCACTTAATTCTGAAAGTCGGTTTGTTATAAACATGAGAAATTGAAGATGATATTGTTTATTTGTTAGAACTCATTCAGTTCCAGGGGGCATTCTATTAACCTCAACCTTCTGAATACCAGCAAGTTCCACTTGGACACATACGCTCTGGTCAACACTGAGTGTGAATGATGTAGAATTTCAACTTTTCTGAGTTTCCAAAAAAGTAGATTTCTATATCTATTATATTGTTGCATAGCTATCTTTCTTGCAATGTTGTAAATAAATATCATGTTCTAAATAAAGAACAATGTTTAAATTGAGAAATTTGGACTTACCGGCCACTTTACTGTTTCCTTATTCCTTATTCCATCCTTATTAAGTTTATACAGATAGGTGAAATGAAGACACTCGGTTATGACACCATTACACTAGTTAATGCCCCTCAAAGAAAACAGGCTATACTATGCTAAAAACAGTATACATCTAGATAAGAAAACTTTTACTATACTACACATTACAAAAAAACTTGAAAGAGGCCTGAAACCAAGGTCCATATAATCAGACAGAAGATCGGGCAGGTACAGGTGGCAGAGTTCCAGGTAAAAGTTGTAGCAAGAGAAAAAAAAAGAAAACAAGCATCACAGGACAAACTGGCAAGGAGTGAGTGTAAAAGACTGGTTAAATACTGCAGGGCTAAGGAGGGAGAGTGGAAACAGGTGAGTGAGGAAGGTCAGGTAACTGCTGGGCTGATGGGAGAAGTGGGCACAGGTGGGCAACCAGTGGAAAGGAAGGAAAGGTCGAGGGCATCTAGTGGACAGATGGAAAATGGCAATGAAAGGGACAGAAAGACAGATTGTAACAGGAGCATTTTGCAGGAGGTACACCACATGTTTTGTAATACACAATTTATTTTGATTAAGCTGTGTGCTAAAAGTTTAATAAGAGTATTATTCTGTAAAACTGATCAGATTGTTTTTGGGCCATTGGTAAAAAATATGTGAGATGGTAATTAGACACTTTTCACTCTGTGCTCCAATAACAATTGAGGAAGCTTCTTGCCCAGCGGGACCTTGGCCATCTTAAACCTTTCCTGTTTTCTATGCTAAGTTAGCCAATGTTAAGCAAAATGCTAGTTAACCAGCTAAAAACATCTATATCACTCATTACCTAGCTAGCTTCTTCAATCATTAGCTAGCTAATTACATCTGAAAGCTAATGTCAGGTTGGGAAATAAACTTTTTAAACTGTGACTGACAGATAATGTTCAAATTTGCCAGGCAGTCGGTGGTAGATCATTAATTTGTCTCTGAAGTCTACCAGCCACTTTAATAATTTCCCACTGTGCTGTGTTACCAGAACATTTTGCTAACTTGAGATGTGACTATATATCACACTGTCACAGATCCAACAACAACATCGTTGACCGAGGTTGCTCAACAGCAATTGGAGAACAGAGCAAAATGGGGTGGGATTTAAGAAGGAAGCATATTTGACAATTGTTCCAGTTCTTTATGTTTATGTCTGGTATTATGTCTGTATGACTTCTCTTCAACCTTTCTATAGAGGTGGTCAATCAAACAAATTTACACAACACACATATGTTGTCAATCGGAGCAAATATTAATATTTTAGCTTGTTATTCAGATTCCTAATAGCAGAGGGTGGCTCAGTGGCACTCAGAGTGTATTACCCTCTCCTTCACATGTCAGTTTTGCTTTACTCTCCTCTGCTTGCCTGCAGTCTGTTGGACATCCTGCTGACACTATTTTAGCCCCTTTCACAAGGGTGTGCTGACCGCAGCCTGCCTTTGTAGTTTGTATACTAAATGCACAGTAGAGAGGGATCCCTTTTGGGCCCGTGGTTTCCTGAAACAAGCCATCTGCATCTGCTCCACTCTCTACATGGCCTGAGGAAAGAGGACAGGCACAAATAAAGTGGATTCATATACTGTAAGGACCTCAACAAAGAATTCATTCATTTTGTCGTCCTGCTGTGGGCAGAATTACTTCGACCCATAAAACCTTTTTATGGGTTCCACTCATAGCAATTAACATCGCTTTTTGATGTTTTGGAAGGTCCTTTCCTTCGAAATTAAGCTCTATTTTTTCAAAGAGCAAAGACATATGGATGTTAAAGGTCAAATCTCAGGTTTCTTTTTAGTGCTTTCTTGTTTCCTCTTTTTTTCCTTCCTGCTTTCTGTCCATTTAATCTGCAGACCCATCTTTATCTACATGATGGGGAGTCGATTTGGATGCTGAGCGGTGGTGCTGTGGGTATACGAGCGTTTAACCTCAAGGTACGATTATCAAATGTTTCAGTAGCTCACTCGCCAGGGTTCTGATGGGCTGCAGGACAATAGCCAAGGAGGGTGTTTCTAATCTTCATTTCAGATACAGAGCGTGCTCTGGGAAGTTTCAGAGTGTGATGAGAAGAGAACGGGAAAGAGTAAAAGTGGGAGGAAGAGAGAGAGAGAGAGAGAGAGAGAGAGCAGGGGAGAGAAAAAAAGAAAAAAAAGGCGGACATCCTTTTTGGCAGGACATGTAGCATTTCACTCCGGATGCAACAAAAATCAATTAAAAATGGTGAATTCAAGGCTGCAACATCATTTGGTGAAATGTTTAATTTACTTACCTGGAGGAGTGGAGAGCAAATCATTTTTGTGTAGCCAGTGTATACATACAATAACTTAATATTTAACCAATAATCTGTTTTTGTTCACATTCTTTGATTTTTGTATTGTTATTCTTGGTAGGGCTGAGCAACATAACTTAAAAATTTTATCACAATAAAATATTTTATTTCAGTTGATAACGATAATTTCATTCTAACTACAATATTGATCATTTAAAATGACATATTCTTAATAAAGAGTGGGAGAATAAGCTTGAATTTAAGCAGTTTATTTTGAATTTATCCACCTAATTCATCAAGGCACACAGGTAATAGACTTAGTCAAAAAAAAAACCTGCAATATTGGTGAGCTGACCTGTTCTTTGTATGAACAGTTTCCTCACTGCCTGTACTCATTTTCTCACTCCACGCTGTTTCAGTTGTTGTGTCACATGTCACAACTGAACAACACACTTGTTAAATGATTGGTTGATTGCCTGTGACTTGTAGCACATTCCTGTCTTAAGGAATATGATAGACCATTTATGAGCCAGGGTGTTTATGTATTTATATTCTTTTGTGGCATTTTGCCTTTAATGCGTTTAAGCGAAAATAATGAGCTTTTATTGTGAAGGTGTAATTCTTTGTTTTTATGTATATTTATTTGAATGCCAGGTTTTGTTCCTGGTACCTCAGTAAACTCCATAAATGAACTCAGCGCTGTGTTCCCTGTGTGTCTTGGAGGCTGTGTTTGGCTCCAGTCTGGCCACATTCACTGTCAGGCTGCTGAGCCCTGTTGCCCACTAACAGCAGATAAGTTAGCAGAAACCCAGAGTTGAAGCTGAGCAGTCAGACGACATTAGAGGGAAAACTAGAAAGCATTGTGCTTTTTTTAATCAGTGAGTCCTGGCCCCCAGCCCATCATATCCATGTAGCTAATGTTAGTTGCTAAAGCAGTTGAAAGTAAAATGTTTTACGCAAAATCTGCTGTCACAGATACCACTTTCCCCAATATTATCAAGCCTAATCAGCCATTAGGATTCATTTTTATTGTGAAGCCTACAACACAACCTTTGTGAGAATAATGTTGTCAGTGTCTTTGCTGCTTCTAAAAACAGTCAAAATGAATTCACTTTTGATAGCTGTAAGCTCGGTGCATCGTCACTGAGAAAACACATCAGCAGCTTCAGAGGCACAAGACAGGTGCGATGCCAACTGTCAGATTATTTCCTGAGTACAAGTATTTATACGTAGCACTAGAGTCGTCGGGGCAGGCCGGCTACATCAAATACAAATGTTCATCTCTGCAAACAATAATGCAGGCTTTACATAAAACTGTATTAGTTTCATCCAGCTGTGTGACTGGCTTAGGAAGGAAGCCTCAGGCAAAGAGAAATGCACATTTAGCAGCCACTTTATGTATATGCTTTACCATGACTTTTACTCCCATTATTTTTAATGCGTGACCATAAAACTTGCGACGCTGTTACTTGAGATGAATCATGGAAAAACAAAAGAGAATGTAGATGTACGGTATGCAGTCTAGGAGCATGGATTTCATGTTTACTGTGTTATACAAGAGCACTGCACAGAATCAGAGAAAATGTAACCCAGGCTCAACTATGGACATCTGCTTCCAAACAAGAGACAACAACACATAGGCTCAAGTGTACTGAGCATCAAAATCTTACATACAGATATATACACAGTAATTTCTTTACATTTCAGTTCCTAAGTCAAACAAATATACTATTTCAGCAGTTGTGAAAGAGCAGGCAATAATTATCTGACAATCGACAGAGGCTGGTGAACAACACCAACTGACAGATGAGATCAAAATAAAAGGAAAAAATTCAAGTAAACTTGTCTGCAGACGTCTTGCCACATTTTACATTTTTTACATTTTACATTTTGGGTAACAATAACAAATATTCCAGTTCTTTCTTGAATCAAATGGTCTCACTATTTATTCATTTAGAAAACCACAGGAACATGAACCTCAAGTCCAAAATAACGAACCCTGTCATTTTGTAGAGCTCAAATTTAGAATTACTCCAAAACCGCAACAAAACAATCCAAACTCACAAAATGACTCCATGCCTGTATACAACTGCGTGATGTTGCTGCCAGATTCCCTCAGCACTGTTGAAATCAGGGAGTATTTCAATAAAGCCAGCGTACAGTTGTATCATATTAAAATAGCAGAAACATAAACACGTCATCCCCGATTCTGGAGTTGGCTTTACAAAAAGCCACTTTCATTAAAAAAAAGCCTCATATTTTATTATTTCTGATTTTCTTGCCAAGTCAGGGGGGTCTGAAAGATTTTTGAGCTGCTGGGGGAGACGGTGCTGTTCTGCGTGAGTATGAAAATAGACTCCATTTAATGGATAATGTCCTATAAAGACCTCATGAAGTTAGGTTCAGAATTATCAATAAATACGCCGAATAGAAAACAATGAATGAACATGGGTGGAGTGCTGCAGCACAGAATCTTTCAGCCATTTCCTTCTCAGCGCTGTTTGCAAACCCCACTCGATACACCCTAAAGACCCCAAAGTGGCTACACAAGGACTGGGCCAACAAATGAGCCACAGATGAATCTAATTACATCATTTCCATCTCATTAGTTTAAAGCTTTTAACCTGATGATTCCTTCAGTTTTTGTTTTTATCTGATAAGGCAGCCACTAAGTGCCCTGCAGGGTAAAGGGCAGTTATGAGACCAACTCCCCCCTAAGATTACCCAGCATGCTATGCTTCTCTCAGACATGAAAAAGAGTCTGTTAAATCAGCTTCCATATATTTATTCAGGTGTTTTCTGATGCTTTCATGTTTTGTTGTCGTCTCCACTGTACAGGAACAGGAATTTAGTTGAATCAGCCAATCTTTTGACATTAATTTAACAGAAATATACAGATTTTATTCATTCAAGTTATGTAAACATAAAAATTTGAGTATTTATTTTCAGAACACTTCAGAACTTATAAACATGCATTCTTCTAATTTAAAATGTTTTAACTTGAAATGAGGAGTTGGCTGAATGTACTGTACACAATTAAATAAACTAATTTAATTAGGTTTGTAAAGAAACATGAGAAGTGTTAGTGTTCAAACTAAGGCTAAGACCATTCTTTTTTATTGTTTTAAGAAAATGTATGTGATGGAAACAATACAATAATAAAACTGCAAAATGTTAGTTTTAAATTCTTAAAATTAAAAAAAGAAATGACTGTGAGCAGTTTTACATTTGTGGTAATGCTGAAACTCACTGTGTGAAATGAAGAACAGACTTTGTAAACTGAGAAAATGTGAAAGGGAATTAATTCTAAATCTGTATATAATTCTATCTATATATTCTATCAATCTATACTGAGCATATTGAACGTGTTTTCTCAAGCACAGCTGAATTAATACCAAATGTATTTAACAAGAAAAGTTTATTTGTTTTGAATCATTACAAAATAACCTCAATTTGTCTTTTCAAATTCAGCCAACACTATCTTCCAGACACAAACTTTTTGAAGTTAAAACAAACAGTTTTTTTACAGTGCAATCAGCCAGAAAATCTGCTTGAGTTTGGTGAGTTAAAGAGGAACACTTGTGTCGTGACATTGGTGTTCCCACAGATAATGCTCTAATTACAGTTTTCAAAGGTTCATTTAAGGACGCTGTCACAGATTTGTTTTCCCACACTTCTAAAGCAATCTCTCTGGAAATGCTCTGCCATCCAATCGCCATATGTTTTTAAGTCTGTCTCTGTTATTTCACTGTGGTTATTGTATAGAAACAAAGCCCAAATTATTTCAAATGTCTCCCTGTTGCCCTATTTTTCCAGTGATCATTTTACATACAATATTCCAGCCTTCAATAGCACAATAACTGTTTTTTTCTGAGATAAAAAAAACATGGCAAGAATGAAAGTCAATCATTGTGTTTAAACAGGAAAATAGGAGAAAACGAATGCCGCCAGATGAAACCACACATCTCATACTTGTGTTATTGTGTGCTGTAATGCAATCAGTGAAGCAGACCAAGTATTTTCCATACAGGCTCCATGTGGGGCTACAGACACTTACGGTCTCTATTTCTGTCTCTCTGGTTGTTATAAAACTGTTAAAATCAAGTCCGCAGTGCCCTCTGAACTCATGGCATCTGTTTTGGATGCTGAGACAAGCATAGTCATACATTTCATGCTTTGATGATGGTAACAATCTATGACACATCATTCTTTCTTGCAGATTTAAAGGCCATTAACAGAAGAGCTAACAGAGATAAAGAGGAAGAGAATATTTATTTGCATCCTTTTAATCTTTTTGTTTGTTGAAACAGGTTTCTCAAAACAGAAAATTTCAGATCAAATATAGCTTCTAAAGAGAGAGAGAGAGAGTTTCACTTAAATTTGCAGCAGATGGACTTTAATTACACTTCAGGCTCGTCTTCCTCAGTGTCACTCCATCCTGCTGGATCTTGTCAGCATGAGCTTTTAGCCGAGCAGCCATTTCCAGTGTTTTAATCAGTGTTTATAAGAGAGCTTGCCTGACCCTGATATGGGCTGGATGTGGCAGCCCTGGGGAGCAGCGACCGGCACCCTCCCATCCTGCCCACTGAATGGAAATCAAATGGGAGATTGCATCTTCAAACACAGCCGGGTATCACACTACTACACGACCAAATCTTAAGAGTAGAGGAACTCTGCACACTCGACATGTCCTTTCACAGGACTCATCACCCACTGCCCCAACCTCCCCCTACCCCCCCCCCCGGCACCACCGCTATCCCCATCATCCCTGCCGCCCCCCTCGCCTCTTGGCAGGAGTGACGACACTACCGGTGAACAAATCGTTTCCAGCTCAGGTCACATTAGGGATGTTTAATCTGAGGGAAGTCCAGATGTGCTTGGCAAAGAGCAAATGGCGCCTCTTTTGTTTATGAGTTTCGTGATCATCTTGGAGATCCAACATCTTTTTCTCTTTGAGGAGAGAAAAGTTGCAAACTTTAGACACAAAATAAATTCCTCCTCTTTCTCGGCTCATTGGCTTGAACATTTCTTTGCTTAGGCGACAGAGACAATCTATCAAAAAAGTACAAGTCGGACAACTGGGATAATCACAACAAAGGATGACACTCTACTGTGTCACTGAAATTTTTCATGTAGTTAACCTGTGGTGCTTTTAAATAAACTGTGTTAAACGTCTTTTCCACATGCTCTCGATCTTCCCAAACATAGTGTGGGACTTTTTCTGGAAGGTCTATAAAAAGGCTTGAGTTTGTGGTTTAAACACAACAATAAACCGATCTCCCAACATGGCTAATAAATTTAGAGTTTGACTTGAGTTTAAATCTGCAAAGAGCAACAATGCTACTCTCCTTCCATAATGTGATTTGCTGTGTTGCCATTCTCAGGGAGATAGTGTGTCTGTGTGAGTCTAGGAGGGGTGTGTGTGTGTGTGAGTGAGACACCACAGTATAAAAGTTCCAATGGTAGTGTTTCTAGGAAAGCTGTGAATTAACCTGACATGAGCTCATAAGTGGAGAGGAGAGCAGAGACATATGGTGGGTCACACTAAAACAAGATATTATGGAAACACAGCAAGTCAGGAGCACCCATGGGAACGTGACTGGCTGTGCCACTGCACAGAGATGTGAGTGTGTACGATTGCACACACCCAACATTCAGATGCATGTGCACACGCTCACACACATAAGGTATGCATTAGAGTCAAAAGAAAAGGGGATTTAAGTGAAGTCCAGGAAAAGTTGTCTTCATGATGTCACTATTATCACTCTATGGATGCAGAGCAACCCAACCTGTAGTGCATACGCCAGAGTTCAATTTTACGTTTCAATAACGCACAGCTTAACCACACCTCAGTGTTATTTCTCATTAAAAATCAATTCAAAGGATTTGGGGAAAAGGAAAACAAACAAGGAACTATAACCTTACCTATATCATTCTTATCACTTGAAATGACACGCAAATTAAAAAGCAATAAAAGTGTTCTGATGATTCAATATGACACATTGCTATATTATTCATAGGCCATTTGGTGTAAACAGGCTGAGCCATCCTCAGTGCAGGAAAAAATGTTTTTTGTCCAATAAAAAAATAAAAGAAGTTTGTAATTCTCTCCCACAACACATCTTTTATTTCTGGACAGATGAAAAATGCTTTTGGGTCCTTCATAATATGTTTGTTTAGCATCGAACTGAAAAGATGTTTCCTTGTCTTTCCGCTCCTTGACTCCTCTGACATGCAGGGGAAGCTCCACAGGAAGCACAATGTGCAAGAAAACTGTAAGCTTGTGCAATCCTATCCTGGCTGACATACAAAACACAGATTTACTGTCCAATTAGTTTACTTACTGTTTTTATTGTGGCTTCTTAGATGTATTTCGAGAATGAGGATTTGTGACGACATATTGCTTATTTGTCTGAAACTGTTTACACGCAACTGCCTTCTTGTCTTCCGCTGTTTTGGACCTTGTATAGTTAATGTGGGCTCAAGTTAGGGTTACTGTACATATATAAGTACTATAAATAAGATCACTTGACAAGGAAATGAAGAGAAGAAGGAAGGATGGCAAGCAGGCTGGGAGGAATGAACATACTGTAGGAAGAAAACACATGAGAGCACTACGTACTTGTACTTATAAATGTAGTAAATGTAGATAATTACATTCCAGAAAGGTAACAGTGTTGGTTATGTAAGAAATTATAGACTTGCGACTGGCTTCAATTAAGCGATACCCAATTGCCGGCCATTTTTCTGTGCATTGAGATATTTTGTCAGGTAAGATGTTCAAGACGGGACCAATAAACATAAAATTTCAAAATGCATCAACAGATGAAAGGGAGTTTGGCCTTTCTAGAACACTTACTTATTTTAGTTGCTTGGCTTTTGATCAGTATTTAATGTGGACTGTTTATAGAAGCAGATACTTCAAATGCACCCAGTATTGGCTGAGAAATGCCAATTCTTACAGTCAATCATACTATCATTTCATGTCATTTCATTTTCCTACAACAACCAGTATTCATTGTAAAGGCTGCATTTTGATGAAATCCATGTTAAGTTTTACAGCCAATAACAGAGGAGTACTCACATACTTTTCAACAAAAACATGTTGATTAAAAGCACGCTGTGGCTTTGCTTCAAGTTGCTGAAAGTCTGAGAAAAACTGTGTTGTTTTCAGAGAAAGCTGACAAAACACTCTCATTTGTGTCAGATTAAGCGCTGTGTCACCACTTAACACCCACAGGAATACAAAAGACAGCTTGAGGTTACAGAAACACTCAACTTCCCATTAGTGATTTGTGACTGTTTTGGAAGGCACCGACAAATGATCAGATTATAAAAAGCTTATATGTCATTCTGGAGGGCAATTATAAACTAAATCTTTTAATTTGTTGAATTCAGAGTATTTTTGAGATGTAGCAAGGCCTGCCACATGCTGTATCAGTTGTCTTCATTGTCTTCACTCCACTACACTACCACTGATCTTGTGTAGTCAGGTGGTTGAACTTACAAAGTGTCTGACTTTGATACAGTCAGTATATTGGCTTCTTTTGACGGTGACCAAAATCATTCCTTAACCTTAGTTAACTTCAACTTCAACTTCAACTTTCAACTTTATTTGTCCCTGGTGGGCAATTGATTTTACAGCATAAAGTGCAACATAAAGACGCTGAGACATTAAGCAGCTTTAGTTGTCTCTAATAACATCCAATAAAGGTGTCCAATAAAAAAAAATGTATAAGTCATTTGGGAAGGTTCAAGCAAACGACAGGCAGGTAAGTACGAGAGCTTTTGTAGCACAAGTAAGAGCAGGAATGTTAATTCAGACAGCAACATCTGCTGCCCTCTGCTGCAGCTAGCCTGATTCTTTCTGATGGTAACAATATCGATACAGTTTTCTTAACTGGGAGCGATCACTTCCTGAAGTTTCTGCTGGTTGCCTGGCAACTTCACAGCAACAGTGAAAATCTCTGCTGGTTGCCTGGCAACATCACAGTGACAACACAATGTCAGGAAGTCACTGCTCTCGGCCAAAAAATAGTTTGGCAAATGACCTCTCTTCAAACCACAACCTGTCACTTTGGATTTTTTATTGACTAAACAAACAAAATAAATTGGACATAGTGAGTTTTCGGGATGCTGGTAGGAAGGCTGTGATACCTCTGTGTTTCAGTGTCTTTATGCTAAGGTAAGCTAAACACCTGCTGGTTGTACCCTTATATTAAGCCTGATAACATTCTAGGCTGTGTACTAAAACATGTGCCAACCAGCTACTAGGTGTCATTACTGACATCTTCAACATATTTCTGTTTGAGGTGAGTAATCCCACCTGCTTCAAGACAGCCACCAATGCCCCTGTACCTGAAAGGACAGCAGTGTCTATTCTAAATGACTACAGTCCTATGGCACTCACCACCATTTCATTCAATCTTTCTTGTAATAAAGACGGCTAATGTACAGATAAAGTTGAATAACATTCTGCCTCGGATCTACCCATTCAGTAACCACAGGGATTTTGGTTTGGCCTGCCTAATGTGAGACAGCTTTTTGATTGGATAGAGAATCTGCTTGGAACTGGGCCAATACACAAAAGTCAACACTAATTATGATAACACTAAACTAGAGACAAGAATGTCACTGAATGAAGGAAAGGGATATATGAAAACATGCTCGCAGGAACTGTATGTGAACACACACAAACACACACTGTCAACAAGTTTAAATTCTAGCCCTGTTGCCAATAACGCTGTGGTTTCTGCAGCAGTGTTATCAATAAGACCTTGGGAAGTTATGGAATAGACTAAATAGTCTAGTTCTGTTTGAAACACACTGGTTCTTTTCCTGTTTCCCTGCCATTTGATATGTCTGGTCAATGGCCTCACGACTGGCCAGGTGGATGATCAGACCACATCCTAATATTTCATCTCTGCATCTGCCCTCATTTATCTCCCCCACGTAGTTTTCAAGGGATGTGACTTGGAGTCATCACACACAACACAACTGCTGCTCTGGTAATTCATTACAAGGCTTATATTTGAGGGTACGTTCTGACATTAAACACAAAACATGGAAACCAGAAATTACAAAACAGACAGACTGGGTGCGAGCTCAGTTGAAATGCTACTAATCACACTGACAGGGAGATGAAAGGCGAGTATTGAAGGGTGCCACTCGTAGAAATAAAGGTGCTCACTAATTATACAGGGTTCTTTGGCTTATCCCCTTAGGAGAACCCTTTTTGGTTCCTGGTAGAAACTTTATAAAGCTTTAAACCTTTATCAAAGTTACATCTGGAACCCTTTGAGGAAGTCTAACCTAGAATTCAATACAAAGGGTTATACCTAGAACATCTGTGAGGTTTAGGTTCCACCTAAAACCCTGTACAAGAGGATCTACAGAGAACCCTTCTATGGTGGTTCCACATAAAACCTCTTTGGATGTTTATCTAGAACCTTCTCACCTACAAAAGCTAACAAGAACCCTCCTTCCAGGGTTCTTCAGAAGCTGTGTAGAACTTCAACCATTCATCAGGAAGAGCCGTTTTGAAACCCTTATCTTGGGAGTCTTGTTTGTTACGGCCTGGTACCAATCAAACTCTCCGTGTTTTAGACTTTATGCCTCACTCCATTTTTTCAAACCAAAGATGGTTTGTTTGTGATAGTTCCATAGAGTTCCATGTGTTTACAACCTAAAATGAGTATCGGCTGCTATTCTGTCATTTTCAAACCCACTGACAATCATTGAATTCCAGACGTTTTTTAACAGACCATACAACTTCCTTTACAAATACATCAACGCACATGTGATCCAGGGACTGCTCAGCCTGCGTGTTGCATGCCAGTGTTTGCAAATACAACCTAAACCACAAGAAAGGTTCATATGCTAATTTTCAACATCTTTAAAAACATATTTGTTATGTGCTTGTTGAGTGATGAATAAAGAAATAGAACCAAAAAACTTTTCAAAGCATCAATCGAGCGCAGAAATTCAACCTTTTGATTTCTGTGGGTAATTACTGATGCCAAAAATTGTCCTCAGGGGATGGGTGAAAGAGTTTGTGTAGAACTCCAGCATGTTTCCCCCACTTCAGGATGGCTGTATCTAGTTTTGTAATTAAGATGTTTTAATTAGGCTTATCCTTTCATGTTTCGGAAAGCATGACCACAGTTGCGCCTCTCTCTCTGAGAGTGCAGAGGAGACATGGGATTTAAACTATGCCAGAAGAGCTGCGGTCCGCCAACCACAAACCACCAATGCTTTTTGTCTGTCTGCATCACTCAGCGAGAACATTCTTGATGAGGTCAAAAGACCACGTCGAACAAGGGCACATCTTGAATCCTGTCTCTGTCGTCATGCATTAATGTCACAGCACCTTTTTCAGTAATCAAGCTCGCTTAAGTTCATTATTGTTGGTGGGCCATGTGAACAAACATGCCTGGGTGTTAGTGAGATAGGGAGTGTGGAAAAGCACATGAACCTTTCAGACCGGTGGTGATAAATTAACCTGGCTTGATTGAATAAACGGATGTGTTATGTGTAACGATATGACGATCTGGGCAGGGGCTTTCGTGTGGAGGATGTGTTACTAATTCTTCCTTCCTGGCCTCGCTCCGGGCCGCTGCATTGTGTTCAAATGGTTTTCATCAGCAGAATCTGGCTTTCACAACCATAGGTGGAGGTATGTGCTGAGACTTAAGGTCAAGGTCAGACATGGAGGCCTGTGAGAGCCTGTACATTGGCTCCATTGTAAGGAAAAAGAAAGTGTTTGTTCTGTGTTTGACCTTTGTACAAACTACAGGTAACCATTCTTAGTCAGAACTTGGGCGTACAATCAAGACAACTGGGCTCAGCGTTGTTGATGTACAGACATTTACTTTTTCCCTCAGGCTGTTGTAGAGCAGACCATATATCACCCACCATTATATGAATAAATAATAACTTGAGGAGAGTCTGAGACACTAGAGGCTCAGTGTGCTCATCTGTAAACTGCAGCCCATGAGAATAAGGGCATGTTCACACCTAAAGGTCTGGTTCCTGAATCAAACCAAGATAAGGGTGACACATTTTTCCTATTTTCCAACTGGTCAGGTTTGCATTCACAAAGGCAAAATTCAAAAGTTCCAGAAGCTGTAAACCCATACACTGACCCATACATGATGCATTTGTTTTGTCATCCCACAAAGGCTCAGATTTATGGTGGCATTCTTCCCATCTCAGCTCTTGTGGTATAATCTGACCTGGTCATTCTGCTCTGGAGACTTCCTTGTCCTTCAAGAGGAAGCAGACCACTCACATTTCCAGCTCAAATAGTTTAGTTTTTCTCTGGGTCTGGGTACAAAAGGATTACAGTAAATAAAGGTATCATTTGACTGGAGAAGTTTCAATACTACTTGGCAGTGGGTTATTTCAATGAATACCTTAAAGGTACCTCTGAGGCGGACCAGAGAGCAGTTCTTTAGTCCACACCAGAGATCAGGTCCGGCAGTCACACTAACCCAAAGAAACCGCAACAATGGGGCAAACACCCAATAGTTCAGTTCAACCGGCCTAAATGAAGTTGGTCTGAACAAGCCCTTAGTGTACAACAAAGCCAAATGAACCTACAGTGAAACAGAAAGATATGATTTGCCTTCAAAACACCATGAATATGGATGTGACCACAGAACTTCACAGAAAATTTCCATGTCCCAAGTTTACTGTAACAAGACACATCAGGGAGTGTATTATATACAAGATGTTCGTCACTGCAGTTTCACTACTGGCATTGTTCAATGATCAGTGTGTTGGCGAAGGCAGCAGTTTCATCCACCTAAGTTCATTTCGAGTTGAAATTCTATACGAGTTACAGTTCTGTTTGCATCTTTCACATCTGTGGTGCACACCCTAAAGATGCAGCTCCACTATTGTTCCATTAATGATCTGAAACCCGCCTCACATCATTACCTCAGATGATCTCAGCAATATCCACTTGTGAAGCATGTAAAACTTTATTCTCCAGGTCTGTTGACAACTTGTCAGACAAATCAGCGGCAAGGGGAGAGACATGTACCTTGAAGAAGAGTTGGACTGATAAGAGAAAAGGAAAACGAGATAGATCCAGGGCATGTGAGGGAGAGTGGAGAGGAGGTTTATTTACAGCTCTGCTGGTGCAGGGATGAGCTCACAGACCAGCTGCATCTTGTGGGGAGCCTTAGAACAGGAGTAAAGAGGAGGAGGGAGAGGAAAAAGAGAGGAGTCAGATCAGAGATCATCTCTCATTCCCCAGACTTGGCTTCAAAGTCCTGCAAGCACAGCAGGGAGGTAAAGCCACAAATATGGTCTCCAAGCTCAGTCACAGACAGAGACGCAGGACATTTATTCTGTATGCATCTGAGAGCATGAACACACACACATGCAGATGCACATGCAAATGCCGTGGACTTGCAGCCACAGCTTGGGGTCATAGACACAAACAAACTGGAATTGTTCTGCTGAGTCTGTGAAATAAGCAGTCTGGGTTAGGAGGTGAGGAAAGTCGAGGAGTGGGGGGTGAAGGAAAATTGGCTGCGTGGGAGACTGTTTGTGTTATTAAGTGACAGACAATTACACAAACAGTCATTTTCCTGCTCTTCTAAATCTGCAAAAAAAAGCACCTGATGACAGGCATCACATGACAGCTTACAAAGCAGTCCAGGCTGAGTGTGGTAGAGGGAGAGAAGTGACGACAAGAGTTTGTGGCTGGTGAAAGTCAAAGAGTGCCTCATTACAGTTCAGTGTCCATTTGCATAAAACCACTTAGGCTGAGGTTTCCCTTAAATTTTCATCTAAGAATGCCTTAGAAAAAGAACGAGTTGGTTCTTCCCCATTTTCCTCTAGAAAATTTTAAGACACATACCAGTCTCTTAAAAGTGAAATGTATGGAACATAAGACAATAGCTGAATTTATGGTGATTGCAGGAAAGAAGGAGATACCAAGATGTATTTTTGTGACAGTAAAAACCCACTATGTGTGTATGTGTGGCTTCAAACCAATAACAGTATAGTGCTAGTTATTGATAAAAATAAATGCATGACATATATCTGTTTAATTCTGTGTTCACCGCAGTCACTGTAGTCACTGTGGCTTCTTCCTTGACTGCCTGGGCCAGCATGTTCACAAGTTAGGTAGCCCCACCTTTTCCACTACATAGACAAGATGGTGACTGTTAAGGGCGAGGAGTGTCCAGTGTTCCACACTCAGCTTTTGGGCCATTTTACAACATTTTACAACATCTAGGTACTCGCAGTGCATTTAATTTTGTTGTAAATGTCAGTGTGAATGCACTCAAAACAGGAAGTGTAAATGCAGAAATACACAAACTGAGACAAAACATCTGTCTTACACATTTATGTTAGCCATATGGTTTTATTAAAATTCATTACTTTTTGACAACTCCTGTCAATGTCTGTCCTTTGTTGCTGTCACAGTAATATTTTCACATTTCTTCATTTCATCTACTGTTCATTTCACAGCGAGATGTCTTGCATTGATTCTGGCAGTTATTTCCCAAATCTTCCAGCTTCTGCTGTTACATTTGTTACAACCGGGTTAAATCTACTTTGGATTGTGTGCTTGTACTCTTTGAATTCTTTAAGGAGAACGTTTTCATTTTCTGCCCAGTTTGTCTTTTTCTTTTTGTCTTCTCCTTGTTGTCCATTTTGGATAAGCTACAGTATATAGGTCATTTAGAGGCATCAGTATTAAGAGACTGTTTCATAACCAGTTAAAAACTGGCAGCATTATTGTCAGTGTTAGCTAGCTTAACTGATACACTTAGCTTGTGTTAGCTACTGTAAGGTATACAGTTATTTTTTTATGCCTACCAGGGAATCAGATTCCTCATGAAATCGGATGAAACAAGCCTGTTTACATTTTCCCAGGCAAAGTAAGCAGAAGGAGATTTTTATTTAGATTTCTTTTTTTTTTTTTTTTGGTCACTATATTTTGTGGTTACTGCAGTATAAACACAGGGAGCTCCAAAATTAACACAACATGAATGTTCCTTGTAGTAACTTTAAAGAATGATGTGAGCGAAGTGTAACCATGATAACTAAAGTTGACATGTGCTGTATTATGACAGTAGTTGCCATGACAACTTTTAGGGAAATATTGTGTGTAAAGGACAAAGTTAAGTTTTAAAGTTCAAGTGGTTGATGCAGCCAGTCACAGACCTACATGTCAATACAGGATGTATTACTAGGAACAGGAGCATGAAAAAACAAATCTAATGGACCGGCAATATGTGACTCATATGGTACAGATATAATGATATGATGCAATTTAGAGCAAACCCTGCTCAAAAAGTGGCTCTACTGATCCCACTGGTCAACATGACCTTTTTCCTCTACAAAACCTGAAAGAAAAATACCACCACAGGTTTTCAACACTGGCAGGAAGCACTGCGAAGCTTTTATTTCTAATGAACAGTCCTCCTCCTTTCTCAGCCCCTGTGTAATATTCCCACAGTGCATTGTTGTTATTTCGCATTCCACAAAGGTATTGTCCCATTTTTGTGCCGAGGTATACACCAGAGGTTTCCCAGGAAGTGGTGTAATGAGCAGGGGTTGACAGGGGTTGACAGAGGAGAATTAGTGCCCGCAGAGTCCCTCAGCTGGGGGCAGATGAGGGCCAAAGCCGAGGCCTTTTGTCTCCACCAGCAGGTCCCAGTCACCATGTCCAAGCACCGAAGAGAGTCTGTAAGTCCCAAGCATCGGCTCTATACTCTGGGCTGCAGTGCCAATACATATTTTTTCATGTTCACTTCACAAAACCAGGGTTGAAATCCTTGGCTTAGCCTTGTCTACGATCTGGATCTCACCACTAAACACTTCCTTCTGAAACCCAGTGTGGAGTGGGAGCAAAACAGTTCAGCTAACCTCAACCCCTTTGCACAAACACAAACACACTGGGTATGACCACAAAGTTATGGAAAGTTTTGTCAGTTTATCTCAAATCTGCTAATCCTATAAAATCACTGATAGAGAAAGCAGAGTTTCAAACAGGATTTAGAGGTAACTCTTACAGAACATCAAACAAAACACACAAACCTATAATATTCCAATATGCACTTATGTGAACTGACCAGTGCATCTAACCTACACACCATCGTTTCCTCCCAGATCCAAATGTCCACCCACAAAGATGAAAGATAATTCCTCTAAACAGCCCCGCTCCCAGGGTGGGAGGCTAAACGAGAACCTGGTGGCGTGGCAGAGGACCAGCGATGCAGATGAAAAGCTCTGTAGGCTGATAAGGAAGCCAGGCAGACTGGATGATGAGAAACCAGAAACATGGAGAATTGGAGATATATGTGTGCTACTGGCTGTGGTTGACTTCAGTGACAAGGCAAGGCCACCTAGATAGAGTGAATGAAAGGGGCAGAATGAGAGGAAGGGGATGTCTATAGGTTAAGGACAGGGGTTCAAAGGTCCACAGCTAATGTTTTAGTCAAAGTCAGACGTCCAGAACGATGGGCAATAACAAAATAACTATTGATAAGCCACTTAAAACTTTTAAGCAACATACATTTAATAACAATACATTAGTGCCACATAATGGGAAAGCACAAAACCAAGGCAGACATGGCTCAGACAGTTGGTCCATTTATTTCTGACTCAGACATTCAGTTTACATTAGCTGTAGAAACCATGTGCTAAAGAAAATGGAGCTGATAGAAAATCCTTAGGTGTAACTGACAATAATGCTTGATCTCAGCAGCAACAACACACATCTCTGTCCAGCAGTTAAATGTTGCAGAGATAACAATGTCAACATTAGAGAAATACGGAAAGCCAAATCTCAAGAGGCTACTCCAACAGTTCAAAAATCAGCTTTGAAGAAAAACGGAATGCAAAATACAGAAGGTTTCACTTCACTTCATTGCATCAAGAATGTGAACAGAAAGGATTTTGTTGCTGAAAATCTTAAATACCTGATTACCTGAATAGCTTTTTAGACACTTATTTTTGTACATATTAAACAAACAACAAGTTACATGTTCATTAGTCAGCTTTAGACTTAATGGTAGGCTAGCTTTTTTCCCTGCTTCCATTTTGTTAGCTAAGCGAACGATCTCCATGCATTCATGTGGTGTCAGAATAATCCGAAAATGAGTTCCAAACTTGGAAAATTCATGTGAATACCACTGGGCAACATGGAAAAACAACTTGGAATGTTGTTGAGGCTGGCGAAAGTAACTGTTTGGTTGACAACCCAATATTAATTCAGGTACTGTATATCAAATATTTGCTCACATGTGATTTGTAATATGGTAATAAGTTGGAACCAGTAGTTCCTGTCCATGTAGAGTAACCTGCATCAGTTAAAGAAGTTATTTATCAGCAGTGATAACAATTCAGGTAAAACAATATTCTAGTGGTTTAAGTGAAGGCACTAGATGTCTCCACATCATGTCTTAAAAGCTCATTAACACACCGAAGTCAGAAGAATGACTTTCCACTTTGGGAAATGAGGCCATATGTGAATGCAGCATAACATTTGGCAAATAAGAATAATTCCCAATTTCCAACTTTTCCCATAAAATTAACTGTAAATGGGGCAGAAACAATTGATTATATTGCCTTTCATCCTTCTATCCAAACTTTGGAGTGGTTACTACCACTGACAGACACTGGCCAGGCTTACCACTGAACAGACTGGAGGTTTATAGATAGATCTATCAGACCTTCAAAGAGCTTTTCAGCGCTGTCTTCTTTCCATTATACCTTTTAAAACCTTATGGCTGAAAATAAGAGCCCGGTGTTCACACCATATGCCTGATAAAAAAGAGCAAAGACAGCTACACAGTAGCTATGAGCAGGTGTCATTTTATGAGAGCCAGAAGAAATGAGAGCATATGTGTGCTTAAAAGTCATCTAGTGGAAGAAAAAAGCAGCCGGGCAGCAATTTCGATTGTATGTACCAAAACACAGAAATATTGAGACAGAACTAAAGCAGGGGGAAAAAAAACAAAAACGTAGAGAAGGAGGCAGTTAGAGCAGCAGAAGGAAAGTGTAAAATTGAAAGAGAGGAAAATAGTAATGTTGCCGCATCTTCACTGCAAATGCACCCGAAGTTTTCACTCTGATCACGTCTCTACATCTCCCTTCTCTTCCTCCTCCCACCTCTCTGGGCCTCTGTCTTCAATCTCACAAGGCTTCAGATCCCCCTTGCACACACACACACACACACACACACACACACACACAACCTCCCACTCACCCCCTACGGTTGTGCTCCTGGCCCCATTGTACCAAACTGATAGCTTGAACATCCAGGGAATGCGCCTTCATCAAAACACTCTCCCATCTAATTAACAGCCTGACAGCAGGATAAAAGAGAAAGGATGAGATGGTTTCTGTTTCCCCTTGTTTTTCCTCGTCTCTGCCCTACCTTTCCTGCCAGGTTTGTGTTAGATGGAAAAGACAAGAAATAGAAAGTACGATGCAACATCAGATATCATGAAATGGACCAAGAGCTACCAATCGAGTGGAATTGGAGAAATTTTCTAGCATCACTGAACGCTGTGCATCCAGTAAATGAGCTTGTTTGTTTGTTGTGTCTGGACCACAGAATGTTAAGTAATCTTATGGCTTCATTTATACTCAGAGACTTAAATTGATTTTGGTAAGTAAGATGTGAAAAAACCTATCTGACCTCAGTGTTTCAGAAATTCTGTTTATAGCGCTGCCTAGAGTCAGATGTGATTGACATGAGACTGATATATAAGAATTGCTGCTGGTAAAATTTAATAAAGTTTCAGAAAAGAGAATCAATTTTTAATGGCAAGATATCTATCTTCTCATAATACAGAGAAAGTGCAATGAAGTTTCTATGATGCTATTTTACAGAATCCATTTGACAGTGATGCACTAGTGGAGATCAAAATTTTGCTATAAGAGTTGAAGTTGGAACTACAAAGAGGATTACTACATAACTGTTTAGAATTTTATTAATTATTATAATGTGAATATCAAAGAGAAAGAGATGGTTTTGGAGTTTGACAAAATCATTCATGTTGCTTTTCCAAAGCTTTCAATCCATTTCCTCTGTTATCACATGACCAAAGTCCTCTAGGTTACAGGGTTAAAAGTTGACAACTGAACCATTTAGTAATCAAATACAATTCAATTGTCCAAAGCATGAAGATATCTTAGGACATCATTTGAAAACTCAAGGGCTCCTTTTTTAGCTTTAAACTGTACCTCAGAGTGTAGTACTGCTTAAATTATGACTGTTTTGATTATGACTTTTCATTCCAATGTAGATCATATAAGTAATGATCTGCATCTTATAAGTAATCATACTGGCAATGTGAATGTCTCTGGAGTCTAATCCAAATCTTATGTCATAATTATCCAAGTGATTATTTCACAGATAAAACTATTAAACACCTGCTGCCTACATAATATTTAAAAGATGCCGTCATTCTTTTGAATAGTTGAAAAGAAATGGAACCATAAGATGCATTCAAAGACCGTTAAATCCCATCACTAATTAACACAGAGAGTCAGTAAAGATACATCTAATTAAGGGTTGATGGTTTTATTTATGTTCTTTTTCACCTAAGGTTTGTAGTGGGAGGTTAAGATCATCTTAATGAGTGACATGAATGAAACTATCAGCGTGCAACTCTGTAAGGCTGCGCTTTTAGTTTCACACACACACACACACACACACACACACACACACACACACACACACACACACACACACACACACACACACACACACACAACTTCTGGGGTTAAGTCCAAAGATACAGAATATGGAGCTCTGTTAGTGCTCAAGGGCAACTTTGTGTGAAGGGGGATGCTGAGCCAGCATTCAGTGGCTTATTTGACCACTGTTAGTCTGCTGGGAGCATTCAAACACTCAAGGCTCAAACTGACTCTGATAGCTGGTTGTGATAACCTCTGACGACCTCTGTGTCTGACATCATCACTGCTAGACAGAGGTCAGCTACACACTCAGCCAGAGGGCCGCTGGGGTGACTTACCCGAATATACAAAGGCGAGATGAATGGGTGTGTGTGTGTGTGTGTGTGTGTGTGTGTGTGTGTGTGTGTGTGTGTGTGTGTGTAAAGCCTTTGTTTTGAGTCATTGGTAACACTTTATTTGAAGGGGTGTGTATAAGACTGTCATAACCATGTCACAACACCTGTCATGAATGTTTATGAATGTTTATGACTGTTGTCATTAAGTGTAATTCATTTAATAACGTGATTTTCAATGTGAAGTTGGCGTTGTTTGAGATGTTTTTGGTCTGAACACCTGACATTAACCTAGACAAAAATGTCTTTGTCATGACAGTCTGACATTATCAAATTAAAAGAAACTGTTTTATGTTCAGTTATTATTATTCTGTCATATGCAGTTGGTTTTGACATCAGCTGTCATGAGACCATCATAGGTGGGTCAGTATTTTCCTTGACCTCAAGTAAAGTGGTATATTTTGGACTTGTCTTAAAGATGTCATTAAGTTTTATTACACTATCAAATGCTTTTGTAAGGGTAACAACTAATGTGATGAAATATAAAAAAATATATATAAATTTACTACAAAGATGTCATTAAATGTTATAAGGAGAGTCTGACAACAGAGTAAAGTACCAATGTCAATGTCACCTGAAGGACAGGTAATGGTAAGAAAACACCTGTTGTCTTGGTTACTGTCAAGTTGTCATAAAAATGATCATAATTGACCAAATGACACTTGATGACAACATGATAAACATTCACAAGGAATCCATCATGACGGGTGTCATGTCATGGTTATAACAGTGTAACTTCAGTCTTGTGCACACCCATTCAAATTGAGTGTAATCAGAAAGGAAAGATCTAATAGGAGTAATGTTATAGCTTTGGGGTTTTGTTGTCTTAATTGTTGATAAAATTTTATTTTATTGACTTATTCTTATTGATTTTTAATATTTTATTGGTGTAAGTTTTATTCTAGCAAAAGTTTAGTTGAATTTGTACAGTTGAAATGCCCAAGTTAGTGTGTGATTTAGGGTCAGGAGGTGTCATCAATTTATGTTTCCTTACCTGTTTCTTTCATTTTAAAAATGCTCTTTAAATCTTAAAAGAACCCTCAAGTTTATTAACTTTTAATACAAAAAAACCCTACTGTTTTTTTTTTAAATTAAACTTCTCAAACAAAGTGAAGAAAACAGCTTGTAACTGAAGGTCTGAGTCAAACCTTAGATGGCTCACATGACTAAAATAACCAACACTTAAAACAGTAGCTCCACTGATAACATGCAGCTACCATAAATACAGTAACGTCACACTGATACTGTGCTTGTGTCAGACTCTCTAACAGTGGCACTAACCAGAGCACAGTTGTAAACTCCTGAATTCGGCAGACGTCACAACACTCGAGTGCCAGGGAACATTCGCAGGCCTGTTACGTCAGCAGGGTGAAGTATGGGCGGGAAAAAAACAAGGTTGCGTCTACGCTTTAATAACTGAGGATACCCTCTGTAAGTCCCGTGAATCTGGAAAGTGTCAATGTGAGTTTACTGCTCTCTTTGCACAGAACTGTCTGTATGTTCAGTACACAGAGATACAAAGGGTTTGACAAATAAACACAGATTCCAAAAAATTATAAGCATCTACGTAAAGCACTTAAACATGCAACATATCTGTTTAAACTGAATTAAACAGGTTTAGAGGGAGGGTTATATCTTACACATGAAAATACTGTGGGAGAAAAGGAGAAAAAGAGAGAAAAGCAAGAGAGAGGCTGAGTTTGTCTGTGTGATTTTCTATTTTTTTCTGCCCAGGAGGCGAACCAGTAGAGCGTCCCTCTGGGGTCCCGCCAAGAAGAAATCTCCATCAGACTGCGGAGAAGCTGGTCAACAAGGGTCATGGAGCATGCTCAGTGCCGTTTTCCCATAGAACTGGCGTGGTTTGCGTCTTTGGTCCCGCTGTGTGACCCTCTCTTACTACATACTGTGTCATGCTGCCAAGGGAGCTGTCACTTCCTTTAGACTGCCGGTCAGCCCTGCCCCTTGGTCTGAGAGAAGGGACCAGCCAGCTCAGCTTTTTCATAACACGATAAAGACGTAGATGGCCTCAGTTTACACAAAGAATACCACTTAAAGAAGAGAAATGGCCTTTCTTAAGTCCCACCCTTTTTGGGACCTCAGTCAACTTTCTCCTTTGTTGTTTCCTTTATGTTTCCTTTGTGTAGGCAAAAAGCAACAGATCATCCTGTAACATCTTTAAACCATCTACAAATTTTGGTTTTATTTTCAACATAGACATGCCTAGCACATAGTATATCTAAATACGAGAAACTGGAAAGGATCAATTTAATTGAGATTTTGTTAGTTCCAAGCTGGCTCAGCTGTTACTGGAGTACAGAGCAAAAGGAGAGGGACTAAGGAAGGGTCAGTTCATAATTCAGTTTCAAATCAGAATATGCAGTATGTCTATTTTTGGAGTCAAGAGTTATAAATGACTCTCTTACACTGCTTTGTTCACCCCCCACCCGAGTCTTGTGGCTCCATGAGTCCTTCCAGGATGTATGTCCCAGTCAAACTTCATGGGGAAGTCCACGTCCAAGATTGCAGGCATTTCACACAACCCATCCGGCTGCTCCAGGTATGACACAGCCCATGTTCTGTCCAGCCACAGCCCCCGTCCTGTTAATCAACCCCTGCATTGTCCAGCACAGGGTGGGACGTAGGGGTGTGTCCGCATGTGTGAGGTGGGGGGTCACCTTTCCCTCTCTAGGGGCAGCTCACACACACACACACACCCTGTTTCACAATCCTCATTCATCCCTTTGCTGTGAGACGTCAGATCCTGGACACACACGTGCTTACTCACACTTAGCCTCAGAGGACGTAATACGGAGCAGTGAAGAATTCATGGAAGGAACACAGATGCACACACATACACACACCCATCGGCCTTGCTCAACACTTGACACACATCGACTCCCACCCAATGCTCTTGCCTCGGTGCAGGTGGACGTCATCACTTATTAAGTTTTATTGCTCAAGAAAACATCCTATGAATCAAAACTTTTTGGCTCAAGATATAAACTAGTAAACAGAAGCAGGAAACACTTCTGTTTGTTCTTCCTGTCTTTGTACATTAGGTTTTTGATATTTCCCAACTGAAAAAGATCAGTCACGGTTTATGGTCAGTACTGTCTCCGCTCCTTTTCCAGTTATCTTCCACCCTTTTAACACAAGTCAGTCTTCCTGTGGAGATAACTATTTTAATACAGTGGTACAGAAATAGATAGAAGATTCTAACATTCTAGACATCTGTACGACAAGTCCAAATGGTAGCACTTTTAGCTGAGGTCATAGAAAATACACTTATAATGATCTCATGACAGTATAATGTAATCTTAAAACATGAAGCAAACCAGTTTGATAATGGTTAAGTAGCCTTTTTCACTGTCATGTTGTCATAACAAAGATATTATTGCTATTATTATTATTATCAAGTGTTACCAAAGCAGGTTTTACTTTATGGCAGTGACTTCCCTAAAAGGGACTAAAATATTGAATATTCTAGATTTCCATCGCTGAGTCTGTCTCCCTGCTGTGTGCTTCATTACTGTGCCTCTACAACAACAACACCACCACACAGGTTTCCCGTGTAAGATTAGCAGTAGCCCAGAGAGACTGTCTGCTGGAGTCTCAGGTGATAAAACAGGCTCATAATAATGATAAACTTTGCAGTAAACGCAGAGTTACTCAGTGGTCTCCTGGCTGGTGCCTCATGTGTTTTTACAGGGCCCGTGGGCCTCTGACAGTCAGTTTAGTACTGATGATAACTACACATTTCTTCTCCAAAGAGGGAAAAGAAAGACCAAGAGGTGTACTGGCTATTGATCATCTTTGTCTCCATATCTCTGTGGTAAATTGTTGGTTACATTGAATGAGATACACACATCATGTTTGACATTTGTCAAAGAGGTACAGCTTCATGGACTGTGTAGTTTGCTGTTACCAGTCACACTGATTGAAGATGTTCTCAGTGGCCGGAGAAACACAAATGGAGGAGAACATTAGTGTAGAATGTCAGGTAACTGCACTGTCTCACCTCTAAACCCTAGGTCGATTCATCTATTCCTGCTTGATGACTTAAACCTGCTTCTCTTTAAATTAAAATGTAAATAATATATGTTAGTATTGACTATAAAAGGAGTGTAGTTTTTATGCACATCACATGTTGGTGAAATGCTATAGCATTTAGGTTCAGGGTAATAGCTGTCACTGATTCCAAGCCATAAATTTATTTAAAGCTACACTGATTATTTTTGGTCACTAGAGGGCAGAACTAGCAGAACAAGCTAAATATCACACACATGTTCGACATGTTAGTAGCAAATACCACACAATTATCTGCTTAGACTCCCGGCACACACTCACTTGGAGTTGTCTTTCTGGCCACTTGACAAAGTTTTTTGGTCACCAACAACTTCTGCATAATAAAGCTTGTTCTTAAGCAGTTAATGCTTCCTTTGTTCACCAGCTAGTTGCTAACATTGTCTGTCTGCCATTTGGTGCTGGATAGATAGTGTACACTGGTTTTATCAGGAGTTGTTTGCTGAAAACAGCTGTCTGTTGGGGTAATGTCACCAACAGGAGTGATCCCTTTTACAATACACTTAGTTATCTGACCCATTGTTCATACTAAACATCCTCCAGAAGAGCCTCAGTGTTCTTTGGTGCAGATTGTGTAAGTCTCTTAACTTCACTGGAGATATGAACAGTACGTTTAAGAACGCTGTCTCCTTGATCCAAAATCTTCTGTAGGTGTTTAAGGTTGGGATAAGATAACAGAGAAAGTCATAGTATTATGATGAAGCAGTGGTTTGTTAACAGGTTAGCTATATCAACTGGATGAGGTGATATATAAGAGTTTATGATGCAATAAGAGTTTATTGCACTGCCCAAAAGTGGTGAAAAAACTCCATGTGCGGGTGTTTTCTTCACTATAAATACTATAAGAAAAGAAAAATCTAATCAAATCTTTAAGATTTAAAGGTTTCAGCTGAGGCCACAGCTTCCATCTTACAGAAAATGACTTCAGCATCACTAGACCTTTAAAGCTGTAGCAATCAGCTTACCTAGTTGTCGGGATGGACCCAGGTTTCTGTAATGACCGCCTTTGCACGCCCACTCCAAAGCTGCCAGTTTCCTCTGGTCAGCCGCTCCACACCAGTGCAATCAGCAGGAAGTTTACAGCGACCACAGTCAACTCAAAGCGTGCCTGTCTTTGTTCAAGAAGCCAAAAAGCCTTTGTTCTTCTGTAACAAAGAAGAAGCCCTAAAACAGAGAGAGCAGGGAGAGTCTCAGGACTATTTGGTGCCACGATAGGTCTGAGTATCGTGCAGAAAACAAAGCTCTTAGAGACTAGTTCTCCCTACTGCTCAGGCATGCCGACAATAATCAGGCCACACAAAAAGTGATTGTTTGTGGAACTGTTTATTCCAAATGCAGCTTTCATTATTTCTACTTTATTTTCTGCTACAGGCCAGTGGCGAGGTCAAAACACAGATGTATATCTGATTTGTATTTTTCTTGGCTCACTGCAGGCTTATTAGCATGCTGTGTGGATCTCCACGCAGTTCCCCCTGTGGTGGAGATTGACTCTGTGTGTGTGTGTGTGTGTGTGTGTGTGTGTGTGTGTGTGTGTGTGTGTGTGTGTGTATTTGTGTGTGTGTGTGTGTGTGTGTGTGTGTGTGTGTGTGTGTGTGTGTGTGTGCGTGTGTGTGTGTGTGTCCTGTGCTGAAAAAGCACTTCAGTTTGTGTACATTAGATAATGTCGCAGCCCTGTTATATATGCCAAAGCCACACATTTGGGACTGAATTAAGTCAGTTAATTTCAGCAATGGCCTAATGTATGTTTTGTTGTGTTGACTCTGTGTGTAGTGCACATAGCAACACAACCTCACTGTGTGATGGTAATGGATATAGAAGCTGGCATTCAACACAAATCTCTGTCGTTAACTATAGCTTGTGCAGTTCTTACAGCAGTGCAACTGAGCCAAATATGAAAATCACTGGGGGTCTGTGGGCCACACAGAATACTTTGTCAATTATTTGCTACAAATAACTCTTACAGTACAGTGTCAATAGATATATGACTACAAGGGCCAGTTGACTTGAAACAATGCTAGCAGTCCCTATGCTTTTCATCTCTGTTCCCACTGGATGGCTAGACACCATGTAGTCTGAATCTGCGCGAGGTTTCTGCCTGTTAAAAGGAAGTTTTTCCTCACCACAGTCACTTTAGTGCTTGCTCTTGGTGGGAACTATTGGGCCTCTGTAAATAATAATATAAAAAGTACAGGCTAGACCTGCTGTAAGTGAAAAGTGGCCCGAGATAACTTCTGTTATGATTTGGCATATACAAATCAAATGACTTGACTTGACTCTGTTCCTCCAAGCTCTCAGAAAAACTGGCAGACAATGAGCCATGATTTGACTTGTAGTGCTTCCTCACATTATATTATCTCCTCTCTGTGATGCATTTATTCTGCAGTAAACATTCTTGTTTATTACTTGTTGCAGCTGGCAAAGTAAATAAGTACTTGTCAATTCATTTGTCTGGAAATGGCACCTTTCTCAATCAACTTTACATGTCTTTAGTTTCCAGAGAGACATTTTAAAGCTTGCTGTTGGCATAGTTAATGTGAGTTTTTTGAGCCTCCAGCACAGAGTACAACTTGAGGCTGGACAGGTTCAGAGCAGGTGTAATCATGCTGCAGCACATCACAGCACATAGGTGCTTCAGAGTTCCCATGAAACAACTATCAGTTATATAGTAGCCAGTGGTGCTGTGCATTGCGTGACCCCTGACATGCAAGTGGTCCATGGATGTAAAAGTAGGAGGGATAGCTGTCCTCTTAGCCGACTTTTCCTTTGAGAACTACCAGTGTACACAGCCAGACTGGGACCAAAACTGAACTGTGCCCACAGAGGCCAGTTTGACACAGGGGAATAGACTGCAGTACCGAGGTGATTTTCTTGCCAGGTACCCTGGGGGGTGACCTAACCATCATAGATAACCAAGCTAATGGCAGAGCCCAGTTCTATTACCAACGAATACTAGTTAACAGTTATGGTTACCTGCTTTAGCAACAAGTAATCTAAACTATCTGTCCATTAGGAAACTAATTAAATATCAAAGAGATGAAGCTGAGCAGCCTGAGGACATCAGAGGTAATACCAGAAAATATTTTCCCCATAAAATATGATCCTGTTTCACCCAAATCAGTAAATTAAGTTGTGATTTTGTACAATGAGACCTGCTCCTTGGAAAGACTCCAGTCTGCTCCAGTGAACAGATGTATTCTCCTTCCCTGCTCCACTGCACCGTAAGTGCAAAAGCCTTACATTTGATAAAAATGTAGTCAAATGTAATGTATGAGTGCAGGATGAGTAAAAGTTTTCCACAAAAAGATGAAGTCTCAAATACCATTGTAATACATGAAAATATCTACAAAATGACATTTTTTTGTCATTGACAGGACAGATACTGTTGTATAGGTGATGTATAGTGCAAAATATATGTTATAAATACATATAACAATCAATTTTGACTACATAAGAACTTTCAAAAGATGTAACCAATACCATATTGGCTCAGATGATAAAGTGTATGGTTCAGATGTCTCAAAGTAGCTCAGACATATGTACCTTAGTTTTATTCATCATATAACACACATGCCAGCCTGATTTTCAGGCAGCCTCTTGTGCAGACCTTGAAAAAATTCAAAAGGACTATATCTGGCCCGCGTGCCACAAGCTGAGTTGGCCTGTCCCACAGTATATTTATTACAGAAAAGCTGCTGTAAAGTAATTGTGAAAAGGGGCCATGAGAAAACACTTAACTTGTGTTGGCTCAGCATATTTCTGTGCTGGTTTTTGCTGATGACTCTGCGTCCAGCCCCTGCAGTCTGTCTTTAACTGCAACGTGCTATAGATGAATTGGTGCTTTGATGTAGTGATGCATAAAGGGCTATGGAGAATCCACCGTGCAGTGGTCAGGCAATAACTCAACTTGAAAGCAAACCATGTGTTGTTTGTGTGTGTGTGTGTGTGTGTGTTTGTCAGACAGACATGCAGCGTATAGGGGGGGGGTGTGAGTCACTCTTCTTCATGTAGTAAACACTGAATCGGTCCACATAGGCAGGGCCTCCCATCTCTTCTGTGTCCTTGCTCTAAGAGTTTTTATATCACTCACTAAATCATCCGTCAGTCTCACAGGCCTTACAAAACCATTGGCAGTAGGTGAATGTGTGTTTCTGAGTGCACAGAGCCCCCTTCTAAAAAGGAAACTCAATGTATTCAGCTCCTCTGATAAGAGTTATCCACTCATCTCCAGTAACGAGATAAATCCCTCACAAGTTTAGTGCTTATTCAATATTTCAAGGTGCAGTGATTTCTTCTCAAGGAGGGAAAAAAAAAAAATCAGAAGTCTGGAAAGAAGTATTTCTCATATCTCTAGCCCCAAGAAAATATCTATTCAGCTGAGAGTTATTAAGAAAAAGTGTCTTGAATTCAACCTCCTTGTGTAAACCTCTTAACCTGTTTCATTCGAGCAACAGCAGAGGGCGTTTCACCACAACTTTAGTGACCCTGAGAGCCAGCGTGACATCAGCTCACTGTCTGCTAGACTGAATCAATACTACGAACAAAGGAGCTTCAGACCATCATCTCCCCCCTGACCCTGACTATGACAAATACACACAAACGCACGCATCCACACACATGGATTCCTATGGTGACATATTGATCCGTCTCTCTCTGACAGAGTCCTTGGCCTCAGATGTTGAATGTGTGACGCCCTGGCAGGAAACTCACTGCTTCATAATGGAGAATGGGGGGTTGGGGGGGGGGGGGGGGGTGGAAAACGCAGATTGCTCTTCTTTTAGAGCATCAGTCACACTCGAGCCTGTGAGTTATAGCTTGGGGGGGTGACAGTTTGTCTGCCAAAGGAAGTGGTCTGTTGACTCTGTCTGTGCACACAGCTTTAAAACAAGGACGATGCCCAGGAGGGAGAGTGTGATGTCTCAAACTGGCCACAAGATGACACTGTGGGACGCATACAGTACCTGATGGCTGTGCATTGTATTGTACTGCTGACACACAAACACATGTACTGTTATGTGACATTATTTAGATAAAAAAGCTGATGTTTTTCTACAATGACGTGGGTGTCCAGCAAGAGAAAACAGCTGTATTTTCTATAAAGCATCTATTGTGTTGCATTTACTTCATGAAGACAAATGGGGTGAAAAGTTACATGTGTGAACTCCAAATATTAATTTCACACAATTCAGTATTTGGCACATATTTCTTCCATAGATGTGATAAAATGTGAGTTCTCTGTTTTTGTGCCAGTTCTGCTCATTCTTTTTAATATTTTATTTATAGTGGTTGCATTTACAGTACCTGCATATTCAAGCTATTTTAAAGTGAACTGTGCGACCTCATTTGGGTGTAACTTTTGTTGCTCTTCACATAATAGTTGTCAGCACCAGATCCTACTGCACTTTTCACAGCCTGAAAAGGCCATCACTTAAAGATCAGCCTTTTCTGTTAACAGTAGCTTCATTTATTTAATTCATGGGGAAGCTGTTAACAGAGAAAGCATGATAGTGTTTCCCTGAGAACCTCAATATTATTATTATCACCATGATGCTGTATACATTTTAATCTTATTTATATCAATCTTTACATAAACATTGATATATTTGCTGTTTTTCACAGACTGAATGCACTTTTTTGGGTCAGATTTGCCTTCTAATGGGCTAAACATACACAGCCTGTGGGACTGAGCTCAGGTCTCTGATTGGCCTCACCTAAGTCAGTGTTGACTTTATCTGTCTGGAATATACTTTGTTTCTCTGTTTTACCTCATGAAGGCCTCAGGACTGAAACGTCACATAAAGTTTCCTGCAAGTAAAGGACAGTGTGCAGGAGTTCTCTTTTCTAAATTTGATTTCACCATCCTCAATCTGAGAACCCTGATGACAACACAGGAGTTATTAGACTACTTTTTTTCAGACTGACAAAGGTTCTCCAGAAATACAGAAAGCATTATACAACTGTCCATGTGTAAGATTGTAAGACGATATTGTATGCTGCTTCACTTCATCGGTTATTTCATGTTTGTGACATATAATATACCTAATACCACAGTGTATAATAACTGTAATCCCAGAAATTATGCAACCAAAATCAGAGAGCAAAGAGTGGAAATAATTCATAAGTGTTAAGGATATTACTATTTGTTGTTCTCGAGGCACTCGGTTATGTAACGGAAACCATGGCAACATTGCGTTGGCTATGGGGTGTACACAAGTAATTTATTCAGCTAATCAGTCAGGTTCTTATTGCCAGAATAAACAGCCTCCTCATTGAGACCTGTAATAGGTCATCTGTGTTAAAGTTGACTTACAAACTAATACGACAGCTCATTAAAATACATACTGATTAAAGCACATTTTAATGTTTACATTTTACTTTTTATCCAACATTAGCAATAATATTGCTTAATCTGTGCAGTATTTTTTTTTTTAGGGTTTTGTGTTTTATTTTATTCTGTATATTGTTTGTACAGGAAACACTTTTATTCCTTCTTTCTTTGGACTAGTATTGTTCTTTATTTTCTTCCCCTGAGTGCAAGTCAAGTTTTGCATTTTGGAAAGCCATTTCAACGCCATGCTGACATGCTGCCACTTTGGAGAAGCAGAGAGGAGTACCAGCACAGAGACTAAGCAATACTATAGACAGGGTCAGCAGCAAAATGTATTTTAGCCACTAAGTATAAAGGCCCATTTAAAAAAAATCAATATCAGTTTAAATGTACATTATACTTTGAATATTTTTAACACTTTGCTGCCAGATAGCCTTTTCTGATGGCAAATTACTGTTATATAAGCTAGACATCGCTTTCTCCAAAGCAACCAGGCTCTGTTAGCAGAAACAGTCATTTTACCTCATTAAACACAGGAGTTGCTGGCCTACCATTGCCTCAATCTGTTAGTTTGTTTGTGTTACTGTGTTACTTTGGTGAATCTGAACAAATGGCAAACCAACTAACAGACTGAGGCAGAGGTAGACTGCAAGTCCCATGTTCTGCAAGGCAAAATTATTTATTTCACTGCTGGAATCTGGTGGAGAAAGAGTGATATTTGGCTTATATAACAACAGTTTCCCATCTGAAAAAGTTGTCTCATGGCAAAGTAAAGTGGTGATTGTATTTTAAAGATGGCGTACACTTAAAGTGATACTGATTTCTTTGATGGCCCTGTCTGTAAGTGGCTAAAATTCATTTTGTTCCTGACCCTGTCCACAGCAGTTCCTTGCTTAGCCTCCTACAACGATAAATAAACAATAACGATAAATAATCAGAACTATCCCTTTAAATTAGACTGTTCTGTGGTATCTTCTCTTTCTGTTTCTTTTCCCCTGCACTTTGTCTCTTTGAGGTGTGGCTGAGGTATTATGGGAGCTCAGGATCAAACCCCTTCTGCTTTCTCATCAATAAAAAAGAGAACCAGCACTCAACCACTCAGGATGACAATGATGAACCCTCTTCAGCTGAGTTCAAACTACAGAGCTTCTACTCTCTTTACTTCTTTGGCCAATCAGAGTCGCTCTTTCAGTCAAGGGACCAATTACAGGGACACTGGTCCACTCGGTAAGGGCCGTTTTACTAAAGGGCCTGTAAATCAAGGAGATGGCTTCACCCAGTTGCCACAATCACAACATCTATCAGAAGCAGTGGACCAAATATATTGTTGTATTCCTGAGCGGTGTGCAGCAGCTGTCCTCAGCAGTGCTTTACAATCACACAGCCCTGTCCCAAACACCTGTGAGCCAAAGACAATGGACCTGCTACAGTCTGACCAATCACAATCACACTTTCCTAAAAAACAACAACAAACATACAAACGCACACTGATATTCTGTAAAAATCATCACTTATGATCCACTAGAAGTGTTTTGTGGTGTCTGTATCTGCACAGACGCGGTGTAAGAGCTGCAGAAGAAGTTTTACACACATACACACACAGGCAGAGCAGACTGAGGATTGCTTTGGCTGTATTCTCACAAATCTGACGTTGTCTGAAGGTGTGGGCACATTTATTTGCGCTACAGAACAGTGGTTGCCAACCTTTTTTCCATTAAGCCCCCAACATCCAAGGAGAGATACTAAGTAGTCTACTATTTCTGACAACAAAGAAATATATAGCTTTGTATACAGACTTTTGTATGAATTGTGATTATTAGTTGTGACAACCTCAAAGCAGACAAAGTCTTGGGGACCCCCTGAGATTTCTGGTGCCCCCCTAAAGAGAGCCTGGACCCCAGGTTGGGAACCAGTGCTTTAGAACATAACTGCTGTGAAACGATCAAAATAATTCTATTTCTCTGATTCACCTGTCTTGTCCGTTGAGCTGAGTGGGAGGAGCCAACTTTGAATGGTGCGTTTACAAACTATCCTGCATATTTTACCTTTAAATGAAAAAATGAATCGATGAATAATAATTGCTATTCTTTTTCCGTTCCATCTGACTCACAGAAAGCCAAGTGTTGAATCATTTCTGTGCCACTGCCTAATTCATACTATTTGGTTGGATGGCTGGATGATGCAAAACATGATAACTAATCAGAATTCCCTCTACTCATAATCAATCAAAGCAACATTCATCATATGCTTTACATGTCCAGCAGCAATATAAAAGGCAGCAAGACTGAAAATAACATAATGATATCCTACATATTCTTGCTCATCTGTGGTACAAATTCATGTGTAATATCATGATTCATACACAGGACATGGATTAAATGTGCAGGGAGACATTCAGTCTGTGAAGATTTTTCACAATAGAAACATTAACATTTTTGATGTCGATTGCGGTGCCTTAGTCAGGTATAAATATTTATGAAGCAGGTTGTGCATTCACAAATGTGTCAGGAGATTTTTATTTATGTATGGAGGTTTTGCAGGAATTTATTTATAGACACAGTGATATTGATTTCCACAAAATGCGTCTGATCCCCATTAGGTTTTGTCTGCCTTCTAATGCGGCACAGGTGTTTATATCAGTGCATGCATAAAATAATTTAGCCTTGAGACAGAGCCTCACGCAAAATATTTCTTGAAGAAGAAACTCGCACACTGGTATTTGTAAATTCATTCCACATCATTTGAGCAGTGACTGCTATTATCCAAGGTCCACACCTGCTGTGCCTATGAATGCATATAACACCCAGAGCTAATAAATAAAATCTGAAAAAAAATCCATGGCTAAATCTTCATTTGGAGGTATATTTTTTATATATTTTGGGCACATATGTAACAGTATTATGATTACTATTGATGTGGTGAACTAAGAATAGATTTTCTGATGTCCCTTTTGATTTTTTTCTAAATCCTTCTTCCCTTACTTTAAGAAAAGCTCACTGCTCCTTTTGTATGTTCTCAAAGTGACAGTCTGCCCCCTCCCTGCACAACACCTCCGAGGAAACTTCAGAGCATCAATATTTAACCTGACATTGTCAAATCTAAAAAAAGAAATGATGCTGAAAGGAAGGCAGAGCTTTGAAGCATGTTTGCCTGTAGACCCACTCTGAACACATGACTGATTTCCTCTCTGATTTTGACGACAACACAGACACACAGTATGGATCACACACTCATAACACACACATTACAGTCACACTGAGTATGCTCTTGATTACATAGGAACTAATGGAATGGAGCAATAACCTGATGGATAGAACACGAGGGCTACTTGACAAAGGTGACGGATTCTTTCTATGTCCATATTTCATGTTCAGCACACATGAGAGGACATGTAATCTCATGTATTATTTTTAACAAAAGGCCAGCTTGGCAATAAGGACAGAAATACAAGTAGTGTGCTCACATCTCAATTCACTGTGGAGCCAGGGATGGAACAGAAAACAGTGACTATTACATTCCCTTTTTCCAATCTGACTGTAGTTAATTTTCCCAAGCCCAGCATCGTATCACCATTGAAATGCACGTTGGTATATTCAACAGTAAGTCAATGCATCACCATTCATACAGCCTGACATTCAGTGTTGAATCTGAATGTCCTCAGTTTTATTGTATGTTCGTTCTGTTGCTGTTCAAGCTGTAATGTTCAGTTCAGTACAAAATTAACCTTCACATGCACTGCACATACAGTTAATATCTCAGTATCCTTTTTATCAATAACAGAGTTATCAGATTGATTATTTCCAGAACTCTGCAACTCAAAAAAAAAAAAAAAAATCCAGATGGATAAGTGTATATTTTTGATTTTGAGGTGAACTGTCCCTTTTACTGTCCTCAGTCAAAGCTACTGATTCAGTCAGTGACAGTAGTTTGTTTTCACAGCATGTCATCGTTTCAAAGATTTGCCATGAAGAAGGCACTGAACGTAGCTTCCAAACTCACAACTCTTCCTGATTTTTGTTGCTCAAAGTGGTCAATATTGGTCCACCAAATATAAGCTTGTGAGAATAAAAAACTAGTTTTCCCATCAATTGATCTCTCTAAAAATTTGGTTGAAGTGTAGTAGAAGATTATCAGAATCAAAATCCTTAAAGTCTTAGATATTAAGTTAAATGTCCAAAATCTAAATACACATATCATTGATGAAATGGTACTGAGCCTCTCTCACCCATTTGCACACCATCTGGCTGTAGGCCTCCAAACTTTTCTAAAATTCAAGGTGTTCAGCCGTGCATGGGCTCAGGAAAAATGAGGCAGTTCACCAAGTCAGGATAGGAAATAGGAATCAAAATTGTCAGGTGTCAGGACTCATTCACCACCTGTTAACCTTCGTTTCTCAAAATATCACACCATCTCCTGCTGACCAAGTCCTTCTCTGTATGTTTTAGCAGCTTCCACACATTTTCCTGAACTGTTCTGTGGATTAGACATGTGAAATTGACTTAATTGAATATTCTGCATGTAATTTATTCTGTTGTTTATATTCTAGTACCTGCAACATGGCCGTGCATCTGGGTTACTGACCAAACCATGAGGTAAGTGCAAACACTGAATGACACCTTGGGCTTTTGTCTGCACTGCCTGCGTACTCATTCTGCCTCAGGGTAGCTGGTATCCCTGTTAATTCCTCACTCTCAACATCACTGTTGAGCGCAAGAAACTCAGCATGCAGATCATATATATTCTATTAAACTTGGCAATTATCTGTTTCTTCATGGTCCTTTGAAGATAGGAAGGACAGACCACCCAGACCCTGCCAAGACGAGGTAACCTGTTGGGTGCCATATGCCAGCATATATCTTTGCCTGTTTGGACAGCAGCTTTGGAGCTATCTCTATGCCTTCACCTTGCTTCATTAGAAAGAGCATGGCCCTCTAAAACCTTCTGATCCACATTTACGTGAACACACTCTGCTGTGGTGGGAACCCTGCCCTCCCACTCAATGAACCTCCTATTAAAGTGACTCAAAACACCTGCTTATCCAAAGCTCACTGCAGTGGCTTTGTTTGGTCACTCTCTGTACGTGGCAACAATAAAAAAAACATAATAAAGTTCTTTTACAGACTGAACAAGGACGTTGCAGAGTTCGAACTGAAGGTTTTTCATTTTGTTGGCTACAAGTCATAACACATTCCAAAGAACAATCTGAATAAAAACGCGTATCAGAAGGTCTGAGAAGTATCTTCGGCTTGGAATAACCATGACCGAATGGCCTCACACAAAGTTTGGAATTAATCATTCAACAGTGCAACAGGCAAAGCCGACATTTCCACATGCATTTCTTATGACAGTATAACTATTTTATTGGTTCAGTCCGACACAGCTCCCAGAGTGCCATTTCTTTTCTAAGAGCGGATGAGTCACTTTTAAAACTGCATTAGTCTTAGCATGAGGTGTGCTGTAATTTGCCTTTGATCAGGAGCTCCGTATGCATGAAACGGGAAGAGGGATTTAGCTGCGAGACAGAGACCTGATGAGGAGAGAACCACTTGAATTTGTATACCACATGCAGCACAAGTAGGAGACTTGCTTCTTGCGTGCATTTCATCAGACGAGGGAGGCCAGGAGCGTTACCCCTGGGGCGAGCAAAAGTTCAGTGTCTTGACATCTCTAAACATGAGGAGCCACCTACTTCTGGATTAAGTCACAAGTCACCTTTTGGTGACCTACACACCACTTAAGGATTTTCACTGAACGTGACCTGCCTCTGACACATGCCTCAAACAAAATATCCATTTTTTTCCAATGCTGAAAGTTTAGGAATTTATTTTACTACTCACCAAGTGTTTTTTGCTGCATAGTCCATTGATTGATTTCTTTTAAAATAAACCAAAATATTCCACAACGAGCATCTAATTACACTTACTCTCATTAAATCTGCATTAACAGAATTTTTCACTGAAGACATTTTAACATGTCAAACTGGGAAAGGCACAGGTGGTTTCAGGATCCACTTGAAGAAAACCAAAGCCATCGTTAATGTTATTAGTAACACCTGTGTTTTTCATATCGTGACAAGTCCAAATGTCTGCTGTTGAAAAAGGGCAACAAGCTGAAGAAACAACACTCATATGGAGTAACACGTTGGCAAAATGGAGCCTAGTGTCATATCTTGCAGGCACAAAGTAACATTAGCATCCACTTGCAGTTGTGTTTCTGGCCACCTGATGAATGGAGGTCCAGTGGTCGCTGTCTTTTAGCCTCCACTGGGGAAAATGTTTGACTCTTTAGCAGCTAAATGATCCACTTTGTTCACCAGCTAGTTGTTAATTTTGCCTGTCTCGTGCTGATCAGGTACAGACATCACAGAGTTGTGCCTGCAGCTTGTGTCCTAAAGCGCTGACATTCCAAGTTGACCAAAAAAAATGTTATTTACACAATTTTTGCTGAAATTTTCACTGTAGGTCCTTAGTTTGGAGCCAGACTTTAGGAGACTTGGATTATGCCAGATAAATGCATAGAGGTATTTTATGTTTTTTTTTCTAGTTGTTTTTTCTGTTTGAAAACTGGTCACCATTCACTTACATTGTTTGGTACATTCACATCTAACGCACTGCAGGCTTCAGAATAATGCAGCGAAGTTTCATGGAGGAGACGAGCGTCTCTCTGTTTCAGACAGATATTTTAGTCAGGGAACTGTTCAGTACCATCAGGATTTATCATCAAAAAAGTTTAATATCACTCATCACTTCACACACGATCCCCCTCCCTCCCTCCTCTCTGCTGTCTCTCTCTCTAGTTTTTCAAAGTTATGATTAATCAACGGGGAGTAATTGAGTATTTAAAAGTGCGCAAATGGTACTTGGAGCAAAAAAAAATCACACCACACCAAAGTGTACAGAAATATTATGTTTCATAAGTATTAAATTAGAATGACAGTCTCAACATCAGTGTTGCCTTGAATATGAAATCTCAGATGCACTTTAAAAAAAAAAAAAAGTTAAATGTTTGATACTCCAGATATCATGAAGGAGGATCCCCAGACCCCTGTTAGATTTGTGTCCCTGCATCTGGGGTTGCTTGGCAAGGTGTGTCCTCTGTTTTTCCACATTGATGGTGGCTACCCTGTCTCACAGGGTGCTGCTGATGCTGCTGGGAATGTCATGACTTTTGCCAAAATTTGGTCGTAACCCAAAGTATTGGATGACTTGAAAGTCTTAGCCTGATGATGGCGCTAAATGCAAAAAATCAGAGGATCAGCTTGATCATTACAATTCATTCTGAGGGGAACATGAATGGCTGGACCAAATGTCATGGTAATATAGTTGTTGAGAGACCTCACTTTGAATCCAAAATATAAACTTGCTGACAGATAACAGAGAAAAGTCAGAGGATCATAAATTAATTAAAATTCATTCTCTAGATCCCGGAGTGTTTATGCCATAATTTACAGCAATCCATCCAAGATTAGATAAAATGTCACGAGATTTCATTCAAAACCAGAAATAACTTTATGGTGGTTGTAAAGTAAAGGTCAGAGGATCACCAGCGTCAGTAGATTGGATGTCTGTTAGTTGAGATACTTCAGTCAGAGTGAAATTGTTGGCCCGCCTGAACGACTGACTGACATTTCCACCCACAGAGCTGCTAAAGCTATAAATATTGATTAGTGCAGGGTTTTTTTTTTACATAGACCCTCAAGATGATGCTCCATACTTTACTGACATATCAGTCACATGATGTACTGACACTCTAACACACTAAAAACAAATAAAACCATATAAGTGCTCTAGCAAGTATTAATAGGTCTGTTAGGTAAGATGCCTCTTGTTTAATCATAGGAAATTGGAATCAAGCACAAAATGCCTGGTTTGGGAGCCAGAGAAATCTGCAAGCTCATGTTTCATTTGCTCTAGCAGACATGATACCAGGCTACAATATTACCAGCTGTTAAGGCAAATTAAAAAAAAAAAAATATTGTGGGATTTTTTGAAAGATTAACCAAAGATATCTATCAATTTATGACTGGGATGAAATGAGAAATTTGGATGTCTCCAACTAAAGGGAGAAAAGGCACAATTTAATTAAAAATGAGGGCGTCTTCCTTAACAGCTGCTGATTGATTAGTGTGACAACGAGAGGCTGCAGTCATTTTTCTACTTAATAAAACCATCCACCACAATAGCCTCAAGCGTTACATGTGCGTTTACCTATACCCTGTTGAGTGCTGTTATTGCAACCATGATAGGAAAAACACACACTGCATGAAATGCCCTTTGAGCAGCAGCAACACATTCCTCCACCGCACTTGTCTCCCTGAGAAGGTCGATTTCCATGCACAGCTGAGCATGAGACAGATACAGTATTACAGCTACATGGCAGCAGCGTGGATGTCCATAAGATGACTGCAGCGGGAACCACAATTGGCTTGTTATAGAGGACGCAGAGCTTCCTGTGAGGCGAGTAACTTCACATTTTAGAAACCTTCCCCCTCTCTTGAGTGAAAGCAGCTTGAAATCCTGAGCACACAGCCCAAAAATAACCCTGCACTCTTGTTTTCTTTTCATTTACTTTTCTCCCCTCAACCTTGTTTACACGTCTACAACTCCTGTCTGCTCCAGTCAGCTTGAGGGAAAGAGCCGGTTGCATCCGTGTTTCCATGGCAACAGGGGAGCAGAGGGTCTCCAAGGTCAGAACGAGAGCACCTGCAGCCGAGCTGATGGGAGAATGGAGTCCTGACCCGGCAGGGCTGTCGCCATGCTGGGCTGCAGTCATGTTGTTATTGGACATTTCATTACCATCTCTTCCTCCTGCCTGGCAAGGACATGATAAATTGTCACCAGACACGGGTTGTTAATCATTTCTGGGGTCGCACAAGTAATAAAACACGGAGCTGTGTTCCTGCATTTGATGATGAGAAGGAGTGGAGTATGTCCTGATAAAGAGGGAGAGGGAGATTTAAAGAGAGGGGAGGAGAGTGTTTCAGTGCTGGAAAGTGGATTACATCCATTATTTAGGAGCTGCTTTCCCCTCACTGTGAGACAGGAGAGAGAAAGGAGAAGTGTTTGCAGGATACAAACATCTCCGTGTGGATTGCATTACATCCTCAATGAGATCCCACTCTTCCATGAGTCAAAAATGTCATTTAATTGTAGTAAAAATACAGAATTTAAATGATTTATAACTATATGGGTTGCTGTTTATCTTACAGAACATTAATATGTTATAATATGCTGTGCAGTCACCCATAGACAAAATATTCCTCTACCTCTATGATTTGGCTTTTATTAGATCTGATTTACAAATTGTTTATTGTGGGAAGTAGGAGCACTTTAGTTTACTGTACAATTCTGTTGCAATGTGTCCCTAATTACACTGCAGTTAAGTCTGATAAAGGGTTCAATATGGTCTAAAAAAGAAGTTTTCATCTAATTTGATACAGAGTACATCTTGTTACGTCTTACCAGTGTAATGTAAAGTGTGACATATATTACATGTATGAATTTATAATAAAATCATATCTATGAAACTTACATTTTGTAATCAATAATCTTCAAAATTATTTGCAGTCCCTGTGTCTTGTACTAGAGTAGGCAGCCAGATCCATAAATGTAACCATGTAAAACACTTTCAAATCATTGCATCAAAAGGAGTAAAATGTATTGAGGCCCTGTTGAATCGTAGAGAAACTGGGCCAAAAAAAACCTCTGATATGTTGCTGTTTGATCGCGATGCTTCATCTCTGCCTCCCATTTCCTCTTATGAGCTGCAGATTGTGTCCACAGGGTAATCTTGGATGCACACGTTTGAACATATGGTATTAAGTACCTTGGCATGTGCTGTAGCAACTTGAAGAAACTTCACACAATGTAAGCTCAGAAAACCATCAGTTCTCTGCATGTTTAAGCACACGTATACATACACACACACACACACACACACACACACACATACACACAATGTTTAAGGCAGGGTGTGAGGATGGTAAATATTGGCAGAATATTAAACTGTAAAACATAAAACAGGAATTTAGTGGAATCGATTAATCTTTTCTCATTAACTTCACATATATTTTTCAAGTTAATTCAACTTGTAATTTCTAGCTTTTATTTTCAGACCAGTCAGAGCTCATACACAAGAGTTGATCTGATGAGCTTGATGAGGTGAATAAATGTAATGCTAATGCTTTCACTCAACTCATCAAATAAAACTTCAAAAGAAACATTAAACAACACTGAGCTAATTAGTTAAACCAAGTTCAGTCAACTCACTATTTAAGGCAGCAGGGGAACTTAAGCTTTTAAGTTGAACCAGCTTAAAATGATTTACAGTGTAGATGCACACCCTGTAAAAATATAGTTGATAAAAAGATAATTATAAAGAGACTGGCTTTATTTTTTTCTTGAGTTTTAAGTCAAACTCAAACCTTTAGGTTTTAAATAAAGTAAACCTATTATCTTTTCTTCTTTCTTCTTTGAGTTTTAATCACTGTTCACAGTAAGCTGTGAACCCAATTTGCCTTTATTTTGGGTTATTAACCATTATTCACTTTTAATTGCATGGATTTACTCAACAATTTTAGATTTTTTTGATTGTTTTGTTGAAAGTTTCTTTTAAAGAAGAAAAGTAAATAATCTCAAATGATTTTTGGTTGAGAAACTTTCTTTTTAAGCTTTTTTCAAAACTTCAGTTCCTTTTAAAACTTAAAGATTGTTTTTTTTTTACAGTGTATGCCTCCTTGAATGTTTTACATGATAGCATCTTGAAAGTGAATGTCAGTAAATATTATGAGATAAAAGTTAAAAAGAAAAAACAATGCATGGATTTCAGCAACTGCAGATATGCTGTTTCTCATCTTTCTGTATATCAGCACTAAGCACAGGCAGGAAACATATTTCATTTTTCTGCAGCAGTAAATCCCTGCTGGCATTCACAGGTCACTTGGAGTGACCATTTGGTTCTCTGCTGTTTTCTTTTATCTCTGTTTTTCTCTTGTTGTTTCTAGGAGGGGGGGGGGGGACACACAACACAGCCCTCCCGAGTGTCGTCACCCACCTACCGCTGTAACTGTCCTGAAATAGGGAGGCAGCTTCCCTGCTGTCTGCTCTCTATCACATGAAAAGTCTTTCAGCACAGAGAGGAAGAAGGGAAGGACTATTGAGGACAACGGGAGAAATAGGGCATTGAAAAGGAACAAATCAAAGTAAGCAGTGAGAGGAGGAGTGGGGGAACATTTTTTTAAGACTGTTCTATCCAGGCTTTGATGTTGTGAAAGGATGGGAGCTCTTTCCTTTACTTTTCTTCAAAGACTTTATTTCTACACACACGCATGCACACACACACACTTTTGGGAGGCCTGAGATGACAATATCAGCCTTCTCAGTCTTTGTCTTTTGTTTGCCCAGGTGATGAGAGCTCAGTACTCTACAGACTCTCTCTACCTGTCATCCAATATCTGCCTCACTATGACATTTATACTCCATGTTTGTATTGTTAAACCTCTTTGGGACTTTCATGACTTTAAGGACTAGTATGTAAGATTTAGTGCTATCTAGTGTTGAGCTTGCAGATTGCAAACACCTTGTTTCACTCTCCTCCTCCTATGTTGGCAGTGAGTTTCACTAAACCTACGATGGCACTTAAACTCACAAAAAAATGAAAAGTCATATGCAGCCTATCTAAGACTTGTGCCCTCTGTAGACAGGGCTGGGTAGTAATGGATTACATGAAATCAGGATAACATAATTACAAAAAATAGGTCACTATAATCAACCCAGATTACCTTTGAAAGTTGTGTTTGCAGATAATTGTTACATTGGGGATTATTTAATTACAGTTTTGATAACATCTTTAAAAAATGGCTTTTGTAAAAATTATGAAACTTTTTTTAATAATAACCCAAACTCTATTAACTCATAAAAAGTACATTGTAGACAAGTGCTGCACTTTTGGGTGAACCTCGCTATAGAATAAATGCAAAATGCAATTTTGCATTGAAAATGTTTTGAGCTGTTCAAAAAAAAAGAATATTTGTGATTTTTTTGTTGCTGCATCTATTTTATCTTCTTCTAAGATGCAATATTTTAAGTGTTTGATTTGTAATCAATAACTGACAACATTTGAAAGTATTCTGACCCAACACTGTCTGTAGATATAAAGAGCTCACTGTAAGGTAACAAAATCACACAAAAATCTTATTACTATGAAAACATTCTCTGAACACTATATTACATCTCCACCATATTCTTCCAATAGATCCCTGTAAATATTACACACTGGTCCTTTAATGTCCCAAAATGACTCTAATGGCTGTGATAACCAAAGAGACCAAAACAAAAACAACCACACACTTGTTTGTTTGTTGAATATATTATTTTATTTTAACATCATCATCATCATCATCATCATCATCATAGTTTAAGTTTTAATTTTCCCTTCATTCATTTAAAATGATCACCTCTGAATGTACACATACTGCAAACTGTCAAAAATATACAAACAAATGCAGGCTTGTGCTATAGTCTGGTCAAATGTCTAAAAAACAGTGGCACTGGGGAGAGAGAGAGTTAGAGAGAAAGAGAGAGAGCGAGAGAGAGAGGGAGAGTTAGAAAGAAAGACAGACAGAGAGAGAATTAGAGCGAGCGAGACAGAGAGAGAGAAAGAGAGAGACATTGAAACCGGTAAAGACATGCACAGCATCATTGTGAGCACCGGTTACAGTGATCCAGGTGCGCGGTACTTCCATGGGATCCTCGTGGAAAAGTACATACATTTCATCATCTGACAGTGCGGCAACAAAATGCCCGTCACATATCAAATCAAAACCAAAATGTCGCTCATTAATGGAACTGTTAGGCACATCATTGTTTTTTATGGTTTTACATTTTCTGGAAAAGTCTGAGTCACTGTAAATGTAGAATGCTTTAACCAAAAACAAGAAAAAAAATGAAAAATAAACATACAATTAAAAAAAGAGAAAAAAAAAAACAGCTTTCAAAAGTCATTTTGGAATCACTGTCTTGTTAGTAACTCAACATTGTTACATAATGTGTTTGTGTGCAAGTGTGTGTTGTCTTGTGTGTGTGTGTGTGTATATATATATGTGTGTGTTCACAATCAGGTGTATTTCTGTAGAACCAAGTGGTAATGGGGTGAGTACTTGAGGTGTTCTGTGGGTAGTGGTTGTGATTGGCTGACAGCCGTCCAATCAGATGCTCAGGTCTTTGGGGTTCTCCTTGTAGGTCTTCTTGGGCTCAGGGAGCGCGGGCTTGGATGAATGACTGCTGTTATTCTTGAGCGTGCTGTAGTACTCTCTCACCTTAGCCGCTACAAAGTTGTCATCGTCCTCTTCGTCCTCAGAGTCGTCCCTCCTGAAGCTCCTGATCGGGGAGATGTCTCGTCCCAGGCTACGGGTTCGGTACTGCGGCTCCGGGGAACTGCCTCGGCTGGCATAGCGCCCGTTCCTCTCCGTCCTCTCAGGTGAGCGCCCCCTCAGTAGTGAGCTGTACCTCTTGTAGGCTGAATCTGAGTCGGGGGTGCGCACTCTGGGCAAGGTGGCGTCCCTGTAGGTGTCCCTCTGGCTGCGGGATGCCACGTCCCTCAACAAGCTGTCCCCCCCGAGGGCTCGATCCATGGAGGAGGCTCTCATCAGCAGGCTGTCCTCCCCAAACAGGCGGTCCTCCTCCCTGCGCAGTGGTGGAAGCGTGGCCTCCCTGTTCAGGCGGTCCAGGGCAGGGGCCTCGCGAAGGATGCTGTCCTCGAAAGGGAGGCTGGGTTCAGGAGACTTGGGCGGCTCCGTCAATACGGCCTCGTCCCCATTGGGCTTCTCGTTGCTGCGGCTCTGTCTCTCAGGGGAGGTGTACCGACGGTAGGGGTCTGAGGAGTGGGCGTGGCGTCTGGTGGGGGAGTGGTGTCGGGACCGGTGGGGGGACCTGTGGCGGTGTGGTGAGCGGCGAGGCGAACGGTGAGGAGAGCGGTGGGGCGAGCGGTGACGGTGATGAGAGGAGGAGTGGTGACCGTGGCGTCTGTCAGGAGAGCGGCCATGGCGGTGTCCCCCGTGACGGCTATCCAGGGTGTTTTCTGCACTGCGTGACCGGTTCCCCTTGTCAGGTGAACGGTGGCGGCTGCGGTGGTGCCCGCTGGAATGGTGGCGGTGGCCGTCACTTCCCTTGCCATCCTTCTTCTTGAACAGCGTCCCCGTGGACTTTTTCCCCTTGTGTTTTCCCGTGCTGGTTTTCTTGTTGGGGGAGCGGTGGCGGTGTTTGGAATGGGACTGCTTGCCGGTGCCGGTAGAGTGGCGGGTCGGCTCCTTCTTGCTCCGGGATGATTGGTGGGGTTCTGGTGGGTAGCTTGACTCCGATGGCGCGTTGGTTGGGGGCAGGGTGCTCACTTCCGCAGCGTTTTGTAACCCTGAGGCTGGGTTGGCTGCGCTGCTGTCGTTGGGGCTGCCGTCTGCAACACAGTGTGACATACAGACGAGGGAAGGAGGATCAAACATGCATCTAGACTCTAAAAGCTCCTGTTTCACATCAACCATGCTGAATAACTCAGACATGAAGCTGAGAACATTTCCAATGGAAGCCATTCTGATGTTAATGCCAGCAAAGATGGCTCATTGTTAGATGGCACAGCGACAGCCAATGGTAAAACACTAGTGTAGCTTACACATGATAATAAAGGCAGTGACATAAAGGCAGCCATTTGTTGAGGAGACTTGTTACCCACAACAAACCTGTTCCCAGGTCAACCTGGGGTCACCTCTCTGAAGCAAAATGGGACGTGGCTGGTCGGTCGGCTGGACTGGAGGCTGCGTACAGTCAGTACCAATGTGCTGAATGTTGATGATGCTGCTTGATTGTACTGATTAGCCATGCTCTTTCATGCACTGACATGATGCCTTAGACACTTTGTAAACGTTTAAAGCAAATTAAATGCTCAGTAACAACATGTACGGTTTAGGTGGCATTTTACAAAGACAAGAAGAATTTAATGATCCCCACAATTTTACATCAATTTTAACTGTGCTACCTTTAGGACGTTCATTCTCTTAGTCTCACAGAATCATCTACAGCCACCACAGTGCTTTGTTGATTATCCAACTATTAGAATTACATGTCAACATTCTTCTACCTAGTGCTACTTGTCAATATGTCCACACGTCTACATTTTAAGGAAAGACTACAACTGCAGGGGCTGGTTGCACGAACTGGGCTTACAGCTGGCCTTAAGCTAAGTTGGTTTTAATGTGGCATGCTAAGTCTGATCTAATAGTTACACCAGTTGCACCTTCTAAGCTTAATCCTTCTTCTCGCTAAGACAGGTCAGGAACAGATATAAAGTCAAAATCTGGGCCGTCTCTATAGTCACAACTTTCAATAACACATCCTGTAAAACTGAATGGGATCTGGAATCACAATGGCATGACTTGGATATTGACTTTACAATGATTAACAAAGACATTAACAACGATGTCACTGTATACTGTATACTGAGGTTTTCAGGAAAGGAGTCCCACCGGTTTGATGATTTTTTCTCAAAGAAATGTCTGTCTTTGCCTTGCTCAGGAGGTCTTCACAGCTTTTGCTGTACATCATTTTCTGAACGAAGGCTGCCCAAGTCAGAACAATCATTTATGTCCTCCCTTATTTCTCTCCAAGTCATCTGCTTCCTGTTATTTGTTATTACGTTGAACTGTCAGTGTTTCCTTGTGCCAGCTGTACAGCTCTGTTCATCTTCACATCTCAGTGTCAGTGAAATTGCCTTTTCTTTTACTTTGATCCTCCATAACGTTATCACAGATGCGACTTGATTCGCTACAAGTTAAGACAACAATAGCAGATAGTTAACAATGTATCCTTGCAACGCACTTTGCTAGGCAACAGCCATAGATGTGTGGGAATTCACATGGATGTGCACTGCTAAGACCGTTTGGTTTGATAAGTTTGGTTGGTGGAAACAATGTAAAGTAGAACTTTAATCTGGCCTGAAAAGTTGAGCCCGAAAAGACCAAAGCTAGACAAAATTCTGTCTGAACCTGATCTGAACCCAGTCCTCCTTAGCATATTTCAGCCCAAGCACAATTACAGCCAAACATTTTTCTCTCTATGTACCAAACAGTATGAGTTGGCTGTGAAAGGGACAATACATGGGGGGAATTTGAATTTAAAATGAAAAAAAAAATTATGACCACTATTGATGATGAAAGACCAACTTAAGCTGTCATTATGTTTTCCGCCTCCGTGAGCAAGGGCCCGCTGGGGGCCATGTGATGTCAATTTCATCATCAGAGGGTTTCGGTGTAGGCTCTGTGTGCACATCCATGTACTCCCTATTCGTTGTGACTATGCAGACAGACCTGATCAACTGTGCATGTGTGCAATATCCAGAGATGCGTGGGAATTCACATGGGTGCACATCTCTAAGACTGTTTGGTTTATCAAGTTTGGTTAGTGCAAATAACCAAAAAGTCCATCCTAAAGGACTGGACTTAACAAAGACCGATTTGGAAGTTAGGACCATGCTTAGTAAAGAAGAGTTGGTGCAACTGATCGCAAGACTTTAACTACAGCAGAAACCTAGCACTAACAAAGACAATGTTCTTTGATGGTCTGAAGTCATGTGAATATCTCAACTATTTAACAAGACCAAACTAACACTCACTTCACCTTTGGACTTGTCACCCAAATGCACCTGGTGCAGTCATACGCATTAAGTATCTATTACAGCGGCTACGGCAGCGGCGGCATTGGCAATGCATTTTGGGTGAATGGATCTGTATGCATGGAGTAGAGCATGGACATGGGTGAGTTGAGGCCACACCACACAAAGATCAGGATGGAGAAAGACAGAGAGGGACAGAGAAACAGAAAGACAGCAAGTGGGAGGGAGGGAGGGAGAGCCAGACAACAGGGGAGGACAGTTACAAACCGTGGTCTGATTTTGGAGGACAGAGGCCTCCCCCATCTTGTCATTTCTCATACATGCAGTGAGATGGGGAGCGACCATCCCTGAAGGAAGACAAGAGCCCAGCACAATACGGGAAGAAGGGAAGATACAAAAAAAAACAGAAAAAAAGAGAAGAGCACAGGGTTTAGATCGCTTTGGAACTTTGAAGGAAGAAAAAGGAGAATTATTGTGCTGATTTTTCAATGAAAAAAATGTGTTTATTTGATCATTGAGTCATTCAGAAGAAAGAAACAGTCCAGGAAATTGCCCAAACCCCTTCAGTGGAAACCATCAGTTAAGTCCTGGAACCAAGCGCGCACACACACTCAGACACACTAACCCACACACCTAAACATGTGGACACAGAAGCAGCAGAAAACCCCAAACCCCCAAAAATAAAAGACAGTGAGACTTGCACACCCACAACAACAGCGTATGAAGCAGTTTTACATTGCTGACAGAAATCAAAAGAAATACTGGCAAGACTGCCGAAGGTTGTGCCAACTAAAAAGTACAAACAATGATCCAAAATATACAAGTTCACATGATGTCATATCGGTGCAGGTTAAGACAGCACATTCTTAGCGCAAAATAAAATTACATTGATGAACTTTTCAAGACAGGCAAATGCATCTCCACTCAAAAAAACAGTAACAAAAAGAAAAAGAAAACATTTATGATGACTCGTGACTATCAATCAAAACTGGTCAATACGATTAAAAAAAGAAACGTTCCATAAATATTATGGAAAATAGACAATAGAAGGAAAAAAAAAATCCAATTTACACTTTTGACAAGTTCATGCAGCAATAGACTTTTATCCATTAATATGTGGCTTCGATTCATGGCTCTGTACATGGAACAAAAATACTTGCCTCTATTCTTTTCATCACTGTACAAAAACGTCTATATAATTGGAGCTTTTTCTTTTTGAATGGGGATGGGTGGAGTTCCTATCATCATCACAGCTTTTCAATGACATTAACAGTGGGTGCAAAATAAAAATCCATGGATTAGTGAGTAATGTCGAGCACAGTATCGTGAGATTTTCTTGTTGAAATGGCAAAAAAAGCATCAGACTGCCTCTTCTTTCAATACAGTTCTCACTTGAAAACCCTTACGAGTTCAGTAGCTTACATTCACCTTCAATAAATATCATAAATACGTTTGTGTCACGTCCTAACCGAAAGCTGCGAGATGTCCCATTTTATCACGGGATGCAAATGGATCAAGTTTTCTTTTTCCTCTTAACGCTAAATTAGTGTTTAATGAGGATTTGGAGCCCTCAGTTAATACTTCTTACCCAAAAGAAACATTTATTTTCACTACTCTGGTCATTCAAACCCTGTAAACAGTTTTCTGTTTTCATGGAGCGCTGAATGAAATCACACCCACCACCTTTCTGTAAAGTCCCAGCGGAGTGCTTTTGCTCAGTGGCCAGAAGGTGAAAAGTGACAGCGGGATGACATGGAAACTGAGAGCAGGTGACAGCAGGAGGGGGCGACAGCACCCACAGGAGCACCTCCACCCCTGCTTACCCCCCCAAAATCCCAAAAGCCCAGGAATGACCTCCACCAGAAAGACACCCAAAGACCAATCAACCTCCTCCCCCTCCCTGGCGGGTTTGTCCCAGGGATGGGTGAAGGGTCCCGGGAGGGTAATTATAGTTCTTTCCCCTTCGACCCACCACCGTCCACTGGGCGTCCCTGGCTCAGGGCGTGAAGATGGGGGAGAAGGGAATGTTTTCGTAGATTGACCCACCATATTCGGGCACCGAGCCGTCACCCCTCTTGAGCACCAGATGCGCACGCCGGCCTCCGCTCTTGATGAGCTCGATGGCTCGTGCGTGCTTCATGCCCTTGGTGCTCTCGCCGTTGATCTCCAGGATTTCATCTCCAACCTAGGAAAAAGGAAGAAGAGCAGGAAGGAAAGGAAAAAAAAATGGTGGGAGGCAGTGAGGAGCGACAGGGTGACAGGTGAAGATGGAAAGGGAGAAGAGGTAAATCAGAGGGGAAAAAAAGGGAGCGACAGCAAAAGTCAGAGACAGCAGAGCACGACAGAATGCAGGAAAACAAGTGACAGTGGGGAAGAAAGTACACAAGAGGGAAGATGAGAGGCACGAAGGTTCAAAGGGACACGGTGACAGCAGAAGGGAAGGAAAGGGAGGACAGATTGAGGAGAAGTTACATATTGAATGCTCTGAACGGCAAACCACACAACAGCAACAATTTTTTATCTAATCAACAGTTTCCAGAGAGGGCTAATTGCATCGAAAAGCAGCAACTGAGAGGCTGAGAGAGAAAAATGAGAGGGTGAGGGGGGAAAAGGCAGGAGCCAGAAGAAACACTTTTTGCTTCTCTGCCTCCATGCCTCGAGTTATCCGTCAGTGCTGTCTGCGCAGAGGGAATTCCTCTCTGGCAGAATATGGATCTCTCACTGACACCTCTCTCTGCTTCACAGAGCTGCTACTATTATTATCTCCTCTAATAAGGCGCACAAACACAAACGTATGTATTCATATATGTGTGTACAAATGTGCTAATTCATGCACACCCACACACTTCCTAAGTGTAGCGTATTAACATATATCAAAAACTCCCTTGTAGCTCACAGGCATCCAGTATCTGCCAACAGGCTCTGCATATGTCTCACACTGCAAACACATCAGGGAGAATCAATTAGCCCCACATTGTATATTCAATCAGGAAGCCCAGGGGAAGTGCTACTGGTTCATGCAATTAATCAAAATAAAGGTTAAATATTACAGTTTCATGACAGGTTCTGTGGCTTGTTTGAACGCCATTTTATAAGCTGGTCAGGAGACGTTAATTAATTAAAATATACGTATTCTGTCAGCAGGTACTGTGTGTTCGGTGACTCTGCAATGTTTGTGTGCCTTGTGTTTTGATATTTCACTCACACGGTGAACCCTCCTACGTGCTCAAGCCTGGAGGCGACTGTGTTTGTATTCAGCGAAGTACAGCTCGCAGTAATTCGAGGATGCATTATGCACAAGCAATTATATTGATAGATAACATTATTCTGATGACTGTAAAGTCTTTGAGGCAGTATCATCAGCCCTTGTGTTAATCAGCAGTCAACTGGCTTAGACTGCACCTGAAAGTGGGCAATTATCACACATCATAATCAGTTCAATAACAATTGTTTGTAAGACATGTAGTTGTGCTGTGTGCAGATATGTGCAGCACTTTCCAATGAAAATCATGTATCTCTGGCTTATTCTTCCTATGTTCCACCCCCTTTTTGCTATGTGCACCAATAACAGTTGAGCAAGACTGGTACAAGGCAGAACCTCAGGGTTTTGTCTGAAAGGGAACCCCAGACCCAGTCACAAGAGTGACCATTTTTATCTTCATCTGTCCCTAACCAGGTGTTTTTGTCCCTAAACCTAAGCAGATCTTAACCACAGTATGAATCTGAATCAGTTTATACAATGTGCACAATGATGAAACAATCTTGCGAGAGTTTCGCAAATCTAGGTTTCCCTTCTAGTCAAGACACACACACCACATACTTTTTCAGTCCCCCACAAACATATTTTAGTCATCTTCTAGATTTGGTTTTCATTTCAGCATAACATTCAGCAATAGTAAGCACAGGAAACAGGGAAGGAGAGAACTGATAGAGGTTTTCCAGTGTATGAAGTTTGCTCATGTGTTACTAAAGCACAGAGCAAAGAGTCAATTTTGATGATTTTTCAGATAAGCTGACAGATTAAGTGTTCCTTTATGGGCTGAGAAAATCCCCCAACTTCTTAAGTCAAATAAACCATTTAAAAACCCATTGTAATAGTTGAAAAAATACACTGTTAGGAAGCTGAACATTTTTGGACTCCAGCAGCAGTTCAATATGTACTTTATTGTTATACCACAGTCCTACCATTCATTGTTCCTTTCTTATTGTTAAGCATTTATAGCGATGATTAGCAAACATTGCACTGATCAAGCATTAAGAAATTCTCTAGTTATGTACTGCAGACGTAATGTCATAAAACATAAAGTTGCATGGTAAAATTATTTGAAACAAAACAGTTGAGGGAAGTGTTCATTTATGTGTCGAAACAGTCCAAATGGACAGTGGACTCCAGGGGAATCTTTGAGTGCTGCTGAATGCAGCTTAATATTGTTATCCTGCAATTCATTTGGAATTATTCCAGTTACAGAGTGACTACTGCAATCACAGCTGCATATAACCTTTATTTAATAATGTAAGCCCCATTGAGGCTAAGATCTCATTTTCAAGGGGCACAAGAGTACATAGAAAAATGCACAATAGTTTATAATTGAATATAATATTAAGGGGTACTCCAGTGGATTAGTATTATTGGCCACCAAAGTTGCAAGACTTGCGAGAGCCACATTCAGAAAGAAAAGTCAGTGCAGCTGAGGCTGAGATCTCCTTCTTTCATTAGACTTGCAAACCCCACAGCCCTATTTTGTAAAGCAGACTTTCTCTCATAAAATTATAGTCTTCACATCAAGCCAAGATAACCCTGATGACATCATCATGGACTAGTTTCGCAAACTTTAGAAAACTCCGCCAGAGCCACAAAAGACTTGACAGAACTGTTCTCAGATGCTGGTATCACTCCTTATGATGGTACAAGTAACATGAACTTTGTGTGTAAAAATCAGTGGAGTGCCACTTTGACAAAACATGACAAGAGAAGCCTGTGGCATCTTCTGTGTGTCTAAACTGGGCCTGATATTTGGAAATATTTAATTATTTCTGGTATGTGAATGTTTTCATGCTGTTAGTACTGGTGCATTGTGTCCGTACCCTCATCTTTCCGTTACGGACGGCCGCTCCGTCCTCAGCTAGCCTCAGCACGTAGAGGTCCATGTTGTATTCTCTGCCTCCCCGCAGGCTGAAGCCAAACCCTTTGTTGTCTCGCTCCAGGTCCACTGAGTAGAACTCAGCATCCTGATGTAGACAGACCACACACACATACACACATACACACGCACACACACAGCAGGAGAGGGAGGGAGAAAGACACATTTGCATTAAGGCTTGTGATTCAGATTAGAAGTGTGTGTGTTTGTGTGTCCTTTGAAGTGGACTCCTATTTCAGGAGCATGGGACAAATGCCACCTTCAGGAAAGTCATACCTATTTAATAGATGGGCCAGACTGTGTGTGTGTATGTGTGTGTGTGTACATGCATATGCTCAGGTGTAAGGATGCTGAATTATTGATGCCTCGGGCTCTGGGTGGACAAAGGGAGAGGACACAGACACAGACAGAGAGAGACAGAGAGGCTGGGCACCACAAGGACGGGCAGACAGCCACAGCAGCTCCTGTCTTCACGCCCTCCTAATCTCCTCTGCTGAGGGATCAATGCTATCTGTGAGAGCCATCTCCACAGCGCCAGATTAATTCAGCAGTGAACACAGTGGACTGAGGGCTTGCTTTGAAAGCAGACAGGCTCTCCTTAATGCATGGGCTCTGATAACGCCAGCAGGTAGACGTAAAGGAGAAAATAAATAAATAAAAATGTACTCTGTTTGCCCTTGGGAGGTTGGGTGGGTGGACTGATTGATGCGTGAAGGGACAGAGGATGAATGGATGTTTGGGTGCTGGAACAGCTGGTTGTACGTGTGAAAAGACAAATGTGGATGTGTGTAGGAAGCTGGCGGGATGGAGCTGGGGTGATGGAGAAATGACATTTATGAATGTATGACTGGAGTGACAGGTGAACTGATGACTGAAAGGTCTTTTCTTACCTGAGGTGAGACTTGTGTCGGGGGTTGGGGAGGAGGACCCTGTGGGGCTTTAAATTCAAATGATTCCTGTTTTGGTTTGGTGTTGTTCCTGAGAGAGAAAGATAACCATCAGTGTGAAATACTAAAGAACTTTATGCTGCCTTTTTAAAGGACTATAGCTGCGTTGTGCAAAACACTCACCTGGCCTCAGGTGCAGCCTGTTGCTGAGGTGTGTGAGTGGTGGTTATAGTGGCGATCTTCTCTGCGTTGGTCAACAAAGATGCATTTGATGACTCTGTTGAGAGTCAGAGAAGAAAAGCATTATAAAACAGTTACAGAAACAAGACTAAGAATCTACCACCATGCTAGAAGCGCTGTGAGGCTCTGCTTGGCACAGTGGTGCTTTGAGCTAAACACTAATTGTGCCCTTTAGCATGCTAACACACAAACATGCTATTGATGCTGCTAACATGCATTAGTTTTGCAGGTTTTTATGCCTCTGTGACATCATGTTTTCAGGTTGTCCATCTGTCCCATTCGTCTGAACACAATATCTCAAGAACACCTTGATGGAAACCTTCTTCAGACATGGCACAAACATCCACCTGGACTCAAGGATGAGCTGACTACATTTTGAAGGTCAAAGGTCAAAGCCACTGTGACCTCACATCTATCACATTCTCACGATTGCAATATCTCAAGAATATGTGGACAGCATTTATTCAATTTAGGTACAAATGTCCACTTGGACTCAACTAATTAGAATTTGGAGTTCAAAGGTCAAGATCATTATAACCTCACTAAACATGTTTTTGCCCCTAACTCATGAACTCATGCACTATTTATGACAAAATTTCACGCACAAATCTAACAGAATAAAATGATACGATGATGACATTTTATATGCAAAAGATCAAAGTTCAACTTCACAGTGACATCATGATGTTCAGCTCTCTATAAGTCCTCTGTAGTCTTCATATAATAAATATAGTCTGTAAGTGAAGACAGCATGTTTCTCACTGGAAATGATTCACTTTCATTTCGAAAAAAAAAATAAAAACCTTCAATGTCTGCAAGTACAGTATGAGCCTGGATAGTTTAGATAAACTGCAACTTGACAACCACAAGGCACTCATTCTAGTAGGTCATAAACCAAAAAAGAAAGTATTGGACAAATTGAAACTTTGGCCTGATGATAGTGCTAAATAAAAAAAATCATAGGATCATGAAAGTTATTACATTTCATTCTGAGGGACACATCAATATGTGTGTGAAATTCAATCCAGTAGTTGTTGATATATTTCACTCAAAAACATAAACATCAGTCTCATGGTGGCACTAGAGGGAAAACTCACCAAAGATCACCAAAGTCACCAGAATTCATCCTCTGATCATCAGCAACATCTTTACCAAATTCCATGGCAATCCATGAAACAGTTGTTGAAATATTTCAGTTTAGACCAAACTGTTGGACCAACTGACTGGTCGACAGACCAACAAATTGCCGTCCATAAAAGAAGAAGAATGAATAGAGCTTTTCAAGAATTGATTATTATTGAGAAAGTTATTGCTTTTTATGTCAAGCACTGTGAGACATTCGTCTAAGAACCTTTTTTCCTCATGCAAATATAGAACCCCTCTTGCTCACTGAGTAAATTTTATTGACATTTGCTTTTTCTATACAGCTTCCACTAATTTCCATAAAAATACTCCAACAGAAGTGTCTCTGGTGTCTTGGAAGACTCTGTGTGATGGAATTAAATCCATATTTCACAGATCTCAGTGTGAACACTGGTGTAGATTCAGGAGCTGTCAGCTACAAACATTAACTGACCCACAGGGACCACCACCAGCTCCACCAGCCTCCAGGCTTCCTCCACCACTTAGCCAAGATCTGGGACACCAGAAGAATACTGAGGTTTACATCTGCGCTATCAATCATGTTGTTGAGGTGCTTGTCAAAGTGTATTTCTCTTCCAAAAGATGGACATCTCACTCTGGACTGAAGCTCCTCCTGCCTGCCTGAAAGAAAAGATATACAGTCGCAGCCTCGAGGGACATAAAAGCTCCTGTCTTTTATCTTAACACTGATTCAATCATTTCGTGCTATCAATGAATCATGCTGTCGTGCTCTAACGACAAAAACAGACCATCATTACACCGCTCTTGCTACATAAAGAAACCTTTCTTCTCCTTAACAACCTAATCTTTCTTGGCCATTTTCAGGTATCTTTGATTTGATTACAACCCTCCTCTCCTCTCTTCTCAGTCCCCCTACTCGCTATTCCCCTCACGGTCACACTTCCCCGCTCATCTATTCATCTCCTCCACCTCCACCAGTCCCCTCAGAGGCTGTTGGCTTAACTCTTCAATTGCCCATTGCCCGTGAGGTGCAAAAGCCAACCAATCAAGCTGCAGCGTGGGTGGGGCGAGGACAACCTTGAAGAGAGCCTTATAGTTCTGTGAGTGATGAATGTTTCAGCTCGGTACCTCAGCATGATGTCTGTGCTGTGAACAACCCCCCATAAGAATTTCTGTGGGTTGTTACAATCTCACATGTTTTCTGTTGCTCATTTCTCACTTTTGCCAGCCTCAAATTTGTCCCTGTAAACCCTGCTCGCCCCTCCATCTGCTCATTTGCATACCCCACTCCCTCCATCCTGCTCGCCTCCCTCCGTTTATCTCTCCTCTGACTGTTTTCCGTCTGGAAATTAATCGAATAAGCTCCGTTTCCTCTCTGTCTTTCCGTTCCGCTCGCGACCCACTGCCTCTTTTCTCCTCTGCCTCGCATAAAAACATTCACGGCGCAGAGAAAAAGCACTGAGCTGTTTCTGTAATTTGTCTCCGACCCTGGCAATATGCCCTCCTGCCCTGAATGGGGCCGAGATAGGAACAAGAGCAGGTACAATCGAGAAGAAAAATTCGGGGAGAGAGGAGGAGAAAAAGAGGAGCGGACAGGGAAAGAAAGGGAGAAGAGATAAGAAAAGTGGGAGGGCTGTAGCACACAATATCCTCCAGGTTTTAATTTTTAAAAAAAGGCACGTCATATCACCTTGGGCACGCCTGTCTCTCTTCTCGTACACAATAGGAAGCAATGAGGTGTGCTTGCCTGGTCTGCACCTCGAGTCTGTGCTGCAAAGACATGAGCTTTCATGGAGGTATTAGGTCTTTGTGCATGTATTACTGCGCACCAGCAGGAGGAGTACCAGGCCTGTTCTCTCCTTGTCATTGCAAAAGCATTGAGCATCACTCACTACAAAACTCTGTCTGTGTTCCCACACAGGGGAGAGGTGAGCTCAATGAACCTGACTTCACCTTGGAAAAACCTCTCGCGTCGGTATGTATTCATGTCAGAAAGTTTAGACGGGATTGATCCACACAAAAATAGGCACGCTCAGTCTTGTGTAAACAGAGGCAACAGAGAGAACAGTCGCTCAACTTAGAAACACACGCCACAATCCTTTCCTGTCACTCTCTCTGTGTCCGTGTCAGACAAGCGTCTGTTTGTTTGACACATGCACATAAATACAAACCACAACTTTTCCGATAAAGCATGTCTAGTTATTTCTCTCAGACGCCTTCTCTCTTGCTCTCTGTGTCTTCTTGGCAGAGCAATTCTGTCTCACTGTTCTCATCAAGTGCTCGGCGGGGAAAAAAAAAAATAAATAAATAAATCTTCATCCATAAGAAGTGAGCCGGAAAGCAACGAGCGGCGGACAAATAGCTCCAATTTCTACCAGCACGCAGGTTGACAGGGAGTATCGCCTTCCTTGCGCGCGCACACACACACACTTAATTAAACAGTATTTGTGAAGCATGCCAGGGTGATCTGTCAACACAAAGTAGCGAGAGCTCTCAACTGCACAGCACAACATGCAACTTTTCCTTAAAACCACTTTGACAAAATAGACACACCCATATACACAGAGGAAGTTCTGCATCCCCCCTCTCCGTCTCTGACACACACCCATACACACCCACATCCACATGTATCTATCATTTAAAAGTGTAGGCATGCCGATGGCAGAATCTCAAAAGCTGGGAAAGTTCCCAAATATCCCCAAAGAAACAGTTCTGTCAACACAGCGGGTGTTCCAGTCACTTTGAAAGCAAAAAACTGCTTCATACAACACTGCAGGCATACATAATAACCTCTCAGGAAAGTGATGACTTGTCCTGTGGCTCTAATGTCCTCACACTCTGTAGTAATACCAACAAGAGTTGATGATGGTACTGTGTGATGATGTTAGTGTGCTATTGAGAAAACCACTTGGACCACCTTCATGAATAAGCTCTTACTCTGGAGTTAAATATGAGTTTGTGGCTGAGGGCTACTGACTGAATGGGAAATTGTCAGAATGTGCTGGTTAGCAATATCCTAAAATGTCACAAGGACCCTTGAAAGCACCTTTTAGGTTGCTGGGACCCCATTTTGGCAAAACTTTATCAAAGGAATAGAGACCATTAGACAAACTAGAATTACTATCCCACAGTTATGCCTCCACCAACCAGTCAAGCTGCACTTTACACTCATGTCATGTAGTGGAGTTTTTGAAGGTAATTCAATAAAAAAAAAGTTTTTTGGGGACTATTTTGACATGTTTAATTTCAGTGAATAAAATTACAACGTGAAACATGCTGTCTTCACTTACACACTATTTTTTTACAGATGAGTACAGAGTCATAGAGGACTTTTGTGCCAGGCCTGAGGACATTCCCTCCATTCATGAGAATGTGAAGGATGTGAGGTCACAGTCACCTTTACCACCGACCACCAAAATCCAACCAGTTCACCTTATGTCCAAGTGGATGTTTAAGCCAAATCTGAAGAAATTCCCTCCAAGCTTTATGATGTGTGTACATGAGAATGGGATGGATGTAAGATCACAGTGACCTTTGACCACCAAAATCTATATCAGTTCAATCTTGTGTCAAAAACTTGAGTGAAAAAGGCAAAATTCGAAGAAATTCCCTCAAAGTGTTCCTGAGAAATTGCGTTCACAAAAATGGGACGAACAGAAAACCTGAAAACATTACGTTGGACATGGCTCTCTCCTGCACTGACGCATAATAAAATCACAAATGATCATAAACCAGCTCGAGTCCATAAGTGTCATTCTCTACTCACCGTCTCCAGGAATGATGCGTAGTGTGACAGTGTTCCCAGCCTCCTTGATGAGGTTGACGATGTCCGAGTGGGACTTGTTGGTGATGGAGCATCCGTTCACGGCCAGGATGCGGTCGCCGACTTTCAGCTTCCCGCAGCGGTCTGCTGGACTTCCCTCAATGATGCGTCCTATTTTGTGGGGCATGGCCACACATGCATTGCCAGCTATGGTCACCATTGACATGTTGGTATGTTCAGTGTGTATGTGTGTGTGTGTGCATTTGGGGGGTTGCATTTGGAGAGAGAAAGGAAAAAGAAGGGAAAAGGGGCAGAGGAGAAGAAAAAGAGGATCAGAAGGTTAAGGGTTAATTCACAGACAGCCAACAGCAAGCTGAGCCAAAGTCACTGAGAGAAGCTGATCAGAACAAAATGCAAGCATTGGCAAAGAAGGGCAAATTTAAATGTGCTCTGCAAAAAAATAAGAGAATGTGTCACACTGTAGTTCTCAGTACTTTTTCTCTAAATTGCTTTTTCAAATTAATCATTGGGAAAACTGAGCTTAACTCCATATCCAATGTTCGTCCTCCTCCATCCTCTCTCCCTCACCCTCTCCTCTTTTACTTAAAGCTGCTCCAGCACCAAATTTCTAAAACGGGTAACATTATTATATTTGCATGAGTGTCTCTCGGCAGCAAAAAGCTAATAATGAAAGAACTGTTCTGTCGCCTGCATCCCAAAACACCTGCACCTGCAGAAAGTTGGAGACGACAAACATACATCAGAGCTGACATCTCACCAACTACCCTGAGGTCCCTTTGTGCCCCCTCCCCCCTTCTCTGTCTGCAGTCTGACATCAGTCACTGCAGAGAAAAGAAGCATGCAAAAGCTCCTTTCTTTTTCCATCTTCTTTTTCATTATTATTTATTTCACTTCTACTCTTTTATTCCACTACAAACTTGTCTAACCTCGACCTCCCCCTGTCTTCTTAACAGAATCTAGCTGTAAAATATTGAATGGAAAGAATGACAGAGAGACAGAGAAAGAGAAAAGCTGAGGTGCTGTACCATTTCTGAACAAAATAAAGTGCTTTTCCAAATATTAACAGTACGGGCAGACTGGTTTCTGACTCCATCACATCCATAAACCAATGACATATTGCAAAAGCAACAACTGAGTTTTAAACTTTCATGTAGCCGACGGTTTTCCATTAGATTTTACATGTCAGGTCAAATCAAATAACGCTTATCTGCTGGCCCATGCTTTTCTACTCTGGCCTGCGAAAAGGAGCTTTGCCACTTTGTAAGCCAACCTGGAAAGTTGAGCATTTTCTGTCCACCCACACCGACAGAGATAAGAGCACAGAGAAGAGTAGAATGCTGTAGTGTTGTAGGCAGGAAGCCATGGCAGTAGGGCGAAGAGTGCACTGCATAGAAAAGTCACAACTAGTTTGTAAAAAGCAAAGTAGAGTCAATTTGAGCAGCTTTATACTCGCAGGTGTGCGAGATCAAATAGAGGAATCATTGTAATGTTAAACAACTCAGATATTACAGTATTTACTATCAGCTAAGTGATGCAGAATAACGTAAAAAATGTAGACAAGGTGATTTTGAGTCAGTGCATCTCTCAGAGCTGATGCTGTAAAATAAGTAAATATTATTCACACCGATCATTTCCCCTATTTATCCAGCTGGCAGCACTCATTCTCATTAAGTTGTCATTAGGCTTTTAGTGGCAACCTGCTCAGCAGAAGCCATTTAAGTTCAGCTGAATAATACAAATGCCTTATGTAAGACCCACTTCACTTGTGATCAATTATGAAAGCCTTGTGTGAGTGTAGCAGCAGCTGCAGGCGAAGAAAAGGGTTTCAGTGTCTTGGTTTGACAGGCTCAGATGAAAACGAAAAAGAAGAACCACTTCTTTGAAGAGTGTTGGTATTGATCTGGTGGGACTGTAAATAGCCAGAATATGTGCTGGTTGTCAGGCTATTTAGTGCTCAGAGGTTTTCTGGATGATACAAAGGCGGCCGTAAAGATAAAGGAAGGATAAAAGACCCCCGCAGTGAGGAAAAGCTTTAGTGTATGTTTCATGTTTTGCTGAGTGGAACCGATTTCTTAAATATTTGCATGTGCAATCAATAACTGTGTGCCTGAAGATATTTTGTAACTTTTAGAAGTAGCTCTTACCGAAGGTGGTGCCGGCTTCGGGCCGCGACACCGAAGAGACGATGACGAATCCGAAGCCTTCGTTCTCGCCACGCCGGATCTCTACGTCGTAGGGCTGCAAGGCGGATGAGACGGTGGAGGTGGCGTTAGGGGGCTGAGAGGACGTGGTGGCAGCCGCAGCAGCGACCACGGCGTTGCCGCTGCCCCCCGCCCCTCCGCCCCCTCCTCCGCTGCCAATGCCAGAGGTGGAGCCGCTGCCGGAGCTGACGGTGTTGAGGGAATTCTGGCTGCCCTGCGGAGTGCGTTTCCCCATCTCCTCCGTCAGGCTGGGCGCCTGAGTGCTGCTGTGGTGGGAGGATGCCGGTGATGGAGGCACGTCTCCTTCTGCTTTAACTAAGGGAGAGGAAGAGGAGGATATGATGAGAAAGATGCACACATACCATGAAGGGTGGGAGAGGAAATCATGTGGGGAATGATTTATGGAAGGAATCAAGAGGAACAACAGGGGGGTGAAGATAAAAAGATTTAGGAGTCGACACAAGGAGATCAAGATAAGAATGACAAACAGATAAAAATTAGGCCAGCTGGTGTTATATAAGAAGTTCAGGAGATAATATAATAGAAAAAGCATAATGAGGTAAGATTACATTCAAGCAAAACTGTCAAGACAGGAAAACACTGCAAAATGTTACATTACATGTACAATCTGAAAATACTGAAACTTTGTAAATGAACACATTTTTCTCTCCTAACACAGTTAGTTTACGTTGATATGATAAAAGACAAGACAGCTTGGGGAGAAGAGCCTCTCCAACAATCTCTCTGATCTGTTTTGAACAAAAGATGAACTAAAGACGCAGCGTGCCTGTTGGATCTGGACATTTCATTCCACATTTCATTTCCTGTAAAGCTGCTCGAGGAAGGCGCCTCATATTCTCACCGCTCTGAGGCAGGCGGGGAGCAGCAGTGCACTAACGTCTGGCTGCTGTCATCGGGCCGAAGGTTGACCACCCTCTCCATCATATTTATGGGCCTTTCTTTATCGCTAGCTGAGGAGCAGAGTGTAGCAGAGCAGAGCGGCGAAATGGCAGTGATGGGCGGGGGGCGTTCGCTTGCTGTAGCGGCCGAACGCGTCCTACCGCTACACGCCCAGACTGTTACAGAGGAAGGCAAGCCTTGCACAGAGTAAGCAGGTCCCCGGGCCCCTGATGGCACTGCGATGAAAATAAATAGGGCCCTCTGCGTTGAAAAGTACAGTGCTTTTCAGCAACTGAATACTGTTGTACTGTAACAGAAGAGGCTGTAATGATATAATGGAATGGACAATTAGATGCTAATTTTTTAGGCTTTTTCAATTTTTAGAGTCCCTCTCAACTCAAAATTATGTTTTCTTTCTTGTTCCTGCAGTTAGATGTTTGAGCGTCACTGTGCAGAATGATGACTGCACAGAACTTGAAACTAGAAGGCTGTTTTCCCATTCATCTGCTGAAAGAATAAAGTTTGTCTGTGCTCGCTGAAAATCTGATTTTAAGGGGCAGGTCTATGAGAAGGATATGTGACATCACGACTAGTTTGGAAAGTCAACCCTGGTCCAGTTTGCAACTTATGTGAGTGTAAAGAAACTGGAAGCCGTCAGTGCACATACACTGAGAATGGACTTCACAGTGAAGTGGGAGACATCATGTGTCCAGCAGGAAAACTCTGAAATGAACAAATCTGCATATTCATAGAATATGGAAATTTTAATGACATAGAAAGAGTAGATGTCTTTGTAAGGAATATAATGTGGAAATTATACTTGTAATCTTTTCTTGTTGTCTTTTTATTTATATATGTATTTATTTATTCATTCATTTATTTATTTATTTATTTATTTATTTATTTATGTATTTATTGTTTTTTTTTTGTTTTTTTTACTTGATTTAATATGGAAAGCTGAAGAGCAGACAGGAAAGGGGGTAGAAAGGGGATGCCATGCAGCAAAGGGCCACAGGCAGAAACTGAACCAGCAGCTGCAGAGGACTGATATGAGAACTGAGCTACATGGACACCCCTGGAGGGGACATTTAAGTAAGTTATGATCCTTAAGATTTTCATGAAATCAAACCCCATTTTACAATACTATTCATGGTCTGAGTTTTTTTCTGCAATAATCTGCAATTAATATGTTTACATTCAGTAATTATAGCTGGACATAGTAATCAATGAATGTAATCCACCTTAATTTTTTCTCATTGATATCAGCTCACTGTTAAAAGCTCATTTTTTTTTACACTGTGTCAAAGGTACTGCTTATGCAAACAAACATCTCACTGTTGCTACTTCAAATAAAAAAGCATTCAGCCAGTGAAACACAGAGGCTTTTACTAAGAGGAAGCTACAGGAAACAATGCATTTACCACAGCAGTCAGCTATTAGCTAATTGTGATTGTTCATTATTTCAAAAGCTGTTAGCTGTTAGAGTCACCTTAGAGGTACAGGCTGCACATCTCCAAGTTCTAAGCAAATACATCCCATGTATTTTCCATAACAATTTTTGAACCTCAGCTAACAGAAATCAATCAAACCCCTGTGGGAGTGGTTGAAGGATGTGACAGCTGATCTCTAACAGTCCAGGCTGCTCACTCATCTCAGTCCCTCTTAATTCTTACCGGCGTAGCTCGTTTTGCGTCGCACAGTGAGGTTGACGTGGCCCTGCTTGGCAGCCTGCTGCATCAGTTGCACAACCAATTGGTGCGACTTGCCCACCACCGCTGTGCCATCCACACATATCAGTTCATCTCCAGACCGCAGGCGTCCGTCCTCATCCGCCGCGCCGTACTTCACTATGTGGCCGATGTAGATCTGAAAGACAAACGAAGTAGATGAAAGAGACTTGTTAGACTGTGTGCACAAATCTAGATCATGCCCATCAAAGCCATAAATAGCGAGCAAGCCAGAGCTGCTTTTTATCTGAACTGTACACATGTACTTTTCATGATGATTCTGTGCTGATAAAGCTGCTTAACCATCTCTAACCTTTCCTTTCTCTTCAAGGTCCTTGAGAAAGCAGTCGCCAGTCAGTTGTTTGACTTTATAAAAATAATTGATTTGGTTACTTGTTTAATTGTTTATTTCAGTCAGGATCTACACTGCATCACAGCACAGAAACAGCACTGGTGAAAAATTACACAAACAAACCTTCTGACTGAAGCTGCAAACATACTTGTCTCTTTGCTTGTCCTGTTAGATCTTGGTGCTGCATTTGACATCACTGACCATGACATCCTATTACTTGATCATTTAATTGGCATTAAAGGAGCACACTAAACCGGTTTAAGTCCTATTTATCAGATTGATTTCAGTTTGTACATGTTAATGATGAATCCTCGCTGCACGGCAAAGTTAGTCAAGGAGTTCTACAAGGATCTGTGCTCAGACCGATTCTGTTCACCCTGTTTTGTGATTTCCAACTGCTGAACTCTGACAAAACCGAGTTCTGCTGCAGATTCGGTGTGCATGTGTGTGTCTGTGCCTGAGTGCATGTGGACTAGAGACCTGTATATGTACTGTATGCATGCTCTATGTTGTATGTTTTAACAGCAGACTGTATGTGTGTCTGACATGTAGTATTTCCTTTGGGACCATATAGTTTTTTTTTAATATATATCTTATAAAGAGGCGTAAGGAAGCCTGGAAAAAGCTAGCTGCTATAGACATATATGTCCATGGACAGAGTTCAAACATGCAAGATTTTTTAATTAAGGCATACTTTAGTAGACATACACAAATTAAATAAAAATCAAAGGTGCCCCAATTTTTATTGCAAGCATAAATCTGGCATGCAGTACAGGTCTACTACAATTTAAACCTCACTTTTACATCTTTACTCTTCTTTCCAGCCTGCAACAGTAGTCACCCGAGCCAAGCTCTGAAGTAAATCATTATTTTTTCCTTCAAAAACGCAGTGCAGGCCAGTGAACGAGAACAAACAATGTTGCCTCTTTAAAAAGGGGGAAAAAAAGTGGTGTGTGTGTGCGAGATGGGTGGTAGTTTTTTGTACATTGGCCAGATCAAAGAGAAACTGTGCCGTAGAAATCACTGGTGTGAATTTGAGTCCAACATAGAGACTCAGAACTGCACACAGCAGGATGATAAATAGAAAAACAGATGTGTTGAAAAACTTTATAGATGCTGCTGGGAGTAGTTCAGGGAACACAGTATCCATTTCACCATTCTTGACAGTTGTAGTTCATACATTTCACACAAATTAAATAGTGAAAATTGAGAAAATTGAGGGAAAGCAAAATAGAAGCAAGAGATAAACAGCTATGGGCAATAGAAAGACTCACTGGCTCTCCTGGCTCATTGCCTCCGAGGATCCTGAAGCCGAACCCTGTGTCCTTCCTCCACAGGAAAATGTCCTGCTCCTGGAAGTCTGGAACTGTAAAATCAACAAACAACTGTTAATATTTCTGCATTAATACCGATGGCAGGCTCATGGGCCTTCTTCTGCCTGCACAAGTACAAGAGGAGTTCACTACAAGCATGCTGGTTAGGTATTTATTACAACTTAACAAGTAAATGTACTTAATTTCATTCCACCACTGTAAAGTGGTGTGGTCATAATGGATGCACCCATTGTTCTCAGGGAAATCAGACCATCCGCCTTCTTATGTCAACACGCAAATAATTGTCCTCCCAACTGTTCCGAGCTTTGTCACTAAGATAGCACTTTGCACAAACAATCTGTCTGGAGGCTTTGAGAAAAGAACAAACAACTGATCCATCAAAAGATCGCTATTCTATTTTGGGTACAGAGAACAGGTATGGAGCTTAAATAAACTATCAAAAGCAAGACAGACTGCCAAAATAATTCAGAGCACCTTCATTCATTGGTCCCATAATTAGAAATGATCAGGCTGAAATTCCACTCTATTTTCAGTGATGGTCCTGCACACTGGACATTAATGTTTGAATCAGGTTTCCTACACCTTTTCCAAAGTCAAAACCAAGCACTTTTCAAGAATTTTCAAGGTGCTTTTTCAAGCTTTTCCAGCCTCTTACAGCTGTGATAAATGTCCTTTTTGTATATATAGTCTCAAAATGATTATTTCAGTTCTCCATCACATTAAATCAGATGTTATTGTTCTATAAACCAGTGGCTCTCAACCATTTCAAGTCATGACCTCTCACAATAATGAGGTTGGTGTTTGTGACCCCCACAAAAAAAATCCCTGAAAGTCAGGGTGATATTTCTGAAGCTTACTTTTTCTGAGAAGCTATCGCTCCATAGCAGTCGTTCCATATTTTAGACAGCAAAAACTAGCTGTTGGTGCTTGGTTAAGCATGATACAAAAGTGCTAAAAATCTATTCTCAGACAAATGGTGCAAGCAATGTAATGTAAAACCCATGCCCCAGTCTAAAATGCAGCCTCACTTCCCATCATGCCTGGTGCTACACTGAATATTTTGTTAGGTTTGCTATTTTATGTTAAAAAGTGCAAATGTTACTTTTTGTTTGTGGTTGTGTCTGTTCAGACCATACTGGTTTATGTTGGTAATTGTTATTTTTGTGCTGGTTTATAATTTTAAGTATTAGTGAGGTTACATTTCTTGAGCTCTGACTGAGGCAATATATGACATATTTTATTTCTACATCTAAAAAGGGAAATATTTAGTCAACGATTTATTATGAAAATAATGCAGATACAATTACGAGCAGTTGCGATCACTATCCAAAATCCAAACCTCGAAAACACTAAATTAAAGCAAAAATGTTTCACTTCTCATTTTGGATGTCCAGTCAGTGTTGATGGGAAATGTAGTCAATTGATGCAATCAATTCCTTAATGTGCTCTTTACTGACCCAGAAAGACTGAGTTTTCCTGCTCACAGAGCCATGCAGCTGTGCCTACATGTACCAGCATGCATTATGGGCAAGCTTGTCACTCCCATGCTGAGTATTACTACGCTAATGTACAGCTGTTACTTTGTTGGCCAAAACATAACGTTGGATGCCAAAACTACTCACCTAGGAGGCCGTCTGGCAACCCAGAAACACAGACTTAAAAGTCCAAGCTAAAATCAGCCTGTAGTTCTTCCTTAACACCTATGACATCACTGAATGTGGGAAGATTCGACACCTACCATCAACACTGGTTGGACAGCCACATGAAAAGTGCTGAATTTACCCTTGAAAGTGTTTTGAAGGATTTCCAGTTTGAACCAGATTTCCGTCTGAACCCTGTCGAATAGACTACAATGTGTCTTTTTTAAGGTGATGTGACAAGCGACTCCTCCACATGCTGGAGAGCACTTCCCAGTCGACACAGGTGCTAATACATGCCGGATGGAATGGGCTATATATTATTGAGCGGAGTATGGCTACTTCACAGTCCACTCCCATCCACAAGAGAAAGAATAAAAGAGGCACTGCACTGTGGCGAATGACAGCTCATGGTTCATGTAGCAGTGGAGATAGAGGGGAGCCTCAGGGGAGAGACACAGCGAGTGTGCATGTGTGTGGCCTCATCCTCGCTAGCTTCTTTGCTTTAAGTATGTGTATATTTATTCACATAAGCATGTATGTGCATGCATCTGAGCGGTAGCAGCTGTGTTGTATACGGGCCGACAAACATACACCTCTGAGCAAACTCCCGAGGAGATTTCCTTTTGTTCCAACGCAGGACATTGCTGCCAAGGCCACTAAAGCCAGCAAGAGGCGGCAGGGTGGCAGAAGGCATTAAAAAAAGCCTGCTCCCAATCTGTTCCTTTAGTCAACAAGCTAAAATCCCCACAGAATGCAGCCATCTCCTCCAATCTATCACAACGTAACGGTGGAGTAACTGGGAGAGGATGAGTCAAAGGCTAACTGTCACAATCTGCACCTGTACTCGTAGGGGGGTCAACTGCACGGTTACACCCTGCTCCTGTCGATTAATAGATCCATAAGTGATCCCCACAGTGAGGCAACTGGGCATGGATCAATCAATATTTCACAAAGATGGACGGACCTGTGCAGCACAGAGCTCTGAGGGAGGACTGCAAATAACAAGCACAGATGGTTCAAACAGTGAGGAAATTAAACTGGGAACTTGTTAAAAGTCAGACAATAATCAAGATGAAGGCCAGTAAAGCACGAGCGAGTTCCCTCTCCTCTCTGGCCTCGGTTTTTTAGAGCAGGTTAATGCTGTGAGAGGATTTTTTTTTTTTTTTTTTTTTGGAGGGGGTGGGGGGGATTTCTCTGCAAATGGAAATCGTTCACTGCACGGTGTGTTTAAAGACCTTGATCTCAGCAGAACTTTTCATTATGGGGAATGTTGCGTAGAGAAATGGTCTCTGCCGCAGCCAAGGCCTGAGCCCTATGGGGCGCACACAGCAGGATTTTAGGATGGGAGCTCAATGCAGCGTGAGGAAGTGGAGGATTTACACCTGCTGCTACAGGTCAGCTGTCCTCCATCATTCTTGCTGTGTTCCTCTCTACTTCTCTATAACTCAGGATCCTTTCATTTCCCAATGCTTGACCTTTTTCTTATCCTAACATTTTCCTTTCACGTCAAATTGATGTGTTTCTTTCACTTTCCTCTTCATTACCCTTTTCTTTGCATGTCCTCCCATTTGAACTAAACAAACTGGCTCAGGCAATTTAGAAAAAACCTGTTGAGAGTTCAACTTAGTACAGGTGTATAGACATAATCTCCCCCTCAGTCTTGTTTTCTTCCACTCTCCATCTCTATTCCTTATTTCAAATCAAACACTATCGTCCTCTCAGTCTTTCACGGCAGCTTGCCAACAGGCGTCTCCACTACTAGCCCACGCTCAGACATTCTTTTACATTTTTCGTCACAGGAATCTAAATAATGAAAATCCTTGACATGTGGTGCCTGGGAAAGTGATTAGATGTTAAGATTTCTCAGCCCTTACAGACTCCTGTTTTTTTTTACTTGACAGTGGATGTGAGGGTTATTCTTTGTAATTGGAGTTATCCCTCTGCTTTGGTAAGACTACACAAGTAGGAGGGGGATATGCAATCCACTGACATCCACTCCACTATCACTGCTAATTATATGCTGTCTCTCTGTAGGGAAGTCTATTGTAAAAGTGTGTCAATGGTGCCAATGTCGACAACAGTGGCATCTTAATGGACTGGACCAAGAAGATGTGGGAGGCTAGCCTAGTCCTTTAAAAGCCACTTAGAAATGACAATAAAATCTATGCTAATGTTGTAGCTCTGAGGAACTGTTTTAAAGAAATAATGGGAAATACATTCATTCACTGTCTTTTACAGAGTTAGATGATAAGATTGATATCAATCTCATGTCTGTACTCTAAATTGTAAGCCACAGCCAGCAGGTGTAGCTTAGCTTAGCTTAGCTTAGCACAAAGACTGGGAGCAAGGGAAAATTGCTAGCCTGGCTTCGTCCAAAGTAAATCAAAACTGCCCAATAGCTTGAAAGCAAAACTTTGCCAATAAACATGTTATATTTTGTTGGTTTAATCCAAAGACAAACAGAAAAGTAAAAACTAATTTAAACAAGGCTGAATGTTTTCCCCTGCTTCCTGTGTGAACTCGGCTAAGCTAACTGTCCGGTGTCAGTCTTCTCAAGACAGCAAATAAGTGTATTTCCCAAAAGGCTGAGCTACTCTTTTGATTATAATTTGATTTGATTACAATTATATACATTCTGATTAAACAATTATTATTATTATTTATTCGACTTAAATTTTGATTCTGATGCTATTCATTTTATATTGTTAGTACACCTAGCTTAAACTAATGCAGTCTATTAGAACAATGTGACTTTGTCAATATGACACGTTCTGAGGAATTGAAATAAAGTCTGTGGTTAACACACACTTGATTGTCACATTTTGTTCTATGACACAAAAGATATCAATAAAAAAGAAAGAAAAAGAAAATACACCACCTTTGAATTCTGAAGCTTTTCTGTACCTTAAAAAAGTCACTGGGTAACAGGTGGCTAAATGAGACTACAGAGGCCGTCAGGGATGATAAATGTCATCATGACAAACATTTACAGGAGTCAAACACTAGCTTTCTACTTCTGACGATTCCATTTATGCTTCAGAAATGATAAAAGTGGTGTTGGGCTGTGAGGACTATCTTGCTGAACTAGTCAGCATCATAAACTTTCATCCACCACAGAGCTTACTTTCTGCCTAGATCCAAAACTCAATGGAAAAATCCCATTGGCTTTTTGTGGAGGGAACTAGAGTGATGCTAACTTCTGAGTTGGCCTTCAAAACGATGTCATCACTGCAGCACTCTATAATCAGTTTTTGTTGAAACTGTTTTACACAAGTGTTGGTTGAACTCTATGGTCATTGCGGAGGATGCAGTTTGTGGTGCTGTTGAACTGTATTGCATTCTGTCGACCACATTTATATTAATGAGGGAAGGTAATGTAACACAATTCAACAACACCACCAACTACATCCTTCAAAAAGGCCATAAAATTAATCAACACCTCTCTAAAACAGTTTCAAGGTAAAATAAAACACTTTAACTTGAATAAAGCTAAGAAACTGGCACCATCTGCAAATTAGGAAAAATGCGGAGCAAAATTGCCATAGACTAATAAATTCCATTGGCATTTGAAAGGGCCACAAATAAACTGGCAGCTGACAGGATATTAGGGAATAAGTCCACATATACTGGAACACCCCAAACACCACATTGAGACCACATCCCTCGCCAGAAAATGAGCACCAAAAAGGTTGGGCCTTTGTTGCTTTTGTTTAAGAATATAAACCATTTACTTACATGCAGAAGACTTATTTCTAATCCCAAATCTTGGAACCCAAAGGTACAGTGCCACTTGAATACACCAAGAGTCTCCATGGATCCAACAGCCCCATGCAGCCCTCATCCAACCGCCACCAAAAATAAATATACTTACGCCTACTTTCATACATGCTCCTGGACTGGGCCCAGATTTTAAAGGGGTCCGGTTTTCTCTGAATGGTCCCGTCTGCCGGGGAGGAGTCCTGGGGCGGCAGGCCTGGCAGGGGCTGAGAGGGGGGTGGGGGAGCGGTGCTCTCGCTGAGGGGGGGTGCCAGGGACGGGTGCACGGGCGAATCTGTGTGGATGCTCCGGTGGCTGGAAACGCTATGCTGGGAACTGTTCTGACTGTCCTTTCTCGACAACTGCTGTTGGAGGAGAAGATCAATATCGTTTGACAATTGAAAGTCAGCTGTGTCAGGGCACCTGTGAAAATGGAGGCTGAACTGAGAGCTTAGAGAGAGAAATAAAACGAAGAAAAAAAAGGGTTATTGCATGCTCAGCAGTGGAAAAGACAAGACGAATCAGGGTTGTGGTTTGTGAGAGGAGAAATGAGGTTTGAATATAGAAGAATTTTGGATTAGAGTTCAAAAAGATTAAAGATTGCTGCTCCTTGGGGTGAAAGGAAGCAGAATCTAAGAGCGTATAATGTCAAGCATTGTTGTGTTGCTACCTTATTCAACACGAACAATAATCAAGCAGTTTTATTCAGAGAATTATTACAAAGACGAGGAAAAAAAAGACCTCAATGGTTTCTCATGATTAAGTCATTCAGCTGTGGGAGAAAAAAAATGTAGCTCAACTTATGAGGGAACATTGCCTATTCCTTTTGTTTAACAGAGTGGAATGTATTAACAAGGAACTGCATCCCCTGCTGCATATGGAGAGATATTCACAGTGAATAAAGCACTTATGGGGTTTCAAATGAAGAGAGGGTTTTACTGGTGGAGCCAGAAATGTAAAACTCCTCATAAATTGCCAGTGGCCCCTCAATAACATGGGCACTTAAGCACCTGCTCAAGGATTTGAGGGGAGCAGTGCTTGAGCAAGGTAAAGCACATACAATACTGAGCTCAAGTACAAGTAAAAATCCTTGCCATGACCCTTGTTACTCTTTCTTTACTTCATCATCACTCTGATGATTTTGAAAAAGAAAGCAACGACGGGAAAGGGTTACAGACAGAGCATGGGAAAAGAAAGGGAGATATTTTAAGACAGTAAGAGAAAATGACAGCAGATCACATGACCTCCCCGGTTCTTCGAATGTGGTGGTACAAAAATACACCATGAAGGGGGCAGGGGCGAGCCGCTTATCTGTTCTCAAATATCAAAGTGTTTGGCCTTCAAAGTGCAGCCCTGTCTTCAATAAATTTGGACTCATTACTCCCCTGAATCAGCCTCCTACACCTCTGCAATTCATGTTTATATTCATCAGCCTTGTTAGACATAAAAGAAGCTTGACGCTTTAGCAAATATTAAGTCGGAGCTCGTGGATCCAGCTGGAATGCTTACTCTACCAGTTATTATGAGCTATACCTCACTGGGTTGTGTGGTCAAGTAAAAATCAATGGATTCTTGTAATTAGTCACAAACACAGGCCACATTTGGTGTTAAAACCAGACCCTGCTGACCACAAAATGATCTTTTTTTGGGTCACTTTCATTACATCAAACAAAATGGCGCCTCCATTAGGCCAATGTGGCAGCATTTTTTTCTTGTTTCTCTCTCAGTTTGATGCACACAAAGTCTAAATCCTATTCCCCTTTCAAATGAAAACAAATCTCTTTCTCTTGATGGATCTATTAGATTTGACCTTCTGCAGTCATTGTGTTCTCCCTCTGTGCTCCGGCACGGGTCTAATACATCGGTTTCTCCTGCTCCAATAACTTATTAAGGAGACAGAAGATGGGAAGGAGGGAGGGAGGGTGATCTGGGGCGATGAAAACAAATCCTAGCTGCTTCCTCAGGCTCAGCTCAGTCCTGCTTCACCACCAGCAGGCCATACTGAGGGTTCAGGGCCTTGATTCATCACAGCATTAGCAGTCATCTTCAGTGCTTTGTAACTTAATACAACCAAATATTATGCTGAAATATCATGCAATAATGCTATTAGAATTCTCAACTTATCCCCTCTAAGAATACTACACCATCACCACTATCATCTAACCAGTACCTCCAGGGTTTTTCAGGCTTTCTTGGAAATGTTGTGGCATAAAATGTCCGAGTTTTTGCAAAAAATTGTGATGCATGTTGCAATGTTTTTAGGTGTGTTTTGCAATTGAATTGCAGGAAAAAGTTAAAATTGAAAGAAAAAGTTGCGCTTTTTATTTGTTTATTTATTTTAGAATTCGTTAAAAATCAAAAGCAACTTGTACCAGAGAGAATAAAACCGCACTCTGTTCTGAGTAAGTGACCTTACCAAAAACGCTCAGGATTACAAAATATAAAAGTGCACAGACCATTGATAAATGTCAAGAATAATGAATTAATTCAGTACCTGTGACAAAATAAAAATACAAAAAAGAGTAAATAAGAAAACATTGTGTCAGTTTATTCACGCTGGGGGCTGCTATGATTGGTGGAACTCGTGGGAAGCTATGATGATTGGTTAAACTTGCTCTTGCTCTTGCTCTAAACTTGCATGGTTGTGCAGATTTCATTTGGATTGTTAGAGTTTGCATTAATTGTTGCAATCGCAACCTCCTGGAGGGACTGTCTAAGGCATTTCACATCCAGCACCAACACCACCACACCTCATCCCCACAAAACTTTCACCCCCACCTAAACGACATCACATACCCTCCTAGTGTAATCTCTGTATGGTGGAGCCAGCTCAAAATCATCCTGCAAAAAAACAACAAATTAACAAACACACATTCAGTGAGACACAGTCGGCCAGGTCCACTCAGCGTTAATGCAGCATATATCACAGGATGAGGCCGTTTCTCAGCTGTGATCATACACTCAACGCTCACTCTGCAAGCTTAGCACCCAGCGCGCCGCGATCATCAACATGTTAGCAACCCAGCTCACGCTGTGCATCAAAGCCCCCTCGTCCCAGCCCCCGCCGGAGAGGAGGGGGCTCCACTGATGTGAGGCTACAGGGATCCGCCCCCGCACAGCACAGCAACCCCATGTCTACAAACAGACCCACAACATCAGCACAAGTTACACCGTAACGGAGGAGGGGTAGAGAGGAGAGGCAGGGAAAAGTGAGACAAACATCCCTGTGACAGATACGCCATGTGGATGGGGGACAGAAGAGTGAAGGATGGATGGAAGAGAAGAAGAGAAGAATATAGGAAAACAACTACTTACCAGTTTTGGGCTCTTCTTTGCAGGTGCCACCCCTGTGAAGCCAGACAGAAATGGGAAAAAGAAAAAAGGAGAAGGTTACCAGTGCACTTTGAGTGTATTATCCATCAGAAAAAAGGAGGAAAAAAGAGGAAATAAAACAGGTAACGCAGACTCCAAAACAGTGTCACAACAGTGCTCATCTAGCCCTCGTCTCCTTCTCCCTTCTCTCCTCTCTCTCCCTGCTTAGTTCCTTTGCTGGCATTTGAGGAGGAAGCAAGGGAGGGGAGGAGGGGGGTGCAGGCAGCGCGATCTATCTGCATCACTGCCGTGGCCAGCGCTTGGCTTGACTGGTGCAGCGGAAGAGTGGGGCCAGCCCCAAGGGCTAACCCAGCGCTCGCTAGACCCTGGCTACCCGACACACGCATGCGAGCGAGTGTGTGTGTGTTTGAGGGAGGAAAAGTGAGAGTTGAGAGGAAAGGACAGAATCCTGGAGAGCAACTAAGCCGGAGAATAAAGATAAGAGGAGGAGTAGAGAGGAGAAAAGCGAGCTGGGCTCTGGAGTTCCTGGCCGTAGCATTACCCATGGAGAAGGAGTCCAAGATACTGAACATTAAATTATAGGCAACCGTCAGTTCCCCTCTTACTGAGACCATCTTCCTGTGTCCGCTGAGCGCGGTGCTCCGCTGTCGAAGGCTCCAGCATCTATAGGCAGTTGCCGTGTCCTCCCCGTCTCTCCCTTTCCTGCTGCCTTTTCCTTTTTTTCCTTTCTCTCTCACCTCACCGCACACTGTCCTCCCTCCCTTTTCTTCCCTTAGCATCATCACCCTCCTCTCCTCTCTCCTCCCTCCCTCTTCCTCTTTTCTCTCTGCTTTCCATCTCAGTCTCCCTCCCACCCCCACATGCTGGTAAACATCCATGCAGCTGCACACACACACACACACACACACGTACAACAACACGCGGGCACGAGGCAGCTCGGCTCCCGACACAAATCGAAGTGTGCTTAAGGTATGACAGGCGGGCTTCTGCATGAGTGAGCGGTGACCAAGAATTTCATCGCAGGAATATCATTACCACAGACGGGCAACACAAAGAAAGACTGACGGATGACTAAAATGCTAACACAGCCTGGATCTCGCCAGAGAAATTTGCTCCTTAAGCACATCACTGCCCTCTCTCCCTCCTCCATCCCTCCCTCCCTCCCTCTTCTCTGCATGAAATAAACAGTTGTATGAAGTTATGGAAATGAGAGTGGGAGAAGGAATGCGTGAAACAAAGAGAAAATGCCAGACTTGTGTGTATTTACCTCTGCAATATTCAAAATTCAACAAAGAGCGGAGTCTAGACCACACACACACACACACACGCACGCGCACACAAACATCTGGATACCTTAGGAGTGTGTAATAGAGCCTGACCAATATATCAATTGACCAATATCATCAGCCATATTACACTAAATATTAACCTGGCTTTCATTAGGGGTGGGCAACGCCAAACATTTTAAATTCCATACAACACTTTCTGTTTCTATTTTAGCTAAGGATGTACATAAATATGGGTGCCAATAAATTACATGCCAATACTGTCTTGTTGGTATCAGTCATAAGAAGCAGGTAATAACTGATTATTGTATCAGCTGAAAAAAGAAATCCATATTGTGCAACCCTAATTTTAGGTACACTGATATTTTACTTTTTTTTCATAATATTGGTGATTTTTTGAGGAGAAAAAGATTGTCAGTGTAAGCGTATATGTTGTTGATGATATGTGCCTAACATGACACAGATTGTGTTTTTTAGCTAGCAGCATTTATATAGCATGTATATTTGAAGCTTTCCCTTGATTCAGGTTTAATGTATACATATATTTTGCTCATTTTTTTTTTAATTTATAGTTATACATAATTATTAGAAATACCGGTGAAACTTTACCATTTCAGTGCCCTGATGTCATTTTGAGCAATTACATTTACTATTAAACTATATAATATGCTGCCTCTATTACATATCTCGTTCATGTATTAACCACTTTTGAAGGATCACTCTAAAAGATGTATGTTACTGCATATAAAGTAAATTGTGTAAATTATATATAATTTAATTTTTATTTATTTTTTTTTTTTTTTAATACTGGCATCTGCAATAGCCCCAAAAATCCAGTATCAGTCGGGCCCTAGTGTGTAAAACATGTAAAGCATGAGTGAGACTAGGCAGTGTCTGATCTAAGAAAATGGGCCACTATTGTGTGTCAATCCTTTAGGGAAACTGAGAGGATGAAATCTCTCTCTCTCTCTCTCTCTCTCTCTCTCTCTCTCACACACACACACACACTCTCTCACACTCACTCACACACACACACACACACACACACACACACACACACACACACACACACACACACGTTCATCCTCTTTATCTCTCAGACATCTGGGTTCATTCACAACTGACAGCTCCAACTGCGTTGCGTCTGCAGCCTTTTTCTTCGCTCCTTCCTCTCCTCCTCCCCCTCATCTCTCTCCTCTCCCCTTTTCACCCCTGTTTTTTCAATCAATAGGAATCATTCATTCAGGAGCAGCATAACAATCCCCTAAATCAAATGCGTATATGCAGATGCATACTGTCAATCCAGAGGCTTTCTCTCTGTGCTGAGCATGCTGTCAATCAAATTGTCAGGCTGATGTTTGATTATCGCTCATCTATCTGCTGCTGCTGTCCGTCAATGTCTCTCAGCATACTGTATATCTCCATCCAGATCTTCGAACAGGTGCATGATACACAGAATGGGCACGCCCATGTGAGCAATTAACCGACTCAGACACAGGTTGATTCAGATTTTTGTAATGCACCGTTCTTTTTCAATTTCAAATTCAAATTGATGTAAGCAGAATATTACTAAATGAGATGATAAAGGGATAGTTGAGTGAGATACTTATATTCAGTGCGCTACCTACAGTAGATGGTGGTCGGCTCACCAATAGCTGGGAGAAGCAGAAAGGAGTGCCAGTGTAGGAAGCCAAGTAATGAACTGCTATAGACATGGTCGACAGCAAAATGTGTTTTAGCCATTTTAAAAAGATCAACCTACAACCACCTCAATATAAATTTAAGTGAACTATATTTAGAATATTTTCTAGATTTACTTTGCTGTCAGGCAGCCTTTTCACTCTCTCCAAACCAACCAAACTCCATAGGAGAAATCAGTCATTTTACCATGCAAAACACAGGAGCTGCTGTGTACTGCTGGCTTGAACTGTTTGTTTGTATTTTAGTGTGGTCTTGGTGGTTTAGAAGTACAGTTCTGATTCACCGAAAAAATATAAAACTCAAAATTGTGAGGCCTTGATGCCATTTGACAAATACTTTGACAACCAAATCAAAAACGAGTAGGATATGACTGTGAACAGGTCAACACTGCATTAGTAGACAGGAACAGCTCTAAGGGTTATTGAGTGGTGTGTGTGTGTGTGTGTGTGTGTGTGTGTGTGTGTGTGTGTGTGTGTGTGTAGCGCCACAGTGTGTTTGAAGCTCCTAGATCAAAAGATATTGTGGATGTTTGGGCCAACCTTCAGTCCTAATTACATACAAGAGGGAGGAAAGAGTGGTTTTGGACAGGTGAGCGACCTCAGCTGGCCTTGCACACTGACGGCCTGAGTGAAAGAGAGAGAGAGAGAGAGAGAGAGAGAGAGAGAGAGAGAGAGAGAGAGAGAGAGAGAGAGCACCCACTAAATCCTCGTCGCCCCCAGCACTCAAATAATGGAGCAGGACTGCTTTGGGGGCCCCCCAGCTCATTTTATTCTGCTTACTAAATTTCACAATTTATGGCAGAAAATGCATTCTTAACAGTGAATAATGAAGGACTGCTCAGCCCACAGGGCACTTAATTTGTATAATATGTGTTTTTTATGATTAATGATACATCAACTGATTATTATGAATTCCAATGAAGCCAAAATAATAGTCATAGTATCCAGTATATTTAAGGGTTGCAGTAAAATGTTTTATTGAGCTTGACAGAATAGCAGTCATCTTGTTTCACTGCCTAAGGCGAAACTCAATGAATTTCAGCGAACACAACTTGTTTTTTTTCTGTGTGAGAGCAACAGAGCTGGTTAAATTCCAACAGTCTATGTGCATAAGTACAATGCATATGGTGTGGGGGAATACATATGCGACTATATGTATGAAAGCTTTGACACACAGAGTAAAAAGGATAGTTCAGATTATTTGAAGTGGGGTTGTATGAGGTACTTATCGATAGTCAGTGTAATATCTGCAGTAGATCCTGATTGGCACGCCCTCACTTTGAAGAAGCAGGGAGGAGTACCAGCACAGAAGCTAAGCAATGTTCTGCTGCAGACAGAGTCAGCAGCAAAATTAATTTGCTACTTAAAAAATCCATATCATTTTAAGTGTATATTTACAATTTTATTACCAATTTACTTTGCTATCAGAAAGCATTTTCTGAGAGGAGACCACCAATATATAAGCCAAATGTCGCTCTTTAGAAAGCCACCAGACTCCTTTTGCAAAATCAGTAATTCTACCTTGCACACAGGAGTTGTTGGTCTGCTGCTGCCTCAATCTGCCACTTTGTTTGTGTTATTATGTATCTTTGGTGACTCCAAACTATTCTTTTTACAACACCAAAGTCCCACAATAACACAAACAAATAACAGATCGAGGCAGTGGTGTAAAAGGTACAGAGGTAAAATGACTGATTTTGCCTATGGAGTTTGATTGATTTAGAGAGAGATATATTTGTCTTGTATAACTGCAGTTTCCCAGTGGAAAAGGCTGTCTGATATTAATTTTGTGTGTTTTTAGGCTTTTTTAAGTGGCTAAAATACCTTTTGTTGCTGACTCGCCTATAGCAGTTCATTGCTTAACTTCCGTGCTGGCACTCTTTCTGCTTCTCCTTACTGGGAGCATCATCTACTGAACGCAATACACTGACTATCGATAAGTAACTCATACACCCCCACATTAGATCTATCGATCGATCTATCCCTGTAAGATTTGTGCACTGGAAAGATGAATTCAGCAAAAATTGCTCCCAAACGAGCTCTGATTTGGATTAACTGAACTGTACTGTACCCTCGGCTGTGGTACAGTCTCCCTCAACAGATAGGAACTGTTGCAACAACCTGGCAGCACAGCAGTCACTAAACGGAAGCCATTACTAAGCAGATTATGTTGTCTGTCCACAGTGCGTGTGTGTGCGTACGTGTTGGTAGATCTCGGCTAGGAGTGATGGCTTCCAACAGGCAGGTCCATCTGTCACCGTGGCGACAGTGCCTGGTGACCATGGGGAACTGACAGACGGTCTCCAAGGAGTGAAAAGCTCACATCAGCTGTGTACATCAGCAGCCAGGATGTGACAGCCCTGCAGAGTACAGCTTTATTTAGCCTCATCTATGAGCGTGTAAACAGTGAAATTAAACGTGACACGGGAGCATACCAGCGTGACTAAATAGAATGACCAGGGAAAGCATGCATGCAAAAAATGTGAGGAATGATAAGAGATTTTCTTGCAGGCAAGGCCACGGTGCTTTATTCTGAAAAGAAATAGGATGTATGAATGTTTTTTTCTCCTGCACTCTGCCTTCTTTCTTGTGGCAGGGGTGAAATCCCCTCCTCCACCTAAATGCACACATCCACCCCGGAGGAGACCCCAGCGCAGATTATCCGCAGAGCATTGTCATAGAAACAAAGGATGGTGCGATGGCAGAGATTTACAACTCGCCCAATAGCTATGGAGGTGTGAAGACATGGGAGATCAGCGGGGGGTGGGGTGGGAAGACAGACTCTCACCTTGTCTCTTGTGCAACAAGCGGTGATTCACAGGCACAAGCCTTCCAGCAAGCCAAAGATGAGCGGAGGTGAATCGTGGGTACCTTGCGGGCAGGCCGCTCCCCCCCATCATCGCTTTTCAAGACTGCACCGCTGTTCGTTATGGTGCCATCAGAACGTGCAGTCAGCAGAATTTTTAATGCGAAGTGGGCAAAAATACGACGCTTCCTGCCCATACAGGGAATTGATTTCCCGCTTTGGTCCGCACAGGGACCCATCATCAACGTTTATCTCTTTCTAATGGGTGTGTACAAGACTGTCCACATTATATGGGCCTTATGAATGTGCATGCCGGTAACTGCCAGTTTGTTTATGTGGGTTATGTGAGTTCACTTAATTGTGTTTGTGCCTATCAGTGTGTGTCCTCAAAGAACACTGATCCGTGGAGTGCTTTTTGACAGGAGGCATTTACAAGCTGTCGGTTCACTTGCCCAGCATTATGCCAATAAGAGCTATCTGGCGTGGCAATGATCTACTTGGTGTTTTTACCCTCTTTAAATCACACTACCATGAAAAAACAAAAGGAAAACACACATTTCCTTGTCTGTCTTCAAGGGTACAATAAATCTCTTTCAGACTGCACTTAAAGGCAATGAGGGAAAACGCAAAGAAAGGTAAACAAGAGGAAATACACCCTCTTGTGATGTCTTGGATGTTTTTAGATGAATGCTCTTGAGAGTTCTCCAAGCAGCCATGCAGATAATCTGGGGTCTCGGACATGTCTTTGGGTATTTAACTTCCCATTTATTCAAAGGGACTCAAAATGAGGTGAGTGATCATGCTGTGGAAGGGGTTCTTTAAATACACCAACATTTACAAAACAGTTCAACATCTCTTCTCTGTGTTAGTCCGTCAACCGGCCATTAGTCCATACATTAGCAGTAGATCCCAAGTTCCGTGGAGCCCCTTTTACACTGGACAAAGAACCCACCAACACCCCCTGATTGCAGGTCAAATGACTCTGCAGTAGTCACAGGTATTTATCGACTCCAGCTCCAATCGGCAGTGAGCATGCCACTTGGGTGAAAATGCTGATTTTGCCCCTTTTTGACAGAGACAAAGGCCAGTAGCCTCTTTTGCTCTTTTTTCATACATGCGCTTCTTGGATCGACTTGTTTTGACATGGTGCAGCAGCCCAGCACAGCAGTTTGAACCCTCTTAAGAGTGAGTATTAAACTGATGACCACTTCATTAGTCAAGTGTCTGAACATTTTATTTCCTATTAATTCCCCCATTATTTTGTTATTTTGTTAAACACTTTAATTATAAAGCAGTAATAACAGGAAATGTTGCCTTTTCAGCAGAAACTTAACATAACTCCTCTGCAGCTGAAAGCAAATATGAAACAGTAAAATAAGGCAGATGCCTGAAAGTCCAAACTGAGACAAGCAGAGAAACTAAGGTGCGAGGGGGGGGGGGGGTCTCAATGGATCAGACTTGTTGTTCCAGCACATCTCAAAGATACTTGTTCAGATCGAGATCTGGGGAATTTGGAGGCCAAGTCAACACCCTGTTGACACCAGGCAATCTTCTTCCATTGCACCTAGATCAAATTATGATGCTCACTGCCCACTGTAGGCACTTTGGTCTGTGGACAGGGGTCAGCATGGGCACTCTGGTTGGTCTGCAGCTACACAGTCAATTACACAGGAAGCTGCAACGCACTGTGTTGAATCTCTTTAATCCTGGACTTAAAAGCAATGAGGGGAAACACAAATGAAGGTAAACAAGAGGAAATACATCCTCTTGTGATTTAACACCATGGATGTTTTGTAGATGAATGCCTTTAAGAGTTCTCTGAGTAGCCATGCAGATAATTTGAGGTCTCAGACATGACTTTTGGTGTTTAGCTTCCGATTTACTCAAAAGAAATGAGGTGAGTGACCGTGCTGTCAAGGGGGTTCATCAAATACATTGACATTTGCAAAATAGTTTAACACCTCTTGTCTGCGTTAGTCCCTCAACCTGCCATTTGTCTATCTGGTGGCTACGTGGGAGGAGAGAAAAGGTCCATCTCTCATTCTGAGAGGAGAGGAGTGCGAGGCCTGATTGCCCAGCAGCGACTAATGTGTCACCGTTGATTGATGAGTCACGAGGTGGGGGGAAGAGAGCAAGAGAGAGGAGAGCATCATGGGGGTTTCTGCACCGCTCTTTTATCATCTCTCTGATCCTGTGAGATCCGTTCATCCACAGTCCCCCCCTCGCCTTCACCCACTACAGCTATCTTTCCTTCCATTTCCTGCACATGGCCATGAGCTGCAGCCAAACACAAATTACCTTGCATTCATCACCAGGCCTTCCAAACAGGTAAAAAAGTAAAAAGAAAAATATATATATAGAGTAAAACATGATTCTACATCCACACTTAGACAAATAGGCTTCATTTTTCTATGGCTGACTAATGACACGAGCTGCTGCTGGGATATCGAGAGGCTGTGTTTCACAAATTCTACAACCAAACAAGTTTTCGCTGACAAAACGCTGTACAGCAGGTGTATGCGTCCCCATGGACGCTGTAACATTACCACCTTTTTAAAGGGAATGCGGGAGAGGAAATTAACGTCTGTGCAACAGCAAGACATCGGGGGCCAAAATGAGTTATGTAAGAGCATCAGTGGGGGCAGGAGAAGACAGGCAGGGGAAAATGAGCACATTAGAGCAGTGTAATTAGACAAATGAAAGAACGATGTATCATGCAACACAGACCTGATTGAAGTAATAAATCATTCCCATGTGCTTATAGGCAGTACAAAATGTCTCTAGAAGCTCTGTATTCTGTGTGCATAAAGGGATAGTTCACCCCAAAATAAAAAAATATACCCCAAAAATATATACTTCTCTCCAACGTAACTGGGGTGCTCAAAGCACCAAAAAATACTTTTGAAAAATACACTTGAAAAAAAAAACAATGTCTCTTTTCAGAAATCATCACAAGGTTAATCAAAATAATCCATACACCTTGTTGTGAGCAGTTTCATGTAGGAACTATTTTCTTTCTACTGAACTACATCTGCCAACTATGTAAAACAAAGCGTGCATCTACTCATGGGCGAGAGGTTAAAACTAAAGCAAGCTAAGTCATTAATGTTTGCATCCAACACTGTCATGAGGATGAGCCTCTTGTCCATAAGTAGATGCATGCTTCCTTCCAAATAGTTCCTACATGAAACTGCTCACAGCAAGGTATGTGGATTATCTTGAGTAACCAAGTAACCAAGCTCATGCTGAAGCTGCTTCCTTGCTGCACACCTGCCTGCTTCTCTTGCTGTGTCTTTGACAGGGACAGCAGGTGTTGCTGTAGCAGCTTCAGCTCGAGCTGGACCCCCTCTGACTTGTTTTCCCCTGCTGACTCTGGCCGTCTCTCAGACCAATGCCTACCTGACGTGGAGAGACGATAACGTCAGACTGACGCAGACCAACAAAATACCACAAGTGGTAGCACAAGTGACACTGACACGGCCAGTGAGTTACTGAGGACGAACATGAACGAACAGGAACATGCACCATAGTTCTGGTCATATTCCCACCCTCATGGTCATGGTCAATTCCTGTTAAAGCTTCAAAGCCACCAATATCTCCAAAACTCTGCAACTCATACCAAAACAATCTAGGTGGATAAACAGCACTACAGGTAAAAATATGTAAGTTTGATTCTTGGGTGAACTATCCCTTTAACCTACGAAACACTATTATAACCTGACACTCCAACCTGATGGTGGTTCTTCTTCTGTATGCATTAACTGGACCAAAAAAGATTATTCAAAGCTAATGTAGCCTGACAACATTCAGCTCACTGTTGCTGGTGTGGAATAAAAACACACACTCACATTTTCTCACAACCTGACTTATGCACATGCTCATGCACTGTGAAAAAGACACAGTGGGAGATGGGTGAGGGAGCACACTGTTGCTTAACGAGTGTGTATCTGTATCACGCACGGCTCCTCAGGGATTGGCTCCCATCTTTATGTGGGCGAGCGGTTGTGAATCTACATACTGGCAGTGGGGGAAAAGAAACAGAAAAGGGGGGATGGAGGGTTGGAGGAGGGGTGGATCTCCACCAATTAAGACTGTACCAGGGTCTTTCTGCCGCGGATCTATAATTGGATGCGCGGCTCTTCATGTTTGAGACCGACACCAAGCATGTGTGTGTGTGTGCATGCACAAGCGGTGTTTGCTCAGGGAAGACGAGATCCTTGATGGATTGAAGGAGAGTGAGAGTAAAAGAGAGCACAAGAGAGAAAAAGATGTATGTGTATGATAAGCAAAGCTGACATCAGGACCCCAATTAGAGGCCAGTGTGTCTCGGTGCTACTGGAGGAGTGAGCTAGAGTGAGAAAGCAGTGAAGAGAGTGCAAGCCAGAGAGTAATTAAGGCACCGTGTCTAGAACCTTGGTTTATGTTCTCATGAGTGTGACCGTGTGTGTGTAGACTGTATGTGTTAGCAACACGTATGACATGTAAATTATGTAGTGTGGGTGAGGAGTTGACAGGTTAAAAAAAAAAAAAAAAGATATTATAGAAACAGATCCATCAACAACATTTGAAGGAAGAAAATGAAAAGATTCAGTGCCAGGTTTTAGGACTTGACAGCGTTCACAACTCAGTGTTACGGACACGTTTCAAAGGTTTGATACCCGGTGTGGGACGAATAACAACAGAAGTCGACACACTGTGCTGGTTCAATTTGTACTTTGGCTGACTAATTGCTGGCTGTGTTGTGATGTTGGAGCCATTAGGCTCTTCATCAGAAAGAGTCTTCGTAAAACACACAGTATCCAGACTTGGTACTTAAATGTGCAAATGGGAGAAGTGCAGTGAGCAGACTTTTGTTCTATAATTAAAGTGCACGAGGCACCAGAAAGGCAAGTCCTGCTAAATTACACTTTATATTAACTTGGCTTTCATTAGGGATGGGTGATATCAAACTTTTTAAATTTCTTATGTTTTGTTAAAGTTTAGTGATACTGATACAGGTAAGTTTTTGAATCAGTATGTAAAGCTTGAAAATAATGGTGATTTTCAATTTTTTTTTAAAAAAGGTGTGAAAATCACATGACACATACAATTAAAGGATCAATATATAAGACTTTAGTGTTCAGAAATGAATACTACAGTCCAAATAGCGGGTTGGAGTCATAGATGGTATATTGAATAGGTTGAAGCTAGTTGTTTAAACCCTGCACTCTCCTCCCAAGACTTGAAGCTCAGGCAGTTTGCCTGCATCCTGCAGGGACACTGGTCCTACAAGAGTACAAGACGAGCACAACAATGCACATTTATATATAATAATTAAACAGCTGGTTCAAATTAAGGTCTTGACTCTCACCTGACAGACAGCCAATCATATTTGAGGATAATGGGGTGACTAAATAGATTTAAGGGATGGCCAGTGCCCCCCCACACACCCCCTCTATTAATGCCCTGTTGGAGAAGCCAGAATTTCATTTTATGATTTAATACAGTGAATATACTACTTACTTACTTACTTAATAAGAATCTTTTTTATGAAAAATAAAAATAAAAACAATTAAATAAAAATGTGCTAATAAGCTATAAAAGAGTCCAGAAATTCTATGATAAAATTACAGATAGACAGATAGATAGATAGATAGATAGATAGATAGATAGATAGATAGATAGATAGATAGATAGATAGATAGATAGATAGATAGATTATTGACAGTCCATTTAGCCCCTGTCCATGATGAAGCTGTGTCACTTTATGGGCTTGTGGACACTAGCTCGACAAAGAAATGCTACTCATTAGCCAAAGCCAGTGAGGGGGAGTGGACCAGTTCAGTCTGTGTGTGTTTTCGGTGTGGGTGTGTGTCAAGAAGCGAGACAAAGAGAGAGTGTGACAACATGGAGAAAAGAGACGGAGATACAAATTGAGACAGAGTCACACATGTAGATAAAAAAGACAGAAAGAAAGACGGGGACTCAATGTGAGCCCACAATGCGACTCGGCCGCCATTCATCTGACCAATTTCCCTTGACAGTTCTGAGCACTTAACCCTACAGAGGAGATAAACTCTGCGTGTGCGCACGCACACACACACAAAAACCTTTTAGTTACTTGAATTAATAAGCCCCCAAAGCAAGCTATGGACAGCCTGACAGAGAAAATAGTCCAATTACTTGTATCACACAGTGCGTTTAGAGTTCTGGAGGTCTGTGAGTCTGAAGGGGATTGGAGAGAAAATACAGAAATTCAATCATTTCAGTTTTATTCTCCATTCACAGTTGCTTTGTTTCCATTTAGTGCTTCTGTGCGACAGTGATTTTCAATCAGGAGCCATGACAAAAGCAGGGCGGGTAAATGTTGAATAGCAGCATTCACACACTGTGCATTGTTTTCACAGCACTGACATTGACCAGCTAACACTTAAAATGCATGTTAAAGGGATGATTCAGATTTTTTGATCTGTATGAGATACCTATTAATAGTCAGTGCATTAAAGCGATAGTTCACCCAAAAATGAAATAGTAGTATGGAGACATTTTGTGGGTTTTTTGTTATCTTGTTTTTACATTTTGAAACTGGTCACCATTCACTTCAATTGTACTGGATTCGGCTGCAACGCTGTTTTTCGCTGAAGCTCCAGGAGTGTTTTGTGAACTGGAGATCTTCACTTATCATCACATCAGCACAGGGGTGAGTAGATATTGAATGGAATTTCATTTTTGGGTGACCTATCGCTTTAACTACTGTAGATGCTGGTCAGCACATTCCCAGTTAAGAGAAGCAGAGAGGAGCACCAGTGTGGAACAAAATCATTTTGGCCACTTAAAAAGGTCCACCTAAAATAAATCAATCTAGGTTTAATGGTACACTGTATTTAGAGTATTTTCACCACTTTACGTTGCCATCAGAAAGTCTTTACTGCTGTCCACAAGCCAAAGATCACTCTCTCAGAACCAACCAAACTCCACAGGTGAAATCAGACCAGCAACTCCCGTGTTCTGTGAGGGAAAAATGACTAACACTTGATCTGTTTGTTTGTGTTATTGTGATTTCTGGGAATCAGAACTAGTCACATAACAACACAATGACAAGAGCGATATTTGGCTCATGGAACAGCAGCTTCCTGTCAGAAAAGGCTGTCTGATGGCAAAGAGAAGCCATGAAAATATTCTAAATTTAGCATACAAATAAACTGATAGCCACTTAAGAAAGTCCATCTAAAAAATATAGAAGCAGTTCATTGTTTAGCTCCTGTGCTGGTATTCTGTGCTCTCGGCTTCTCCTTACTGGGGTTTTGCCGACTGGCATTTACTGTATAATACACTGACTATCGATAAGTACCTCATAGAAGCTTAAATCAATTAATCTGAGCTATTCCTCTAACAATGAAAAATGTCACAGACCTCAGCTCATATCAAGCTAAATAGCCATGTGGGTGGATAAAAGGCAAACAGGTACAATTGGTGGCATTTTTATGGTGACCACCTTTGCCAACTTTATACTAAAAGCCTAAAATAAACTAGACATGATGTCAGCAGATAAAACAGCAGACAGAGACAGAGAGAAGTGAATAAGATGTTGGGCAGAGAGAGAAGCAGAGATAAAAAAAGAGGGAAATATTCAGAGTTTCTCTCCCATGTTTATCCTTCTTTTCATAGTTCCTCCATCTCCCCTTTCTGCCTTTCCTCCTCTCTGCCTCCTTTCCATTTCAAGACAGCTATAATATTCTAGTATAAACACTAGACACTCTCTTCCCATTTCACTTTCAGTCACATCTTCAAATGTTACTTCAACTTTCTCTTTGGCTCCGTCTCTCCTTCCATACCATAATTATGCCTCTCTTCTTTGCGCTCCCTTTTTTGCTTCCAACCTCTATTTACATGAATAAATAAATATGTGTCAATAAAAGAGCTCTCTGCGAGCTGGAACAGCCTGTAAGGCAGAAGCTTAGCGATTATTTTTTGTCAACAGCATCAAGCAGCTTCCTGGGAAAGGTTTGTTTTGTTTTGCAATTCTTCAACATATGGGCACATAAATCAGTAACCGCCACACAACTTGACACCTGTTCTCTCCATCTTCCTCATCTCCATCTGCTCTCATCACTTACAATACGAGACCACAGGTGTACATACGGAGAGATCAGCTTCCACTCACCTCTCTGCACCAGCATGGTGACCTCGCTGCCTTTGGGACACTTGCTGAGCAGGTCGACCACCTGGTTGTGCGACATGCTCTGCACGTTTCTCTTGTTCACCTCCACGATGATGTCGCCCTCCTTGAGGCCGCGGCAGCGCGGGTAGTCCACGATCTGCTTCACCCTCTGCCCTCCGCCTCCCGGACTGTCGGCGATGGTGAAGCCAAAGCCCTTGTCTCCTTTCTCCATGTGTACAGTGATGAGCTCCGGTTGCGTCGCGATGGATGAGGCTAGGGTGACCACGTCGCTGGGGTAGCCGTGCTGGGAGGAGGTGTCAGAGGCCACCTCCGCCGACGGGCTGTGGGGTCGTGGGAGGCCGTTGATCGGTGCCCCGCCATTGGTCGAGCCGTTGTTGTTGTTCTGGCTGCCGTGGCTGGATGGCGAGTCGTAGCTGTTGGGGGCCTCCTGTCCATTAACGATGATGGGCTCCTTGTTGTCGAGGATGGCCACTGAGGTAACCAGGCTGGTGTTGGGGTCGTCGGGGTCAAAGGGCAGTGGGTAGCCACGGCACAGCTCCAAGTTGACCATGGAGCCGATTGGGATGGACTGGAAGATCTTCACAACTTGGGCGTGGGTGTAGCCTAGCACACATGTGTCGTTTACACTCACGATTACATCACCTTAGAGATGGAGAAGATGGAGTAGTTAGTTTTATTTTGTATTTAAGGAAGTAATTTTTTGCTTTAGATTGTCTTAGCTATCAGTCTGTCTCTGTATTTGTCTATTAAAAATAAATTTGGATAAATTTAGTAAACCAACCTGTCTCCATTTTGCCATCGAGGGCAGCAGGTCCATCTAGGACGAGGCTCTTGATCTGCAGGAACTCGTCCGGCTCGTCGCCTCCCACAACAGTGAAACCGAACCCCCGACGACTCTTCTTCAGCTTGGTGTTGATGAAAGTCCCCTTCAGCTCAGACCGGTTTCGAGTAAAGAAAGGCTTCCCTCCTGAACACACAGATACAGATGAATCAATTTTGATCCCTCTGATACACCAGTGTAACAATACAAACTGAATTAAGAAGCTCTGATTCAGTTTGCATGTCACCAAAAATGATGAAACTGCTGGAAATTGTTTGGTGATATACTGAATTTGGGCTTCATTAAAATTAAATACTCCTCAAAACCATTAAGATTTATCATTAATCTAAACACACAACTAACCTTTTCACTTAGTGATCAGTGAAACCGTGTGAAATGAGTATAATGGATATTTACCACGGTTAGCGATCGTCAAGCGTGTGTTTTCAAAGCACGCTCGTCATAATAAATACATTAATTAAGTTAAAAGGGAATCAGAAAAGAAAAGTGAGGTTGCACGTGGTAGAAAATGGGGGTAATCCCCAGTGTAGTATCCAAATCGATCCAAACCTCTTCAAGGCATCAGCCACTGCTACACTTAAGAGTGCCTCGACTCTCTTGAAAATGAGTATATGGGCAGTATCAGGCAACTACGCTTGATTTCACTATCCATGTTTACAGCTGTATATGATGCTTATGGAGCAAACAAACTGACCCAAACCACTGGATGATACTGCAAAATGTAAAAAATGTGCCAGTCAGGCACTGCCAAAACTTCTGATTTGTAAATGATTTGTAGCACAGGAGATAATTTAACCTTCTTCTTCATTAGCTTCCACTTTAGCTGGTGTTGTGTGGGGATGCCAACAATACTGTACAGGGGTGGAAATGAATAGAAAATTAAAAGAATTTCTGAAAGTTGTTTGAATGATAAAGAAGTAAAATATTATATTGTTCTTCAGTTACAAAATACATAAATGTTTTGTGGGTCTGTAGATCCACAATAATCTGTATATTGTAATGCACATGTAATCATAACAGACTCAATGTGGAAAAACTGAGACATGTTGAAATTGCGTTTGTTTTTATTAAGATATCTCAGGCTTTTCATCACCTGTTTTGTCAATGGATGTCTCATGAATTGAATAAATGAATTGTACTTTTTTTACACTAAAAAAAGCGGGAAAATAGGAGTCGTTGTTATTTATAGGTTATAATGTAATGGTTTTACTGGTCAACTCCGCTTGAAATCATATTTGGCTATATGTGTAACATGAACTAAAATGAGTTTGATATCCCAGTTACAGAGATATTTTTCTGATCTGGTACCTGTGCTAACTTAAGCTACTGTATATTGATTACTGGTATACTTGAAAGTGCATGGAGTCAAAGCCAAAGCACCATCAAACACAGCCTGCACACCAGACAATTAAAAAATCAAAAAGGAGACAAAGCAGTTTTATTTAATTTAACATGGTGCAAATTGAATTACGCTATTTCAGCCTCTTGACTGCCTTGTGTGTAGTGTCTTTTTCTTATGTAAAGGCAGTTTTATTTTAAAAGACGTTTACAGAGAGGCATCACATTTTTGAGTAATGGAATCAAATGCTAATCACATCCTTAATACATGAAGGCCTTATGACAAAGGCATTTGTATGAGAGGCCTGAAAGCAAAACCTCATCTGCAACAAGACATTTGTATGATTCAGCACCGCTGGTGAGAATTAATTAACACGGAAACACATTTCGCAATGGTTTTAAGTCATGAGAACTGCTCAAACATTGTAATCTAAAACCAATTACTCGCTCATCCCTTTTCTTCTTGCTTTTTCTGCCTCATCATCTGGCATTAAGGATAAAATGAAGAAAGACAGGAGATAGAATCAGTTGAAATCATCATCTGCTGTCTTCACTGTCGAGAAAAGGAGTGATGGGGAACAACAGTTGAATACAGGGTGAGCGCTACCGGTCTATTAATGAACACAATGTAAGCCAAACACTACAGAAAATGACTTCACAGAATTACTGCACATAAATGAATAAAGGAGCTGCTGGCAGAGGTGAAGGAAAGAATGAAAGGCAACATGGTGGAGGAGATGGAGGGAGTGTACATTCAGGAGAAGAATGTGTACTTAGTGACCTGCAGTACAGCATTAGGTTGTGCTTGTCCTACAGTTTATGCATTCAATGAAAAATGCATTACCCTTGGAGTCAGTTGGTGTCCTTGTGTTTGTGGTGTTTTTTATGTATATGTGTGTGTGTGTGTGTGTGTGTGTGTGTGTGTGTGTGTGTGTGTGTGTGTGTGTGTGTGTGTGTGTGTGTGTGTGTGCGTGTGCAATGCCTGAGAGTGGCATTTTTCAGAATGGGAGAGATGTAACAAAACTGTGGATATAGATTGCGGCCTTATCCACAAGGGAGATGGAGATGCACGAACAGACCAGGAAGCAGGAGGAAACATGAAAGTAGGTAGTTAGATACAGAGATTTCAAATGATGCCTCACTCTGGAGGAATGTCAAGGCCTAGGACGGTGCCGGAAAGTAGAGTCAGAGAGTGTGGGAGAGACGGAGAGAAAGTCAAAATGATGGACAGAACCAACAATTGGAGAAAAGCAGAGAATGGCGGGAGACGAGACAAAAGCCAGCGAGACGGTGAATGTGGGCCATAAAATAAAGAGATCGATGAGGGAAAAAGGAAAAAGACGGCCGACAGAGCGACTAGGGAGAGTAAGAGGGGAAGGCAGGGTGAGGCAGTTAATTCTCTGCCGTGGCTGCGCTAATTAGACAAGCTGCTAGTGGGAGGCTGGTATAAAAGGAGCTGGCAACCAGGAGAGGGAAACACACAGTAACGGCGAGACACTGTGTCTGTAGGTGTGTGTACAGCTAAATGACGGGTGAAATGAGGCCATTATTTGATCCAGAAATGGAACAACATAACAGAGGTTCCACAAAGAGCAACATGTGGCCACAGTAAACACACGGAGTATAAAATAAAACGGTACTTGGTAGTGTCATAGTGTCTTGCTTCGCATGTTGACACCTGTTACCTGTCTGTGTCTTTTCATGTTATTGTATTTTGTATTGTTAGTATATCCGTATAGTCTATGTGCCTATACATTATTTGGTGAACAAAAGGGGGAAAAAGGGAGTTTTTCCATGCTGTTGTTGCCAAGTGCCTGCTACCATAAGACATCCTACAAACATCTTAGAAATTCTTCACAATTAAAGTCCTCTGTTAGCAGCAAGCAGCAACGTCATGTGACCCTCTCAGGGTCCTGAATACCAACTTGAGAACCTGACCATCTCCATATGAAAAGTACCCTGAGATAATTTGGTGCTATATAAATAAAACTGAAAACAGTCAGAGTGTATTTTAAAGACACTGCCTTGAGTGCTCTCTTGAAAAAAATATAATGTACTATACAGTTGAGGACAAATTTATTAGCCCCCCTATGAAATTTAAATTAAAAAAAAAAAAAAAAAATCCCAAGTGTTTTTTTTAACAGAGCAAGGAATTTTCAACATAGCATTTCTAAACATGCTAGTTTTCTTTGGAAAGCATAAATTATTTCTATTTGCACACAATAACAGAATTATTTCAGGAAAAAAAATTACCAGGGTCAATATTATTAGCCCCCTTAAGAACTGACCTTTTTATTGAGCCATAGCGCAAAGCACTGTTGTATAATGATGTGCTTTAACTTTGTAATGCTCAAAGCTTATAAAAGAAAAAGCATCATGCAAAAACAAAATAAATCAGTTTAGACTTGAGAAAAAGAATTGTTGATGCTCACAAAGCAGGAGAAGGATATACAAAGTTATCACAGCGTTTCAAAGTGTCAAAAACTGGAGTGAAAAGTATCATCAAGAAATTCAACGAGAGTCACACAGTACAGAACAAGCCTGGCAGAGGTAGGAAGAGAAAGATTTTAAAAACTCTGGGAAGAAAACTAGTAAGAGATGTGTCTTAAGACTCCCGAACAACTGCAGAGACACTAGTGAATGACTTATCCAAGTCAGGAATTGTAGTCTCAAAGAAGACAATCACTAAAGCCCTGCACAGGAATGGACTGTGAGGTTGATGACCAAGAAAAACTCCACTTCTGCAGAAGAGACACCTTCAAGCCAGACTGAAATGTGCTAAGGACAACCTGGAGGAAGATTATACATACTGGAAGTATGTCCTTTGGTCAGATGAGATGAAACTAGAGCTCTTTGGTCATAGAGATGTTGCTTATGTTTAGAGAAAGAAAGGAGAGGCGTATAACCCAAAGAACACCGTCCACACAGTGAAACATGGTGGTGGGAGTATTATGCTGTGGAGATGCTTCAGTGTGTCTGGAACTGGGAATCTCATCAAGGTGGAAGGAATCATGAAGAAAGAAGGATATGTGAAGATTTTAAAAGAAAACCTCAAGCAGTCAGCAGCAAAACTGGGTCTGGGTCATCGCTTTGTCTTCCAACATGACAATGACCCAAAACATACGTCGCTCTGGGTGAACAATTACCTTCAGAAGACCAAAGTGAACTTTACTGACTGGTCTGCATGAAGCCCAGACTTGAATCCCATTGAAAATATGAAGGGTGAACTGAAGACCAAGGTCCATGTCAGAAGACCATCAGATCTGAGAGATTCACCAAAGAAGAATGGGCTGGGATTCCTCAGGAGACGTGTCTGAGACTCTTTGATAACTACAACAAACAACTGCAGGCTGTTAACCAGCAAAAAGGATACACAACTGACTATTAGCATCAGGGGGGTAATAATTTTGACCATGGTAGCTTTTATTTTTTGTGAAATAATTTTGTTTCTGTGTGAAAAGTAAAATAATGTAAGCACCCAGAATAAAACTAGGATTCTTGGAAAAGCTGTGTTAAAAATCCCTTCCTCTGTTTAACAGCACTTGGGAAATACTTTTAAAAAAATGTAATTTTCATAGGGGAGCTAATAATTTTGTCCTCGTCTGTACATACCAGATGAGTTGCATTTCATTTACTTAATAAAAATATATGATGGAACAGAAAGTAGCTTTATAGTGTCAGTTCACAACTCCATCACGAAAACCCAAACATGCCCCGAGGCTCTGGCTCAGAAAAACAAACTACAGTGTAAGAGCTGAATGTGGTTTAACTCCTAATAAGGCGCTCTGGGTAACACAGACTGAAAACAGAAAAGTTATGAGTAATCCTTTTTTCATGAAGTTTCAAACTTCATAATCCTATAGGAGTGAGAACTTACGTTTTTGTCCCATTGCGTTGGGCACTGTAGGTCCTGTCTGAGGGTCCCTGTAGGTCTCCTGGTGGTTGGCAGCATAGCTGGCTAGTGGTGCCCCTGCCAACGCCGAGTCCTCGATCCATTCTGCAACAGCAAGAGGCACATATTCTCTAGACAGGGTCTAAACAGGTGCACAGCTGCCCTACTTGTGGAGGAAACCAGGGCTAAGGGTCTGGGACAACATGGCCCGCTGCGCTGTGTGTTTGGGAAAACGCCATTTGGCTTTCTCTGAAGCTAGAGGAACATGTGAGGGAATAGATCTGAAAATTCTCTGTGAAAATTATACATTTCTTGGTGTGGATTTTTCCCCACAGAGCAACAAGTGAATGGAAGTGGTTCAGCTACTAAGATATCATGTGAAACCTACATTACAGTGTCACATCCCCCTAATGAACAACAGTAAAGTCTAGGGCTCGGCAATATTTAGATAATACATTGATATTTTGATAGAAGACTAGATTTTGGATATTGTTATATTGTGATATGGTATAAGTGTTGCCTTTCCTGGTTTTAAAGGCTGCATTACAGTACTGATGTAATTTTCTGAACTAGCAGACTATTTGCCTTTACACACTTAGTCATTCTATCTACATTATTGATGATTATTTATCAAAGACAAAAAAGATGTATTTAGTCAAAAATATCGGCATATTTGATTTTGTCCATATTTGATTTAGTTAGCTATGTTAACCTAGCATTGAGTTAGCTTTGCAGCTAAAGTCAATCATCGTGTCAAACTCAGATGCAGCACTTTTTTCTGTCACTACATGTATGTTTCATCCCAGTGCTCCCAGCTCCCTGTCAGAAGCTTTCCGCCAGCAAAAAACTACGTGGACACGAGCCCCGTAACATGTTGTGAACAGGTCGCTCAAACTTCGTGAAGCTTTTAACACTGTTTCACATCTCACTATTGAATTCAAATGGAGCTGTGTGAAACCAGAGCAACCCATTTGTTCATAATGGCTACCATCTTTGATTAATCACCTTGTTACAACATCACGGCACCGATCAGACTACAGCCTTCATTAATATTCTTAACAGTGTGATAGAATCAATGCAGAGGTGAAAAAAAAAATGGGTAAAAAGCCCGCTTGAAGGTATTGAGTTTTTTTGAAGAGAGATTGAGCTCTCAGACGGGGAAAAGTCAGCAGGTAATCGAGTGGCTGTGAATGATTTCTGCTGAATGAGCAGAAGGTTGAGTGCGATAGGAGTTCCCATGTGGGCCGGCATGCATTTACAATTAATCTCTCTGTGGGGCGTCCTGTGAATACGTAAGGTTGAAGACAAGAAGCAGGAGCAACCTAAGGTTACCAAATCAGCTGAGTTTTGGCAGCTGTGAGAGCTAAATGTTGGAAAACAGGAAAGAGACTTAGCAGGCAGATCACGTTCAGCAGAGTTAGGACAGAGATAATATTGTTTTGTTTCATTCATTATCTTTTTTTTTTTGCTTTGAATTTAGTTTAGTTTCAGTTCATTTTCAGAGTGAGTTTGCTCGGTTCAGTTTAGTTTTTAACGCTGAAAAATGTTACGTTTCCGTTTAGTTTTTAATACACTGTAAAAAACACTTGAGAAAACTTTCAAGGAAACTGCTTTCTCTAGATGTTTGAGAGTTTTGATATAAACTAAAAGTTCTGCTGAACAGACATCTTTTGCTAAGATAATTTACTTTTCTTATTTGGATAAACTTGAATCTATATGTTTTAGTTTGTGAACCTGACTTGTCCTTATTTGGGTGTTTGAAGATTAAATGGTTGCAGTTGAAAATATTAAATTATTAACTAATATTCACTTTCACTTTAATGAATTTACTCAACAATTTTTGAAATACAAATTCTTGAGGTGTCTAAAACTCAAACATTCCAGTTTATTTAAAGAAGAAAAGTAAATTACCTCAACAAAACATTATTAGTTCGTAAAACCTTTTCAAAACCTTAGAGCTTAAATTGGGTTCAAAACTCGAAAAGTTTTCTCAACTTTTTTGTTTTGTTTTTACACTGTAGTTTTGTATTTATATGTTACTCAGCACCAACATTTTACAATACAAAAACAACATTTTCCGAAGGCAATTAACATGTCATGTAGACATCAGGTCTTAATAAACACATACAGCCTCCTCATTTGACCAAATTGGCAAAGAGAAAAACAGATCTTTCCTGTATATTTTTAATTTGATGTTTGTTAGTTTTGTAAGTGCACAATATAATTTTAGCAGTTTTTAGTTTAGTTTTAATTAACTATAATAACTTTGGTTGAAGGTGCGATGCTAAACTTACCTTTCTTCACCTGAGAATAAAAAACTTTCAACAAATTATAACAAACAAGTATCTGGCAGCAACACAGAAAACAGAAATTAATTTAAAAAAAGGCTGCAAGGAGCAGCCGCAAATAATAGTTATGCCTTTATGGAAGGGCACTTAGCAAATCATAAAGCTGTAGCAGGCAACATCAAGTATTGTAGCAGTTATTGCTTTAAAGACACAATCTCACACACACATACAAAGACAGACAGGTCAGTCACACACATGAAGAGAAAGAAAGGAAATGACGCCCTTGGTCGGGGCTTGTGAACGAACCTCGGATGTAGCGCTCACCTTCAGGTGGCTGCTGGCTTTGGGGCTGAGGCTGCTGAGGCTGCTGCTGCTCCAGCTGCCTGCGCCTCTTAGCCTCCAACACTGGATTCTCATACTGGGTCTTCCTGTTGATATGACTTTGGGACGCGAGTGGGAGGAGGGATGAGTGGATGGAGGGTGGAGGAATAAGAAATTAATGACAGGAGGGATGAATAAAAGGAATAGAAAATAAGAACAGAAAACAGGATGTAGGGCAAGAAGTAAATATCAGCAGGAAAGTGGAGCGCAGTGTGGAGAGAGGGAAAACAGGTACAGAGGAGAGGACAGGGTAAGAGAAGACGGAGAGATAGGGCCAAGAGAGGGAGGGGAGACATGGTGATAAACTTTGATTAATAAACAATAAGGCTGGGCGATATAGCAGAAAAAATTATCATGATGTAATGTTTTGTTTCAGTCAATGACTGACCCTCCCTGTGCTCCGCCCTTTTTCACTCTTTGCTCCAATGACAGTTGAGCAAGCTTTGTACCTAAATCAAGTTTCTCCATTCTGGTTTCCTGTATTTTGATACGCTATGTGCTAAGGATGACCAAAAAATAAATAAAATGTTGAATACAGTTACAAGATGTTGCTGGGGACCTGTAAAGTGAAGTGCTCAACTTATTGGAGCATAGAGAAAAAAAGGACAGGATTTAAGAAGGGTCAATAGGCCAAAAATTATTAAACCATTTTATTTCAAAATTGATTTCGAAGCCTAATTTTGAATTTAAACAGGTAATAGTCTTAATAAACTTAAAATAAAAAATACCTTGCTGGTGAGCTGATCTGACCTTTTTTTAAACAGATTTCCTCGCCATCTGCGCTCATTTTCTCACTCCATGCTGTTTCTATGTTGACGATGGAACTGAACAACACACCTTGTTAAATGATTTTTTTGATTGATCCCTGCATCTAAAACCACGGGATAAAAAATTGATTGGTGCCGACATCCAGCTGCGTGTCATCTCTGCCCTTGCGTATATTACCAAATTGAAACTGCATACTGCAAACGTTCTCAGGAAGGCTCTGCGCCGTAACACAGACAAGTGTGTGTCTATTGTGATGAGAGCCAAATAAACGAGTGAAATGTGAGCATTTTGTCCTCCTTGACTTGAAGACTTGATATGTGCGACTCTTTCAATTTTTTGGAATATGATCGACTGTTTGCATGTCACTGATAGCACACTCCATTATCAAGGGAACTGATAGGCTGTTTACGAGCCAGGGCATATTTATTATGTGCCATGTAAATGAATCTACTGAACACTCTATCAAACAATTGTCTTATTGCTATTGATGAGATGTCTCTTGCCGAAACATATCACAACTATTTTCTTGCCTGGCCTAATAAACAGTGGCATAATATGCATCCATCTGTACTTACACAGAAACCCCTCTCTGACACATGCGTGACACAATCACGCCCACAAATCACATCAAATACACTCAATCACATTTCTGATGATGGATTAATTCAAGGAAACCACAACCATCTTTCCTTCACATCACACACCAGCCCTGGGAGGTTTACTACTAAGCTACCAGCACCGAGAAATTACACCTGAAAGCACCACATTACACAGCAAATGAAGGAAACGGTGAATTATGTCTGATCGAAAAAAAAAAAAAGAGAGGAAATATTGCAGAGACAAAGAAGGAAAAAATTGAAATGCCACAGCCTTGAGCCCCCAGGTGCTGCTTTGAACAACATCAAAAACACATGAAACATATTCGTATTAATGCTGATGCCCAGGGGCTTCACACAAGATGAGATGCACATATATGCACACACGCATGCACACACTCGCTGCATGTTTTCCCAAATGATAATGACACAAACAAAATGGCCTACATTTTCCAGCACACAAAAGACCAAAAATAGCTGAAATCAGGCTGTGACGTCTTTACAACAGACCTGTACATACATTAGAGCTGCTCTTGTTTACAGTGAGGCCAAGAGTTGCTGCTGTTCGGATGAAAGTGTGCGAAAGCATTTCTATTTGTGTGCATGAAGAAAAATGCAAGACGGCCGTTTCTTCTTCTTTCTGCATGTATGTGTGCAGCGTCAGCCTGTGAATTTGCATGAAAGTGCGGTGCCTTTACATACTGTACACATCCACTTACTCAACATAGTAGACCCCATACACTGGATCGTCTATTTTCTCCCATCCTGGTGGAAGTTCTGCAAAAAGAAAAAAAGACAGAGTGAGACAGAGGAAACGAGGAAAACTCAAGGCTGTGAAGTTGCTGGGGGCCATGTATTGAGCCATTAGAGGCGAGCCCAGTGGAGACCTTTTGCCTCTCATTGTGTCTGCCTGTCAGTCAGTCTCCAGGGCCACAGTGACTCAACAGCTTCACAGGCTGTCTGGCCGCCACCCCCCACCCCCCCCAATCCCCTCACACCGCTGACATTTCCACACATCAGATAAGAACAGAGCAAGACCCCCTTGGGCAGAGATGGGTGGCTGAATAGGAGGGATGGAGAGATGAAAAAGAGGTGGGAGAAAGGAGTAGTGAAGGGGTCAGAGAGAGGGAAGGGAAGGAAGGGAGGACAGCAAGCAAGAGTGAAAAAGCAAGGAGGAAAAGACAGGTGAGAAGGAGTGGAAACTGGGGGAGGGGGAAATCACCCAGGCTTCGAAACCTGAGTTGGACAATGTGGAGGAAAAAAGTGAGAAAACGGTTGGAGGATTTTTTTTTGTATCCTTTACTTTTCCTCAGACAAATAACCAGCAGTCCAAAAAACAGAACAGAAAAGCAAATACTGCATGCACAACTGCCCCTCTCCTGACATCTTTTTTTTTTGACATTACTTCCAGTGCTTATGACTGTAATATTACAGCTTCTTCTGCTCCTGCTATTGTAACGGTTCAACCAAGTTTAAACCTGTAAAAATGTCAACATAAAACAGGGCTGGCCAAAGCTTTTATGGGGCCCTAAGCAGAATTTGATTTGGAGCCCCCCCACCATCTCAGTGGGGCCAGTACTATGGACTATTATTAATGCTTAATCATTCACACACCCACTTTCAATTTTATTAGACGTAGTTGTATTCTTTATCATACTAATGTCAGCCTGAAATGTTTAAGGTTAAAGGTTTTTAATCTAAAAATCTAAATCTAAAAAAAGACAGCAAACTCACAGACTGGACTAGTGTTAATTTGCACTTGAATAACCAGCTATCCACTCCATTAACATAACATTGTGTTTTCGTATGATTACCATTGACAGTAATATATCACAAAAAAAAGCATGTCAAGCTCTCTTGCGGGGCCCTCTGGTGGCCACGGGGCCCCTAAGCAGGCGGTTAGTTGGCTTATGCCTCAGGCTGACTGTGGTATCAACCCCACAAAGGATAACTGCATTCCTGATACCCAATATCTGTGGTTAATTTTTCATGATGCAAACTATTTCATTAATAAATTGCAAGGTAAGTGTCAAACACTCACTTTCAATAAACTCAACCTACACTGTCAGTTCAGATTTCAAAGGTTATATCAGAGCACAAAAAAAGAAAACAAATGTTTTCAATAGCTCATATAGTCCAGTTCCATATAATTCAGTCCAGTTCATAAGGTAACTTCACTTTGGGTTTTTCTGGTATCAGTTCCAATCAGTTCAGTTCATTAAACCTTTTAAATTTGAACTAGATGTGTGGGCTGGATTTATTAAAATTGAGTGTGTGAGTTCTGCCTTGCAGTTAATTTATGAAATAATTTGTTATGGTCAGACTGCTATGTAATTTTTGGTATATTCTCAGTTCCAGGTGAGTCCAATCTCCCCGCTCACTTAGGGAAGGTAATTTGCCTTTTCGTCTCTATTAGCTAGATGTTCAATTCTATTTGAATAGAAGGATGTAACCCCTCCACCCACACAGTGGATCAAAGATGTGATGCACCTGTTAACATCTAGCTGGAAAAATCTGATCCACCCTCAGCGGCTCCACCGGGAGATTTTACAAAACCTGGAACCCATTAATTAACTATGTGTAGTTCAGTTAAAAGGATGTGTATTTGCAGTCTGTTGGTCTTAGATGTTGTTGGTTTTGGTTTTTGTTACTTTCCAGTATTTCTTATCTATTCTGTAAAGGTTTGTACCATGAGAATTTAGTATGTATCAGGGTTTGCAGGCTGCATACACATCTTGGGGTGCACCAACTGAAAAATGTAATTGTGGTGAAATTTTCATATTCTTGTTATTACTGTATCACTGTATTATTTTTTTCTGAGCCTATACATGGTTCATTCTCTTTGTACCTAGGTGGCAGATTGTGTATTGTACTCAATCACACAATTGCGCAGTATCTTTAATAGCATCTGAATGCACTGCCTTTGCCATGACGACGGCTGTAAATATTCTATGTTGCTTCTCTTTTGAAGGTGTTGGGGAGTGGGAGTGCATCCGCCTGGACATGAGAGGACATGGCCTAAAAGGTTTGGGTACAGCTGGCCTATGTTAATGTCTTTGCTGATAAATGGCAAAAATCTTTATAAATAAAGTGTTAAAAATGCACATCTGTAATCAATGTGATGGCTATATTAGTGAGAAGATGCATGTCCTTGGTGCTGTCGTCTTTGCCTGCTAGTATTTGTGTCCTTCATTTTTGCATAAGTCACCCTGTTTGTGTGCGAATTTACTGCAGACCTGACGTCACCTTTGCCATCTCCTGCTTTATGGACTAAGACTGCACCCATGACTTGACTTGAAAAGCTACTTCATTCGAGGAGGAGGTGCAGTGAAGGCAGCTGCTTACTCACAGCGATGCTGGGACACATGTGCAGACACTTTTACAGACTTTTACAGAGAGTAAAAGTGAAATTCATCCTAATCAAAGATGATTAGGAAAAGATATGAATATGACTGGGCCCACTTCAGCAGTGTGTAATTGCCCAATGGTGCGATCGTGCTGTGTTTCTACAGTGTTTGCCAGAGAGGGTGATGTCATTATCTCCAGCAGAGCCATCTGAATCAGTTCTCTAGTCTGATTACAGCTGCATTGATTATTGGCTGGCGTCCACATAGATAATGTCAGAGGCTTCTAATTGGCTACAAACACAGATTGTCCAATAGTCCTCTCCTGTGATGTATCAGTTTTACATATTATTACCCTGAGCCAATTAAACCTCACCCTGTGTGCAAGTATCTGGTAATTACAATCATCCAACTTGGAGAGCCTCCCTCTGCTTTCTAATGAGCAGGGCCCTTGGTTGGAGTGGAATCAGCAGCAGATGGGAATGTTTAAATCGTCTGTACATGACACACACACACACACACACACACACACACACACACACACACACACACACACACACACACACACACCACTACAGACTACAGTTTATCAGACCAGGTAACCAAGACTGATGAAGAGCAGCCACAGATAAATCTGCAATTGGAGTCTTCAATTTGATGCTTGTAAGCAACTCCAGTGACTATAATTCTGTATTTTCTACACCTTCTAAATGCAGCTAATGCCAAAAGGCTAAAAGGCAGCGCAAGGTTACAGCTTTAGTGTTGCAGTACACGGTGAAGCCATAAAACAGGCATGGTGAATCATCATTCAGATGTTTTGAACTGGAACGTTAAATGGAATGCAGTCCCGCCTCGCCTCGCGCAAAATTTTAATCACCCACTTGATTTCACACTGCACTAGTTCTGCTCCTGGAGGAGCACCTGTGAGTCTGTGCGTGTGTACGTGTGTGTGTGTGTGAGAGAGAGAGAGAGAGAGAGAGAGTGAGAGAGAGAGCAGAGAGGACGCTTGCTGCCGCCTGCTAAACAATATGGTATACATTTCAGTGAATGGAAACATAAATGAAAAGACAAAGAGAGAAATCTTTCACTCGTTAAGCAGCGTTTTCTTCTCACCCTGTTCCGCGCTTCCCACATCCCACCTTCCTGAACATATTGCGACTTTGAGGGAGAGTCAAGCATGATGAATTGCATGTTTAACTGTTTGCATCTCATTCTCTTGATACAGTGCTGTGATTGATTTCTCTTGAGTAAGCATGTACCACAGAGACACTCTTTGTGTGTGTGTGTGTGTGTGTGTGTGTGTGTGTGTGTGTGTGTGTGTGTGTGTGTGTGTGTGTGTGTGTGTGTGTGTGTGTGTTCCTGCGTTCATGAAATGCTTGAGTCTGCTCCTCCGCAGAGGACTGAAGTTAATTACATTTCTTTGCCCACCTGTATTGGATTGTGCTGATCGATAAATATTGAACACATTCATCCAGTGGAGGGCTGTCTTATGGACATGGGACTCGTCTGATCTGATGATTAGAACACGGCAGCTCTTTCAGATGCTTAAAAATGAGAGCTGTTAACAAGATTGAAGCCCTGCAGACAGTCAGTTCCCCTTCACAGTGTGTGAAAAACTTTTTTTGCATGCCATCTTCTGTCTGTCGTGCTTTTATCGTTATTTGATTGAGTCTGACTGATTTTTGGGGCCGACAGTGATGATGATGGAAAATAAATGGAGTAAAAATGGAGGGAGGATATTTAATACTGGCTTCACACTAAATAGGTACGTTCATGTGGGTTTTTTAACATGGCTAAACCTGCTAAAAATAGGCGATCAACCCTTTTCTACTATCAATACATGAATTTGGGTTTCTGTTGTTTTCTGATGTGCGATGGGAAGCTGAGACTCGACTCGTATGTGCAGAAGAGCAGAGAGAAAGACATTTGTGTTCAGCTCTCAGTACTTTTGAAGCTTCTAACTGTGGTTTGAAGTTTAGTTTTTCTCTTGCATCACTGTTTGTACTTTCACTTATCTGCTTTATTTTACCGTTTCATGTTTTCTTTCACTCATATACGAGTCGTGTTAAGTTACTGCTGATGAAAACCAAACATTTTCTGATTTAGCTGCTTCATAATAAAAGCTTTTAGGTTACAAAGTAACAGGAGACTTTTGTTGTGAAGATTATATAGGGAATAGTATGTTTAGACTCTGCTTTACAGCTGCTTGTCTTAAGATGAACATGTCATCAATTAATTACACACTTCAAGTGGGTGCAAACTCCACTCTGCTGTGATGACATGTTGAGTAAAACAATATATCGATCAAGCTCTAGATAACAGCTAACTGCTAATAGGCAGCAAGCACTAGAAAGAGGCCAGAAGTAGACGTTTCTGTGTGTGTGACCACTTTCACATTACATATAGTCTTTTGACTCAATGTTGAATAAAAAAAATAATGCAGCTTTAGCAAAGGATGAAAAAATTCCAATACCTGAATAGGATTCCTGAGTAAGTCCCTGACCCTGCGGCGAATGACAACCTTCCAAATCCCATTTTACAAAACTGGAGCTGATTACTAATAAAGCTGAAAGAAGCTGTTTTACATCAATATGCATTTAGCATTACTGTGAATTCTACCAAAAAAAAAAAAAAAAGACAATGAAATGAAACGTGTGTATTATTTTTGTCCCTGTATTTCTACATACTTTTGTGTCAAAACATGCTCATCATAAAAGGACGCTTCAATCATTAATCAGATCTCTCCTCTGATGGAATGACATTACTTGTTACCCGTGTGTAACAGTGCAGGCCACCGTCTCCAGACACCATTTATCCTGCACAAGTGGCCACGCTGCTGTGTCTGATAGGCTAGTTAGCGTGCTGATGGGGCCTCAGGAAAAAAGGCCTGTTGGTGTCTGGCTCAGACAGACACCCATTAGGAAATCATCATTATAACAATCTTCCTCGGATCAGCCCTCGTCTCCTACGTATGAAATGACAATCTATTGCAAGGTATTTTGTGTGTGTGTGTGTGTGTGTGTGTGTGTGTGTGTGTGTGTGTGTGTGTGTGTGTGTGTGTGTGTGGTTGGCTGGTGGCATGACGATAAGTTGACAGTTGTGGTCAAGGCTTTTCTGACTGCAAGAGGTGTGTGTTTGTTAAAAATCAAAAATAAACCCATAGCAGTCACAGCATTGTTTGGGTCTTGCCTCCTACTCTGCTGCTTCCAAAACATAAAGCAGACTGTGATATTTGTTGCCACACTAGCAAAGTGTCTGATTCTACAGGACATTCTTTACTATGTTAAAGTTGATAAATGGTCCACTTGCCAAAATGTAATAAAATTTGAGGGCCTTTTTTGCACATGTTGAGAGGTTGTTGTTTGCTGCTTTCCCAGAGTAACTGTTCTGATTGAATGTTTCTAATTACACTAATGATCCTTATTTATGTACTTATCATTACTTTGGAATGATTTCATATGTGACGCTAAACGGCATTATGTGGCCAACTTGAATATATTGTGTTCATTTTTGTTTGCCTTTTTTGTTATTTTTGCTTTTTCTTATCACAGTGTTCAAGTATCTGTACTGGATTTTTTACACAGCTTTTGTTTTGTTTTTCTTTCTTTGATTTATGCTACACTTGACAAACCACTGACAGCTGAAATGTAACTTTTTTCTGTCGCTGAAAATTCAGTCAACATCAAACAAAATTTGAGAAAAAAATCAAAGCCACATACTGATGTAAAGGTCAGCTCTCTGTCAGTGTGTCATGATGTCTCATTTCTAGATGATTGGAGTCATTGTCACAGTCATCTCGAACCAACTGTCAAATGACTCTCTGTGAGCCACTGGTGGTGGTGGTGTGCATGTCGTTATGTAGATGTGGACCATTAACTGTTGTGACTCTTATCTTCACTTAGACGTTTTCAAATAATTGGATTTCAGCTGAAATTTTTTGAGCTGGAACAAAGAATCAAACCAAGGTGACGGTGGTGCTACGATGGTGAATGTAGGGATAAATATTTGTAGGAGCCATTTTTCTTGTTTTATTAAAGAACTACAAGGCATCACAGCATCATTTATGAATGACACAATCACCATACATTTGTCATCATTAACAGACACAAGTCTGTGACATGAGGATGCTGGAAAGATTTTGTTTTTGAACCACTCGTTCTCAAGAATGCATACATTTTTGATATTAAGAAAACAAATTGATAAAGTCTTGTTGTGAATATTGTGGATACACAGTTTTTTGATTTTTGTTTTTTTTAGCAGCTTGCATCAAACTATATATTTTTTTTCAATTGTAACCCACAGCACATTCATCCACTCATTCATCCACTCATTCATTCACTCATTCACCCAAGTCAGGTTCTTCAAGCAAGTCGACTCAGCAGAAAGTGGCATACAGATGGTAAATTGTGGCTATTATTTGGAAGCATTTTGAATCAAGTCCATCCCATAACTTCACTATAAAGCCATGACAATATTTGTGTAGCAGGATAGTGGTGTAAAAAAATGAGAAGGGATCCTACCTAGATCATTGTCCAGCTCCTCTGTATGTACCCCTTCTACTCGACAGGATGTACGGCACAGCAGCACAGGATTGTTGTCAAAAGGGAAGAAGAAGGGGGGTAGAGAGGGAAAAAGGTGCACATGTGTGAGTCAGTTAGCTACATCTGGCCACTGGGTGGCAGGAGTTAATCAAAAGCAGAGCCTCAGCCTCATGTGACAATCCAGGCTGTCAGAAATCACAAATGAAAATTCCTCAAATGACTGGATCTGCATGTGTAGTCTGACGGTGCAGAATTTTACCCACCCTATAGCTGTCATGTCAGCTGATTATGAAATCACATCTACTGTCTCCCTTTCACTCCAAGGGAAATCAATGATTGCAAGATGTTCTCATAAGAAACATCTATTCCTCTCTGCTGTGTGTCTGAATGCACCTACAGTGTTTGTGGTTGAAATTCTGTGTCTATGAGAAGGCAGGAAGCCTCAGTGCACGTCGGGAAGGGGGTCACTTATGTGAGTGTGACGATGTGAATGAGGCAGTCAGTTCTTTGAAGCTGTTGGGTGCCTCGCTTTGACAAACAGCTGAGAGCGGAGCAGAGCAGTGCAACCCAGTGACTGCTCGCCATTTTCTGTGACCCAACACTGACACCTAAGGGCTGCCAGGGGAACCTCTACTCTTTGAGTTTCACAACAATACAACTTGTGAATACAAAATGAGTGAATGTAACTGCTGTTTTCTAAGCAATGACTTTGGTCATATCTAGCAGATGACCTAACACTAGTTATCTTTTAATTTACTGTCAAGAGGTTTTCTAGTAGTCCTTTAATAATGAAGAGACAGCTTGGGAGAAACACGTTTAACACATTTTTATATTTGGCAAAAAAAGTAAAATGTTAAGATCAAAGAATGCCTGATATCATTTCCAGTGCTGAGTCTCAAATGTAAAAACAGCTCTGGGCTGAAGCCCTGCTCAATATAGTGTCATACGATTGGTTTGTGTTTGAAAGGAGAGGATTTTACATAAACACATATAATTTCATAATGTGGACCTACCATCGTCTTCACATTCTTCCAGGGGTTTCTGAGGCTTGTCCAGGCACCGAGGGTCTATCCAGGAGGTGGTCTTTGTGTTGTGGCTGTATGGAAAACAGAGATAAATCAGATTACCTTGAGGTGATACAAGAAACACAGCAAGCAGGATTTCAAAGATCATAGTGCACATTTCTGGATGAAGATGCTCGTTCATCATGAATGGGGGCAGAGGTTATTCTGATCTGTTTATGATATTAGTAAAAGCCAACAGGACAAAAAAGACGGTGCCTTCATCACAATTTTGTTAACAAGATAAAACACAAAGAACTGCAATATTTGTTATTAAAGCTCTTCCACTATTAACTTTATTTACACTGAACCTGGATTAACCTTTAAGAGTCTTCATAAACAACAACATCTCAGGACGTCACCATACTTATTACAGTGTTATCTTTCTGTCTTACTCATTAAACAAAGCATTCTGAATATATTAAAATCTAGGTCTTATTAGTAACAATAACAAAGAGCAAAATGCCAAAGCTATCAGGTCAGCTCTGATTTTCACATATTTATATTCACATTTGCCTACATGTATATTAGAAATAACAAAGAATATTAGTACAATAGAAGGAAAGTAGTTCCTACATGAATCTGCTCACCACATGGTAGGAACTATCATGCAGAAACTACTAACTTTCTCCCGTAGAAAGAAAGCAGTTCACAATCAAATTGTCTACAACAAGGTCTATGAACGCCTGCGTCATGATATCTGGAAAGAGACATTTCATTTGAGTTTTCTAAATGCATTTTTTTGTGCTTTGAGCACCACAAGATGTTGGCCATTTAGTCCTATTATATTTGAGAGAAGGCAGACATCTGATATCTCAAAAACCTGGCAACTCACATCAAAACAGTCTAGCTGGGTAAATAGCACTGGAGGCTAGAAAAGGTCAAAACAAGAGAAATGTCTCATTTCTATACTTGATGTCTGATAAACTGGAATTTGGCAGCTTTGACTTTCTGATCAGCTTAATATTTTTTAATATTGAAAATGGGAGTTCAACATTAAGGTGTGCATACAGATGTGTATGTACAGATACATGCAAAAAAAAAATTAAATATCACCTCTTTGGAACATTCAGGGTGTGTTGGTAAAACCTGAAGCCTTTGTGCAGCTAAAGCAGCACCTGTCAAAAAGTCAATTATGAGTGTATAAGTAAGTACAAGTCTTGAGTGACTTACTCTATAAAGTAGACCTCTCCGTTCTCGGTGTAGGCCATCTCCCAGTTCTCAGGCAGAGGTCCCAGCGGGTCCTCCGGGGGAGGATGGCTCAGGTGAGAGTGTGTCTGCTGTGTGCTCTCCGTGGTGGCCGGTGGTGAGGGGGTTCTCCCAATGTAGGGCGGGTCACTCTGGCGGGGGGCGAAGGGGCGCACCGAGTGATGAATCTCGTCTAATTCGCTTGAGTCTCCTGGAGGATTGAAGTCAAACGGGGCTCAGTGTTAAGACCGTTACTGGTTGCTGAAGGACGCTGAAAACACTTTCAGGAACAAAAGATAGCTGTGAAAACAATTTGGTGGAGCTTCAAGTAGGACATCACAGTTAATCAAAATTTTATCAAAGTCGCAATGTGGCTTTTTGCAGTTTTCAGATTGCAGGAGGTGCAATATTTGTTAAAAGCAAAATGTGTCATGAAACTTTTAAATGAATGAATGTTGTGAGGCAGAGACGTCCTGTCCAACAAATAACATTCTACAGACTTCAAAAACATTACAGATTCCTGGAAAAATAAAACACACTATAGTCATTTTAACATGTTTTTCAGTCAAAGTAAGAATAATTTTAAAAAATATCACTAACCCCTCAAAATAATCAGAATTAGATATTTTTTATTATCAACCAAGAAAATTAACTAAAAATGTTGGTAACACTTTATAATAACAGTCAGTAATAAAAGGAGGAATTGCTAGTTAATTTATTGTAGTAGTAGTAATAGCTATTTCACTGTTAACTAACATTAAAATAATGTTTATATGTGTTTTCTAAGACATTCAATTCAATTCAATTTTTATAAAACTTTATAAAGGCCACTGCAGATAGGGTATGTTCAGAAAAACATCATGCATTATGTTAAGTTTGACAAATCATTTGGTAATCATTAAAAAATACTAAATAGCATATTAAATGTTATAATGTGTAATTTAACACTTAGTAATTTATATTGCACAAATTAATATTAATTGAAACGAAATTTTAGCATTACTAAATTTGAGAGCATAATTGATTATCACTAAATTGTTTCTTAACAATGAAATAACTATTAGCCAAAATTGTATTAACTATCAATTTACCATTTATTAATGATAGTTGTTAGAAGTGTTACCAAGGTTCAGCTGGCTCACTGAGATTAATTTATTTTATCATCCACTAACTAACATTATAGACTGCAATGTATGATGAAAACATTTATGACAATGAGGAAAAAATGAGACAAGAATTTCATTCATTTCTTTCACCTGAGCAGTAAAAATCCTTCCAGGATAAGAGCAGTTCAAGAATTCCTTGGAAGCCTCATCTCGCCACTAAAAGCTCTTGACTCAGTCCAATAACTTTTCAAAGCTTTTAATACTAGTTTTTAATAAAATCACAGAGAAACACTACTGCAGAGTACATCCATTTATCCTGAACTACATCTCACAGCTATAGAGACATTTGCTTCAGTTAAGACTGCTGAGTGGGCAGTTCACACCTAGAACCACGGCCTCTGAAGTGCTATCACCTAGCTTCCTGTTATCTCATTTTCACACTCACACTTGATTCGCACCCGCGTTGCTCACACAATCACAGACGGCAAATAAGCAACTTTTGGTCCCACCTTCTGAGAACACATGGCAGAAACAGCTTTAGCATTGAGTCAACTCCCCTACAATGCCCACTGACCTACTAACACACAAGGGGAGATATCACACAATTAGCACAGTGAGTAAGATTATTCAAAACATGGCTATTAAAAAACAGCACCATGCTTCCAAACATTAATCAAATCCAATGTCCATCTGATTCATAAACACAAGTGACCTACCGAGCACTAATGATATCATTAAGAATCATTTCAGAAATGCAGGCTGCTCAGTCATCCACCCTCTGCTTCCTGCAGCCAGATGGCACTATTTTACATTCTTGGACGCATGGATACAGGCAGTTGTAGTCGAACCCAGAGACTACTTACTCACCAATCAAAGAGGCTCTTGTGTTCTGCAGCCCCTCACCACACCAAAGTGCTCTCCCTCCACCTCCTTTGTGCTCTTTCTCCTACTTCTTCATTTTCGGAGCTTATGCCCCTTCACAAAACACAATCCTGCCTTGATTCTCCTCTTCCCTCTCTGTCCAATCCTTTTCAGACTTGCCCACCTCACTTCACTTGCCACTCCCTCTTTCTCTTTAACGTCCTGCTACCTTCTCTCCACTTGCATCCCCTCCCACATTATCCATTGCAATTAAAAGATTCTCTCCTTCTCTCTCTCTCCAAACACAACTATGGGATCACATTCAAGTATTATCCTCCAAACTAAACAGCGTGTTCCCAGGCTGCTGTCGAAGACAGCTCTGCAAGCAGCTGCCTGTGTACTCACCTACTATAGGTCTGTTTGTTTTAAAGGTGTCTACACCAGTTAAAGGAGTGCCTGAGTCATGAAGTTCTGCAAAACAAGGAGCTAAAAAGAAAATTCAGCATTTTTAATGTGGATGTCCAGTCAGTCTTAATGGTAAAAGTAGTCGGTTGAGGCAATAAATTCCTACTATATTGACCAAGAAAACTGAGTTGCCCTGCTCACAGAGCTGTGAAGTAGTGCCTACATGTACCAGGATGCATTGTGTGCCAATGTCTGACGCCCAGGCCCATGTTGCCATCAAACACAAACCTAGTTTATAGCTATTACTTAATTGACCAAAACTAAGGTGTGTTTGAATACCTTTACTAACATTCACATATACTCACATAGTATTCCACAAAACTATTTAGTATGTCCCTATAAATGAATAGGGACATATTATTATCGACAAGTATGTCAAATGCACTTGTGTCAAAATACATAGGTAAAAATACCAGGATGTAGTACTGTATCAGATGCATTTTGCAGTATGCAAGCCAGAATTCTTTTCTGGCTATTTCTGAGCCTCTGAGAGAGACAGATGTGCTGCATTCCCAGTTGAAAACTTTTTGATTTTATTTAAAATTTTGTGCTGTCAACCATGACGGATGTACATGCAGGGTCAAAATTCAAGGTGCAATGTTATGATGTAATCGTATGTCCCAGTGGTATGCATACTGCATGCAATAGTAATTTGTAAAGGCAGGTGCAATATATAGTAAAAGTAAAAAGAAAAAGTATATGTTTCGGAACACAGCTGTGGGATTAGGTGACAAAAATAGTCATCTAGCATGTGCCCTTGGCTACCCAGAGTTGGGCACTGGAAATCCATGCTGAAACAGCCTGTAGTATTTCCTTAACATCAACAACATTACCATGACATCGCTAAATGTAGGAAAAAACAACAGACTTTGCAGCAGAATAACTCAATTTTCTCAGTCAATATAGCACATACTGAGGAATTCATTGCTTCAAATAACTGCATTTACCAACACCACTAGCTGGACATTCACATAAAAATTAATATTTTTTTCCTTTAACATACCAAGACAGCTAGTATAAGAAAATAAAAACAAACTAGCAATATGTGGCATGCAGTCTGCCACATCAGCTGTTTGGTTAGCTGCAGGCAAAACTGTAAGAAGGAGGAAAACTTGTGTAAAATTGTTGACAAGTCAAGCCACCTAGCCTGCACTCACTGTTTATCTGTGCCAAATGTGGTGTTCCATTTTGGCTGTTGTCTGTGCCAAATTTAATTTAGTTTGGAGTATAGTGCCAGCCTTGGGGCCTGTACTGGCCCGGTATTTTGTTTCCAAATAAATTAAAATTGTGTCTAAATCCATTGGAGACAGACTGCTGTTTACACCTGGCTTCAGAATGTGAGTCAAATTTGTCTTGAGTGACACTGTTTAACAGCAAAACGCTCATCTGTGCTCAACCAAACAGCTGGAGGAAAGTTTGTTTAGTACACGGTTTAAGTACAGACTTCAAAACCGTGTCCAGGTGATGGTATAAGCAAATCAACTGCATTTCGGATGTTAAGCACAAACTAACACAATGTGTGATGTGGTGATGCCTCTTTAATATACAAAATTAAAGTGGGCAAAGAGTAGCTCATCTACACATTTGAGAAGTTGTGACTATAAGTCCCTTTTACAGGTTTCCCTGGGACAAGCTCCACATACAAACCTAACACATTATATCTATGTACAGGGAGCAATATGTTGTTTGTTTGTTTTTTTCACCAGACGTTCATGACAAAGTCATGTCCTGCCTTCCCTGCCTCTGATTGGCTTACCCTGAAATTCTTACCCTAACCCTACTCAATCACACTCCTCACCTCCATACCTACTCAAAACCTACCCTCTCCAAATGACTAGGGATGTCCTGATACAACTTTTTCACTTCTGATACGATACCGATATTGCAGCCTTGAGTATTGGCCGATACCGATATCGATATGATATCAGCACGAATCATACATACTTTTATTACTTATTTTGTAGTGTGGAATGTTAGAAAAGGCTTGATCAAGTGATGTTACTCAAACAGAGAACAACAGTCAGCAACCAGAGTCACCTATGGATAGAAATGCTGGAGCAGAAAATGGACTGCTTATCTGAGCGCTTATATCAGAGATTTAAATGCAGGCTGATAAAATCCGATACTCGTTCTTTGTCTGATATCGGACCGATATCCGATATCAATATGGGATCGGGACTCCCCTACAAATGACCTAAACCAATGAAGGCAACCAGCGATCAGAGTAGGATGGGTCATGACTTCAACATCCTGGGAGGAAAAATGCAGGAAAGGGGAGGGACTTAGGGACAGACAATTATTGTTTCAAGAGTTGTCCACCCGTAATCAAATCACCAAATCAAGGCCTATTTCTATTTTGTTGTTAACATTGTCTCTGGTCATTTTAAACATTTGAAATAGAAAACTTACACCTGCTTACAATAAAGATTCTGCTTTCTGCTATTATGATGTCACATCATGTTGAAACACATCCCTGGACACTTTATTTCACAACTTCTCAATAAAGCCAACAGTAAAGTCTCATAATGTGTGCTTCTCCAGAGGTCCATGTGACTCAAACATGAAATAAAACCTGTAAAGACACACATCTATTCCACTGTCCTTCCATCATCCAGTTGCATACTATGCCTTCACCTCTTCTACCCCTCCTCTTCGTCAACCCCTTGTCCCCCTGTACGTACCTGTAAAGCTACTGTTCATGTCAGGGAGGTCCTCGTCGTCCTCCTGCTGCTGCTCTCCAGGCCCTATTCCAGCATTGTGCATGTCATTGTAGGACTTGGTGCGTCGGGGAGTGGAGTGCTGCGAGCCCGGCAGGCTACCGCTGAGCCCGTCTGGCAGTGGGGCATCACCGCCGCTACCGCTACTGCTAATCACTTTCCCACCGGGGGGCTGCACCGGTGGCTTGGGCGTCCCATAATAGTTTCCTAGGCAACAAAGAAGAAGGCGGGGGGGTTAAAAAAGACAGAGAAAAGAAGGGCATTTTAGTAGGCGGGTTAGAGAGGAGGGGTCAAAGGGTTTGTGTGCGAGTGTGTGTTGCAGGGGGTTTAGTTATAGCCTTTGTATGCAAATAAGGAGGCTGCCTTTGTCTGTGGGAATCTCAGACGCAAAAGTAAATTTCTTTGACCTAAATAAAGTTCAAAACGAAGACAACTTTGTTTTAACTTACCACAAACTAATGAGTGTTTTATTTCTCAAACAATATTGCATCATAAAATTGTCTGAAGACATTTAGTGAAGCAGTTTGCAGCCAAATTGCTCTCCAGTGCCAATACCACACTTCAGCTAAACTGACAGTTTGAAAGGGAAGAGAACAAAACATCTCATCTCACAAACCAAGTCATTTTCATCCAAAGTTAAACCAGGCAGACCTTAGGAGACTGTACCATCAGAAGACCAGAATATAAAGCCAACTACTTAATGAGACAGAACGGCATTAGCATCCAAAATATAAAGGCAACAGAAAAATGAATGTTCTAGTCCAGGTGGCAAAATTACAGTCAAAATATAAATTGGCAAACTGCAAATAGACCTCTTTCACAGCAGACATTTTGGCTTGTCATAGCAGGAAAAGCACAGGTGTAATTGATTCATTAATAACAAATACGTTGGAGAGCTAGTTGCATACCAGCTGACTGGCACCGCTTACTGGGACACTTGATGGAACTGAGCCATCGTTTACAAAATTTATTTCACCTGAGCTTCAATGTCTGCCATGAAAAATGTCTATTAGCTGTTGTCAGAACAGTTTTTCAATCATAAGACCTGTCTGAACCTTTAGCATGGGCTTGAAGTGGCAGGAGTGTATCACTGGATTCCGGGCAAAAAAACAAAACATACTTTTACTTTTGAAGAACACGTAATCTACAGCCGATTATGTTTTTTTTGTCTGTGCTTTTTTCCCCTTTTTGTATTATATTTCAGAGTGTGTTAATGAATCAGTGCTTTCAAAAATTCAACAAGCAATAAGACGGTTAGCAATGGTTAAAGCTCAAGGATGCATCAAAACCGGCTGTCTGTGACCCAACTTCAAACTCGGAGGCTGCATGTTCTTCCATGTTTTGCTGTCATGTTTGTTTTTGTGGTTAACCTGTTAGTGTTAGCATATTAAACAGTTAGTGTGGCTTAAACCACAGGTTGGAGCAATGTTGGACTGATGTTGTAATATTGAGGGGCAGTTAAGAGAAACTGTGTGAATGTTAAGCCTAATTTGAAGCCAACTAAGTATCAAGAGCAGTAGATCATTAGCTTTGTTGTTGTATGGAAGGCAGCCGGTTCTGCTCTATAATCCTCTCATGGTGTGTACGTGTTTGTGCGGTTGCAATATGTAAATCTACTTAATAGACATGCCCTGAAAATGGTTAAAATGCAGGAATTCACTGGCAACACTGTGTAACTATGACAACCACCCAGCAGCAAGTTTGCTCAGACAATAAAGTTTCCTGCTGGGCAGCGAGATGAGATCCACAAGTAACGTTACATTTAGCATTACTGCACCAAATTACTTTATTCACCATAAATTAAGTAATTTGCAAAAACAAACAAATGAATGACACTAATACAGCACCCTGTGTTGTTGAGTCAACCTCAAGACCAGCAGCAGAAATTCTGTCACCACGACAGCCCCCAATGATGGCATTATTCAGGGACTTTTTTGCTCGTCTAGAGCCTGTACATCACAGTTTATTCCACACAAAGGCTTAAGCTGGACGCTGGTTTAAACACTGTTTGATCATTTCAGTCCTTTTTCTGTAGCATCCATTTATTGTCCAAAATTACAACGTTTTGCGTTCATGCATTGTGCCACCTAAATCACAACACATACTACAGTTAAAAGCTGGTATAACACCAAATATAGAGTGGGTTTACGTGAATTCTAGTATTTTAGTTATCACCAGGTTTTTAAAGTATTTTATCTGTTGCACATATAAACATCATATCCTGGTTTCAGAAACCTGGATAAGACCTTATCCCAGTTTTGAGGAAACTAGATATACCACCGGGAGGGCTCAGACAGAGTGTTTACATGATATTCAGGATATGATGTTTCGAGGGAGCGTGATAAACCTGGTTATTTATATTCCTTTATACACAATTTTAACAGTATCCTGGTTTCTGTTCGCAGTTGTATCTTGATCTCACACTATCCCAAACACTCAGCTGTGTGTTCTGTCTTCTCCAAGTGGTATATCCATGTTTCTGAAACCAGGATATGATGTATACATGTGCAAGATACCCCAAAAATCTGATTACAACCAGGACAGTAGTGCACACATAAACACACTCATAGAAACCAGGATACTGTGACACTGTAAATTGTAAAAAATAATTATCCAGGTTTCTGAACACGCTTTGATGGTACAGAGCATAGTTATACACCTGCAGGCAGATGATCAGAAACCTGGATAATGTTATAGTCATGTATACAGGAATTTGAATAATCAGACATTTCATGTACAATGTAAAAAAAGACATGTCCCGTGTATGATCACAAACAGGATAAGATTCAAAACAGGGATACATGTAAATGCACTGTCACCTCTGACACTGACTGAAACATCATCTATTTGTCTTTCGGATCAGAATCCTAACATTTCATGTTTTAAATGGATATTCACAGCCACACAATTGCAAACAAAAGCTGTCTTTGGGTGCTGCAATTGAACTGTAAGTGGAGCACACTTGACTGACCGAATAAAGTGGCAAATACAACTGTGAGCTCACTGTGACTTGTTAAATTAATGCTACTTTGGTGTTAGCTTCCTTGTTATTTGTGTTGGCTGGCTGGTAACAAAATGATAGGCATGGTACGTCCTCCCACCCGTCTCTATCACACTTCTCATCCCATCTTCAAGTTCAGCTGGCTTGGATTTTGGCAGTCTGATGTGGTCAGACAACATGTCACACTACTAGCTTGTTTCAAGCCAGTGAAAGGAAGATCTTTGAGAGTTTCTGATTTTCTCCACGCTGTCATCAGTGGACGCGTGTAAGCTAGCTGCCAGTCAGAGATCCGTTGGCCTTGTTTGCTCCTACTGGCTCGATGTCAGAGGGAAATCCATTGTTATGGAACACTGAACAAGCTAAGTGGACACAGCAGACACTTAATTAAACATTATATGACTGAATGAAGGCGATACATGGCCATGTTGTTGTTTACAGTCCTCACAGTTTGTCAGTGTTGAGTGACCTTGGTTCATCAGCAAAGCAAAAGTGTTGTAGCCTGTATGCTACATTTTCCACGATGACTGAAATTAAATTTTTGGATTTAGTTTTGGCAGCTAAGAAGGAGCACAAACTGAACAACTGAGAAAATATAAAGAAAAACACGCTATCTGGATGAAAGGTTAACTGTGATTACAGTTGCAGGACAAAGCCGAACTCCCACAAGATCACATTTTATGACCCAATGACCTTTGACCTGACCTAAAAGGAGTGTCTATGTTTTTGTCGATATCAGTGTGACTAGTCAGCCGACATAAAGCATATCAACCCCACACTAACACTAGATACTGACAACTCCCCGGTCCTTCAATATATCCAACATCCACCACATCAATTTTTTATGAATATACCTTTGTGATGTTTCTTACATGAAAGACAAATCATATCAAGATTTTGACAGCAACCTTTTCAACTTTCAACCAGACTTTTCGATGCCTTCTTCAACTTTTATAGTCTACTTCAGCTGGTGTTTTCCAATATGTCCGAGAGTTACTTTCAACAACCACCAGAGATACGAGGTGAACATGTTGCTGACGGCTATCTGACCTACACTTAAGGTGGACAGAGTGATAGCAGCAGTAGTTCATACCAGTTCATAAAAAGCAAGAGAACAAGGATTTTTCTACTGAGAGAAATCTTTTAAAAATACAACCTTGCTTCATGCTGCATTTCACTATGATGTATTTAAGAGACTAAACTATTAGTATATCTGACTTTTTGTGCTGGACTTCTGTCTGATTATCTTTCTCTTTCTTTTTTGATTGTTCAATGTCAATGCAAACAGAATCCAGAACGAAGCTTTGACTCAAAGGGACTGACACCAAGACTTTGAGGGCATGTTTTGAGCGCCGGCTGGAGGCGGAGAGGAGACACGATTCCCTCCTGCTGTGCCAGCAGGTGCACCTGTCTAGAAGCGGGCTGATTGGCCTGGACAGGAACACAACATGCCGGCTTGCCGACAATGTACCATGGATGGGAAAGTTTAAGCACTGGCTGGAGGTACAGAGGGACTCTTATCTACAATTTTTCTGCCATACAAGCTGGCACACCTGTCCAAAGTCAGATTCAATGCCTTTCAAGTTTAAGCACTTATTGACACACAGACAGAACAAGAGTGAAAATGGTCAGTGAGAACTCCTTTCTGCAGCCACTAAAAGCGTCCATTACACTTGTTGAAGGATTATGTGATCTTTTGAATCAAAGTGTGTAACAGTGTCACATTCTCTATGCCAGCAAAGACTTGTTAAATCAACACTATGTAGCTATTCCACCTTAAAATTGCAGCTTCAAATTCATTTTGATGCCACACTGACTTATAATGAGGTAAATGATGCCTCTGTCATTTCCAGAGTGTTGTGCCAGAACTGGAGCCAGGCGAGTAGGAAACGCAACCAGTTACGGACATCATGGCAGCGGCGAAGAGACTGAGGAGGATGTTGCCAAAGGAAGATGAGAAGAGAAAAAAAGAGTGTGGACCAAGCAAAAGGCTGCGGGACAAAAGTAAATGTCAGACTGGCTTTTAGTCATTGGCGAGAGCTTCGTGAAGTTGGTATTGTCTATAATTATTGCAGCGGTGTATGAGTGAATCACACTCCAAATCACAAATAAATACCAAATCTCACATAATGTTGCTTTAAAAAGCCATTGATATTCATGCTGATGTTCTAATTATCTAAAAACTTACAATACTATGGAACTTTCTAACTCTCTTAAAGCTACACCAGCAATATCAACAATGTCAACACGATGCCACATCCTCTCTGTTCAGTCAGTTAGACATGAAAATAACAGAATCCACAACAAATCTAAGAAACTGTGTAACTGAAGTACAGTGCAGCATTTTCCTAAAAGTTTTTTTGATTCAACTACGTATTGAGCAACTCTTCAGGGGAACTAATACCCTGCAAAGAGAAGGTAGACTAGGCAGATGCACACAACTGTTTGACTGCGAAGGATTCCTACTCCTCTCCAGGTATGATGGATCTGTAGGGGTGTATTCCCTTGAAGCCCCCAACAAGTTAAAAACAATACACCCAACCTAATGTGCGACTAATTTACCTTCATACGTTCCAATTTCCAATAGGGTTCCACTCTTCTCCAACTCCAGGAAGTCCTCCACTGAGAGGAAATTGTAATCCACACCAGGAACTTCTCCTTCTCGTGGGGCACGGGTTGTACCTGCACAACCAATCAGAAACAAAGTAGAAATTAGCAAACTGGAACGAATAACAGGGAATACAGCTGAAGACTGCAGTGGCAGCTGTTGTGTAATAATTCACTGGAAGCATCGATTTCATTGCACTATTCATTATTTGTAGTAACTCATATCATGTGAAAACTGGTTCTGGTAGATGTAAATAACAAATAGCACGGTAGCACCATTGTTTGCTATGATCTTCCTTCACGCTGGGGTAGAGTGTGAGGTATCGTTGTAGCACCTAGGTGGGATCCTGCCATATGTGGGGGGAAAATGGGAGGGAGGGTGTGTGTGAATGTGTGTGTGTGATTTGGCATGTAGCCTGTGAGATTCTAGCACTTGTCTGTAATGACTGCTGACAGTTGGCCAGTGTGGCGTCAATGGTAAACAGCTTTACAGCAGAGACAATGGTGAGATGACAACAAATCAACAAACACTGTAAATTTAACTGGCAATCTTTTTTCTTTTAAACTTTCTTAGTCAAAATCAGTCAATGTTTGCCTCACTACTTCACATTCTCACACAGTCACATTTGAGCTAAGTGTCTCACTCACTACTGGATTTACTGTATCCTACTACATAAAGAAAATTATTCTGTCAGTGGCTTAAAAAAACAGCATTCTGTCAGTGCTCATGGCAAATAATCCTCCACATGTTGCTTGTTCTGACAGACGTGTGTCTGCCAACAGAGGGCTTTCCCTCCTTTGCTACCTTCCTTGCCTTACCTCTCCTCCATCTCTTGATCTATCTGTCTTATCTCCCAATCACTCTGTCTCCAGTGGGTTGGTAAGCAATAAGCTGGTAAAAATAGATGTGTGGGGATAGGGGGAGAGGCTCCCGCTGCAGCCACATTTAGTGACACTGGTGATAAATCACAGATATGTGGATCCTAATTCAAGTAAGCGCGCATTACACTCATGCAAGCATGTAGAAAGGTATGCATGTTGCAATGTCTGACGACGTTCTTGACGTGCATCAGCTTGATCAACCAGCTGTCACATTCACAGTCTATTCATGCATTACTTTCGCCAACGAAGTTTGTTTGTCAACAGGATTATGGAAAAACTACTACCACAATTTTCATGAAACTTGGTGGAAAGTTGTAGCATGAGGAATGTCTACACCTCCAAAGAAGGAACCATTAAAACCTGAAACTGATCTGAATCATGGGGCAGATACAAGAATTGGTTTTCAGTTTCGTTAACACAGTGAGTTAGGGCATTTGGCCTTGGTGGACCACCACACATCTTTCAATCCAGTAGATGGGTGTATGGTTCATTAATGACAAAAATGGATAATTTACCATAGTCACACAAAATGTTGTACGACAACATAGAGACTCTATATGTTCAGCAACTGAAAAGACAATAGACAGTGAAAATCTGGAGGGACACTACAGTACTATGGTAGTACTATAGCAGTGTGTCTTTTGCGTGGCAAGCATGATGTCGATAACAGTAGCTAGGAAGTGGCTGAATGCTAACGTTAGCTGTTGCCTCACAGTAGCTGACTTCCACTATACAATGTCTTTTTAGCTACTGCTCAAGCGAAGCGGTGAAATGATAAACATTTGTCACATTTGTCTCATTTAGTTTACAACTTGCAACCTGGAACACAGCAGTACAACATTTGAGCTTCTCACCCTCAGAGGAAAATGGCAAAAGTGTGAATATGGTGAATGGTGGCAAAAGTATGACTCCACACAACAATCGGTGTGTGGAGTCATACTTTCATATCATGCAACTTATTATACTCTTTCATCAAAATGTGAGTTGTCTGTGATAAATTCTACTGATGATACTCAAGAAAAATAATATTGACCATGAAGTTTGAGTCTGCAGATTTGTATAACAGAAAAGAAAACAATTGGGCTTGGTGGAGGTCTCTGCTCTCCAAGTGCCACTATGGTGTTATGCTGCTGTATGGAGACACATCTACCTGTTTATCACTAGCAGCCATACTTCAGTGCCAACACATTTCCAAACTCCACTATTTGTGACCAGACACTCAAGAGGAAATTGATTTAAAGTCATACAAATCCCCACTGAAGTCTATCAAACAAACAGTCAGTTCGCTCATTCCCAGGCACCGAGTCTTTTACAGAACGTCGACCTTGGAGAGTCCTCAGCCGAGCTCGAGCGTTGAGCCGACTGTCAGTTCGCTTCCCACACAAAAGTGGCCATTGATTCGACTCCATTTAGACACTGCTGCTCTTAGAAAACCAAATAGGAAGTGGAATTGTGACCAGTGTTTCAAAAGGGATAGAAAAGCAGAGCCTTGGCTTACACCCAGGGGTAAGACACTGTCATCGCTATAGGCCTGATTAATTCAATACCCCTCCCACAAAAGCTCCATTGACCAAGCTGTGAAAAAGACTGAGAAGGAAAGACAGGTTGGGACTTAGGAGTCTCATGCCTAGAGTTGGGATTGGAGGAGCTGAACAACAGCTATTTCGAATGCTGACTCTAAAATGCAGGAGACGAAGAAAGAGAAGACTACCAAAGCTAAGGGTTAGCATACTCCAGTGACTTGCACATACAATGAAGCCTCTGAGATTTGCTATGAGGGTGTTCGTCTACTGCTGGCTTAACGGCTTCAACATCTTCACCAGCTGAGATGGGTGGGTGGGCGTTGTAAAAAAAAACTCAAAAAAACTCATCATTAGCATTTCAAGAAGATGATCAGGGAAACAAGTGTTGAGATATTGGCAGTGGTACTGTAGCGCAGGCAGCTGGGATCCACTACTGCTGCATCGTAACACATGCATGTCCAAGTATACTGTAAATGCACTGTAGACTGTAACTGTATAACACACAACAATACATGATCCTGTACTGTATGTTCTTCAACAAAAAAAAAACAAAAGAGAATATGAAAGTAATTTCTGTGTCTTCATGCATCATGCCACTGGGTCTCTGCTGTTGCTAGGGACAACCCAGGAAGGGTAGGATAGAGGGAGAGAGATGTGGGGAAGCTATGTGGGGAAGTCTGTCCTCCACTGATGACGCAGTCGTCTACACCATGTCCCCTGGCTTCACAACTCCCTTTTCAATTCCACGACAGAAATATTAAGCACCGCAGAGGTATGACTGGTCCAATAAATAAAGCATAAATGATGTACATGTAGCATATTGATTTGGCATATTTAAACACTCAAGATTTGAAACTGCTGTGAGGCAGCAGCCAAATAATTTGAGTACTGGCCACAGACCAGAATGCTGTTGGGTTGCTAGGTAATTTGTAAAATCTCTATTCATACTTTGTGAGTCTAATGCCACATTTACACTGCATGGCACAGCTTGGCTCAGCTTAACTTGACTTGCTCCTTTTTAGTACCTGGTACTTTTTTACTATCAACTCAGTTGAAGCTCTAAGTGAGCTGAGCTGCCAGGTAACAATGTGAAAACACCGGAGACCACTGATTGGTCAGAGAATGGCCACTCGAATCATCACTTGCACAACAAGGACATCCTGCACACAGTTCACAAATTGTAACCAGGATTTGACCAGGATTTTTTAAAAAAAGGCTGCCCTTAATACATCACCATGGTCAACTGACAAAGTGTAGACATTCCTCTGTTTGGTTTGCTGATGAACACACATTTTTCTTGTGTGTTTGCGTCTTTGTCTCCTGTTGAAGATGATGGCACAGCAGTTTCACCTGGCATCACTATGACAGTTACCTAAAGAATCCAACCTGTATTGAGGGGGTTCCAGCTACAGTGTAAAATGAAATTGAGAGTGAGCCATACAATGCAGTGGAAACATGGCACCAGGATCAATACACGAATGCACAGACATCATGTTAGAGGATGGAACCACCGTGATGTCACTCATTAGATTGTGGATTACCATTTTGAAGCTTGATTTTGTCATTACGGAGGTTGCCATCTTGATTTCTTTGCAACCAGAACATGCGCAATACTGACAAGCGTGTATAGGTGGTGGGTGATGCACTGCAACTAGGGCAGGGCTTGGTTTTGGTTGGTCTGTTCAGCAGGAAATAATGGCTGTGTGTAAAGTCACAGTCTTTCTCATATTACAACAAAACAGGACACTAAAATATATTTCTGATAATATTTAAAGCAAGTAATAGCCAATGTGGTAACAGAATCTTGATGAGGCGGGAGGCTCCACTGAAAACCAGAACCAGAATGGCAGCTACCTGGTCATGTCTAGAGGGGAACCCCAGACTAACAAAAAATCTCATGAGAGTAAATATTGGAACCCAAACTATGATCTCTTCTTAAACATAACCAGGTGTTTTTTGTTCCTAAACCTACCTACATCTTAATCATAGTGTTACAGTATAAAATATAATCAGTTTGTACAATGTGCACAATAAAGAAACAATGCATACTAATCTTAGCCAAACAATACATTAAATTATCTTTCTAGAAACATTTCAGGCTCGAAACAGGCAATGGAGTACCATAACTTGATTCATATTTGTCTAGTCTGACAGTTTGATCTGAGTTTCGTGAGCCGTGTGTGTTACACTGAACAAACTCACTGGGAATGACCTGTCAATCATATGGTAGGTAAAACACACCCTGCTTTATCATCTATTTTGTTCTAAATAGGATCAGAGTTTACAAAATGAACATCATTAGAAAGAATGCAGGTTTAAGGAACCTCACCACCGACTTCCCTTGTCAGACCTGGAAGCTCTGTCAACTTCTACCTCTTCTACATCTATGATGAATGTAAAGCTGGGTGTTGCAGAAAGAATGTTGGATGAGGTCTCACTGTTTTGTATACAGAAAGATTTTTGTAGTTTCATGTTGAAATATATGGAGCTCCACATAATGTTTGATTCTATCCCGCTCTCTCTCTGGCTTTCTCTCTCTTGCTCTCTCTCTCTCTGTCTAACCTCTTGTCTGTCTCTTCACAGAGATGAGGGCACAATGCTGAGCCACCTTTTCCCTCTGGCAATCCAGCAGAGGTTTGACTCAGATACCAGCAGTCACAGAGGAGTCATATGGCTCGTGTGTATGTGAATGCCAAACACGCTTTGGCCTGTAATAGTGCAAAAAGGGTTGGGAAGGAAACACCTCCTGTTATAATCAGCAGCTGTTCCACCCCCCTGCCACCCCCTGCACATACACATGTACATGTGCACGCACGCACGCACACACACACACACACATTGACAATGGGGAGGAGGCGCATAGCCACCAAATGGCATGGTCTGGGGCTAAACAGGAGCTGTGGGTGGAGGGTAATCACTTAATGGAGCTTTATGCACCAATCTCTTCTGCAACAAACACACACAGACACAGACACACACACACACACACACACACACACACACACACAGACAGAGAGTTTCATTACCATAACAGCCACAGTAGGAGAACTGTCCTGTCTATTCGGTGAACCACCTATGTTGACCAGATTAGTCCCCCACAGTGAGGAGAACAACACAGAGTTCAGCACCTTTGCACTGTATCTACAGTTACCCAACTCTAAATATCCATGTTGGAGTTAGGGCTAACCACATGACAGCAAGACCACAAAAGTTAACCATGGGTGGGATGGACCATGTTTCCACCACAATCTCCATACCAATAGTTTCTCTTTATCGTCTGAGTGAGTCACATCCTGATTTCGTCATAAAAGAGCAATTGCCGCCCTATCTTTGTTCTCTAAACGTTTCTCATTGTTTGATCTGACATTTAGACATTCAAGCATTAATGTGGACAAAAATGAACACAGAAATAGCCTGAATGAGAATCAGTACAATACAGTGAGAGTAAGGGCACTTTCTGATTGACCACAGCACTCTGCCAGAACAGAACAACACAAGGAACTGCATTTTTGTGAGTGTGTTGCTGCAAGGTAAAAGTAAAAAGATATTAGATGCTGATCTGTGAATAACACAATATCCTTTGTCTTATACACCATCCTAACACACCTGAATGCCATCCGTGCCTGTCCATTGATGCTGTGACTAGTCTTATCAGTAGCAATGGTAGCTAGTGGACAGGTGCAAAGATGAAAGTTGTCTCTTAAGGTGATTAAAACAAAGCAGGTGACAGTGGACTTCAACAAGGCCCACGCTGATCAAACCCCACTAGTTCTCAGCACTTTTGATGTTGAAAGAGTCAGGAATATCAAGTTTCGTACTGAGGATCTTATCTGCACCCAGAAATCCAATCATCTTTGGCTTAGAAAGTTAAGCGCCTCCACTCCATGCAGCAACTGAGACAGGAAAGACCCCCAACCCTGATCTTGTCTGTATTCTAGAGAGGCACAATTAAAAATGTGCTGGGTCACAATATCCAGCCTGCAACACCTCAGACCTCAAGTCACTTCAGCACATTAAGACAACAACAGAAAACAATCATCAGATTTCTGTCTGCTCTCCATTCAGGAGTTGCTACATCTATACAGCTTTTTTGCACGATCCAAGACCCCTCTTCTCCATCCCTCAATTCCTCCACCATCTGGTAGGACATCTCATAGCCCCCCCAGTGAGAACAACAAAGCAGAGGAACAGTGGCCACCACCAAACTGTTAAGCTTCTGAACTCACTCACCTCCCAAACAACGACTTTCTTACAGCTAAAATGTCTAACAGGTCATTCCACTGTTTCATATATGCAGTCAGTAAAACATACATGTAGATGTGATGACAGTAAACTTCTGCCATGCCATGGTCGCGCTAAAAGGGCTCTTATATAATAGCAGACGTAGATTGTTTGCACAAGTTTTCTCTGGTTCTGCATTGATACATCATATTTTTTTATGCAGATGTATTCTCCTCCAGCCAGTATCGCTGGGGACAGAAAACAAGAGAGAACAATTAGGAAAAACAGAGAAATTTATTATTTAAAGAGAGGTATACACAAAGTAAATATTTGATTTCTGGGTTTCTGTTGTGATTATATCACTTCAGTTTGTGTAAGTTATCATTTGAAGTCAAAGAAAAAGGGAAAAATGCAGTTAGTTGATAGAGAAAGCAAGACATCCTCATGACCCTGTATCATGTCAAAACCTAATGTGTTTAAGTATTTTGTGTAGTATTGTGTACCATCTGCATGCAAATGTTTTAACTTATAGTATCAAACATAAAAATGGCATCATCGTTCATGGATCTTAACAAACAAACAACAAATAGACATTAAAAGAAAAGTAGGAAAATCGCACCTAGAGCTACACTGTAATTCCATCCACACCCTCAGCATAACAACTAAATAAACAACAACAAAATCCAAACCACCTTATACTGGTGAAAAACCTAAACCAGGGATTCACAGATACGGATAGCAACATCAGGTATTAGTCTGGTACTGTGCTCGTACTCATAAAACTACTCTGATACTACCACACCCAATAACACATCAGGAAAAGTAACTGCTTCAACACAAGCAATTTGATAAAACATCTTAAGACTGAGGAGATTCCTGTTGCTACCCTCTTTTCTTGGAGTGACTTGCTGTAAAGTCCCATCCAACCAAAACTGCTGTGGAAAGCGCTGCAGCCTGCGTCTCTCTTTGGCAGCTGTCCATAAAATAGTTTAAAACAGAAACAAAGAGTGCACCTGTAGACTGCAGTCGCTCTCCAATAAGTCCAGCTAAGTGTAAAATTAGTTGAATGCCTATGCTAGTTATTCTGAAGATGAAGAAAAAGAAAGGAAAAAAAACACAGCTGCCAAAACTCTGTAGCCCTGTTTTCTTGGTTTTTTGTGTTTTCCAGCTCTTCTGGCTGTGGGTAATAAGCGGCTACAACTTCTCTTTGCATACTCTTCTTTATTCTCCTGTTAATCTTTCCCAAAATGGCCTGACAGCACAATACATCCAGCTTCACTCTTTCTGGCTCACAGCAGAGTAAAACACTGTCCCTCCTAAACAATGGAAGGTAGGAACTAATTAGCTGCTAGGCAAGGGGAACAAGAAGAAGCAACTTAAATACTACACATGTAAATGTAAAATTAAAATAATAGCTAATAATTTTAAAATGATAATGAAATAAATCAGTATGTAACAGAAAAGCTAGTTCTGGAAGTCCAAAATTTTACAGTGGGTGAGAAAAATGGCCTTTTTCACCAAAAGCCTAAAATTTTGTTGTCAGTTGAATCTATCCTTCATTTAATGAATCTCAATATTGACTATCCTTTTTGGAGAATTGCAAAAATAACCACTGATTTTGAGCGAGGCGTAGCTTTGAAGACCTTGTTATTAGTCCTTGTGAAAAGATTTCCTTGACGCCCATTTACCTCAAAATAAGTCAGAAGCTTATTTAATTCAAAACTCTGTTCAGTGCCATTATCAGCATTAACATTCAATCAAATAACCTTCTGTGATGTGAAAAGAGCTACAAGTAAAATACACAACCCTGCAGCTATTTGCAGATCAGAGTTGCCACCTGAAGGCTCTGCATTTACTGTACTCAGATGCTCCGAGAAAACAGGCTCAAGCAGGTCAAGTGGACACAAACAGAGAGAGAGAGAGAGTCAAAGTAAAGCAGTCGGCAGTGAAGACATCCTGCAAGCTGAAGAGAGCCACATATTCATTTCAGGAGTAGGTGGACTGAAGTAAATCTGAGATAAAAGTTTAGTGAATATGAAAACAATTACAGGTTAGCTAGAAAAAAGCTTCTGATGGGACGTCCATACTGTTCACTGTGTTCTGATTGTTTAAGTAGGTGACTGTATACTAACACTTTGACTCTGCAATTTGCCTTTGGAGTTTTTTTTTTCCTGCCAATTGTCAATCATTTGTTGATGAATGCACTCAGGTTGGACCACTGTGATGGCTGACACTCAGCGACCACTGAGCCCTCTACCATCATGACACTGTGACTTACATTTTTTCTGTATTTCAGGTAGTGTGTCCTCTCAGAGTTGCCATGAGACAGGAGTTGTTGGTGAAGTTACTTTTTTTGACATTTGGGAGAGGAAATAAAAAAGAAGCTGTCGCTGCCAGCCATTGCACTACATCTATGTGTTGTACTTTTCTTTTTAAACTCAACTAAGTTACATATATGTAGCACTGAGATGAAGACCCTTTTAGAGCCACTAATCAAGTCAGCATCCATCACAAACGTTTGGACATTCAATCCTATAATGCACCTTTAAACATACAATGTTAATAGGATGTAGGTCAGAAATACACTTAGTGTTTTTGTGACATGTAGCCTAAAAATGCCACAAACCTACCTCATTTAAATGATAAATTTAAATTTTTTATGAAAAACCATTGACATGCCACAGTACTTTGCCATTTTAAAAGCTAATAGTGAAAACTGCAAGGTTCAAGGTTAATGGGTTTTTTTTTATTATTGTTAATGTCTTTAACTGTTATTTTATTATTTCATCTTTAGTAGCTCTCAAGCAACACAGATTAAAGTAATTGCCATGTTTTAATCTTTTTTGCATGAAAAATTGCTCAAACAATTCCACTTGCTTGATCAGACAAGTTGCCAGCTTTACTTTTTTACCTGCCATGTGGGAAATCCTTGTTGTTTAGACTTGCACTTTGGTGTCACTGTGACCTTGGCACTCACTGCCAATCAAAGCATCATCCCCTCCACACAGTTTGTCAGGACTGGGCTTATCAACTACAGAGAGCATCCGGTTACACCACGATGTCTTTCAAACCACAATCAATACATGACAGCAACTGGTCACCACCCTCGCTGTGACCTTGGCCTTTCCAGTTTGTCTACACTGTCACTCAGCTTACAGAGGATCAATAACAAATTGTCTCCTTTCTGCCATCGGCCCATCATCAACCCAACTCTGGCGTTTGAGGTTCATTTATTGGTCCAAGGTCAGCAATGAGGACAATAGTGTGAGGGTTTGTATTTTTACTTGTGTTGCTGTATCGAACACCACATGCAGAAATCAATAGGAAACAGCTAGTTATTCCAGTCAATTACTTATCAAGATGACTGATAATAGCAAATCTATAAAAACAAATCCATAATATCTGTAACTATCTCTCTTGGAAAACCTCCAACTAAGAATTAAAAATAAGAGCAGACATTTATTACCTTCTTTCACTGTATATTGTGTTCATGGGTCACCTCTCTAGCCAATGCTGAACAATAGTGAGCCTCTTATTCTACCTTTATGTGAATAAATTACAGATAAAAGTGTTTGGATGACGTCTCACACTCACTGAACAAAGCTCTCACATGTAAAACCTGAAATAGACCTTGTGATTTAAATACTGTACAGCGAAATGGATCGCTTTAATGTACTTAATATATGGAAGATCTTCACCTCTTCCCTCTTCAAGCACAACCAACACTCACTGGCAGACAAATCCAAGCACCTCATCTATATTTAATTGATGGCAGACTATTTTAAGGGAGCATCTGCCCTTCTAGTGGCAGGATAGACTCAGACTAAGGTTGCTGACATTTGTGAAGGGAGAGCATGACACTAAGATTAGATCTGAGAGTACAATGACATTATTAAAAAAAAGAACAAAATGACTACATTATTCCATTACGCACCGCTGAAATATCTTCCACAACATGATCAAGACTCAGAGGTAAATCATGATCATTTCAACTACATTTTGCAGGAGGACAGGAAAGAAATGCAACCAACAGAGAGGAAAATACCTCAGCTTGGCAACAACTGAGTTTAAATGACAGAGGACAACACATGGTATTAAAATTAGCTGTCTTTTTTTAACACGAGGGAATCAAAATGCATGAAAAATGTAAAAGGAGGTTGTACAGGCATACACAGAGCCACAACCCAGCTTCTAAAAATACCCGTGTGTGAAAAATCTGTTTATTTCCTACGCTTGCGTTCCCCCAGAGCAATGGAGCACCCTGGGCCTACATATCCCCCAGGCCTGGCCTTGCATTTGAGCTGTGACCTACATTTAATTCCCTCCACAAGGACAATGTTGGGCTTGACTCCTTGGACGACTTTGGGTTTCTGGCTGGGAGCTGAGGAGTCGTCTTGCTTGACATCTTCATCAGATCCGGTTTGGTGGTGTGGTGTGGTGTTTATCAGAAACGTGTCGTGATCTTTCTTAAATCTCACTGCTTTCTTCAGTTTAAGAGCTGCAAGTGAACCAGACTTAACCACTTCTTTCATGTTAGTACCAGGTTTCCTTTTCTTTTTGCGGGCTCCAAAACACCCGCAAAGCTTTAGAGACAAAAGGGTGAACATGACTATATGCTGGTTCTACCGAATCGAATAGAGATCCAGGTGAATCTGTCCAAATACCCTTGAGCGTCACTGTTAAAAATGGTGAAAATCAGTCCCACAAAGGGAAGCTGTGGCAGCAAAATGACACCAAAGTATCCATATTCATCTCCTCTTGGATCAAATAATCAGCTTAAATGATGGCTTGAATAAAGCAGTCAGAATTGCTTGTCTTCTTTTGCGAATTCTTTCTTGGTGGTGACAAAACAAATCCTCTGTTACATTATCTGAAGTAACAGTAATGCAACACAATGTGGTAAAAACAGAAAGAGACACGGCAACTTTCTATTTGCTGGACAAACCAGGAGGAGGACCTTGTTCTGACCCCAGGGCTTCTAAGAGGAGTGAGGCTGAACGACTGCTCCACCCAAAACTGAATTTTGTCAACAAAATGCAGACAGGCAGATGAAACGATTAGCCTGTGCAACCTGGACGAGGCCTAAAGGGATACGAGAACATGTCATGAAAAATGATTGCTGACAATACCAAAGATCCAAAGTAACAGAAAAGAGAAAATGGTTATTATCATAAATTAGATCGAAAAGAAACAAATCCTTACATTTTAGAAGCTGGAAGCAGCAAATTTGGGGGGGTTTTTTTGCTTGAAAAATGACTGAAACAATAAATTGACTGCCATAATAGTTGTCAATTAATTTTCTTTCAATCCAATTATCTAGTAGTTTTCAAACTGCGGTTTGGGGACCAACAGGGGTCCTTCAGTGGGTTACAGGGGGTCCCCAGCAAAAGGAGAATAACTTTGATCACACTAGGGAAGAAATGAGAGTTTGCTATTTTGATTGTTTGTCATGTATGGTTTGATCCTTGTTTGATCACTGATTGACTATGAAGACTTTTTTAGATGATGGTAGCAAATGAAGAGTCTTTGGACTACTGGTTGGACAAAAGAAGCATGTTGGAGACGTAACTTTGAGCTCTGAGAAACTGTAATGAGCATTTATCTTCAACCCTAAAATAAAATATTTACTCAGTGAAGATTTCTTAAGACAAAATCCTCTCAGACTGGGGGTCTGTGGTCTAATGCGCATTAGCTGCAGAGTCTTTGACATGAAAAAGTTAGGAAACCCCTGCACTAATCTAGTAATTTACTAATCAAAGCAGTTCTACTGTGCAACAGTCACACTGAGAGACTCATACATGTCAGCATGTCACTGCCGGTGACATAACATCAGTTATAAAAAAAAAAAAAAAGAACAAACTGGGTTAATGCACACATGACCTGGATGTCACACTGTATGCACATATTTAGCAAGTCTGTGCACACCACAGCTATTCCTGTGCATGAAATTAGCACATTTCTGCAGCATCTAACTAGTATAATAATGTTTATGACAGGCTGCAAGTAGTCAAGTAACTCTTGGAGACACTAACTTTATTCCTCATCATGAACGACTAAAAATTCTGCACTCTGTGTGTCCTGTCGCTCAGCCAGTTCAACCTAGAGTTACTCAACATAAGGAAGGTGAGTGACTCGACCAAACAAGTTAGTCAGGCTCTTAAGAAAACACACCTTACCAAACACTGTGACAGTTAGGATGTGCCTGAAAGCTCATGACTGCATCAGATAAGAATATTATCATGCAGTTGGGGTGTTGATTCTGATCAGTTTACATTGAGACTCAAAAGACTTGACTCTGGACTGAAACCCTTACAGCAGGTCCATTCAATGGGCGGCCCATGGGCCCTTGAAAAACCTCAATCCAGGCCTTTGATCATTTATAAATATTAAAAAAGTATAGCATTGTGATTTTGTTTGAATGCCCTGCTACCATTCTAAGTTTATGTGTGTTTACATTGTTTATTAGAAGATCACCATTTAATTAACAGGCTAATTATCACATTCATTGGTTATGTCTGTTGTTGAGTACAGAGACACTTACTATTTTAAAGCACTTTAACTTTGGCCATTTAGGAGAGTCAAATTGAAAATATGTTAAATGCAAAATTGTTTATTAAATCAACAAGCTTCTTCTGAAAGGTGCATTGTTTTTTTCCCCCCGTACTTTCACACATAATCTTTCTTTTCTAATTGTGAAACTACTAAACTGGAGGGGGGAAAAAGACTAAAAAGGTGCATTGTTTTACACATTTGAATTCCTAACTTTACAAGTCAACCATAGAAAACGTAAACATCCAGCCCCTTGGCACTTTACTTATTTTTCAGATGCGGTCCTTCTAAAACGAGTGACTGAATGGGCCTGCTTTACAGTATCTCAAACACCAAATAATCAAGGCAGTCTTTTCCATCACGAGCCATCTTTCCATTCAAGGCAGGCCTTCAGAGTATGCCCACACTACACCAACAGATACACAGACTTCAGTATGACCTAGATACAAATTGTCTTCAAAAGTCAGAGGGTTCAGAGACACGACGTGCACAGTAAGGTGGAAAACACCTTTAATTCAGAGTGTTGCGGGTTCATTCCTTGGGCAATTTAAAACATGGGGCTGAAAATAACCCATAAACAAAACATGGGGGTGGGGGGAGATGATGATGGTTAACTGATCAGCACCATGAGTGAAAAGTAGGCCATCATAAATGTGTTTGGCAATGATTCATTATCATAATTGTTCTATTAATAGGCCCAGCTATTCTTATTCGGCTTGTGTGCTGGCATCCAGGTCATTCAGGACAGGAGTTATTTGAAAGAGTGCATTTTAAGTAGTTCGACATGGAAACAATGGCAGTACTCAAATTCTGACAGCATTTCTGGGAAATTTGGCATTTTTCTACAAAGACACATGAATCATTGACAAACATAGAGTTAAATGTATGTGCTGTAGCTTAAAGAAGAAGCTGTTATCTGCAAAGCTTGATTAAAATTTTCATGAGCGTGACCCAGTGGATAGCACAGGAGACCCGTGGTACTCGCTCCCTCTGCTGCCCTCCCCTCCATCGAACGCTGCTCCTGTCACTTCATTCTTTCCTTTCTCTCCATGTTTTCTTTGCTCCCTCTTTTACTGGTCGTCTCATTTGTTCCACTTCTTCAAAATCAGTAAGTCTAGAAAATCTCTCTTTTAATCTTCAAACCACAATTCATCCACTCTGTCTTTCATACAAAGAATATTAAGGAAGTTAATACCGCAGACTCCTCCACCCAGCCTCTGATCTGCTCATTTTGTGTTTTCTCTGTCTCCAGTACGATTGGCAGATGTGACGGCTGCCTGTGTGGCCAGGCAAAACTGTTCCTGCTTTCGGGTTTGACTAGAGGACAACTGTGGGTTTTCTCAAGCCGCTGACTTGAGTCCTGCCAAGAGCCCAAACTCCATTTTGCCGCTCTGATGTTGATGATGTCATGTAATCCAGAAGTACACCAAATAACTACTGCTTCATTCCTCTTGGCTGCCACTCATTAAAATGACCAGTCATACTGAAATCCAGATGTGGAGGATAATCAAGGTTCTCTAATATTTTACATACAGGGAAACAAGATTCAAATGTTTTGCTTGTGGGGTGATTAATTAGAATAATACTGGAGATACTGTGGAGAATAGAGAGTTGCAGTGATTAATAAATTAATTTTTTAGTTGTCAACTATTAAATAAATTGAGTAATTTTATTTTAAGAAGTCAAAATTCTCAGATTCCTGCTTCTCACATGTGAATATTCCCTGGTTTCTTTACTCGTCCATGGCAGTAAACAGAATATCTCTGGATTTATGGACACATTAAGACATTTGAGGATGTCATCTTGGGCTTTGGGAAACACTGATCAGCATTTTTAACCATTTTCTGACATTTTATTGACCAAACAACTAATCGGTTAATCGAGAAAATAATCTAAAGAATAATCAACATTGAAAATAATCATTAGTTGCAGACCTATTATGTCCCAACAACCACTCATCATCCATACAGCCTTAAATCCAACATTGATAATTAAGATCTACATTTCAAAAGGCACTCCACCGATTTAGCATTACACTCCTATAACGCTTTTTTATTCCACAGATTTGCTTCCTTGTCAAAACTTAAAGCCCTCACTAACCACAATTGGTGTTGTGACGATTCAAAAGTTTGGATATGAAAACCAAGTTAAGTATCGTGATACTTGACAGCAAAACAATACTTGAACTGAAACGATACAGGTTTGATACTCGATAGAACAGAAATAGAATGTTTACAAGTGACATTAACCCGGGACATACAGTACGCTGCTGATAAACCATTAAATCTGAACTATTTCATACACATGAGGACAAATTCCTCATCCATTTACTGGGTCAAATGATAATATGTATTATACACCTCCATGTATTCAAAAAATTACAAACCATGATTCTGCCAACAGGCCATTTCACCTTAAACACTGCTCCACAAAATCAGTCACATATTCTAGCCAGAGGCATGATGTATCAGCAATGTTATGTTCGCTAAATTTACATAAATATAACTTGAGTCTTGAGAACACAGTTCAGTCAGAGGCTGAACTGAACACAAACACACAGCCTCAGTGCCTGCCCTTTATTCGCAAAAGCAAAAATATTGACGTGCAACAAGTACTGAACGTTTGAAATTCTAATATTGAACCATTTCTAACAGAAAAGCATCAGAAAAGTTTCTAAATGGATGTTCACTCTGCAACACTATGCAGCAGAACCAGAGACATCATCATTTTCATTCCACAGGTTCTTCTTCCTTATCAAAACCCGAGGACTTCACCTCAGACTTTACCCACAATGCAACCCGACCACCGACAGTTCACTCAGATATTGGGTGTTTTTGCTAGCTGCAGCTAATGTAAGCTCGAGCATCTAGCTTGTAGCAGTGATGAGGAACAGGTTACGGGGTAACTTCTTCAAACTTGCCATCTTTAGCTCCAACTAATGCTGACTCAAGTGACATCACTTGAGGCAATTTATCAAATTTCATGCAGCAGCCCTCTGGAGCCACAAAGGGCTTTATAAAACGTCTTTCACATATGCGGTAGAGCAGAACTTCCAAAGACCTGTAAACAGACTTTGATGTGTAAGACTGGTCCAGTTTTTCTTTAACTAATGAATTTTAAGGACCAGTGTGTAGAATTTAGTGGCATCTACAGGCGAGTGTGCAGACTGCAAATGTCCTCCCCCTCAAAACACAGAGGAGAACCTACGGTGGCAGCAAAACTTGTGCAGAACTCAAAACACTGTATGCAGATATAAATGGCTTTTTCTAATGCAACTAAACATCTCTTATTTTTAGGTGAAAACATGCTCATGATTATCATATTTCATTGCTGCCATATTCTGCCAACAAAGCACTGTGAATCTTACACACTGCACCATTAAACATGAAAATGTTGTCAATGTGAATAAAACACAGCAGTACATTTGACACAAATGCCTATGGCTGAAAAGCACCATTAATGTCAGTTAAAGAAGTCAGGAACAGGTTAAAGTCTGGCTTATTCTGCTTTAGCATAACTCAGAGGTAAGATGTGTGTATCCCTCATTTCTTTACAGTCCGTAGTCTGTGCACGTCTCAGGAGAGAAAGTGGAGCGAAGGGGTGAAGCAGTGGGCCAATGTGATATGCACGCTAACAGCTCTGGCTCCCTTTCTAATAAAGACGGGTGCCTCAACATATAGCAAGCAAATGCTTTTCCTTAGTCTGGCCTGTACTAAGTGAAAACGAAATTGCCCCGTGCACTGAATCATGCTGCTTTGAAATGAAATTTGATGACTGTGTTACATTAAGGGCAGGCCTAGTAGTGGATTGAATTAGCCCGCTGTATGTCTTTCAAAGAGTCCAGTCATTTCACTTTCAAGTTAAACTCATTGCATAGGCCTTCTACTATATATCCTACACAGACAGCAGCAGACCATACAACTGTGCAAGAACACAGATGTTCTCCGTAAATAATACGCTTTGAATATAAACTATTTGTTTTAACTTAAGTTGAGATAATTTTATAATGATTCAAAGTCAACTTTTCTAGTCAAACAAACCATTAATTCAGTTGTACTTGAGAAAACATGTTCAAAAAGCTTAAGATGTTAAGTTGAACCAACAACTCTTCAGTCAGACTGATGAACATTACAAATAAATTTGATTTTCTTTTACATTTTCAGTTTGAAACTTGAGACTATAAAAAATAACACTCTCTGGAGAGTTTACAACTTTAAAACTGTGCATGCTGGGAAGCTGATCATGTTTCTTTAGTAACTTAATTTAATGAGTCCATTGAACACTGTACAGCACATTCATTCAACTCATTCAAGACGTCAAATTAGAAGAATTAATGTTTATAAGTTCTGAAGTGTTCTTAGAATAATTTAAGTTTAATAAGCTTGAATAAATAAAACTTGTTATTTACATTAAGGGTAGGATTTGTCCCAGCTGTTTGTGAATGCACCAGAAAGACTGCTCATTGTTGAGTCTCATTTTGGGTTGGTAAAACATCCCGCCCCCCCAAAATAATAATTTCTAAGGAAATACAGGCAGATGGCATGGTCTGTGCAGATACAGACACTATCCCACATTTCCAGTTGGTCATAAATGATGATTGAGATGGATTATACGAGTCTATAATTGTTTTTTAGGAAAATGTTTATATATATTGCCATCAAGTTTACGAGAAAAGATTAGTTGATTCCAGCAAATTCCTGTAGGATCTTCTACAGTCTACATGAATGCTTTTACTCTGAAAGGTATTCATGTTTTTGTTCTATGGCAGCCAGAGTAAACACAGCAGGACACTAATGGAGGTAACACATATTAAGCATGTGGATAAACACTGTACAATCATATCAAATCATTCTGGTGAAGTCTGGCAGACATGTTTGTTTCAAACTGATCACATTTGGCTGGTTATGTTGGGTTCACTGTAGCATCTGTCTTGATGAAATAGGTGGCCATATAAAGAATATTGTATGTAGCTGGTGGATGATCACACAGAAACAACAAGGATAATGGCCCTGCCTTGAAAATCTGGCAACACTCACAGACCCAACTGTTGTGCAGAAGCTATTACAGAAGCATTTCTCTAAATCTCCACAATAAACATGCTCTGATGTCAAGCTAGCCAGCTACTCCACATTTTCCAAGAAGACACTGAGGCATGTCTTTATGGATAATGTTCAAGAAACAGATGACTGTACTGCATGCTTGTGCACACACACAAACATAGAGGGGTAGTGGGGGGGGGGGCTAGCAGCAGACTCCCCGTCATATTCCAAAACCAAAACAGATCCATCCACCATCTTCGCCACAGCTAGCCTGCCAGTGCACACACACACACATACACACACACACACACACACACTAATGCAGGAGGGGTGACGAGCTGACTGGGGTTTGTCAGCTCGGCAGGGGGATGGAGCCATCTGTCCTAGTAAAGGGTTAATCCAACCAAAAGCACAGGCCGCAGATTCCAGCATTTTCCAACATTTTTCAGTCCTCAAATTTCTAGCTACATTCTGGCTGTATTTTTTGGGGGTTTTGTGGGCCGGAGGAGGGGGTTAAAGACTATCATCCAGCCCTGAAGACACCCCAATCATCCCACCTGATTCTTCAAACTCTAAAAAGCTCAAGATTCCTCCCCATGTTGTGGTGGCAGGGAATTAAATGTCATTTTTGTTATAATTTTTTAATGATTGGTACACAGATACCTTTCATTTGGGATGAAGTGTTTTGAGTCGGGGGGAGGGAGGGTGTTTTCACTGCTCCGGCTGGCTGAAAGAGGCTCGCAATGGTGAGACGATGCACATACAAACACACACTCACACCACACCACAATGAGATCAAAACAGGCCTTTCTCTGGACCTGTGACGTGCTCCAATTTTCCCTTCATAAGCAATGCTTTCAGCTCTAAATGATTCCCATACAGAGGGATAGGAGGAAGAAGAGGAGGAGGGGGGTATCTAAGGACCGGGGGAAGGGAAGGGAAGAGAGATTAGAATAAGAAACAAAAAAAAACCTGAAGGGCCAGTAGTGCAGTGTGAAGCTAAATCAGCCAGAAGCCTGCCTGAAAATGCCCCAGCCGGCCTTTGTCTTTTCATTCCATCCAGAAAAAAGCACCTACAGCAACGTGGAAAATGGAAAAGAGAGGCTTTAAAACGGTACATTTAGAGGGGTGGTGGAGGGGATGGAGGGATAGAGATGGAGGGGAAGGGGGGGTCATCCAGACACGAGATGGATCGAGAGGGAGAGAAAGAAAGAAAAGGATGAAGAAGAGGTGAAAGCTAGGCATAGCATCCTGAAAGCTCCAGACAAACAGACAGGCAGGCAGCTGCTGGAGGTAATGGCTTCCAATATGATCAAGCATGTCAACAGATCACATAGCCTTAATACAGCCATCGCAAAGCTGAGAAACACACACATACTGTACACACACGGGAAGTGACACTTTGCACACACACACATACACACAAACACACACACACACACACACACACACACACACACACACACACACACAGAGGCATCAAACTGGGGGCACAGGCAAACACAGACAGACGCACGCATACCTGAGACAGACAGACTCAGACAGACACACACAGCTTCCGTTTGACCACAACACATCAGCCTCCATTACTGCCAGCGATGTGCCTCCGTCTCCCCCTCCTCGCTCTGCTCCTGATGCCTTCCGCCTGATGCACAGCCATCCTCGCCGCCTGCCTGCCTCTCCATCTCTTTCTCCATCCCCAACCCCCAACCATTAAATCACAGCAAGCCCCTTTCCTCAAAATGAAACACAAAATACCTCAGTTAAGGGGAGCCTGTCTGCAAGGGGGCTCCTTCTTCTTCTCCTTCTCGCCCTACGGTCCACAGAACAACACCTCGTCGACAAGAGACAGAGGGATGGAAAAAAAAATCCAATCAGGTGTGGATGAGTGGAAGAAAAACCGGTGCAGATTCACATTTCCTTCTCCTTTTCCGCCCTCCCCTTCCTTCCTCCTCCTCCCGTGCGTCTGTCCTCTGTCCAGCTTTGGCTTTGTGATGCTAAGCTAATGGGAGCTAAGCTAAGCAGTATCCACACATTGGCTTATAATGCGCTCCGTCTCATACCCACACACACCAATGCTCTCTCTCCTCACTGACTGAGCCCCGCTGTCTCCCGTCTCGCAGGCACCCACATGCACCCGCCCACCTCCCCCCTTCTTTCTCTCACTCCCTCCCCTCCTCTTGGCTGTTCACCCCTATTCTTTCTTGTTCTCACATACCCGATCAGTTCTTCTTTCCTCTCCCCACACCTCTGTTTCTTTCTGCTCCTCCCCAGACACCAGTGTCCTTAGGCACACACACACAAACTCATACACATGCTCTGGGTGTTTAACAAGTTCCAGACAACTCATCCTTGACCAACATGTGAAGAGGACAGGAGTCGAGGGAAGAATCCTGAAGGCAAGTGTGGAGGAAACAGAGCTGAAACTTGGAAAAAACACTGGTGACAAGAGCTTGGCAGCAAGGCATGGACTACAGGGTTCAACGTTGCCCAAGTGGGTCAGAAATCTACTTGTTACTTGATCAAATAAAATCATAAAATGTCTGTAAATAGCAAAAAAATGTCAAACCCATTTTCAAAGTGCACAGTGATGTCTTTAAATGTCTTAGTTTATCAGTCCAAAACCCCAAAACATCCAGCTAATATGAAAAAAAAGAAAAAAAATCCATATTTGAGAGGTTGCAAAAAAACTTTTCTGACATTTTTGTGTGAAAAATTACTTTAACCATAAATTGATTATCAAAATAGTTTAATAGCTGCCAGATTTAGTAGCCCGCCATGGCATTTTACTTGTCACAGGCAAGCTGGCAATCCTCACTGTTATGATTAGAATAAGGCTAGAGCTGTTTAAATTTATATGGCAGACACAGCTACTCACTATTTCTGAATCACCAGGTGTTACAACCCTGGTACATAAAGCGTATCCAAGGGCAAGTAACACAACGCCAGCAGGATGTCAGCGGGAACGAGCTGAAGAATCCCAAAAGAAGGAGATCAAATCCCAAAAGAGGGAGATCAAATGTCTCGTTGAAGATTCAAGACAAAATATGCACTAACAAGAACAACACTGATTCTGCTGACTCAAGCTGACCAACTGGCACACATCTGTGCAGGTTTAACAAAAACAGTCTACTCTGCATGCATGTGCAGGATTAATTTGCTACGCTCTGTGGTCAATGGAGGGGGTTGGGAACAGCAGTGAGAAAATGTAAAATAGAGGAAGGTCAAAGGTCATGTCATGTGCCATTCTCTTTCAGATAGCCTCTTAAATGTGTCCCAAATCCATACTTTAAGGTAGGCTAATCTAAACAGGAATTTCACACAGTAACAGTGTTAAGAAGACTCAGGAATATTAGTACGCATACTGGATTTTCTGGGGGTTTTGAGTGTGGTGTTGATGGACAATTCTGGTCCACAATGCAATACGCATATGAAATTGAAGAGTGACTCACAGCTGGAAAAAATTTAACTAATTGTGGGCGGTGGTGAGATAAGTCCAGAAACATCCAAGAAACACAATAATGAGGTGCTAAATCTTTGAACAAAATTTTGCTTTTTCTCTTTCTCCAAGTTATTTTTCCAAATTTCACTTTGGCAGTGATTTTCAAAGATGAAGCTGTTTTCAATTCCTGCCATGCCAGGGTTTATAGGTCCTTAAAAAGAGATGCCAGCATCCAAACACACAAACAGGTCATACCGAAAAGCTGTCCTGGCAGTGCAGTGCAGTACAGCATGATGATACACAGCATCTTTCGACCACCCAGCCAGATCAGCTTGGCGCGCTGCCTCAGACCACCCCAGGAGGAGTGGAGGTGAACAGGGATGAGAGCCATGCTAACCCAGAATGGACTTAAGGCTGCTCCTGGCTAATGTCTGGCCAGGAAAATTAAATGAGCAAAATAGACCGGTCAAGCAACTTGAAACCAGAGACAGTTGTGACCACATCTTAAAGACACCTGCTCCACAATATCCATTCTTGATATGAACGGGGGACAAAATATTAGTAATATATCTTGTTATTTTGTCATCAGCTGTGAGTTTTGTTGAAGCTGAATACAGTATGTCTCTTGAGTGGTAAAATTATGTAATATATAATATAATGAGATCATACAATGTTTTTTTGTCATTGTCAGACTGAAAGGCATTATTATCAAACTCAGGAAACGCAGTGTGAGCTGCCATTTCAACTAATGGAAATGAACTATTTTTCAAAACACATTCAGACACACAGAGACACAAATAAGCACCCACATTTAGAAATACACTCTATATAGCCTGTTATGAGACAAAGGCATAATTTTCTCAGACTACCCCTAAGCCTATCATCCTGCGTTTGAGTGCAACAGTGTCAGTGATTGAGTGTGTGCATACAATACATGACGTGAGAGTGTGTTTGTGTGGGTGGGGCAGTGGGGCTATGAATCTGTGGGACTCCACCCATCATTCACTCAGTTTGACAACATTCCTTTGACTCCCGTTAATGGTGTTGGCTACGCAAAAAAACTTTCAATTCAGCTCCTATTGTTCCCTTCACAGCCCCCTTTTGATCTACCTGCAGCATGCTGGGATCACTAGTTCCAATGTAACCACACAGATACCGGTGTGGTGTTTTGTCTCTTGTCCCCTCCCAATGGTTACGTATATGAGCAAGATTTGAAAGATTTTAAACTCATTTATAGGGGAAGGAAAACAAAAATAGGAGGGAAGATTTCAGTGTATATACAATCAACTAAATATAGTCTATTTAAAATCAGGAGCCATTGCCAGTCAGACAGAAAAACTTTTCCAACATGCATAAAATAAAATAAGAACACTATAAGAAATATACTAATTGACATTCTTGCTGAGAGTGAGATGAAAGGATTGATGCAACTCTCATGTTTGTATGGTAAATATGAAGCTACAGCCGGCAGCTGGTTAGCTTAGCTTAGCATTAAGACTTGAATCAGGGGGAAATGGCAAGTGTGGGACTATCCAAAGGTAACAAAATCTGTCTACCAACAACTCTAAAGCTCACTATCACTTTGTGGTTTTACACAAGGCTATCTGCTGGACTACTTCCTGAAAGAGCGAGCCTGATTAGTACTGCCTGGAGTTGTGTCATCAACTCAAGATTGCCAGGCAACCAGCGGTGGGAAGTTACCGCACCATGCTCAGAAGGTACAGGGTCAGACTAGCCAGTCAATTTCACCCCTTTTTCCAATATTTTGGTGTGTTTCAGAAGTCAGAATTTATTAAGTAAGTCATAGACAAAGTACTGTCCAAGTTCTATCTGTGAAAATATTGTTACAGTACATGCAAAATACCACACCACACTTTAATTTAAAATGTAAACATGACTCTTATAGTATGGTAATATTAAGCATCTATGATTCCAGTCAAGTCTATTTCAGTACATATCAGCAGCTTAACAAGAAAAAGGCAATATGATTCCTTCACTGAGTGTGACACCTTAATTTTACAGTGTCCACTTATATATGATAGTCAGTCCATTGATTGATCAAACACTCCCAAGTCCAGTTTAGAGTTCAAGTTTGAACAACTACCTTTATCAACTATCTTTCATGCACCTTTCCCTATCTTAAAACAAAAGTTGTGTCGAATTGTGGCCATCACTTCAGCTGTTGGGTGAAGTCACATGCAGGGCAAAACAATCTTGGCTTTGTGATTCAGTGTAATTCAACTGAGAACTGGTAAAACAGGAAGGATCTGTCACTGGAAAGACATGTCCAAATGTGTTAACCCAGCCTTGACAAAACAACATCCCTTGTGTAATGCATTTCAAACAGTGGACACACACACAGACCATTTGACTGACATACATCCTCTTCTTGTGAGATAAAAGTCAACAAAGCCAAAGAGAGTCTCAGTCTCAAGTTCTCTTTGCTTTCTTTTCCCCATCTTGATTTACCTTCTGCTGTTTAGGAATGCCACCGTGAGTGAGAACATTTCTTTTGTTCAGGTGACACAATGTGATTGCATCTGAGAATGCAATCTTCAACCTCACCAAGCAGCAGAAAGGCTGCTGTTGTACACACACACGCACGCACGCACACACACAGGCAGGAACATGCAAATCAGCCCCACACAACTCGTGTGTACATATGTTTATGTTAGCTTGACTGGCTAGCTGGAGCCAGCGTTGATTTGAGTGTGTGAGTGTTTTTGCATCTCTCTCTCTCTCCTCTCCACCCATCCCCCTTCTTGCCCCCCTCCCACACCCAAACTCCACCCCACCCCCATCTCCATCCCCTTGGCTTCAGCCCCCACCTCCCTCCGAGCCGCCCTCTTAGCCTATATACGGGTCATCCAATCGTCTGTGCTGCTAGCCCATCACACGCGCACGTGAATGCTAGCCCCTGCAAACCTTGCTCATTTGAGAGGCGAGCACCAAGTCATCAGCATCACAACAACCACAGCAGACAATACTGCTACTTGCCTCGATGCAGGAGAGACCAGAGCTCCCGTTTCAAGGCTCGTAGACACAGAATGCTGAACTGTAAAATCAGGTGTAAGCCAAACGGAGCAATCGTCTCCTCTTCTTCTCGCTGCGGCTCCGATTAACTGGCAGGAAAAATGAGGGAGAGCGATACAGAGGGAGAAAGGGAGCAGCAGAGGCAGCGAGAGGACGAGAGGCAGCGTTGTCATGAGTTGGGGGGGTCAGGAATGAGAGTAGGGTAGAAGGGGGTGGAGGGCTGGTGGGGATAATGGGAGATTGGGAATGCTGAACGCGCGGATGGGGTGACCACAAGGGAAGCCGACGGACGCCTCAGCAGATGGGGGAGGGTGAGAGTGCTGGGCTTCATATTTTAACAGGGTTATGAGAACAACTGACTTTTTGGAGATGTGAGTAAGGAGTCAAGTTTATGTTTACAACCAACTTCATGAAACTTGTATGTCTTAAGAGACGTACCTGAAGGTGGACAGGTCTGGTGAACTTCATATACTGAATCTCCAGTGTAGTTTTATAAAGTATTAGTTAATTCTCAGACTGTCTTTTTGTAGTTTATGCTTGCAACTTTTTTAAAAACCTTTTTCTGCATGCAAATGATTCCTGCAATTAGGTTTTTCTCTATTCTAAAAGACTGTCCCACTAGTTCTGTCAGGACTGAACAGAATACAAAGTGGCCCTCAGTAGTGTTGCACATTAGCCTGGCAACCAGACAAAAACAGATACGTCTGCTCCCACACCCATTTGGACAGATTTCCACCTGTCCTGGATCTCAGTGGACCAATCACAACTGTCGATATGGGGTGGGTTTGGTACAACAACTGTACAGAGGAGCACAGCCTTACCGGCTAGTCAGGGGTTTTCATAAGCAACTGAGACGGCTGCTGCTGTGTTCGTCACTATTAAAACAAGTGGACGGTATATTTTCTCTTAAAGAAGAGCAAACAGCTGCACTAGGACTGAACAATTGATGAAAATGTTGTCGAATCTGTAATAAATAAATAAATCTGTAAATTCAAACTGCAGGCACAATATATCAATAAAGAAAACAAAACAAAACATTCACTAAATATTGCAAATCGTACCGTGCTCGCAATACCAGTTAAAATTATCACAACTGGATATTTTTAAGAAATCGTTCAACCCTGAACTGCACTTCAAGCTTTTCAGGATTTGGTAACATGTTTCATTACTTTATTTGCTGGTAGGACTTATAAAGACTACAGTATTTTTGTATTTATTCTATTTGTATTTCATGTCTATTTTAAAAAGAAATGACTAATCCTGAGGAATGTTCATGAGCATACTGGCCATGTGTAAGCTTTTCCAATTCTAAACTATCCAAAGGTAAGCTTGATGTAGTCGATTCAGGGACTATTTATACTTCACCTGTTGACAGACAACTCTCAGCTCATTTCTCTGTGAGAATTTTGTCTCATAGTTTGGTTTACTGAGTCGTTGAATTGGTGTTATGAATGAGTGGCTCAGAGTAAACAGTCACCAGCACAGTGTGTTCAATCCCTGTTGTGGCACAGACAGCACTGCAGTCCAACAAACATAACTGGCAGTGCTCAAAGGTGGGAAGCCAGTGAGGGATCATGTTATTACCATTTCCCTTATGTGGATGTTTAGTACACTGGTGCTGTTCATAATATTGTAGACTAGAAGAGGAAGTCCCATGAAAGTGCAGAAAGGCTGGTTGAGATGAGTTTTGTCTGATTTAGTAGCAGGAAAAGACTCAACAACCACAGCCACACTTCTCCATCTGTTTCTCCACCTGCTTGCTGTGCATTAATCACACCTACACCTACACATGCACATGGACGGTGCTTTGAACAAACCTTTGGACATACATCAACATGGACACACACTGACCTCTCATAATCACAAGCCAAATCAGTCACAGCAAATCCATTTCACATATGCACTAATATTAATACAGAGAGGTACATAAGCTTTCCTGTACAACTGCTGTGTTGGCCTTGCGTTATTCTGTCAGTGTAAAGGGCATAAGGGACTACTTATTCATGGACTGTGCTGTAACATGCACTCCCTTAATAGAGTACAAAGCAAAAAAAAAAGAGGTTGCAGTAAAGTATTTATAAATTTTATATTCTGGTGAGAGCGTCACCCTCTAAGTGCATGACAACAAAAACTTTACAGTCCTATAAAACATATGGCCTGGGGAACACCTTCATGCTTTGTTTACTCCCAACAACACCAGGATTTTTACAAGTGTGCCATAGACCACTCAGTGATTAAAATGGCCATTATGGCCAGACCCCCACCCTCCACCAGTGTCTGGCTGACATATGGCAGTGGAGGTAATGCAGATAAAGGCCCTTAAACGTGCCTCCTGAATACAGATAGTAATTTGTGTGAGAGGGCCGCGAATAAACTAATTGAAAAGCCAACGGATGAGAACCATTAGGGAAAAGCATGGGTTTGGGGACATAACAGTCTGAAATTAACTGCAAAACAAAACAAAAATAAAAATCCAATATGCCACAGACTTGAAAAGTGAATGGAGATGAGAAACAATGAAAAGAAGTTACTAATAAGAAAGATGTTTTTTGCATGCAGTTAATTTAATTTTGGTACTCCAAATAAGTGTTTATGTACAACCCAAATAATAACAACTTATACTCAATTGAATACAAACTGATAAACAGATTTTTGTAAGTATACATACATTCTGAATTTGATGCCTGAAACCGAAGCAACAAATGACTGGGAAAATTGCTGAATGCTCAAAAACACCTGGTTGAAAGAGGTTAACTGGTAACAGGTGATACCATCATAATTGTGTATTAAAGGGTCATCCTTCAAAAGCTTAATTGGTCACAAGCATGGATGGAGTGAAGTTCAGTACTTAGTGAAAAACCGCAGGAGCAAATAGTCCAACAGTTTAGGAACAACATTTCTAAACACACAACTGCAAGGAATTTGGGGATTTCACCATCTACAATTCATGTCATTAAAAGATTTAAAGAATCCAGAGAAAACTCTGCACTTAAAAAGCAAGGCCAACACCAACACTGAACGCCTGTGACCTTCAATCCCTCAGGCAGCAATGCATTGAAAACTACATGACTGTAGAACGGATACTACACAGGCTTGAGAGCACTTCTGAAAGACTATCATGCAATGTGAAAGCCATATATAAACATTCAGAAACACAGCCGACCTCTCTGGGCCAAAGCTCATCTGAGATGGACTGATGCAACTTGAAAAAAGTGTGCTGTGGCCTGATGAGTCCACATTTCAGGATGCCATCTAAGGATAAGAAGGACCATCTAAGATCAAAAGGCAGCATCTGTCATGGTATGGGGTGCGTTAGTGCCCACGGCATCATGGGTAAGTGGCACAGCTCCGAAGGCCCCAGTAATGCTGAAAGGTACACACAGGTTTTGGAGCAACATTTGCTGCCATCCGGCCGACGCCTTTTCAGACACGTCCTTACTTATTTCAGCAGAACAATGCCAAAACACATTCTGCAGTGTGGCTTCATAGTAAAAGAGTGTGGGTACGAGACTGATCTTTCTGATGTCCAGACCTGTCTCCCATTGGAAACGCATGGTGCATTATGAAGCACAAAACACAACAACAGAGACCCCAGACCTCAAGTTGTATATCAAGCAAGAATGGGGAAGAATTTCACTGTCAAAACTTCAAAACTTGTGTCATCATTTCCCAAAGGCTTACTATTCAATTGAATATAGGTCAAAAAGTATTTGCAAATCATCACATTCTCTTTTTATTTAAGTTTTACAATGTGTCTCCACTGTTTTTAATTCAGGGTTGTATAAAAGATGAAATGATGACCAAAGAGCACTTGTGGAATCTATAGATTCTAGTACATGCTAATACTAATACATATTCAGTAAATATTCAAATGGCATTTTTCTCTTCCCCCTCTCTCTGTCTTCATAAGTGATGGAATCATGGCAATGTTGAGCCTGGCTCTGATTGGTCCATGCAGCTGATTTCAGTGTTACATGCAAATCAGTGAAATCCAAAGATTGGCATCGTGCAGCATGGTTCATCAGTCTAACACAGAGAGAGCTGCACAGTTATCTCATTTTCATTCTACTGTTATGGTGCTAATGGCACAATGTAGCATTCTTAGTACCATCACATCCTACTAGAGCTGTTTTTCATAGCAGAGAAGAATAAAACACTTCAAGTATCTACTTCAGCTTTTGTGCGGCAGCTTCAAGAGAAATATGCAGCATCAAAAAACAAACGTCTTCAGATCTTTTGCGACAGTCAGGAAGAAAACAGTCCAAAGACAGAAGCCTCTGTTCCTGGATTACACAGCCGGCTCTGGCAGAGGAGATGCTGGTTTGTGATAGAGGGTGAGGGACTTGGATGAAGCCACAGCGCCTATAATTACTGGTGCTATTGATCCCGTGGACATGAGATACTACCAGCCTATCCACTGTGGAGACACCAGACTTTCCCTCTAAGTGATCAGACAATATTAGTAAAGCAAACGCCATGCAGACTGGATAAATGGTGGGTGGCTGACTTTGTATCAACTCAATGCTTGTTATCAGCTTTGGAGACAAGCGGAAAAAGTCAATTTTGGGATGAAGCGGGATGATGTGTGATATAGCTGATCAACCCACAACACGAGGTTAGTTCCAAGGAGGATATGAAGTAATCAGGCCGGCTAACTGCACAGCTAATGCTGGTCAAAAGGCGAGTGGAGCCATGTTTGGATTAGACTGCATTACTATCTAATTAAACTGGATTATTTCAAAGTGTCTGTGTGAGGTAGCTACAGTGTGTCATTAAATGAATCTAAAACTAATTATAACTGGAGATAAAACAGTGGCTCACACTGACCTAGCTTGAATGGGGTTTTGATTTTCGTGATAGTACATGCACAAAATATCTCTGTCTTTGCCTTTATTCCAGAAGAAAGACAATATTCCTACTAAGCTGTTTACATGACTAATCAAAATTAAAGTCATCATCACCAGAAGCAACATTCAGTTATGCAAACATTGTATTTTCTGTCCTAATATTTATTGGCAATGTAATTGATGTGTCTACAGAGCATGAAAAAGTTTTTTTTGGACAAATAACTTATTTCCATACTCTGTTACTGTATGTTTTTATCTGTCTCTCTTTATTGATGTTTAGTTAAACCACCATCAGTTAAAGTGGAGGTGGTGGTGGTTTAACATGATTTCAGAGAGTGAAACTGTTTTGCATTGGAAATACAAACTCTACAGAATAGAAACTCTCTATTAACCATGTCATAGGAATCATGGAGTTAACTTTTTCCCAATAACAATGAGCAACTTCGAACAGCAGAAGTATTATTTGTACTTTTCCGAATAACGCATTTGGATTCAGGTGCATCTCTAGTGCAAACTTTGATTATGGAAAAGCGGAATGGCTGGAGCCCCCTGAGCCATTTTGTGTGTGTTTCTCACCAGAAATGTAGGCTTTTCTTATTTGCATGCACCTCTATCACAGCCTTGCAAAGAGCTGGCCAGAAAAGTTGCAAGAGGATGTGTAGTGCAGTACAAACTCCAACTGGGACACATTTTCTGAATATGCTGTATACATGCCTAAAGAACACTCCCTAAAACCAGAATACTGCATATCTCACACAGTTTAATTGGAAAATGATACATTCAAGGCCTAATTCAGAATATCCAAACAGATTATGTTGTTTATGTGACCTGTATAAAACCAGAAGACCCACTGAATAATAGTGGAAAATGACTACAGTGAACTTCTGTGGGAAGACTGTGTGTAAAGTCACAATATCATCAGGAGCTGAGAGAATGGCTCACATAAATGCCAGGACTCAGAAAGCGTGAGATAAAGGAATATGACAGAGAGATGTGTAAGACGGTCATGGACTCACAAGGCACGGCGTGACGGTAGAGGTTGTCTCGGATGGTCTGCTGCAGTTCGTGGTCAGGCGAGGATTTCTGGAAGCGCTGGCTCAGATAATGCTTCAGGTCCTTGTTCAGCTTACTTCCTGTCATTGTGGACACAAACAGGAAAACATGTGGTAAGTGCATCAAAACAACTAAAAATAAGGCTAGCAGACATAAACAGTCAAAATGACGCCATTATAATTCACAGTGAAGTGTCAAACAGCCGCACAGTTTGGCTCCCACAAAAAGAAATACACAAGTTTATCCTGTGACCACAGCAAGTGTGCGCATAGCCGTGAATTGTACACATGCCATTGTCGCTCAGAGGGGTATCTGGCTGCAGGCTCTCCCTCTCAAACCAGCCAGGGCTAGCCAAAACTAAGACTGCTAGCCCTACGACTAGCACTGTGAATCAGCCCTCCCACTGCTACACCATCTGGACCTCAGACACACATTAGGCTACTGAAGGGCAGCACGGCTGGAAAGTGTACGTGAGTGTGTGTATATGTTTATGTGTGTGTGTGTGTGTGTGTGTGTGTGTGTGTGTGTGTGTGTGTCTGTGTGTGTGTGTGTGTGTGTGTGTGTGTGTGTGTGTGTGTGGCCATTACAGCGAGTGTCCACCTTACAGGCAGTGCTCATGTGTGCAACCACAGCACAAACAGTATGACAACATAAGAGAGAATAAAAAAAGAGCAGAGACGCATGATGTCACACCAAAAGAAAAATGAGAGAATTTACCTGATGAATATGACAAATGTGATGATCTCAATTCAATAACAACGCTGCTTCAGGCAACAACAAACATCTTATCACGTTCTATATTAGTACATGTCCCGTTATTTATTATCAAAATGATTTATCTCCCATCTTTGCATGGCTGCTGAGACCATTTTTAGTTGTCTTGGGCAAACAACCAGTCATAAAAGGCCCTGGATCCTGTTTCCATGGAAACTGTGTGTATGTGTGCGTCTGTGTGTGTGTGTGTGTGTGTGTGTGTGTGTGTGTGTGTGTGTGTGTGTGTGTGTGTGTGTGTGTGTGCATCTGTGTTTAATAAGATGATTGAGATTGTTAGCATAGTACAGAAGAGCATTCTGCACTGGTTGGCAGAATGATTGTAGGTTCATACAATACAAATACAATTGAAGCACAACATGAACATCCCACAGACATGATATGACTGCTTTTTATTTTATTAATGTGAACCGAGATTCTGTCTGTCATTCATGTCAACGTAAGTAACAAGAGTGTAGGAGATGGAAAAATGTAATTATGGATACACCGATACTCATCAGATTGTCAAATCATGTTTAGAAGCTGTCATGCTCATACTGCAATTAAAATGTCAATGTGAAAAAAAAAAATTTACTGCCATGCTTTTAGCAGTCAGTATCTCTGTCTTAATATGTCAGTTCTCTATGACAAGTATTTAAATGCTTAAATTGCGTTTCTTTACACATTAAAAATAAGAAGGAATGGAATTTTTGAAGGCAAAGCTCTCAAATAAATAAATTTGATTTTTCTTAAAAGGAGAAATATTCAAGTCCACAGGAGAAGTCAGTATTTCAAGTTACCTTAATCTCTGATGACATATCATAGTAAAAATATGGTACGTATTTTTTTAGTTTTAAGTTGAGTATTTCTAGACTTGTATCTTTTATTATATTTTATTGAAAGCATAATTTTATCATATTAGTGTTCCTTTTTACGACATATGATAACTTCAGTCCCACGTCTACAAACATATTTCACTGAAGAAATTAGTGATTTATTTGATTAACCATAATTAGTCTCACAGCTAATCAGCAATGCGGCTGTTTGGGGTAAACAGTCTGGGAGAAAAGGTTGAGTCTTTGCCCCACCATCTAAGCTCCTCCTGGGAAGAAATTCTGCTCCTGGCCGTGTCCCATCCAGACATATCAGTGTGCGGTAATCCTCACAACAGGTCACAACGCTCAGGCCAACATGAGAGCCGAACACACACCCTGATGTGCTCTAGTACACACCAGTTACTGGAGAGCAGTGGGCCCCCAACTGGCTGTGTCACCGAGTTTTGTGTTGGTGGATCTGTGATCGAAGGGGCCACACAGGAAGAGATGAGAGCGCTGCTGGGATGGATGAAGGCCTCAGCAGGTATACAGTCCTAACTAGCTCTGTACCTACCAACTATTTTTTTGAATGATTAATCCATCTATTATTTTTTTTTTGATTAATCAATTAGTCTATTGATTAACTTAATTAATTTATCAATTCATCTATTTTTCTTTTAATAATTCAATTATATAACAATTCATTTACCTAAAACACACATCAAAATCTGGTCTAATTACTATTTCAATATTTTATTCAATCATAATCCTGAAAAATAGACACATTAGAATAATGATAGTGGTGGCAGATTTTAAAGTTTAATTTCCACCCTATTTAACAGACTCCATGTCAGTTGCCTGATCAGAAAAATATTGTACCTCAAATTCAAAAGGAGCTGTGATGCAGAGTAATTTAATAACTAATCACTGTCAACCCTTCACTAAACTGGACAAGCAGTATTTTGACTTAAAACTTAAAGTGTTTATAACATGAAGTTATTTCATCACTGGAGTTATATGTAGAAAAGATTTTCACTGGCAGTGTATTTTTGCATTAGCGTGGAGCAAAGAAATTATCTTTCATAGTTTTTTTTGCAAACTGAAATGAATTACAGGCAGTCTTCACTGTTAGTTTTAGCCGTTTCTGGCTCATGATGCTCAGATGATCGTGAACAGAAAGTACAAAACGGCAGAATAACACCTTTAGATGACGCATGCTTTAAAGTTAACAGCAGTGCAGACATGGGGTGTGATGAAGAAGTGACTTCCACTAACATAAACATGTTCCACGTGTTGATAATTCTCATATGTTGCACTTGGGTGCTGACACAAAGTTAACAGGACGATGAGGACAGATCGCTCAGTGCTTTACTTCTGCTAAAGAGAGCCAAACTGTTACATCTCTGTCTTAAATACTCCCACACTTTAGGTGATTGTGACAAAACTCGCTCTCTGCAGCTTGTTATTCTGGTGAATCCATGGTCTGACCTGGCGTAGCAATCTATAGCAAATCAACATATTTTTGTAATCAATGAGGTTGATCACATCAATGGATCGCCCCAGCCCTAGTCCTAATATATAGCTACAGTCTTGCTAGACAAGTTTTTGCACTCAAATCAAATTATATTGAAATGGCAAATTCATCAACACTTATTTCCCTGCAGAATACATCCAATTATTTCACATCTTCTGTGGTCACCACAATGTCTCATTATTTGTACTCCAATGATTTTGTATTGCACTTCCATAAAATAAGGTAAGATAAGGTAAGATAGGTAAGATATGCAGAAAGATTTGAAACTACTAACTGAGATCATAAACTCATTATGAACATTTTTACTGAGGTAATAAATCAAAGAAGTCCCACACAATTGGACTTGTTTTTGCAACCAGTGTAGTCGCCCCCTGATGGCCACTGGCTTCACTTTTCAGACCTGTGGGCTACGTCGACTTCTCTAATACAGTCTATGCTTGCAACAGATTTAGAAAAGAATAGCCCAAAATTGGAAAAACAGAGGCCAAGAAATTCAGTCTCTTATACTCTTGTATAGGTCAAGCTCCAAAAATTCTGGATCTTACAACTTCCACTCAGCAGCAGCTTCAGTTAGCCTTTCAAAATCCACACCCTCAGTTTGTTTGGTGTCTGTGCACATTTCAAATAAAAAAGCACAATCTTTCAAAATAATCCAAAAAGCCCTCTAAAAAGACACATTAACTTTGAAGTTTTTATACTTCTGTTAATCCAACTTTTGGCTTAGTCATGTGCAAGCAATATTACGACAAATGGTACCTGGGCCTACAGTGGCAAGCTATTTCATTTAGTCTGACCCTTCAGTCAATCACTAGGGTTTTAACCTTGTGAAATGTTTGTAATGTAATGTTTGCAACAGAAATGGGCGAACTCTGTAGGTTGGGACAGGTTGATCATTTTTGTTAGTCACAATAAAGTGAGCTAAAAGGATGTTGATATAATGAAAAAAGAAAAGAGGGCCAGTTCACTTCCAAAAACTGACTGACAGGCTATGTGCTAGATTTAATACTTATAGGCTAATGTTTTCAGTAAAAAGTTCTTGGCAATTGCAGATAAAAGTCATAATTTCAGAAAGTTAAAAAGTTAGTTTTGGACAATGGTCAATGTGAGAAATGTTTAAGAAAGTTAACTAAGCTTTTCTAATGTGGTTTCCACTGGCATGAAAACAACAACTCAAGGAGTTGTTACATAAGCTTTAATCTAGTTACGTAGATTCTGTCCTCCCTCCACTCTTTCTTTGTGTTTGCTTATCGTGATCGAAACAACGTTTTACTGAAAATGAACAGAAATCCTTCAGTGTGAATGAAGAGGCCCTGAAGGACTACCACATTCACTGAAGAATACATGGCATACCTACGTCCTGTTGTCGTCCCTACAATGGCCTACAACAGTACTTGCAATTGATTAGCCTATAGACAGATGTGTGCCTGACGTCGGCGTATTGTCAGCTTAATTCAAGTCTTCTCTTTCTCATCCTCTTGGAAAATAACTATTCACAAAAATAGACTATTCAACTATCAAAACCACTAATCGACCACTAATAAAACCACTGTTTCTCCAGCCACTAGTCAACTAGTTGACTACCTTTTGGCAGTAGTCGATGACTACTAAAATGCAGTAACTGTGAGTGCCCTAACTCTTTATAAAGTCATCAGGTCAAATGTCAATTAAACATTTGGTCTCTTCCTCTCCCCATGTGCTATTGTGGCTCATTTTGTTGTGTTGCGTTGTTTTTCCTTTTTCCAGTTCTGACGATAGGCTTCCAGATTTTCCTGTAATTGGTCTGGAAGTCCAAACCATCCAAAGTATGTTTTCACATTACAAAATTAACTAAATCATGGTTCAATTTGACCCAGAATAGTCTGGACTTGGATCCGAGAAAGATTTAACTGGTGCAGAACCTGAAAAGCTGGCTCCCAGCTGGAACTAAAAAAAAATCTATGTTTTCCTTGGGAACCGAAGTGGGTGTTTTATTTCCTACAGTTTGTTGAGCACCCTCTGTTAATGACAACTTTTATCACAATTGTTATGCTCAAAACTGGTAGAAATGCAGGGTGGTTCAGCAGATAGCATCAAGGTTGTAATGATCCTGAGCAGAAGAGAACCAGAGTTTATGTGGTGGACAAGGGTTCATTGTACATAATTTAAACCATTCTGTCTTAAAGTCGCCCACAACAGAAAGTTTAAGTATCGAGCCAAATGCATGCTGCTGCAGGAAAGACACACTACCTTGAACAATAACCTCAATGCCCTCACAAGGAGTGGAAGATAACTGACCACTACCTTTCACTGGCCTGTGCCAAGATGTTGGCTGGGACCAAAGTATATATGAGGTCTGGGGAGTCAGCGTGGCTACCCAACATAATATATTGTTTCTGCTCAAATACCTTTCCACCACATTTCCCTGCTCTTTTCTCTTTCCTGTCCATTACTTAAAACAACAACCGACTACTTAAAAACCACTCTCCTTAAGTGCACCCACAATGTGTAGATTTCAGTCTTTTACTTGGCTCCCAGTCGGGTTTAGGTTGGTCCAACTGGAATGCAAATACAGTCGCCTGCGTTATCTTAGAGATCAATATACTCTGGATGCTTCACCAGCAATCTGTCACCCTTCTTATGTGCAAGAAGGCCAAGAAGATCACAACTCACCTCTGTTTAAGCCTATAAGACAGCTAGTCAGCTCCTTCAAACCAGTGCCAAGTATGTTAACACCATAAGCCCATTAACTGCTACTGCACTGCCTCACTCTGTAATTGCACTCTGCGTATATAATGACAAAGCAATGCTGGTCATGATGGCAGATTAGATGAACCTGAAACACAATATTATTCACTTTATTTGGTATCAACTAGAGATGTACAAGCCATTTTTTTTCCCCAGTTCTATTGGGATTCAGAAATCTGAATCTGGATTTCTGTCGATACTGATATTACACCAATACCAATGGCCTTTTTCTTTAGATGAATATGATGATGATGATGATGATCACTTATTTTTACTAGTAGTGGTAGTAGTAGTAAAATTAAATGAAGCTGAAACATAGCACCAGTCTGGAAAGCTTGTGTTGTTTGTGTAATGTAATGGCATCATTAAACCATTGTGGTGCACTGTACAACTGTGGCTTGTGACATTCACATGTGCAGCTGATAGACTGAGAGACTGTCCTCATTTGCATCATTTCCAGTGATGCATTGCTCAGAGATTAAGTTTCCTATCTACTGTTACAAAACACAAACAGTACTTTTTGTTAGTGTTTGTAATGTGTTTGTGCAGAACATTGTGGTTTATGTTTGTAATTGTCATGTTTGTGCTGGTTTGTTGTTACCTCATGAGTGAGGTGGCTGGTACACTTCTTCACTCCAGCTGTATGGTGACAGTAATGCAGAACCCATTTTCATTATCTTGCAACTAATGCTGTGTAGAATTGACAACTGACAAGGTCTGAGTGCAGTGTTTAATTGATTAATTATCTGAATTCAACTCGATTCACATGCAACAAATAGCAGGCAGCCAGCAGGGCTGGGTTGGGAGAACATTCGGCCCAGCAACCACCCACCCAAATCCCTCTGCAAACAGATAATTAGAAAAGACATATCCTTCAAACACAGCCCACCTGTTATAGATTTTCTATAAGCCCCCTAAAACAAGCAAGATTTTGGGAAGGAGACACGCAAACCATGACAGAAGGGAAGTGGGGGAGAAGCGGTTTAGGCTAAGAGAGAGAGGGAGAGAGGGGCAGAGTCTGTCACACACACACAGAGAGAACATCAGAGTAAGCCAGACAAAGCATCAAAAGAGTTTTAGACACAGCTGAAATGTGAAAAGCTCCACTACTTTCCAGGCATCTCCCATTGAGCCCACCCCTGCACCCCTCCGCTCTGATCAGCCAGCCAAGGCCCTGCTCAGACATGCAGCACCAGACATGGCACCAGCCAGACCCTCCGCTGGCAGTTGACATCTGTATTCACAGCATGGAAAAACCAAACTTCACAGAAACTCGATCCTCCTGCTCGTAGTGGGAAAGGAAAGGTCTGACCGATTTCTGCTGATTTGGAAATGGCAGGAGTCACAGAGTTGTACAGGCCCTTCACGCTCCAGATGAGCAGTGTCATTACATAGTGGAGAGCCCCGCTAACTTGCTTGATATTCAAAACCTACAGCTACATTTATGCTACATAGGAGTCTTTGTATGACCCGAGTGCTGTTCCTGAAATTAATCTTAGTTGTGTGTACGGCTGAAAAGTAGCTGAGGTTGTCGACTCAAGACCTGGGCTCAGGCCAAAATCCAAACTTTCTTACACTTGATTACTTTTACTGGAAGACGCCACGTAATGGAAGTTTTATATGCTGTGCGTGCACTTCCAGAGGAACATTCATCTGAGAAAGACATTCTGAGTTTTTTTTTTTAAATAACTGTTCATAGCTTTTTTTTTTTTTTACAAAATATGAGGCTATCATTTACAATATGTATGTTGTGCACACAGGACAGAAATATCAATTTAATTTGGAATGTTGTTTTTTGTACAGACTTTCACATTTCCTAGAGGATTCCGATGACGTTGATGATCACCTGACCTTCCCCTGACATTCCCTCCAGAACTGAGGGACCACAAATGGGGTTGTTAACCATGAGCTTGACATTTAAGATTTTGGTTAAATGTTTCCACAACTGCTGGACGGATTGCCATGAAATTGTGCACATTCATGTTCCCCTGAATAAAGTGGAAAAAAACTGTTGATTCCTTAATTTTTAATCTAATGGCATCAAAAAAATTCAAATTTGTCCCGTAGTTTGGTTTCTGACCAGACACCTGCATTTCCAATCAGCCTCAGCTGTATTTGGTGCTTAGTTGTAGGAAATGCTAGCATGCTTACACACTAAACTAACACACACAGACAGAACACACTGCACCTGCTTATGCTGTCATTGTCATTGTGAGCTACAGTTCCAACAGTGCACTGGTTTCACAGAAAATTGACAACAATCATACCATGTCTATTTGCTTATCTATAAAATTGAATTCCATCATATTTCTGTGCTTCCATTTAAAAATGGTTTCAAGTTTTATGGCTATCGGGACACAATATTTTGTTAAATTATAATAAAGTGTTTGTTCACTCAAAAACCTTTTTTCATTCCGTTGGGTCATTGTAACAGCAATGTTAATACTTATGTAATACAGTACACCGTGAAAGCATGATATTTTCTGAGACCATTATCATGCTGTGAAAATCTCATACCATCGAAATCCTATTATGAGCATTTTAGTATGCTGACTTTAGCATACTAGATTCTAGTGTACTAGACTCTAATTACAAGTGACATTGGTAATGCATGGCCTTCCCAGTAATAAATAGCTATATTTGAAAAGGCATTTATACAGAAGCATCTCAGATATGTTTTAACTTCAATCAGTTCACTGGGCAATGGTAGTCACAGTCACCCTCTTAACACAAAGCACCAGTCTAAGTGACAAAGCAGAAAACACAGTCATATGCCATGGTGCCAGCCTGTTTTACACTTAGCCAAGTCAGATTTGGCAGCGCCACCATGTTTGGCTGGGCACTGAGTGTTGTATCGATGTAGAATACACAAACAGTCTGGCATACAAGGTAACAAACATTTTTTCCCTCCTCTCTTCAATTGTCTTTTTAACATCAAGGGACATGTTGCCAGGCAGAGGCTATGATTAGAAATACAGCCTTCCTTCAGTGGGCTGTTTATTGTTAAATTTAGTTTCTGCAGAGTAGAACATTGTAAAGAAGTGGGATTTAGAGTCAGCGGGATCTGTGCCAGTCAAACTTGACCCACTACAAGCTAAATTTAGCTCTGAGACATACACAGGCCATCCAAAGTCATGTCTTAAGTAATCAAGTTATAAGTGAGCAGTCCATCCATGGATCTAATTAATCAGTTAATCGGGGCTAATCACCATTTAATTGATTCAACCAGCAGCAGCTATCTACAATTAAGATTTTCATCACCACTGACCAGAGCTTAACCATATGTCAGGATGATTAGGAGGCCTCTAGAGAAGTCAAAGAGAGCTCAGTCTGACCCTTAAACAGTTTAGGGATCTGATTTTTTTTTGTCCAACTTGTTAAGTGCAGGTTCAGGTGATTACTGGCAACAAAAACACCATAGCTGGATCCATCAACACCAGCGAAGTTGATGTATGATGACTGACCCGAACTGCAGCCAGCTGAAAGTGATTCTAGAGAAAATGCAGATGGCAAGAATGTTTTTCCTTCCAAGCCCCTAAGTAAGGCATTTGACAAAACAGCATTATAATCAGCAGCTCTCTGAACAAGTCCAAACCAGACGGCAGATATGTGGAGAGGACCAATCTCTCATATTCACACAGGAGACAGGTGTGTGTGTGTCGGTGTGTGTGTGTCCGTGTGTGTGTGTGTGTGTGTGTGTGTGTGTGTGTGTCCGTGTGTGTATGTGTGTGTGTGTGTGTGTGTGTGTGTGTGTGTGTGAACATCCATATCTCTGAGCTCAACACTACCCCCTATGTTCCTCTATTAGATGTGGCTTGCATCACAGCAATGGACGGGGCTCTGTATCCATGGTAACAGCTGCCAGATGAGTACAGACTGTGGAGAAGGTGGTGACGGTCACAGCCATAGTCTGCTGCCCCCATCTGGACTAAGAGGATATTACAAAAACAAAGGAGAGATCTAGAGACATAGACAATGAGCAGCACTGGAATATTTACAAATGTATCTGTAAATGTTTTCAGTATAAATGGGTTCCTCAGTGCAATGTACTGCGCTGTATTTAGAATTTATGAGATGATAAATGTATGCATGTGTGCCATATTCAAAATAGTGATGGAAAGATGGACATAATAATTGAAATTTCACATAATGAAAGACTTTAAAGTGACAAAAATAACCACATGACTTCTACTTAAGCATGTATAAGTAGAGCTACACAATTACTCAAAATATTATGGAACTTGCATTATGGCCAAGTGCAATGTAATATAATAAGGGCTGGGCCGATTGATGACAGCATCATCCTTTGCAATTGTTGACAGTCATGGATCACTAAGCCCTCTGCCACCGTAACACTGAGGTAGCATGTCCCCTCAGAGTTGCCCAAGTTTTGTTTTTAACATGTGGGAAATAAAATAAAATAAGAAGCTGCTGTTCATTGCACTGCGTCTGCATGTCATGTTAATTATTTTCTTTAGAAAGACAACTAAGTTACAGACGTGGAGTCAGGACAAAGACACTTTGAGACTCAGAAACAGTATCATTGTCCATCGCGATGTTTTGCTGTGGTCATCATCATATGCCAGTTCAGTAGACATCACCCAGCCCTCAATCATAGACTGTTTTTTAAAAAAAGGATAAAAAAATGTGTGACAAAACAGCATTATAATGATATACTGTAGTGCTGCAGAGATATTGCAGCCTACAAATTCAAATTCAAACATTCTTCAGATGTAAGAAAACACATTTGTTTGGTACAGACCCCAACAAATGTCACATCATCATGATTTTAATATTTTTTTCAGTTAAAATGCAAATTGTGATGCAAATGATCATTCCTGTTAATTGAGTATCATATCACAACCGTCATACCTGTCAAAATAAACACAACTGTTCAATGCAGTTCATATTATCATTACAGTTCTCGTTTTTTAGCTGTCTTGTCATCTTTACAGTTCTTGTGTTTGTTTGTTTTTTAATCTCAGCCAACTAATATTGCTCCAAACATGATGTAGTAACATATTCAGTATGTTAGTGACTGCAATATAGAGAAAAACTTTTCCAAGTCTCGTGTGGCAGGGACAAGTAGCTTTCCAATCAATCCTTATGAAGACGTGAATTATAAATTAAGCAGGAAAAGCACTCAGGCACTGAAATACTGCATCATATGGCTCTATTTTCTCCATGGAAAATCTGTTGTAACAAGCAATGTTGTTTTCTCTGATATAGCAAATAAAAACTCAAGGCCTTTCATGATCCATAACCACTCCTGATCATATCTTAAACAGGACCTGATCAAGCGTCCTAACAGAAATTGCCTCTGAAATTATTATCCACCCACAATGAGAAGAAATATGGGAAGAATTCAATATCTCAGCTGTTTGATAGTGGTTCTGTAAAATGTGGAGATGTCTAAGTCACAGCACCTGCAGTCATGTCAGCACGACTGTGGAACAACAAAAACTCATTCTTATCCTTTGACATCTGCTCCTTGTTGAGTCGAGATAGAAAAATATCGAATCTGAGGTGTTCGGGGTTAAATCTCTGATGTGTTTTCAATCCTGTCTATATGGCTGTGTATCCTAGAGCTGCTCGCCTGTTTACTATGTTCTGGATTGCTTTCATTGATCGTTGTCCTCCACGCAGGGAGAAGAAATCCTCAGAGGATTCATTTCAGCACGTAGAGCAGCAAACAGGACTGCAGTAGAGGCGTCAATTTCACCGTTGGTGATGGCGAATTGAGGAGCACATACATGTGACTTTATATGTGTGTGACCATATGTGTGTGTCTTACGTGTGTGCGTGTCTGTGAGGTATATTTGAGGATTCAGATGTATTCTTCTTTACATTATCTTTATTTACACAATACAAGCGCTTGTCTAATTTGACAAACATCAGCATCCGTGTGCCAAAGACTGATTCGTGGTTTATGCATGTGTTTAACACAATGCTGTGAGTTCCACATACAGTATGAGCTTCTGCGATTGAAGCTGCCTTCAAAGAGGCTTGTGAATGAGAGGATCCATCATCTGCTGACACACAGGAGACCTTTGCATTTACTGTCAACAAGTACTGCTGTGATTTTCAACACTAACATGTCCAGAAATATAAAGACAAAAAGTATAAACAAGTATATAGTTCTTTACATTCAACATTTTCAAGTTATTAAACCTAACCACTAAACAAGAGGCGTTCTTGATGCAAGGTTGAGATTTGCACAGCTAATGGTGTGATTATTGACTGACGGATGCATAAGCCAGTGGGATGCAAGTATTTTGGTGGTAATTACCTCTCTATCATGGCCTCTCCTCATTGACAGGTGGCTTTTCAAGACCAATGGGAGTATTAGTCTCCTGTGACAGGCCAGCTGATTGGCTCCCAGATTTAAAACGGGTCCCTCGGCTAAGAGGGCAGATCAGCACTTTTACGCAGAGAGAGATGGTGAATGTTAGCATGAGAGAATCAAGAAAGACAGAATGAGAAAAGAATTATGAGCAGAACAGCAGGATGACAAGAAAAGGAACAACACTATAAAGGTTGGTATGACCAAAGATATGTTTACAGCCAGTGAGAAAATGTGACAGCAAAGGTCTTAGTGCGTGTACAGGTGAGACATCTAGACACTGATGAGGAGATCCTGGGACATCGCAAGCTTTAATCCTCCACACAGTCCAACTATCATTTAGCAAAGTGCTCACTACACGTTCAAACACAACTAAAGAGGCAAGTGTCAGCAAAAAGAAAAGCCAGCCTTCAGAGGAAAGTCTATCATAAATAAAAGCAACAAGGCAGCGCTCCTCTATCTGATTAAATTTAATTTGATTATAGCATCAAATTCATTTAGAAAAGAGAGGAATTCCCTACTTGATTTAATGCTATGTAGTAATGTAGTTTAAAGACTCTGAACAATGAGTTCAGGAGAAAGAAAAAAAGGGAGGGCATGCTGTCCTTCTAAAATATAATAATATGGACCAATCAATTAGTTAATCATTTATGCAACAGATAATACTTTTAAGTCAACATAATGTATGTCAGTGATTCCCAACCCTTTTCGTTGAGAAATCCCTTTTATATCATTCAGTAAACTTGACAACGACTGACTAAGTCACATTTAGTTTATATAATATACAGAAAAACCGACAAACTGCACAATTAACCCAAATAGTGAATGCAATAACTGCATTAGATTTGGGTAAAACAAGTGATTTGATTAATTTTGAGCAAATTATTTACTGTAAATATTTCAGAGATGAGTTTTCCTTATATTTCTAGAACTTTTTTTTTTATCATACTTAATAGGCTTCTTTTTTTTTTTGACAAATTGTGTGTTTTGATCCCTGACACTTGATCAGTGGTCTCTTAGCTCTTTGGTTGTTTTAGCTGCTTACTGGTAATGCAGGATGCAGAAACTTTGTTAAATAATAACCTTGACTTTATAAATGAATAAAATACTGAGATATAGGTGTACTGTATACCTCTTTAAAAAAAAATCTTACACCTCTTAAAATTATGAAGGCCTGGCAACAACCTGTGAAGCTTTGGCCACCATGGTGGTGGTCGGGACCTCCAGTTCAAGAACCAGTGGTGTCCTATTGCCTGACTAATGGACATGTGAGAGACACAAGTAAAAGAAAACGTCAAAATCAAAGCAGCAGAGGTTGTGATATCCTGACTAGTCGGGGCAAGTGTCCTTAGTATGGGTCAGGCTCCAAAAATGACGGATCCTACATTTACCATAATGCAACTCAATGGTGTCTTTCATTAAACCCTACAAGCCTCATAAATGCCCACTTCTTTCGACCTCCAAACCCACCCACAATATGAGACAGCCTTTATAACATCCAACTTTTAGACATTATACTGCACAACTATTTTCACAGGCGGAGTAATATTCCTTATAAGTAAACCGATCTTCATGCGTAAAGTTGGTAAAGTCATTCATGCAACAAGATAATAAACAGCAACAGACAAAGACACCAGAGCTTGTCTACAGAAACTACAGAGACTCATGGATATACTTGTCTATCACAGTAAAAAAAAAAAAACAATCTGAAGTTAAGCAGTAAAACGAAGCAATCGAGAGAAAAGACGTCACACTCACATAAAAGTCAAGGAAAGACCATCTGCAAATTACTGCCAAAGCCACAAATACATATGAATATACAAATGTATGACTAAGCTGAAAATCTCCAAGTTTATTAGGCCTTTACAGTGGTGAGATGTATTACCATAATATCTTCTGGCCTCTCTCCACCCCTATTCCATTTCACAGCGAGATAAATGAGCAACTGCTGGGGTGTAATCAGAGGCAGTGTGCTAAGTCACCCCAGGCCCTCAGTGGGTGAACACTGTACTGACAGACCAACCACTGGTCTCAGCCGGGGAGGGAGGGCAGCAGAGGGCGAGGAAGGGAGGAATAACATAAACAACAGGAGGGAAGACGGAGAAATTAAAGCCAGAGGAGACGTTAAAAGGCAGAAGGCGTGTATGAACAGAGAGCAAAGACGGGAAAACAGACGGCCATGAAGAATGAATGAAAGATTACAGAGAGAGGATGAATCGGGGGGGGGGGCGATGACCTGGGAGGTTTCTTCTAAGTTTATTCATGTTGGAGGGAAACACCGTCCTCCTGTCTGTCTACAACTGTACAAGCAACTGTGGGGACTCCGTGTCTTCATCAAACATTTCCTGGCTTCTAATTGGCCATGTGGGGAAGAGTGGGTTCTTGTCTATGATTAACCAGGGCAATCTCATTAACTCAGCCACCAGGGGGCAGATGTCACTCAGGATCATTAAGAGTGAGGGACAGCTCGGTAAGTGTGTGTGTGTATGCTGATTACTGGATGACTCTGACTGTGTGTGAGACTTTTCATCGTAGGTGTGTGTTAAGTGTGTGCCTGTGTAATAAAGTTGAGCCGCCTTCATGGATTCATCAGTTCTGTTTTTGAGCTGCAACATGATTAAAAACTTTATTGCCCTACACTTGAACTTTGCAGCGCTGGTTTGCTCTAGTTTACTCATTACAATTAACTGTCTTTTTTTTTTAATTAACAGATTAATAATATATTCAATAAAATGAAAGAAAGTGTGATAAAAAGAGTGATAAAGGCTTATCCCATTTCCCCAGTATTGCCTTCAAATTGCATTTTCTGTCTGATAAACAATCCAAAACCCAAGAAAATTCCATTTTGAATGACTTAAAATAGAAAAAAGCAGTAAATACTTATTTGACAGGCTGAACCTACGGATTATTTGACATTTTTGCATGATAAATGACTTGATTAAGACACTGATTATCAAAACTGCTGGTGAATAATTGACAGTTGCTCTACTACAAAATGAATCAACTGAACATGTCATCATTACAGACATGAGTCTGTTAGGACCCAACAGCTCGGTCACTGGGTGTGAGTGCTTTTGTTTACACTCAGCTCAGCAGCCTCTCAGTGAACACAACTGAACCGGGACTGAACAAAGCCTAAGAGACCAACAGAGGCCAGCTTGACAACAAGCAACACAATGCAGAGGTGGTTTACAGGAACTCTGACCAGAACTGTGACTCCAGGAGACATAAAGACAGCAGGCGGGGGACAGGAGGGGTGTGAAGCAGAGAGGAGCTAAAGGAAAGTCGGGTATTAGAGAGGCAGCGGGGAGCCACAATATTTTCACATCTAAAGCTGTGGATTAAGGATTTATTTCCAACCAAATTAGAGTTGGTGATTGTTGAATGGTGGAAAGACGAACTGAGACGTTTTTGGAGTGTTTTAATTTGTGTCTGTCGTGTTTAATGAAGTGTGTTTTACAATGAGTTAACAAAGCAATTAAGCTTGTTGTACTTTGGTAAAAGAGAGAAACTTGAATTCAGAAGGTCTACTGTGTATTATGGACAATAGGTGTAAGAATCTTTATTTTTCTGACATTTTGTGAGGGGTTTTCGTTGATTAGAAAAGCTAAGAGAGTCAGTGAAAGTAGAAAATTCTGCTCACACACATCTGTCAGCTGAATCTACGGGGGATCAGACTATTGCCTCTTGACGCACAAAGTGGTATTATTGGACAAGATGGGCTCAGGCTAGCTGATTAGCATGATAACTAACAAACTAAATAACTAAAATTCAAGGTATCAAGCTAATTTACATTTATAATATTTATTATACACAGATATCACAACTGTTACTTATTCACTGTTAATAATGATCATACATTTTTAGAGCATTTAGACTAAAATTCTGTCCATATCTCACACAGTGCATCTTTAATTATCTATAAAATGGTCTACGATTTCCTGGAAGCCAGCAGTGATGTCTTAAATAATGTTTTTTTTTCTTTTTCTTTTGACTGGAGGAGATGAACATTGTCACAGTTGAGAAGCTCGAACTAGAAATTGTTTGGCATTTTAGTTAAAAAAAAAAAATGCACTGATTGATTAATTTCTTGATTGTCTCAGCTCTATGTTGCATTTTTAAATTTACCTATGTTTGAAAGTGTGGCAAAGGTCACTTTAGTTTGTTTTTCCTGCATTTTGTGCATTTTCATCACTGAGTTCAGCCTTAATGTTGATATGGTTGAGTACTGCTTTCTGCTTTATCACAGTGTTTTCCACCATTATTTGCTGTCCTCTCATTGTCATCCCGAGGTCGGCAGTCAACTTATCTCGTTATCTCTTTGCCTCTTCCCTTCTTATGTAATTCCTTACTTAACCTCTCTTCCATCCTTATAATCCTTATTTCCTTTCCACAGCCACACCCTGTCAGCTGCCAACATCCACCTCTAGTCATCTTCCACAATCCATCCATCCATCCATCCATCCATCCATCCATCCGTCTCCCTGATGCCTGAAGAGAGCATGACTGACCCACTTTGTTGCCCCTGTCACCCTGTCACACTGCTGACTCAAGACACGCTCAAGATGTTGTGTGCATGCACAAATACACATGCAGCCTAGCTTTTGCGGATGAATACATTTGGCAACACACGCACACAAAGGGGACGCTCAAACACATCACATCTGCTCACCGGTCTAAATTTAGTAACAGGATGAAAACACAAAACACATATGCACACACAAGAAACAAGCATGAAAAAAGAGGAAGAAAAAAACTTAAAGGAGTATTTATTCCCTTATGTCCAGTCTGACGGGACAAAATAAACACAAAATTAAAAAAACACACATATCATTTCTAAATTTGTTCATCATTGCCATAAGTGTCCTGTAGGTTTTTCTACTCTATAAGGTCAAATAAGAGCAAACTTTGCTCTTTGGTCACCACACACACCAGGTTTTCTACTCCTGACACAAAGTCGAGTTGTAATGGTCAATCAAGTCGCCTAATCAGTTAGTTTTCGACTAATGAATTAATCACCAGCTACTTTGATAATCAATTATTAAGTTATTAGTTTTGAGTTATTAAGTCATGAAGTCATATTAAGTAAAAAAAAAAAAAAAAAGGTCAAAACCTCTTTCATTACTGCTCTATAACAGTAAACATCTAAAAGTTGTGAAAAAAATTAGACAATTGAGGATATTATTTTACATTACATTATTCATTTTATAGATCAAACAACTAATCAATTAATCAAGAAAATGACAGACAGACTAATCAACGATGAAAATAATCATTAGTTGCAGCCCTGTAGGACACAAATAAAATATAAAGCTAAATTCTGAATCAAAAACATGAATACAAGTATACACACACACACAGATATTCAGAGCTGTGTGTGTTTCAGGGTTGTGGGCTAATAGGGCAGCAGTCACTGCTGGTTACGTCTACAGTCGTTTCTGGGTCAGCATCAGGCAACGCTCATCCAGCGCTGCATCCCTTAACAGCTGACTCCAGGCCAGACAGGGAAGCAGGCGCACACACAAATCTTTGCACACACCGGGTAACATAGTTTTAACACTGACTTAGAACCAGCAGAGGCAGACAAGTATGAATGGTGCACTTGGTATTAAGACTTTTACTTAAAGGAGTAGTTGTGATTATTTAAAGTGGGGTTATATTAGCTAACTATTGATAGTTAGGGTATTAGTAACAGGAGATGGCAGTTGACACACCCCCAGTTTGGAGAAGCAGAGAGGAGTGTGGGAAGTTGTCAGGAAGCTGCTGTTATATCAGCCAAATATTGCTCTTTCCAAACCAACCAAACTCCTTAGGCAAAATCAGTAATTTTACCTCGCAGAACATGGGAGTTGCTGGTCTAGCGCTGATCGATCTGTTAGTTTGTTTCCATTACTGTGTTACTTCTGTGTTTAAAAATGTTAGTTCGGACTCACCAAAGTCACACAAAAAACTAACAGACTGAGGCAGCAGTAGACCAGCAACTCCCATGTTCTGCGAGATAAAATGACTGATTTCAATGGAGTTTGGTTGGTTTGGAGAGAGTGATAATTCTGTTTCAATACCAATTTTGCTTGGATATGAAAGAAAATTGCAGAGAACTAATAATGTAAATTGCACAAAGACTAACTTCTAATCTGGTGCACCACTAAAAATATTGTTAATTAACAATCGACTTTTAAACCCAGCCCTAATCTGGACTATCCCTTTGACCTTCAAAGAAACAAATCTCCATTGCAAAGATGTGAATAAATAAATTAATTTTAACACAAATATTAGGAAGTGTACCTCTGTTTTATCCACACAAAATCAGATGCATTGGCCTATGAAAAGGTTGCATGCACCCAGTCACTCACAAGACATGTTGCAAGTAAACCTCTTGACACACACACAGACTTGATGAACCTAGAAACAGCCTGATTGTCTAGATGGAGGGGATCTCATATATCAATTACTCCACATTGTCCTTCTGTCTCTGCATTGATGCCTTGCGAGTGCATTTGTCCATGCGAGGCTGTATGCGTGCATTGTGCCATGTGCTGCTCTCCGTGTGTGCTTGTGTGCTCACTGCCTGTGAACAGAAGCACACACATATCTGTGGTGTCCTAACACCGTGGCATGTTGAGCAAGATGAAGCCCAGTGAACCATGAGAACAGAAGAACTGTGTGTGTGAGTTAGTTAGAGTGTGATAATTCTGTGTGCGAATGGATTGGGCCTCATAAAGTCATTACAAGTGAACACACCCGTACGCCCTAACAACAGAATTGACATGCACACACAGATGTACGCTCAACACTTTCTCAAACACACTGTCAGCAGCGAATTACGACAGAGGCTCGGGCTGGAGTGGGCCCAGGTCCGAGGACAAGGCCGCCAGTTCACAGCCTTAATCCACCACAGAGGTTTACTTCCAAGCCACAATGACGACACGCTGACGGATGGACACACCTCCCTCTTCTGCTTTCAAATAGTTGCACAGCTTGTAAGCTTCCAGTGCTTGTTGAAAGATTCACAGGAAACAAATAAACGCTTCGTCTACTGTATGTGAACAGCGATCGGCAAATCACGACATAATTAAAAATCAAAAGTGAAAAGTCTGTAGTGCAGGCAGGATAGTCTAGTACCTGAACTTTTTTTTTTTTTTTTACTATGATACCGTGTTATTGGAACACATGCAGAATGTGTCTTGGCATTGTCTTACTGAAATAAGCAGGGACATTGCAAAAAAAGACGTTGTCTGGATGGCAGCATATATTGTTCCAAAACCTGCATGTGCCTTTCAGCATTAATGGATTATGACAGGTGTGTGACCCATGATTTCTAAAAACAATTTAAAATGTGGACTCATCAGACCACAGCACCTTTAAAGGAATAATTAAAAACTTGGGGAAAATATGACTATTTGCTTTCTTGCAAAGTGTTAGATGATCTTTCAGATAAATATGAAACTGCAGCCAGCAGCTGTTAGCTTACCTCACTATCAATTACTACTCTAAGCTTTTAATACACTGTGTGTCAGTTTGAATTTGAATATGTATTTAAATGTTGATTTCACACTGACTTTCATTACAAAAATGGCAGGGTTATACACACAATGAGCACAATATTTGCCAGTGGAATTTCCATTTGTTATTATTTATTTCTTTATTTTAAGTGAAATACAACACATATTGTATGTATTTCCTTTTTATGCATTCCATACCCTGCTTAACAGTAAAGTTTACCACTGTTGTCACAACTTGGTAGAAAATAAGTTCTAAGAACTGAAGAAAATTATTTACCAGAGACACACAGATGATGGATGATGTTTACGTTCTCATTAACTTTGTATTGCTTTTATAAGTAGAATTTTTTTTTTTTTTTGGGGGGGGGGGTTGATTTATTTAACATATTTTTGGGGTGAATGACAAATTTACTTCACTCCACAGTCTGGTAACAGCAGAGACGAGCGCAGAGCAGTGAGCACTGAGCCGTGGAGGAATTTCAGCCAAAGATGAGGATGAGGCTGAGAGTGGAGCAGGGCAGGCCGACACTCCAGACAGACAGACAGACAGACAGACAGACAGACAGGGGATCAGCTGGCTGGGACCTGGCAGCCAGTAATCACTGTCAGCAGCTCGTATTGAACATGTCCATGTGCCTGAACATAGCTGTGTTCATGTATCAAAACTAACAGACGTGTCTGAAACACCAGGGACCAGATGCATAAATGATTTAGACATTTTTGACCTCTGATGAGAATGAAGAAATCACCACTGATGATAGTCTAAGGATGTGCTATTAGTTAATAACACTGTAGGCACTATGTAATGTAAGGCCATGTGCATAAAGATGGCTGCTCTGGTGTTGTTGGAGGACCTTGTCAATGCAACTATGACATGAATGAGCATCTGGAGATTGTTCTGATTTTTGTGGCCCATGAGGACAGTTGGCTCATGTGTAGCTTTAGGCTTCCAAGGGCTTTTCTCATTTTGTTTCTTGGCTTTACAGCACCAGACCCAGAGAAACCATGTAACTCCTGTCAATTTCCAGGTTTTAACAGTTCTCAGGTTCCTTGCAACAGGGACATTTCAGAGAGAGCTGGCGCTTCAGAAAGTTCTAGAATAGCTCAGTCAGCATTTAGCCATGTCCTTCCTGTCATGTGGGATGGCATTATTAGTCAGAGGCACAGCAGATTATCATGAAGTCCAGGTGAGCAGGAGAAACACCAAAATGCAATCTGCAACAAAGTCTGGTTTTCCAAATGTAACTGGAGCAATAAACTGCACACATGTTGCAATAAGGGTGTCTCAGGATGATGAATTTAAACACAAAGCACTTTCAGTCTGTCAATGTCCAAATCATTTGTGATGCTAAAACAGTGTTGACAAATGTGGCTAAATAGCCAATCTCAATCTATGACTGGTTTATACTTTCTCAAATCAGTGCAGGGAGAAAACTGCAAACTGGTGGACAAATGATAGATGGCTTCATGGAATGATGTAAATAAATGACCTGAATAAATTAAAAATACATGCTTACTAGCAAGGTTTGGTAATCTGCTATTTCTTGTGCTTCATAATTTATAGGGGATAACTGCTACCCCCTGCATCTCTGGCTGTTACTCCCTTTAATAATCTACAGATGGTGCAGCTATAATGCACAATATAGTCCAGAGCTGTGCTCGCTCATACCTCAACCTTCTTAAAGGAAGATGGCTGTGCCTGGAAATATATGCATGTAAACTGTATATGAACCAAAATAGGTGTCCAAGATTACTCAGACTTGGGCTCTGTTACATAACATGACATAAATGAATGGGGATCTCTTTGCTCCTGAATGTGAGCTATATCAAACAGCTGATGATATACATCAGGGTGTGATACAAGTTGCATGTGTGTAATTCAAAACATATAGAAGACTGTTAATGTTTGTTTTTTTTACCAGCACTTTCAAACTGCTACTTTTCTCTCACAGACCATTGCAATGTTGTCAGTTGCACTGATGATGTCTCTCTGTGACTTCTACACAGCATCTGTCAGGACGAGCACATGTGGCTGACCTACAGGAGATGACAATGGCACAGATTGCACACCTGTGTCCCGGGGCGGCACTGTGGCTGTCACCTGACTCTGTGGAACATTTTATTTAATAAACTATCCTGTTGAACTTATTTTAACCTGCTCAATAAAACATCCAGTTTACCATGTCCCATCTGTGCTTCCTTCATGATCATCAGTAACATCCATCCATCAGTAACATTTGCATTCCATGCAAAGCCGTGTGGCCCAAAACAGAAGCTATAGTTCATTAGCCGTAGATAAAGCAGGGGTTGCCCATCCTCCTCCTCCTGGTGTCCACCTTTCTTGTTGCCTTCCTCCTGTGCACTAACACCTTTTTTTGCCTCTCATTTGTGGTGCCATCATCTTTTTGCAGGGTTCTTAGCACTGACCTTTCAGAGCTAATAGGCGTTATTTCATTTTGTCATTCAATAGTGTTTGTGCTGTTTGTGATTCCAAACCTGAAACCACAAAACATATTTTCTTTTCTCCAATAAGTGTCTTAATCTCTCATTCAGTGACATTTTGCCGTTGTTTTTATTGCAACATCAAATGTTTGTTTACTTTTTTGATGTGCAAATGATCCAGTACCGGTGACACTGAGAGTGGAAACTAGGCTCGTGCACTAGTGTCAAATTTCATTACGGTTTAGACTTATAAAAGAGAACCACATGTATGCTTTCTAAAACTGACAAAGTTTTAAGTATCTGGCCTCTGGTTTCAGGTGTATCATTATAGACAAACCCACACACAGACTGACAACACTCAGTTCAGAGCTCTGGCTTTCACTGTGACAACTAATACCCAACAAAACAAAGAGATACACACACAGTGACCAAATGTTGCCACCTCATGACAACAGAACAACTCCTTCATGCAGACAGTCTATTACATTTGTGTGTGTGTGTGTAGTTGCAGGTAATAATGGAGGTCAGCCTGAAGTCTGTCCCCGTTTGTCTCTCCCTCTACCAACCTTTCCCACAGTTCCTGAGTCACATCACACAGCAATATCACTTTACTAAGACACAGTGCAGTGAGCCTCACAGAACAACTTGGTCGGCAGGTAAACAACGTACTGTAGAAACTGCAGCTTTGGGTCTCTGATTCAATACTAACATTCTTATTTACAGTACATTTGTATGTTATTTAAATAGACAGGGAAACTGAAGCAGTTGCCAGCCTTCAGCTGTGTCAAGAACAGATGCAGAAAAATGTTAGATGCACAACCATGAGGCAGCTATTTATTGTCAGATATTCATTAGTAATCAAGATGAAGAGCAGGTTTGTTATATTGGTGATTTGAGTGCAGGATGGCATGGAGTTCAAGGTCTCAGCTGTTTCATAAGCACCAGTCTGAGCAAAGATTTTCCTTTGTGACTCACAATGGGTGGAAGAACTCTGTTAATGGATGTTTTATAGGCAAGAGAGCTCAGCTGAAGGTAGATGGAGGCAGGTGGGGATGAAAGAAGAGGAAGAGAGAGGCCAGAGATAGTGACAGGAGGGCTGCAGGAGCCCAAAAAAGAAAAAAAATGGAACAAATGGGCCAAATTTAAAAGGGCAGTAGCGATTCTGGAGAAAGATAGATGATTGTTGAGTCTCAATCCAAGGTCAGCAAATTGCTTTAGATTGGTGGCTAAAAGATGGTTGGTTGTTGAGTCTTGTTCCACATATGTCAAATACTTGCATTTTGCAACTAACTGCAGTCGATTAGTCATCGACTAGTCTCCCAAAAAATACAACTCATGCGCTGAAAGTTTTCACCTGAGTTTGTGAGAGACGGAGACACAGAGGGTCATGTCTAAAAGGGAACCCCAGACCCGTGACAGATCGCAGGAGTGACCAGTACAAATCTCACAAGAGTTCTGCAAATCAAGAGTTCCCTTCTAGATACAACTGAGAGAGGAGCACAACTCCCAAAAAAAAACCAGAATCAATATGTGGCTGCCCATGTTTTAATTGTGTCTGATCACCACAAATAAATGAATGTATGGGAAACACTGACGTTCAAGACGTTTTTTTGTTCTTGATTCTTGAGTTCTGTATGCAGATACAGGCAGAGTTATCTTGACTTTTAACTGCAAGCAAGCTAACAAGTTATACTGAAGCTCCTCTTCAAATGTTCATTTATTACTTCACTGCATTAAATGTTAGCAAGATCTGTCTTATAATGCTTACAAGTAATCCTTTTCTTTGCAGCACTGAGGGTGAAATGCTCCTAGAATTTAGCCATTTTGCTATGGTTTGTTTACCTGTCACTACTCAGTCACTACTACACATGTGCATGTCTCAGCAGAGATGGGAAGGAACAGGAAGATGGCTCACTCGCTACTTCCATCAGCTCAACAAACACAATGTTCAGTTCAGCTCCACAGCATTAAAAACATGTGCGATGATGTAACCAATGAATTGTCGACAATTAAATTAGTTGGCAACTACTTTTGTTGTCAACATCGATTAATTGTTAAACCTTCAACAGTCAGATATCTTGCAAACCAGTCATTGGCCAAAGTCTCTCATCATGGACAAGATTTTATAAATCCTAAAAAAGGAGCTAAGAGGAGAAGCAGAAGTCTAGTTTTAACTGTACCAAACTTTTGTCTGACGATGTTCAAAAAATAAATAAATTAGGATATAAAATCCTTCATTTCTACCAATAATTGTTCAAATAAAACCAAACAAAGAACAAAGTTGTGCAAACCCAGCAGTTTTTCAATTTATAGTGACAAAAAAAATTGGGCTGTCAACCATTCTATATTTATTGATTTGTTTATTCACTATATCTATTCTATATTTGAGGAACTTCTTCAAGTACCTGAGCTAATTTGGTGGAAAAGGGGCAAGAGAGGAGACAGCAGAGGCGAGAGAAGACAAGGTGGGAACAACCACAAAGAGGGGAGGGACGGGCAAAAACAGAGGAAGGGAAAAGGGAGTGAGGGCGGGAGGAGGCCTGGCAAGGGGCCAGGGCAGGGAGTGTGCCACAGATGTGCCCCCACCACCCAGGGGGGGAATGTGCTGAGTGGACAGGAACGCCCTCCTCACACATACATGCACAAAATCCATCCAGCTCTAATTTAACCACTGAACGGACGGGACCACCCAAGCAACTACAGAGTTTCTAGAAACTCAAAATGATGTGATTACAGGAATACAAAAGGCTGAGGAGCACCACACCAATATTCTGCTGCCCATACTTGATCATAAAGATCAATAGTTTGGTGTGTAAAGGGATGGATTTTTCCCTTTTTACTGAGTTATATAAGAAATGACCCTGGTCGACATTGATTGATTGACTGAGCTGACACGTATTGATCCTGTGTAGCAATGTAGAACTAACAACCAGGGTTCAATCCTCAGTAGAGCCGGCCACCAAATTCTGTATACACTTTATAAGCATGTTGATATATGCCTTCAACTGAAGTGCAGAAAAGATGTCAGTGTCTGTGTCTGTCCTCGCCGTGATGGGCAGAGACGACAGGTGGCTCACTGAGTCTTCCATGCTAAAAACGTATGCACTTAAAATAGGTTTCCACAAGTGGTTAAAATAGATGAAAATTGCCTTGCGAAACTCATCTTTTCCTCTAAAAGACCTCCTCCTGTGAGCTTTATCATGCTGCCGTTTCACGTTAGCCTAATCTACAGTCCTTTAGTGAGCTGTGAAGGCTGGATCCACACCATGACTCTGGATTTTTAGGAGATCAGAGGGATGGAATGGAAAATGTGCTAAACGTCAGTAACAGTGACACACTGAGTTTGGTTGCGGTGAGCGCTCAGGGCTCAAGGGATTGTGGGCCATTAAATGGGTGAGGGAAAAAAAGATGTCATTTTTACATTGGCAAAGGAAGAAACTCCATCTGGCTTTAATCTCAGTGTTTTTACGTGCGTGTGTGTGTGTGTGTGTGTGTGAGGGAGACTGAAGACTCTCCACCTGTCCCCCCCCGCAACTTTTTGCGTCACCACTACCACCATCATCAGGCTTCTGGTATGCAGAGTCGTCCACTGTTCAAATGTTATTTTAAACTCCCACTGAACAAGCAGCAGTGCGGAAATATCTGCCTCATTCCTCATCTTCATGACTTCCTCGACTCTTCTGTCTACAATTTGTGGAATGATGGAAATTCTATCTTTTTATTCCTGTCAGCAGGTGGGAGACGGGAATTGTGCTTCACTATAAAACAACAATTTTTTTGACATGGGAGAAAGAGGTTGCACATTCATCATATTACATGTGCGGCACCACAGTAAAGGCAGTTTTTTTCTTACCTGATGGAGTGAAGAAGAGGCATCATCATCATCATCATCATAGAAAAGCAGGACCATTGGAAGAGAGACAGACAGAAGGAGAAAAAAGAAAACAAATGTTAGAAAAACAGCAGTCAAGATCAGCTCGGTTTTATGATTTAGGACTTACATCATACCATTTCTATGTGACATTTATTTTTAAACAATGCCAAGAGGCTAAAGCTAATGCTAACATGCTAACCATAAACTGTAGAATTGAGTCTTTGTGACGTCACCCACAATTTTCTTAAGAGTCATTGTGCAGTTCACAGTGTGGTGTGGACACGGCTAACTCCCAGCTAATCTAAAAATGGGGAGCTGAGATGGGTTATGTAAAAATTTGCCCTCTGCAGCTGTCATGAATGGGGAAATTGGGTATGGAGACTGAAAACCTTTTTTGTTCACAAGACTGTTAACATGGGAGTTTTTTAGGCTGTAAAGTTCAGCACTTTAATATGCAGATGTATGGGACTGACTCACTTTTGGAGCCTCAAGTGGCCATTCAAGGAACTGCAGTTGTTCACACTGCTTCATTTTTCAGCCACATGTCAACATGCTGACAATGACAATGTTAAGCAGCAGATGTTTAGCAGGGATCATGCTTGCCATGTTGTTCGCTATCTGAATTTATCATGTTATAATCCTAAAATTAGCTAATTAACATCAAAACAAAAAGTGAAGTATTTGGAAACATTAGTATGGAACAAAACAAAAGTTTGGCCTGATGGTGGTGCTACATGGAAAGGTAAAGCATCACTTAAGTTGTTACTGTTCATAGTGAGGAAAACATCAGTGGTTGCACCAGATTTCATAACCATCCATCCGAAAGTTGAATGAATGAAAATTTAATGAAAAGTCTCAGGACTGTCAGAGTCATTAGGATTCAACCGGTGGGCCGTATGAATGGATTTGCATCATGATCGCAAATATATCTAATAAATGATGATGTGACATTTGTTGGGGTCTGAATCAAACAAACATGTTTTCTTACATCTCATGAAAAAGATTTGTAGGGCAGGGCATCTCTGCAGCATTGCGGTACACACATTTTTACTATTTCATAAAGTGAAGCAAGTGTAATTTGGATATTAAACTTTGCTATATTGCAATTTTAAATAATATTCTGATTACTTGTGCAGAGATCAAAGATCTGTGGCTATTCATCCAGCAGTTTAGATATTTGAAGTGAGATATTTCAGTTTGGACAACAGTGGCAGGCCAACCAACGAACCAAATGACAGACTGACCAACCGACTGACCTGGCAATCAGTAGAGACATGCGGCTAGACTGGCTAAAAAAAAGAATATACACTATGTTCTCCATCTACAAGGACTACAAAACACTGCAAATTAAGAGATGGACAAATTAGACCAAGATGAAACTAGGACCAGTTGTATACTGTCAGTCAGTCTTCTGATCCTGAGTCTCAGGATGCTGAATATCAGAATCAATACGCTGCACATTCTGCAAGCATTTTACCCAAACACAGAAGCCAACTGACTGATGTGCTGAGTCTGACACTTGGCAGCTAATAATCACTTTCACAGACAACATATCGACTCAAACTGCTCTCATCTCCATAAGCTCCAGTAAAATCCACAGAAAAGGCTACCTTCAGCAGAACTGCTAAAGTAAACAAAGGTTACGCAGAAAGCCGTAAACTGAGATGACACACATGGGCACAACTACAGCTTTCACAGTGGTCTGGTCCAGCACAATAGTATCAGCACAATTTCTGAAAAGCAGAATTTAATGGGGAATAGGTGATTAGGATCCCTTTACAAATCCTCTCAGTGCAGGAGAATCTAGCCTTGGTAACCCAAGACAAATACTTAATGCCCTAAAAACATCATCACAACACGCCACAACCACAAGTCCTGGCAAGTCTGAGGAGTCACAGATGAAAATGTGGGTCATGTTGGAAATTGACTTTGTTTTAATTAGGTAGTTTTTTGTTTTGATGTTAGTGCTCATGCTAAATCCTGGGCACAGTCAGAAGCCTTAGCGTTAACTCAACCAATGTGTGAGAGCCAGACCCAAAGCTAACATTACACAGAGCTGAGGCTGCTCAGGCTTACAGGCATGTTTACCTTGGAGGCTGACAGGGCAAATGGCGAGGTGTAACTCAGCAACATTCTCTACTCATAAAAGCTAAATAAAAATGCTGAGACTGACCAACACTACTAAAAAAAAGAGCAACACACACTTTGATATAGTCGTGCACCCAGAACTCACATAAAAAAAACAGGGCAAAAAAGAAACTTACAGAGATAGACAGATGGATGTTCATGTTGCACAGAGAAAGTGCATCACACACACAAATGCCAGCTTCTATATACTTTAGCAAACAAAACTTGAGGACAAAGCTGCCTTTCTCACACAACTCTCCTCTTGAATTTTCATTCAAAAAGTCAAACAAAGTCAGAAATAAAATGCAATTGTTCTCAGCTTCACAATAATTTACCTTGCTTTTCAAAGGTGTTAGTGTGCATTTATTTCAAACAAAAAGCACTAGAATGTTTTCTATTTATTCAGCTCTACAATATGTTGGGGTCAAATAACAATGTAATAATAAAATACATTTTCATCACAGTACAATTTGGCCTCAGAAATTTAACAGAAAGTCATTTGATGCTAAAACAAACACATACAATATCAAACAGTTGCCTTTTTACACATCCAGCAGATATTTTGATTGTTCTGATGACTGCAAGGGCAATATTCACTCTCCTTTTTTTGCTTTGTTTTGGTCTCCACCAACTCCAGTGATATTTGACTCTAAAGCTGCTAAATACTCCACTATGTTTGATGTCTGTCTGCAGTTTAGTGTTGGGCAGCTAACGTACAGTGGCTTTATCAGAGTTTTGTTCTTGAAAACACCTGCCAGCTGCTACTGGAAACAATACTCCTGAGAGCTGAGAGACTGAACCAGAAAAGCAAAGTTGTGGGCCGTTAAAACCAAAACCATGAACCTAAAGAAACTAAAAAATCAAAAGAGCAAGTGCTGGGTATCGTTTAAGAAAATCGCAATAACTTATACTCATGTGTGATATAGATAGACTTTCAAGCATTTTGGTGGCATCTCCGCTGGCTGACCTGCCAATGCCATTGAATACACCACACTCGACTTCACCACAGACCGTATGGGCTGAAGCTGCTGCAGTAGCGGACCAATCATACGGCACACTAAATTGGAGAATGCTTGTGATGATTGGCTATAAGCAAAACCATACACAAGGTCTTTTTTTCTAGATCTGTGTACAAAAAGGAGAAAGCAGACATCATTTGACTAAAGAAGTTTCAAAACCTCTTGGCACTGGGTTATTTTGGTCCATACCTTAAAAGGTATTCAGCACCAATATCCAGCAGTATGTAGAGCTGAGGAGAACTGCAAAATTAGGTGATAATTCTCTTCTCAAGCAACCCTTTGATATTATATGGGCATTTGATTCATTGTTCATATAAAAATACTGACTAGTGCAGTTTTAAAAATTTATAGTAAACAGTGCATAATGTAATTTCGACGGTTGGATGAGTAAGGTGTCTTTGAGTATCCATGGTAACGGTAAAGACTGGCAAGCCTGTCCCATTGTTGATCAGTTTATTTATACCATCACCATTAAAGGGACAGTTCACCCCCAAATCAAACATTTTTCCCCTGGCCTGTAGTTTTATTTATCCATTTAGATTTTTCTGGTGTGAGTTGCAGAGTTTTGGAGAAATTGGCTTCAAAACCATTGTCTCTTTACAAAAATCATGACCAGTTAGTCAAGATAATCCACAGACAATGTTGTGAGTGGTTTCATGTAGGAACTTCTTTCTTTCCTGTATAAAGAAAGTAATGCCAATAGTTTCTACTGCAGAAAGAAAAGAACTGATCTGTTAGCAAACAAGCGCCTTCAGCACTCAGCACTGAGTGTGATTTCTGTTGGAGTGGCACAATTCTACATGAAAAAAACCTTGCTTCATCCAGAGGACATGGACATGGCGTGGTGTAGAAATGTCAGGCACTGAGACAAATACAGTTATCTGCGGGAAGTTATTACAAAGGCTATACAATCATCCGCTTTAGTTGTCTGCAATTTTGTACAAGTTTTGTTGTTGTTGTTATTGTTTTAACAACAAATCTATCAAGAAAAACAGACGGCTGACACCTGTCTCACACCACATCCACAGAGTCAGAGTAAATAAAAGACCAAACAGAAGAGGAAGGAGAAACATCTGACAGGGAAAGGTAAGAGCCTTGTTGATGAGAGGAGGTAATGAGTGTTCGTGAGTGAATGCTTGTTGATGCAATTAATATTCTTCAAAACTGGGGCGTGCTTCCCATTTCTGCCTGCTCAGATACCAGGCATCATTAATCATTGTTTTGGAAGGGGAAAGTGATCTCCTGCTACAGGAAAACTAAATCCTCCTGCAACTGTGGGCTAGGTAAGCCCAAATAATAATGCTCAAGTTTTAATGAGAAAGACAAAATGAGAGGGAAGAGATGGAGGAGCGAGAAAGAGGAGAAGACGTTAGGAGTGGGAGGGGGGAGGAGGGGGTGACACCGACAAGCCAATCTAGAGGATTAATTGAATAGACGGAGAGAGAGAGTGATGAAGGAGAGATGAGAGACAAGCAGAAACTCAGAGAGGTCAGTTGTAAGATTTCTCGCCACACACTGTCAGACACAAGGCTTCTCTTGTTTCACTGAGCGGTTTGGACTCTTATCAAAACGCTGCATTAAAGTCAAATTAAGAGAAGGACTTCCCACAGACAACAACACCACTGACCAGTTCACACACATGTTCAATAAAACAAAATGCATTACATCAAAGGCCAATTTTATATCAATACCATGCTTGGGAAGTAATGGATTACATGGAACAGGATTACTTAATTAGGTTACAAAACAGGTACTGTATTCCATTGCAGTTACAGAAAAAAAGCCAAAATCAGATTATAGAAAGATTCAGTGAAAATGGGGATTATTAGCCAGATTCCAATCTTATAACACATTTTAAAGTAAAGGAGGATATAATGCCATGCGCACTGTGCACACATTACGACACTTTACGAGTGGAAGTGGTGGAAATTACACCATTAATTTGTCTTTAAATCAGAAAAGAAAAACATAATTGCAGTACAGTGACAGTTTCTGCCTTTAGCTGTGAAAATGCTGTCATCATCCAAGAACTTAACATTTAATTAAGGAAATATTTACAGATAAAACCAACTGCTAATGTGAGCTACACAGATCCGCTGCTAACGTTAGCGTGCGATATATTTTGGGACTGCTGGTGATGATGCTGTGTGGGTAAAAACAAAAGCCTTGAATTCATGTCTATTTGATTTCACACATAACAAAGGAAGGAATAGCTGGACAAACAATTAATAAACCTACAACAAATATATAACATAATATTGGGTAAAAAATGTCACCATATTTGGTATTAAGGTAATCCAAATGCAACAGAAAGTAATTATGTTACATTACTTTAATATTTTGATACTTGGATTAGGTTACGGATTACAGTTTTGTGCAGGTAACCCAGCCAAACAGCCTGTGAGTGAATGTAAACTGTTTGTTTTGTGATGCAACATTGGTATCAGTGAAAAAGAGGCTTCATGTCCTCAGCTCACCTTAACCTCCACCTACAGAGAAAGAGAGGTCAGGATCAGTATACAGCACAGCCCTGCACTCACAGGGAGATACAACAGTCTGACCACAGGAGAAACACCGCCCTTTTCTCTCTCTAAAACACACAAACATTCAGTTTCTGCCTCTGCTTTTTGGTCTTGCTGATGCAGCAAAAAAAATGTGGTAATGAGAACCTGTGGGATTCTGGCTGTGTGAAGGCTTAAAGTGTGTGTGTTTGTGTATGAGGCTGTGTTGTTAGTACCACTGTCAGCTCCAGCTGCTAACTGACAGGACGGGGCAGAGTGAACGGTCAGCCTTTATGCTACTCCTGTCAACCCATTCTTTCTCCCTCCATCAGTCTCCCCTCGCTGTAATAACACACTTTGCTATGTAGCTACATCAGGAGCACCAGCTGTTCCTAAACTCAAACTTAGCTTAGCTGTAACTTCAGTTTTTACAAAGTGGAGATTTTCTCATCGCTTAATTAAAATGTTTTTTTGACATAGATTATTTGTGACTAAAAATTAACTGCCTGGTGTGACTTTTATTGCTACCTGAATTCATGCTAACATTAGCTAGCTAATATATTACATGGTCAAAGTAAAGAGTAAAATATATAGTCATATATAGTCTATACAACACATCTGGCCTGACACTTTACTAAAATGCAACTCAGTAATGGTATAAATTAGATAATTTTTTAGAATTAAATTTCCCCAAAAACAACCTGAAACCTGACTGACCAAATAATGTCATAATGTATTTTTGTTAAAAGAAGCTATATGTAAGAATTTTATATATATGTAAGAAGTTAAAAACATTAAAAATTTAACTCAAATCAGCAGAATGTGAATAAATAAATAGTTTCCATTTTATGTCAAAGACATCAGTGTATTGTTAGCATGCTAGCCAGCTAGCTTCAGCCTGTCCTGTCTCATAATACCACTCTGTACTTCAAACTACCTTCTTACATAAAGCAACTTTAACAGCCACAATGTGACAATGGCACAACCTGGTTAAATAAATCACTGGTTTCAAACTAACTAGTATTTACTAAAACCAAAAAAAGACTTGACACACAAACTGAGTAAGAGAATAGCTGGTGCAAGACGTGGTCACAAACCACCATTCTCTTACGTTTTGTCAGTTCATCTTACTGCAACAAAAAACATATCTACATTAGCAATGTCATAAGGAGTGCCAAGAAAACCTTTGAATCAATGTGTGAGTAAAGTTCACTAAATTAAGTACTTGTGTTCTTGTATCATCTGGCTATTTTTTCTCTACATTCAAATGTGTCACAATAATAAATGAGTTCCAAAAACACTGCTAAAATTTAGTCAAACGACCATATGGCAACATGGTGGTGAGCAGCTACCGTAATAACAAGCAGGGAAAGTCCTTCCAACACTGTTAACAAGAACCCAAACAAAAACAGTTTGGGTGAGGAAAGACACAAAGAAAAAGACCCAGAGGATAGTGGGTGAGGAACAAGAGGAGGAAAGAGGAGAAGGAATGTAGGGAGGATATGAGTCAGACAGGAGGGGAGGAAAGAGAGAATGTCAGGAAAAGGGGAGGGGGAGTAGGGGTGAGAGTTTCATATGTTTGCTGAAGTCTCCTGGTTCTTCCCCTTTGCCAGCCTCCTTTTACCCCTTTGCCCCCCTCCTGCTGACTTTAATGAACAGATCAGAGATAAGACGGGCAGAGTGGAAACTGTCTAGAGAGAAGAAGAAGGGAGATCCATCTGTCCCCAAATGAGATCTCTGCTGTGCACTCTGAAGGAGAGAGGAAGAGAAAGACAGAAACACACAGAATGAGACAAGACAAGGAAGACACGGAGAGATAACTCGTATGGCCTGCCTGGACTCTCTCCATTACTGCAATCACATTATCTGCTGCAATCAGATGGAGATGCAGAACATCTTCCACAAGCACTTTCTAAAATGTATATTGAAAAATAAAAAGACTTTAATTTGAGGTCAGATGTGGAGACGTGCCGAAAAACTTTGCAAAAGCTGTTTTCTTTTGTGTTGAAATCTTTCAACCAAGCACGATTAAGAAGGAGAGAATTAGTTGTCCATTTATATGCAAATGAGCTTCAATCAGTGACAGCTCATTGAAAAGGGTGAACGCAGTGAGGTGTGGCTAACCCCTAAATCCACTAAACTTTTTTTTTTTTTTTTTTTGAGGAGATGGCTGTGTGACTGATGGGAGGTGAAGCAGAGAGCACAGTGAGGCGGTGTGCTCAGATCTTCCCCCAACTCAGATCATCAGCGCAGGTCACAGTACAGGAAGGAGAATGCAGGGCCAATGACATGGATGCATGCATCAAGGTGGAAAAATAACTTTGAATTTTTTTTTTTTTTTTCATATACAATCCCAATCAGGTGTTTCTGTTCCTGCGTTCATCTTCCACACAGTCAAGTTTCGAAATTTATAGTGTTAACTCATTTTCCACTGATGACCAGTGATGGTAGGGTCTGTTTGCTAATGATTTCTCATTGGAATTATTATAATCTACCCTCTTTGAAATGTTCATCTCACAAGACTGCAATACAATTGTGTCAGCTCCATCATGTGTTGAACGAGAGCTGGTTTTCCAAATGTTTATCACCTTAAGTGTAATGAAAATGGATGTTCCACCAGAAGAAAAATGTCAGTGGACACTAGAAAACACTCAATAGAGCAGAGGAGAAAAAAGGAGTAGTCAGTCAATTGACAGAATTGACAGCTAATCAGCAACTATTAATTGCTTTCATCTTTTGAAATGTTAAATTTTCTTTTTTTTCTTAATTTTCTACTACAGTAAAGTATATTTGGGCTTTCAACAAAAAAAATCAGATAAAACAAAAATGTCAACTGGGCCTCTGGGATAAGCAGTCACAGGATACATGTACCAGGTTTGATGGTTCAAAGAGGAGCAGCAGTTCATGAGAAAATATCAAGAATATTTAACAAATGTCCCATTTCACAAGCCTTTTCAAAAAAGCTTGGATCCAAACAAAACACTAACCATGGCCTAACTTTGCAAGTTTCATTGAAATGCATTGATGAACTGGACTGAAAACGAAACCCTCTTTGGAAGAAGGACAAATGTTAATCCGACATGTTAATTACAACAGGTATCTTGAGTTTCCTCTTTTCCTTTTACATGGAAGCTGGACGATTTATAACCACACCCCTGCAATGGAGACTTCCCAAAGTATAAGATGTTTTCATAATGTTGTACCTATAACATAAGCTAAAAACAACTTGGCTTTGTTAAAAGGAAAGCCTGGTTTGAATGAAAAGGGAGATTTCATTGTAACCATTTCTGGTCAACAACAGAGAGCAAACCTCTCCAACACCACTCTAATCAATCACGCTGCTCCCTCTATTCCCTATAGGACTCAGTCATTTACATAAACTATCATACAAGCTTTCATTCCTGATTTACTGATGACCCAGAGCAACACAACACACCATCATTGATTGTTTATAAATCCAAAAGTATGAGAAAAAAAAACCCTAATCAACTTCATTACCTAACTGTACCACCATATTAAAGTATTCAGGCTGGTTTCAAAAGGACTAGGAGCTAATCTGGTGTCATCCACCCTAATAAACTAATAAAGAAATGAGTCAAAATAACAAACCTTGTAGGCAACACATCTTCTGTGAGCCCACTGTAAAAACTCAAACACCAATGAAAAATAATAACATTATTATACACTCATGATGTTCACACACAAAATGCATCACTGTGACCCACTGGTTACAGTTTCAACATGGGAAAGTACAATTTGTGCATAATGTGACTAATCAAAAGCAGATCGACCCTTAGGAGGAACACAAGGACTTACTAACTATAACTGCTTTCCACTGCAGGAACTTTTTTCCAGGGACCAGGAACCTTTGGAGGAACTCAGTGCATTTCCACTGCAGGGATCAGGGTCTAAATTAAGTCCCAGGGACATTATTTTATCTCCCAAAAAATCCCTGCTCAGGAGGTTAGCACTTTCCAAAAGTACAGGAACTTCGTTGGTGGCGCTTGCAGTGCTGAACATTTCTGATCGGGCGAGTACATGCAGCATTTTATTTCAGCCACCATTTTTAAAGATTTACAGCCACAAACCAGTTTGCTTTTTGTTGATTGTGCTTCAACACATCAACATGGAGTTACAGAAGAAAGCTTAAGACACACACAGACGGGCGACAAAGTCCAGGCCTTGCTGGGCATTTATGCTGAGGATGAAATCCAACAAGAACTGGAAAGTAGTTCCTGGAACTAAAACTTCCAATTACTTAAGGTGGAAATACAGCTTTACTGTCAAACAAACCGTAGATAAAACATCTTCAGTAAGACCTCTGTAAAAACTCAAATACTAATGAAAATTAGTAGGCTTGCATTCTTATAAATCTGTGATATTTGCACACAAAAAGTCATCACTGTGACTCACTGATCGACGGGACTATTTAAAAGCAGATTGATGCCGATAGAGAATGCAGATATTTACTATTTAACACCAACTGCACAGCTTTTGGCTTTCAGTGGTCACATGCTGACCACTGACTACTGTTTGAGCAATAACCAGATGAACAAAAAGCTTTGAGCCAATAGCCAATTAAAACAATACCACAGAGGACGCACAGTGCAGCAGGCAAACAGTACTATATATAATAAGACATATTCCTGTTACTACAGCCCAATATATTGTCAAATATTCATGATAATACAAAACTGCAAGAGCAGCACATTGCAAACCAAGAGCGTAAAACCCATCTATTTTTTACTGTGGGTGCCTGCGAGAGAATCACAATCCCTAACCATTACAAAAGTTCTCACCATTTCTTTTTAGTGAGCCATACAGGACCACAGGACACGCAGAGGATGCCATTACTTCACAGCATGCAATCCCCCATTACAGCTCAGCAGAGCCGAAGTCAATAGCAGCTCTTTACGGTGGAATACTGCAGGGAACTCTGAGGGGAAATCTTGCCTGATGACATGAATGTAGGAAAAGCAAACACTGAGCAGGAGGAGTGGGTAAACCTAATGATTTGGGGTTAACTCCCGCAGGAGGTTAAAGAGGTGTGGGTACGTGTGTGTGTGTGCATGTGTGTGTATCAGTCCTTCTGCAGCGCCCATTTGTGCATGCGTGCATGATGAAGTGTGCATTCCAGATGACTGAGGAGAGAAGCACTCTGAGGCAAGTTGACGAGGGATGACAGAGATGGAGCGAGCAAGGGTCGTGCACCGTTAGACCACATTACAACAATTAGTCAACTGCACCCCCCACCCCCCCCATCTCTTTGTAATACCCCCTCACTGTTCTCACTCCCCCTGCAGCAGAGGCTGTATGCAAGGCTGCTGAACTAGAAACAGTTCTCCAAACAACTGACTGAGTGAACGTCCAACTTAACCCCCGCCAACAACCTCCAGCTAACAATGGTCAGACGCTCATCCAAAGATATCATTTTGTCTTGTACATGCTTTGCAGATTTAGCAACATGGCTGCACCATATGTCCTTTCATCTTTTCAAATATGTTCAAATATTGTTAATAGGTTCTACTGAATGTGGTGGAAAATATTCCGTAACTCAATGGTTCCCAGCCTGGAGGTGGGCAGATGATTACTGGGATAATGAATAACAAAAATAAGAAAACAAATGTTGTCAAAACAAAACCATTATTTTGTGGATTTTCCCCTAACCTTTGCTTGTTATTAAATACTGTGTAGTTTTACCTCTTCCAACCAAATGATCCAAATGGCACAGTCATAGAATCCATGTAGCATCTGATGAGGGTTCACAAGAAGGGGTCATGAATCAAAAAGGTTGGGAACCACTGGCCTAACTAACCACAGTGGGACTCATTTCTTCAAGACAAAGAAGCAACACGGTGATAAAAAAAATAATCCATTACATCAATTGGAGGAATTTCTATGAGACATTACCCTAAAGAGTTATAAAGAACTGAGAGCGTTTCAAAGGACTATGAGTGGGTGTCTCCTGGCACAACATGTGAGGAATAGTGGAAACCACACATGAGGAGGAGTGATATCTGTTTGACTTTGTCCCACTGACACACCAAGTATCACTGCAATTCGTGACATAGTCAAGAACTGCAATTTAGAGATTTGTGTAAATGGGCATGAATTGTCAATAATTTTCTTGACACTTAGCAAGACTTTTGAAGTAATAAAGAAATGTGTATTATGAAAATGATGTGATGTGAGGAAGATGGGATAGATGAGTCAAACACTGGACTTTCACTCAGGAGACTGGGGAAGGGTTCACGAGACAAATGCTCAGTGTTGACTGTTTAAAGGAAGCAGATATTTCGGCCCAAACCACAATCTTTTCCTAAATCTATCCAAGTAGTTTTAGTGCCTAAATCTTCCCAAGGATAATAAAGATATACAGGTTTTGAAAGTGTAACTGGCTGCTGCATATTAATCATTGCTAACTTGGAACTGGAATGAGAACGGAGGAGAATACATTAGTTTGAAAGTCTGAATTCATGTCCCTGTCAGGGATAGTCGCTAATACTTTCAAGACCTGGCCCCACTGGCCACCAAGCTCATCATTTTAAAGCCTACCTTTCATGTTTCTCGTTCTTCTGTAAGGAACGTCGTAGTAGTGTGAGTGGGCTTAGCAAACCTAATCTTTAGCATTTCCGACATATTGTAGCTAGCCACCATCGAGTACTGTTCCCTACGGTTCACAGAATGTCGAACAAAAAGATGCGAAGGAATCTGCAGCGTTGCACTCATGAAGGCTCACAGCACGGGGATAAAACTTGGTGACCACTTACATGGGATATGTTGCGGCCACAGAGTAAGTGTTTGTGGCCATGGTTAATATTAAAACCTGCATGTATAACTGTGTACAGTATCTGTAATGAAGTACATGAATTCTTGAAGTGGCAGCTAGTTAGGGTCGCAGTGCTTAATAACCCAAAGCAGCTGTAGTTCAGTAACTTTAAGTCTGACTGATAAATGAATCAACAAGTTGCGGTGGATGCACTGTGGTTTGTGGGTGTGTGCAGGAATCTTGGCGAGTGATTTATCAGGCAGCATTAGCAAGACGTCAGAATGGTGGCCTCTGTGCCCCCTCCCCACCTCCCAAACCTCCAGGTTCCCACAAAACTTTCTGAGCTGGAAGTACTGAAGATGAAGTTGTTTTTGGGGGGAGTGGGATGAGGGAGTGGAGGCTGGGTGTGTTTCTGGGAGGAGGGAGGGCAGATTCAACAGCCTGTATGAGGCAGAGGTCAAAAAGGATTACAAGACAGAGAAACTGAGCAGAGAGAAGAAGAGAAGAGACGCCTTTTCGGAATGAAAGGAAGAACACCTTGAAACTTTTCAGTTCATCTACATAACTCCATGAGAACATTAATCAGTGAGAAATGGACCAGGGCACTAAGAGGTCTAGACCAGACTGCAGTTTTCTCAACATTTTCAGCTCAGCAGCCAAATCGATTAAATAGTTTCTTTGACCTGGGCCTGAGATCATTTAAACATTTTAGAAAGCTTCTCATATGGAACCAAAAACTGGCCCATACGCACTCACAGTCCAGCAAACACTGAAATAGGCTGCCACGGGTCAAGGAATAAGGACACACATTACTGAGAATGAAACAAAGTACTAGAATACAAATTTACAGAATATCATTATCATATTGTTTCTGTGAACTAGGGATGGGTATTGAGATTTATGTGTCAACTATTTTCATCAATTAATTGTTTACTCCATAAAATCACAGTTTCCCAGAGCCCAAAGTAACATTGTTAAATTGTTTCTTTTGTCCAACCAATAGTCCAACACCCAAAGACTCATTTACTATCATAAATAACAAAGAAAAGCAGCAAATATTCATATTTAAGAAGCTTTAAACAGCAAATGTTTGACATTTTTGCTTGAAAAAAGTCTAATGATTAATTGATTATCAAAAGAGTTAATTAGTCAACTAATTTTCTTTTGATTGACTAATTGACAAATACAGTGATTTTCCAATTTTTTGCTCCCAGGGTACACCAAAGGGCTCGCCAAAATCTCAAGGTACACCTATATTCATATAAGTGCAAATAGCCTCTATAACCAACAGAGAGGCAGCAAGTACTAACCAATCAGAGGCAGAGATCTCAGAGCGTGGGTGAGGAAAAAAATAAGACCTAAATCAATCAGGTCCTTTTATCTGTCATTGTCCCACCATCCAGCAACTGCACTATTAGCAAAAACTGGGGTTTGGTAGTTTTGTAAGGAATTTGTTTAGAGTACGTAAGTAGAGTACGGAATTGACCTCTGTATTGGGAGATGAGTGAGTATAAAGTACCGATATAGTAAATAAAAAATACAGTCATAATGATTTTTATAGCTGTATTTTATAATAACAATGCATTGTTGTAACAAAATTCCAAGGCACAGTTGGAGACGGCCCATGACACAATACTCAAGAACCACTGGACTAACTGATTAATCGACTAATCCTTGCAGGTCCATTTTCCATGTTAATGGAGTCTGACGAGAACTGAATACCGGCTAATAAGCCAACATTACTAACTGATTGATAGAAGTTGATTGTGGTGGCGATAGTGGTTATCCTTCATTACATCCTGTGCTTCGTATACGACCACAAAGCTTTACCACTGTGACACAAGAACCAGCTCCAAAATGATGTCATTTCCACATCTCCAGGTTTTCTGGGGAGGTTTTACTTAAAAAAAAAAGTCAATGGCTTTATTTGGAACACATGCAGCAAACTTTGCAGAGAATTTGGCTGCTAATGTACAACACTGTAAGCTCATTCTACAAAGTACAAGCTCAGTTACAGGGTTGTACTTCACAAAGGTGAACATCCTTCAAATGGTAACATGAAAAAAAAAGACTGTAGTAATTCAAGAATTACACACAACTGCGTTTAATAAAACATCGGGTAAAAGTAAAATCATATAATGTATACAACGGAAGGTCTGAGCATGTGGTCATGATTTGCATGTGTACTGTACCAGCACATAACAATGCATACCAGCAGAGCTACGTTATACTCCCTCTCTCTCTCTCTCTGCCTTTCCCTCTTCATCAAATCTCCAACTCAATGACATCAACGAACAGTAATGCTTAAAATCATCTAAATGTCCTATTAAATCAGATGTATTGCTTAAGATCCTCCTTTATTTGGCAACATGAGTGACTGTTAGTGCTTTATTATTTCTGTACAGCACCACCAAGAATTTATTTAGCAATTAAACGTCAGTCATCACTTCTTTTGCCTTAGATTTCCATCTGAGGATGTTTGCATAGGTTTTTCTTTTTTCTTGGGCTGTTCAGTCGTGGTGGCCTTCACAGTTTATATTGTACATACCAAACTTAATACAAAATCAGTTTTATTTTTGAAAAATGCTGCCAGAAGAATAGAAGCCATTGCTTCCTGCACTCTGAAGTATATTTCCCACCACCAAGTTTTAATCAGTATATACAAAAGCTTTCCTCTATCTGTGTGTAGACAGGATCATTACACAGTGACATGAAGATGGTTCTTTCATGGAAAAGGCCTAGATAATTAGTGTAAGGTTTAATTTGGTTTTGTTCCACTTAAATATGTGTTTCTGTATATTATTTAGAGCTGCAGTGACAAGTAAATTAATCGCTTAGTTGTCAACTGTCAAATCGATCACCAACCTTTGAAAAAAACATTTTAAAATGTACCAATTCTCTGATGTCAGCTTCTTTAAATGTGGATATTTTATGTTTTCTTTAGCCCTTTGTGACAGTAAACTGGATATATTTGAGTTGTGGACAATAATCAACATTTTTCACCCTTTTCTGACATTTTGTGAATCGAACAACTAATCAATTAATTGAAAAAATTATTGACAAATTAATCAATAATGAAAATAATCGATAGTTGCAGTCCTAATATTGTTGCCTCAATCACTTCAAAATTTCATATTTTCAACAACAGCTGATCAGAAAGTAGGAAAATCATAAAATTAAACCAAACTGGATGAAGTGCATCATTTTCAGAGCACTGTAGTCCTTTGAATTACAGCTGGAGGAGTAAAACCCGGGGTCCTGTGATCTCCATCAATGCTCCACTCCAAAGAAAAAAGGCACCACACAGGTCTTAATGTTAGTCATCATTCAGCGCTGACCACATTAGGCCATCAGCCTCATACTTGGCTAGCAGATCTATGCTAACAATGTAGCTGCGGGGGCCTCGCTGAGGTAAAAAGGTCATCAGAAAGCATAAATTAGGCTGGAGCCTAGAGATGTGCAGTGAAAAAAAATCAATGACTGATCGAGATGTATAAGGAGGGGGGGGCGTGACTGTGGAGAAGAGGATATTCTGAGAAAAGATGACAGATAAACTAAGGGGCTGGAAGACTGAGAGATCATAATGTTCACTGCATGTAAATGGACTGCATCTTGTGGCATTTAAACATGAAGCGTTGCCAGAGATCAGGACAAAGTAAGAAAGAGCATGGCAAGGATGTAACACTATATATCCATACAGTACCAGACTGTAACTCAGATTTTATTATTTATATAATTGTCTTTTAATACTGTGATAAATGTATTGTGGAGTCTTAATCCTGGCATTATTCTATCTTGGGTTTTTGGTATTGTTACATCTTTAATGGGTGGTCCTGAAGCGAGGAAAACCAACAAGAATAAAGGAGAAAAATATTTTCAACATAAAGAACAGCAAAAGAAACTAATCTCAGTCAAAGATGCTGCTGCTTTCTGAGACGCTGCCCAGGAGGTCATTTAATGGCAGCACTGCCTCAGGAGGCCTGATTAGACTGAGAGAGACATGACACCTGTGGACTGTGAATCATGACGGACTCTTGAGACTTAGGGTAGATGTGCTGTCCATAAAAGTGGGTTTTCATATGTCATATCACATGGAATTTAAAAAGCAGATTTCATGCTGCTTTATATAAGGATTCAGAAAAATTCATGCACGGTTTTGTCTGAGATTCACCACTACGAGACAATGTGAATCCCAGCATCATAAGGTGGCCACAGCACAAATGCATTTTGAAAATGATGCTGTACATTGGCCTATGCAGCCTTGTTAATGCTTGACCAATGAAAGCTTGCTTTTGGCCTTTGGAGCAGCTGGTTTGAGCCAAGACAAACATCATTTGCCTTCTCTTTAAACTCCTACTGGCTGGCAGTGATCAGATGGACCAGTATGTGCTGAAACGCTTATTCCTGTGTTGGCTCAGATAAGTTTTTGGTCTGTTCCTTTGAAATTTCAGCTCCCCGATGCAACCCACTCCAGTCTGGGTGGAGTGCTTGCAGTACATGTTCTCTGGTGTTTCTTGGCCACCTGTGGCTCTATCAGACTCCACCAAATTAAAGAAGGTTCCTTTGTGATACAAACCCAACTACTGCTCCACTTGCTGTAAAGTTATTTAATTACTGAACTTGGAAAAATGTGGAAAGACTGGGAACCCCAAGCTATTTAATTAGTATTCTCCACTTGCTATCAGTGCTATCACACCCTATTATTTGGGATGCTCAAAGAGGTCTTCCAAGGCGAACACCGGCATCGTTTGCAATTAAGGAAACAATAATGACAAAGACAGCGATAACGCTCTCCATTACAGTCAGTGCCGGAGGAATCTGTCTTCCGATAACCTCGTTTTGATTGGACACTTTAATCTAAGGACCAAATGTCTGTGTTCCAATCTTATTATGCGGTGAAGCAGGGGAGAACACACTATTGAATTAGCTTCAAAGTCAGCCTGGAGCCTCCGAGCCCTTGCGCAACACTCTGCCTACATCTGCAGAGCTGCACTGCGATGCCTCCTGCTTGTTAGTGAATAATATGTGGTGTAAAAGGGAAGGATCTGGGAAACTTTTTTTTGCTCTGGGTCACCCAATGCTTCTTTTTGATTTTCAGCCTCTTTCCATCAACGTTGTACAATGCACTGGTTTCTGTTACAAAATATAAATATTCCTCGTCTCATTTTAACCGTCTCCTCATCTTGACTGACCCACACCAACACTTGGATGACAATGCTCTCTTAAAATAAATGATGCTATAATGAACCTTTTGATGCACAAATGGCAGTCCTAAATGGTTCACCATTTTTCAGGAAAGTACATTATCAAATGCAAATAAACATTAAATTAATTACGTGAAGTTATTTTTATGATTGATTAATGGTTCCAAGTAAATTTTCCATCTGTAGGCTATGCCTAGGTCTTAAATTATACAACATTTTCTATGATTTTAAAACTTGTAGACCTATGTTAAGTTGCATTTTGCATGTAGTGTTACTCAATGAACTTTGAGTAATGTTACACATGTAGCCAATGTATGTGGTGGAAATGGGTGGATTGATGGGTGGAGAAAAAATTTGTAACTTGAAGGATAACTCACATAGCATCCAATGCTAATATTAGCGAGCATTGACATTAGCCAAGAAATTGAGAGAGTAACACGTAATGTTGATAAACTGAGGGATAACCATGGCATCCAGCTTTGCTAGTTAAGCTTCTCTTAGCCAAGATTAATGTTAGCCAAGCTAGCCTACTTTTTTTTACCATAAAACATACTTTTCCACACTAAAAGAAGGAATATTAAAAGAGCTGTTTCTACATTTCTGTAATTACCAAATAATGCTTGCTGACCTACCTCATTCATTTAAGCTGACAGTCAAGGCTAGTAAGTTTGACTACTTTGCTGGCTAACTGTTAGCCTAAATGACATTTAACTGACATCTAACTCACATGTTGGAGCAGAATTTGATTGTAGCTTATGTGTAAATGCTCATGATAAACAAACATATGGTTAAAGTGCAAAAGACCTGTCTAAATAAGAAAAATGCCTTTTATAGTAAAATGTACTTTGATTCAGGGAATAGTACCTTAGAAGTTCTTATTGAACCTCTTTACAAGAGAACTTTTAAGAGTGTGTGTTTTGACTGAGTTTTGAGTACATACAGAAGTGAAAGGTTGCATCTCCTCTGGAGCAGAGATTAATCAGGTTGTAAAATACGAATCATAATTGCCAGCCTCGAGGTGCTGGTGTTACCATAAAAACAACTCAAGGCGTCTGGAACATTCTGCAGCCATAAACACGTGAACTGATGGAGAGCCGGGGCAAAGAAATCACTGTGAGGACTAAAAAAATGTTGCTGTCAAAGTTTGAGAGCTGGGAAGTAAATAAAGTTAGCTTTGATTTCTGTCCACCATGCCAGGAGGCTGAACTGCAAACGTCTCAGTCTCAGAGATGGATTTGTGGACTAAAAAGTTGGAAAATCAATAGAGGGCGAACGCTAACTCGGGTGCTGCTCGAACAACATTTGTCATTCTGATGTCTCACTCTGGATGCATTCTAGGTCTTAGAAGAACAAATTGTTCCATAAAAAATAATAAAAACACAATACTGAAATGCTAACATACTGTTGTTTCTATTCCTGTTGGCTCTGTGCAGCCTTCTGTGTGCCAACGTCATCAATTTGCAGATGAATACATAACAGAACACTTGTTTATTATCATCAGCTTATTGCTTAGTTGCATAAATCACAAACATGAGAGATTATGGATGAGAAAGGAAGAAGAGAAATGCACAAAATGCACACTGGTGAGGATGGCTGGCAAATGACTAATCATGCTGCACTGCCTGAGGGCAACACAAAAGCCCACTGCAACACATGTGTCTGCATCATTGCTCTGTGACCTTAGATGAAGCTCTAAATCTGTTACAGAAGTATTACTTCTGCAACCTACTGAACGCAGACTTATTACTTGGTCTGAAATATCATTATCTTCTGCTACAGCATACAAAGAGGTCTCCTGATAGTGCAGCACAAATATAGCAAAGAACATGAGAAACTGTAAAAACTATAAAACCGTTTCATTTAGACCTGTACCGATCCAATTTTTTGTCTGGTTATGCAGATACCAATTATGTACCAGTACCTGCATCCTTTTTTTTATGTTTATGATTATTTATTATTGTTATTAACAGTAGCAGTAGTGAGATTACATGAGGCTAAAACTTAACTTCAGCATGGAAAGCTTGTGTAGTTTGTGTACTGTAATCTGTGTAATGGGATTTTTCTATTGTGGGGTGCTGTAGGATTCTGAGTTGTGACATTCACATGTGCAGGTGATAGGCTGAGAGACTTCTCTCATGTGCATAACTTCCCATGATGCATTTCTAAGAGTTCAAGCTTGTTATTTTATAATCAAAATGCAAATGTTACTGGTTGTTAGTGTTTGTAATGTATCGGTCACATTACCGATACTGAATCAGATCGGCCCCATCTCTAGTTTCACTGTTTTAAGTCAACTGTTTTCAAATTATTTCATGAAATTCCAGTTTAGTGAATATAAATATAAACATATATATAAATATAAATATACAAGCCCCTCAAATAACGCCTCAATCAGAAGAATGTGTCGGCTGAGCTATGTGAACAGATAAGGCTCCATAAACAAATCATTACACTAAGTGTCTTTAATGATGTGAGAAGCTGCTTCCCTGTCTGGCAATCTCAATGAAATCTAAATGAACTAAGGGGGGCACTGCAGGACAGCTGGCCAAATCAGCTGGACACTCAAATGATCTCAACAAAAACACAAGTTAAAAGGACAGTTTGTGATGAAACATGAGCTGAGGGAGATGAAGGCAGAGGAAAACACACCCAACAATGGCATTAAAGGAGAATACTTCATCTCAAGATGAGAGATGACAAGTTTGGCTGATGCTCATTCTCCCCGAAAATACAAACAAAATCAAGATTGCTGATCCCCTGTACCAAGAAGATCCAAACTTGTAAACGCAGAGGCAATAAACTCTAAAGGATGCACTTTTGTGTTTGTGTGTCTGGAATTTAACCTGCTGCTGACCACAGAGTTCTCCACGCCAGCTGCTGACATGCTCACTCGCCTCAATGCAAATCCCTCACATTCCACAAATGAGGGGTCTGCTCCGGGCCAGATGACTGGACCTGGTTCATCTCTGCCCTGCAGACTATCAGCCTCAGCCCCCCCTGCCCTCCTAATGAGGCTCTTTAATTAGTTGTTAAACATAGGGACTGGCCAGTGCTTTTTTTGCCCCCACTCTCTCTGATCAATAGCCATGGCATTTCTGTTTTTAACTCCTCTAATTACATTTTGGGGGGAGCAGAGATGGAGTTTTCATTTAGCTGCTGTTCCAATTTAGCTGCAGCATAAATATCACTCACAAGGACAAAAAGCATAAAAACTAATTGAAAATGAAGAACAATGCATAAAAAAAAATGCAATCTAATGTAAAAGCTGGATAACATCTGTGTGAAAGGATCAGTGTGTAGGATTTAGTGGCATATAACAGTGAGGTTGCAAGTCAAAAAAATGTAGTCTCACCCTCCTTTTCCAACTGTGTAAGGCAGGGGTTTTCCAAGTCTGTGACTATGGGCCTTCCCTCAAAGAAAGCTTAGTTTCGCTCAATTCCTGGATGTCTATGAGATCATCAGTATGTTATTTGATCCCATAGACACAACATTTGAGCCATGATAACCTGATTTTGCTGTTTTACATAACTTCGGACCACAACAAATACATAAAAAAAGAAGTCTGTCCTAAGACTCTGAGCTCTCTCAAATCACACATATTGAGGCTATTCAATGTGCTCTCTAACTAATGTAATAACTAATATATTATTTTTTTCCGTTTTCTTTCACTGAGGTTCAATAGCTCAAACAAATAATTGATTAATTGAGAAATAAATTTAAAAATATTCAAGAAAAACAACTGTTACTTGCAGCCCTATAGAGCGACAAACCTGGGCACAGATGCTGGTGAAATAGGGTTAGCTATTGATTTGTGTTTGTGCAGCGACAGCCTTTCCTATACAGTTCCCAGTGTGAGTACACGTGTGCGTTGACAGCATGCAGTGGCCCCCGGCTGCCGAGCTCCCCGTGTCATCAATTACACATGGAGCCACCTCCAAGATCGGCAACATCCATCCTGGTCCGAGCCCCGCCTCTCTAAGAGTGTATCATAGCAACCACAGCTCTAAGGGGACACAGCTGAGGGGCAGGTCTCTGGCCTCATGGCTCCCGCAAGGGTATAGCAGTAGATGATCCATCTGTGGTATGTTGTAGAATCATGGACTCGAGCTCTCATTCATCAGTGCATCCATTTCTTGCCACAAAGATGACGCATGAGCTTCAGCACGAAGCATTAACATCAAGTTAATGTTAAGCCAGACCTTTTCTTATTGCTTTTGACACACCGTGGCACAATAAACCTTTGTAAATACCGCATCTCTCTCTGCGCTACATCACTCTCCTCACGAGCCTCTAAAGTAATCACGTCTCCGTGAAGCAAAGATGAGTGGGATCTGTGCAATGGGCTCAACTGCTGTATCATCTTACAGCGGGACACACACCACACACCACCTCTGAGTTTTCTACATGCTGGTGGTAACCTAGTCCTAACCTCAGCATGACTAAATGCCCTGAGCTGCTGCCAGCGCTGCAGCGAAAGCACAGCTGGAATAATAAGCCATGCACTGCCAATGACACAGTCGTCACAAAGAATGCATGGAAGCACAGCAAAGCAAAGAGGAGTTCAATACGTGGTGATGAAAAAATTATGTGTGGAGAGACTCAAGTGTTTATGGGCCTTTTCACTGCAGCTCAAGACGACAGGGGTCTGGAGATCTTTCAAGATGTGGATTGGAATGGACAGAAACATTACACCGACATGTCCGCCGACTCTTTCTCATCAGACCTCACATTCGTTTTTCCATCCTTGACTCTTCGGCTGGTCCAGTGATTACAGGGGGGCCGAGGCAACATATGGCTGCATGCTGGTGCAGCTACCACTGGGACAAAGCAGCTGGCCATCCTCTGCTGTCCCCCCACACAAACACAACGAGACAAGCACAACAAGACGTCTGTTCTAACTTCGAACTTCCTGCATGTAGCAACTGAACAAAAAAAAAATGCAAGACAATCAGCGATAAGTTTGGCAGACTATTAACCCTTGAACTTCATTTAAAGGATAGTTTGGACACATCAAAATCGCACATCAAATAATCCAAACTATACCTTTATTCTGTGCTCCCACATTGGATTTTGTGAGGAAATTTGCAATATCAATTGTAACACAAAGGCAGATCACTTCATGCCTCGTGACACATGAAGAAAAGCCGTTGATCCGCTGCAAACAAGGCAGACTAGAAGAATAACTACTGCTCTCTTCTCCTATTCAAAAGTAAAATTCACATAGCAAGTAGAAAAATGAGGAGCAAGTAGCAACATCATCTTTGCAAGAGAAAGAAACTTGCTTTATGAGGAATGCGGTCTGAGTTTACGAGCACAACCAAATACCACTGTTGTGAAACAGAAGCTACCAGTCATCCCAGAAATCATTAACGTCTCTTTGTTTCCATCTTTTTCTCTCAATTTCCTTCTCACAGCATGGTAAGACCTAGTGGACTAAGTACAATCAGGTGGAAATACTGGACTGTTGGTACTGACCTCGGTTAATTTTGCTGAGAGCGCATCTAGGTGAGAGAGTGGAGTGTAAAGAGAAAGTGAGACATATCTAAAAGCAGCCATAGCCTGCAGTCAGTGCCAAATGGACCATGAAACTTAAAGTGAGGCATCAACATCATCAGGTGATTAATTAGCTTGTTGGATAAGTTACTGGAGGTAACCAGACTTTTTCACTATCTTAGTTGACTTTATTGGCTTAGCATTTTTACTAGCGTTAGCCAACACTTCCGAAATTCCATACCACCATGCACTGTACCATGCTACAACACTATCTGAGATTTTTTTTTTCGAAAACTTAGTTTCAAATCAGCAGTATGTGAATTGCAGATTTTTTAATGGGGAAATTTTCATATAATATATATCATACAGCAGAAAGGATGTCAAATGTACATCCTATGAGTTATGCATGCCCTGGTGAAAGACTGACAGGCTGCAGGTTGTGAGGACAGGTTTGGGAGGAGGGAGGATTTTATTTTGCATATAGTTTTAAATAAATAACAATGTTGAAATTTGGAGATGTTTATTTTCTATAAGTGAAAACACAATTTTGTTATTTTTACAGAGAGAAAAGTACCGAAAGTACCATGCAGCCTTGTCAAAAAGGGAGGATGAACGACAGAAGGGGACAGATTAAGTTGCTGACAAAGTATTCCTTCATCTTATTTCAGGGTCTGACTTTTTGTGCTGCTTACTTTGAAATCTGAAAAGAGAATATGGTTTGAACACTTGCATGAAAGAATGAAAAAAGGACAAGAGGATAGAACATAAGACAAAAAATTAGGCCTAGACTATAGGGCCTGACAGGCTGCCAGTTGTGAGGCTGAACTCACTTTTCTTTCGTTGGCATCTATATTACAGACATGAAAACATAGTGCAGCAATCTTGCTCAGCAGAGGTATAAAAGCCGATCATGACATTCACATTTGAAAAAAAAAATCCTTATTCTCATCATAAATGCAGACAGGTGAAGCAAGCGTTTCTCTACCTTTCAGCACTTTCATAGCCCACCTCAACAATTACATCAACTTCAGCAATGTGACTGGCAATAAAGCCCTCATAAAGAATATATTACAGTGAAGCCTTCATTTCTGAAACATTCCCACCTCGTCTTGAATTGTGCAATAATCGCAGAGTGGAAAGATTGCTCTTAGCAGAGGAGTGCTTGTCCCTGTGCAATACTTAGAAAGCATCATAAACAGCAAGTGAAAAACACACCCTACCTAAGACCAGCTATTAAACCGGTTCAGGGATGAAAAATACAACTCCCTAAGAGTTCTTTGCCGAGAGGACATTTTTCTGGGAAAAGAGCCACAGGATGGACCTTACCTTCACACGATCTTGTCCAAGAAAGATTGTTTGTTTCTGTGCAGTGTGGCAGATCAGGACATTTTCCTGTCTTCTCAGCAAGTCTACTGTGACTGAACCTGTATGGGACACTTGCTGGTGGCTGGGACTGTGTACTAAACATGCATGTTCACTTGTCACCGTGTCACAGTGGGAAGGGCCACAGGCATGATCCTATCACTGCCACGCTTGAAAGAGTCAAAACACCTAAATCGGAGGAGCGATTTGGGATGGGAACTTTCCATCACCAACACACAGGCACATCAAACAGATCTGGTAATTCACAGCTGAACAAAAGACCACCAATGTTCTTTCAAGGATATCTCCCTTTGTTAAGTTGTGTCAAGGGGTTGAGAACATACCATTCTTAAAAAAATGGAAGTGGTGGCCTGGGATCGCAGCGCACATCTGTTGTTTGTACAGCTATTTTTCTTCCCAGAGTCCTGAGGAGTGGAAGAGAAAAAGGGGGCTTTGAAAGCGCTCTCCGAGTGCCTTAACAGTAGATGTGATGGAAGATCAAAGAATTAGCAGATAGGGGAAATGAACGTGCGTATGTGTACTGAAACTGACGCTGTGTCGTGCAGCATGAAGGCAGAAACTGGTTGCATGTGTGAATGATGACATCAGACCACCCACAATCCAACTGAGCAGGTCCAACCACATATGTAGCATTCAGAAAGTGTGTGTGTCTCTCTTCAGTACTTTACTTGAGTATTTATTTTACTGACATTTTACATTTACTCCCTAAATTGTACCACAAATATATGTATTTTCTACTCGTGATATTTTCAAAACAGGTAATGCGTTTGGAATGAATTATTGATCATGTTTATTCACACTAAATAGATGGGACAAAGAAACAAAAAATGATTCCTGGGTGTATCCCTGAGTGCACACTACGCACGACAGGCGTAATGAGATGAAAACAACGGAAAAGATATAACGACAAAAAAGACACAACAAGATTAAAAAGACATAACAAGACAAAAACAACTGAAAAGACGTAACAGGAAAAAAGATGTAAGGAAACAAAAAGGATGAAACAAGACAAGGAGGATGCAACAAAGTGAAAAACATGTACCAAGATGAAAAAAGACGAAAACGAGGTTCAGTTGACTTTGCACAGAAACAGCTGGTAGAAATGTCCTTCAGAGGGTTACTTTTTACTTTTCTACTTTTATACTGTACTTCTACTCAAGTAAAGTATGTGTGTCTTTTGCCTCCTCTGTCACATGCACACATTCACTGATTTCTTCTTCATCCTTTTGTTTCACTCCACCGAACTGGACCTAACTGGCCTCTTTTTACATCAAAGCAATGTATCTTGTTCCCCGGTGTTCATACATTAGACACAAGCCCCTGGTCATGCTCATCTTCTCCAGACATGAAAACAGAGAAAGTGTTTTAAGAGCATGAGTACTCCTTATTCAGGTTCTTATTTAGGCTACATGTTTATCCGCTACAAAAACAAAACCTAGTTTATTGATAGAGGAGGAAAAAATCATGTTTGTCAAATCAGTCAGCAGGGGTGATGAATGCAAAGCTATTTGCCCAGTAAAAGCAATCCATCACAGCCTCGGAAGACAAAGAGGGGGGAAGAAAGTGAAGAACGTCAGACAGACATGAGCGATTGAGAACGAGTGAACGGACGACAGGAGAAGACCAACTGGGAAACTAGGGTAGATAAAAAAAAAAAGAGTGGCTGGGAGGGAGGGAGAGAGTGATTATGCACAAAACACAGGTAGTGTCAAATGAGACAAACACACACCAAGTCACCATCTGCCTGCCGCAGTGGTGTGTTGCGCTGTGTCCTCAGATAACCTCCCAAGCTAATTGAGCGGCGAGATTGGGCCTTATGGAGCAGTAATTTATCAGCCCATCAGTCCTATCAATGAGCCATACTGAGGAGGAACACAAACGCTTAGTATCAGGAGCTTTTAGTATTCTAAATACATTACTCAGCAATGCTTAAAAAGAAGTGGAACTCCAAGAACATGAGGCTCTTTCAACGCAGCAGTGTTCAGCCATGAAGTGTTTTTAAATTATGCAAGGTAACATTACTGAGCAAGAATCCTTCCAACTTCTGCTCTATGTCAAATAATGTAATCTTTATTGAAAAGTAGCTTTTAAGATGCTGTTTTTCTCCTTGTGTAGGTTCCAATAATATTTGAAGCCTTTGTATTAGCCACACTAGCACTGTGGCTCTAGGGATGACACTGTCGGTCAGTCCAGGAACAACTCTGGTTCCTGTGTCGGTACACATCGGCTATCGTCTGACAGTGACTTAGCCTCTAAGCACAATGGCCAGTGTTTCAGGGCTTCCAGTATAGCAAGTGCACATCTAGATAATGGGTATCAGATATGGGGGCCAAGACTTCCTCTTCCATGTATCGGTCATTCGTTATAGCCCGAATAGCAACTGGAGACACAAGTTCAAGGTCCAGACGACATTTTGGCTAATATCTGTAGATATCTGCATATGAATGCGCATCAGTTTTTAGAAAGCTAAAAAAAGCTAAATCTGTTGTCAGACGATAACCCATTGGTTCCAAGATTGAATTTTGGCCAATGCATTATGCCTCCTTTGCTTGCCACACGAGAGAGGTGGAGCTAAAGTCTCGCAAACCCACTTCACTTAAAAAATCTTTCCCTTGCCGTCAGATTCTGATTTCATATGCAGATAAAAGTTAATAGAGATGACTTTGGTCCAGACTGAAAGATATAAAAAGTTCTTGAATGATGATACATTATACTGACTTGTGTGGACCCCTGACTTTTCATCTAGCATAAACAGCGTAAGTCAAGTTAAATTTTTCACTTTTCCAAAGAAATATCTCCAGGGGCACCAACAGGTCACAATTTGACCTATACTTTGTACAGTTACATTTACAACCAGATACCTGCAAAACTAATGACATTCCCATCAGCCTCTGCTGCACTATGTACTAATGTAGCTAATGTTTGCATGCTAACACACAAAACTAAGATGGCACATTATACCTGCTAAGTCATGTTAGCAGTGTCATTGTGAGTATATTAGCATGCTGACATTAGCATTTAGCTCAAAGTTCCTAACATGGCAATAGACTCTTATTCTTAATCATATACAACCAGTTAGTAAGTACGTCACAACACCCAGTCATCTCCTTCTGCTGGGGGAGATGTCAGGGTTAAAATGTCTTGCTCAAAGGTACCACAGCTGAAATATGTAGCAGCACAGTGACTTATTCCTCCACTTTCCTGCAGCTTTTCAGTCAGTTCTGACACAAGCTTGCTTTTACAACTGCTGGGCTTCTGCCTCCTCAGGTGTGATATGAACTGGACTGAAATATAATATTTAAAAGGCGGTCTGCTCATATGAGGTGTTTCAGCCGAGCAAATCAACGAGCCTGCTAACAGAGTGGCTGTCGTATTACTGGCTGACTGCAGGCAGAACCGGGGTCCAGGTCCCCAGGGGGAGGAATGCGAGGCATATGGTTGTGATTAAAACAGGGGTAGCGGAGCACAGCGTTTACATTAGCATGCTGCCTAAGGGGCCGAGGAGCTTTATGAAGGGCTGTGCCAGTCACGGTGCTCAGTCTGCCATGCTCAGAGTTTACAGAGGCAGAACTGAGAGTTGAGATATGAAGCAGGAGTTTTTTTTTTTTGTTTTTTTTTTACCTGTCTGCTGTATCGAGCAAGTTTATTAAACTGCAATGACGGGCACCGAGTTTGAGAATTCCAACAATTATGATGTCTCTTTACTGCTAGATCTACCAGTCAGGGAAACTTTATAACTTTATGACACGATACAAGAAATAATCAGTTCACATGAAAAAATAAACTTTGTGCATGTGTGCTGCTGTTAAAGGGCTGTTTGTAAATGGTTTAACGTGGGAAAAAATGATGTTAACAATTAATTAAAGGTCATTTACATTTATATTAAGGATAATCAATTACCCAAAATAAAACAAGATTTTTGGATAGGTACTTCATGTTGTAATATTTCAAATCTGAACATTATAACATTTATCTGTAACCACTCTGTTGGATAAGATAACTTAAAGATGGGTTAGAGGGAGAGAATGATGAGGAGGAGGATTTGTTTGAGTGTGTTTACACTCCTCCTCTTCGACCAGTGGGAGGGAGGCACTACAGATGAGCACTCACATCTGACACATTTGAGCATGCACCATATCCATCACACATACAAACACAATCACACAAGATCACACTCACAGACAAAAGGATTACAAATATCCAACCTCAGAACCTCCCTTGTGCTCTGTCTCATCAATCTGTGATGTTCACCAGAAATGGCAACCATGCCAAAATCTGTTTACAGGTCTGAGAGGTGGTATGTATAGCCTGCTGCGGCTCCAGAGGGAGCTGTCAGAAGTCTTACAAATGTCCTCAAGTGATCCCACTTGAGTCAGCGCCGGTTCAATCAGACAACTAGGTTGCATTATGGGTAATATAAACGTCAGGTTTTGACAAGGAAGAAGAACATGTTAAGTATCTCTGGCTCTGCTGCAACGATTTTGCTACTTTTTTTTTAAACTGTCCATCATAAGTTTGACAATGAGTGCAATGCTAAATTGGTGGAGCGCTATTTTGAAGTGGAACATGCTGCTAGTAGTTACTTAAATTTCTTTTCTTCAGAAATGGATTCCTCCTGGTGCCATAACTAGTACTAAATATGGAATAAAATCAGCCCTTGCTCTTGAACTCTGAGGAAGTGACATCCAAAGTAATAGCAAGTCTATGTAAAACGACTGATATGTATATTTTTCCAATAGAGCATATCAAAAAGTGGGCCTGCTATATTGAAAATCAATGACGCCGTCCAATTTTGATGTTTGACAGCTCTGTGTTCAGATGGAACAGCCTGCACCACAGCTTTCCTTTCATGGTTTCCTGTGCTGTTTTTGTATAACATCCAGAGACCGAGGAGAGCTTCAGTTTGTAACCGCTGTGGCAGGACACATGGGTAGAATTTGGATTCCAACTCATTATCCCCAGTATGAACAAAATTTCAAGTGCAGTTTTCAACAAACAGCTGCACTTTAGAGGTATGATGCACCTGCGAAATGTGGCTGTAACAGAGGCACAAGGACTGTTTAAAAAACACTGTTTCCCTGCTGTCAAAGTCGATATCTACACTGAAACTGCTGGTTGATGTTTAACTGTATGAGCCATTCAACAACAGTTTACCTGCATTAGGAAATAGTTGTAGGGTTTAAACAGAGCAATATGAGGAATTTCTGACTGCTGGCATGTCCAGAGCACAATGTGTAACAGTAAACAAGGGATTGGAATTTATACTGCAGATAGTGATCCACTAAAAGTTCCTTGACAATCTTGTATATTAGCTCAGGGCAACACTATAGCTTAAACTTTGAGTTCTAGCTATATGTACTGTAAGAAAAGTACAAATATAAACTTTAAATGAACCCAGAAATGCACTGAAAGGATGTTACAATTTGTCAAGAGTTTTCCTTTAATTTATGCACACCTGAGTGAGTGAAATCACATATCAACAGCACACATGTGCACATAATCTCTCACCCAGTGCAAAGAGAATTCAATCTGACAGTCCCTGTTACTGTGCTGCCACTCCCGCCTGTTATTAGCATACTGCCAAAACGTACACAGCGAGCTGAAGGCTAATGTGGAATTTGTCAGGAAAAGAATGCAATAACAACAACGGCAACAACATACCTCACCCCAAAACAGGAAATGAGGGTGATTTGTGGCTGCTGATTATTGGCGCAGTCCACTCTGGGCTGATTAGACAGTGGGCCGGCGGGGCACGTCCATTCACCCTGACATGAAATATGGAGGTAATATCTGTTACCTTCTGCTGGAGGATCCCGACAGCTTAATGAGTCAGCAAGTGATGTCTGACAAACACACACACACTCATTCACAAAGACATGAGTATGGAATATAAAACAACCCATCCACCCCTCCATTACTACTGTCAAATAAACACATTACAGCAGTTAGGGGGCTTTATATAAGTTAAAGGGATAGTTCAAAATATTTGAAATGGGGGGGGCAGTGTATTACCTACAGTAGACAGAGATCAGCACACACAGCTTTATTGTCAGACAGCATTTTCTGATGGGAAACCACTGTAATACTAAAACCAACCAAACTTCATGGGCAAAATCAGTAACTTTACATGCAGCTTTGAACTCTTTGTTTGTGTTATTGTGTGACTGTGGTGAATTCAAACTACCTTTTTAAAACACAGAGGTCACACAATGACAGAAACAAACTAACATATCAATCTGTAGACCGCCTACTACTTGGCTGGTTTGGAGAGATCTGTGTTTGGCTTCTGTAATGGCAGTTTCCCCCCAGAAAAGGCTGTCTGGCAGAAAAGTGGTGAAAATATTTTGAATATATTGCATACTTAATCCAATGTTGTTTTTGGAGTTATTGTTAGGTGGACCTTTTTTAGGAGGCTAAAATACCTTTTGTTGCTGACTGCGTTTATGGCAGTGCTGGTGCCCCTCTGTGCTTCTCTAAACTGAACACCATCTACTGTAAGTAATACACTGACTGTTCATAAACACCTCATAAAACGCTTCATCACATAATCTGAACTATCCCTTTTAAATAAAGCTAATATGTAGTCATAGTCATTTGTCTTGATGACTTTCAAAAACACTGTGAATATTTCAAAAATACATAATTTTCTTGTTAAAATCAAAAACATGCAAGTCAGGTGGACTAGAGTCAAAACCTTCAAATCTGCTGTCTCAACCTGCACCCCCAGGATCACCACCGCCATCATCCAGCCATCCATCCATGACCTCGCTTTGGCCTCGTTCTCATTCATGGTTCACCTGCTGTGTGTCAGAAAAACGTGACGGCACCACTAGCACAGTGTCAACACAGCCTCTGTTTAGTGTGGGAACGCAAAGAAAGCCAGGCACCCAGGGGCCCAGACAGGAGGGGCCACGAGGTGACACTGACCCCAGACAGGGTGACACACGCCCGGGGGCAAATGCTTGAAGAGTTGAGGGATCTTCTTTTACCCAGTGGGAGTAGAAGCAGGGAGAAGAAATGAGAGAGGAAGAGAGTTTAAGAAGGAACTGATTGAAGAGGAGTGGAATTAGACTGAGTTTACCCTCATGTGATGTAATTGGATTCCTGGCAATATGGGCTTGGGGAAAAGGATGGAGGACAGGAGGAGGTGACTGAACAGAGAGAGAATGAACAAGATGAGAGGAGGAGGGGGAGGAGGGGTGAAGAGCGACAGGGAAGAGGATTGATTTCAGTTTGAACTGTGGAATGAGTCTCATGGGAGGGGAGGGACAGGGTCTTGGTTGGTGGAAAAGCCCCGCCAGTTTTCTCCTCAGGGCTCCTTCAGCTCCATAAGGCAGAGTCAAGCCAACGACGGGCGCTAGAAGAAACCGCACACACCCGGATTTTATGACCCACAATGTATTCTGTTCAGTCAGTAAAGGAGAAGGAGAGATCCCCAGAGAGAGAAAGGAAAAGAGAGTGAAACTGAGTTAAAATGGGTGTGAGCTAAAATGCTAATGAGAGCAAAATGAGGTAATCTCTTCTTGTTCTTTATGGTTCCCACAACCCAGGGTAGAGAACCTATAACTCCTGCTTGTTATTTAATTTTATAGAATGTTCAAAAATGTGACTTTACATGCATATAAAATAAAATCCACCACAAAAGAAGAGTGTGTGCTATTTCAGACTGCCACTTACTCAGAATGCTCCCACCCCCTATTATAATAGTGCTGTTTGAAACCTCCACGTCATATTAACAGTAACAGATGTTGTCAGTTTGCAGCTGGAACAACTAGAGAAACGCAACTTTGCCATATGAACAGATCATTAAATGCTATACATCAAAATCACATGGTGAAGATGAGAATACATTTACATCAGTTAAAGCTCATCCTATTTCAGCCAGAACTCTGATGTATAGGGCTGCAATTAATTATTATTGTCATTATCAATTAGGCTAATTTGCCAGTTAGTTTCATGATTAATTAATTAATCATTTCATCAGAAAATGTTAAATAATTGTGATAAATGTGGATGTGGACACAATTTCTCAGAGCCCAAAGTGACATCTTTGAAGTGCTTCTTTTGTCCAAATAGGACTGTCCCCAACTTTTTTACCAGTTCAGTTCTCCACACTAAACGCATATATCAGCCTACATGACAGAAGTGTAATTGATCATTGTTGGTCCATGTAGATCACCCCCAACAGCTCAGCCCACATGTGAACCAGGAACTAAATGAAACCATCAAAGTGTGAAATACAGTTTTAGTGTCACTGTTATGGTTTAAAGTAATAATTCTCTTAATCTTGATGCAAAATTTCTACATTTCTATCAATCTTCTCCACTGCCATCACAGTTAGCTTTATGGTTTGTGGTGATTTTTAGTGCCGAAAAGTTTACAGCCTGCCATGCTGTTGCACTGCTCTGTCTGCAGTGATGCAGCTAAAAAAACAAGAGTTGAAACTTGTTTTTACCAACTGTTCATTTTACCATCTCTCATGAATTAACCACCAGGACATGTTGTCACAAGGATTTTTTTTTTACTAAGTGCACCAGCTAATAAAAAACCTTTTTATTATTATAGGCTTCTATCTGTTTTAAACTGTTATTGTATTACACACTGACTGAAAAAAAAGAACTACTCGACTTTAAAAATCTCAGCTGGCTGAGAGGTCTCAGACTGGCAGACTCATTAACATAAAGGAGAGAGAAAAGCAGCAAATCTTTACATCTCTACACGTTTGACATTTTTTCTTGAAAATAAAACAACCTTTTTTTAAAATAGTTGGCAACAAATTTTCTTTCAAATAGATCAACTGCAGCTCTAATGATGTATTTGAGATACTAGGGTTAAATTTCAAAATAAAGTGTCTCTCATTTTGAGCAAGGATGTTCTGTTATACAATATACTATATGTCACTGATGAACATGAACATACTCTCATAATATGCCTCAATCAGTCAGACCTCCATTGTCCTCTGGCTGTCATTCGTTCCATATAAATTGAGTGATGGCTCTGTGGTTGACCTGGGATGTGATGCTGAGCGCTCTTTCCACAGTCAGGTAGACCGAAATACGTCTCTGTGCAGCTGGCGCTTAGCAGGGCAGAAACAAGTCAGAGAAACAGACCAGATGAGCAGGTACGCACACACACACAATAAAAAACTCACATCTAGCCTCTCTTCCTGTGTCTGCTCTAATTCATCTGAGTGTCAGGCAGATGGGAAATGTGTAGTGGGCTTGACGTGTATGTGTGTGCCTTCTAGCTGCCAAAAAGAGTGAGTGGAGGTTAAGCCAGGATCACAGCTTGGATGGACAAATTCCCCCACGTTTACTGGGCCATGTCTAGGTGTACGGCACTGAACCTTCTACGTACAAGCTGGCTGCATCTCTACCTTGCATAAGTCACTGACACAATAAACTATGACTACATCGTGGAAAGGAAGTCAACAAATAATTACACCAAGATAGCTAATTCAGACAGGACTGTAGACATAAAATAAAAGATCTTTCATTCACAACACTGACATTGTAGCCAAGGCACATGTGTTAATGACAAATATATTGCCCAGGGTGGACATTTCATGAGCAAACAGTAGCTGAATACAGATCCATTGCTGACTCACATCCACACACAAAATATAGAGCCGGTCTATGTTTAGAGCGGCAAAACAAAGTCACTTTTATGACCTTGCTTGTGCCTTTTGGCGCACAATGATTTGGGCAACAGTAAAGAGCTGTATTTAGACCACACACAAGCAGCATGTATGCCAGGGTGCACACACACAAACACACACACACACACACAGCCTGTGGTCAAGAGCCTGGATACTTGGAGAACAAAGCAACACATTTTTCCTCTGCTCTCTTTTTACAATGGGGAGCACAGATATGACATCATTTGTTTAAAACTGCATTCAAATATAACTACTGTGGAAACTCTCACATATTTCACTGCCGCCCTTCAACTCTTTAAAGTAAACACATTTTGTACATACAGTATACATTAAGAACAGCTTGTACTGGGTACATTTGCCTTCCCATCATAGTAAATTCCATATATGATACAGGAGCTTCAGTGATAATTACACCTCGTTGCTAAACCTTGGAAAAAAAATATTTCCACATGTGTGATGATGATGATGAAGTAAATCATCATGAGGCAGTTTGTCATGCAAATCCCACCTTCTCCCTCCTCCATGCCATAGATTAATAGAAGCTGAGACTGAAGAGCAGCCAGCCTATAGCTTATCTGTTAGGGCCCGCCTGTGAGGGACAAAGGTGCAGGAGAGTGCTGATGAATCCACTTCCTAAAAGCTTTCTGGAGAAACTACATATTTCTATTCACAACTGAGAGGACCAGAGGGAGGCTCGTGTTACTCAAATGACGCCTACAGACTGTGAGATTTAAGCCATCTTATAAATTTACTACAAGCCACATTGTGTGACATGAATCAAATAAACTTGTGTAAGACATCAAGTGTGATGTATGTGGACTGAATTCAAACAAGAAAACACCAACAGTGGTAAACAATGAAGCTCAACAAGAACCAAGCCTTTCCAATACTGACGTTTATGTGTAAGGAAAAAGCATTCCACAGAAGACGAGGAGAATGTGGAGAATTTTGCCAAGAGAGCTTGAGGTAACACTTAGCATCTGTAGTATGCTAAGAATGCTAAAATAGCATACATTAATGTATGGTTGTGCATTCCTAGCAGTCAAATTGTGCAATGGTTCTGGTTCTGACACTGTCAGAATTTTGTCTCAGGCTGTCTTTTGTCACAAGACAGACAACGGATGACCTACAGCCTCTCTCACAGCACGACGTAGAACCGCTGTTTTGGAACAAAAGATAGACACATTTCTTTCATCTAGGACAGCTCAAAATCACAGTGTTTACCCAACTTTAAACACCTGAATGAAGTAGCAGGAGGTTGTATCATACTTGCTATGAACACCATTTTAATTTATGGCTGCAACTAACAATCATTTTCATTAGTGATCAGGACTATTTGCAATAAATCCATTTATTGTTTCTTAGAACTCAAGGTGCCGCCAACAAATGTTTTGTTTTGTCTGACTAACAGTGTACGCCCAAAAATATTCCCTCTATTATTATGTAAGATGAGAAAAAATAGCAAATTCTTATGTTTAAGAACTTGGAACAAACGTGTGTTTAGAATGTTTTGCTTGAAAATTGATAGTTTTCAAAATAGTTGCAGATTTATATTTGACCAATTAATGAACTGCAGTTTGATTGCACTAATAAATAAATAAAATAATAAATTCCATTATTAACAATTAATCATTTCCATTAAGCAGATTTAAGCTTCAGGATACATTCACTGCAAGTTATTAGACTGTGAACCTGCAAGTAAATCAATTTCAAGAATTCTATAATGTTCATCTTTTCCAAAAAACAAAACAAAAACAAGTGTCCAGCACACTAACGAGTGGGAAAGACTCAAGTCCAACCAGATGTGGACAACAATGCTGTTGTACCTCTCTGTCTGTGCACAGATACAGCAGGAATGTGGTCTGTCCGTACTCAGTCAGCTAAACAAAGTTATCTGCCTGCAACATCATGAGACTGAAAGCTTCTCCACTCCCCACCACTGTTTATCTACCGCTTTCCAAGTCTGTGTGTGCATGTGTGTGTGTGCATGTGTGTGTGTGCATGTGTGCGTGTGTGTGTGTGTGTGTCTGGGAAGATTTTATTTAGTAATCAGCCGAGCCCATGGAGATGACCGGCGCCTTGGGATTTAGGACCCTGTTGCCACGACAACCAAAAGGTCACCTGACACCAATCACCTCGGACGTCATGTTTACACTCTCCAGATGAATAGAGGGGATGAGGGTGAAGGGACAGAGAGCACTCAAGTGTGGTATTTAACCAGGGTAAAGACAACATCGCCCCAGACCACAAAGAGATGATCAATCTCTTTTAGAGTATCGACGGTCAATACAGGTACCTGGTGAGGACAGTACAAGTATTAAGTCCAGAGGGGGAATTTGCATTTACCAGAGAGGAAACAAAGGTGCAGTAAAATCAGAGACATGCGCAGGTGTGGTCACACTTTCAGGAAGCACAGCAGCGTCTGATCTCTAATCTTTACTCCACCCTTGTGATGTGTTCTGCCACCGACACACCGCCCACTGCACCTGCTGACAGGTGCAGCGCAGGTATGCTGCAGTTTCACCCCAACCTGTCCGACTGGATCAGCAATGGAAACAGGCACACACACACACACACACACACACACACACACACACACACACACACACACTAGAACAGAAAGATGTTTGATGATATGGCTGCTCTCTCAGATGATTAATCATTAGCTAATCACTAACCTCCCCAACAACTGATTCATAAAATTGCTTACTAATTACATCACAATTAAGTAATAAAGACTTATGTCACTTTAATTCCACACCTGTGAATTATGAAATATGCTTACGCCCTACAGAGTGCATCTGTGTGTTTCTGTGGCTGGAAGAATGCATCACTTTCAAGACAATTCAAACCACAATGTCCTCAATTTCTATGTTCATTCATTTTTCCAAATGCTCAACTTCTGCTCACTGACTCATAAAGAACGCCTGACACCGGCATGTTCCTGTGCTGACAGCAAACCAGAGACGTTGTGATGATAAACAGCTAAACAGCCCCGACTGGCTGTATGGGATTCCAACCATTCCTGCTGAAAGGACAATGAACTCGCTGGAGCAGCGTGGAGCTAATAAACATGACAGACTGGCAGCATGAGTCAAGTCTTCATACTGTAGGTTACTCTTATACTGTCTTACATCCTTAAAATGTGGGAGCCCAGATTCTTCTATGTCAGTTAGGAGTCGGGTTAAAGGGATAGTTCACATTATATGAAGTGAGGTTATATGAGTTCCTTATTGTTAGCCAGTGTATTAGCTACAGTTGGTGCCAGCCAGTCAGAAACAGAGAGGGGCACCAGGACAGACGCTGGTGATGTGACATTCTGAGCCTTAGACATGTCCAAAAGTATTGACAGTGCAACTTAAAAAAAAGTTAATACTGATGGAATCCTCACTTCACTTTGGGTTATAATCATGCTCTAATTTAGAACTACAGTTCCCATAATTTAGGCGCTTTGGGATATGTAAGCAGGAGGGTAATATTGCCATGGATTTAGTGAGGTGTAGAATTTGAGCCCAGTTTCAGCCTGTATTTGTTCAGATGTTGGCATATTGGTGTCATTACAAGTATGCCAAATTAGCTATTAGCGGTTTCTGTTTATATTCTGAGTGGACATTTGGCCTGTGGGTAGCAGTCATATAGGAAACCTGTGTTCAGGTTGTTAATAAAAGAAAAAATGATCCTATTTTATTTGCCTGGGACTTTTTTCTTTTTGCTGTGGCATCAAAAAGGTATTGAGAATCATTTTTAATGTTAGTGTTGAATCAGAGTTTAAAACCGTAGTATCACGACGACTCTACAGCTTCACACAAGAGAATTACATTCACTCACATGCTGAGTTAAATCCATGATCCATGCCCCTTGGGATAAACATGTAAACTTATTACATGCAAATATTGCTCTCTTACATTTGCAAGCAGGGATATTGTCTTGCTCACTCTTTGTCTCTCTCACACACACATGCACACACACACACACACACACCGCTGTTTCCCTGCACTCTGTACTGTTCAGGAATGCTCTGTTTACATACCTGGAACTGACCCAGATCAGATTTAGTCTCTCAGGTGTCTGTTGTGTGTCACTGACAGTTATTTTATAGGCCCAAGTGTGGCTAGTACTGCTGCACCTTGCCTAAAACTTTCCTCTGTCTGCTGGATTTATAGCAGGACATAATGGCCCGGAGAGTCTAGGGAAGTTCAGCACAATCATTGAAATGCACTTCAGAATTATTGTCATTTATTTCTGTAGGAAACCTTGTGGAAAAGTCATGGGCTGTGTTGAAAAAACTATTGAGTTTTTCACCTGGCCTGAAATGTTGATGAATGCACATCCTCAGCATACACTGTAAAAAGTAACTATAACTTTAAAAAGTTAGTGTCTGTTAACCCTAAAAATTGAAGTTGAATGAATTTGGAAAGTCTAGTTGAGGTCATATTGTAACAATTCAAGACAAATAAACTTCTAGTCAAATAAACTTGATATTAATTCAGCTGTACTTGAGAAAACATGTTCAGTAAGCGTAGGATATTAAATCGAACCAAAAATCTTTCAGTCACACTGACAAATGTTACAATTTTCATTTCCTTTTACATTTTCTCAGTCTGAGTCGTAAAGTCAGTTCTTCATTTCACACAAAGAACTTAGAGCTGCAGCTGCTCTGCTTTGTTCCAACATCAGCACAAAGACGTGAACTTGTTCTCAGTGAAATTTAAGTATAAGGGTGTTCCTCAGAATCTTAATTTAACAAGTTGATCAAACTCTGTAAAGAACATTCAACTCATCATTTCAAGTCAAAAGATTTCCAAGTTAGAAGAACTCATATTTATAAGTTCTGAAGTGTCCTAAAGATAAATATCAGAAATTCTGAAGTTTAATTAACTTCAATAAATACAACTTGTATATTTATGTGAAGCTGATGGAACAATATTCAATGATTTCACTAAAGTCCTGTATTATTTTTACAATGTATATACTTGACTTAACTTTTTCAACTCTATGTATCTGACATCATCTGTCAGTGCCAGAGATAAGATTGGTTCATACCGTCACTTGTACAGAAATCAGACTGTGTGCTGAATGAGAGCCACACTCACTGCCCAGCAGACTTCATCTCTCCTCCTGCTTGTGGAATTGATTCTCCGTAGCCTAGCCAACCGCAGTATTGTAAAAGCAAAAGTGCACCATCAGCACGCCTTTTTATATGATCTCTCTCTCTCAGACCTCCACCCACCCGCCTCTTTTTTGATGTTCCCACTTGAAGCACCTTGCCGTGAAATGACAGTTCCTCTCCTGGTGATGTATTGCACCAATCTGTTTTAAAACACATAGAGAATCATCTATTTTGTTAAAAACTCAACGGCGCAAACAGGCAGAAGACTGCCACCGAACACAGACGTCCCTCCATGACCTGAAGCTCTGCCGGGCTCCAGAGCTCATAAATTAGACAAGAAATCTAATTTCCCTGTGGGGCTCTTAGGATCCAAGTGCTCATAGACACACTGTTTCTTTTCAGGGGCGCTTGATTTCTATTCTTCTTGATGTAAATGGGCTGATAAGGGGACAGTTGGAGCTGAATTGTGGCCTAGTTGCCTGCTGAGTCACTGTGGATAAGTAGTACTCTCTTTCTGTCACATTGACTCTTTTTATTTAGCAGAGCACATGACAGGCCTGTTTGGAGTTGTCTCCACCTCACAGTCTCCATAGAGAGAGTTCATTACAAGTGTTGAATTGTGTCTGTCCCAAGACTCTTGAGGGTCACAGAAAGCACCACACACACACTGTAGAACAATGTTATCACAGAAAACAGCTGGAAAGCCGGAGTGGGAATGATTGTGATAAGCAGAGTCATTTTTAGCATTGTCATATGTTACTGAGCTCTGCTGTTGACTTCTTGTCTCCTTTTGAAGGGACTTTTTTTGTTGTTGTTCGGCTTCCCTTTAGATTCATTTTCACTATCTCTGACTTTCCTCTAGTTCCTGTGTGTCACTTCCTCAATCATCCCGTTGCCTTTGTCCACCATGCCCTTTATTCAGAGGTACTCCTGACATTTCCTGCCCTGTAGGGGTAGAGTTTGGAACACATTTGACAGAGGGTGTGTTTCATTTTCAGTGTTTAAATACAAACAAGCCAATAAGATGTGTGTCAATAAAACCCACAAAGGGGTGACTCTGCTAATTACAAGGTCATCATCTGAAACCTGACTCCTGCCATCCGTTTGTTTGTTTGAAGATAATAAAATGAGATGAGTCATAGATTTATTTGGTTTATTATTCATGTTCAACCCTCCCTTTTCTACCAGTAAAGCACAATGAGTCTCATTGGTCAACGTCTGGCTTATCCTTGCAGAATTTTTAAAGGCACAGTTACCATAAACTACTGAGTGATGAATGAGTGTTCATTTCCTCTTGCACTGCCACTGTGAAATTATCCATGTACAAGAGACAATTGACTGAACTTAATTGTCAGATTCATAAAAAAACTGATCTTGCATCAAGCTGCTTGAAGTTGGTTTGGGAGACAAAGGAGTCTATCAGAAACTTTGTTATTAAATTCTGTATTTAATGTGACTTTGCTGTTCTATTTTGTACACACAACATCTATTGCACATCTGTCCATCCTGGGAGGAGGATCCCTCCTCAGCCTGAGGTTTCTTACACTTTTTCCCTGTTGAAAGGGCTTTTTTGTTTGGGGGACTTTTTCCTCACCCGATCGAGTGTCTACAGGACAGAAGGTGTCACTCACTGTACAGATTGTAAAGCCCCCTGAGGCAAATTGTAAATTCTGATATTGGACCACACATAAAATCTGACTGAGATCTGACTGATAATTTGTGTACTCCATAGGCACATATCAAACAACACATACGTCACTACCAATACAGACCAATGTAGCTACAACAATATCAGCCAACTGATATATGTGTCTAGCTCTATAAAAAAAGAAATAATAAAATAACTGTGGAGTCTTTGTGGATATCGTGTTGTTTTAAACACGTGGTATCGAAAATGTGTCAAAGTATTGATAGTTTTGTCAACCTTATATAGTGACAGTAGTGAAGCTTTACTAGGAGACAAATGGATTTTAGACCCAGTCCACACAATCCTGCTCATCTGACCCAATGCACAACTAAAAATCACACAGCGCACAACATAAAAGCCCTGCAATCATCATCAGCAGTGAGCTATGTGTGGTAAACCTCAGCTCCACACAGCCGCCATCAAGACCGGCGACAGTCACTCAGTCGATGTGCTCAGTCTGCTGAGCAGCCATTAAACAAACTGAAAATACAGGCATGATGACAAGGCCCAGAGGGTGTGTGTCAAGTCATAATCCGGCTGTATGGCATGATTTCCATATGGGTATCAGATTAGGCTCTTCACAGTGGACACTACACATGGTGACATGTGGTCCACAAGATTACAGCAGGGTACCTTTTCCCACGTTGTCCAGGCTGTCATTTTTATTTGCTGAATACTCTGATCACGCTTTGAGCCATACCGTGAACATGCACAAATTAAGCACCGTGGAGTTGGAAATGTGATTTCAGATTGATTTGGGGGCAATTTGGTTACCAAACACACACACAGCTGCCCCAGTTTGATAGTACAGCCTCTCCGAATAGTGTTTTGTAATGTACATTAAAAATTTTTGCACGGCTTGTATTTGACTTTAATTAAAACTACAAAGTCTAGAGTGGCTGGCTTCTGAATTTTTTTGCAGCATTTATGTGAGAAATGGGTGTTTCTCCTCAAAATAAAACTCATCTGTCTCATAACATTTGTTAACTGCAGAGACGAAAAGAAGAAACAGACAAGGACAACTCAACTGAACCCCCAACAGGAATACTGTAGTAAAACCACAATGGATTAGAATAGAGTCATCGGGTAGATGCAGTCCTGACAAGATAACACAACGTCTCCATTAAGCCTCTTCGCTGTCAGCAAGTTGTAAAATGGTTAACTTTGGTGTTGCATAAGTTCAATTGGTATGTCATATACAGTGAGATAAGGTCTTGAATTATAAAAGCAAATGTAAAGACTACTGCGCAGAATCTACTTTACAGCAGCTGCTGTCAGAGGGAACACAAATATAAAGTGGATTTAATTTGATGTCAGATTCACTCAGGAAGGAGAGCTGAAGCCTATACAGCAAAAGAAGAGTGTTGGTGAAGATGATCAACACTGCCGTCAAACAAGCTGTCAGACGGCTTCCTGTCAAAAACAGCTGTCTGACAGCAAAGTAAAGTGGTAAGAATATTTTTCATACAGAACAGACTTTTTTAGGTGGCACTTATGTTGTCGACCACATCCACTGCAGTTAATTGCTTAGCCTCTGTGTTGGTGCCACATGCTGACCAGAATCTACAGCAGCTAATACACTGAAAAAATCCAAACTAACTTTCAAGTTCCAAGATCTATCATCAGGCATATTTACCAGCTTTGATAAAAAAGAAAAAGCAGGGCAGGGTGGGTCAGTGGAGTTGTCGTATTAATAGAAGTCACTTCAAGAGAGTAGACATTAACATCTGTGATTGATGCCAACAGTGAAGAGAGAAAATGGACACCGGTGACCTCTTAATTAAGACTCAATCCTTTTCCTGTCTTTGCTAATTAGTCTCTGCTTGTCTAATTAAGATTCTATCAGTATAATCTGCCACATTTCCCTCACTGTACTGGTTTAATGAAGCCTGTACAGTAGATGATGAGTGTACGGACCGCTTCTGTCTGTGAAAAAAGAATAAAGTCTCTCTATTGTAGTTTTCATACAGTATGTGTAGTGACCTTTAAGTGCTCATATGCATACTGACCTTTACGTTCCACTATCAGACACAAACGCACACAGTGGGACAGCGTGACTTTGTGCTGCCATGGTGCTGCTACCAAGACGATCAAAGCAGTGAACCTGTCACAGAGCTGAGCTGTGCTTTTAAAGAATGTTTGCAACTACTTGGCACAGACTTTCAAGAAAACTATACAGTTCTGTGCTCCAAATCGCTGTTAATATGACGGCAGGATAAGAAGCATTACTGAGAATTCAATCATGTTTGGCCCACATTAAGTGTCTCAGTCATTAAGGAGGTGTTGATAAAGTATTAGGTCGTCTCTATTCTTAGTGTTTTGCCCCAAGAAAGCTCTTCCAAAAATCTCTTTACCCAAATTGAGGTACTTTTGTCGACAAAATGCCAAGATCTGAACCAACTCTGTATGCAGCTTTCACCTAACCCTAGCAACCATAGCCAATAGCCAAAACATTTAACAACAGCCAAAAGTTTTCATAATGAAATTGAAAACATGTGGAATAGCAAACTGTAGAACTGCCTCATAAAATAATATACCCTTCAAAATTCCAAGAACATGAACATACAGAACATGCACAAAACTATTCTTAATTCCCACTCTGGTATCCAGCTCACTTCTTTTGTTCTTTTTTGGCACAAATAAGTATACACCATTCTTCCTTCTCAGGTTCCATTTCAAAGCACACACCAAAAGTACGGACTCTTTTGTGTGTGGTCCCCAGCATACAGTGTATTGAATCATTTAGTGTTTATTCCGCTAAGTGGAAGAGGCATGAAAATACTGGAAACAATAGACTTCAATTTGAGTGGTACAATGTGGTTGAATGTGGTGATTGAGTCACTCTGTGAATGCCCAGCTTTAGGGGACGCACAAGTACAGCTGATGCACAGCTATCAGACAGAGCTGTGCAGTTCAACACAGGGATGTCAGATCGTTGCGATAGCTTTAGGGTCACCTGGCCCTTAGCTGCTAAACAGTTATTACTGAACGCCCATCAGAGCTGGCAGGCCACCTGCGAAGCTGATGATGACACAACCATATCTCCCCTGTCATCATAGGAGATTACCAGAGTCATATGGTCCTGAAGGCTTCCACCTAACCGCAGCACACATGCGTTTTCAATCAAGGCTGCTTCAAATCAGAGTTGGTCACCATCACACTGACTGGCTGATATTTCCAGATGGGAGAACTGCAGGCACTTTCTATCTACATACTACACAACTGCAAAAAGATCAGAGACACAAACACTTCTTAGATTTCAGAAGCTTTGCTTACCAGGTCAGTTTTCATGACAGGATCGTAGGTCGCTCAGTTAATAGTTAATAAATCCTGACAGATTACTGTCATTTTCTCAGGGAGATTAAAGGACTGGTTCAACATTTTAGGAAATACACGTATTCACTTTCTTATAGAAACTGTGAAAACGAGGTATTATGTGCCACACTATTGCTTGGTTGGGAGCAGTAACTTCCTGGAGTCTGTGCAGATTGCCTGGTAACTTCTCTTAGACCAATAATCCTAGTACAAAGCAGCAAGTTCCATGCTTCAGTTTTCGTATGTTAATAATAATGGATTTTGTTACATTTGGACAGATCAAGGCAAGTTGGTTTCCTCTACTTCCAGTCTTTATGTAAGGTAAGCTAGCTGGCCCCAGCTACATATTTACTGTACATGTGAGAGTAGTATCAATCTTTTTTATTGAGCTCTCAGCAAGAAAGCAACTATGCATGTTCCCTAAAGGTAGAACTATTATTTTAAAGGTCTAATGTGTGATTTATAGAGCTGCAACTGACTATATTAACTGTATTTTATACTATATTTTATACCAACTGTATTTTCATTATCAATTAATCTGTCGATTACTTTCTCGATTATTTGATTGGGTGTTTGGTCTATAAAATGTCAGAAAATGGTGAAAAATGTTGATCAGCGTTTCCCAAAGCTCAAGCTGACATCCTCAAATGTCTTGTTTTGCACACATCCCAAAAATACTCGGTTTACTGTTAGGGAGGAGTAAAGAAATCTGAACGTATTCATATTTGAGAAAATAAAAATCAGAGAATTTGGACATTTTTCTTAAAAAATAACTCAAAATTATTGATCTATTAATATTAAAGTGGGGGATCAATTTAATAGTCAATTAATAAGCGATTAATTGTTGCAGCTCTAGAGATCTGGGGAGTTTATTGACAGAATATAGCAGAAATGGAATATACTACATATGAGTACATTTTCATTACTGTATAATAACCTGAAAATAAGAACTGTTGTGTTTTTGTTACCCTGGAATAAGCTGTTCAAATCTATAGAGGCCACCGGTTCTCTTCCATGGAAGCTGCCACATTGCACCACCAATTTTCTACAGTAGTCTGGAACGAACAAACCAAACACTGGCTCTAGGCCACTTTTGGTTCCCCTACACACTTGGAAGGAGAGGGAGAGGCGAGGTGTTTGAGATCAGCAAACTCACTGCTAGATGCCACCAATTTCTAGACATTAGTCCTTTAAGAGCAAAAGTACCTCACTGACTGCATTGAGCTATTAGTAAAATACTTCTAGGAGGAACATGCCCACTGGAGGTTCATTAAGAGATAAAATATACATTAGCGGTCATTCACAAGCCTAAAAACTTACGTCAGATGTTTCACACAAAGTTTTTTTTTTTTTTTTTTTTTCTCATAATCCCCTACACTCTCCAATCACAGTGTCTACCACCCACATAAAGCTGCCTTCAATGCTTTGCCACACACTGTCATCCATAACTGCTGTGAAGTGACCTGTTGGACGATTCTTTTCAATACTAAAGCAGGAAAGGGACAGGGTGGGAGACTCAGCTGGAACCCATAATAAGAGCCGTCACAATTCCCATAGTCAGACAACAATGAGTGCGGAGAGAATAGATGAAGACTTGAGAGCGGACAGATAAAGAGAACAGACAAGATGAATAGAGCAAGGAAAGATGAGGAGGAGGAGGAGGAATAAGGCAGTGTGGTTCAGCAAGGCATTGTTGTGCGCCGAATAATTGCCACTGCAGGAAGAGCCCGGGAGTTTGGACCTGTGTGTGTGCCCATGTGTGTGTGTGTGTGTGTGCTCACTGCCACGGACAAACAGACAGACTCGTGCCTAAATCCTCTTAATCAGGGCTAGACTCTCCTCTAAACCTGTAGATGCTCCCTTGTTTTGTCTGCGTGAGCACATGAATGTGCATGGGTAAGCTTCCCAAAGACTTTACATTAATGGGATTTGTGTAAACAGACCCCAAGGCCTCAACCAGAATGTAATTAAAGGTAAAGAAAGGAAGGAAGCAGACGGCGGAAGAAAGGCCTTTATATATCATGAGGCCTGAGAGATAAAGTATAGATTTTCTGTGTGCAGCCACAACTAGAAAGATAACAAGCTGATGACTAGCATTAACAACAACAAATTAACACCATATAAGCTTCCAAGTGTCATTTTACTAGCTTGTGTCAAAAGAAGTCAAATGCGGCAATAGGATATTAAAGAAACATGAAGTGGAGATACAAAAATAGCACTTAACTATGCTTCTTTGTGCAGAAGTTAAGTCCCTGCTGAATTAGATAATAAAAAACTCATAAAACCTTCAACTTTTCAAGAGACTAGCAGCATTTTTCTTGAGCACATCCACTTGCTACTGGGTTGAGTCTCAGCCATATTAATAATGCCCACAGCCACTACGAATCCCATCATTTTGCTTCCTCGTCGTGCACGCTGCAGGCCTAACCACATCTCATCTGACTTCAACAACAGCAGAGCTGACAGAGACACTTGGCCATGTCAGCCTCTCTGGCACGCACACACTCAAACGGCCACACATACATGCGCACACACACACACACACATTCTTGCTATCTGCAAGGCTTGCATATGATCCTGTTCCTGGCTTAACACAGGACACAGAACAGAACTGCCTATCGTCAAACATTGTAAAGACTGAGCGCACAATGAAGGTGGGCAGAGGGACTGTGAAGCGTCAGCTACTTCTGCAGTGACTGCAGGTTGGTGTCTGGTACAACATGTCATCAGTCTGCTGCTGACTTCACATGTGCAGTGTTTAATGTTCAAAAGGCTGCTCTGGTACTGATAGTTATTTTTGGTTGAACGAAAGATGTTAACACTCTAAACCTGAAAATGTCTCGGTGATACAAGATTAAAGTTGAACACACCTCCTTGAGAAATTCAAAAAATGCATTCAAACCTCGACTCACTGAGATGTTGGTTCAAAGTAGTTTGAACGTCTAGCTTAACTCAGCAAGGCTCTGACAAAGGCAATGGAGAGTAACAATCACAGACCTTTTTCACAAATAGTAATGTAAACACAGGTGTTACCAATGATACTAAGTAAGGTTCCATTCAGGTCAAACAGAGTCAGGCTGCGGTTGCTATTGTTCATATTGGCTCATTGGGAAGACTTTGCTACACTAATCGGGCTTTTCTATTGGCACTTTTGGCCACTGCAAGACAAACCGTGACACACTGATTTACATTTCCATAACCACTTCTACTGCACCAAGCTGTGCTGTGTCATGCCCAAGGTGGACTGCTTGTCCATCACGACCATCCCGCGATGACCCCCCCCCCCCCTTCTCTGTGCATTCAGTTTCTCTTTGTAGCTTCTAACAGAATCTCTGTGGTTTGAAGTTTAGTTTCTCTCCTGCGTTGCTGTTTGTACTTTCACGCATCTGCTTTATTTTACCGTTTCGTTGTTCACTTTCTTTACCACTGATGAAATCCTAACATTTCTTGATTTTGCTGCTTCATGACAAAAGCTTTTAAATAACAAAAACATCACAGGACTTTCACTGTGAAGAATTAATAGGAAACTAAATGTATTTGCCATTTTACAGCTGCTCAACTCAAGCTGAGCTGGGCTGACATGCCAAGTCAAACAGAGTAATGCGAAGCCGACACGTGTATTGGAAAGGTGTACAAATGGAAAGGGACCATAATTTGTAACATTAATAACACCTGTGTTTACCCTACTATTTCCTATCAATATGGCTGCTGTGAAAAAGGTCTACGGGGTCAAGTCATTGAATTTTGGGAGGTCTACAGGAAAAAAAAATCCTGAAAAAAGGAAAATAGCTTCTTTTTTAACGCTAAAGAATGGGACTTGGATCTATTTGGTTGACAGTGTAATAAAGTGACTGTGTAAGTTAAGTTACTTTTTAAGCAACATGCATATTTTCATTATCTTAATACTTCATAAAAACCTTTGATTAAAAGTTCACCTGCTCAGATACTGCAGGCTAATTTCACCACACTGGGCACCATCGTACCTCCCAGCTGAGGGATTATGTTAACCAAGCAGTTGGATTGGCAGAGTGGGAATAAGTGATGGCCTTTTGAGTAGATTTGTCAACTCATCCTAACACTTTGGCTAGGTTAAACAGGTACCTTGGGTACTGAACCAAAGCAGCCTGATATTAAGCTTATAGAGCTTTAATTTTCCTGTGTGTCCTGACACTCATAAGGAGCTCAGCATTTCATGGTTTGACAGATGGGGGGAAAAAAAGCAGTGCGGTGAAATGACTCGTACTACAAATCCTCAGGAACTGACCACTGAGAAAAGAGAGTGTTGACAGATTTCCTTAGAACTGGTTTCGAAAAGCGTGTCGAAATCTTGAGGCATTCCTCCTCTACCGTGCATATGAGGACGCTGGATAAGAGCAGTCTTCAAAGGGAAGGAGAGGGAACTGCCCCCGCCCTACTAAACTCACTATCGTAAATTAGTTGGCCTTTCTCGTCCTCTGACAGAGTGTGTAACACCAAGTGCCAAGTGTGACCAATTTCCATTCACACTCAATACAACAGCCTACACTTGAGCTAATTAGGAAGAGAAAGGCAATTCTTCTGCAAACAAGAGAAAAGATGGTGCACATGTGCATATGTGCCTCTTTAGTGGGATTACAAAAAACGCTGCATTAGTGAGACAGCATTTCATGGTCTATTTAGTTGGTAACTGACTCTCCCTCCACTGTATTTAAATGCAGAGCTTAAACCGAACAGCAACAGACATAAACACAAATTCAGCTCAAAGTAGGCAAGATGCTTATACTGTACACATGTGACTTCTATCGCTCCCCACACGCACATATAAACACACACCCTCAAATTGAAGCCAGAGATCTTTCCTAAAGCCAGGCTACAAGGGAGGAAGTGAAGTCGTTCCACCGCTGTCAGAGAATACAAAGGTGGAAGAACGGTTGGAGGCAAGGAGGGGTGTCCAACTTCCTGCTGCGAGAGAGGAAATAAACACTTCCATATGCAATCCCTGCCAGAAACACTCACACACGCAGTGGTTGGTAACACAGGAGGGCTCTAGTTAGCAACACGCACCACAATATGAAAGGGGAAATATTTTCTGCTTCCAGAAATTTATAGCTAGTAAGGCCTCATTCATCACACCAGCTGTATAATATAATGCAGGCTGGAGAGAAATACACTCTGAAGCTGTAGTGTAGATTTCTGATTGGTCTGGGAGAGGGAACGGTTGTTTTTTTTACATAAAGAGGATTCAAATTTCCAGTATGTGTGAAAGAGTGGTTACATGTAGCAAATCCTGTTTGCCAAAGCAAACACACACACACACACAGCATACGTCCTGCCCGAGGACACCTGTGAATTTTGGATTTCCCCTGTACAAAAACACCAAAGACTAAAGTTAATGGTCATGTTTAATCTGGGGCTGCAACATCTATAAAATGTCAGAAAAACAGTGAAAAATTACCCATTTCTCAAAATCCAAGAGGATGTCTTTAAATGTCTCATTTTGTCAGTCTAAAGTCCAAAGATATTCAGTTTAATGCGATAAACAGAGAGGGAAATCTCCGCATTTGAGAGGTGTAAAGCAGCCTTTTCTGTTAAACAACTTAAATCTATTCTGCCTTTGCCCCAATTTTCCTGTCCACATGGAGAATAAAGCACAAGAACACACACAGACACACTATCAAAGAAATTTCCCTGATTAGTAACACACCCAACATGTGTACTAACACCAGAGAGAGCATGACACTAATCTGCTCTCAATCTGAACCCTCTCTGTCGTGACTGTGCGTTTGTACAAGCATGTGTTTGTGCGTGTTATCCATAGTGTTACCCGGTGACCGTGCCGCATATGTGGAGCAGTAGGTCATCTTCTTATGAAGATTATCCATAAACAAGTTCTGGCAGTTTATCAGATTGTCAAGTCCTCACCGTCACCATAATGTGGCTTTCTGTTTGCAAACAAGGCACATCTCCATCTGAGTATTAAACATTAACTTGCATCAGTACAAGGTCAGTAGCTGCGTGTTAAAAGGGTGAAAGTGCATCTGCGTGTTTGTGTGCCACACTCACTAATTACATAATCCAGCTATTTTCCCACAGCTTCTGTCCGATCAATACACAGTGAAGTGGACTCCTCATGGCTTGGGCTCAACGTAAGCGCAAAGGGTGTGTGTTCTGCAGTGAGTAAGTGTGTGAGAGAGTGTAACACTGTTTCACTGATACCCAAAGCAAACATTACAATCTCTGCAGCAGACCTGGTTATGGTCTCTTATCAGCTGAGACTAGAAATGCCCCTCTGTGTGTGTGTGTGTGTGCGTGTGTGTGTGTGTGTGTGTGTGCGTGCGTGTGTGTGTGTGTGTGTGCGCACGGTCTGAATAGAGTGCAGAAGTTACCGACCTAACACTTTTCAACACGTCTTTTCATACAGCTGGCAGTCAACAGCTTTGTGGGTATCGGTGAGCCAAGACACTGCAGTAGTACCTCTCCACACGTCTCACTTGATTAAAGTGAGAAAATGGCACAGGCTCTGGGTAAAATTAGGTCACTTAGATTTTACAGATGGCCCTTGTTGCCAAGCATATTTTCCCAATTAAGGCTGATTAGGGAGGGAAATTCCCAGACAGCGTGAATTATTAAAAACTTTAAATGGAATCTGATCATGTGACTTTGTACGGCAGTGACACCCGACATCCCCAGATGGGTCCTGGAAAATGGGGGAGCTGAGACTCCTGATTGGTTCAAAGTGAGCAGCGAGTTTCCTCTTATTGTCTGAAGTCATTACAAAGTGCAGAAAGAATGTGGGGGGGGGGGGGGGTGCATAATCAACCCTGGCTGAGGTAACGTGAACTGAATTTTAAAATTTTGAATTCATTCTTGAAAGTACTTACATGAAGGCTAAATAAAATTCCCAGATAACCTGTAGAAAAACAAAGAACCTCACCTGAATGGTTTTCATTCAAAATATTAAAATATTAACTGTTATTCACTTTTACTTGAAGGGGTATACTATAATTTTTGGCTTTCTAAAACTCAAAACTTCATTTTTATCTGAAGAAGAAAAGAAAATGATGTCAACAAATAATTAGCCTAGTAATTGATAAAACCTTTTCAAGACTTACAAGTTTGAATTTGGGCTCAAAACTCAAAATATGTTGCAGCAAGTTGCCTTGAAATTTTTGATTTTTCTCAACTCTTTTTGTTTCTACACTTTAGTTCCCAACTTACATGCACCACAATAACAAAGATTCAACAAAGGCTTCTGAATTCAGTACTCAGCGACAGGCAAACTTTTGAAAAAGATGTCCTCCACTTGGCAGTTTGATTTGTTTACTGCCGTTTTCTCGCAGCAGCAGGAGTTTTATCAGAAAACTCTACCCCTGCAGATACTGAAGAGGAGAAGGCGAGCAACCCGCAGCTCCGGCCACAGAATCACCTGGAATCTAGTAAACAATACTTAACTCAGTGTTTGAGCATGAACAAAAACACAGATTTTCTGAAAATTCAAATACCAGCACTTTGAAAGTGAATTAAAGCATCTGTGATTCAACCACACAGGTGTTTTCACTTATTATGCCTGATTAGAGCTCTTCTCAGGACTGTGGGAGTGTACTGACATCTCTGACTGTCCTGTCCAGGCAGAAGAGTTTACTCTCTCATGTGGCTAATTTTACTTTAACCATTGCTTCAAGCTTTTATGATCATTGTACATATGGTTTTATGATTATTATATGACTTGGGTATGTTTTTATGCATTATTTATTGTGTTGTGCTCTATGAGTGAGTAGTTCTACTATTTTTATCTTTTTCTGTCCTTAAGTGAGCTCAACAAGGCAAAGTCAAGTCAGCCATGTTGATATGGCAATTAAAGTATTGAACCATGACTTGAATTTAATCTTATAGTATATAGTATAATATATTTTATATGCAGCAATATGCTGACATGAACTATGGCTGTTTCATTCAAGTATCTGAATGAGTCATGACAGTGTTCCAGTGAGCCAGCATGTACAATAACAGGGACGTAATTAATGTCATTGTTGACACCTGTGCCTGTTTGGTGACGTCACATAATGACCAGCGCAGCCCCGCCAATCCTCCACACAAGTACAGGTCTAATTAGCAGAAAGAAAACACCTGTGTGCAGCACCTTTCAATTTCTTTGGTTTGTTCTCTTTGTGCTCATACTATACCTAAGTTTAAAAATACAATAAGCGTGGACATTTTTCACCGCAGCAATGCTAACATGAAATAGCAGGTTAATCACAGGTGTTACCAATGATAATAATTAAGGATCCATTCAGCTGCAGCAGAGTCAGGGTGTTGCTACATGTTGGCTCGCTGAAAAGGCTCTGCTACACTAAATGTAACAGGACTTTAATTATTATCACTGATAACACCTGTTAAACCTAACTTCATGTCAATATGGCTGCTGTGAAAGAGGTCTATTTGTGACATAAAAGTTGCTATATGCTGAATTTTTAAGAAAAACTTAAATTTTAGCTATTGAGAGCCAAATGTCTGAAGCCTTATATTCCTACAAACACTACAGTAGGTGACTGGTTAAAAACCTTCAGAGAACTGATGAAGTGTTTGTTTAGAATGAAAACCAGCATTTCAGAGCGCACAAATGCTCACTGTCAACAAATTAAACCAAGGTTGAGAACGTTGTGGCCTCTGATACTGTCAGAGCTGGAGCACATTTTCCATTAACCCCGATTCTCCCCATCACAAACAGGATATTTACACCTTCAGTTGAAGGTTTTTTCCTTCACTTTAAGATTTTTCAGTAGCTTGTCACAGTTTGCCTTTGTTCAGAGACTGTACGGCACAAGAAGAGTCCATTTCTTATTCACTAGGAGAACAGAGCTTTCATCCATATTAGCGCCAAAGTGATTTTTTTTTTTTAACACTCTCCCAAATATAATGTGGTGGCACACAATGTGATATGCAGCTAGATGCTGAAGTTCAGTTTTACTTTAAAAGCGTCTGGTGCCATATCTGAACAGGCCTTAACAATACAGCTGCCGGCGTTCACAGGTTATAAACATGTGAAATTGTCCTTGAAGAGTGGCTGCTCTTTTGTCTGTCTCTACAGGAAGTCAGTGTGGCCCGGCCTGGCTCCGAGCATCCCTTCAGCAGTCTGCTTCGCCATGCTTGGAGCCTGTCAGAGCGGCTCAGTGTCAAACCGCCCGGCCCCGCTGAGTCAAGCTGACCATGAACTAGCCGGACCAGACGCACTGGCCTGATGCTGTTAGGTGCTTGATGTCCCCGTTCCTGTTAGGTGCTTAGAGGAGTGTTGCCGGTCTAGCCTGTTCCAAAGACTCAGCCCCAACAGATACAGGTGAAAAAGAGGCATGACAACTCTGGTAGGGGAAAAAAGTATGCTAAAACTCTTAAAGATCTGTCATTGACAGGTCTACAATGTCACGACTCCCTGAAATTTTTTACAGCCTCTACTTTCATATCAGTGCATACCAGCAACATGTTGGCCAATACCAATATAGACTGATATTGCTGTGATAGGCCAATATCTGGCAGATAATATTAGTGGGCCGATATATAGGTCAAATTCTGCTTTAAATCAAGGGAAAACTGACCATCTCATCTGAAGGGGTGAGTGACACCTGTTAGAATATGATTATTTCAGGTGTTGACAGCATTGTTTTCCATAAAAGATGACTGCTGGTAAACTAAGATGCCATTTAAATGGACACATTATTTGGAATAGTTTCTTAACATGTGAGTCATTTCAAAAAGGTTGGAAAAAAGACTGAACAAAAGGGGTAGCTGAATAAACAACATATGTAAACCTTCAATGTTTCCATCCAGCTGGACCTGACAGGTGGTAGCCTATTTTCTTTGGTATGGAAAGAAAAAAAAAAATGCCAAACGCAAATCAAAAATCAGGCTCGTCGACAGGTGTACAATGTCACGACTTCTTAAAGTTTTGGTAGATACTCTTCGGTTCAGTAAACTTGCAGCATTTATTCCAACATATTACCAACTTAAAAGACTTTCTGCAGAACTCATGCCTGGAAGCAAAGCCATCATAAACGTTTCTATTTTGATTACATTTTAAGCCTAATTGCACATTTTCTTTGAGCCGAATTGAGCAGAGTTTCCTTCTGTTTCGGTTAAAAGCATTGGCACAGCTGTATAAACCACTGTCATGTTTCAGAAAACTGGACATTATTAAATAGAGCAAGTTTGAACGGAGTTTGACGTGTGCCCCTGCCTCTTGCAGTCCTTAACGCTTAATTGTCCCTTTTGAGAGTGCCGAATTTAAGAAAGCCTCCTTTTGATACAATAGAGGGCTTTCGGCAAATGTATGAACCCATGTTATTTTACATAAAACTGGACAACATTAAAGGGACAAAAGTTTGAACGGAGTTTGGCGTATGCTTCTGCCTCCTCCAGTCCTTACCTTGCCTGACAGTTTTCAACCTGACGGGACCTTTGCAGTTCTTTATTACTGTCTGTATGTCGTACAAGGGTAATCCCGAAATGGAGAGATTCTCCACCTCCAGCAGCAGTTCCCCTTCATTTAATTTTCCACTTTTGTAATTCACCACATCCTCGTTGACTTGGCCGATGTGGGCGAACTCTCCGTTCTCCGCGCCGCCGCGCAGTGGCACGTTCAAGTCACCGCGGGCATCTTTACCCACGGAGCACTCGTTCACTCTTGAGGTCCAGTGGTTTTTCTTTAGTGCGGGCTTGGACATTGTGAACAGTTATGAGCCGACAAAGGAACAGTCGAGCTCTGAAAAAAGTCACAGCAGCGATGTCTCTCACAAAGTAGACTGCTTGTATCCGAGTGACGCGCAGCAAACTTTCTTTCTCTTCCACAGAAACATGAGTGCCTCTGACAGTATTGTCTCCTCCGGGGTGACAAATCAAGCCATTCCTGTCGGCTCTCAGGTCACTCACTTACTGTGTAGATATTGTTCACATCATTTTCTTAACATCCCTGCAGTTTAATCCCTCTTCATCGATGTCATCTTACATCTGCCACGGTCCCACTCACTCCTCGTGTGTCCACTTACCAAATCCTCTCAGTTGTTCTTATAAACTCACTGTAAATGGCCTTTCTTTCTTTTCTCCAGCTTAACAGAGGTTGGGCTCCTTTATCTCACTGTCCATCCGTTGACTTTATCGGTTGTTGACACCGTCCTCGGTCCGTTTATCCAGGTACGACGCTCTCATGCACTTTGGCTGAATCTCATTCCCACTCTGGGCTCTGCTGTGGAGCTGCCTGCCTGGGAATGTGTTGCTGTTAGTGCTGCGTTCACGGGCTGTCGGACAGGTCCAGATAGTTCCACACGAACGATCCAACAACGCTGTGGATGCAATCTATATTAAAATATGTACATGTTATTAGTATTATATAGCTTAAAAAGATGTAGGGCGTTTCTTGATTAATATGTTGTATGATGTGTGATTTCCTTGCTTCTGACCAAACCATATAGACCTATGCTGTGAAAAGTCTTTTTTATTTTAATGTTGATACATTTTCAAAAATGAATGTATTTATTAAAAATATGGCACATAGAAGAAAATCATATCAGTTTAACAACAAGAACGACACTTAAAACAGAAGATACTGATAGTAAATTCAAACTACTGTGCCTCTCAGTCAATAATAAGAAAAACAAGCTATATTTTCAGCATTTTTAAGGCATATAGGCTCCATTTTTATCTCAGTTTCATTAATTTGATGTATGTATTAATATAATTATTTCTAAAATAATCTAATTTTAACCTCATGGCCATGAGTCTAATCTGAGACTGATAATACTTTTTAACCCTGTTTTGAAGCAGATACACATATACTATATGACTAACAGGCTATAGACTACTTAAAATGCAAAAAACGATCAAAATAGTAAAACGTTTATAGTTCTTAATTTATAGTATCAGCATTGTACTGGGTTGGGGCAGTTTGAAACTCGGCAGTCCGAGCCTACAAAAAGCGTATGAAGGCAGCAATATTACAATTAGCGCATGCGCGCTGCTCAGAGCTGATTCTTGGCTGTACTTTTACATAAAAGAGGCTTCTTACCTTACCTGAAATCAGAGAGTAGTCTAATTTTGTGTTTATTTTAATCAATTCAAACAATTAAATTGAAATATAGATCTAATTAAAATTCAATCATTAAATACGAAATGTATTTTAATGTTTTTGTCAACGATTGTCAAACATTCATATTGCAATTTGATTATCTGCTGAGATTTCTGTTGAGGAATTGTCATTATTTGGGTTGATATTCTAACTGAAATGCTAATTTGATAAGGACCCAGTCAGCCACAGGTTATACCTGTGATCCTGCCTGTCAGGATTCCTGCATTTCAGGTTAGACAGGCGGTACACAATGTTTTCATGTGTGGGTGAAACCTCCCCGCTCTGTTCGGGCACTCCTAAGTGGGTGTTTGTGTGTGTTTGGCCCAGAAATGTCTACAGAATTTGTTGAATGCCATAAACATCACACTCATATTTAGTGAAACAAACAAGCTGCAGAAGACTTTGGACTTAGTTTCTCTGGACTTACAAAAACTTGGTGTCAACATTATCAGTCTCATCAAAAAGTATAATCTCTACTCTTCAAGTGATGAGGGAAAGAGATGATTAGTAAGTCAAAAATAGGATGAGAGAAATAAAAGAGAAAAGACCATAATTATAAATCAAGTTTATAATCCAAGAAATGATGAAAGAAAGAGGATAAAGACAAATATAGATGGACAATCAGCTAGACACTTAGATAGACAGTGAGCGAAGACAGCAGGGATGAATACACTGCTTGATGGGATCAGATGGGCCAGGCCTCTCACCTAGGGAACCGCAGATGAGCTTTTCCCAAGCTAAAAATAACTGTGAAAGTACTCTTGGCCTCATGGGAGTAAAAAAACCATTGGCCTGGATGGGACGGAAAATAGTAAGTGCACTTTTAAGCTGAAAAGGTACAACTTTTTCTTATCTTCCTCCTTGATCAGCTGCTCATACATCAAATGCATGTTTAATATGTGTTCTTTTCATTGCAGGTTCCTGTGAGGGAAATTCTCTTCGCAGGAAATTGATGAACAATAAACATTAATATAGAAAAGTACTTAAAATGGCGCAGGATGCAAGCGTCATAAATAATGAACATGTTCATTCATCTACAGAGCGCCATTAAACTAAACAGCACTAACACCGCACTTCTAACTATCCCATAAAAAATACATTAACCAGAGGTATGCTATTAAACAGTACAAGAAACAAAAGAGCTGTGGGTGTTCAGTGGTGTGAACCCCCTGATAAAACAGAAAACAACTTGGTGAAAGTGAAGGGGATGATGGATGTACTGTGCCTGCTGCATACATCTCACATTCTTATGACTTAGCCAGAATCACAAGGACTAGTTTTTCCAGTGAAGCTCATTTTTTTGTTCGGGGAGGGAGTGTTGGTCGATAGGTGCACACAGAAATATCTCAGCAAATGATGGGTGGATTGTCATTACATTTTTGCACAGACATTCTTGTTCCGCACAGGTTTAATCCCACTGAATTTCCTTTACACTCATCTAATATAAATATACTAATATCATGTTGTTGATGACTATGCACAAAGTTTTCATGGTTCCCAGATGATGTGTCCTACTGACTTTAGTGAACTGCTGATGTTTAGTGCCACCATGTGGTTGATATTTGTGGTTTCCACAAATGTTTCCCCAATGGATGGCCATGAAATTTGGCATAGAAATTCATGTCCTCCACATGATAAATTATAATAACTTTGGTGATTTACTGGCTTTTTGTCTGGTGCCATCATCAAGTCAGAATTTCTATTTGTCCAGTATCACCAAAACCTGTAAATCTAAAGTCTTTCCAATCAGCCTCAGCTGTACTTTATGTTTAGTGCTAATTAGCAAACATTAGCATGCTAACACGCTAAAATAAAGATGTTTAACACAGTAACATAGCCAATTGGCTAAACAGCAACATGATAACATTGTCATTGTGAGTGTGATAGCTGCATGCTGAAGTTCACATGCAGCTCAAATTGTCTAGGTACAGCATCATAGAGATGTTAGCATGACCACAGGCTCTTAGACCAGGTTCACACCACACCTCATACCACCTTTTGTAGTTGAACTGAACCATCAAGTGTTTCCCCCCCTTGGTGTGGTTTGTTTGGGTTGGTATGAACACTGGACTCAGGTTGTGGTACTGACCAAACAGCTCTCCAGGCTGGCCTCGGACCACTGTCAAGTGAGCTCTGGACCAGTCCATTCCTGGTGTGAACACAGTTTGAATCAATCACAGGGGCACACCATTGTATTTGACATTTTATTGGTTACTAGTGAACTAGTGGGGTGCGTTTGCTACCAAAATGTGGACTGGCAGGGGACAAACCTGGACTCACAGTGAGAAATACCTGCATTATTAAATTATTTGACACCCATTGCTGATGTTATATGCATGGTCCTCTAAAGTCTGCTGATATACACTCCACATCAACACCAACATGAATAAAACTCGACACACTTACAACTACTGTATTTGCAATTTCTGGACCATTTGAGTTTTGCCTTTGTGAGCACAAGCCAGACCATTTGGAAAAATAAAACAATGTATCATCCTCACATTGGTTCAGGAAACAGACCTTTAGGTTTGAACTCACCCTAAAAAATTAGGTGAATTCTTCTCTTAGACTGGGATCATTGATAAAGATATAAGAAGCCCTACCTTGATTGGACTAACTGGGAACAAGCTAATCAGGGTGTCCATTTCCATGTTTTCTCTGGCTTAAAGGACTAGTGTGTCGGATTTAGTAGCATCTTGTGGTGAGATTGTAGACTGCAATCAAATGATCACCTCTTGCCTCACCCTTCCCTTCTAAGCTTGGAGGAGATACTACTGTGGCTGCAAAACTCCCCCAAACCCCCCCCCCCCCCCCCAAAGACTTTATCTAGTGCCAGTATTTGGTTTGTTCATTCTGGGCTATTATAACATGGGTGTTCAACATGGACTCATGCCCTGCAGATACTAAAGGTTCATTCTAAGGTAAAACACAACAGTTCTTATTTTCTTATTTTACCCTATGAATACTGTATTTCATTTATTCCATATTCTCTTAAACCTTACGCACTGGACCTTTAATACACAAGCTTAATTTAGCTCTGTTTGCCAAGTAAGTGTTAACTTCGACATAATGCCAGTTAATGGTTTAAGGGCTAATAAAAAGTAAAGGGTAGAGGAAGTTTTGTACTTGGAGTCTGAATTTAACATGTGTGTCTGTGTATGTGTTTATGTGCCAGTCACTTCCATTGTGACCTCCAGTTGGGGGGGTCACCCAGCTCCTCTTGCCAGCTTCCTGTCACACAGTGTCACCCAAATCAGATCGACAGAGGCAGACACACTGCCACAGGCCCAAAATTTCATATTCCCTTTCATCCCATCCATCAGTCTGTGTGTGTCAACACTTTCTTGCTAGTGTGTGCTGCCTCTCGATATTTCACTGTCATGCTCCCGTCTGTCTTTTTCTCTCACACATATTAATAAATGCATATCTCTGTATGTGCATTCAGACAGCAAACATGTTCTGTCAGACTCAGCTGCATGTTGTCTCTCATCCATGAATCAAATTGCATGCATACTCCCTTTCTCCCGAAAAGGGTCCTTCAGAAACGGTTCTGGTTAGAACCTCAGCCCTCAACAAAAACCCTTTTGGAACCCTTATTTCTTCAGTACATTCTCTACTATCACAGCATAGTCGACAGCATATCATGGATGTTGACATTACAATCAAAATGCTGATTTTTACAACCATGCATTGCAGTTTATATATCATGTCCAGTGTCACACATGTAATATGATATAGCACCATAGGAACTATATATAAAACTCAGCCCCACAGAATATGTAATAAATGTCAGCGTTGATCTTGAGGAGTTATATAGAACCCTGTTGTGCATTAAAGCAGTGCTTTCACATTATCACTTTCTGCCATTGTGCCACAGTGTTATGACAGCATATGTAATGAGGAAGACCTGGGTAAGAATGGTTTGTTTATCATAAACTATTATTAGCCACCATTTCCATTCATTCTGCCTGATGTGCCTGCCTGGTGGCGCCGCTGACAAGTAATGACAGAGTGAACTTAATGGCCAACAGTAATAATGCAGCCTTCAAATCTGACAGCCGCGCTCAGATGACTTTGGTGCTACACTCTGGCACTCCTCCACCATTAGTAGCTCTCATGATGTACACAGCGGCTGACCCATCCATCACTTCTAATTTCAGGTTGTATAATGGGATGCAAGCTTGACAGACACTGGGTCTGCCCCAAGACTCACACCTGCACTATTTACAAGTAGTTAAGAGCCTACTTATGTGATGTACTTTCACTATTTGTGCACAGTATCTACATGGCTGTCAAAATTGCAAATGTGTTGAAGATGAAGATTTTCAAAACACAGGACACATTTTTTCGCCTCGTCACTTCGTCACTCACACAAATGTATGACTGTGCAGCTATGGCTCAGATCATTTTATGTTTTTTTTTTACATAAATAATGATAAAGTACATGAAACGATAATACGGAAAGGCATGAGCTAAATGAGTAATATATAAAGTCTTTAGCTTACCTGGTATTATCAAGCAATAAGGGACTGATATACGCAGTTATATAATATTTTTGGCAGACAGGATTCTGCGTGATTAAAAGTTAATGAAAGGAATGTTTTTTGTGGAGTCATTAATAAAATATAAGAAGAAGACTCAAGCCTGTCATATGAGGTAATGTTGTCCGCTAACATGCACATTTGTATGGATTGATTGACAAAAGAAATCCAAAGAATACTAAAGTGAAAACTGTTATTACCAGCGTGGTCCCAAGGTTTCAGAGGACAAAGAAAATGCACAGAAGCACAGGACATTCAACACAAAAAAGAGACAACGAATCCAAAGACACATGAGCATGATTTAAGTCATAAAAAATAGCTCCACTCCAAAAACAAGGACAGCTAAAGGAACAATGTTGTTGCAAAATTCATTATAAATCTGTTATGTGTTATCTGTTGTTCCATAAAAAAAGTCCTAACCTGACTTCTGTAAGTCCCTCTTGTATTTAAAAACTTGATGGGGAGCAGAAGGCTGTTCCATAACATGGCACCAGTGTAATAAAAAAATAAATTAAAAAAACAGGAACTTCTGACTACATTATTCACTCAAGGCACTTTACATGAACACACACTGGCCCTGATATTCTGATTATGAAGACTGCTATCCGAGAACACAAGTATTAATAAGACGACTAATATTGTACGTATGATGCAAGGCATTGAATTTAATAAATACCAAATAACATAGAGTGGAGAAGGTTAATGTAAATAAAAATGCTGAACGAGCTGACAAAGGATAGACTTTGAATTTAAATTATAAACATCTCTGGAGACCCTACCTAAACTGAAGAATGACTGTCTACTGTTAAGGCTTTTTAGCCATGCTAAAGTGGGCAATCTTAATCTGTTGGTCTACCCCTTTGGTCCAAACTGGAATAACTCAGCAACTAGATGGATTGACATAATGACACTGAAATTCATGATTTCCAGCTGATGAAGTCATCCCCTGACTTTTCATCTAGCATCATGCTCAGGTCAAAAAAAAAATTAATGTGTCCAGCACTTTGTTTTATGACTAACAGAACTACTACTAATTTGCAGTAGCCCCTGTTTTATCGTGTTAAGCGCTAATTAGTGAATGTTAGCATGCAAACACACAAGGATGGTTAACTTGGTAAACATTATACCATCATCTGCATGTTAACCTTGTTGTTGTGAGCATGTTAGCATTCTGACATTAGCATTTAGCTCAAAGCACTCCTGTGCCTTAACACAACCTTAAAGAGTCACTATCATGGCTGAAAATACTTCATATTTTTGTGCTTACTTGTTACATGCCTGCATAGTTTGACTGGTGATATGACCTCAAATCAGTCCTTTTACATTTACGATATGTGTTCTCAATAAACTGCATACCCAAGCCAAGTAAAACATACCTTAAACTTAATGTTAGCTTTCTAGCTAATGTTTGAGCAACTAAATTAGCCAAAAAGACACACTAATGTAACAATCTTTGTGAGTTTTGTTGTAATGTCTGCTGGGGACGAGGTAGCCAGGTTTGTGCTCATTGGAGTAGAAGTCATGATACAGAAACAATAACTAGAGATAGAGACTACAAAAATCTCATATAAAAGTAAAGTCCTTTCAAGTCACCTGTCTCATGTCAAAATCGTCTATCAAGTCGAGTCCTTCACCTCTGCTATACACTGTATTCATCCTGAATCCTACACAGATTTGAGAACTTGAATGTCAGTCGACAAACTAACTTCTGGGTACATTAACACGTATATCACTTTTAAATCATTTCAGGATTGCGAGGAAATTGAAAGAAAAGAAAGAAGGTGTAGAGAGATTGATGGCTGGATAAAAATAAGAAAGAAAGACAGAAAGAATCAGAGGAAATGACGTTAAACTGTGGCTGTAGCTGTAGAGACAGAGAGGACTGCATAATGTGATGTAACCTGACACCTGACCTTTTAACACATCCATCTTGGAAGGAGCCCATCTCCTTATCATACACACACCCCAAAGCTTCAGTCTGTTTGGAAACTTCCTCAGCTTTCCCTCTGACATTTCACATCTCAATCTTTAATGTTTTTTCTATCTTTGCAGACTATTTGTATGATCAGACGACTTGCAATGAACTTTGCATAAATGTTTAACTTAACTCCATATTTCTTTTTAATTCTTAGAACCCCTAATGGGCCGATGTAGCTGCAAAACCAGAAGTCTATAAAGCTTTTTTTAGGGCATGTGTATCCTGGCTCACGCTTTGATGAATAAGATCAGACTGTTGCGAGCCATCATTGCACCATCCTCTACATCAAGGGACACAAAATGTGTTTTTGATGGGTAAAAACCTAACAGCGCTGTGTATATGTAATCCTATATGCAACCTGCAGGCCATATATGACCTCATATTTTCTGTGGCGTGACATTGCATTGATGCACCGTTTCGCACGTCTGAAAGGGAGCATGTGCATCATTCATAAGTCATTAAAACCATATGAACTTTTTATATCTGACTCGCCGAGTGGCCCCCGCATCGTATAACAAAGGAGGTTTTCTCGAGTCACGTTCGCTGACCCATGACTTATCTGTGCTCATCACTTTAACACAGGCTCTGTAAATGAGGAGGGTCATTTTTCTGCTTTAGATGTCACTTTAATCTACTTTACCTCTGTGCCCTGATAATGCTTCATTCATCATAATATCCACAAAGCGCAAGAGGGAAAGAGAGAGTGAGGGGGAAAAAGAGTGAAATCCTTCTCTTAACTAAAGCAGCGCTGCAAAGCTCAGTGTTGCCCTGAAAGATTAAGGATGAATGGCTCGGCACAAAAAGGCCATCAGATTATGAGACCGGGCTGCGGAGAGCTGTCACATCGCAGCCAATGACGGGGGCGGGGTTTCATAACAGGCACTAATAATGAGGTACTTGCTATAGGTATTTTACTGTAAGCTCTACTGTACGAAAATGTTCACTAAATAGAGTTTTTAAATCTGAATCTGGAGGCTTGAGCTCTTTAACTAAAAGCCAAGACAGGAACAGGACATTGAGTGAATTATACACATTATTCAGCATATTTAACTGCCTAAATTCACGTCAGCACATTCTTAAAGCTGGCTGTGATCCCAAGCAGTAAAACATCAGCTGGATCTGGATGCTGCAAATGTTTTGCCTCCCCCATAATATAGCACAGAACAGTCAGCCCTCACACTCCTTCCCTGGCTTTGAAAATACTTTTCATTTTTATGGATTCCAAGGCATACAGGGACATATTTCAGGGGCCAACAATAAGGATTGCCCGTTTTCTCAGGGCAAATAAAATGCCATGCTGTGCTTGTTAATCTGGCAACTCACTTTCCTGACTGGGCAAGCGGTTTCAGCTTCTCAAATATGGAAACTTCTGGCTTTTCTTAGTTTATTATCATAATAAACTGAGTATCTTTGGGTTTTAGACTGGGCTTTGAAAACTGGAGATGGACATTTTTCACTATTTTCTGAAGGTTATTTTGCAGCCTTAGAATAAACATGACAAAAAAAATAAATAAATAAAACTTTAATAACTAAACATTTATACAGGGGCAATTAAAAATTGACTTTGAGTAAGTAGATATCTGAAAACAAACCCATTAACATTGGACCCACATCTGGAATATGTCCTGATTCAACAGGGAAGCATGTTTGCTTTGTTGCTATAACACTAACACACCTCTGCCTAATCACTCAGGTCAGCACACTTGAGAAATATCAACAAATGAGCGTCTTCTTCGTCTTCTTCGTTGCTCTAAATACAAGAAACCTCAGTCACTATCACCCTGCAGCACTCAAAACATCCCGCAACACTGCTGCCTGATGCCTTCAGACGTGTGACATATGGGTCATCGTGTCAGGAGCGCTCCCAATCGCCCTCCAAAGCTCCTCCTGTCAGCGGGGACCCAGAGAGGATCATCTCCTTTTTTGGACTGGAGGCAGAGCAGAGTTGAGTATCTGCATTTTCAGAGCCTCAGGGAGGGACTGACTGCATTTAGATGAAGACATTTGACTTTTGACATTTGTCCATTTACATAACAAGTGAGAGGTTTTGCTTATCGCCCTGTTTTTTTTTCTTATCTACATAGAAACACGAGAGAATCATGCTTGATAAGCCACATATGGTTTTATTTACTGTTACTGTACTGTTACTGTAGCACTGAGCAGCAAAAAAGCAACATATTTCCCCCAACAAGTGGTGGAGACCAAAGCAGAGCATTCACAAAGTACAAGTGTTCACAAATAATAACAACTTGATTTCAAGATTTATTTGATACAGTTCTTGTAACAACTTGGACTAGGACTTTATAAGTAAATTTTACTGTTGTAACATTACATACAAATCACTTTCCAGTATCACGTAAAAATGTGCTTATCACTAAACTTAACATTCGAGAAGATATTAAGTAAATGTTACTCACTTATATTTAAGTAAAGACATAGATTTAATTATGTTTTTTGGTTTGACATTCTCAAGGACTGACTTTAGTTGTCTGCAGCAAAACCTACTTTAGCCACCTATAAAAATCAATACCAGTTTCAGTGTATGTTGTATTTAGAATATTTTCACTCATATTCTCTCTCTCTCTCTCTCTCTCTCTCTGTCTGTCTTTTACTCGGTTTGTTTGTTGATGTTATTGTGGGACTTTGCAGCTCCTGTGTTCTGCAAGGTAAAATTTGTGTTTTTGTTATTTAGCTTATAACAGTGGCTTCTCACAGGAAGAGGCTGCCTAATATATGATATAATATAGCAGAAACAGATATGGATTTCCTCCATCTCCTATAGGTAATGCACGAACTACGATAAGTACCTCATATAACCCCAATCCAAACTATCTCTTTAATTTGAATGATATAAATATCCATTTAGTTTGCTCTTCCAGATGATATTTTTCATCATACAATTAGGGTCATAAGCAAAATATTTATCTTTTCTTGTTTCCCTAACTTATTTTTAAGTTAACTTGCACTTTTAATGATTACTACGGATAAACAATAAACATCAGGGCTGATAAATTATCCGCTGATTTTGGCTTATATTGGTCTATATTGGTAGATTATTGTATAGAAAAACTAAATGAACTTTACTGGAAAAATGAAATGAACTTAACCAGAAAACCTAAACAAAAACTTAAAGGGTCAGAACTGTTCTTTGTATTTACTGTAATAATGATGTCAGATTTGGAGTATTAAATCATCCATCTTTGCTCACTACACTTTAGCCTTTCTCACCCTCAGGTGTGCAGAGACAACAGGTTATATGAGCTTTTAAAAAAAAAAAAAAAAAAAAAATGAAATTAACAGTAATTTTATTGGTATTGGCTATCTGAAGCAGTTATTTGTATTGGCTGAAAAAATCCTTATCATGCATCCCCAGTGACAACACATTAAATCCAAACTGTGCAAACAAACCGCATGCTTTACCCGGCAATCTTCAAAAAGTTCCTCTTCTTTCACATCATTGTATAATAAGAGGCTTTGAATAACAGCTGCATGTCTCTTCTCAATGTTTTGGTTCTGTGAACAGCAGCGTAATACAGTGACTTTAACAGGGCAAACAGACCAAAGCGAGGCCTCAGACTAAAATACTGGTGGCCCACATTTCCCATCATGCCTGGACTGAATGGTCTGTTAAATTAGCTGTATTATGTTCCAAAATACTGTTTCTGTTTTATTCAGAACATGGAGGTTATGTTGGTAATCATGATTTTTGTGCTGGTTGACAGTTTTAACCATTAGTAAGGTGGCAGTTATATTTCCTGACCTACTGTGCTTTAAAGGGACAGTTCAAAAGATAAAAGTCAAAGTCGATAAAAGTCAGAAATACATATTTTTTCCTGGCATACTGCATTTCCTCAAACAGTGTCAGGCTGCACAGAATGAGACAGAAAGCAGCTCTCAGTGATGTCAACCCTTTACTTAAGTTCAACATGGAGTACAAAAAACTTCCAAGGGCCAATTCACCCAAAAATCAAACATCCAGTATAATGGGACGGCATTGCACTCTGCTTGTGGTGATGAAAAGAAAACAAAGACATATTTGAAAAACTCAAAACAAGTGTCTCCTTCCAAAAATCATGACCCGGTTGCTCAAAATAATCCACACACCTCGTTGTGAGCAGTTTCATGTAGGAACTACTTTCTTTCTGCAGTAGAATCTAAAGGAATTACTTTAGAATTTACTAGAACCACTTTCTTTTCTACTAACTAGAAAGTAGATGACACCACTGAGAGCTGCTTTCTGTCTGTCATTCTGTGCTCCCTGTCAGTTTGCATTTATCTTTATCAATCGGCAACCCGGTAAAAATGGTTCCATAAGTTTGGGAAAAACTGTTTAGAGCTTTCATATCCTGTTTTGAACTCGAACATCTCAGTCAAGAAGACCCTGGAAAGGAAGTGAAAAAGATAAAAGGAAAGAGCAAAGAGAGGGAGAGATGACGATGATACATGATGATTAGCCGGGTATGACTGGCCGAGGTCACGTGTGCCATGTTAAAGCATAACTGAATAATTCAAAGCAACACAAAACAACGTCTGAACAGAACAGGCTTTTTCTTAGTGCTCTGCTACAGACTCCCACGCCAGTTCCACAACCACAATGCCTGCAATAAAACAGAAGCAAGTCAAGTGGACATTTTCGGGTTAGAGCCCAGCTGTACATGCTGAAGATGTACTCTGCTTGACATTTTTCATGTTCCTCTATGTTTTAAGGGGGAATTTGTGCGGAAGAACATGTAAAGCACCGTACACTGTGCTACTGTCATTTAAAAGAGATGATCAATCCTCTCTGCTCCCTCTGTGGGGTTGTCTATTATGTTCTCGGCACAGTGAAAGAGGCATGAATTAATAAAAAGACTAAATGAAGGGATTGTGAATGGGACAGTGTGCTGTACTCACAGATGGACAGTTCATGTCAGGACCATACGAGATGCCCAGCTCACCCTCTGCTTTCCTTCTGGCCTTAAGCAACTGCTTTGTGTTTCCTCCTGATTTCAGATTTGATTACTCGAAGATGCTCTGCCAGACCACATGAGATGGCACTCGCTCTCCTCCGCCCCCTTTTCCCCCTCACCCTGTTTCTCTGCCTCTTTTGTTATTTTCAATAAAAAAAAGTAACAGCTGAATAAGACTGCTCGGAGAATCGATGGAATGAAATAACTGATTCATTGCAGGGGCAGCACGAGGCAACATTTTCAAAGGGTCTGAGTAACATCAGATAATGAAATGCGTGGCTGAGTGAAACATCAGATAAAAACAGTTTTATGTTTTCACACAAAGCAAGAATATTTTTTGGGAGCTTACCAGGGTTTGACTCCTACCTGCAGCCCTTTGCTGCATGTCAGCCCCCCGACTCTCTTTACCTACTTTGGATTCTTTACTTCAGCTGTTCCATCAAATGAACACGTAAAAGCCCCCAAAAATACTTATGGAAAAATACCTTGAGATGTCAGGGAGGATTTTGAAACCACAAAATTAATTTGCTTCCTACATTATGGAGACTTTTAAAGAATGAAAATAGCGAAATAATAAGTACACTGCAACATTTTTATGTTAAATACCTCTGGTGTGAGTTGTAAACCTCTTGCATGAGCAAATATTCAACAGGTTTCTTTCACTAAAAGAAAACTGATGTGGCAGATTTTACAAAATGCACGGCCCTTTCCTTTAAAGATGCCATTTAGTTCCTCTGAGGTGTAGATTATAAGCGTGTTTCTTTCAGGAAATATAAAAATGCTTTCACATCTTCCTGTAGCAGGTTTATACATTAATGTCCTGTGTGACCAAACCTCATCCTTGATACAATGTCCTCATTTGTTTTTGTTTTTCAGGTTTTAAACCTTGTAAATGGTGATCTGAAAACTGGTTTATATGTTTGTGGGAAAAAGTGTTTAAACTTTTGAAACTCTATTTTGAAATTTTTACATATGTACATTTACACCAATGCACTGTTCTTTTAGAGTTAACAACAACCACCTTTTCAGAAATCTGCACACACATTTGTGAGCTTGCGAGTCACATAATTCCTAGCAGCGCTGTCTCACAGAGGTGGTCTGAAACTGAAACAAACAGTCTGGAGAAAAAAAGATAGGTTGAGCTTTGTGTGATGTTACTGCCAGTGAAACCAAATATTTCCCACTGCTGCAGCCTCACATTATGAGCATTTAACTGGCAAAACAAGACTTGACTCTTATTTCAAAGTAGTCACAGGAAATGTTATGAATTTGTCAGTAAGGTTATCTTTACCACGATCATTCAAAGGTGCATCTACAAAATGAGACAAAAGTCATTTTTGCCATTTATTGACATGGTTCACGTTGAAATATTGCAGACAGGCTGCACACAACTTCTCTCAGCCAGGTAAGCAACTACTTTCATGTGCCCTGCTGTTCACAGACAATAAAAAGCACAAAATCAGATCAATGAAAGGCCAGTTATTGCCTGACTTCTTTATTGAAAACACAACAGTTTGTTTTGCTGCTTCAAACCTATGTGACCTATAGCATCTATGACTGCTGTTACCACAAGTAACTACAGGTGTCGCCTGCAACATAACAGTGCAACTGCAAAATGGTGACAGAATTAGAGTTTATTCATATTTCCTGCCAATCAGGACTGCACTCTGGCATTGCATATATCATTCCTTAATTACAGGTTTAAATCATCACTCATAAGTGATTCGTGTCACTGAAGGAGCTCTGAGAACATGTTCTAGTTAGCTATAGTTATTATGGATTTCCCATGAGTCTGTTCACACTAATATAATAAATGTAACAATTTTGTAAAAATTGAAAAGCTGAACAACTTTTATTTACACTGAGCCGCATATATATCACACATATCTCTTATAAATATGATTGCAATCTGTCTTCTTTTCCCAGGTTACACACAAATCAGGGTTGGCCTTCTGCCAGTCAAGAGGGTCTTAGTCATGCACCTGAAGCCATTTGATAACTGCCAAAAAACACCAGAAGAAGAACAATGTCTGTACTTCTGTTTAGTCATAACAGTTTATTAGCAGTGATCAGATAGCGTGCCTTCTATTTGATCGTATGTATAGAAATTCCTGGAGAACAATGGCTAACTTCAGCGTACTTTTAGTGCAACTTTAGCTGCCTTTATCACAAACACAGGGGAGAAAAAGGCCATGGATGTATTCAGAACAGACAGCTTACAGACACAGTTACGCTGTGGGAGGAGTAAAGCTTATGCATCTTGGAGAGACGGATGAATTTACACCTTTTCAACATCTGGCAAGAATATGTCTCAAACCACATGTGGTGGTTGTGTAAGTGTAGATGGGGTCTCTGTGTGTGTAAAGAGAACAATTGGGTTTTTTTTTTCATTTTGTGTTCATATAGGACACTGGGACTCATAAGAAGAAGCTGGTGGGGAAAATAAGTTTTCAGAGCCTTTATCAGCAACTGACAATCTAATTTTTGCTGATCTCTGGTGGGTCTAACTGAGCTACATTGACGTAGACGTGTACTCAAGGTGTTTTCTGTTGTTTCTGACATCACTGTTGGGTGTGGTTGCAGGTTCACTCCCAACCACACCCATCATCACTTTTGGGTGTGGTCAACAGCCATGACCAAACCTGAAACAAGCACAAGAGATCAGAAAAACAATGCTTTTCAGCTCAATGTTTCTACTCTGTAGCTGCTATCTAAAAGATTTTAGAGCACTTGTTGAACATGCCCTTGAGAATTAAGAGGATTGTTCTTGCTTGAAGTACTGCTGTATTTGCGTACTGTAACACTGTGCTTCCACATTGACTGTGTGCCAGTACTGACAGACAGTGGAATAAAATCAAAGTGTCAGTGACTTCAAAGCTCCTCTCCAGTGGCCTGTTCTCAGTGTCAGCCTTGAAATACCTGTCATGCTGTCACACAGTGGCAAACAAGGCGGCTTTTGTGTCCAGGTGCTCCTTTGTTTGCTTGACCTAGCCGGGTTGCTTGGCATGACGAAAGACCAAAGCACACAATGGGAGGAGAGGGATGGGAGGGTATTGGTGGCCTTGGTAAATTCCTCACCACATCAGGCGTGACTCCATTCCCCACCGCTGCTCTGTTTGGATTCGGTGGGAACTTGTCTCAGACAGCGTGGGATTATCATGATTGACAAGTTAAAATGTGTTCTAAACATTGTACATTGTCCTTTTACGTTTAAAAAGTACAGTAACTGCTCTGCTGAGTTTGCATTTCACTCTATATTGTTTGTGCATCATTTTGCTGTCAGCTTTCTTGCAAATGATATCCTGCTTATTTTATCCTGTTTTTTAAAAGATATATCTGTAAACACCACACTGTTACTGCTGCTCTGGATCCTCGCCTATTTCACCCACCAGTATTAACACACATACAGAAACACTGTAAAAAGTCATACAGAAATTTAGTGGAATCAGGTAATAATTTCTCATGAACTTTATCTAAATATTTTATTGTATTTATTCATGGTTAAATTTAAATTTCTAGATTTTCAGATCACTTCAGAACTTTTAAAAATGAGTTCTTCAAACTCAAGATCATTTGACTTGAAATGATAAGTTGAATGAATGTATTGTACAGAGTTCAATCAACTCATTAAATTAATTTGTGATCAGCATATTAACAGACTTCCCAGCATACACTGTCTGAGAGTTAAAACTCGGCTGCAACCCTTCTTTTTTATGGTTTGAAGAAAACATGTATAAGGCGCTCCTGCAGCTCAGTTAGAGCCTGCGCTCCATTTACTGAAGCTATCAGTCCTCTGCAGCAGCCACCGGTTTGATTCCCACCTACAGCCTATTTGCTGTGTGTCATCTCCTCACTCTCTCCACCTCTTCTCTGATCATATCTTCAGCTGTCTCTATTGAATCATGGCAAAATGGCCAAAAAGTTATCTAGAAAGAAAACATGTATAATGGAAACTTGCTGTGGGTCACTAAGTCTTTCTTTTTTTTTTTTTTTTCACAACGAAAACATTGCAGACCATGTTGAAAGTTAGTATTGAATTCAGTCCGTACAACCTTACACTTAAAACTTCATAAATTCACTGAGAGCAGTTTCACATATTGTCTTTGTACCAGCATTGGAACAAAGTTGCTCCAATAGGAGCAGCTGCAACTGTAAGTTCTCTGTGTGAAATGAAAAACTGACTTTTCAAACTGTGAAAATGTAAAAGGAAATCAAATTTGTTTGTAATGTCCATCAGTGTGACTGGCAAGTTGTTAGTTCAACTTAATATCTTAAGCTTATTAAACATGTTTTCTCACGTACAGCTGAATTAATCTCAAGTTTATTTGACTAGAAGTTTATTTGTTTTGAATGATTACAAAAATGACCTCAACTTTAAAATTCAGACAACTTAATTTTAATACAGCGTGGACACTAATTTTTTAACTTTAAAACAAATAGTTTATTTTTACAGTGAACACACACACAAAGCTCATTTGCGACGTCCCTGCAGACTTAACAGGGAAACCAGTAGAATCTGGACGGGATCCAAAGTACACTGAAAAGAATGGTCCCTATATTTCCTTCATACAGTAGGTTGCTTATGGTCATTTCCTGTGGCTGGAGCAGGAGGCCTTATATCAGAACTTTCAAGCTAATCTTTGACTTTTTTTTTTATCAACATGACTCTGGTTGTTTTCTGAAGCTGCGTGAAAAACTTTTGGGTGTCTACTATGAAAGCAAAGACTATGATTTAAGTGAACTGGTTGGCTGCAGGGACAGAGTCACAAATGAAAACATTTGTCCTGGGTTATGAGGATTTCCAAACTGGCATGATTTCAGCCAGGGCACAAAGTAGGTCCATCTGACTGCGCATTATACTCTAGCAGAGGAAGTATATGGGCCCTTATGTCAGAGTGCAGGTGGTTCCCCTCTCACTAACTCAAGTAGAATGGACTCGCTCCATCAAACAGCTAACAAAGAGCTTTGTTCCACAGCACTGGAAACTGATACAGCACAGCTACATCTGTCCTGTGCACGATAAAAAGCCACAAGGTTTATGATTTATCACGTGCGCTCCATGTCAGAGGGGTTGATCACAAGCTGAGTGACAGTGATACTTCGTGCGGATGTGATCGTGAGAGATCACTGTGTGCATAAAAGCAATTTTGAAAGTTATATTTGTATGCAAGTGATTATTAATCGTCACCATGAGACTTGTTGAATGTGGCATTTCAGAGTTTACAGGCATTTTGAGATTAATATATTAATAAATTTAAATCAACATCACTATATTAGAATGCCTGTCTGTGGGGCGGCCCAGTAGCTCAGTTGGTAGAGCGTCCGCCCCATGTACTGAGGCTGTTAGTCCTCTGCAGCAGCCGCTGGTTTGACTCCTGCCTGCGGTCCTTTGCTGCGTGTCATCCCCCCTCTCTTCACCCTGTTTCCTGTCTGTTCTTCAGCTGTCCTATCCAATAAAGGCAAAAAAGCCCCAAAACATATCTTAAAAAAAAGAATGCTTGTTTACAAAGCAACATAAATTGCCACTATTCCATGTGAATCTGAAACAAAATGATTCAAATATCACTTAGAATAGCTCCATAAATATTCACGACTGCCTAAGATATTGCTAGAAAACAAACGTACTAGGTCATTTTGACCCACTTATGCATCTAAGGATGAAGAATTTCCTTTTGCACATGCACTGCTCTGTATCAGTAAAAGAAAGAAATTACCACGGAAGCTCATAATTATTCAATAAAAAGTCATAATTATGAATTTAAAATTGTCTGGCTATCTCATAATTTCGACTTTTATCTCATAATTGTGACTTTTCATTTCATAATATTTTATCTCATAATTATGACTTAAATTTAGAATTTCAACTTTTTAAACTCATAATGTATTCTTTTTATGCCATAATTTAGACTATTTATTTTTATAATTTTCACTTTTTCTGTCATAATTATCTCTTTCTCTCTCATAATTATGACTGCCATAGGATTTTTTTTCTTTTAGTTGTGGAGATGGGCTTACATAGTATCTGACTCCATGTTTAACACAGGACATCAGACAACATTCAGTCCCTACAACATTTACTTTTTTTTAGCATGAGTGGAATGGGAAATTGATTATTGATTACAGTATTTTCCATGTTGTATAATGCCTGTACTATACCTTATATATAGTGTTGCAGAGATATCTGCTGAAGTGAGCATGCTAACCAGCTAACAGGTATGGGAGAGCAGCAAGTTTGCTACATTTCATATGCTCTCTTAGCTTTTTTGGACTGATAAATAAACAAAACAAACTGACAAAATGTCAAGAAGGGAAACAGCAGAAACAGAAAAATAACCGTACACCTTCTGAACTGAAGGTGCTCTCTTTTACCCAACTAAGACTAAATCACCATGCTAATTTAACATAAAACACGTGTCATTTATACTCAACAGAAACCAAATGAAATCCACCAAAACTATCCTGACTCTTCTTTCCACTGTTCCAACAGTCACCAACTCTAGTTTGATTGAAATAAGCCCTTAATTCACAGACTTACATGTGAAAATATTCTGACTCATTGCTGCCTCACCGATCTCCAGTCTCACTCTTGTCCCTGTTACCCTTCCTGTCCTGGTCAGCTTCACTGTAAATCACCTGGTACTGTATCCCAGTCATCAGACTTGCTTCCATTGGGTCTGTCTTCTGTTCCGGTCTGGCTGTGTTCACTTGGAGGCTGCTGAGCTTGGTTCTGCAAGCTAATAAGCCTGCAAACTGCACGGCTAACTAAGGTAACTAACAAACTGTAGCTACATTTAGCAGCAGTTTGCGGTTACTCTGGTATCTCCCTGCCCGCCATGTGTTTACAGTACGAATTTCACAGGTGGCCAGTTCGTACATATTGCACCTCTAAAGCTTGTGACTTGTACACACCTTTATGCTAAGTCTTTGATTTGTCCGTGAACACACAAGTGCACAATAGGTATAGTCACATATAGGGCCGCACACAAGCCAACACTTAAATGCAAAAAGACACAAACATTTACTTGTCTTCAAAACTTCTGGCTCTTCACAGTCCACCGGGCAGACTGACAATAGCAGCACAGAAAAAGGCGAGCTACACCAACAGATTTGCAAACAGAAATGCACATAGTAAATAATAGATGAGACAGAAAGCATCCACAGAGGCAGGCAGATGAACAAATGCATCAACACAGACATGTCTGTGACTCCACTCGCAGCCAGCTGACCTGCCTGCAGCACCGAGTGGCACTCCAACCATCCTCAGTCTGCAGAGCAGCACAGAGCCGGGCTTTGTGTCTGAACCCAACGCTGATTAGAGGAGGGTGGAGTCAACATGAAAAAAAAAGTTGCTGTCATGGGTTCACTGTCTGGGGCACTGTGTTTGTTGTTGTTGATGATGATGATTATGAAGCTATGTACTGCTGTCTCCAAACAAAATATAGGACGGGGCTGGAATATGGCAGTGATACAACGCAAGTCAAAACAAAATGCTCAGATATTTTTAGCAATCAGTGTCATTTTAACCAAACAGTGCAAGATTGTGTCACACACAAGGGGCAGCTCAATAAGTCAAGTTCAGTCAAGTTCAAAAGCCTTGTAAGATATCCAACTGTAACTTTGAGAAGCACAGAGCTTTTTGTTGAGACTGTATTAAAGTGGTGTTAAATCAGCTCTGTTATTTTTGAGGCCACTGTGGTGTTGACAATAAAGCTGGTGAGTGATTGAAAGTATACACGTAAAGGTCTGTGCTGCAGACTTTCAGACATAAACTGTGGCTACATCATCGAAGGGAAGTTACAGTTTAGAAATTTAGAGATTTTCACCTGGAAAATAACTGATGAAAACGTGAAAAGACTGAGATCTATGTGCTACAAAACTGTGGGGTTAAACTGTTTTACTGTTCTGTGTTTAGGATTTTTTGAGCAGACCGAGAATCATGGCTCAGTGACGCTCTGGAGCCGAGTGTTGCCCGACGCTATGTAAACTAGGGTGCATTAACATTTAGCATTAGCAGTGCAAGTGATGAAGAAAGGTAACCTGATTCATTTTAAAACATGCTAGAAAAGAAAAAGTACAAATGGTACTGATACACAAACTGAAATCATCATCAAATCAAGTTTTATATTGAAAAAGCATGGTAATCAAACACTGTTTTAATTTTAATTACACTTTGAAGCAGTAATTGTTGGGAAATTTATCATGCTTTATTGTGAAACTGGTAACTGTTTCATCGCCACTGCTAGCATAGTTAGCCTAAAGCACTACTAGCAAGTGTTAACATGGAGCCCCACAAAAGACAAAATGTTTTTGGGGTGTGTTGTGTCACTAATGAGTGAAACATTATGCAATCTTTTAATTTTTTCTCTTACAGCAGTATTAACAGATTTATTTGGCTACTCGTTGGCAATATTATCACTTTAAAGACTGGTGAACTTGTTAGCTAACAGTTGCCTGTTTTCATATAAAGCAGACATCGAGCATGTTAGCACTGATTTGGAGTCATGTTTCTGGCCACTTGGTGAATAATTCTAATACTCTTTTAGCGGTTTTCTGGTTTCTGACAACTCCAGAGAGAAAATACCAAGCTGTAGCCAAATTCTCATCATGTTCACTAGCTAATGTTAGCCCCTGACTTTGACTGCCTGCCATTTGGTGGTGGGAAAATAGCAAACAGTGGATTTTCAGAGCTTTTGAGCTTAACAAAAAGTCTGCAGCTGGAAATGAGGAGAGTCAACCAAAACAGTAAAGTTGTGGACTGTAAAATCAAAACAATAAGCTGAACAAAGCAATAATATGCTGCAGAGCGAAGGGGAATATCAGAGTCAGTGATCTTTTTTGTGGTTTAAGATATAAATATTAATTAGTACAGCTTTAAATCTATACATCACTCTTTATATTTACAGTATGGTCTTCGACTTTAACCTCTACACATTTAAATCATAGCTATTTGACTTTAATTTTTGCTAACATATCTAGGAAGAGGTAATGTTCTTGTCTGGGCCTTCCACTATAATGAAATTTAGCTTCTGCTGCTATCCCCTCGTTGAATGAAGCCTTGGCAGAGGTCCAGGAGATGTAGGGGGAGATTGAGTGAATTGTACCCCTGAGGGAGCGGCTGTGGGCTGGCAGGGCGAGGGCCCCGGGACCCGGGAGTGCCGAGTTGTTACTATGCTCCAGTTATGTATGTCAAGGCTGTATAAGGTTTCACAGGGAGAGGCAGGGAACTAGCCTGGGAGAGCATTCAGCTGCAGGGAAGTGAGCAGTCAGGAAGTGAAAAATAATTCAAAACAGAGCCCCAACAAAAGAGGGCCTTCAAATGTGTTGACTTTAAAGCATATCATTTATCCATGCATTCATGGTATCCCTGTGGAAAATATATAGGCACATGAAGAAATATGACGAGGTCATGTGTGAGGTTGGAGATGGAAATGAGTGTTTGGAATGTACCGAACATAAAGAGCAGAGAAGTGGATTATGCTTTAAGAGTGGCTGGAGAAGTTTCTGTCACATTTTAATGCTTTTTGTCACTAACATACAAGTTGACCACAGCTGCCATGTACAATAAATCCAACCACTATAGATGTTTGTTAAAGCCTCTTTTCAAGCTTAGACAGGCTGAGTAAGTGACACTCAGAAGACTGAGTCTGCTGAGGTTCACCAGTTAAGGAAATTGATTAGTGTCTTATGTAACAAATCATCAGTGCTGGGCATCGCTTTTGATTTTCCAAATTGATTCAAGTCCTATTCAAAAGTTCCCAATTTGATTCGATTTGAATTCAAAACAATTCAATTTTCAAACCTAACTTAATTCCGATTTGATCTAATCTGATGTGATATCTTTATCAATTTTTCTAGGAGTATTTTCGTTGCATTACCAATTTTGCTTGGATATGAAAGAGAGCAGAAGATATACTCTAACCAGGTGCAATATTAAATATATCTTTACATTATGAATTAACACTGGCAACAGTAACAGGTCAGTTCATCCAAGCTGTATTGTAAATATACAGCAATAGGAAAAAATAATACATTTTTAGATAGACGACGTGAATAGATGACATTTAGTCAATCAGCTGGACTCACTGCCACAGACAGCCCAAGGAGAAGTGGAGGAGAGCTGAGATAAGAGCCATGATACCAGCTTGGACTTAAAGCTGCTCCTGGCTAACCTTCAATCAGGAAAATGAAACAGACAAAATGAGATTCTGGCTGTTGTTTCCCACACAGAGAGACCTGCTCCATAATATCACAGATCATGTTGGACATGACGGCCAGATTGTACTCTGAGCTGAGAGGATGTTACTCACAAGACTCAAACAGTATGAGGGGAGAAGAACTCTAGGTTTTTACATAGATGATGCTTTGTGTTACAACAGAGTAAAAGTCGATGGACAATTCAAGTAGACGCAAATTTAAAAACCACACTACAGAATTAGTTCCCGGGTGTATACTCGTATATGTACGTGTAAATAACTATTTTCCACTGTAGAAAAAATACAAATAAACAACACTTTCTATGTCTTTTTATCCTCCGTTTTTAGATACCTACAAGGTCCATCTGCTTGTCATAGAAACAAAATGCATGTACAGCCTCTTTTTTTTCTCTCACCTGAGATGCCAGAGTTAAAATGCAATGTGGACACAAAACCCAACATGCTTAGCACTTCGCATATCCCTGGAAAAAGACATATATCAAAAGATCCATCTCAGATTTTATTAATTGATATCAAATCATACACACACAAGATCGATTTGAATCAGAAAATCATTTTCTTTCTTTCTGCCCTACTTATCATCACCATCAACATAGTTACAGACATGATCCCTCTCATTCTCATCTTAATGGATGGAGAACTTTTAAGCATGGCTGCTGCTGCATTATTATACTTGAACATTATCCTCGTCATTAATAACGCACACACTGAGCAGCCGGTATTGACTGTGGACCCTCATGTTAGAATTCATTAGAAAAGTGTGTTAAAGAGGGTAAAAATTGTGTTTACGAGAGTGAAAACTGCAATCTTCTTTCTAATGGCAGAGTTCAACAACACCACTGAGGTGCTGCAAAGCCTTTTATACCCACTTTGACACGGCAGCGTGTGAATATTTTATGTTTTGTTATTTTCAAAAGCGTTAAAGTTTATAGGACTCTGTTATGGATTCTAACCAGAGACATGCACATGCATACTCGTGCCAGAACACACACGCACCCATAAATGCAACACGTACGCACACAGTACCCTCTTATACTTTTTGTCTGGAAACAAAGTGATCCAAGTGAGCAAGCAGTCAGTAAAGCGTGAGCAGCTGTGCAGGCTGGGAGAAGTCGTTTGTTCTGTGTGCTGCTGACAGAGCTGGTCCTGACCTCCTAACTGACCAGAGAGCCACGTAAACCGTTTGCCACACAATCACACCTGACACCCCAGTACTTCCACTACAATCCCTCCTCCTTTCAAACAATTTGCTCTGTCTAAGATACAAAAAAACTATAATAATATTGACAGTAAAATAAAGAAGAAATTTCAGAATATGTAGGAAACACTAAAACATAACACTGAGCTTTTGCTCTGCTGCCTGGTAATTAGTCAGGTAACTGATTATAAAATCTATATTTAATTAATCAATCATCACTGTCAATCTTCTAATTTCCATTAGGCACTAGTTAGTGAGTTATAATCAGTGTTGGACTGTAACTAAGTACATTTACATCAAGTACTGTACTTATTTTATTCTTTACTTCAGTTCCATTTTATCAAACTTAATGCTTCTACACTACATCCAAGAGGCAAATACTGTACTTTTTAATCCACAAAGCTGAAAAAAAGCCTGTTTTCTGACTTTTTAGAGATACACGGTTCTCACAGGACAGTGACACTACGGACATTTGATGATCTGATAGACCATGATGCATTGCTGTAAATTAAACTTGATCATTGAAATTTCACTGTAGAAATCATTAGCTGCGAGGCCCAGCCCACAGGAGAAGCTGGATGTACCTAGTTACTCTAATTATTCAGCAAAACAAAGAAGCCAGGTGCAATTACTTCTTGCATTTCTTATGTCTATTAATTTTTGGTAATGACAGGGGGCCCTTTGAGGGCTATCAATATTATTTTAATAGTATGATCTATCTAATCTTTCAGGGGGCCCAAGATTTCTGGCGGCGCCCCTGGTTGTGCATACTCTGATTATGGCCGCTTTTTTCTGTCAAAAACCATTTTCTTTTGCACTGGTAGTGGAGATGTTTGAATGTGCAAACTCAGCCTCCCTCTTTCATTCATTTAATCACCTTCTTGAAAAGCATTGCAATATTTGTGCATATCCAAAAACATGTTGATGTTAAATGTTTAAAATAATGTTTGAAAGTATGTTTCTGCCTCTGATCACACAGGTGAGATATTCTTTTGTGCCTGTATCTCTACCCGAGTCCTGCAAACTGTTGGCTATTTGGTTTGTTTACAGCACAGAGCAGAAGAGGTTGTGTGTCACAAAGTGCTGTAAAAACCCCAACTGAGATACATATTCTGGATTTGCTGTTTACATATCCAAAGAATGCTCCTAAAACTAGAATAATACCAGCAATATATATATATATATATATATATATATATATATATATATATATATATATATATATATATATATATATATATATATATATAATATCCCACATGTCCTAATCAGAATATCCAACCAGAATATGCCGTTTCATGACCCATATCAAATTCAGATTATTGCAATATTCTCAATATTAGTGGAAAACTAATGTGTATGTAAATGTAGCCACTGATGCACATCATTTAAGGCAGTGGTCTTCAACTGTTGGTCTGTGACCCCTAGGGCATCCTTAGTCAATGCAGGGAGACTCCAGATCTTTTTTTTGTCTAAAGCTATGTTTGAAAATACACATCATCATTTTTATGACCACATACAAATGGGATATCTAAGGCTAAACAGAGATTATCCAAACACAAATATGGTGGTAAAATGCAGCTTACTTTCACATACAGTCAATCTTGGATAACCTTTATTTGTCTTTGAAATAAAACAAATTGTATTCAAGGTATTTTAGAAAGTATTTTATACATCTTTTAATAATAATGCAGCCAGGAGAATAATGAGGAACTCTCAAAGTAATGAATTAGTGTTTCAAAATACTGACCAAGTATTTTAAAATGAGTTTCCAAAAATTGTCTCAAATAATGAGAAACTTTCTCAAGTTGTCAAGTCATTATGTTGAGATGCTAAATTATTACTTTGAGATAATAAATCATTGTTTTGAGATAGTGCTTTTGAGACAAACTGTTAACTAGACATATAGATATAAGACACTAGATATAAGTTACCTTTACCATTCAAGTCAATGCAAGAAAATACAAATATCACACACCGTTTAGTGTGACGTCTTTATATAGACTGACGTTCTCTCGGCACTCTCCAACTATAACTGCCTTCCAGTGTCCTTTCAATACCAAGTGCAGTACAATTTTGCTTAAGTATTACTTTAGTTTTACTTGGGGTACTTTAAGCATATCTTTTTGCTCGTACTTTACGAGCACAAAGATATGCTTAAAGTACCCCAAGAAAAGTGCTCATTATGCAGAATGATGGATTTCAGAATAATACATAATATATTCTGTTAGCTAGTGAACACAAACTATTTGGAAGGAGCTCTTTTCAGTTGTGATTTCATTGAGCAAAATGGCAAGGGACCACACACTGGGGGCAAAAAAAAATAAAAAAAATGAAATGTACAGCATCATTTGTGAGAAATAACTGATGCATTATATTTTATTGTCCCAGATGATATCAGGATGCTGAAACCATAACGTTTAACCAGTGTTTTAAATAATTCTAAATATATGCATTAAAAAATGCAAATAGAAGAAAACACATTTATATAATTAACCTGAATTAAGAAATTAGATCACACAGAGAATGCACATAAGGATTTGAAATAATGCAAAAAACAATGAAAGTAATTATTTTCAGAAATGTTTCATGATCCTGTGAAAAAAGCCTACCTGTGACAACTGCTGAAAAAGAGAAGAAGAAAAGATTCTGGAGTGATGGACTGAGCCATCTGGGCTCCATTTTAGTGACGGCAGTCTGCAGCACAGATCAACTGAAAGAATAGAAAATGAAAGTCAGTAGACTGGAATAATATCAGAAAACGTCTAAAAAGATGGATGTGTGGAACTACAGTTCAAATTGAGGGGAAAATGAGGCCTAGTCTCTGAAAAGTTGTTAAGATCATGGTAGTTTGATTAGTTGTCATTCATTACTTCCACCTCTGCTCAACATTTTGCAACAATCACTATGATGCACTGACTATCAGCAAAACATTTCATCATTGTTTTTATTGTACCAGCCAGAGTTCATCTGACACTTTCCTGTTTGAGATTTTAAAGGTCATTCCCCCACATGGATGCATGAATACACTCTGTCATGAACCCACTTTTTATAAAAGTGAACCACCAGACCAACAGGACAGAAATAATCACAGCAAATAATCAGGGTGACAATGCAGCACAAGTCAGTTCAGTATAAATCAGTGTATTGACAAGACAATGAAAAACCACGTTTAATCAGAGAGAGAGAGCTCTGGATGAGTCTGTAAGCAGGACACAGACAGACAGACTGCAGCTCAGCTAACATCAGACAGACAGAGAGAGGAGCATCAACTTAACATCACTGTGAATGAATGATATCAAACTTGGAGAGGAGGAAACACAAGTTTACCTGATTACTGTTCACCACGTTCACTCTTGATATGTTATTTTCTCTTTAGCTTTGCTTCATCCTCTAATCAAAGTTGTAAACACTGACGCTTTGACACGGGGGAGAGGTGGGGCCATGCGTACCTTGCGGGGCCCTACGCAACTTGCGTAATGTGCATATAGTGCAGACCGGCTCTGGCTGCTGAGCGGGATCGTCTGCTCTGTCCCTGTGCTACGTTTACTGTCCTCCTCAGCAGGACGCCGCCTCGCTCTGAGGCTGACTCTCTGCCACGGGCTCCAAAACTGCAGGTCTTCATTTGCTTTTCACAGTGATCCAATGTGGCACCCTGGCTGCAGTGACTCAGCCATGTACAGTGTGTGCTTGTGTGCTTGTAGATTCACTTAAAAGTAAAGGATGGTTTGTAGCTTTTCACGTATGCAGGGAGAGAATGATAAGATAAGATACTTTTATTGATCCCCAACAGGGAAATTCAGTGGTTATGGGTCGTAGTTGTTTGAATATAAATTTGCAAAGACAGGATGTGTGTGTCTATGCTGCAATATGTGTGTGAGCTGTTTAGGTCAAGGTTCATTACCAAGACAATGTGAGAGAGGGCACTATCACTGTAAGGCACGTTTCTTGGATGAATGGTAAACTCAGTATCAACTCAGCTCCAGCCCTGAGCATGTTAACCCAGGAGATGGTATAAGCCATTTTATTTTTATAAGGAAAATCCAAACTTTGTGCCACCAGTCTTTGGTGATTCAATACATTCAAATAAAAGCTGAGAATCTCCCAATTTGAGTCATCTACTACTGTTTCAGTCATTTCTTGCTTTCTCCCAAATAAGTTTCAGCTCAAGTTAAAGGGGTGCAAATTTGTTGTATTCATGCTTTGATTTTGCATCAAAGTGCAAAGGAGGGATAGTTAAAAAAGAGAGCATACCAGGGCCAAGAGTGAAGAAGTCCATTTAAAAGTGAGTTAATTCAAGGACAACGTCTACTGTGGCTGCGTGACAAGGCATCTTTCAGAGAGCGGTGAGTAACTGGTCTTCTTTTTTTCTCCCTGTGTTGTTATTTCATCAGTGCAAAATAATGAGGCCAGCGAAAGACACTGCTCTTTGACCCAGAGGCAAAGATTTTATGCTGTTAGAGTAATTTTGTGGCTGTGCTGAAAATATTTTTGACATGACCTGAGGTCATGTGTGTTTGGTCTGTTATCATGAAGAGTAAGAAAAATATCTGGAGAATCATTTATATCTCTCAACTAGTGTACATGGTATGCAAGATATGGAGTTGTCATTGTGGTATCTGTGTGTGCTGCACACTCTACTGAACAGTAACCAGTAAGGAGCTCAAATAATGCATAATGGAAAGTTTGTACCTGCATGTGTTCCAAGGCCTCTGCATGCTGATGCATAAATGTGTACATGAATGAGAAAAATGTTTTTTTTTTCATTCAAAGGTTGTTTGACAAACATACAGAGAATGATCAACCATCGTTGTTCCCCTTAGCTCAATGGAGCACATTAGCAGCTGAGCCCACCTGAGGCATACTGGTGCCCAGCAAACACTGTTCTGGCAGCTCCTGCAGCCAAACTGGTGCGAAACATCATGCTTCACTTTCTTCTGGGTCCCTTCACCAAGGCAGAGAGGGGGATCATGGGCAACCCTGTATTTCCATATTTCTTGCCCAGGTATGTGCAGCACTCTGCTGTACGGCAGTGAAGCTGCAGCCTCCAATCCTCTCCTCTTCGTCCTCTCAATGCCTACTCTGCATCCTGGGCGTCTCATTTGCCACACTGAGCCAGCACTGCCTCAGCTGACTTGGCCACATCCACAGAGTGAACCCCGGCCGGCTCCGCAGCCATCCTGTACGGTGAGCTGTCGACAGACTCGGGCCTTCTGGTCGGATATGCCTGCGCTTCAAGGAGGTCTGCATACACGACATGAAGGAGCCGAGCATTGAACCCAACCACTGGTAGGAGGCTGCAAAGGCCTGCAGCATCTGGAGACAGACTGTTGCTGCAGGAACGTAATTGCAGGAGAAGAGACAGAAAAAGAAACTGTGAACAACTGCCTCCACTTCTGTGTCAGGCCCCTCTCCATTTATAGTCGCTAACTCCAAGCAGAACAAGTATAAACTTTCAACCCTCGTAGTGTGAGGCTGCTGCTGCCTCCAGACGAAACAGCAATCTCACTGATGCCTTTGCGCTCGGTCCCCCACCACTGCAGCTTACACATATTGATCTCCATAAACACGCTCATAAAACACCTATAACACCTCTCGGGCCCTGAGGCTTACACAGTGCCACTGAGGCCGGGAGTGGAGATTATGTGGTTTATCTAATAACCTCGTGGCAGCATCCTTCCCTTCTTTCTCTCTCTCTCTCTCTGTCTATATGAGTGGTCAGTAATCACATTCCCATAGTGCCCCTTGTTTGATTTACTACCTCTGTTTTCCTGTTTTAGCCCCACCCTCCTATCATCAGTGTTAAAGTTGCTGCTCAACATATGGGCAAATAAATGTCTTTTGTCGCCATTATACTTATATTAACACACACATGCAAACACACACAAACCAACACTCAGACACCCCACCCTTGAGGAAACAAGGTAGGGTGGAGGCAGCGAAAGACAAACAATAGACATGTAATGGATGAGTGTTGAAAGCTAGCGTGTATGAGCAGTATGTCTTTCCATTATAGTGTCACTACTGGATAAAAGAATAGTGTGTGTGTGTGTACCTGCTGTGAGTCTTATTTTAGGTCCTTTAAATGTGTGCATCCACTTTTTTGTTTGTATTTTTCTCATGTCTGTGTGTGGCTCACCATTCATGAAATCAGCGCACAGGTTTAGTACATTATCAGAATGCCATGTGTCCTGTGCATTCTGATATTCATGAAACAGAATTATTTCACATGCCCTCCATCGCAGAAATATGTGTGAGGGAGAAGAGTGGGGAACGAGTAAGCAATTGATATTCCCAGGAGTTAATAGAAATTCTTGAGGAGCAGAGGAATAGAGTAAATGAGATCCCCGAGGACTGATTTTACTCTGAGACAGGGTCATCTTTGTGAATGCTCACAGTGCAGAGCAATTCCTCTGTGACATGGAAACAATTTTAATTCTCGGGGTCATACAGTGTGTCATATATATGGTCAGGTGAAAATGCAAGTGGATGCTGGGCCTTTTAGTTTTCATGGACACAGATGCACTGTGTTTTCATTGGAGATTTACACATTTATACATCACCAAGTGAAAATGTGTTGCAGCACATTGACTTGAGTAGACATGAAACGTTTTTAGTTAATATTTGCAGAGCTGGTTTGCAAAACGCCATAGTTAAAATGAATAAACCAACACCAGTTTGTCTGATATTCCACTGAGTGTATGATACAAAAATGATTTTTCACAAAAATGTAACATTTATGAAGTATCTTATCAAATAAAAAAAACAAAAAAACAGCTTAAGTTTGACTGATATTCCCTGAGTGCATAAAAACATGATTTTATGTTTTTGCAAATGAGCCCTATCCAGTGACTGCTACTGCAACAAAGTAACATGTAATTCCACTTAGCAGTAAGTAGATATCTACTCACTTACTTTTTCAAATTAATAATGCAATTACAATTACTGGACTTTAAATGGGCTTGTTACTCTTTACTTTTGTCTTAACTGAAAACAGTGGAGAACTCTGGAGGACAGCAGATGTGGCAGACAAACAGCCTATTCCCAAATCTATGACCTATAATATTCATATAATTATTTGTTAACTACTGCAGCAACATTCTGTCACAAATATCAAGCTTCTTGTGGGTCTTTTTCAACTAAATCCTACAGTCTAACCCATGGGCAATAAAAGTGTAGCTTACAGATACGAAAGCTAGTTATTACTGCCCTCTGGTGGTCGGGAGTATTAATAACCCCTATCAGTGATAATTGATACAATGATAGATAAAAAATTGACAGTTGTCACTAAAATAATAAAGCTAACTGTGCACTAATAAGAGAATTAAATCAGACATTTAAAAGTAATGCAAAAGTTGCTTTCCTATAAACTAATTACTATTATATGCAGTAATTGGTAAAGTGTAATGAAAACTGGGAAGATTTTAAATACCATTTCCTAAAAAGTACACATTAAACCTCAAATTACACAATTTAATATAAATAACATTAGTTCAGCAGAATGCTAAACAGATAGCTCTTACCCAACCTAAACAGTATGAATACTCATGACTCTGAAACTCTGAGATATAAGTAGGCTAACTAGAATAAAGTCATGCTTGCATTTATAAAAGATTGGCATTGTATTATATTGTGTGACCCCATTACACAGGTAATTCCGGGAGTTATGTTTGTGGATTTTCATCATGTGTATTGATAACCGTTGTGTGTAAAATCATTTTTGAATTCATGAAGTTACTAAAATCATTCAGGACTTTATACACACGCATAGTAATGGATTTTAGGAATAGCTGGTGAAACACAATCGTGGTTAAAACAGTGCAAGAATGAGATAACTTCAGAAAAACAAACTTTGTGAATTCTTGAAGTACGAAATTAAAGTGCCGCCATCTGCTGCCACATGTGAGAGTAATCATATTCTAATTTGTCTGAGAAATCATCTGTCTGGCTGGATAACTCCCCAGTCCAACGGCCATTATGTTTCCTTATTTTGAAGACAAGTTGTCCCAAATCTCAACAGCACTCTCTCAAGTGGAAATACATTAGTGGATCTGTCTGGGACAATGCAGCTTGACAGACTGCTGAAGGAGGACCGCATTCTCCTCTTTGTCCACAGCCTTTTGATGGGATTACAATGTGAACCAGGGGAGGGAGGATCACTGCATATATTTACCATAGAAGTTGTTTAATAAGATTAGCTTTATTGTATCCTATCAGTCTCAGACGTAAAGCTTTACGGACTCATTCTTTGTACAATCTGATTAGCCACTGATGCAATCTTAACAAGCCAAAGCCCTTGAAATCAAAGGAGTGAACCATATGGCAAGAGAGCATGAGAAAGTTTTTACCAACACACTTTTGGCGTTTGAATATTCAAATTGGGTCTTGGAGCATGCAAAAGTGGATGACCTGCGCAATGAGGCGTTTTCCTCCGTAAGGAATTCCTTCACATGAGAAATGACAACGGTTTCAAAAAAGCTTTCACAAAGCTCTTCTTAAGAGCAGGTTTAGACAATTTTAAGCCATGCTAGCAGAACAGCAAAAACTGGTCACACCAGTCTGTTGGGTGGTCAGTTTGGTCTAGACTGAAATATATAATTACAACTTTTGGTTGTTTTACAATGATGTTTTGTGCAGGTGTTATTTTGGAAAACTTACTTATATGACCACCTGAAAAACTAATGCAACCTAAACCTCAGCTGTACCTTGTGTTTATAATGACTGGGAAATGTTAGCACAGTAACACACTAAACTGAGATTGTTAACATGGTAAATATTATACATGCTAAATATCAGCATGTTAGCATTGTCACAGTGAGCACATTATCATTTAGCATTTAGCTCAAAACACAACTGTACTTATGGAGCATATGTTCCCAAGGTCTTAGGACCCCAGAAATATAGGACCTTGGGTACATATGTTCCCCACACCTAAGCTGACAGGTGTCCCCAAGCTCCTATTCTGTAAAGGTTATGTGTTGTCATGGTCCTAAGCTCCCAGGATCTTATGTTCCCAGGGTCCTATCTTCCCACGGTCCTATTTTCTCATGGTCCTATGTTGCCAAGGTCCTACGTTCCTAGGGTCCTATGTTTCCATGGTCTTATTTTCTCATGGTCCTATGTTCCCTAAGGTCCTATGTTCCCAGGATCCAATGTTAAAATGGCCCTATATTTTTGGGGTCCTATGCTCCCCGGGTACTATATTGCCACAGTCCAAGGTTCCCAGGGTACTATTTTCTATGCTAACCCATAACCCTAACTGTAACCTATGTTGTGCAAGAGGTGTGGAACATAGGACACTGGAAACATAGGAATGACCCTGTGTCAAAGTATAGTCTCACAGAGCTAAGCTAATATGGCTGTAGACTTGTTAAATAAAGCAAAGCAAACTATGGATTAAACTAAGAAAACATGTACAATGTCAGTGTTGTCCCTTTACTTTAGTAGAATGACATATATATGACCCTGTCCCTCTTTTTGGCTTTAGGTGTCATATATGGACATAAATGTTTCCCCTTTTTGTCTCTCAGTCAGTTATCTCAGTGTGCTTGTGTTTCATGCATATGATTTGGACCTCAGTTCATAGAAGGCTGCAAAGGGCTGCGTTGCTTTGTCCTGTTAGGGTGTATTTTTTAAGATGGCTGCCATGAGATTATAAGAAGATCAAACTGCATGACTTTCTTATTATTAAAAGAATAGTGATGTGAAATACAGTTTAAATATGTGAGATACTTTCCACTGAGCAGAAAGCCTTGGGAGCGAAGTGGATCAGAGATCAGAGTGATTAATCTCCTCAGGCGCTGAAACTTACTGTATTAGTTTATATGCAGAAAATGTCTACATCGGTGTGACTATAGCTTGAGCCAGTCCCTCTGTAAGTTATTGGTAGGGAAAAAACCCACCTTTTTTGGCACACGGTTATGCGACTGCAGCATGAAACCATCATGGCTTTTGGACTTCATTTCAGCACGTGAGCAGGCAAACAGACTCCAGCTCAGGAGCCGGTGGATGGTGATGACTCTGTCATACCATTAAAAAGATCAGCTTTCCACATATCCATTCATCTCTCTCTTTTACTGTGTCTCTGGGCAGGTAAAAAATAATCCTTATATCCAGCCTATTAGTCACAGAGGATTAGACCCCTGGCAGAGACGAGCAGAGATGGGAGGTGAGCAGAGAAAGTGAGACAGATTAAATGCCTATGGTATTATGAGGTAATGTTCAGGGGCCCTGAGGAAGAGTGTCATCTATGAAACTGCTCTGTATGGATTCAAAGATACATGTTGACGAATGGAAGTATTTCCAACGTGAAGTTTTCTTGCTTCACATGCAGTGAGATATACTGTATGATCAGACTCGATTATGTATTGTACATGCTTCTTTCCTTTATGCGCGGCTGCACTTCGGGGCTTTCTGTCTGCGTGTACGAGAGGCGGAGAGCACGTGTTGTGTTTGTAAACATATCCATCCTGGTCTTGTACAGAATCCCCGATGAATCTCAGACTCGGGCCCAACTTTATTATCAGTGTGGATAGAGATCTCTCCAACCTCCAACCCTTTGAGAAGCTCATTTGAAAGTCAAGACTCATTTATCAGCTTTTGATCTAATTGAACAACCTGGAGCTGGGATGAAAGCGGGGACCAGCCATTATCTGACTCCATTAGCCACAGGCGCGGCATAAAAAATCACTCCCCCATCCTTCACAACTTCAAGCCAACTTTCACACTGTTTTTCTGCTCCTGCAGCAGCTGTTAAGAAATTTGATCATGTTTTCATTTTGCCTTTTATTGCTTTGCTGCTAGCCCTCTATCTTATTGTTTTCTTCTTCATATTCTCACTTCACACCTTTCTTTCCTGTATCTTTACGTCATTATTGTTCAGGCTGTTTAATTCCTGCTTCCATAGGTAAACTTTAAGATAACATCATGGAAGCTTTCCAGAACAGTTTATAAAACCACAGTCGATCGATACTCCAGAATCCTTCAACTTAAGATATTCTACAAAACACTGAGGAATAATGTTATTATCATTATGTAGATTTTCTAATGAGGGAGAAGAAGACCAGATGCATTTGTTTTATTATCCACATGTTGCAAGTTTCTGGACCAACATCCAACATTGACTAAGGCCACTTGACACTGACTTTAAATCTATATCTTTAAACATTATAATGGAGGTGCGATCAAGAACTAATCTAAAGATAAGTTCGTTCAGAAAAGCAGGACAGATTTTTTGTTTACATGAAATGTATCTCATTATTTATAAAAAAAAACAGAGCACTTTGTCTTCTTAAGTGAATGCAATAATCTTTCGTAGAGATCCTTTAATTTTATATGTTTTTTTCCTTTTCTTTATTTATGCTTCTTCTTTTTTGTCTTACTTCCCTTTTTATATTATTTTTTGACTTTCATTATAATATCTTCATAGTGTTATGAGTGCTCTATTATTTGCCTGTATTCATGAAATGAACTAAAAAAAATATTGATAAAAAATGAAGAAAAAAAAAAGATTATAACATTCTGTACTTGTCAATATTTGATTTGGGCAAAGGGCTGTAAGTCCTCAGCTCTATTTTGTTATTCCTTCTAACTTCTCCTAACCTCTGTGTGTGTTCAGGTCAGGCATTGACTCTTCTCCTCAACCAAAGAAGTAGATCTTCCCTTTTCCCACTCTTCAGCAACTGACATGGAGATTTAAGACCCGCTTGATGGGATCAAGTTCGGGTCAGAACAAGCTTGAAACTGGATCATGAATTATGTTCTCCTACTCTGGAAGTCGGTGTTTTGCATGAACGCATGAATGAGCCCCTGCTTGTACAGTAATATATGATGCATGGGGTTTTTAGTGGATTTATAGTTTGATATCAATATCCTGAGGGAGGGAAACATGTATTAATGTAGTCTGAGGTCAAAGATCCCTTGTTTCATCCAGAGAGGAGAGGTTCTCACACTGGAACAGAATGACATGTGCACTCTCTGCTGGTCATCTTAGGTATTGCATGTCTCATAGAACGAAGCAGCAATCCTCAGGAAGAATGTGCTACAGAGGAAAAAATGTTTTCCTTAAAATCAAAAACACACACACACACGCTACTTCAAGCATTCGTTATCATCACCATGCATAATTACACCGCCACCAGCCATTTCTAATATATCCATAGCCCCTTGTGTTGATTGCTCATATTCAACCACTGCAGAGTGCGTTAAGTATTCAGTAATCATTGAACACATCATGGGAGTCATTTTCAGTGGGCCTGCAGGCGTCTGGGAACATTACCGTCGGGACAATTAGGTGGCAGCAGTTTCCTAAGATGAGAGATGATGAGGAGACCAATTAGGGCAGAGAGACACATGGCAGTCACTCACTGGATAAAGATAACATTGGAGGAAGTGTGCTGGTGGAGTGTAATTAGCCATGTTTACTGTCCAAGCTATTAACGCTCATTTGTGATGCTTGCAAACAAGCAGTTAAAGGTAATGGAGCCTTGTCCTGTTCAGATGAGTTTATAATACTAGTGTCATGTAATTACATATAAAGGGAATGGTAGATTGAATGACCTGGAATGGTAGATTGTCAGTTAGTCAGTCTGTGATGTGTCAGTTTGACAGGATGATAGGTATTTACATCATTTACTTAAAGGGGTAGTTCACCCCAAAATCAAAAATACAGATTTTTTTTTAGATTATCTTGAGTGACCAGGTTGTGATTTTTGGAAAGAGACACTGCTTTTGGATATTTCAAAAGCATTTTTTAGTGCTTGGAGCAAAATATGACTTGTGCCATTTAGTCCAATTGTATTTTTGAGAAGGCAGACTTCTCTATGGCTGATATCTCCAAAACTCTGCAACTCTCTCTCTCACACACACACACACACACACACACACACACACACACACACACACACAAAATCTAGATGGATGAATAGTATTACAGGCCAAGGGAAAAATAAAAGTAACAGTAAAAGTAAAAGTAACAAAAAACGCCAAAACAAATTAATGTCCTGCATTTAGAATCTCACCAAAGTAAAAATACAGAAGTATACATTTGCATCAATCTAGGGGTCAGGCTGCTGCAAAGGGTCACAAGATCAATGTGTGATAATTAGGGAGAGGAAAGAATAAAAAAAAGCTCTGATACGCAAATCTTTATTAATCTGTTTAATCCTTGCATTCTTTTGTGAAATATTGGCTCAGTTGAACAGCTGTTGAAATGAAATCATGTGAGACATTTAGAGAGGAAGTGTCTCTTCAGTAGGACTGTTAAAAACTCATAGACATATAAAACATGTCAAGGAGCCCCAACAATACACAGCAACAGCAAGAATCATGAGACAAAAAGCTGCAAGTACAGTAACTAGGATACCAAATACATGTTTTGCAGTAAAAAGCACTATTTTGTCCTTTGAAATGTAGTGATGTAGAAGTATGAAGTGGAAATAAAGTAAAAGTACCTCAGAATTGTGCCTAAATATAGTACTTGATTAAATGCAGGGTGTTGTCTTAGTTGTGTTCATAAGAGTTTATTAAAGGACCAATGCCTAGGATTTGGTTGCATCAAGTGGTGAGCTTTCAGCCGACAAATGTGTTGCTTCATCCTTCCCTTCCAGCGTGCAAGAGAACCTATAGCGACCACAAAACCCGAGAAAAACATGAAAATCCCTGTTCAGAGCCAGTGTATGGTTTGTCTGGATTATCTCGAGTAACTGGGTCAAAATCTTTGGAAAGCGACACTGGTATTTTTCAAATGTATGTTTTTGGTGCTTCAAGCATCACAAGCCGAGTGCCATTTAGGCCCATCATATTTGAGAGAAGGCAGACATCTCCAAACCTCTGCAACTCACACCAATAAAATCTAGTTTGATAAATGGCACTAAAGGCCAAGGGAAAAATTTATGAACTTTTTTATTTTGGGGTGATCTGTCCCTTTAAAGTTTTCAAACCTTCTGGATCAGCCACACGTGAAAGCTGCTGTCTTCAGCTTTTATTCATTTATAGCTGGTGAGACAAAGAATTGAGTTGATTACTTTTGACCTCATATAATCCCAACAAATTTAAAACAGTATTGTAGATAAATCATGCTTAACTACTATATAATACAAACATGTGAGGGCAACATTGCATGAATGCATAATGTACAATGATACAGACAAATTATATTACTGATTACCCACAATGAGACTCTGCAGGTCAGCATGTTGACAAGATCGATTATTTTCTCTAAAGTGTCAATTTTCCTCTTTACTGATGAAAAAAAAAAAAAATCAACAACATGCAGTGTGTCAGTTTTCAGTGAATTGTTTTGTCAGCAGAACTTGGATATTAGCAGGCTTTGACCCTCAAATTGAGACTGAACAGCTCTTAATTTAAGAATAGACAATTGCAAACAATCAAATATTCAGATAAGCTTGAATAGAAGGCGTGTTTAAGCTTCCTCTTCATCATCATATTAATTACTTAGCAGCTTTTTCATTTAATATGTTGTACAAATGATTGTGGAATGATGGAGGTATGTTCACTGAAGCTGTAACTCCAGGTAATGAGTGTAATTAATTTACACAAATAAACTGCTTACATTACTCCCATCTGCAGGACACAGTGTCACATTAAAGAACTGATATTTCATGCACTGCTTTTATTGAGTGAAGTGTTGTATCCCTGCAGACCACATTGTGTGTGCAGATCCAGGATTTCAGCTCTGATCAGCTCCTGAGCAGCTCTGGACCCCTCAGGGAGCTGCTCCCTAAACCCTCCTCTTAGCTCTCCATGCTGAGGGTTTCCAGTCCGCTGCCTCCATGTTAATGACTGGACTAACGTCTGGCACTGGTTTCGTTATCCTCAAGCACGATTGGTTGTCTGATGGGAGGCTGGACCTTAGTTTGAACCAACTATTTAACAGCTATTTATAAATGTGCATTGTTTTCTTTTGTATGTAGCCTATATTTAATTTTGTAAGTTTAATTTACTTAACACAGGGCTGAATAATGAGATGTTAGTTGTGATCAGAAACAATTATATATTAGTAAAGAATAAGTCATAAAAATGAAACTATTTCATGATGGAACGCTCAGGATGGAGGTGAAACGGAGGAACAATTTCTTTTTGAAACATTATATTTTAATGATAGTAATTAAAGTAAATACAAGAAGCATTAATTAATGAAAAGGCAACATGTATATATATATATATATATATATATATATATATATATATATATATATATATATATATATATATATATATATATATATATTTATATATATATGTGCATGCACCCCAGTCAAAAACATCTGGAAACACCCCTAATGTAAAGTAATTTCCTTGATGGATGTGTACATGGTTGTTAGAACAGGGTGGTAACTTTAATGTAAGTTCGCTGTAAGTCAAATTCAAGTCTCTTGGTAATGTTCATTATTGTCATCGGGGCAAATAAGGGTTGAAGGCTTGAAGGTTTAACTGATGCTAGATTGTGGTAGAGTTTTACAGTGGTTTTGTTGTTGTATTGTTTTTTAGAAATTGCCTTTTTACGAGATTTTTTTTCACACAACCACAGAATACAGTACATATACAGTACTCACACAAAACAAATACAAAGTAAAACTTTCATACAAACATACAGTTTACAAAAAACATTTTTATGTCTTGATTTTTTTTGTTCTGTAGCAGGGGCGTGCTAATTAGATTAGACCTATAACCTAAATGGCCAAGTGCAAACCCATTACCCCATTATAGTATGATTGGCTTTCTGTTCAGTGAGAGGCAGGGCCATAATTTGAACCAAATGTTACTGATAGGACTATTTATCTTTTAAATAAAAAACTGAACACAGGAAGGTAAGATAATCAGGTCAGTTGTTAAGTCAAGCTTTTTCCAATTGAGGCAACTTGCCAAAATTAAACCGATTCTTTCAAAACAGCACTTTGAAACAGTAATCCACGCCTTTGTGACCACTAGGCTGGATTACTGTAATGCACTTTATGTGGGGGTTAGTGGGTCCTCTGTCGCTCGTCTTCAGATGGTGCAAAATGCTGCGGCACGTCTTTTAACTGGCACACATAAGCACGAGCACATTTCCCCCATTTTAGCCTCACTTCACTGGTTGCCCATCCATTTTAGGATCAATTTTAAAATTCTTTTATTTACTTTTAAATCCCTAAATGGTCTCGCCCCGCCCTACCTCTCCGAACTGCTGCAGCCTTATACACCCCTCCGCTCTCTCAGGTCAGCTGATCAGCTGCTCCTGAGTGTACCTAAAACTAAGCGAAAGCTCAGAGGTGACCGTGCCTTTGCTGTAGCAGCTCCTAAACTGTGGAATGATCTGCCTCTCCACATCAGACAGGCCTCCTCGCTGCCTGTTTTTAAATCACATCTTAAAACCCATCTCTTCTCCCTGGCTTTTAACATCATGTGAGATGTTGAATGTATTGTATGTATGTGCATATGTATGTGTGTATGTATATGTATATATATATATATTTGTTTTAATTTTATTTTTCTATTGCTTTAAATTGTATAGTTGTTTTATGTCATTTAATCTCTTCTTGTATTTTATTTCTGTACAGCACTTTGGTCCACTGCGGTTGCTTATAAAGTGCTTTACAAATAAAGTTGGATTGGATTGGATTGGATACTGTAATATTACTAGTTAAAGCAGACACAAGAAATGGTTAATTCATACTATTAATAAATGCACATACTTCATGTCACCCCCTCATACTGTGAGTGAGTGCCCCACCTCAGCCGACCCAGTCAAAAGAAAGTCTGGATACTTTGTGGCTTTGTGGCGGACCTTTCAGGAGAAATAAGAGCCTTTTGTAAAAAGTTTTTTAATTAAAATTATTATTATAAAATATTAAAAATGGTTTGAGATGTTTAAAGAGAAAAATGAATTTTTGTGTAACTCAAATTTTTGTGGCTGCATCCATTTTTTAGTGCAAGGTGCAAAATCTTCAATATGATTTCGAAGTAATCCAAAAGAATTGAGATTAGATTACATTTTTATTTGTAATTGAATAAATCACAAAAACACAACCATGGTTGCCAGTTCAGGTCCAGCATAGGTCATTCATGGTTTAACAGGCAGGTTTAACACCGTCAAGCTATAAGAGAAGCAGAGCCAGGTGAGCAAAACCCATGAAACAGTGAGGACAGACAAGCCATCCTTTCCAGTACCACTCATTACTAATGAAGAGAATCCTAGATTCACTCTCTTATGCAGATAACAAAGGCAGCCGCATATCTTGCCCTTTGACACCTTTAATTAATCACAATACAACAGGCGTTTAAAAAAAAAAAATCCAAACTATATTCTACAAATGAAGGCTGCGCTGTCTGGGTTTATATTGATGGAGGCAATTATCTCAAAGATGAATTGTGAAATTAGCATGTTAATGGGTTATTATCACACAATCAAGTACAGTGGTCCCAAAAGACTTTCTTCCTACCAGTGGCTTGATGGGAACATTCCCATGTGCTGAAGGTGGAAAGGAACAATATATAACACTTGACAACTGATAAATTGGAGGAAAATGAATTATAAATGCAGGGATAATGAAATCACATAATATTTTGCTTTTAAAAGAGCAGCTCAGTCAGATTAGACATGTTTTACTTGTTTATGTGATTGTTTTTCTTTATTTGAATAACATCATTTTGCAGTTATTTCCCAATGTATGTTTTTAAAAGTATAAAATCTTTTTTTAAAAGTATAAAATCACTGACTCCATTCCAGATTGCCTAATCAAACATTATGGATTATTGAACAGACCTACTGGAGCACATGTCCATGGTGTCACAGGGCCCCTGGACAAGATTGTCTATTTAAAGTGACTATTAACATTTCTTTCTGAATGTCAATCATATGACTACAAAGAAACAGAAAAAGACCACAAAGAGGCACAAAACAACAACAGGGACACAAACATTTTACAAAGAGACATAAAAAATACCTCAGAAAATCACAATATGGATATGAGGAGACAAAAGAGTAGCACAGGGACACAAAACGACTACAGAGACATAAAAGTATCACAAAGAGACACAAAAGTCCCTAAAAAAAAACTCAAAACAACTACAAGCAGACACAAAATTACCACAAAGAGACACAAAATGAGTCAGAAGAGACACAAAAGTAGTTCAAAGAGACACAAAGGTAGCACAAAGAGATGCAAAAAGAGACACAAAGGTAGCACAAAGACACACAAAGTGACTATGAAGAGACATGAAGGTACCACAAAGAGTGTCTCGTTCAATCAATCAGTCAATCTGGATTTTGTCCGATAAAGCTGGGGTGGTGGGTCTTTTACATGTCTGTGCCCAGGGGCCGTTCATAATGCATTCATGCATTATCCATTTGACAGACAAAGCACAACTTCAGTGTGTCATTTGGCCACTAGGTGGCACTCTGATACTGCAGTACAGCAGCCCAGGCTGTCCAGATGTTATTCAAATCTAAAGGTTAGCTTCTCCCTCAGTGCTCACTCTTTGCTGTCTGAAAGGTCATCATTTGCAAGCTGAGGACAATCTGATGTAACATTTGTGTTGCTGAATCACAGTCGTGCTCAGCGACAGCGTGCGAAGTTGATCACTATCACAGTTTGGATGCCACTCTAATTTTCACAAAGTTCTCTGATGTAAGCTGAAGGTGAAAGTGGTGAGAAGAGGCCCATACAAATGTTCACAGTGTCATCTCTCCTGCTCAGATAACAGATCTCCTCCATGAGTTTCCCAGCAAACATTTTTCACATTCATGGCAACAATTTGTCAGAGTCCTCCGGTGACTCAAAGCGTCATCAGGTGTCAGTGTGTCACACTGACGGCAGACTGTATCACCTCATGAAGGGATAAATCAAATGTCAGAGTGACAGAATGGATCCATATTTCTATTAGGCTCCACAGACGGAACAGATAGGGCTGGATTGCCAAGCATGTTTGTGCATATTTTTATTGTAATGCAGCTCCTCCATCTTCATTGGCCTACAGAGGAGGTGATAGAGATGGAGTTCACACACACACACACACACACACACACACACACACACACACACACATATACGGACGAGTGTACACACGCTTCTCTCCCATTTGATGTTCATGTCCTGGATCGATCCATACAAACCCAATAGATCTGTACATGCTTTCGCCACAAGAGCCACTCCAATGCTTCTCATTCTGGCTGAGACAGACGGGGAGGGGGGGACCAGTGTTATCGATCCACCTCCAGCTGCCTGGTCGGAATGACTGCCAGCAAAGATGAAATCTACTTGTTCACATCTGGTCCCTGTGCTGCAGAGGCCTTTAGCAAAGTGCGGGCTATTGGCAGGCCACACATCAACCGTGAGCTCTCAGACTCATGCGACACTGCTGGATATTGACTGAGCTACACTCTGAGGTGTAGTGGTAGAAATTATACTCTGTGCAGCTCAGGTGAAGTTTAACCCTGTGTGGTCAAAATAAAAAATGATGGGAGGATTGTCCAGACTGTAGGGTTTTGATTTAGGGTGTAATGGTTGCAATGTGAGCAGGGGGGTGAGACTCTTATCAAATGTGTCCTTTTTCTATGTTAAGCCTATTTCCACCCAAAGTGACCAGAACTTTCAGTACCAGAACCTACTTTTCAGAGAGCTAAAAGTTTCTTTCCAAAGACCTGTAAACATTAGGCAAAAAGCCTCATGAATATAAAAGCCATAAAAAAAGCAAGTTCTGTTTTTACATGTTACACGTTTTACACCATTTTTGCGTGCGACTATAGAGCATCAATGATGCCACATAAAGTGGCGAACAGCATAAATGCTCAGTAAGGCCTAGACTTTGTCATCCGTCCATGTGTCATATGCTTTCTTCTTTAACTCCATGTTGATGCGTTGAAGCACAATGAACCAATCAACCAATCAGAAATGTTTAGTGTGGCGAGCCCCAGCCTCAAAGTTTCTGTACTTTTTGAAAGTACCACCCGCTGATCAGGGACTTTGTGGAGGAAAAATAATGTCCCTGGAACTTTAGTTTAATTTAGTTTTCTCCAAAGGTTCCTTGTCCCTGGTGAAATGTGACTTTAGTGTCTGATATCTACTTCTTGATACTTTGTGAGCAAGAAAATTGTTGCTCTGTGTGGCTGACGGGGGTGGGGACACCCACTGTAGCAGCTGTAGTTGCATTGAGTGTTTTCTGCCCTCCAGCCCAGGGGGCAGTAATAGGCTCATTACAGTGTGATGCACCAGAATAAGGTGAAGAAGTCTTTGCTTCTCCTCTGACGGTCCAGTTCATGAGTTGGGAAGTTGTTCTTCAGACTTTGATGTGTTCATGAGCTTTTAAACAGCGTGAATGGTACAACGGGTAGGACAGGGCAGGGTCAGGCTGTTGTTGTTGTACTTGTTGTAGTGTCATGAGTGCTGGGTTGGTTGAGACCAGCGTCCCAGTGAAGATTCATGTTGCAATCCAAGTATGCTGAAACAGTTTGAAGCTTTTTATTACAAAGTGATTGTATTTGACATGTTGCTGTACCAGAACATTCCATAAAACCACTAAAATATTGAGTTACCCGACTTGTTATGAGGGTTAATGCTGATAAATAACTTTTCTGACTAATCTAGGTCACTGTACATGGACAGCAATTTATGGTCACGACCTAATACCTAATATGTACTACATCAATTAAAAAGATATAAACCAAACATTTACTTTTGTCCACATCCATGTTTCTGAGAATATGGTCTCAACACTTTCCGAGCTGTTATTCTGTCTTGACTGGGCATTAACATGAATTTTCCCAGATGGGAAATAATTTTTACAGCTATTCTGACACTGCATGAATGCTGGATAAAACCCTGCTTGTTTCAAGCAATGCAAAAAGGTGAAATTTATACTTGTTTTAAATTGCATTTTGCTGTTTTACAGGTGAAAAGACTTAATGGATGGTGAGTCACTAGGTTGTTTGGCAAATGCACATCTCGTTACCTTCCCCAGTTCAGATAAAGAGCACAAACTGCACACAACCACGTTCCTAAACTTTTCAGTGGGAAGCTATAAGGACTTTTCCAACCAGTGGATGGCACAGTCCCAAACAAAGCTAGCGAATGGTAGTGTAATGATCCAGTTAAATGTCCAGTGTGATTCCAAGGTAGTTAAAACTTTTGAGTTGCTCAACTACAGCAAATCTTTAGTGCCAATAATCAGCAATTATCATGAGTTTCTTTAGCTCACAGAACAAAACAGAGACTCTCTTGGCAAAAAATAGGAAAGACAGTGCATGCCAATGTGACTTTCAAGTGTGTATGAGAGAGAAATGAGAGCCAGAGTCTTAAAAGAGACAAAGTCATGCATAAGAAAGCTGTATAGTGTTGCACGAGGCTTTGTGGAGCGATAAAGCAGCACTGAGGCATCAGCCTCTAGATGGCAATAAGGCTTGGCAGGGATATCTGTCACCGCAGACACAAAAACAGAATGGCATTAGTGGAGTCAACGAGGTGTGTGTGACTCACATCACACAAAAGTGTTCTCTAATGTGAAAGGAGCACATTATGCTAGACAAAAACGAGAGGGGAAAAAAATCAAAGGAAATTTAGATTTTAGTGTGCAGATTTTACAGTTTTTTATTCTCCATCAGACCATCACCTTCTGAAAGAGTGCAGTTCATACAGATTAGTACAGAAAATGCAAAAAGCAGAATTAAAGAAGTGAGACTTGCTGAAGTGATTTATCAAAGGGTACAGGATGCTGCAAACAAAGCTCCTATGATTCATTTTGCAGCTCTTTGTGAAGTATTGTTGTTTGGGTGCTCTCACCTTCTCCTCCTCAGCACTTAGGCCATGACAAATGCAAGTGTCATCTGTGACTAGGAAGCAGAGCAGCGAAAGGCCAGTCAGTTAATACCAGCGGAGGGAGGAAGCCAGCCACACTAGTTGTGATGAATAGATACCGTATCTCCTTTGAGATAATTTTGTGTAAGTTGCTTTCTGTGAAAAGACTGGCTGTTCATTTTTTCCTGTTTTACACCAGTCAGCACATTTAACCTGTTGGTTGGTTTCTGTCTCTGACTTGCTCTCAGATACATTTTTGAGATGTTTTCAGGATTTGTAGGGCAAAATAAAAAAAAAAAAGGCCAAACACAGTTATAAGAAAGCAAATATCCCGCATTAAACATTCTGTCACACATGAAGAGACCAACATTAGCATACAGTATATTCCCGAAAATGTATTCTGTTATAACTTTCAATAACTCTTAAAGTCATAAAATTCCATTCACCAAACAAGTCAGACACAAGAGACAAGTGCAAGGGTTTTTCTTTACCTGTTATATTAAGTTGAGTTGAGATGAGTTGAGTTGAGTTATGATCAAAGCGGTAAACTGACAGACCAGCATTGTCTTCCTTATTGATACACTGCTAACATGCTTAATTTTACTTAAACACATATTATCCTTGGAGAGACTACTGGCAGCTACAGGTGTGGTTGAAGGTGTGACAACTGCAAGAAACGTCCATAGATGTGACTTGGCTCCTGAAGAGGTTGTACTGCAGTAGCATCAGTTATATCAGAACTGGAGTATTTCTTCACAGAAAGAAGAGCAAAGAACGGCACTGAAGGCTTTTCTTGATGGAAAAGATGTTTTTGCTCTTCTGCGGATCAGCTTCAGCAAGAGTTTGATCTCACTGGTTGAGGTTAGTCTGCGTCAGACATGATAGACGGATGGTTTGTTCAATCAACAGCCAGGCATTTTTTTGAAAGTGCATACCCTTTTCCAAATAGTTTCTAAGAAAGACTTCCCAGATGGTTCTGTGTAACAAACCTTGCCTTGTCAGGTTAGCACACATAAGGTTTGAAGTTAAACTTTGAACTCCATCTATAAATCTTGATGATTTGGTTTGGACGGAGTATGAGCATGTACAAATAACATATTTTGCAGTTTAATTTGGAGGACTTGTTGTACAGTATAGTCAGTGTCTATGGTCTTCTTTCTGCTGAAGCAATGCCACATCAGGACACAGGTACTGTATTAAATATGAGGAAAAGGAATGTAGAAAGAAAACCCATAAGGAGTGATAAATAAAGTCATTGTAATGAAACCATATGACATTGTGTAAAATATTTATAATTGTGACCAATACTTAATGACAAAAGAGTAGTAAAATGAAATTGTTTGGGGAGGCCCAAACAAGATGCACCTAAGATAATACAACATAATGATCATTATAATGATTCCTAATTCAAGCAAATAAATCCATAAATATTCACCTACAGTGTCACTAAACTGTTCTGTCAAAATCAACATTTGACCAATGACATATGACATTAAAAGCTTCACCTCAAGTGATTTTCTCTGAGTGTGAAAGAGGTCCTGACAGCTGATGCCTCTATTGTGGCCACTGCCACTGGACAGCTATAACACAGGGCTGATTACACCCGTCCTGACCAATCGAAGGCCATCACAGTCCGACTTGTGTGACAGCCCTTCGCTCAGCTCACCTGCTCTTACTGAGACGACGACAGCACGAGCACAGAATCCATCAGCGGGCACTGTGGTGAAATTGATCGTTGCAATCAATAACAATCAATGAAGCCACATTGGCGCTGCCTCTGCTGCTGCTGCTGCGGAGGTGGAGAAGGAGGAGGAGGAGGCATCAGGAGTGCTTTGCCTTGTCTGTGATCTATCTATCTTTAGGCAGGAGCTAGGCATGAGATCAATATGCTACAGGCAGCTCATATTTCACTGGTGGCCTAGCAGGGATGAGAGGGGCAGAGGGAGAGAAAGGGGAAGGGGAAGATGGGATGATGACACGGCTTTGCAAAGCTCTTGGGGGTCAATCCAGAGAGCAGCTACACTCTTACAAATAAAAGCGCTAACTAGAACCATATAGGGTTTTTTTGCTTGTCCCCTTAAGAGAACACTTTTTGGGTCCTGGTAAAGGGTTCCACTCAAAACCCTTTCGGAGGGTTCTAGAACCAAACCCAAAGGGTCATAATTTGAAGCATCTGTAAACCTCTATTAGAGATTCTACAGAGAGTCTTCTTCTTCTTTAAAGAACCATTTTGTATTCTACAGATGAAGTTCTACTGAGAAGCCAATCTAAAGGGTTATATCAAGAACCAAAAGGTTCCAGCCAGACCCCCGTACGTGAGGATCTACAGAGAACCCTTCTGTGGTTAAGTAGTTACACCCAGAAACATCTCTGTTCCTTCCAGAACTTTTTCACCTTCTAGGGGTTTCATCTCGAACCCACTCAGGGGTTTCTACTGAGAATCCTTTTATAATCCTAAGGTTTCATGTAGAACCCACCCAAGGTTAGGATTGAAAAATTATTTTTTTCCAAAAAGGGTTCCTTTGATTAAAAAGGTTCTCAATGGATCCGTTGTCTCACAAAGAAGCCTTGATGAACCCTTTCTTCAGAAAAGCGTTCAGAAGCAAATGGTTCTGGGTAGAACCTCAGCCTTTCAGAAAGAACCTTTTTGGAACCCTTATTTCTAAGGGTGCAGCGTAGAGCAGAGACAGGTGATACGGATGCACCCGAAGGTGAGAGAAGCAGAGAGAAGTTTTGGGTGTGACGTAGGAGTCAATAGTGCAGCAGAGGCTTATATGCTACATGGACGGCAGTGCAGCCTGACAGCTTGTCGATTCAGTGAATTTATAATGAATGTTCTTTTATTCTCCTCTTTCTCTCTAACCTTTCTCTTCTCCTTTATCTCACCTCCCTCCTTCCTCTCCTCCTGTCACCTCTCCCTTCCTCTCTATGTTCGGAGCATCACTCCCCACCCTCCCTCCTGCTCTTTCTCCCTCCCTGTCACGGACTCATGTAGCCTATCATCCTGAGAGTAAAAACAAAGAGTTATATGAAAGGCGCTTAGTCGCATTTCCTCCTACCCCTGCTGTTGCGGTGTCCTAATGATGCAAATGTTAGGCCGGCTAATGAGCAGGAGTTATGTTTTGGGCTGAAGTTTACCGCACTGCCCGACCACCCTGTCTCATGAATAATATCACAGTGTCAGACTCAAGATGTGTGTTCCTCTCAGCTCACAAATAATGACCATTACAGATGGTGCTTTTTCACATTACATAGTAGAAAAAAAGACAATGTTGGTCTGTAATGGTGTCCAACTGGGCCTTTAAAATGAAGGTAATGAAAATTCATTTAAAGGATTCAAATGTAAGCAATCTGCCCCTGTCTGAGGCATAAAAAGTGTCTAAAAAGTTCAGGTGGAACTCTGAACACCATCTCACCTGCGCAAGTCACATAACCTTTTGACTCCGAGTTCATTCGGGCTGTCACCTAACACACATGCCTCTAACAGAGAGAGAAGCCAATAGATGTTGGCTTCTCGGTGTTATTACAATAACCCTTATGGCGGCTTGCATTTCTCTCCCTCCCCACCTTGTGGCTTAATCCTCCGTGCTTTTGCCCTTCAGTTTTTCAAAGGCAGCCTGCGGGCTAGAATTGCCCTTTGCTGACTCGCGGCTGACAGTGAATAAGTTCCCCTCTCGTCTCCTCCCTTTTATCTCTGAGATCATACTCTGAGTGGGTCAAGATCAATGGTGCTCCCTGCAAATCTGCCCAGACTCTGGGTGCTTCTCATTGACCTTACACAGGGGTAACGGAACACTCCTACTCTCATCCCGCATGCTTTAAATGAACTTCTGTGGATAAATTCACCCACTGCTTGCGGGGCTTTCATCAAAAAGTCGTGGACCGTGTTGGTGCGGACCAGTTTCTGCTCTCTGCAAGTTCTTCTCAGCCTCAAAGTGCAAGATACACTCCTGACATGCATCTGGCTCAAATCATTCAGGAACACATTAGCAGTGTGGGGGTGATAAAAGGTAAAGGGTAAGATTTTTTTTTATCACTGCAGAAGGAATAAATAAATGGTTCAGCAAAGAGTCAGCCATCCTTACTTTCTCTTAAGATCTATAAAAATCTTTCAGAAGTAAACACACTTATTGAAAAAAACGATCCGAGGCAGTCCAGTCTTGTTAAGAAGCTTCTACAGTATGATTTCTACATTTTTAATGCCACCCTACGATTTGCAAACGGTCCACTGAGACTTACAGGAATACAGACTTTGGAGCACAAATGACAAAAATCCCAATAACCAAGGACGTGCTGTGACAGGGTGATAAATGGCTTTACATGATGGAACAGACAGGACTCTGGACACCACAAACTTGTCGACAACAAGCGAAAGAGAGAGAGAAAAAAAATCAATTTCAGGTATGGCATAGAATTAATGTGCTGTATTGACTGAACTGGGGGACAAAGTCTTCCACAGGGAGGGACTGTAATGTAAAAACACCAGTAAAATGACAGTGCCACAGTAAATAACCATTGCACTGGGAGACCTGGGGTAATTGTAAATGGGGGCAATTGTTACACTCTCAACTCCTCCCATCAGAAACAGGCTAGAGTGATGACACTTATTTTGCACATGCTAAGAACATCTCTTTCGCTGTCTGTGAAAAAGGAGCGGGATCATTTCATCTCAGCATGTGTTTAAAAAAAAAAAAATGAAGGTCTGAAGGTTACCTTGCGGATATTCAATATTTTTCTTCTCCTGTCTGAAGTTTAGATGACTGTGAATATAAACTGACATTTTTTTTCTTTAGGTTATTTAAAATAAACATAAACTATTCACCATATTCACACAGCAGCCATTTTCCTTTGACGTCACACCTGAGGTGGGAGGCTCAAATGCTGTTACTAAAAGGATAACTGTAGAAATAAAATGACCATTATGTGGATATGATGAATGCTAATGCAGGTGCCCCTAGCTAGCTAGCTTACAGACAAACAAGGTATGTCTATAATTATGTTTGACATACTTTTCTGTTAGAAAATTAGCGTATTTCACCAAATTTAATCTAAAGTTCCTTTAAACTCTTTAAACTAATATATACAAGAATTTTAACGTAAAACACAACAAACAATGCACTCTGAGTTATGAAGGAAAATGTAAAAAATGTTACTTGCCCCCGGTCTCCCCTCTGTGGAAGACCCTAAGTGCGTAAAACATGTTTAAATAACATGACTAAAATAGTGAAATATTCGCACTCTGAAGTCTATCTTATGAAATGCTGCATCAAGACAATAAAAGCGTGAGAAGCAAAGTCCTCTTGTCGTCCTCGAGACTAATACAGATCAAGACAGCAGAGACAGCAGCCTGGTCCACATCCAGCTGGGGCTCACATCCAATGGGATCCCTGTGAGACCCGCTTCAACAAGATGGATGACGGGCACCGAGCTTCAAACTGGGCGCACTCAGCCCAGACATCATTGGGTCCGGGCTGAATAAAGAGGTGGTGGCCCCTCGCCTGCTCTTCCCTAATAGGAGGCGCTGCCTGGCTGACAGCGGCCCATAAATAACCCAGTCGGCGTGTCACTGGAAAAGAACACACTCACCTGAGCACACTCACTCAATAGGATCACCAGGGACAGGTGCGATGCACGGGCTACAGTCATTGAATAGCAACGCAAGTGTGTGTGAAGGAAGGAAGGTCACTGAAGCACTTTTATTTTGACTATTATACATTTGTTTCTCTTTTCCACATCACTGAAAATGCATTGTGTCAGTACATGAATGAATAATACCGTATTTATGGTAACATTAAACCATCAAATTGAATTTGTGCCAGAGGATACAACCCAAAACATTTGAGATTAGCCCAGTTTAAATACACCGATATGATCTGCTTGAAGTTGTGAGTGGACAGGTCAAGTGAATCTTTAAAACTGAGAGGGTACGAAATTTTACATGATTCCAGTTTCATCAGGGTAAAAGAAATGAATGAGGGTACCAAATGACCGAATTGGGGAATGAAAATGGGCTCAGTCTGTTGCAAATGCAATGGTCATTTTTTGATCCCAGTCTGTCACTGGTGCAGGGGGAAATCAAAGAAACTTAGTTAACTCGATAACGTCACAATTATACTGCACTTGCAGGAGCATCTCATTCAGTCCAACTGAAACTTGTGTAACTGACAAATTCAAGAAAGTGTGTCTGCTCCAGCTGTGTCGAAGGTTGACTTTAACGTGGCCTTTTGATCCAACTTGCGTGTGAGTCTTTGGTCAAGTGGTGTACCATCACCCCATTAGGACAACACTACAGGCAACAGATGGCAACATCAATTGTTTAGTCTAGAGGAAAATACATCCTTCTTCAATGTTGAGAGGGAAAATTTGACTGTACCTTCACCAAATGTCCTATAATTCAACCCAGTGGCCAACCTGTTGCAATAGTCCAGCATTTTTCAGAACTAATGAACCAAATATTTCTAGTTTTTTATCTGGGTAGGCTGCAACAGCAGCTTGTTGCTCTAGGCCTCACAGCAGTACACTTTAGTGACCACCACGCATCCCCAAAACACCTGCGAGCCAAATGAGGTGGACCTGCTGCCACAGTTTCACTCATCACACGACACCAATGAGCCCAGAGGGGTGGCCAGTCTGCCAGAGACTGCTGAGGTGGAGCACACGGATGTGAACTTTTAACCAGTCGGCCATATAATTCCATTATAAGCATGAATAAACATTAAAATTAGGGTGTCTACATGTGAGGAAGTTAAATGGAAAATGTTAATGCCAGTGTTTAGTCAAATATAAAGCCAGTTTTGCAATGAAACTAAACATTAAATGTGTCAATTTAGGCACTCTTCCAAGCAAATACATATTATGTTAGTTAGAAATTTAATAAGACAAAATAAAAGAAAAAAAGATTGAGTCAAAGAATATTTGTCCGAACATGATTATTAGTGTGGGATAAAATTGTTCATTAATGTTATTAATCACTACAATTGTCCTAGTGCTGCTCAAACTGTGGGTGGTGCTGCATAGATCCACTGCAGGTGGAGCGTGGATGACCAGGGGGAAGATGGTGTGAAACTAACTCGACTTTGTATGATTTATGTGGGGAAAATAAACAAATTGTTTGCTGATGTTGTCATGCTGCCCTTTATTTCACTTAAGTTTTGATGATTAATAAAAACAATTGTGGGGTGTGAACTTTTTTCAGCTTATGAAGTGAAGCATGCCAGAAAAAGTTTGTCCTATGCAGCATGAAATGAGGCTCTGCTAAAAAATCATTTAGAGCCCTGTAGTAGTAGTAGCGGTAGTGGTAGTAGTAGTAGTAGTAGTAGTAGTAGTATTGTGGTTCCCTGTTTTATAGTTTATACCTAGATTTTAAATTCAAATTTTAAATTCAAATTTAAATGAAATACCATCCTGCCTCAGTCTGTTGTAATGAATCCAGTCAACTTCCCCATCTGAGTTGACTGAACTGATGATTGCCCCACTTTTTATAGTGGAGTTGGACAGTTATTCAACAGTTATTTCTCTAGACATTATTTAGTATATTTTAGACCTATACCAAAATTAATTTAAGACATTTAAGGCCTTTTATTAGTAAATATGAATTTAAGATATTAGACTTCTTAGGGGCCAGCCCCTCTGTACATTAAGAGGCATGTATGTAATATGTAATGAATATGTAATATGTCTTTAACTTTCAACCACTGTACAGTATCTATGTCTACTGAACAAGGAGCACTGAGACTGTATGGCTGCTTCTGTGTTTTCTTTTCAGTAATCATTTGCTCTGTATTTCTGTGTCATTTCTACACATAATCTTTACACTCCTGCATTTTGAGGTCTTTGTGGCATTTAAAAATCAATAAAGCAAATAATTTAACCTAATAAATGAAGTCTCAGAAGTGTTCTCGCTTCGACATCACGTGGCTCTTGACGTCACGCGGAAGTAACTCAACCAAGATGGCAGCGTCCTTGACAGGCATGTTTTGATTCCAGTCGAGAGTCAAACATGCTCAAAAGTAGAAAATTTACAGGCTGCACGACTGACAGGAAGAGATTTTGAGAGCGGAGGATGGAGAGACGAGAGTTTATCGCGTCTTTAGTGGTAAGATATCGATTTTGTACAATTTCATCATCAATTTCATAAACCAACCTCTAATTTAACGACATTGAGCGTTAAATACAACGGTTACTTGCAGTCGAGGACCAGTTTACCAGAAGTGCCGAGGCTGCGGACATATTTTGGTCGTGTTTTGAACCTTATTGGCCACTAAAGAACTTATTTCGGTGCAAAATAAAATATCAGACGAGGTTACACGGACATGGTTAAATACTGCAGCCACAAGTTAATTAATTTGAAGACCGTAATATAACACGTCGTCCTAGTTCAGCAGCTAGTCTACGTTACTTATGCAATAAAAATACAACATAATAACAGTCTGACTCGATGGGAGTTACAGTAAATACATCACAGGTAAAACAAGACAGAAAGTGTCACTAACAGCAAAGATATCGTCTCGTATTAAAGTATTTGTAGTGAATACTTAAAGATTATAACCAGCAGTTAAAGCAGTTACTGAGGATAAGAGCGTCTTTGTGAGTGGAGGCTGTCTGTGTGTGTGTGTGTGTGTGTCTGTGTGTGTGTGTGTGTGTGTGTGAGAGAGAGAGAGAGCCAGGGGGCGGGGCAGCTCTATACTTAAACAAATTACAAATCGGGACTAATTAATGCTCTTAACAGGCCAAAGAGGGAATGACAGAAGTGTCATCAGTTTAATAATAACAGAAGAATACATGTGTGGTAGGACTGTTATGTCACTGTCCAAGTGTTTGGGAAAATAAGAACCGTTTGTGTCTCATCACTGCAAATTGACCAAAATGAGACCCAAGGAAGAGCACCTCTTAGATGATGTGTCAAGACAGTAAAGGTGAAAGACAGACATGAGTGGTGGAAAGAAATACTGTGTAGTGCTACAACCAATGTGTTACACTTCAACAAAAGGAGGAGGACCCAAAAGCAGACAACAGGAGGGAACCAGCTCAAGAAAGGTTTAATGAAATGAAACAAATGAAACAAGGACTTACACAGATAAAGGGAGGTAAAAATCCAAGGTCCAACAAAACAGAATCCACAAAAAGGCAAACTCAAAAAACAGTCCAGGGGTAAAAAACATGGAAGAAACTCGGGAGGAAGACACAAGGGATGCAGGCTGACTGACGTAGAAACACACAACAAAGACACAGAGAAACACAGGGACTGAACAGAGAGAATTAATGAGACACAGGTGAGCAAACAGGTGAAACATGACAATCAAAAAGAGTGGGAAAAGAACAAAGACAGGAAGTAAAGACTAGACATATGAGGGAGAACCAAGACTACCAAAATAAAACAGGAAATCACCAACAATAACCAAAGCCATGACACAATGATTATTTTCATTGTTGATTAATCTGTTGATTATTTTGTAACTAATTGATTAGTTGTTTGGTCTTTAAAATGTCAGAAGCTTTTTTTTCCATAAGCCCAAGGTCACATCCTCAAATGTCTTCTTTTGTCCACAACCCAAAGATACTCAGTTTACTGTCATAGGGGAGTAAAGAAATGAGAAAATATTCACATTTGACAAGCTAAAATCAGAGAATTTGGACATTTTTCAGGAAAAAGGGCCTCAGAACAATTTATGGATTATGAAATTAGTTGGTGATTAATTAATAATATATTATTAATCTATTCATTGTTGCAGCTCCAATAGTGTGTGTGTTTAGTCCAAAGATTACCCTCTTTTACTGCTAGGAGTGTAACGGCACACAAAATTTACAGTTTGATAAGTACCTTGGTTTTAGGGTTACAGTTCGATGTATTTTCAGTCAACAGGGAGAGTTAAGGCACTGAAATATCGAAATATTGATAAGAAGAAAACAGTAGCAATTCCTTTATACAGAGCTGCACATCAGATTAACATTTACATGTGAAGATACAATGCAGCAGAGCTAAAGCATTTTGACCAGATGCTGAAATCAAATATTCTGTTACACCTTTAGTTATTGCACATGCATTATAGTATTGTACAGTGATAGAAAGTATTAGAAATGTCATAGTTTAACTTGATAACATTTATTTTAAGTTAATATATAGGCTACTCTTATGTGTAGAGTTTCCACCACAGACTCTTATCTTATCTTATCTTATCTTATCTTATCTTATCTTATCTTATCTTAGTGCTTTATTCTTATTAAACTGGCTCATAATGGCAGAGGCAATTGGCACTCAGTGATGAGACACCACTTCACTTACAGAAGACAAAATGTTTTCTAATGAGTCATCAGTGTCCACTGATGAAGGATGGAGGAACAAAAATGTTTAGTTTTCTTGTCTTCTGTAAAGCTCCTGTCACTGAATGCAACCCTCCTCTGTCATCATCACTTAAACCTATACTTACACTGCACACCAGTATTGTCAAAAATACTGAAATATCAGTAATATTCTCTCTCTTCGCAGTATTGATACTCTGCTACCAGCTGCACTTTCTTGTCGGTCTATTTTGTCTGCAACAGCAAGTTGACAGAAACAGCCTCCTCTTACTTACTCACAGTGCTGTCACTTGTCTCATTTGCTATATCTGTTGTCGTATTGTAGCCTTGATATATTTATCTTTTAATAAAAAAATCTAAAGTTTTATTCCTTCAGTGTTCAGTACCAGAGTACAGAATTGATAGTATATGGAGGAAACCCACACAGGTGTGGGGAGAACATGCTAACTCCACACAGAAAGGCTGTTTGTCCGAAACATGATGCAAACTCAACAACCTTCAACAACCTTCCTGCTGTGAGACAAAAGTGCTAATCACCATGCCTCTGTGCACTTCCCTGCAATTCCACCGCATTTATTTTACAATTGATTGAACTGACCTGTACAACTAGATCTACTTTACTTTAAATACGAAACATATGACCAGTTTATATACTAGGATACACTGTTATAGATTTACCTTCCCATCAGTATTTAAAATAGGTCAAGTGAGATCCTCCTTGATCAGCTGCAACATTAAAATGCTTCTACATCAGTAATAACAATGAAAGAAACTTTTGATATGTTTTACTGAAAACACATTTTTTGTGTGTACTGTTACTGTTACTTAAAGCTCCTCATAATTTTGGTTGTACAGCCCACATCTTAGGTGTTGGGGTTCAAAACATGACTTTAAATTATTACTAATGTTGTCCTGTGTTTGTTGGATATCTACATAGGCAACTGACCTGCCCTGCTAACCTGCTAACAACTTTATAATGACTTTATAATGGAGATAATATGTCAGTTTTGTGTTTACTGCTTGTTGTGTTACCCCCAGAAGGCCAAAAAAAAAAAGTGTAAGATCTGACTTTGTCCTCCGCCACTGGTGTGTATTTCATCTCACAAAGTGATTGTTGTCTCTCCAGGCAGGAGGCTGTGCAGGGATGTGTGTGGATCTGACCCTCTTCCCCCTGGACACCATTAAGACAAGACTGCAGAGTCAGCAGGGCTTCTACAAGGCAGGGGGCTTCAGGGGCATCTATGCTGGAGTCCCATCTGCTGCTGTCGGCTCCTTCCCCAATGGTAAGAAGCTCATTGTGACAGGTGGATATATGTTCTGATGAAGGTTCACTGTTTAGTATTGTGTGTAACTGATGTTCTCCCAGAGGTACACGCCAAACAACCAAGATTCTCCTTTGTATGGGGTCATTGTGAGATCTAACCTGGCACTGTTTCCTAATATCCACAAAATAACAGTTTAAGTCGGGTGTTTAGAGCATCTTTTAACTGTTGCACATTAATTTATTTTGTTTACTTGTCATGCCTGAAGTCCCAGCACAGCGATAATGAGTTAGCATGCAACTTTTGTTGGCTTGTGGCTGTGGGTAGTAGTTCACACTCAAATTAATTTTATTTCTTTTCTTTGTTTTGTAGAATCATGCAGCTTGCATCCTCATTAACAAAGTTTTTATTTATGTGTTTCTTGGTGAGATAAGACTCTTGTTTCTAACTTTTAAGGAAATTTACTTTTTGTAATGTACACTGAGAGCAATAAGAAGGACCTGCATTTTAATTTGACATTTTTGAGGACATAAATCTATTTACAGTCACATTAATATTGTGGAACCCTAAAGGGATAGTTCACATTATTTGAGGTTATGAGTATTACAGTAGATGGCAGTCAGCACGCCCCAGTATGGAGAAGCAGCAGTTGTAATGGTGTATTGGTGTTGGAAGGTAAGCAATGTACTGCTGTGGACAGGGTCAGCAACAGAATATCCTTCAGCCTCCTAAAAAAATACCAACTTAAAAAATCTACATCAGTTGAAGTGTATGCTATATTTTTACTGCTTTATGTTGCTGTCAGAAAGACTTTTCTGGCAGGAACATCTGTTATAAAAGTCAAATGTGGACCTCTCTTGTTTAACTAGGCTCCATTGGCAAAAACAGTAATTTTTTAGCTTGAAGTACACAGGAGTTGCTGGTCTACCACTGCCTTGTTTGTTTTATTGTGTGGCTTTGTGAATCTGAACTATCTTTTTAAAACACAGACGTTACACAATAACACCAACAAACTTAACAGATCGAGGCAGCGGTAGACCTGCCACTCTCGTGTCCGGTGAGGTAAAATTATTTTTTGCTAATGGAGTCTGGTTGGTTTGGAGAGAGCAATATGTGGCTATAGTATAGGAGTATATAATATAGTGTACACTTAATCTGATATCAGTGTTTTTTAGATAAGTTGGTGTTGTTGACCCTGTTCACAGCAGTACATTGCTTAGCTTCCTCCACCGGAACTTCCAATGCTTCTCCAAACTAGGGGCGTGCTGACCACCGTCTACTGTGACTATCAAATAGTGCTTCATACAACTCCACTTTAAATTATCCAAACTGTCCCTTTAAAATGATTGCTGCTGTGAGACTCTTCTTTAAATGGAATCTATGCAAAACAAAAATCTTTTCGATGTTTTATTGCTATCTGCATTCTAGTCTTTTCCATAGAGAGGTAATCCATTCATCACGGTCAGCTTGAGTGTCAGTTTCAACACAGCACTGCATCCATAAACAAAGTTTTCCAATCTGTCTTACTGTAAATGCACCAAGTCATTTTGTCATTTCAACTCCACCGCCAGTAGACTTTTGAATGGAAGGACTTATAAATACAGAAACCGTTAAAATCAGTTTGAGGCTACTCTATTTGCGTACTGTAGAGTGCAAATAGAAGCACTGGACCTTTCAGACATACAGTTGTGTCAGTATGGCCGAAGCTTAAGCCCTTTTCATGAGCGTATCAGAGTGAGATTGGTGAAGATGAGACATACAGTATTATGCAAAAGTTTTAGGCAGGTGTGAAGAAATGCTGTGAAGTAAGAATGTGGAGGACATACTATCACTTCCAGGACTCCTTACTCTTCTTTACGCTGAAGATAGTTCCTAATGACATTAGCTGTATGTTTGGGGTCGTTCTCCTGCTGCAGAATAAATTTGGGGCCAATCAGACGCCTCCCTGATGGTATTGCATGATGGATAAGTATCAGCCTATATTTCTCATGCATTGAGGACACCATTAATCCTGACCAAATCCCCAACTCCATTTGTAGAAATGCAGCCCAAAACTTGCAAGAACTTCCACCATGCTTTACTATTGCCCGCAGACACTCATTATTGTACCGCTCTCCAGCCCTTCAGTGAACAAACTACCTTCTACAGTCAGATATTTCAAATTTTGACTCATCAGTCCAGAGCACCTGCTGCCATTTTTCTGCACCCTATTTCTCATGTTTTCATGCATAGTTAAGTCGCTTGGCCTTGTTTCCATGTCGGAGGTGTGGCTTTTTGGCCACAGTTCTTCCATGAAGACCCGTTCTGGCCAGACTTCTCTGGACAGTAGATGGGTGTACCTGGGTCCCACTGGTTACTGTTAGTTCTGAGCTGATGACACTGTTGACACTGACACAGTTTTGAAGGGAAGTAAGCATAATGTGCACTAAGTTTCCTTGGCTGACCTCTGCGTCTGTGGTCCTCAGCGCTGCCCGTTTCTTTGTGCTTCTTCAAAAGCGCTTGAACAGCACATCTTGAAACCTCAGTCTGCTTTGAAATCTTTGCCTGGGAGAGACCTTGCTGATGCAGTAGAACTACCTTGTGTCTTGTTCCTGTTGATCTGTGACATGAAGAGTTTAGCTGCTCCTCAGCCAGTTTTAAGTCTCCTACACAGCTGTTTCTGTTTCAGTTAATGACTGTGTTTCAACCTACATATGAAACTGATGATCATTAGCACCTGTTTGGTATAATTGATTAATCAAACACCTGACTATGATCCTACAAAATCACTGACTTTGTGCAAATGTACCTAGAAGAATTGATGCTGTTTTGAAGGCAAAGGGTGCTCAAACCAAATATTGATTTGATTTAGATTTTTCTTCTGTTCGCTCACTTTGCAATTTGTAAATTGATAAAAATAAACAAATTTTATATTTTTGAAAGCATTCTTACTTTACAGCATTCATTCACACCTCCTTAAAACTTTTGCACAGTACTGTATGTTGTTGGTTTGAATATAATCTGATTTGTTGCTGCAGTTTGTGAATGAATTCGACATATTTGCAGGATGAATGTATGTGACTAATGGCAGTAAGAAAGAAGTGAACTCTATCCACACAAGACACACTTAACTTTCTCTGCTTTTACCTTTGTTTTACATGCAGACAGACACACATACACCCACATGCTCACACCTCAGTTTCTCCCCTGTCAGTGGTAGTGAGGGATATTAATTGCAGTATGCTGGTTGACTAATGGGCCTTAAATGGCTGTGGTTCTGCTTGGTTACAGCCGCTGCTTTCTTTGTCACCTACGACTGCACAAAGTCCCTGCTCGGTGCTGGCGGACTGCTAGCAGCACCACACGTGGCACCTGTCACTCACATGCTGGCTGCCTCCCTGGGAGAAATAGTAAGTCTTGCAGTCCCTCATTCTCCTAACTTTTTTTCTCCTCTCATCCAGGGCTTGAAATTAACTTTTTTCTTGCAACTGTCTTCAATTTTACTTTCAGCTGTTCCATACTTTACAACCTTTGTCCCAAATTGAAATTTTTTTTCGTTATAAAACTGCCTTTTCCTTACAAGTACAATAGGTTGTACAGAATTAAATTTTAACCATGCAGTTTTTATTTAGACACTTTTACCACACATTAGATGGCATGTAAGAGAACACATTTACTGACAAAAACCCAATATGGGGCAGCTGAATTAGCACACACAACTTCTCTGGGATAGATATTATAAGAAAACAACCTTGAATAACACTGCACATAGACATTTTTACAGTGTTCAATTTTCGTTATAATGTATACACGGAGCCAAATGATACCTACCCCTCTCTGCTTACCAAGGCTGCAGCATGTGGGGAAAATACTGATTTCTAATAACGGATACCTGAATATGAATGCAGAATCTGTAGGTATATGGAAATGCACGTGGATTCTGACTCGCCATCAGACAATAGCTGGTGGGTTGAGAAATAGAGAAAATGCAGACTCGGCTGCCCTCAGGTCTAACATCACTGCTGCTAGATTGATGGATACATCTTTTCTGAGGTAAAAAAAAAAACAAGCACTACATATTTTTGAAAAAGTTACCCTAAAACTAAACATATATACATGCAGCATTAATGAATAAATAGAATTACATGTCTATATCATATGATGTTAACTTACATACAAGGATGTTTTGTGGGGTGAGTGAGAGTTCAGAGTTGACTGAACTATAAGTCATTTACATTTGCTGTAGGACTATAAATATGTTGCTTTAATAAGTTTTGTTTTTTTCAGGTAACAGTTTCAATTTATCCATTAAACTACTTTTAAAGTTTCTGTACTGTGCCAGAATTCTCCCAGATACCATATCCTTGTGTCCCAGGTGCTATTTTTATGCCTCCACGCTTGCGACAGCCATGGTCAGAAGCATTATGTCTTTGGGTTGTCTGTCTGTCCGCCTCTCCCATTCTTGTGAACACAATATCTTAACTACGCCTTGAGGGACTTTCTTTAAACTTGTCTCAAATGACCACGTGTGTTCAAGGATGAACTGATTAAGAATTTGGTGGTCAAAGGTCGAGGTCAGTGTGTCCTCAAGTCTGTTCCATTCTTGTGAATGTGATATCTTGGGAACGCCCGGGTGGAATTTCTTTAAATTTGGCACAAATGTCCACTTGGACTCAAGGATTGAACTGATAAGAAATTGGTGGTCGAAGGTTGAGGTCACTGTGACCTCATGTCCATCCCAGTCTCATGAAAACGATATCTCAAGAACACCTTGATGGGATTTCTTCAAACTTGGCACAAATGACCACTTGGACTCAAGGATGAACTGATTAGATTTTGCTGGTCAAAGGTCAAGGTCAGTGTAACTTTAAGTCGGTTCCATTCTCATGAACGCAATGTCTCAGGAACTCCCGGAGGGAATCTCTCCAAATTTGTCACAAATGTCCAAATGGAGGATGCAGTGATGACATTTTCAGTTCTCACTGGAGATTATTCACTGGAATCATATATGTCAATATGGTGATTAAAAAACACACCTTTTATGAAATTCCTTGAGAGTATTCACCACATATATAAGTTTGGACATCTGGACAAACACGGCTGTAAACGGAAACTTGATCGGTTGGTGGAAGAACACAACTGCGAGGCACCAATTCTAGTTACCCTCCTTTCACTGTGCCAGTGCACTTTTCAAGTCATGTTTATTTGTGTAGGCCTAATTGATTCTCAGTTGTTCCATTATTAGAAAGCCAGCTGCTTTATGCACTTGTTGCTCTTCCATGAACTCGCTCTTCCCTCTTTGTTTCTTTCCCACCACTGTAAGTCCCAAATGAACGCCACAGCCATGTCTGTTAGCGTTATTGCCTTTCAGAATTCACAGGCCAGTATGCATCAGGGCAGCAGGGGAGGTGGGGGGTGAGTGTGCGGTTTTGGCTGAAAGCCCCGGGGTCCAGCTGGGTGAGTTAAGGGGGCTTCCTCAGGACTCTCCCAGCATTTCCCCCACTAGCTGGGTAAATAAGATCTCATTACTGCCTATTGACTCATCTACTTTCCCAGCACAGGCCCCCAGACTCTGCCAATTTAGTCTGGGGAATTCGGGCTTGAAACCAACAGCAGCGCAATTTCCTCAGCCCGTCCTCTTCCTATCACTCGCAGTGAAGCACAGAATCTAAGCCATATGGGGGCCATGCGTATTCACATTGGCATGAAGGGGTATAGAGGCATGGGGGGTATGGAAAAAGGGATGCCCCCCTGCTATACCGACATGGCTTTCTGCAAAATACTAGGTTTTCAGTATTCATGGCTTTTGGATGGATGTAATTTAGCCAAGTTTTGCATGTTTATGAAATGGAATTATTCCACATGGGAGGGTGTTCACTGTCCCAGAGTTTGTGTGTCTTCATATCTCACAGTGTTGAGAAAGGGACACATGTTACTCTTATGTTTGCACAAATTCAATAAGTGTTTCATCCTGTTTTTATTATCTGGTCATCATAATCAATGCAGAAGTTACTGCAGATGTCTCGCCTAAAAATCAGTGCATTTTTCTACTTTTTGTCTGTGGCGCGGTGTATATCAGTGCGAAAGGTGAGGCTGAGGTTGCGGCTACCTTTAACCCCTTTCCCGCTGTTCTGGATTTGAGCACATCAAAGGGGCAAATCCTCGGGAGTGGAGCTGAGCAGAGCAGGGGCGGTATCCCACTGCATTCTGGCAACTGGATACATCTTGTTCAAAGAGAGTAATCTTCAGGCTTAGCCATGAAAGGCCTACCCTGGTGCTGCCCTATGCAAGGCCTAAACGCCCGCGCTATGATGCAATGGCTGCCACATATGATTCTGTGTCTCCTCAGTCATTGCTAATGGTTTTAATTAAAAGTTACTGCACTGACATAAGCTTGACTAAGTTTTGGCCAAGTGGTGCAATTTGCATCTTATGTCTAGTGCTGAAACAATTAGTTGATTAGTTGACTGATTTTCTATCAATCAGCAAGATTTTGACCTTTTGACTTTGGACAATACAAACAATTTTAAGACAGCAGCATGGCCTCTGGTAGTAGTTGAAATAATTGTTGCAGCCCTAGTTTTGTCTCTTCATCATACATTTTGAGTCCTATGTTTTCCTTCAGGGCCTACGATAGTTTATTGCATCATTTTGGTTTGTGGTGGTTTATTAGTTCTGTCTGGGTTGATTCTGCGTCTGCCAAACCCTTCAAGCAAACACAAGAATCTCATATTGTCACATAATTTAAGTGCTGTGAAGGCCCTTTTCAAAATGGACACCCCACAATGCTAAATGACTATTGTGTAGGATTTAGTGGCATCTAGCAATGGGCTTGCAGATTGCAAACACACTGTGTGACTTTCCTTTTCCAAATGTGTTGGAGAAATTTGTGCAAAATCCCAAAGTCTGTATCTAGAGTAGAGGCAGACAGATGTATTATTGGCCCAATATTAGCCAAACACAGCTCGGCATATAAGTTGTCCTATATTTATTTATTTTTTTTAACTGAATATAATGCAGATTGTTTTTATTTTTGATTTTTCAAGGCAGCAATATATGTATGTTATCCTTTTCCTTAATTCAAGTTGTTCTATTTGTGTTTCTGTTATTTATAATTAGTTATAATTATTAGAAATGCCAATTAAAGTTTCCTGTTTTTGTGCCCGTATGTCATTTTGGATTTTATGTATATAAATAAAGGCTATCAGCCAGTAAAGATATATCAATAGCGTTTTTTGTTTTTTTATTTTGGTACACCCCAAATATCAGTATCTGCATCGGCCCCCAAAAATCCAGTACCTAGAACCAGTATTTGGTTTGACCATTTTGGGCTACTGTAGAAACATGGCAGAGTAACATGGCAGCCTCCATGGAAGAGGACCCGTGCCCTCTATATGTAAACCACTCATTCTAAGGTAACAAAAAGGCAATAATTGTTATTTTAAGGTGAAACACAAATATACATAAATGCAAACTCAATATAGATTGTCATCAGCATTACACTTCATCTTCCACTCTGCGTTATCTGTTCTGTTCTGCCAGTATAAGACAGGGTCACTTGTTTTCATTGTGTTTCTCTGTTGGTTCTGCTTGTCCCTTCTTTTCTGTGAGCAGCTGGGTGAGGACAGGCTTTGACACAAACTTAAAGAAGAAGAAGAAGCAATTTGTAATTTGGTCCTTGTCCGACTTCCCTACCCCACCCCTTCATCCGCCCACAATCCTATCCCCAGGAGTCTATTTAGTTGTGTTTTACCAACTGTTTCCACTCCACAATGTTCACAGCAGAAGCTTTATTGCTTTGTTAATCCCATCCCCAAGCCTCCCTCTACTGAGGATGTGCTAACTTAGTAGTTGTGGACTTCAGTCAAAGTCTATTATGATCATACCTGAGGGGGGTTGTAGTTCAGGTTTTATTCTGCATAAAGTGTGTGATGGGAATTGAAAGACAGAAAAGAGAACATTCATACACCCAGATCCAAGCAATTTCTATCTTAATAGTCAAGCCTTCGGTCTAACAGATGTTCGTCAAGGGGAAGGAGGAATGGTTAAGCATATACAGCAAGAACAAGCCCCATGAAGGTAATCACCATATGTGAAATACCTGTGAGAGTTATAACTTACAAGAATCATAATTTTAACAATAAATTTAAAGTTCAAGACCTAAGTAAGATCATTAGATTCAGGTTCACAGGTGGTGGAAGTATGAAACACAGAGATAAAGCAGGTGCTTTATTACAGATGCTTCTAACTTGCAGATCCTGTCTCAAGTATTTCATGATCATGGTGATTATGGTTGGGATTGATTTAGGAAAAAAGCCATAACAGATAAACAGTTTCTAAGTCAGTATTCCTATCCCAACTTAAGTTAGGAAAAGTGTTTTCTTTTATAAAATAAACTCTCCTAACTTTAGAGTGACTGTTAAGCTGTCCTAAATTTCACTTTTCCACCAGGTAGTGTTAGCTAACTTGTTTAATTCGTATGGCTTCTTTTTTATTGCCTTTACACAATAGATGCGAGATACAGTGGAGATAGACAGTTATCTTGGCCTACTCTCTTTCTTTTATCTCCCCAGTTCCAGTTTTCGCATGTTTGCCAAAAGGAACATCTTTGGATTTCTTTCCAGATGCTGCCAAAACCTCTAACTCACCTGTTGGGGTGCCCAACCTTGTTTTTGCTCCAAATTTTGCAACTATTATGAAGTTGTGTATCTCGGCAAGATGAGAAAAGTATTTTTGGTTCCTAGGTTGACAGACATGAAAGTTGATAAGCAATGTTGGATTGGGTATTTAGGATTTGCTAACTTGAGAAAAAGAAATTACCTTAAGAAAGGTAATTTCTGTAATATGGCCCCAGAAATTCAATTAGGCTGGTGCAGGTCTTCAAATGTCATAAATACTCTTATTTCTATATTAACCTACTTAACGCCTGGCTTATCTTGTAAACAGAAGCAGGACAGAGACAGGGAGGACAGAGAGGAGGACAGTCATAAGTTGTAGAGAGGAAGAACTCAAGTAGGGTCAGGACAATGAGAGAAATCCTGATGTGTGTCCTGATGTTTGTGTGACTGTGTTGGTGGGACGCTCCCATAAAGAATGTGTAAGCTGATGGCGTCTGTCAGGCTCTAGCAGGCTGTTATCCAGCCATTAGATCAGATTTATCTTCATTCCCATTCACTCGACGTCTGCCCTGAAAGCTCATTTGTCAAGGCCAGGCGGCGGGCTTCTCTCGCATCTATAAACCCCCACCCACCCACCCACCATGAACACCACCTCGCCACCACACGTCTGCGGGAGGATGTACTGGAAAATACAGTGTGACATGACAAGATAGGGGGACAGCGAGAGGGAGGGAGCGAGAGGGAGGAGTTTTGGGGGCAGAAGCTGGCAGCCACTTAACTTGGCACTGAGAAATAATCCATGCATCGCCTTTGAGCAGCGCCACGCTCTGTGATTTATTGGCTGTTGTTTCAAATTTGGAGACATGCAGTGTCCTCATCTCTTCCCTTTTTCTTCATGACCTTTTTTTTCTTCCCCCTCTTCATTCCTTCCTTTGTCGACCCTTTTTTCAGTCTTTCTTGGTACTATGATGCGTTTTCAGGATTGAGCGAGTGATCAAAAACTCAGAAAAATTAGTGAGTTTGGTACAGGTTCACACGATGGTACATACTGTCCTTCAGGGACACATATGCAAATATTTTGGTCTGGACAGGCTTTACTGCATTGTTACCGAGATTTTAGATTTGATATCTTTCTCTGATATCTGACATTGAGTGGGACGGCACTATTTTTATACCACATATTAGTGTAACAGGAGATATAACAAGGATTTCAAGCATGTTTAATTCCACATACTGCCATCATGATGATCAAAAGACATACTAAGTAAGAGATCAGGTTGTTTAGTATGGCTGTATATTCACATATTAGCAAGAATCTGACGATATGATACATATCACGATACGGGGTAGTGATTCAGCGTATTGTGATACATTACTATGTTTTTAATGAAATTTTAGGAAAACTGTCACAATATAGAGAACCCACCACCACATGCTTAAAATCTAATCAAATTAAAAAAGTAAAATTTTTTGCCATTAGAGCAGTGGAGATCGATAACAACACTACATGTATCACGATATCATGCCACAGTGTTTTGAGCGTAACTCAAGCGTATCCATATTTTCTTTCATCCCTGTGGTGTAGCAGTTATTTTGTGTATTGGTGTGGGCTAAGGCTGTGAATTGGCAAGAATCTGGTGATACAATGTGTATCACTATATAAATATATTGCAGTAATGTGAACAAGGTGATATATTGCTGTTTTTTTAATCTTATAGTATAAAGGAGACGCTGCCATATGCATAAAATGTGAGATTACTTTTTTAAGCAATCAGTGAACAGTGAAGATAGCTATCAGTGAAGATAGATAACAGCACTGCTGTTTAGTGGATGGGAGGTTTCGACACAACACAAACTGGATCTTTGTATTTGTCACAATATCGTCATACAGTGTTTTTGAGAACTGATACAGTATCTCAAACATAATATTGCAATACTCAGGTGTATCGATATTTTCTTACAACCCAAGTTTGGGTATTGTTAAAAGTACGCCAATGTTTGAGACATGGTTTGTCGTGCAGTTTCTTTATACACGTGACTGCAGCAGTTCCTCCTCTGCAAATTATCTGTTTCACTGGTGAATGTGGTATATTTAGACTTTCTTAAATAAACCCAACTAATTGAGGCACATAACAGTTATTGTAGCCTCTATGTTTTTCCTACCTGTTGTATTTTTATGGTGCCAAATGGTAATCCTGATCCTGATTGAGTGACCACTGTGTCCTGATGGCCATGAGCAGTAAAAGAGGGGTGTAGCGAGCAAAGGATGGGAGGACGGAGGGATGTAATGACTCAATCTGCGGATTGATTTGCTGGCTATGCCGATAATGTGCTGTGAGTCTCTGCTAATTTCCCATTCCTTACTGTGGTTCGCCCATGATTGAGCACAGGCTCCTTACCTTGTTGTTTGGTGGCTAGCGTTGGAAATTGAAAACGCACTCCGTCATTTGGATTAACAACAACATGCCAAGGGAAACTGAAAGGCTCCAATCACAGGCAGGCGGCCGCCTAATTAACGCCGCTTGACGAATCCAGCAGCTTGTAAATAAAGATGAATGGGAGCAGGAATTTAAAAGACTGCCAATGGGTTTATAACAAGTTTGTTAGGCAGGAAAAAAAACACAGAGAATGAAGGGTAATCAAAGAGTGTAAAGAATTAGACGCCCGTCATCCTGCCAGCCTTCCACCTACAGCCTTCCCCTAAACGTGAGGTAACAAGCCTGACTTGTAATGAGGGACATATACCTAAATCTTCTGATACTACTTCTACATCGCCATGCAGGATGTGACTCCATTATCCAGAGTTTTCTAAGCCCCAGTCCTCTTTTATCATGCCCTGATTCATCACCATTGTTCCTGCATTTTCTGCCGTTTCCAGAGATCTGAAATGGCCTTGGAGGCGTCGCACTTTATCTTCTATTCACTCAACACCATTCTCCCCACCCCTAGGTGTGCAAATTACTCCCAAATAAACAATGTCCCTAATTTATTTGGTATAATCTCTGGCTCATTCTGCCTTCCCCTCTGTGGTGACAGGAGAGGAAAGGCCGTCTCAACTCCAGGCCCCACATCCAATTACGTCAGTAATTACTTGTCATAGCCACTTTCTTTCTATTTAGCTGCCTTATTCTGCTCCTTTAGAGAATTGGTTCAGGGAAAACATGATGTACAATGTATTATAAATGGTAACTTGACCAAAGGGAGGGCAAATGAGATCTCTGAGATGGATGCAGCCAGCGCAGTTATTCCAAGGAGGTTATGCAGGTGAAGGTTTGGCCACTTGGTGGTACTGTTGCTCCGTGGTTGGGTTGCATCCAGACTATGGTCATACTCACCTGAAATACCAATAAGAGTTGCGCTGAATTCTTCATAGACACTCATTCAAGTCTTTTTTTTTTGCTCTTATGTACAGAAATTAGGTTTATCAGCACATTGTGTATTGAAAAGAGGAGGAAGTTGTATTGTTTTGCAGCAAAGGTCATACAGTGAAGGTCAAAATAAAGCTGAGAGAGGGACCAAATAATACCAGTCAGTATGGTTTTTAGAGGTACAGAGCAGAAATTGTGGCTGTGCAGTTTCACATGTTATGTCTGTAAAGTCTTCCTCAGCTCAGTCTGTGATTTCACTTGACTCCTAGCACTCCTGACGTATCCTTTCTCCTTTTGTGCTCCACATATATTCACGTTCTTGCTCATAAGGTGTCCTTGGTGTCTGGCAGAGGAGACGACAGAGGGGACAAGTGGCTGACAGAAGTGAGCCCTCTAACAGCTGTCGGGGTAGCCTTGTCCCCCTCACAGAGTACGGCAATACATCCTCCAGGGCCCATCTCCTCTAAAACTTCAGATGGGCCCCAAATGCTAAATCAGTATGAAGAGCTGAGTGGAAAAAGGGGTGAATTTTGTCTTTATTGCAGTGCCTCCATCACTCTTTCTCTTCCCTCCTCTCCCCACATCACGGCACTGTGGCGAGGGTGGCACCGGCAAACTGGCATCTGTATGACCAAGGGGAGTCACAGCAGGGGAGCGGCTCACCAATCGCTCTGTAAGATTGCTTGCCGTTAGCCGGTGTTTCCGCTCCGATGCAGGATAAATGGGAAATCAAGTCGCCAGGTGGGCAGCTGTGCCTGCCTGCCTGCCTTTAGGGCGATGGGAGTTATGAAGCATAAATATTCATGTCTATCTTCACTAGCTGTTGGCAGTCCATATTTTTGTTGACATATGGTGGATGAGTTGGAACTTGTAACAGGGAGTGTGGTTACTGAGGTGTGCATGTGTGTCTGGATCTATCAGAGTGTTTGATGGAAGCGCGTGTTCCTTGGACACAGATACACAGTCAGCTTGATGCCCTTTTTACCTGTTGCTCAGGTGTCATGTCTCCTGTGTACTGGTTTGTTAATTGGCCCAACTGGGCACTAACTGAAGCACTCGTTAGCCTGCCAGCTCCCTGTAAGGTATAAACTCTCTTCAAGCTGTGCCATATGATGGCCACCTGCCACATAGCAAGAACATACACAGGCTACTGTCATGTACAGCAAAAGGGCACCTGGGGGTGGGGTTGCAGGTTGGGGCTTGGGGGTGGAATGTGTGTCAGGGGTGAGGAGTCTCTCCTCACACAACCACCTGCTATATTACACAATACACAAAGCACAATGTCCATATTAAAAGCTCTTTAAAATGTGGTGTGGTTTTCTAGATTTAGAGTTTATGACTTCAGACGACACCATTGGACAGTATCTGTTTCCTCATGCTCTTTCCATCCTGCAGGTGGCGTGTCTGATCCGAGTGCCCACAGAGGTGGTCAAACAGAGGACCCAGGCTTCTCCCTCAACCACCACCTACCACATGCTGCTGGCTACACTGAGAGAAGAGGTATGCAGCAGTCAGAGGCACTTTCTTAAAGGATAGCTCTGCTTTATTACAACTTTGGTCTTTTTTGGTGGTTTCACCCATCATTCCTCTCAGGGATAATGGCACTATGCTCGCCAAGTCAAGTGCTGAGATCTGGGAGTCAGATTGCTTAGAAAGAAGACAGATGAAGCAAGAGAAATCATATTTTAAACACACCTCACTTAAACTCTGACACGAATTACAGACGGCTGAAGTATGTTCAGAAAGCACTAGTTCAGATGACAGGCAGCCATGTCTGAAAGCAAAAGTATTAGTTGTTCAGAAAGGGCACGCTCGGAGGCGTGGTCCCAAGTCAAATCAAATTTTATTCCTATAGCCTAAAACCAGAAATCACAATTTCCCACAGAGGCCTTGAGTGCTCGATTCGGGTAAAGTACAACACCCTCAGAAAACCTTCAGGGGAAAAAAAGGAAAGAAACCTCAGGAATAAGTGAAAAGCCAGATGACATAGAGAGATTAGTTGGGCATAAAGGTGATTTCGGAAAGTTACAGAAGGTGTATGTGCCCAGACATTGACAAGGTGGGGGTTTCAGAGGCTCTTAGGCCAACTGAGAAGCGCTTTGGTTGGAGTGTTCTGATGGTGTAACTGTAACCCACCTCTTAGCAGTAGGGCTGCACAATAAATCGAAAAATCATTGAAATCGCAATATGGCCAAGTGCAATATCCAAATCGCAGAACCAGAAACTAATCAGATTTTTTTGAAAAAGAAAAAATGTTTGCGAAAACTGCATTATAATGAGATATTACAGTCCTGCGAAGATGCTCTGGGCAACAAATCTTATTCTCCAGATGTAATAAAACATGTTTGTTTAATACAGACACAAGCAAACGGCACATTATTATGATTTTAATCATTTATCAGTGAATATGAAAAATTTAACACAAAAACGGTCATTCCAACTAATCATATCTCATATCGTAATCGCAATTTCAGTCAAAATATTCGCAATATGACTATTTTACCAAATCGTGCAGCCCTACTTAGTAGTTATTTTGATAAATAAAATTAAGGTTGAATGATTAAAAAGAAAGGTCAAATCTAAAAAAATAAGAACTAAGTTGTAATAAGGTGGAAATATTCTTTTTTCATATTATGACTCCACAGATTGATTTAAAAATGTTTCATGAGGCTGAAATATTGAAGTTAGTTCCTTGTAAAGGAAAACATTTCTCTGTGTACTGCATGAAATCCAGATCAAGTGTTTGTCTGTGATTTTAATAAATGTGCGTTTGTGAAAATGTTTTCTTATCTCTGAACAGGGTCTCCGAGGCTTGTACAGAGGATACATGAGTACCGTTCTCAGAGAGGTAGGATTAATTCACTTTACCCATTCATTCATTTATCTTGGTCTGTCTGCCATCCACCAGTGATAGTCACAATTAAAGTGACAACCAATAATATCTGTTCTGAAGCAGATCACACTCTTGCTCTGTCTGTCTTTGACAAAGTTTAGTTCAGACATTTGCCAAGCACATCTCACAGATTATATTGAAATCAATTTCAAGAGTTTATACAAAAGACAATTACTGGGCTCCTTGAAGGCTGTGTAGTGAATTCTTTCTGATAGGCTGGACGAATATTGAGGCTTTCCACTCTGAAGACATTTTAATTTCTCTTGGGCTTTATTGAGGTTGGAAATATTGATTTACAGTTTTTTTTCTTCACTTTCATCTCATTCAATTACTTGTGCAAGATGCTCTCGCTCGTATTAGAAGTACATCTGATTAATTAATGCAATTAGTTGCGTTATAAATGCAAAACAAAACAAGGATAAATGAGCATTGGGCTACACTCCCTTGATGGCCGCTCACCTTTTTGTAATGAAAAAGACGCTCTAGTTCTTTGATTCATGATCTTGTGTTTAATTGCACCTGCAGTGCGTGATAACACAAAATAATTGTAGCAAAAGCTGTATAGATCTCTCACTTTGAGACCTCCCCCCCGCCTGATAAGTTTCAATAGAACTGGAAAAGAAAATGAGAAAGGGAGGCAGAGAGGGAGAAGTACATGAAGGTGACACTTGTCTTTCCATCCTTTTTTTGGGGAGGTGGGTGAGGGCGTAATCTAGTCCCCTCTGCTGTGCTAGCCTGTACTTATTTTCTGCCTCACTAAACTGATGTTATTCACGCAAATTCCATCTGGACAGCCAGGGAAAAAAAGGACAACAAGACACTGTGATTTCTCCGAGGGGCTCTGAATAAATGAATACATTTGGAGGCTGGCGCACGGCCTGTGTGCATACTAACACTGGCAGATGAAACGCAACGGTGGCGGCAGGGATTTGGGGCGCAGGAACGGCAAGGGATGCTCCGCGGTGATTGGCTTTGACGTGTGTCAGGAAGGTAATTCATTTTCTCTCGGCCTCCTTCGCTATCCGCACATCTCCCTCCTTTGACCAAGCGACCCTGTCAAGATAAGTTTGTTTATGTGGTATGGCATGGCAACCCCCTCCCTTGACAGCCCATTAATTGGGGTCCTCTGTGCTATATATTCATTAGGGTTCAGAAGGCACCTCTGATGGGCATGATATCACGTTAGTGTAGGTTGTGTGAGGATGGACCTCAGTCAGGAGGCTGGCCTGGACATGGAACGTAGAGTGAACGTGCGACTGATTCGGTTCACGTTGTAGGGCCAACCTGCATTCAGATCATCATACGCACCAGAACAAGTTTTAAAGTGATAGTTGGATTATTTGAAGTGAGCTTGAATGAGTTACTAATCCAGCGTCAGTATATTAAGTGTTGGTCAGTACACCCCCAATTAGGAGAAGCAGAGAGGGACACCAGCTGATAGAAGCTGAGCAGTGAACCGCTATGGACAGGGAACAAAAGATATTTTAACCAAAACAAAATCAGTGTCAGTTTAAGTGCATTTTATATTTAAAATATTTTCACTGATTTACTTTGCCATTGAACAGCCTTTTGTGATAGGAAAATTCTATTATATAAGCCAGATACTCTCTTTCAAAGCACCATAGACAAAATCAGTAATTTTACTTCACAGAACATGAGATTGGCTGCTATCACTGCCAGAGACAGTTAGTCTATTCATGTAATTGTGTGACTGTGTTTTGAAAGGATAATTTGGATTCACCAAAGTCACATAATACCATAAACCCACTAACAGATAGAAGCAGCAGTAGAGCAGAAACTCTGATGTTCTACTAAGTAAAATTACTGATATCGCCTGTGGTTGATCTGGACAGAATATTTGGCTTATATAATGGTGTTTTCCCATCAGAAAAGGTTGTCTGATGGCAAAGTGAAGTGAAAAAAAAGTAAAGCGGAAATATTGAAAATATTCTGAATATAGTGTACACTTAGACTGATATTGATATATATTTTTTTTAGGTAAACTTTTTTAAGTGGCTAAAATACCTGTTATTGCTGAATCTGACAACAGCAGTTCACTGCTTAGTTTCTGTGCTGGTTCCCCTCTCTGGTTCTCTGGCATGCCAACCCCTGCATCTCCATCTATCGGCATTTACTGTAGATAATACACTGACTGTCAATAAGTACCAGATACAACTCCATTTCAAATCATCCAAACTATACTTTTAAACAGTTCTGGTGAATTTTACACAGCAATACCAAAGTTTTATTTAAAAAAAAAACTTATCTGAACTAGTATTGACTAAAAGGCATTAAATTCTTTTTTCATTTGCACCATTTTAATCTTTAGTGTTGTCTACCCCCCATTTAAAAAAACAAAAAAAGTCAAGTGCTGAGTCAGCACCTTTTGAGTTCCTGCTGAATAGAGCATTAATTTCACTGACATTCACTTTGTGGTGAGTAAAATTGTGCTGTGAAAAATTACTTTATTCAACTCTTAAAAAATTAGAGCATTTTAATTAACAAAAAGTTTGTTCAGGATTTTAAATAACTGTACACTTGTTTTGCGTCCCAGAAATAAACTGTTCATGTAGTCTGAGTGTTAATTTGTATTCAGTTCTAAAAAAACAATTAACCCAGACTCATATTTCATTTTAGATTTCTATTTCATCTTCTGGTGAGGCTTGTCATTTTGGCAGGGTCCTCTATTTTGAGCCCTGACAGGCTTCTTTTTTTTGGATAATACCACCTTCCACCACTAGATGGCATGCTAAGATTAGCGCTGCCATAGATGTTTGTGCCCGACTTTCCCTCATTTCAGTCCTCTCCACACTTTCCCCCCCTTCTCTTTTCCCGTCTCTCTGCTCCCCCATTACACCAATCCAGCGTTGTGACATTTATGAGCAGCAGTCACTGCAGTGAAAATGATGGCCTTTTTTTTTTTTTATGGCGAGCCCTTTATTTTTCTGATCTAAAGCGCTGCGAGGCGATCTTGGATTTGATCTAAACTGCTCCAATTTGAGTTTGAGTAATGAGCCTGAGATGGGTTATTAGATAGTAATTTAGTAATGTGGTGGTGGTATGAGGGCGGTGGAGGGGTAGGTGTAAGTGAAGCTGACAGTGTCTGACACAGTTGACTGAAGAGCCTTGAACATTGTCTGATTGACTGTAGCGTACGGCCACACCACATATATCTCTCGTACTCTTTCACCTGCTCAGTCTGAAAGCCACTTTATCTAAATCAGTTTTTTCACAAGTTTAAGCAAGTAAGCACACGAACAAGGAGGGTAATTGAGCTGGCTAAGTGAGACTAAAGAGTCTACCGATGAAAAATGTGTTCTTGTCTTCCCTTTACTGGCGTTATATATATTTTTCTTTAGTCAGCCGCTGAATGAGACCTCAGATTTCTCCACCCCAACAGCTGGGACCTGGCAACCTGAGGTACAGGATCTGGCAGCAGGGCTTATGAAACACCTCTCCATCCAGGCTCCATCCACACCACACCTCTGCTTCCTCTTTATCCCTCTCCTCTTCAATTCCTGGTTGATCCCTTCTCTGCTTCCTCCATCAGGGGGTTTGGCTGGAAGGGAAGACATGCTGACTTGGGTTTCAGCTGATACCAACAGGCCAAATCACATCGCTCCAACTTTGGGATTGCTGCAGTTATGTCTTGTTATGGAACCAATTTTGCAGTTTTTAATGATCAGATGGGTGAAAAATTAAAGGGAAAACCAACCTAGTTTTTTAGTAAAGTGTTGGACTGTCAAAAGCCTCCAGAGCTGCTTTAGTGCTCCTTGTCAGATTCTTCAAGTCTCTGGATATCTGCTGGAGGGATGAACTGTAATGATTCACATCATTTTGATACTCATCAAACTAGGGCTGTGACAAAACAACTATTTTCATCATAGATTGATCAATACATCATTTGGTCCATAAAATGACAGTTTATTGACATTAGGGCTCGACCGGTACTGGAGTTTTGGGGCCAATGCCGAGACTGATATTTTGTAGTAAAATAATTCTATTCTATTCTAATTCTATTATATCGGCTGATACGGAAATTCTGAAACATTGTTCAAACTTGAATTAAGAAATAAAAGAGCAAAGATACTGAAATTCTTCCTACAAAACTAAAATATAACAAATAAAAACAATCTGCATTATGTTCTGTCAAAAAAAAGTTTTCTTATCAGCACATATTGGACAACATATATGCCAACACCAATATAGACCAAAATAGCTGTGATGGGCCATTATTGGCCAATGTTATTCATATTATATTACTACTATATTATTTCTGTAATTAACCTATACATAGTGTTTGTTTTGCCAGACTTAGAGTCCAGAACCCAAAGATATTGTTTAAAGTCATAGAGGACCAAAAACATATTCACAACTCAGTAGCTTTAAACACTGAAGCTTTGGCATTTTTGCTTAAAAAAGATTTAAAACAGTTCATCAATTATCAAAGTAAATGCAGATAAATTTTTTTGTCAATTGACTTTGGCTGCAGCTAACTATTATTTTCATTATCTGTTGATAATTGTCGAGTATTTTCTCAATTTATTGTTTCTTCTATAGAATATTAGAAAATAGTTAAAAATGGCCACCACAATTAACTAAAACCTGAGGTGCGGCCTATGAAATGCTTGTTTTATCTGATTAACAATCCAAAAACCAGATATGATAAGATATTCAGTTTTCTATGTGAAACAAGGAAAAGCATCTAATCTTGACATTTGTAAAGCTGGATGCAATAAAGCATTTGGAATTTTTTTTGCTTTAATATCTCTAACAATCGACTAACTGCCCCCAGCCACATTCTCTTACTCACATTCTGTTCATCCTTGCAGGGCCCTTCTGCCCCTCGGGGCACTAGTAGAACCTCCACTACAGTGTGTTTGATTTCCCTTGTTATTTACCCTCTGCTCAGCTTCAGTCACGCTGGATTCAGTTTTTAAAAGGTGGACTGTGTGTCAGTTTGTATGTACTATCACAACCGTGCAATGACATCCCAGTTGTTGTGGTGTGTACACTGAGTTATGAGAGTCCATCCAGCACAGTGAGGTCGTTCTGCTGCTTCCACTGCTGGGATGCTGAGGTTTGAAACAGTATCAGGCATGCAGCAGAGGAGAGCACAGCTGACCCTCGCGTGGCCCTTCTTTTGGAGAGGAGCCACTTTTCACCGTCTGTGACGCAGGTTCAAAAGGGAGAGGTGAGGGGAATCACTCTCATATCCTGTCTGTGTGCGTACTGATCCACAGAGGCTCATGTTTATACACCCTCATATGACTAAGACAGCAGAGGAGAGACAGAGCAGAGAGAGGGAAGACAGACAGGCCAGGGGAAGCAAAAGATGTTTGTTTTCCTTTACATATGTAAAGGCAGGATTTGTGGGACACGTGTGAAGGAGCCGAGGCTTCCTTCTGCTTTGTGTTTAGAGTTGGACCTCGTCAGAGCAGCTGCCATTAGTCTCTCTGAGTCAGACTCCTCTAAATGACTTCAACACCTTAAAAAAAGCCTAAAAAGACTGGATCAAATGAGATGGAAAATGTCACTAGAAAAAAAGAGAAATTAAACCAAGGAAAATTAAATATAGTGCCTACCAGCGTAACAACTGTGCTCACTTATATCGTGCCTTTTGTTAATTTTGGACTATTTGTAAGAGCCATTTTCAGTTCCTAGCTGTTTGCAATTACACAGTTATAGATTAAGAAATTTATCAGTTTCTGCCGGCCAGTAAAATAACTGCCGATGTAATGTTCAGCCCTACTGGTTTCAAAGATGGACGTGAACGTTTAAAGTATGTGAGCTACTGGTGCTACCTTATCTGTTTACACAGTGATCAATGAGTCGACTAAGAGTCCTGAGAAGATCTGTTGACCTCCTTAGACCTGACCCTTGGCATGACTTGACCTGTAGAAGGTTGTGCATGTGCTTGACTGTTTCTGTGATATGGAAAAACAATCAGGTGTAAGTCATAGTCAGATTTAGTAATTAAATCAGCAAAGTGTACATACTATATTGTACATAAGCAGTGGACAGTTAAAGAAAATTACATTTGGGGAAATATGCCTGTTTCTTGCTGAGAGTTAAATGAGACTATTGATACCACTCCCATGTCTGTACACTAAGTATGAAGCGTAGCACAAAGACTAAAACAAGGGGAAACAGTTAGCCTGGCTCCGTCCAAAGGTAACAAAATCTGCGTACCAGCACCTCTAATACTTGGTAATTACCATTCCTGTGGTTTGGATGTTTGATCCTGGGGCTAGTTTAGGCTGAGTTATAGCAGGTAAATTAATCAGCTGCCTCTCACTTCGTCAAAAAACATTCCTTCTTGAAAAATTCTTATTGCTCTACTTTTGGAAATTGGAAAAAAAACATTTTTTTTTCAACATTTCTCTTGCATCTTGTTGAAAATAATCCACCCATGTCTTAAGGGCACAAAGGAATCTAGAGCTTATGTCGGCATGCGTAGAGAAAAAGGGGAATATGCCAACTCTACAAATGAGGTAGTTGGATGTCAGGCGATTCTTTTGGGCTTACCTTGAGACTTACACTCAGCTGCTAGCACAAGCAGATCCCCATCAATTGACCAAACAAAGCAGCGTGCGTCAAATATGTTCTTGTTCAAGTCTGGTTGTTATGGTTGGTCCCAAGGATGTAATCTGGACGTTGTCAGCTTAGCAGTTCTCAGTGAGAAAATCAAGAAGGCAAACAAGTGCAGCAGCTCAACAAAACTAGCCTCACCATCCTGCTGTGCACAGGCCCTTAAAGATGGAGTAGGCTGTTTATTTGTGATGTCACTGGCAAGAGTTTCATATAACTGGGGCAGGGAGGATACTCTTATCTCCTGACTGTACACTATCAAGATACTTGGGTGCCACTTTGATATGTATTGCAATATTATGATTAAGGATTTTTGCTTTTTAACAGTGGATCATGGGAAAATGTTGGATCAAACACTTGTACAGACTGTATATCATGAGTGATACTTCTGAGAACTGTACACATTTCAGACCAAGGTTAATAGAGCCCTATCTGTGTTTTTAAACAACATAAATTTGGAGTTTTTACCTTTTGAAGTTGCTGAAGCTTTTGCATGTGGAGTCTTGAAGCCAGCGTAGCAGATTAAGTTAGCAATGTGAAATCAGCAGCTGTTAGTTCGTTTCCACAGAGCAGAGGAAATATATGTCTGAAAGTATAAATAACATGTTGTTTTATGTTAGGTGTGTGAAGTAAAAATGGATGTGTTTAAGATGTTACTGCAATCATGGTGCTTTTCTTTGTTGGCATGTTAGTGGTAATTCTCATTATGTGTTAGCATTGAGTTAACAGACTAAATGCTAGTTATTTATATATTCATAAATTTGATTCAGCAATGATAAAATTTACTCAGGAATGAAAAAAAAGACACTCACCATACTAAAAACATTTTTTCTCCCATGTGACAGAAAACATAGGTCAGTCACAGAAAGATAATTGAATCAACTTTGAGCCACTGTTCCAACATGTTGGTAATCTGACGACCAGGGAATTAACTAGCTTTCTCCAGAAGTGTTTACTGTCATTTAATACACCTGATCTCTGAGTAAATCGATAAGACCTCTACCAGCCAGCCCAAAGAAAGAAAGTAATTGACAATATGAGCCTCCTCCTCAACTTATTTTACTGGAATTCAAAGGCAGCTGACCAGCCTGATGTGTATATTCATATTGTGAATTTTAATAGTATTCATTTCTTTGATGAATTACTATCTGTCTACCTGCTTGAGTTATGGACTATGATTTGGGATGGTGCCCCCGTTTGAGTTGTTTGCAGGTCGTGCCGACCCTTGTTAGAAGACTGATGGCCTTCTTAAGCTACTGAGAACTATTCCTCTTCATCACTGGATGATCTCTATCACTTTACCACACATGTCACTCCAGGGATTAATGGTTTTACTCCCACCACCACTCTCAAAGACAGATGGATGGGATTCTTGGCTGCACCTGTCATTTACATTAGTGTAGTTGCATGAATACAACTGTATCCTCACAGTTTTTCTGTCCATCATCATACATCCATGCTGGCCCATGCACCTATAATACCTCCCCCTCATACATCCAGTCCCTTGGGGGTGGACATTGATATGGTGGCTTTTGCCGCAAATCTGACTAAACCTCAGTAACTTTCCTAAGATCAACATGTGGTCTTGTTAATGACTTCTACAGTCGGATGTGCTTAAGCAGTTAGCTGCCATGCCGTCAGACCCCCACGTGCGCCTTCCTGCTCAGTGCGGACTTGGCCAGGGTACAGTGCAGAGCTTTCTGTGCTTCCCTGTTGAGGATGATGCATTGGAAGTCTGTGCCACTGAGAGCCATGGATCATACACTTATGTTAAGTACGTTTGTCCCCATCGAGCTCTTCAATCCGCTCAAAAATCCATCATTGTGGCTGTAATTTGTAATGCAGGGATTCTTTGTGAATTTCTGCATTTTTGTGCCGAGACTTATTACCAATATCTACTGCCAGACATTTTTCCAGGAAAAATACACTGTTGTTTTAGCTGTGCAACTTCAGCTCCTTTTATGCCTCTCCCCTCTGCTGTGTGTGTGTGTCTGTGTGTTTGAGTGGACATTACCACGGTGGCCAGTGTGTCTCTCCGGGTCTCAGGGCTCTGTTAGCCTCCCATAGCTTTACGCATGTTTGTCTCAATACGAGCAGAAAACCTTTGGCGCTCCACATGTGTTTCTAATAACACACAGGCCCGACGGCCTGGCAAGGGACTCAGGGTGGGAGAGTATTTAATGGAGGTGGGGGGGGGGGGGGGGTTGTTGGTCTGGAACGTAGGGAAAAGGGACAGCAGTGGTTTGGATGTCATGTGGAAGGAAATACATGTCAAGAATACGCTCCTGTACATTGGAATCTAAGGGCCAGTGCACAAGATTGAGTTTGATGCATTACTCCCCAGGCGGCAATACTTGCGATGCAGAATTTGCTTGAATTGGACACCTGTACCACTTGAGTTTAGCAGGCATTAAAGTGACATAATACCCTAACTGCCTAATTGCTGTAATAGCCATCTCAGTCAATCAGCCTATTATAAAGTCACTGTAAGAAACCTTTACATGAGCTAAACCTTTAATCAGATTCACTTTGAATAACAGTAACGTTTTATTTTCACTTCATCCTGGAGTGACAGGACAAAGTGAGCATTAAGAAAGTGGAAGGAGAACAAATCAGTGCTGTGCAACAGTCAGACATGAAGAAGCAACCAGTAATTTCAGCAACACTTCTCTTTCATGAGAAGCAGTGATGCACATCCTTCTCCCGCTCTTTTTCTCCCTCCTCCATTCCAAAACCAGACAGCCTCATTTCTCATTTCTGTGGATTTACAGTAATGTTCAGTTCAATGTAAAATATGACCGCTTGTGAATTCAATTGGCTTTTGGACAATGAGTTGCATTTTTCAATCACATTACCATTTACAGGACTGCTTTGCAGTTTGCGAGGTTTTCTGTTGCATGCCCTTTTCCCCAGACAGTCATATGAGGTTCTCCAGAAGCAGCACCTGCTCCACCCCTCCCCCACCCACCCAGACGTATGCCTGCCCCCGTTTCCTCAGCCACAACCATTATCTTGCTTGTAGGAGTGCTTACGACATAAAAGCATCTGGAACGAACCACCTGAATGTCAAGGGTCACGCTGTGATGTCACTGCTTAATGTCCAACGGAAAAAAGAAATATAAAGTGTCACTCGCACCACGAGCGCTCACCTCACTCAACCCCAGCAGAGGTTAGGAGTTCAAACCAATTCATAATTCAGCACTCATCTACATTCAAGACCGTAAAAGCCGGAGCTGCTGTTTATTTGAGCCAAGCAGTTACATGGCTTAATATTTGTGCTTGATTATCTCACAATAGAAATTTAAATCATGTTAATGAAAGATTTGATATTTGTTGGAGGTTTGATGTCAGCAATGAGAAGGTCTTTACCAAAGGATTATTCCTCTTGTGAAAGACCAATCATTAATTTACAGTCAAGATGAAATGAAAAAATGCCGTTTGAACCCTTTTAAATCACACCCCTGTCATATTGTTCACCTATTTATCAATATACTGTAACACAAAATTGCTATGCAGTTTCTCTCACATACGACCTATTGGTCTTTGGCTGTAATCTTCTAAATCAATGTTAAGTACCTGGAGGGACGACTTGTGGGTGGGAAATGGTGGGATGCCTGTATAAAGGCTCAAACTCAATCTGCTCATACAAGACACAAGTTGGTACAATTTGACTGGTTAATGTGCACTTATGTTACTCCAGTTAAATTACATAAATTTGATAGCAGTAATCCAGATACATGCATCAAGTGTAACCAGGAAAGTGTTTGAGTATGCGAGCTCTGTAAAAATTCAGTACTGCTCTTGCAAAGATTTTATCTCTAAAGTACCCAAACGTATTTATTTGGGAATGCACTCGGGTATCCCAAATATACAACAATATATGCCAAAAAATCAGTTTTTTGGTAATCTTATATCAAAATCCAATCACGTTTTCTTTCTGTAAAACAAAATTTGACATGTTGCTATGCTGGCTTGAACCAGCTAATTTCAACCAATAATATCATGACATCTACCCATAAATCAATGCTCAACTTTTAGAGGCACAGAGCTAAGATTCATTAGTGAGCTGGCTAGCAACAGCAGGGTACGCTGGGTTATGACATGTCCCACATGCCTATCCTGTTTCACTTGGAAATACATCACGATATGGAAGGTAGATACTCTCAGAATGCTGTTTTATCTGGACTTTTAGTACTTCTCTCCAGTACAACTACACAAACTTATTTAAATATGTGCAGAAATAAGTGGTTCCTGGAGAATGAATCCAAGTGACTTTGTGACTTTTCATCTGGCATAACCATGAGGTTGATACTTTTGATTTATAGATAAATAAGTTTCCAAAGATTGTATGGATTGGAAACGTTCCCTGTGGATGAATTCAAATTACTTTGGCCAGTTTTCTGGTGACTCTCAGAGAGTCCAGTCACCAGAAAATGGCAAACAACAAGGTGGCGTTGGACCAAGGTGTCAATTAAATTGCTGCCTTACCACCTCAAACTTTTAATTTTAGGAGCCTAAAAATAAAATATTGGTACTAGAGTTGTGTTAATGAATGTTAATGGAAAAAAAGTGACTCAGTGACAAGCTGGATGACATGGTGTTTTTTATGGTGTTTTTATATTCACCAGTCATTCAACATGATGTTGTGCAGCCTTTTGCCTGTAACAGATTGATCAGGCCCATGCATGGCTTTGTTTGACTAACTCATCCATCTGTGTGTGTGTGTGTGTGTGTGTGTGTGTGTGTGTGTGTGTGTGTGTGTGTGTGTGTGTGTGTGTGTGTGTGTGTGTGTTCAGAGTGGTTGCATCACTGCCAGTATACACTTCTCTCACTATGGAGATTCTGTTATTTCCAGCTGTGCCGCTGCTGTTCTTATCTGATTCCCAGCTGATAAGATATGTTTCTGTTAGTGAGAAGCGGGGAGAGAAACATTTCAGTTGGCTGTCAGGCATTGATTGGTTAGCTGGAACGACTCTGCACTGTGTTTTATTGCCGTGGGCACTGTTCCCAGAGACCATACGTGTGTGTGTGTGTGTGTGTGTGTGTGTGTGCGTGCGTGTGTGTGCACCTCTGTCGTGTGTGTTTTTGTATGGGCATGTGTGTGTGCCATGCTGGAGATATCAAAGCAAGCAGTTTTATTCTGGACCTTCCTGCCGGCTTTACTGTAGTTTACTCTCTTTCCTTTAAAGGAAAACTCTCACGTCATTACTGAGGCTATTCAGCAGTTTTATACTTGTTACCTGTATTTCTGACTGTTTATAAATGTTCAAAAAACGCAAATGCGCAGTGTTCATTGCAAAAATGCTACACTGGCATGATAGTGCCCAGTAACAGTAAACCACTGTTATAATGTTTTGTCTGACAAATGTACAAGCACAATTTTGCATGTACCATAGACTGTATAATAAAGTGTCTGTGAGATGATCCGCAGGTTTCTTAAGAGCTGTTGTGAAGCCATCTTGGCGGGGCCTCACTCCACTAACTCTTGGTGAATCCATAAATGAGTTAAGAGGTGGAATGTGAGTGGAGCCTAGCGGCCAGCCATCTGTGACAGTACCCACCTGTCACCCAACGTTGGCACACCCTTAATAATGCAGGAGATTTTACTATGGAAGACTATGGCTCAGAGTTGGAGCCAGCCTCAAGTGGGCATTTGAGGAACTGCAGTTTTTGGCATTTCTGCGTTGGCTTCATTTTTCAGCCCTGGACGTTGCTGCTTGGTTCAGACCAGGTGGCTGACATTAGAAACAAACCTATGCTAATGTTTTGACATGTATATAAGCTCAAAAAAATGACATTCTTTGACACTGTTGGCTGTATCTGCATGTTTTGTTAGACACTCACTAGTCTTTTACAGCTTATCTTTGAAAAAGCCTGTTTTGTGTTGTGGTGGCACATAAATTAAGAATTCTTTTGTGCAGCTGTCAGCAGTAGCATCAGAAATATGCAGCCCATGGTTAAGTTAACTACACCATAATGGGTTTGGTTCTGTTGATTACAGCAGCATGTTCCATTTTTGGCAAAGTCATCCCAGCTAGTTTGTTTGCTGCTGGCTGTCAGTTTTTATTTTTCTGGTTAGCATTGCTAGTGGCCAAGTACTGCTGTTGATTTTCTGTCGACTGAGTCTTCATTTTGGCTCCCCCTTGGTCTGTATCTGGCATAAATAATGATCTTTCTCCTGTTGTTACTTTCAGTTTGTCTTAGGAGGGAGTATAAAATGTCAGTCTTGCACACATTCAGCAGTCTGTCCGCACTGGCTTCCACAACAGAATTTGATAATAGATCATCCACACTAACATTGTTAGCAACAATCAGCTGAATATTTTCTCTAAAATCTCTCTAAATTGAGTTTTATGTTAGCACAATTGGAAGAGACAATGCCACACTTGTTGTGGGTAGTAGAAACTTTTTTTCATCTACTGACTCTCCCCAAAAAGATAATGGTTAAAATCATGTTTTCCTTTAAAGGTAGAATATGCAGGATTGTTGTAAACACTCTGGTATGCTTGTGCTATATAAATGAAGTTTATTGTTATTGTTGTTGTTGTTGTTGTTGTTACGTTGTAAAACACAAATAAACTTGTCCCCAGCTCTGCACATAGGCACATGTATGTGTGTATATCTCTTCCTGCACCTCTCACAGAGAGAGAGCAGAGGAATGGGACAGAGACAGTGATGTAATCACTGGTCACTATATTTTTATAGAGTCCTGACTGGCTGTATTGGCAAGGGTCTACACGCCACTGCCAAACAGGCTGCAGCCCAGAAATGTCCCGAACACAGCAAAGTAATGAGAAAATAAGGAAATACAAGCAGAGGGCAGGGGCTCTGCAGATACGGCCACCGCCACAGTCCTCTAATGGGTTGTAAGTGATGATTGGCAGGGGTTATTTATTATATAAATAAATATAAATATATAATATATATAAAATACATCTTTAAGTTCCAAGTACCAAACACTCATGTCAGTGCAAGAATCATTTCCTGATAAGAAACTAAGAATTATTATCTGCTCTGTAGCTTTTATGCTTCTCAACCAGCTGTGTAGCCTGGCTAACTCTGTACCACCAATCTCTCCCATGCTTGGACACACATTAGCACCAGTCAGTCCACTCTCCCACGTCTTACTCCTCGCCTCAGCCAGGTCCTCAGGCAGCCATACATCTCTCTTCCTGTCAGCAGCTAATTGGTTGGCCCTCAGGGCATCCTGTGTCACACCACACCACCATTCATTGGCTCATATGCGCTCTGCCATGGATGTCATCTGTCAGTGGCTCTGACAGATCCAAACTCATATCATGTTTTTTACCCTATAAAAGAATAAGTCTTTCATTTGGATGATGTATAACCAAAAAAAATATGTTTTAAACACCATTTTTTCCCCCTATTTGCAAATCCAAACTGTGACGATGTTGAAAATAACATAATCATCATAATACATGCTTGCATGCGTTATTATAGATAATTAATTCCAAGTAAGAATGGTTAACATTAGCAGCAGGCTGTACTTCACATCCCTCCATTAAAGGCTATGGAGAAAAGGAAGCCTCAGGTGTGTGTTGATAGCTTGTGATTTTCCCTTTGTGCCTTCATCTGTTCTGCCGTATCAGGTGTCCATTTTGGAGCAACAAGCTGTGCACAGGTGGGAGGAAGAAAAAATCACCAGCACAACATAAATATTATTCAGAGTTTCTGGGAAGCATTTCTCTCATGTCGATGGAATTGCTCTCTTGAATCTTTGCCAGCACGCTGTTTCCCCACCACCACCACCTCCAACCTCCTCTCCTCCCTCTTTTCCTCTGCTCCCCCTCCACCTCAGAACAAGTCTTAATTTGTCGGGAATATTACTGCCCTGCGCCGTCATTCGCCGGGCCGCGATTTGATTTGCTCATGGGAGATGTGCCGGTGCTCAAACCTCTCCTTAGTTTTGGCTTGTTTAAACACACGCACACTCCACGCTGCCCTTGGCATTCAAAACTGTCAGATGGAATTCTTCAGCAAGTGCATTAACTCTCGTTCTAGTTTTCACAGCGCCGGGGAGCTGGAAAGGTTGGGATGAGTGATTGCTAGTCGCTAGAGGCAGAACACTCCTCATAGTTACACAGCATAGAGCTTAAAGTGACACGTGCTCATGCTACAGGATGCACACACACTGCACGGCCTCCAGCACGCCCTAATCTGTGACAAATTTAGGTTTTGAGGAACTGCACTGAGCACAGGGGGAGTTATGCTTTCTATGTTATCGGTTTAGGTTTGGATAGGCATATGATTTGTGTGAAGTGTGCCTCAGGGGAGTGTAAAGACAGGTGTGTGTGTGTATGAGTGTGTGTGTGTGTATTTGAACTGAGACAGCATATCTGGGTCTGTTTTCTGTTAGAGGGAGAGCAGGCCTTGGCTTCCACTAACCAGCACTATACAACCACCAAGAGAGAAGTAATACAACCTTCTCTCTCTCTCTCTCTCTCTCTGGCACTCTCAGTCCACCCCCACCCCCCTTCGTCCCCTCTGTTCTCCCTCTGTCTCTCCCTCAGGCCTCTCTTATGAAGTGAGAGGCCAAACACAGGCCCGGAGTGCCGGATCAGGCTCCTTCTATCGATTGACTTTATTTATGTGTTTGTTTATTTATTTAAAAGGCCCTGAACCCCTCTGTCCCTGAGGGGTGCTTAGGTGCCACACACACACACACACACACCTACACACACATACACATACACATACACGTACGCACACACTCCTGCTCTCTGTCTCTCCTCCTAGACTGTACTCATACAGATTTCTCCTGTGCTCCTATGTTTAGCCAGGGGTTTTTGCAGCGTCACGGCTGGGTTTAACATGTGTCGTCACTGCACTAATAGGTGTTACATTAGCTCATATGTGCACGTACAGCTTGTGTCCAGTGTTTAGAAACATAACATAGTGCTGCACGTTATATGGAAATAATTAACCGCCCAAATGTGGTTAAAACAAGGACAATATTGGGAATTTTAGCAGAATAGTTCACCCTAAGTTACAGTAATGCAATATTATAATTTATTAACTTTAAGTGGAATTGTATTATGATGATAAGATCATATAATATTGTATTGTTTGACAATATTTTTGTCCAGATTACATGAAGACAGTTATGATTAAAGATAGAATATGCAGGATTGTTCATAAATGGCCCCTCTCTCCTGGCTAAACAACTGAAAGCACTGAATCAGAAAAATAAAACATTATTTTCTGATTGTTTCACAGTGGTTACCTTCTAAATCACAAATAAATATACCGTGTGAATACAGGTGAAGCAAACCTTAGTATGCCTGTGTTTGTATGTGTGTGTAGCTCTCTCTGCAGCTCTCACAGATAGAGAGGAAAGAAATGGAGACAGCAATGAGTTCTGATTGGCTGTGTCGGCTGGAGGCTACACGCCATTGCCAAACAGACTTAGGCCTAGAAATGTCCCGAACACAGCAAAATCATGAGAAAATCATGAAATTCAAGCAGAGAGCAGGGACTCTACAGACACAGCCACCATTACACACCTCTAGTGGGTCGTAAGTGATGATTGTCAGGGATTATTTTCACATGATTATCATGTGCATTGCTTTTTAGGGAAACCCAGCATGAGTTTTTGAAGGGCATGTCTGGTGATTTATTGATCAAAAAAAATATTTTTTTATTTTCCCTAACAAAAAAATGTTAAACCATGTAAATGAAAGTTACAAACAAAACATGTAAATGGAAATGTGAAAAAATGATTTAAAAAATACAGCACAATACAATAAGGGCAGATTCTATTCTAATTTACAAATGCAAATATAACACAATTGCTTACATGGTCTTTGCCTACCTGTAATTTTAGATTTCATGATATATGCATGTTGGAAGCCTTGAATCAGATTAGAATATTAGAATAACATTAAGACTAATAATATAACAATTAGAATAACAGCATTTAATATAAAAATAAAATTAAAATTAAAAAAACACGTTAAAATCGTTTGCAGTGAAATACAGTTTTGCATTCAAACTATAGAGTGACATATTTAACAGACATGAATGTTGAAAATGACACCTTTGTGACTCTGGTTCATTTTTGAAAAAAGTACGACTGACATCAACATCAGTAAAGTGTGATGTTTTGTTTTTTATATGTGTATTATGTGTCTCTATATTTTTGGTCTAATTCATAATGTATAAGCTCACAACATTTTTTAAAATGTTTATTTTGATTTGACATATTGTGATATACATCAGTATAAAAAAGATTAATGAAAAAGATTCTCAAAAAGAGATTTATTTCCTCTCCTGGCCTGAGCTGGTATTCAATAACAGCCCAGCTGGAGTTATTTTAGGGAAATAATTGCTGCCCCCCACTCACCGTTTACACAGAGCTCAGGGTATTGCAACATGTGTCCTTATCGCATATCTGTCATACTTCATTAGAGTATCACTAACCAGCAACACGCCTGTGTGTGTTTGTTTGTATGTGCTTGTCTGGTATGTACTCAGCTGTGCAGTTTTAAGTGATTGTTTTTGAATTTTTGTTTGCACTGTGCTCCTGCCTGTTTTGCCTCCATATTTGGATCCAGATTGTCCTTCAAACTGACAGACAAACAGGTCTGTCTGCTTCCTGCTCAGTGACTCTCTAAGACTGAGGTTGAGCTGAGGTTGAACACTTGGCACGGAAACACTCAGAGGTGTCCAAGGCCACCTGTCTCTCTGCCATGATTAATGACATAATCAACTTTCGACATATTAAAATCTGATCTATGTCTGTTTGTTATCAGCGTGTCACCACAGTCGGTTCCCTGTCATACTTTTGTGACACGCAGCAGATGGAATGTGGGTGTATCTACATGTTTGTGTGTGCGAGTACTTGTATGACTTTGGCAAGTGAATGCGGCTTGCAGCCCTGTTGCATTAACAGGTAATAAATGTGGACTTAGACTCAGGGCTTTGCTCTGCCTGGCCAGTCTGTATGATTTTTTTTTTAATGTGTGTGTGTGTGTGTTTTGGTCTTCACATGGCCGATAGTGATTCCTCACTTTGAATAAAGCTGCTGTTGATCGTTTCACCATCTGAGTCCCATCTGCTTTCTCTTAAACGTCCCTCCCCTCCCCTCTTTCCTCCCAGCTCTTCCACCTTACCCTAACTCTACCATAAAAAAAAATAAAATCTGTATAAATCAGTACTGGACACAAAAACACACAAACAAAGTTCAGGTGTACAGGATGACCTTTTAGTGACTCACCATTTCTTAACACAGTGACTTAAACATGTCAAAGCAGCCATTGTGGATTTTATTTTGCATATAAATTGAATTTGAGAGAGTACACATGGTCTCATTCGAAATGGTACATTTGGTAAATTCCAAATCCTCGGGTTTAGGAGGTTTTGCCAAATGGATTTGGAATGGTCATCCAGTATCAAATACTAACAGAGGATCCAGAAGACTTCTCTGGCTCATGAATCATTTGCTCTTTTGCTCATTTGCTCCACATCTGGTGGCAAGAACAGAGCAGAGTGAGTTGCAAGTGTGCAAGTTGTTGGGTTCCAGATTGCACCACAGTGTCGTGACTGAGTGTGAAAAGTGGCTTTCTGAGTACTGTTATTTGTGACTGGGATTTCATAATATAACAGTAAAATACGGGAGGGCGTCCATATTGTGCCTGTAATGACAGTAAACAATGGCAATTTAAGTGTATTTTATCTTTTCAAACCCTGTTAATGCAAGTTGTAACACCAGTGTTTTCAGCACGGTGAGAGCCTTTACATGTGGGTAGAAATCTAAAGTTTCCACAAGAGCAGCATCTAAACCAAGATAAGCATTATCAGCACAGTGGCAGTGTGAATAATCAGATCGCAGCTGTTGTTGTTCATGTCACATGAAGAATTACAACAAATTTGAATCAAACTATGATCAACCTTCTTTTTTTTATTTACCTCGACTTTTAAACATAAGCTGTGCAGAAATCTAACCATGGATGGCAAAATTGGTCTCTTAGTAAATCCACCATTTAAATCCAGACTAACATATCTTAACAGCCATTGGATGGATTCACATGAAATTGGATATGGTCATCCTTTGTGCCCAGATGATGATTCCTAAGACTACGATGATTCGCTAACTCCTTTGTGGTTTAAATTTCTCACCACCTTTTTTGAAGAATTGCCATTAAATTTTGTCCATTCATTCATGATCCCCAGAGAATGAATTGTAAAATCTTAAGTTTCTGAACAAATACCTGCAAAACTAATGTCATTCTCATCAGCCTCAACTAAATTTTGTGTTTGTGCTAATCAGCATGCTTTTCTTTTTTGGGGGGAAAATGTTGCAGATTATACCTTTAAGCTTTGTTTTGTGTGAGACTGTTGCAGATGGTGCGCAAGCTATGAGCATGCACAGAGGTGATTACGCGAAGCACGTTGTTAAATGCATGATTCCTCTGAAACACTGGGGGCGTACAAACAAAATATTCTTTGAAAAATCAGTAATTAACCAAGCTTTACCAGAAGAATGTCATTATCCATTATGGATAGATGCCCTGCCTGGCAACAGTAGTAAACACTGGCATACCACCGGATGTTGCATTTGTCGACTGTAATTACTGTTCAATTCATTTCTCTGTCCCTGTGGTCTCTCTAAGAATGGTCAAAAAGGTGTCTGTAGAAGCCAGTCTACTTCAGAGACATCCGTGTTGAAATGAAAAGCTCAGTGCAGGCTGTGGGCGCCTGGTTAGAACAATTCAGACCGTGCATGACCGTGTGCTGCAACAACTTGGAGAGTCTTCGTGCTCAGTGAGAAAGCCGTGATTACATAATTTTTGCTGCATAAATCAGGCTTTAAACAGCATTCAGACTGTCTTGAGCACTCCATTGCATTCAAATGCGGTCAGTCTGCCGGCGACGTGGTGGGTGCCAACATAGAGAGCTCCAGCAAAACAACTCAGGATTGTCCAGAAAAAAAATGCTGAATCAGGTCAACTGTTGCTGCAATTTGATTTAATCTGACAGGGCATTGCATCGGCTAGTCAACTACATGTAAACACAGGTACCTGGTAGATTAATTTTTAATGTGAATGCTGCAGTTCTACAGTTTACCTTGCCACCCCTGTCCCGTTTCAATGCAAGGCTGTTTTCCAGTCTGAATCCCCACTTTATTTCCTCTGTTTTTGGTCAGTCAGTTGTAGACATGATTTGCTCTGTATAACTAGAGAGAGTTTTCTGGGATCATAATGTCGAGTTTAAGGAGTGTGTATCAGCAGTTTAGAGTGGACGTTAAACAACTGACCAGATGTTTGTTTAAAATGTCTTGTTGTTGCTGATTTTAATATCTACCAGCCAACCAGTACTTTTAGCCATGGTATAAAAGTCTCTAGTGCACTGTTAATGTTAAATGGATTGTACAACCTACCTTTATATCATCTTAATGGTACTAGATTATGCTAAACATCTGCTAACATGCTGAGATAAATTGTCATATTTTGTTGGAAAGCATCTAAATTTTGGTTTCCAGTGAAGTTGGTTTTGGAGAGCAGCTCCACAGTAGCATCAGGTAGATGTTTTAAAGTACGAGAACTGCAAACATTAAGGGATGAGGTACGTTTTTGGAAACAAATCTGTTGGAAACGATGAATAATGTCTCATCTGTTGCTTTGACCATCTTTACATTTGTCTGCTTGTCTTTCCGTCTTAATATCCGTCTTCCTTAGTCTTTCTCTCTCCCCCTAAATACTCATCAGTATGCAGAGGCTGCAGTATGACCTATTAAAAGTCATTTGTCAAATTGCAGCCAACTGGCTTGCCTGCAATCAGGCTCAATGTGAATATATTTTGACATGTGTTTTTCCTGCCCTCTGCTGAGTGCCTAAGGACCTGTGACAGCCCAAAGCCTCTCTGAATACTAATAAAGTTAGCGCTAATACAGTTGGCAAGGACGCATACACACACACACACACACACAAACTGGAGCACTGTCAGCGGAGTGACACAGCAGACGCAATCTCCATATTCCTATAATATAGTACCTGACAGTCACAGCAAGTGGCACTGTCACCTTTGATCACTGACAAAATGTGTCAGCCAGCAAACATTAAATGCCGCTCTTCAGACACACATACACGCTCACACACGCATACACGCACACGAGTGGAAATATGATTAAGCATGCAGACATATTCATACAAAAATGCATGACACACACATGCAGATAGCAGGTCCGTGTGAGAACCGGTCATGTGTTTCCCAGCAGTGGAATCCTGTCCCTGGAGACCAGCTGGATGACACAGATGTTTGTGGGCTTTGGGAGCAGATGCCGTGAGCTGCTGGAGCACAGTTTTTACTCTGTGGCCAAATTGCAGAGCTATACTTTGGCACGGTATTTATGAAAAAAAAAAAAAAAGGATATACAGTGATGAATATAGCTCTTACCTCAGAGGTGACCACTTGCAATCCTTGCAGTTTGGAGTGAAGCAAAAGATCACCAGAGATGAGTGGACTGCAGAGAAGTAATAATTTGATGGAAGTTTGATGCAGACAGTGAAGATGAAGATGCAGTTTGACAGACAGATCTATTAGCGTGCCCGAAGTTCGAGGAAGCAAGTCATTGTTTTATTGATTTGTAGGTCCCAAGTCGAGTTTCAAGGCTTAAACTTTTAGTTATGAGTCCTAAACAAGTCATAATGCGCTTTCTACCAAATGTAATGCCATTTTTACAATAGAGCCTCTTCTTACTGTTCTTTGAGTAACTTCAAATGCTGAACAAAGTTTGAAGTTGTTGTATCTCAGTCTATATTTCTTTTAGCCAGCAAGTCTGCAGTTTGTTTTTTATTGCCCAACGTACTGTTTTGTAAACAAACCAAATTATCTTTGGTATAATTTTTTCCCAGCTGGAGATTAGGGACATTAGTTCCTCTGTTTCTCTCCTGCGACTTGTTTAGATGCCGTTGGATTGGTTAAAACAAAGTGGATCTTGGGTGTCAACTTGCTTGGAATTAATATTGTTAACGTTGGTTGATTCAGGAAATGAAGGGAAATGAATTGATTTGTGGCAAACTTTAAATAACATTCTTTTTAAAGTCTGTGTAAACCAAAAAGGGAGTTTTTGTTCTAAATCCACTACACATGTCAGAAGATTGTTGCTAAAAACATGGAATTCTTGAGTTTGACGGCTAAACTACAAATTGAGTTGCAAGTCTTTTTGGATTTTCTAAAGTCCTCCAGTTTGTGACTTGATTGTCACTCGAGTCCAAGTCTTGTGGCTTGAGGCCACACATCTGCTAGAAACAGAGGCCCAGACATTTATGTGAACAAAGGATTTTTTTAATCACTTCAGAAAAGCTTTAGTCCAGACTGAAATAGGTTAAAAGTTAGTACTTCATCTAGGGTTGGATGAGAGAAGAGGGGAAAAAAGTAAGGCTGCAGCTAATGATTCTTTTCCTTATCGGTTGATTTGCTGATTATTTTTAAATAATCAATCATTTGTGCTATAAAATGTCAGCAAATAGTTTAAAATGCCCATTACAGTGTCCCAGAACCAAGCCCAAAATGACAACGTCAAACTGATTACATTCCATAACCTTGATAATTGTACCTCACTACAATTTAAGCCATAAAAAGCAAAAACAAAAAAGCAGGCAGTCCTCACAGTTTAGAAGATGAAACCAGAGACAGTTTGATAATTTTGTTTGAATAATGGCTTTAGTTGGTAATCCATCCAACAGATGTCAAGACATTTCAGTCTGAGCCAGAAATGTCAACCTGCAGGTGCTGCTAGAGGAAAAGTGACTGGATCTCCAAAACAGTAGAATTCATCCTCTGGGGACTACGGATGCCTGTACAAAATTTCATCCAGTAGTTGTTGAGATATCCACAGTGGTGGACTGACTGACCTTGACCTTGCTAACCTCAGAGCTACGCCACTGGCATGGCTGAACAAAACCATTACCTCCACATTTATGCAATTGTAAACCTCTAGAAATTGTTACTTATGCCTCTGTTACTTGAATTTGTGTGTTTTATGTCAAAATGTTTATGTCAAGTGACAGGTCATGTTCGCAGACCTCAACAACGTGTTAAATGCGCTGGGTGTGTTCATGTCCCTGGTTGTTATTATGATTCGGTTGCTGCTCATGTGGCCATGCAAGTGTACTGATTGGCTCAAGCTGGAGTTTGAATGAGCTAGTAAAGTTTTGGCAGGCAGAGGAAAACCTCAGTCGTTTTCAATGGACATAAACGTCAGTGCTGCTCAGCCTTCGGGGTAGTGTTTTCCTCTGCTAAATGATCATTTAAATAACAGCTTTAGTCTGTGTGAAATGACACACTGGAACAAGATAAAAACATCCTCTCTATTATTTGCCCTCCAAGTTTGATGATATAATTGAGGGATCCTGATTGTTTATGTCCTGGTGACGCTGACAGACATCTCTTTTCCATCCTTTTTACTGAGGTTTATAAAGTACCGTCTGTTTTTTCGAGTTAACATAATGACCCTGGCTTGAGGGGCTGTTGTGCACGCACACGCATGCACGCACACACACACACACACACACACACACACACACACACACACACACAGAGAGACACTGCAAGTTTTGGCTTGGTTTCATGGAACTGAATAGCCCATGGTAGCTGAGGCATTATACAAGGCAGGGTGATGAGACAGAGTCAGCAGTTAGCAGCATGGAGCAGTGTGCATTTTATGCTGCCTGGCTGCCTCCATGCTAGCCTAGCGTAGCACAGGCCCTGCCTGTCTGCATGGCTGTGTGCTAGTCTACCATGACATAGCTCAGGTTGAAATGTGCCCTCAACACTTATAGCAGACCTCTTTGTAACTCTAGAATATCAAAACCATGCAGTTCACCCTCTGGCCCAATGGTTAGAGAAAATGTCCCCTGTTGACTTTAAGTTCAGCACCTGCAGCCAGTTACAACCAGGTGGCCCCTAACAGTGTCCTTAAGCAATATACTGAACCCCTAACTCACTCAGTCACAAGCTGCACAGGATAATAGTATAACTTCGTGATGCATGTTTTTTAACTGAAAGCTTAGTGATGATTTGCTCACTGTTTGATAACTTACATATTGATTTAATTAGATATATTTTCATGGTTAAAAGTCACAACATATGATTTTTTATTGGTAGTTAGTTAATCCTAAAATTGAAATGAAATGCCCTGTGCTTTAGTGTTGTTCAAATAATGTTCTTGTATGTAAAAATGTGTGTTATCCATTGGGGTTGGGTGATATGTTAAAATCCTCCCAACCTCCCAAGTCTCAGCTGTGAGAGTTTCTATGTCACATACACTGTGTAAATTTGCTGCGTTTAACAAACAAAACAGACTCACAAAGTTTCAAAAAAGGAAACATTCTTACATCTATTTATCTTATATGACAGAAAGCTTCTCTCTTTTACCAAACTAAGACAAGCTTAATTGTAAAACACACTTAATTCAAACTTGACAGAAAAACAATGTAAAACTCACTAGAACTGTCTTTATTAATCTCTCCACAGTTCCAACAATCACTCCCCCAAAAAACCTTACATCTAGACCCAAGTTTTAAAAAAAGTCATCCATTTTGGATCATTTTCAAACAAAAAATAACAACTGTTGAAACAAAGTGTTGTCTAATGCCACAGCTGGTGGACTTGTGCATCTGGAAACCAAAATCATTGCAAAACAAAGTATTGAATTCCTGTGTTCTGTCAGCACAACTTGAAACGCAAAAGTTCAACAGGTCAAATCACAAACACCTGAGCTAAAACGCCTAAGGCAAAACACTTCAATAACTGATTAACAAACACCCCTGTAATGAAACAAACAGCCTATCTCAAGATCAAGAATAACAAATTAGAAAATACCGGGACGATGTAAAATAGTTTTTTCTGCATCACAGTTTGGCGTGAGTGTTTATTCGACTTTAAGGCGCTATCACAATGATCCAATTGAATATTTACTGTAATACATAATTCCTTAAGAACTGCGTGATTATATCTCAGATGCTGTGGAGAGATTAGCTGTTTTGCCTGAGGAGTCAAACAAAAATGTTTCATTTCAGTTCCCACAGTGTCTGATTCTGTATCTGTGCATGAGATTGCCTCATCGTAATGACGTGGTTGAACTGTTGGCTACTTGTAGGCTTACTTTACATTTCTGGTATGTTGTCTGAGGGTTTGTCTTTTGTCTGTTATAAATACACGAAGGGTTAAAAATAGTTCATTGAATTTTCTCATCAATGTTAGATTTTTCTAACATTTCAAAATAAAAGCAGCTCTGAGGGGTGTGGCTTGCATAAAACTTCTTATCAGGTCATAGAGAGATGAACCCCGACTGGATACATTTCTGAAAAGATTTTTGTCCACTTTTGGTATCGGATCTCTGGGTTAAAGTCTTCTTTCTTCACTAAAAACAAAAATCCTGATTCTAAAAAAGTTGGAATGCCGTGTACAATGTAAATAAAGAGAGTACAGTCATTTACAGGTAAACAGAGATAGAGATAAAGTACCCCTTTGTGCGCAGATTATGCACCATGTGGAACTGAACATGCCCTAAATGCATTTACAGGATGCACTTTAGATCACATGCGAGAGGGTTCATGGTCTTTATAGTATTTTCCATTGAGTATATGTCAAACAGTATTGGCAAATTATCACATTGTGTTTTATTGATGTTTTATACAGATCGAATTTTTTGGAATTGGGGTCGTCCAGGGACAGGAAGGATATGAGCAAAGTTCTGTGTCTAAGTTGCAATTATGATGCACAAGTCTATCTCCAGGGTTACCCCACGTCTAAAACAAAAGCAAAAGCACAGACAACCTGCTCCCCTGGGCTGTTTTCAGAAATCTTGTTTGTTATTTTAGTACAAGTCAGAGCATTGACACAAGGATTGCAGTTGTGGTGAAAAATCATTCCACAGCGGGCAACACATTGCAGGCATCGCTCAGCTCGATAGATAATGAAAAGACTTGAGGTTGGTTTGTGATTGGGATGTTCATGGTGTGATGATACACTGGTCTAAGAAAGGAAAGAGGACAATGGGAGAGACGGATTATTTGTCCAGTCCCCTTTCTTCATCACTTCTCTCTCTGTCTCTACCTGTCTTCATTTCTCATTTAGCTGAGAGATTTATCAGTCTGTCGTCTCCTTCTATCACTACACCAACATCAGGTTAAAGTGTTGCTTTGGTACGTTGGAGCTCGTTGACATGAGATGTGAAGAAACAATTTTAAAACTGGAAAAAATAACACAGCAGTGATTAGCTCACATATCTTCCACCCTGTACATTTGACTTTATAACTCAAATAAACAAACACACACACTTGGATTCTGGCAAATGGCACATCTACTCAGGTTCATACATGTTTCAAGAGTGTGTGTGTGTGTGTGTGTGTGTGTGTGTGTGTGTGTGTGTGTGTGTGTGTGTGTGTGTGTGTGCGCGCCATGGCCTCCCCTTAAATAAAAATAGCTTATCAATTTTAATCAGACTGCATGTGGTTTTCAGATGTTCCATTTCTGCCAGGCAAAACACACACACACACACACACACACACACACACACACACACACACACACACACACACACACACACACACACACACTGCAAGCGCAGTGTGCCAGGGGTGTCAAACCAAGTCATAAATCACTGGTGGACCCGTCTTTCCAGATCCTCTGCAGATCCCATCTGTCCTTCTCTTTCTCTCTCTCTACACTTGTTGTATTGGTTCAAAGGTCCTTCAGGTACTTTTATGCATATTAGATTTTTTAATTTTTTTGATTATTACTTTGAAATTAGGACTTTTCCTTCAGCAGTATGTTTCAGCTACATTTCAAGATGATTTTAAATAAGGTTGCGCAATTAATCTTAACATTATCGAAATCATAATATGAAACAATGCACAATATCGCAGTACCTGCAAGTTTTTGATAAATGATTTCGGAAAAATGTGTGACAAAACAGCATTATAATTAAGTACTGTAGTGCTAAAAATGTGTCCTGGCTTACAAATCTTGTTCTCTGGATGTAAGAAAACAAATATGATCACCACTAATCATGAATCATATTGCAGTGCAGCCCTGTTTTAAAATAACACTTTGATAAATGTTGTGAAACTTACTTAAAGATGTTAAGGAACTGTTTTTCAAAAAATTTATCTATTGCAGTACTACGAAGATTAAAATTGCCTAATTATGAGGAAAAGAGTTGATTTACGATTTCTGTTTTTCATTCGAAACAATTCCATATACGTGTGTATGTCTTAAAGATTAAATTAAAAATCTGTTCTATACTCTATCTGCACTGTATTTATACAATTTAAGTCTTTTTAAAATTGTGTAAGCAAATTTGCACAAGTCCTCTAAAAGTTCCCAAGTATGAAATGAGTCAGCACACAGTTTTTTTTTACTTTTGCTTCCAGTTTACTGTTTAATTTACTGTATGTACGCATACAGTACCACTCCAAAATATATCCTGTCTCCCTCCTTCTCTTCCTGGTCTGCAAAAAAGCAGAACTCACTGGGGTGGTAATAAAAGACAGGTGCACTTTTATTCCTTTTTAAAGCTCATCTCTCCACTGTTGGAAAACAGAGGTGTACTCTCTCTTCATCGTATAACATTCCTCTTCAAGATCTACGTCAGGTTAAGTGTTCATATCATCTCAAAAGGACTGAGAGAATTTGCTTCTGTCTGCCCAGATAGTTAGAAGAAGTTACTAGAGATGCATAAACTAACATTTTCTGATTAACTCCTAATGTACAGTAGACTAAGACATGTTGGACATGTTTTTTATTTGTCATAATTACATTTAAAACAGCTGGACATCAGCTCTTTTGTCAGTTCATTTCAGAAATTTGCTAAGCTCAGTGAATTTACGCTTGTTTCAACAGCTTTATGTCTTTACTTTAGTTTTTAAAATGGCCTTTAATGAAACTCCAGGCCATAATGAAGATATTAAGACATTTTATACTCCAGATGCAGATGCAGCAGATAGCCTTTTAGTTAATCTACTTCAGACTGAGTGTTTATATGAAGTAAGTTCATTTGGACTAAGTGTTTAATAAGCTCATTAAGTGGGGTAAACACACTCTGTGTATTGTCTTTGTGCTCCGGCTGACTCAGTTGGATCGGTGCAGCTTTTACCGACGTGCTCACGTAGTCTGATGGAACATGTTGGAGGAGGCGGCACAGATGCATGAATGATCCCCTTGTTTCTGTGATCAAAGACTGATGACACAAGGCAGTGTCACTTTATTTATTTCTCTCTTTGGTTTTGTTTTTGTTCCCTCTCTTCCTTCCTGTCCTACTCTGCCATTCCTGCAGCGCAAGATGACAGGATACATGTGTGTGTTTGAGTGTGTGTGAATGTGTGTGTGTCTGCAATGTGTCTCTCAAATTGAATAAGAGATACAGGCTTGTGTGAATTAGTGTTGTTGTTTTTCTTTCTGTATGTGTCTGTTTATATAAAGTATGCCCATTTTCCCAGGATGGTGAGGGCATCAAATCCACCCTACTCTGCCTCTGATTGGCTTACCCTGACATTCTTACTTTAACCCTTCCCAATCGCACTCCTCTTGCCTACCTAGGTAAAAAAAAAAAAAGGAGTATACTGTAGTGTATTAGAAATATAATTTCAGGGCACAAAAGTTGTTCCAAGAATACTTGTACTTTTTTGCTTAATTTAAAGTGTATTTTTAAAAAGTTTACTTCAAAATAATGCTAGGTTCAACTTCATTGTACTAAAAACTAGTATACTAATTCTGCAGTACTTAAAGTAGTATTTTTGTGTACATGCAAGAGGTGTACTTAATTGTAAGTGTATTGTAAATTGCTCATTTGTATACTTTTAAAAAGTATACTAAATTGCAAATAGTTATAGTGATAATTTAGGAAGCATTTGTATGCTTTATGAAAGTATATATGAATTTCACTTCATTAGAAGTGTATTTAACTATGCTTACAAAAAGTGTACTTTAATGAGTGTATTTAAAGCTGTATTTTGAAAAAGTAGCACAAACAAAGTAAAGTGTACTAAGTATACTCCAACTTGTATAAATGCACTTAAAATTGTGCCTTTCTGCAATTAATTTCAACTACAATATACTTTGTACAAAGTTAGTTGTTCCAAAATAGCAAACTTAAATTTAGATAATCATTTGAACACATTTGAAGTATACTGATGATTAGTCTCACTCCAAGTACACTCAAGTATTCTAAAACTTCATATACTTAGCATATACATATACTGTGTATGCAGTATAATTATGTACTTTTCACCAGGATAAACTTACACATAATCTGCCCAATTCAAACAACCCAAACCAGTGAACGCAACAAGCGCTAGCCAATGAGAGTCAGAGGCGGGTCATGACTTTGCCATCCTGGGAAAAAAATATTGCTTCCTGCGCATGTGTCTGCCTGCCGCTGTGTGTGTGTGTGTGTGTGTGGTCTGACTGTGTGTTATTTGCCCCCTTGCCTTGGCACCGCCATTGATTTCCTCCCGCTGTAACTTCCTGCCTAAGGCGATTTAGCGTTTCCAGTGGCAACACTCACACTCCAACCATCACTTTAACGCCCTCCCTCCATCCCTTTATTCGTCTTTCCAAGTTTGCTCCATCCTTTCGTCCATCTACCCATCCATCCATCTATCCAGTCAGGACTGCCAGACCACAGCCTGTCTCATTCATTAATCATCAGCAGTGAGAAGGAACAGGGGAACAGTCAGACGAAGGAGAGGAAACAGAGAAAGGTGGCACGAATGACAAGTGCAGGAGATTGGAGGTTAAAGATGAAACCCGAACCTCCAGAAAATCAAAAACTAATGCTGATATAATCCTGACGATTAAAAAACTCTGTCTTTTTGTTTTTCAGATCCCGTTCTCGCTGGTGCAGTTTCCACTCTGGGAATATTTAAAGGTATGCATCAGATCTTTCCATAAATGTTTGCTCTAACTGACTTAATTCCCTCTCTGTCTTTATTATCCCTCTATTATATCCCCCTTCATCCCTCCACTCTGCACCATTCCCTCAGCACTGTTATTTACAGTAATTATTCTCAGTGATAAATCCGCAGTAAAGTTATGATAGTGTGCTTACGCTCTGACACATTTACAGCAGGCTCACCCTCTGCATTCCCCTGTATCATTGTGGCAGGCAAAAATGGGACTTTGCACCCCGATTTAATGGGCTGTCACGACTACCATCAAACCAGCCGCCGCTTTATCACTAGCATATCCACTCCTGTATATCTGTCTAGCTTTTTCATCTCTCTTTCTTAATATCTTTGCTCCTCTCTCTCCTTGCCTTCTCTCTCTTTTCATTGTGTGGCCCTGAACACATAAAAAGCTGCTTCTCTTTGAAAAGACGGCATTTTGTTGGAGTGACATCATGTCTCAAGGGCGCAAGAGGCGGACAGTCAAACATTCCATCAATGTTAGGAGCTAACGGCCTGAGCTAAGACGAACAATACGCTGCACAGCTGTGTGTGTGTGTGTGTGTCTGTGTGTATACTGTATATATGTGTGTGTCTGTGCGTTTGTGAGAGTTGGACTGTCGTCCACAAGTGTCTCTTTGTCCCTCAGTCAAAGGCCCTCTCTCTCCAGGCCATCTGGACACGTCCGTTGGCGTTGAGCTGAGCTGCTGGAATCTGGACCTCTCCTCTCCACTTTCTCCTCCTTGTCCTCTTCTCCGTCCATTGGCTCCCTCCTCGCAGTCGTCCCAGATGTACCCCTCTGTATTAACATGGTGCTCTGAATAGCTAATGAGCAGTTTCCGCGGTTACAATGGCAGAGACGAGCTGACTAGTCATTGGAAGGGGATAAAAAGCAACTACTTGCTACAGGTTTTTACTGCCATTCCTTCAGAGTGACCACCAAGATGTTCAGAGGCGTTCATAAACACGAATAATGTGATTTAGTTCGAAAAATGCTGGAGTGAAGGAATTTCCGAGAGTGCATGTGTGTGGCATGATCTCCCATCTGCTTTGTGGGATAGTAATGTGCTGTGTTATGGCCTTTTTCTTTTTATTTCACGCCGAGCCAGCACAGCTGTCAGTGAGAGAATCAGAAAGAGGGAAAGAGAGAAAACCAAGTAACCAACTGCTACAGGCCTGTTGGAAGAGGTGTAAGAAGACAAATCTTTTTGCAGAGTGCATTAAGTTCAACGCATCCTTGAATTTCTGGGATGGAGATCAATATTCCAGACAGGAAAAGTCAGGGAATTTTCAAATATTATAATGCAAAAATTAGTCGATGGGGATAGTTTGGCTTATTTGATGTGGGGTTGCATGACTTATCAATAGTCAGTGTATTACCTACAGTAGATGGTGGTCAGCCCCCAGCAGAGAGGAGTACCATCATGGAAGGTAAGCAATGAACTGCTGTAGACTGACTCAGCAGCAAAAGTTATTTTAGCCAAAAAGAGGTCCTCCTAAAAGAAAAAAATCAGTGTCAGTATAAGTGTGTGCTATATTTTTTAACTGCTTTACTTTGCTGTCAGACAGTGTTTTCTGACTGGAAACACTTGAGTTGATATTGATTTCTTTCTTTCTTTCTTTTTTTTTTTAGATGGACCTTTTTTAAGTGGCTAAAATATGTTTTGCTGCTGCCCCTGTCCACAGCTGTTAATTGCTCAGCTTCCATGTTGATGTCCCTCTCTGCTTCTCCCACCTGGGGACATCTACTGTAGTTAATACACTGCCTAATGATAAGTAAAAAAAAAAAAAAAAAACCCTTTTTTTTAATCTTTAGTCCTCTACAAAAAAAGACATTTAGGAACATCACCAGGGTTTTGGGAAACACTTTTCACTATTTTTGATACTTTCTGAACAGAAAAACATATTAATTATCAAGAAAATGATTGACAGGTTAAGAAATAAATTCAAATAAATGTTAGTTGCAGCACTTCATCAGACAAGTCACAGGATCTGAAATTTCATACCTTGGTCACTGCACAGAGATTTTTTATGTTTTTTCACACCAGACTTCAATATCCATGTGAATAATTCTCACTGTTCGTTTTCACATTAATTTCACAATATTGTGGTTTTCACTCAGTTGTTTTTCCCAACAGCAACTGTACAGTGATACTCACAGTTTACTCCATCTGTTCTGACCTCAAAAACAACATTAACAAAACAGGAGGGTGTAACACTTTTAGGTTATGATTGAACACCAAGTCAGAGCCACAAAAAATTCAAGCTATTTTGCGTCAAAGGCATGATGGGAACTCGTATTTAACCAATGAGACACACTCGCAGATGCTGTCTCCTCACGCATACATGCATGCAAAAAGACAATCGTATACGTGACGTCCTGACAGACTCGTGCACACAGACCTACCTCCTGTTTCCTGTGAGAAGTCGTCCAGGTGCAAACTCTGACACCAGGGTTCAGAGGTCAAAAAGTTTGTTTTCCCAGGTTTGCCCCTTATTATTTATTCATGAAACAAAGAGGAAGGGATGGAGAGACTCGGAGAGGGAGAGAGACAGAGAGGAATCCCCCAGCGAGATGCCTTTGATGTGGAAAACAAAATCTCCTTTTTAATCTGCCCTCTAATGGAATACACATGACACATCCTGAGCTCGTACACACACACTGTCTGCCAGTTCCTCTGCGCTCTGTCTCTTCCTGTGTGTTTACTTGTTTGTGTTTGCATGTGTTGTGCACTCACACGTGGTTTTCGTGATGTCCACACGTGTGCAAGATAGGAGGAGAGTGAGATAACATGCAACAGATTAAACTCGCAGGGGGGGAATGGACAAAGAAAATATTAGTAATCGCTTCATGCTGTTGCTCAATTGCTCTCCTTGAGAAGTAATCATACCTTGTAGCGCCCGAGGCAGCCCAGCTGTCCACATGCGTTTTATACAAAGACTAAGGCTGGATAGTCAGCCTCCTCAACGCTTTGCTGAAACTAGTCAGGAGGACGAAGAGTTCACTCTCAGAACAAAAACATCAGGTGGTTTCACTCAGTAGCTAGTTGCATCTGTGCAGGCAGTCCTGTGATGTGAGGGTTCTCAGACACAGAGTGCTTGTAAAGTGCATCAGACTTTGATTTTATTTTTCATATTCATTAGCTGTATACTGTTTTGAGAAATTTCTCTGAAAGTAGCCTTGATTTTTTAAGCAAATCTCTTAAGTGAAGCTTGACCCCCCCAAATTTTTTATTGTAGTGGAACTATTAATTTTTTTTTGGAATTCTTATAATTAGTGCATTTTTATTACACATTCAGTATTCTCACTGCTCAATTTGTCACACACACACAATTTGGCACACAAAGGTATCTTTCTAAACCTAAAATAAAAGTCGACCTAGAGCCAATCTTGTCACACCAATCGGAGATCTCTTCGCCTACCGATCATCTGGGGGTTTCTAAATGCAAGGTAGTTGCTTGAAAGGCGGAGTACAGCTGCTGACAAACCTACATCCCATACATACAAGGACAAGCCTTACCTCAAACGATGCTCTCCCGCGGCTTTAAAATTGGCCTCCATGCCGGCGACAACCATGGTTGGAGTTATTATCTATTTGTACGTCCATCTTTCCCATTCTCATGAACGCTTCTCAGGAACACCTTCAGGGAGTTTTGTCAAATTTGTCACAAACATCCACTTGGACTCAAGGATGAACTGATTAGTGGACAAAAATGTCAATTGTCACAATTTCATACAAATATGTAATGTGATAAAATGATGAAGTGATGACATTTCATATCCAAAAGGTCAAAGGTCAACTTCATTGTAACACCTTTTTTAAGCCTTTATTTAGGACTATAACTCAGGAACAGAAGGGGAGATTGTGACCATAGTTCACATTCGGTTGAATACTTAAGCAGTGACACTAATCTTGAGTCCCTACCTTGCTGCAACATCTATACTTGAAGCATTACAGTTCACGATTGACCTTCAGGTGATTATCTTTGCACCATGTGACAAAGCTCCCTATCAGTCCTCTGTACTCTGTAAAAATAGTTTCTAAGTGAAGACCGCATGTTTCCCACTAGAAGTTATTCATTGGAATCAAGTATCAATACTCAATACCTTTTAAATGAACTCCTTCATAGTCGTCACACTACATTTATTATATAAGTCTGATTGGACATGGATGTAAACTGCATCTTTGATGGCTGGGTGGTGGTAATTCTAGTTTCTGTGGGGTGTTGAAGTGAACAGAACAACCTGCCCAGTGGCCCCGATGTAACTTGAGTTTGAGACCCCTTGTGTATATCGTATGTTTATATGACTCTACTATTTTGTATATTTTAGTGCTTCCATACCCACATGTGAACAAATAAAATATTGTGTTGATATGTGAACATGTGCTGACTTACTGTACTTCGACATGGTGGCACGGAGACAAAATGTGTAAAGTTGAAAGATAGAGTGGGAGCGCTGCAGCGTATCCTCTTGCCTCCCTCTTGTCCCGTCCCAGTTCTTGGGAAAAAAGTAGCATGACATCACTGGGGAGAAAAGGCAACACAAAAATAGCCGAACAGCCCGGTTCCCAGCCGCGGGCCTGGACCTCAGACCGGACCAAGGTTCACAATGTGTTTTCAATGTGTCTGATATCTCCGCTAACGACAGTCTTCTCTGTCTCTTTTTGTCTCCCTCCCTCCTTCTTCTCTTTTCCTTGCTCTTTCATCATCCCCCTCTACCGACAACCCTCTCTTTTTCCCTCTCGACATTTCTCTCTCTTTCTCCCAGACTCTGTGGTCATGGAGGCAAGGTCACACGCTCTACTCTTGGCAGGCTGCAGTGTGCGGAGCTTTTGCAGGTGCAGGGGATTATTTGCTGCTTTGGGAAAAGGCGGAGAGGGAGGGAGGGGGAGAAAGAGGGGGTGGACGAAGGAAGGGAGGGATGGACGGCTGGAATCGATGGATAGACGACTGGATGGACGGGTGAATAGATGGCCAGGAGGGCGGGACAAGATTTTACCCAAAGCCGCATTCTTGTAAGATTCCACTAAGGTGAGCTCAGCCGGCGAATCACATCCTCACCTGCACAGCAGATCCAACGAGAATGGACGAAGGGAAATGAGAACAGGCATTTTTCTTAAGCATTACTTTCTAAATATCACACAATCCTCACTACAGTGAATCTACATTGTTGTGTTATTAAATGTCTTATTATCAGTCTTCTCAAGCCAGCCAGCCAATGAAAAATCATACCACAGCAGACTTTTATGGTTCTGTCTGAGCCTGGACAAGTATCAGGGGAGAAAAGACAACCAAGGGAAGAGAGAGGAGGGATGAGAGGGGGCCGGTTCCTGGGTACAGGCCCCTGCAGCTGTGCGACCTCCTGAGCGCTGGAGCCTGAAGTGGTTTAAAAGAGAGAAAGTGAGAGAGAGGCACAGGCAAGGAGTGAAAGAGGGGAAAGGGAGTGGACGAAAAACAAGACAAATAGGGGAAAGGAAAACAACCGGAGAGAATTAAATCAGATTTAAAAACTCAAGAGTTAAATAGAAATAGATAGAGGTTGCAAGCTTGAAAAATTCAGTGATAGTTCTGTGTTTGATGATTTGTTTTAAATTAAGGAGTTTCATCTCAAGGAAAAGGTCTCAAAAACCAAAGACAAAGGTCACAGCCCAGTGTCACCTTTATCAATGATAAGGACATTGTTATAAGTTCACAAATCACTGGCCGCTGTTATTTTCTTTGGAGACAAAATAACAGTATTTCCGAGACAGAAAATCTCCTGTAGGGTGTGAAAAATTTTAGTGGCTTTTTTTTTTTTAACTGAATCTCAGGCCAGGAATCAAGTAATTTTTGGGTCAAGGGCACTTTAGGGCCTTTGATAAATACAAATTTGATGGTGTATTGTAGCCATAATATAAGGCACCAAAGCCAAAACCAGTGGTGCAGTAACAGTATGTGATAATTACATTGTATGAAGACAAAACAGTACAATTAGCTGATAATTAGCCTGATCAGCCACGTCAGGAAACACTACAAACCCGTACTATTAGGCCGGAGATATACTTGCTGTTTAACCATGCGTTTGCGTTCGCGTATGCGTCGCGTTAATTTCTGAGGACGCGCACAACCATCGCTCCAAATGGACGCAGGATACGCGAGGCAGCCATGAAGCGTAGGGATGCGTAGGGGTGCGTATGCGAACGCGTAGTTTAAAGCAAGTATATCTCCGCCCTTAGACTGCAAACCATGAATCAAACCAATAAATAGTCATGAGACAACCTTATCAGATTGTGTTTCTATAAAATGCTAATATAAGCACTGTATTACCAGTTTAAATTAAACTAAAGCTTCCTACACTGTCCAGGGAAACTATTACACCCAACATCCTTTAAGAAATATCAAATATTTACAGTTCTTTACATATCATTAACATATCATATCATTTACAACCATTCACTCTCACATTCACACCATATCATATAAATTCATACGTCTAGAAACATATGTCATCTTGTCAATTCATCATCTATATAATCACAAGATAAAAAGATCCGAAACCTAAATAAATACTGCCCTTCATCCAGATTTTTTTCATGTTATTTTGTTCAGCGTGTTAGATAATCAATACACTACAATTCAAAAATGATATGAACTGCTTACTGACCAAAATAACTGATACACTAGAGAATTACAACCACCTGTCTTGACCAATCTTTCTTATTGGTTCATCAAGTCTAGTGACATCACAAGCTTTAAGGAGAGGTCTCAATAGCCAGAATAAGTTAAAACACCTGTGTGTGTGTGTGTGTGTGTGTGTGTGTGTGTGTGCAGTGCATGTTCGATGTTTGATGGTTTATTATGTATTTTGCACGTATAGTGTTTTATAACATTTTTATATGAAACTGTGTGGATGCCTTTGTTTGAGCTTTGTGATCTTGTTTATGGCTTTTTGGAAAATAACATTTTCCTGCATGAAGTTTGAAGTTGATAGAGAGGCATTGGCAGGAGAAACACATTAAAATAATATAAATCCAGGGCCATGTAACAACATAGAGTGCACCTTCAGGTTTGCAGCGCTGAGTAAAAAATGTATCACATCATCTATCTCTCCCCTCAGTCTTCATCTTTCTCGTGATGAAAAAGCAGAACCACAATAAAAATACATATTTCAGAAGAACAGTTCTGCAGGCCGGCCTGTGTTGGACGGTTACAGCTTTCAGTCCATAACTCCTGCGACGCTACAACACGCCAGACAGGACAGGACAGGAAGATTGAGGTTAGCTGCTCTAGGGGCGACGGAGAAATGGAGATGGAGGTGAAGGAGAGAAGAGATGAGGAAACAGCACCCTGAGGAGCTGAGATGTGGCCCTGCGCCACTCCACCTGGACTCAGTCCACGCTGTTCTTCCCGGAGTGGAGAAGAAATGAGAATAGAATGAGAGAAAGAGGAGACAGGAGATGTGGATGAGTGGGTGGCAAAAAGAGACATGCAGAGGACATAAAAAAAAACATAACAGACTTATGAGATAAGGAGCAGTTGTCAGACAAAGGAAGAATTAGACGTCAAACTAGGGGTGGACACCATGAACGATATAGAAAGCACAATGGTATGAATTTCGACACTCAGGAGCTTCGCTTTGTTCTTGAGAAGCTGCAGCTTTTATTCACTGACAAACTCAAAACCTGAACTGTACATCACTGTCTCTTTTTGCTACTCACTCTCTCACGCTCGCTCAACTGTTATTCACTCATTACACAACGCTACTCTGATCAGTCAGTGGTCTGTAGTGTTTGCTGGATCACTGTTTTCATTGGGACTAAGCCCATAATACTCCCAAAAAGGGTCAGAGGCATTTCTCTTTTTTATTACTTAGTCCTGTGACTTTACTCCCACGAGGCTTCGTGTTTCGTGGCTCATTTGCATTGCCTTCTCCACCAGTAGAGAGACTGACCTCTGGTGACACATGCTGTGTGTGCATTATAATACATCATCTTAAGACAGCATATTAAACATATCAGTATAATAGGAACAGGAGCGTCTACATTTTTGTTATTGAAAATCATACCATTATGATTTCTTAATATCTACCTACCAAAAGTTATCCCAAGATTCACCGCAGCATTAGTTCATCAGCCTGACAAGAGAGCCTGTGTTGCTTTGTTTTGAGAAGAATAAATCCACACTTATGATCATCCAGCATGAAAGTGCTGCATAGTCGAGTTAGCATGTTGTACATCCATAAAACAAACCAGCTTTTTGAGTTATCTTAATTTGGTTCTCTTCACTGTCTCCGCTGTGACCTCTTGCGCTGACTGACTTTGCTTTCTGTGTGTGTTTGAGTAGGAGAGAATAGGAGAGAATAGGAGGTCGACCATGACTCAGTGAACAGGGGAGAGGCTGCACTGTGAAAATGGGTTACACCAAAACAGTACAAGTACTGATAAAAGAAGGGTTACGTTCCAAGCTTTGTCAAATTTTAGGATACGTGGCAATTAGGGGTGTGTATCTCACTGACTGAGACAATTTGATACATATCTCGATACCTGTTCAATGATACGATATATTTTATAAATCTTTAAGTGGCCAACGATTCGGTTCGATATGATTCAGCTCTGTCATGATACGATACAATACAAGACAGGCACCTTTCGTTTTAGCTTGTTTGAAACAATGTGTTACATTTTTTCCCCCAGTTTTGCCCATTAAATGGCATTAAAATACCTCTGTACTATGTGAAATAGGTCGTAGTAATACAGTTAAGAGTACGGTAATAACTGCCATGCCATTGCATACCACTTCTTCACCCCTTCAGAAGTTTACAGTGTGTAAGATTTGCCACTAGGGTTCTCGCTCACATCAAAACAGTAACAGAAGATGTAGTTTAATATCAATAACAACCATCATGGCTGTTTATGAAGGAGGTAGTGTTAAAGTTTTATTCTCGTTATGTTTAGTCATGTTTGTGCCATCTATCTTCATTCTTTGACATATCCAACATATCCTGTGTTTTCCTGGAAGTTATAACGATTAGTATCTGGCTATCAATGGCTTGCAGGAAATATACCATCGCCTCAAATAAATTATACATTTCTCTGCATTTGAACATTGTTGGAAATGTTTGGGATATTTTAATGCGAAAATGTTACATATAACTTTAACAAAAACTAACATATGATGTATACCATGCTTCAATTTATACTGTGATATAAATTTTGGGCCATACTGCTCGACCCTAGGTTAACATTTTGTAAAGTTAGGGGAGATTAAACTTTTAATGATAATATAATTGTAAATAAATACAGACAGACATGCAGTGTTAGATTATTTAACTCAAAGCAATCAGACAGCCTACATATTCAGTGTATTGACAAAATTGTTAAGTGGTACATACAGGGAAAAGGCTAGAGAAATATAAAACTGGGAGATTAAAGGGTCATCTTAGCCAAAAGGAGGAGAGAAGGGAAAAGGGGGGCAAGGGGCTGGGGTGGGAATATGAGGGGGTGTTGGTCCAGGGTAGGAGTCAAGTTCACGTCCCTCTGCGATCGAGCTGCTGTCCAAGAGGGATCCTCAGGTTTCAGTCACTTCCCGTTACATCGCGCTTCACACTCTCTCTTTCACTCATACATAATCTGTTTGACACTGGAAATGCTCACACAGGCGTGTTTAATCATCCCAAATATCTGCACCAGCATCCTGCGTTGACTTACGACAGACTTGACCTCGTTTGAACCGAATAGAAAAAAAAAACACTGCCCAGTGTGAGACGAGATTACATCAGCGTCTGATTTGGGTCTAACTGTCATCACATCACATGGTTCCTCCAGCCAAATTTAGATCCTCCAATTCAACACTCCATGTGTAAGATTTATTCCGATAATGCGTCCTTTTATTGCTATCCAAAATATTGCAAGACCGGCTACAGTAAGAGGGCTGTGTCTTTTTTATCCTCGCTGAAGTTTTATCCACCCAAGTAGGAAAAAAATCATTTAAATCGACTCTTATAATCAGCCAGCATTAACTAGTAAAATGTAACGGTGTGTCACACCACACTGATCCTAATGTTTTCCTCACTTACAGTCACACTGCTCCTTGGTGGCCCATATGGATATGTTTACTGAGAACAGTTGCTATGTTTGTGGCAGAGTGACATACATACACACATACACACACTCACACACACACACACACACACACGCACACACACACACACAGTGGTTCTCACTTACACACACACCACAGCTCAGTGGGGACACCTCTGGATCGCGCTGCCCAACCAGCTTCCAACTTGGAGGGATGTAGGGAAGTCGGGGTGTAACTGCTCTATAAAACTCAAAGGAAGGAGTGTGTGTGTGTGTGTGTGTGTGTGTGTGTGTGTGTGTGTGTGTGTGTGTGTGTGTTGGTGGCTTTTGTGCATCTGAATGTATCCAAATGTGTGTTTTTTTTTTTTTCATGCTTGTGTGTACAACTGGGCCTGTGTGTATGTCTGCTTGCTGGAAAAGGGAGTGTGTGTAGCTCGGTGGTGTGGGTTGGATGAGGCAGTATGAAGGGGGAGGTGGGAATAGAAGTGTGTCTGTCTGGTTTTTGAGGTCTAATAACATGGAAGGTCTCGGATGGGGAATATTATCATTTTTATGAACTTAATGGAGCGGAGGGCCAAGAGTTCCACTGTTTATTGCTGAATTAATACGTTACTGTATCTGCGGTTAAGTAATTGGACTTTTTTATGGGATTATTTTTAATATTTAAAACTCTCCTGAGAGCAGAGCGGAGGTGGGAAATGTACACACATTCTTTACTCAAGTAGAAGTATAGATACTAATGTAAGAAAAAAAGACTGGTAAATGTAAAAGTACTGATTTAACTTCTTCACTCAAATAAAAAGTGACAAAGTACAGGCTCTGAGATGTAGCCATAGTACAAAAGTGAAAAGTTGACATTTCTGCTGTTTCAAAGACTATTATACTCAAACCATTTTAACATAAAATGAATAAAAAAAAAACAATATAACTGAAAATAATGAACATTAACATAGCTCCAGTATGCAAATCAGTTTTCATTGTCAGCAAGAGAACATTAAACATTATGATCAACATGAGAACACACTTAATTAGACACGAGGTCTAATTAAGTCTTTTTTCATTTGTTAGAAATCCTCATCTCTACAAGACTGACAAAATCTGTTGTTCAGCCTATGACTGTCTCCATATCAGTACATGATTATCTATATAATGCTATCCGTCAAAGTTATCTTTAACTTAGTTTATTATGCATGTTATATTTATTATTTTTCCTTTCTTTTTCGGCAAGTGAATTACACTAAAAATATGAATGCAGGGAGGTGGAAAGAGAGAGTCTCTAACCATAACTGTAACTGATATATCAGGATAATAATAGATAATTCCCCTCAAATGCATCATAACTGAAATAACGAGCCTGTTTTGAAAATGTAGATATTTGTGTGGGAGGGAGGAAGCAGATTCAAAAAGTTGTGTAAAATGTAGGTAGAAACGGAATACAATGATTTGCAAATCTTTATCAACCTATATTCAGTTGAATACAGTACAAAGACAAGATATTTAATGTTCAACCTTTGATTAACTTTGTTTATTGTAAATATGCACTTATGTATACTACACTAAATGTTCAGGGTCATGTTTGCCACTGTGATACATCACCTTTATCTTTTAACAACATTCAGTAAGCATTTGGGAGGTGAGGACCTTAATTGTTGAGGTTTTGAAAGTGAAATTCTTTCTCATTCGTGCTTGATATATATGATTTCAGTTGCTCAACAGTCTGTGTCTCTTTTATTGAATTTCTGGCATAATAATGCACCACACATTTTCGATATGAGACAGGTCTGGACTGCCGGCAGTCAAGAAATCCCCACTTCTCATCAGCTCTCTCCTCTCACTTCTCATAAGTTCTCACCAAAATCTTTTGTTCAACCCACGCCTGTCGCAATATCAGATTTCCGCTGCATGATCACTGGGGCCAAATGAATTAACAATGTAAGCGCAATGTATCTATAGCAACTTTGAAAAAAAAAAAAATCCTATCAGTCATATTCATTGTTAGCTTTGTTTATTATGTGTTTTGTCTCTTTTTTGGCAAATGATTTACAGTCAAGATATGAGTCGAGAGAGTCCTTAACCATGCAGCTTAACTGTAACTGATTTAAAAACATGATAATCAATAATTCCCCTCAAATGCAATCAAAAAGAAAAATGAAAAAGAAAAAATGTCAGTCACCTGAAAACTCTCTATATATAATAAAAAATAATATAAAGTACAGTAACAAACTATTTGTACTTAGTTACGTCCCACCTCTGGAGCAGAGAGAGGGGCTTTTATGTTTGTACTTAACTAAATGTGTGTGTATGTGTCCTTTGTAGGTGCGGTAGCGGCATTTGTTACCACTCCTCTTGACGTGGCGAAGACCAGGATCATGCTCGCAAAGGTATACACACTCAGACGCACACACACGGCGCGCACCACCGTCTCTGGCAGCGACTTTTAAACACTGCTGTCAGGTGATGCCTCGCAGGCAGGGAGCTGAGCAGGCCCGCAGCCTGAGCAAATTTTAACAGTGTCAGCACACAGACACAGGGACAGAGCGGGCCAGGGGCAGCACCGGGACAGTAGTGAGACATACACACACACATCTATCATCTGACCTGGACTATGGACATTGTCGGGAAGACGTTTGTGTGCATGGTTAGTGTTAGAGTGAGGACTTGTTGCTGCTCCAAAGGAATTTCCATCTCAAGGCTGCTTGTCACTGAGAGGTGAACCAGAAGGCCAATGTCCCTCCTCTTAACTCCTCTGCTCTGTCCGTCCTCTCAAATAGTCCCCCTCTCCCTCTCTCTCTCTCTGTGTCTCTGTGTAGTGGTGTCTCCTCCTCTTCCTCCCTCTCTCCACCTCCTCTTTCTCTCCTGGCTCGCTCTCACTGTATGTCTGGCTTCCCTCACTATGTCCTGTGTGTGTGTGTGTGTGTGTGTGTGTGTGTGTGTGTGTGTGTGTGTGTGTGTGTGTGTGTGTGTGTGTGTGTGTGTGCAAAGGGTAGTGAGTTCAGAGTTACCCCAATCAGCCCCCCCACAATCTCACACACACACATACTGTCCTTGGAGAAGACACAGTGTTCCATTCCTCCACCCCCCCCGCCCTGTTCTAACTAATGAGATACTGGAATTAACAAAACACTCAGACAGTCTTGATCTCTTGCGAGAAGCCGTTGGCTGTAGGTGGAACAGCGCCGTACAAAAGCCTCCTGTAAACATCATTTGAAATGCAGCTGCTGTATTTACCACCAGCAAAGGACTTCTTGGCCTGCGCTGCCTCAGCGAGGTTCAGTTATAACTTTATAAGGCCAAGTTTTTGATTCACTCAACACACCACAGGTAAGCTGGAAAACAACTGGAAGGAAACTTAATAGCCGCCACTCTGAGGGCGGTTATCAGCTGATTACTCCCCAGTGCTATGTATTAAGCAGCTATTTAACAAAAAATAAAGGCCAGGATAATCCACTTATATACAATTCAGACTGTTACTGCAATCAAACTGGTGGTTTTGTCAATTTAAAATTCAGCCAGAGAGCACTTTTTTATTCAGCTGAATAATTCAATAGTATCTGGTTGCAACGGTTGGAATATTTATTTTTCTTTTGTTAAATTATTTACACTCCTACATTTTTGTTTGTTTTTTAAGAAAATTATCACATCGAACAGACATGACAAAAAGAATATTAAACACACTTTATACACCGCCTTTTTTTCTTAATTTAATAAAAGCAGTGTTCCAAATTTGGCAGCCATATTAATTTGTCATTTGTTATTGTTATTACAGGGAAAAAAAAATGGATTTTGTTATTCTGTTAGGATTAAAAACTTCCTGGTACTGAGTTCACTATCAGCTCCTTGCAATAAAGATGTTGAAACCAGCAAATGTTTGGCATTTTTGTTGAAAAGTGACCGAAAAGATCATCAAGAAAATGAAAATAGTTCTGAAAATAGTCAGCTTGGCATGTTCTGACTCTCTAAATCCACAGTTTGATTGAATTTGATTTTTAAGTTCACTGTCACAGTACAGAAAATAAAAGTCTGTTACACATCTTTGACCCCATGAGTTAAAAGTGTAGCTGCAGGTTACAGTTAAGTTATACTATAGTAGATAAGGATGGAGAAAAATAACACTAGAATACTTTACTAATTTACGATACTAATTTTCGATTTCGTATTTAAATTGTGACACCCGTACAATCAACCAATCTGTTATTTCAGCTCTAATAGAAATATACTAAAGAATAAAGTTGTAAATGTGTTTTGTGTAAGTTATTTGGCCTCAAAGAGTATTAAAGCAGCATGTTACGTCTCACAATGGACTTATGCAAGTTCAAATTTCCATGTCCACCTGTGGCGCCTCACCCTGAAAGGTAACATGTCAGTTTTTTTAAAATCGTGTCAGACTGAAGTTTAGTTTAGTTGTACAAACTCCAGATTGAGACAACAAACAGGAGAGACAGACAGACTGAGAGAGAGCAGGACTGCTGTTGATGGGTATGGATGGTTTGGATCGGATGAGCGGGAGGAAATTTGGGTGTTGGAACTTGTCACGTTAGTTTCCGTCCCACATAAGCAGAGGAGGTTGTTTCTAGAATGAAAGAGCGGTCTTGTACGGTAGGCAGCCTGATGCAGACGAAAGCCGAAGCAGGCGAATGTCCAGGGCACAGCTGGACACGTAAAGAGTCCCTCCTGGGTGGGGACTCCTGCCACACCGCTCTGCTTGCCGCACTGGCAACATGCCTGGCACACCACGCTGCTGCTGCACGCCACCTACGCTGCTACTGTACAACACCGCTCTTCTCCTCAGGCTGGCACCACACTGCCATGTTCACTACGGTCTAACACCTTGTTCAACAGTCATTACTGTCATTCAGCGGCGGTGGTCAGCATGACGCTAATTTTTTTACTACTTGCACGAATGTAAGAAACTCAAAGCAGCAAAAAGCCAACATAAGCTAGAGAGACTTATAGATTGAGCTGCATAAAGATATTTTTAATGTCAGCATAAGTTACACAAGGACTGTATGTGTGTGTGTGTTTTGGACACACTCTTCCTCCATTCCACCATTCCACAGCAGTAAAGGAAAAGAAAACTTGTCAGACGAGGAAAGGGGGAGGGGGGGGGGGGGTCATTTCTCAGCCACCTGTCTCCAACAGAAACACAGGGAATAGGGGTGTGTTTTTTTCCTCCTCACATGAATAAAATGCGGGAATCTTCCTCTCGTTCCAGCAGATCTGGGAGTCACAATTTACAGCAGACGCCGCCAAACTGTTTCCTACATGCTCAGTGAGCTGTAGCTTATATTGCTGCACGTGCACGCACACACTCCTCCTCCTCCTCGTCTTCATCTTAGCACGCCTTCCGCTGCCTCTTTCTGTCTCTCTCTCTCCTCCACACTGCCACCACCCTCCCTCATTTAACCCTGGCTGGCCCTGTCCTGCAGCTCCCATACCCCTCTGCCACTTCACAGTGATGGATTAAAAACTCTCTGGCCAGCTAAGCTGTATTGTGTAAATAAAAGTTGTAGACTTGACGGGTGTGGAGGCAGACGTGGAGAAGTCGTTGAGTGTGCTTTTGGGTGGGCAAACAGGTGGGTGGGTGTTGGAGGTGTCACCTTCACTGACACAGCTGTCCGTGAGGAGAGCCGGAGAGGGAGACGGAGGAATGAAAAGGGGGAGAGGAGGCGGAGGCCAAGGAAGCTCAGCTGAGGAAGACTAAACAGGGTGTCTGTTGGAGGAGCAGGAAGTGAAGGAGACGATCCATCAGTCATCACACCTCTATTTTTTTCCTCTCTCTCATTCTTTCTCTTTAGGCCGGCTCGACCACAGCGAGCGGCAACATCCCGATGGTGCTCTATGACGTGTGGAAGACCCGAGGCCTCACAGGGTGAGTCTTGATTGATTCTGGGCTGTCCCAGACAAAAGTTGACCACCGTTAAAGAAACGTGGTGGTCCTAGATCACACTGTGAGAAGAGTTCAAAGGTGGCTATTTTCACAGCCTGGGATAAAATTCTGACAGTGTTAGAAATTTAGGATAGCCATCTTTGCTGCTACGACCTACATCTAATAAGAAGCCAGTAGGAATGTGGTGTAGACAACGACAGATCATCAGTAGATATCACACAAACATTGTTTATCTGTGCTATTTTATCATACTTAACTAATATCAACAGCTTCTGGTCGGGCCTCAATCACTGGCTGTAACTCGGGCCCCTCTCGCTTTCTGTCAAGTGGCTCCACCAATGAGGCCTCATGTTTGACCTGCTCCCATGGATCCTCTGCACCCAAACATGAGCCACCGCTTCCATGCAGGAGGCGTAAATCACTCACAGATATTGTCAGTCTATTGTAAGCTATTATAGTTTAGTCAATCTGATTTTTTTTAATTTAGTACAGAGGATACAAAATAACACATATTATTTACTCAAGTAGAAGTACAGATACTTGTCCTTAAAAAAAAGACAGGTAAGACAATTTCAAAAAAGTTGGCACGTTGGGTGAAACATTAATAGAAATAGAATGCAATGATTTGCAAAAACTTTTCAACCTATATTCAATTGAATACAGTACAAAGAATATATATTCAGTATTCAATTTGATAAACTTGATTGTTTTTTTGTCAGTATGCACTCATTCTGAATTTGATGTCTGCAGCATGTTCTAAAAAAGTTTGGACAGGTGCATGTTATTCACAGTGTTACGTCATCTTTTCTTGTAACGACATGCAGTAAGGGTTTGGGAACTGACGACGCCAATTGTTGTAGTTGTGAAAGTGAATTTTTTTCCCCATTCTTGTTTGATATACAACTTGAGGTGCTCAGCAGTTCAAGGTTTTGTGCTTCATCATGCACCACACATTTTCGATGGAAGACAGGTCTGGAATGCTGGTAGCCGGTTTGGTACCCAAACCCTTTTACTACAAAGCCACGCTGTCCTGTTTAGCCTAGATGTCACAATATCCATGATTTCTAAAACACTGAAATGGGGATTTGTCAGACCACAGCACACTTTTCCACTTTACGTCAGTCCATCTCAGATGATCTCAAGTCAAGAGGAATTGGCAGCGCTTCTGGATGATGTTGATATATGGCTTTCTCTTTGCATAGAGTTTTGTAGATACAGGGAAAAAACTGTTTACTGAAAACAGTTTTCCAAAATGTTCTAATGTCCTAATGTCCTTTATACTGTTTTGATAATCAATTAATCATTTCAGTCATTTTATAAGCAAAAATACCAAACATTTGCAGCTTCTTAAATGTGAGGATTTGCTGCTTTTCTTTGTAATTTATGATGGTAAATGAAGAGTCTTTGGGTTTTAGACTGATGTTTATACATAAGAATCACTTTGGGCTCTGGGAAATTGCCAGTTGCTAATAAAAAAAAATCATTAGTTGCAGCCCTATTTGTGACAAGAGTCTGACTCAGGTCCAAGTCATTAGACTTAAGTCCACACCTCTGCTCTTCGCACAAACCTTTTTTTAATCTTTTATCCCAGCCCCTTTAAGAACCTCTTATTTTACATGATTTGATTTAACTTGGCCTGATCCCTCACATAATCAAGTTTGATGATAGAGTCACTACTATCAGGGGGGAGGGGATCGGATTTACAGCCACCGCTGAAAAATTATATGTATAAAAGCTTTTCCTGTCAACTTGCAGGACCGTCCTATTGATTAAGGCGTTACGGGGGCCAAGTGGAAGGGTTTATTTGAGTGTTTTGATGTGTTTATAACACGCACCGGACAAAAGGCCAGGTCTAATGGGGCCACAGAGGGCTGCCAGCACTAAAACAAACCCTCAGCAGCAGTGAATAATAGGACTGCTTGTGTACAAGCCGCCATCATTTAGTTAGGATGCACCTCAGCCTAATGCTTCAAGCAGATTTGGTTTGGGAGTGGGCCAAGCACCAGTGGGACATCTCTCTATCTCACAAACACACACCACTGTGTTGTTGTTTGTTTGTGTAGGCCACAGCGCTGGAATCTAATCAGAGAGAAATTACATTTCAGCTTTGTGTTTTAATGTGAGCCAAGGGTGATTCCCGACGAGCTGCTTTCAAACATCCAGCCCTCAATTTTAATAAAGATCAGGTTTGAGATAAGTGCACCGTCTCAATGAGGTGATAGTTGGCGGGCCCCCATGGAAAAGCCTGAGTCCCACTCTCCCAGCTGCAACAGTAAGCAAGTGGTAATGTACAGGGGAGCTCTTTGATGCCAGCTTCCCACCTCTGCACCACATGGCAACCTTTGATGTCTCTCTCTCCGTCTCTATCTTCTCCAACCGTCCTCTGAGGGCCAGCTGTAAAACTCAGCCCAGACAACACGCACCGTAAGCTCTCCAGCACGATGAACTCCTGAATAATCCTTTTCTCCCCTGATATTGATGTAACCCGAGAAGAAGGCAAATGAGACGAAAGAAAGACGAGCGAATGAAGTGCGAAGACAAAGGAGAGTGTGTAGAAAGTAAAAGAAGTGGCGAGGGCGGTGGGGGGGCTGTTGCTCCGCAGGGCCAAAGGCCTGGTGGTTGCGCTGGTGCATGCCTGATACAAATTGCTGGGGCTTTAAAGCTGTAATTATGGTAATAGGCCCAATTGCAGTGTAGTGAAGCTCTAAAGTGCTTCCATGTGTGTGCCATGCCCCAGAGACCCCGGGTTAGCAGAGTGCGGTGCAGCTCACACTGGCCTCCCCCTGTAACCTGCAAACTGCACCAGGAAACATGTCAAAACAAAGACTAATAAGCTGCATGTCCTCCAGGCTGTGTCTGCTTCAAGCCTTATGTAAACCAAAATGGAAGAAAAGTAAATACATGTTTGTACCGCATACACACAACAAAGCACTCTGACTCTGACTCTGGAGTTTGTGGTAAACCTTAATTGTGCTTTTATGGCAGCAGGAGTCTTTGTTATTCACTGTAAGGAATGAGCAGTTTGGACACTTTTCACCTACCCACTTCAAATGACGTGAAATCAAAATCATTATACTTTATACGTGTTTTTTTTTTCTTCAGTTATAATTTTTTTTATTTACAAACACAACCATGCAAACATAAATCCCCTGCCAGCCAAGACATCTCTGGACAATTTGAATATGCTGAGAAAACTGATGGAATTTGACATTCAGTTTTAGTTGCTGTAGGTTTAAGTAAAGGGGTAAGTAGCGCATTTGATTTGGACTATTTTCTGCCATGGATTTGGTGAGCTAATAACTACTGTGAGGTAATGGCAGCAGGATGTGGTAATGAGTCAAAACAAACTACAGTGCCCATGTTAACTGTAATAAAGGGACATGGCAGCCAGTGCAACTGTGGGGTCACATAAAGCCTTGGTCACACTACATGACTGTTCACGCTACACAACTTTGTCCTGTAATCAGGAATTTTGAAGTCGTAGTTTACAACACGACATGACTAATCAGCGACAGGGGTCACACATTATAAGATGTTGCACCACAAGGGACCAGGAGTTTGAACTGCTTTATAGAAACTGCTACTACTTTATAAGTACTTTTGCTAATTTTTTCTACACTTGGGCTTTTCTAGCTACTGCCCCGCAGCTTTTCGGCCTCTCCCTCTCGACTCCTCCCCTCCCCCAGCCCCTGTCTGTTCTTATTGGCTCGTGGTTCCCCGACCCCTCGTCGACATGACCAGGTATTAAACTTTGATATTTTTCGAGTGTCTGCAAAGCGTCTGTGAGCTCTCGGTGAGCTCTTGAATTGCATTTTTGAACAGCTCACACACAGCGATCGTGTGCTGATTTGCAAGCATTGAGCAAATGTCTATTTGCATCTGATCTAGGGGCTTTTGTCTGTGATTACAGCCCTGTGTTGGGGCTGTTGGGCCTCTGTAGCAGCCTGGGTTTGATTCCAACCTTCTGCCTTTTTCTGTGTGTCACCCCCTCTCTCTCTCTCTACCCTCTTTCCTGTCTGCTCTTCATCAATCCTATACAATGAAAAATATATTTTTTAAAAGTATAAGGATCAACTCATGGGTGGATTTGGTCTGTTCATGGTATTTGTTGATAATGGGGGGGAAATACAGAAAATTCCTCGACTTATCCTTTAAACGAATGGTATGCAAATGCAGAGGGAACTGATATGTCTTCCACAACTTTGACAGTTATGAGAAAGTCACATAACTAATAAAGGCTCTTTACTATAACCTCAGTATTGTTCCTGCTCCTGCACAAGTGCCAGAAGTTTTCTCCCACATACATTACAAGATGTCGACCCCTCTCTTCTTCAAGAGCAACCAACACTTCTCTAAGCTGCAGCCAAGACTTCTTCTCTGAGTTTTCCACAGTGTTCTTCTGTCGTGCCTTGAAACTATATTTAGTCCGATTCCTCAGGAGAGGTGATTGGCCGACAATAGAGATATGACAGCTCTCAGTGGCTGGCCAGGCTGTGATGTCAGAGTGAGTCAGGGCACCCAGGGGAGCAGAAGGGGAACATTTGAGCTCTGGCTCTGCTCTGACGTCTCGGAGTCCACAGGTGGGCCCGATCCCAGACAGGAAATGTAACGGGAGTCCAGAGCTGAGACAAAACAAGAGCGTTGAGTTTAAAATTAGTGAATTCCTGCACACTGCTGGCAGTAAGGCATCACATGAGGAGATACAGTCCAATATGTCAGGACTTGTTGTGTCTACTGTCCAGTTGTTTAGCTGTCCAGCTGTTTTTCTCTCTTTGCTTTTCTCTCTTTCTGTCTTTGGATTTTGATTAGTTTTGGATCAAATGTAATATTGTTGTGTAAGTAATGCTGAGTACTTGCCTGGAGCGGGGCTATGGTTTGTGTTTCGGCAGATGGTGGTAGAAAGCTGTGTTGGGATGGAAGCAGCACGCTGAAGGGCAGGACAACGACCTCTGACTAATGTCTCCACGTTTATTTGGAGCTTTTACACCAGCCCGTGTTTACACAAACACACTTGGATTCTCTCACACATAAACTCTTTTTGTGTCTCACACACTCACCCAGTCCAAACACGCAGAGCTAACCCTTCGCTGGCCGTCTTAAAAACACCCGATCTGGGCCGGGGCATTCTGAAACGTGGAGTTGTGGGAATGGTTGGGATGGCTGCGAGATCCCTGACATGCTTGGCACTTTGTACATTTTTTGTAGATGACAAAAGTGACGCACAGGCAGAGAGTCTGTTTGTGACCTGAATCTTAAATTTCCAGTGAAAGAGCTACATCTGAGTGTCCAGAAGTAGAAGCTCAATGTAGGGCACTAAAAGGAAATAAACTACAGCTAATGGGCTGATTAGTGAAGTAGGAAAAAAGTGTAAGTAGGCAAATAAATAGAAGAAATCTTTCTTATTCAAATGCTACATACTTGTTTTTTTGTGGGATTTTCAACCATATCTCAGCAGATGGAGTTTGCTCAGTGTCATCAAGGTAGTCCAGATGTAAAAATCACTTTTAAGACTTCTTGTTTGTGTGGGCTTAGAAGTTTAGGGGCAAAGTTCCTGACCTTGAAAGCAGCTTTATAAATCAAACAAACCAAACAAACATTTTTCTATGAATGATCTGTAATACAGTAGCTGTGTTCATTAATTTTAAAGGGGAACTCCAGTGATTTTAGTACTAAACTTCTGCAAAGGTGGAGACTTGTGAATGACAGATTAAAGAAAGAATGGTAAAGCTTGCAGCATTAGAGGACAAGATATCCTAACTTTTAGTCTCTACGATGGGTCAAACTCCAAAATCCCAGGATCCTACATTTCCCAAAGTACAGCTCAGTGGCATTAGACACTCCCAGCCTGGTAAATGCCCATGTTTTTTAAACTTTATATGCTAACATAAGGCAGGGTTACTGGGATAAACGTGTAGTCCCAGCACAAGGCCAAGATGCCCTCGTGATTTTGTAAAAACACCCAGAAGTAGCTGTAAATCTTGTTGTCAGGCCTCTATCAGTTTATTGTGGTCAATTCACAGTCAAAACTCTAAAGCATGATACCAACCCACCCACGTCTTGACAGCTCTTTCCTTTTTTTTTGCCAAATGTTGGAACTGTACAAGCACTTTTCGTGGAAGACATTTTGACATGTCAAAGTAGGAAAAGAACAGGTATAAATAATGAAAATAGTGAATTCCATATAGCTGCTTCAGTTTCAGGGTCCCGTACGTCAATGACTACGTTTACATGCACAAAATGTTCTGTTTTTGGCCTGTATTCTGAAAGAGAATATATTTCTACTAAGCTGTTTACATGGCTAATGAAAATGAATGTTCCACAAATATTCATGTTTACATGCAGCTGTGCAAAATTGGAACAGCTGGATCAGCTTGAGCCATTTTGCTTCTTTGCGTTAAAATAGGGTTTTAGTTTTTGCTCTTTCATTCGTTCAGTCACCTTCTTGAGCAGGTCAGCTTGCCATATTTGGGCATATCCATAGATGTATAATTATACTAATGTTTTTAATAACACCTAAATCTTTTCTGCTGTGACAAGTCAAATTGTCTGCTGTGAAAGCGATCTATCTAAGAAGCCTCTCCCCAGTGTCTGCTGTAACACAGCTGATAGAAACCAAACTGAATTTTAGGATATTTCAAAAGTTTGTCTAAAAATTGAAATGGACAGAAACAGAAGTACTGACACACACACACCCACGCAGACGATGAATGCAGACAGACATTCTGTGTGCGTAGACAGTTTTACACACTTTCCTCTCACATACACACACACAGAGTACTCTTCATCCGTTACAGCTGGCTCAGATGGGGCCAGACCATGTGAGCGTGGGGGCGTATTGGCAGACGCAAGGTGTTGGTAGGCAAATACACGGCAGGAGAGAGAGAGAGAATGATGAGAGGGAGGAATGGGGAAAATAAAAGGAGAGACAGACATGAAAAGGCAGATGAAGGGATGGGACGAAGCAAGCACGTGGCTGAGAAGTGGATGACGCAGCAAGAAAAAGAGACTTCGGAGAAATCCCCGAACAACTGAGCCAGCTGAGGGGGCCGTGGCTGGACCGAAAGACAGAGAGAAATGGATGGATGGACAGCAGAGGGACATGTGTGGATGTCATCCGGCCATCAGTCACGCTCACAGAGAGAGAAAGAAAGGAGGGGGTTGGAGCTCCAGGGAGGCTCTAGGGTGGGGGCTTGAAGCCTAATCCCAAAAACAGCTGTGTGTAGTGGGGAGGGTGAGAGAGAGAGAGAGGTGGGGAGGTGGTTCTTGGGAGACGGGTGCTCTCTCATGTCTCATCACATCCTCTGACCCCCGCAACGCCAGCAGCTCCTCGTCGGGCCTCAGTCAGTCGCTGTAACCCGGGCCCCTTTTCTCTCTCTCTCTGTAAAGTGGCTCCACCAATAAGGTCTCATGTTTGACCCGCTCCCATGGACCCTCTGCACCCGAACACGAGGCCCCGCTTCCACGAAGGAGGCGTAAATCACTCACAGATACTGTCGATCAGCAGACAGATACATGATACAGTCTGAGCTGAGCTGCTCTGTTTCTACATGGAGCTCATTAAAGCTGCAGCAGGAAAATTGTAGAGAAATTATCATAAATTTCCATGTAATAAAAATAATAAATCCATGTGCAGGTTATTCCACTCCCAATAATATTTTCTTTCATGTCACCTTTCATGCAATTGATATTTATACTGCATGATTATGTGCACTGTCTTATGTTATACTCAGGCTGTTTGGGGCCTTTGAAGTTTCAGTGAGTATTACCCATGGATATTCGAAGCTACAACACAACAATGCAAGCTATTATAGTTTAGTCAAACTTATTTACTTATATACTTTAGTACAGAAGATCCAGAAGAACACGTTACTTTCTCAAGTAGACATACAGACAGATCTGGACAGCAGGCAGGTCGGTCTAGTAACCAAATTCTTTTACTATGAAGCCACACTGTTGTAACAGGTGCAAGAATATGTCTTGACATTGTCCTGCTGAAATAAACAAGGACGTCTCTGAAAAAGACGTTGTCTGGATGGCAGCACGTTGCTCCAAAACCTGCATGTACCTTTCAACATTAATGGGGCCTTCACATAGCCAAAAGATGTTGGAGTTTGAAGTCAGTGCTGGTAACAGTCTGGATGGTCCTCCTCCTCTTTAGTGGAGGACACAACAGCCATCATTTTTGAACTGTTATGATACTATGGATTGTAGCTGTTAAAATCCCATAACTCCTTATAGTTTCGTGTTGATATATGTGAAGAAATTGTTGGACAACTCAGTTTTTCACAGTGTTGAACCAACGATACCTCTTCAATACCCAACCATGATGCTATAACCTGTTACCAATTGATCTGTTTACCTGTGGAATGATCCAAACTGGTGTATTTTGAGCAATCCACAACTTTCCCAGTCTTTCATTGCCCCTGTTCCAACTTTTTTGGAAATCATGTTGTCAAGTTCAGAATAAGCGTAATGATCAGTCTGATCATTAAATATTCAGTTGGGTACAAGTCGAAAATGATTTGCAAATCATTGCATTCTGTTTTTATTCACGTTTTACACAATGTCCCAACTTTTGTTAAATTGGTGTGGTATAAAAGTAAAAATTAACCCTGTGAAGGGCATTTCTACCAGCTGTTTCTGTGCAAAGCTAACTGAACCTCACCTTTTCTCTGTGTTTGTTTTATCTTGTTTCCTCCCCACAAAAAAACCCAGAAACGGTCTTTTAGCTGAGGTTCACTGGGTGATACTTTGTTTTTATCTGTTCATCATGTGAAGATGTTCAGCAGCTGGTAAATGTTACCCATACTTCAGTGAACTCTAGTGCTTACCAGGGTATCATAAATGTAACAGAAGTGATGTGAGATGTGCGTAACAATGGAAGGTTTGTTTGGAGTTTGACACTGAATGAAAAGTAGTAACATTTAGATAAGTGAACTGAAGGTGTTCTTGTGGGAATATTAGGGCAGGTTGCTAATTTGTTTCAGTTTAAAAAGAGAGAAGCTGTTTGAGACTCGTCCTTGAGCTCTTTCACAGCAGATAGAGGCAGAGACCATCCTTAAAGACAGAGCTAAAGCTGAACAAGGGGATAACTGTATCAATTAAAGGTCAATTGTTAGTCTGTGGGTGGCAAACTGCTTGTGACGCATGTAGTGTGACTCATCAGATGTACACGGTGGGTTCAGATTACGTTCTCCTACCCTTCTGCTATTTGTGTGTTACCATTTTCAAAATCCCCTTCGTTACAGGAAACAGCAACAACCTTCAACGTTCACGCTGAAAGTGGCAAGTTAGCCAAACCTTGTTGTTAACAGTTCACCTCCTCAATTACAAATGTTCCACCAAAACAAGTTCCTCCAGCATTTTTTTATGCTGTTATGGATACTTTACACAACACACATTTGTTTAGTCCCAGTAAGAACATAGTGCAAGTAGTACAAACTAGTCAAAACAAGCTATAAATCAAAAGAGGCGATGCTGTCCACTTTGAGTAAACACAGTTTAAGATAAGATTGCTAGTTTATTCTGAAATTATTAAAAATCACAAAGTTCAGTTATGAGTTGCTTTTTATTTGAGTGATTGGAATGAAAATGGTTAAACTGTCAACTATCCACATTTGTGTTGCTTGTACTATAACATTTCTGATAGACATACAACTTGTTGAAAAAATGATCACTTGAAAACACATCAGCGTGGTAAGAAACACCTAAAATAGCAGAAACCATCTTTGGGGAAAAATTTATGGGAAGTGTTCTTAGAGTTTTTAGTTTGATCTGTGTCCCATACGCTAACATGTAGGAGACCTATACTGCAGCCAGCCAGCAGGGGGTGATTAAGATGTTTCACTTTTCAGTTGCTGTCATGTTGTCCGTCTTTATATACAGTCATTAATCAGAAGTAATTCAGCAAAATTGAAAGCTTCTGATTTGCTTGAATTTATCTGAATAATAGTGACTTCAGAATGTACAGCATGCATTACCCTTTCTCTTTTTTTTTTTTTGCAGTCTGTTTGCAGGCAGCATCCCGAGGGTGACCTTCATCAGTGCAGGTGGTTTTATCTTCCTGGGGGCTTATGAGAAGGTCCGCCGCACTTTGCTATAGCAGTACGTCCTCTGTGACTGTCCTCTGTGACCGTCCTCGGTGACCGTCCTGAGTCTCGACCTGGTGGAGGAACAGCAGGGAAAGCGTCTCTGGAAGTAGCACCCTCGTCCCCTGGAGGCCCCCTGCGCCTCCATGCTGCTGTGCCCCAAGAGGCAAGGTGGTGTCATCCGCGGGCCTGATCGCATTACCCAGGGTGCTGCATTCCTGCTCATCGGTGCCCTGTGGATTGAGTTTAACAGCTCACACTTCTCTAACAGCACCAGAGTTTGGGTGAAACAAAGCCACAACGCGTCACATGAGACTAGCAATGAAGCGTCTTTACTGTTTAATGTGTGTGTGTGTTAATCAATAAGTTATGTTATTAAAGACCATCTCTTTTTATGCTCTGAGTGAGGTTTGGTGATTCCTCTGTTTCCCTGTAGGCTTCCTCTACATGGTCTCATGATCATTTCAGTGTTTTATCCATATTTTTCTCTCTGCTAAGCCGGGCCACCTGCATTAAAGACCCGCTGGGGAGAGATGCAGTAATATCTCACCATTGTTACGTTCCCACTGGAGCACAACTGAGCTCATCCACCTGCAAGAGCTTTAATTTTATCCTTAAGATGCCTTCAACAATACAACACTTTGTTAAATTAACAAGGCTTTAGTTTTATTAGGAGCCTCTGGTGTGCTGCGCAAGCTTTTGTGTAACATTTTGGGGTTCATCTCACATGTGTTTATTGTGAAATATTTTTATTAACTGACTAGGAAAAGTAGTGCTAGATTTTTCTCCTCAAAAAACAGACGGTTGACACGGCATGTCAGGAGGATCCATGTTCGTTTATTGTCAGCTGAAGTGTGCTGACAGCTGAGGTGGCTGAGGGTGTGTGTGTGTGTGGGACTTCAATACTGCGGCTTCAACCTTGATCACTAATGCACTCTCCCACTATCTGGAAGCCGGGTTATTTTTTATGTGTGATATGCAGACTAACGTTTGTTATCATTGGACAGTCTGCATGTTACTTCATGCAGACTGTGTCTTCATTGTAAAAGAGATCGGGCACTAGACTGTCCACACCTGTCTCTCATTGAAAATGCATGGTGCAAAATACAACAGCAGAGACCCCAGACTGCTGAGCACTTGAAGTCGTATATGAAGCAAGAATGAAAGAATTTCACTCAACAATTAGCGTCTTCAGATCCCAAACACTTACTGGGTGTCGTTAAAAGAAAAGCTGATGTGTCACAGTGGTAAACATAAATGCTCCTGTCCCAGATTTTATAGAACACGTTCCTGGCATCGAATTCAGAATGAATGAATATTTACAAAAAAAAAGTGGTTTATCAGATTGAAAATTAAATATCTTGTTTGAACTATATTCAACAAAATATTGGCTGAAAAGTTTTTGCAAATCATTGCATTCTGTTTTCATTTACGTTTTGCACAACATCCCAATTGTTTTGGAATTGGGGTTGTAGTTGTCTGTTTTAATTGTTTAATTCTTTTACAAAACTTCCTCATTTGTACATGGAGTTAACTCAGTTGGATGGTTGATTGATTGGACATAGACATAATTTAACTTTTTAAGTTGATTTAATTTGTATTGGAGCTCTTCTTAACAAGCATGTAAGGAGTAATTATTGTGAAAATGCAGTCTTTTACAAACTTTGATTAAAAAAACATTTTGTTAATTACAATGGTGTTACACAATTAACTCTTGTTTGGAGGTAACATCCATTCATTCCTCCACTGATCAAGACAGAGTGTTGAAAAGATACAGATACCACACTTGGATTTTCACCTCGAACAGTTTTATACCTTAACAACAATAGTTTGATGCTTTGGGAAATACATTTGTTTGCCTTTTTGCTGAGAATTACATGAGAAAAATGCTACCATCCTGAACCTTCTCATCTAAATCTGGGCAAACATTGAAATAGTCCTAAGTAAGAAAAGGGGTAGCACTAAAAACAACTGCTAGAATGAAAGATGGATTAAAGGAATGTGAACTGTCCCATCAACCAGAAGTTTGTTATGCAACCTGGAAAACATATTACGTTTGCTGTTTTACTGTAATATTTTGACTGAGGTTTGTCATATTATAATAAAATCAATAAGATAAGAAAAGGGGTTGATAGATCACATGAATCAGTTTACTGTGAATTTCTCATTTAAAAGAAGCACACAGTGAGATGCATATTTTCCCACTTACTGTTAGTGTTATCCACTGTAGCCATGCAGATTTTTGGTTTTGATTTTATTTGCCAAGTTTCTGAGATATCAGCTGCTGAGGCCCAAAACCAAACTGATCTGCATGACTAGATCAGGTTGTGTAAGTAAGTGGGGAAAATATGTTTCTATTGTGATTTGTCTAATTTGACCATTTAGATATCAGCAGTTCTGATGATCATGAACATGAACTGGAAAAAGGATAATTAATAATTATAAACTGTGTAGGTCTGTGATTTAACAAAGGTTATATTTAAGATAGTGTGCACTAAAATGATGTCTTCTTCTGCACTAGCCAATTGTATAAATGCTGATGGTTTCCACATGTTCCTTTTTTTTTTTCAAAATAAGAGCGCGCAGTTGTTCAGGGTAACTTATTACAAGACTAACAAATCACTCCTCTACGTCTGATTGAAGGATTATTCAAATGATGTATGCGAGAACGGTTAGCGTTAGTATCAGTGTTTTCCTGCTTGTACTCATTGAATCAGCTCAATGTTGTCCTTGCAGTCACTACAGAGGTAAAAGTGAAGACTCAGTGGATCCTTTTGGGGGGTGCGGAGGGAGACGGATGGCCTCACAGGTGGGAGTGTTTGTCATGCTGCTTGTCACTAGGCTGTTGGACAACAATGGTCGGCGTGTGATTGGTGGAGGCCACGGCCGGAGGCATGTCAATCATCCGATGACAAACATCCATCTGGAATGCACATTCTGGCCAGCAACTGACCCTCAGTCATAGCAAATATTTTAAACAGCCCGCAGAAGGAAAAAATATGCCTGCTGTCTTTGGAGCTTCGGGGAGCCAGGACACATTCCTGGTTGGAAGATTAGCTTTGTCTGTGTGCGTATGTGTGTGTGTGTGTGTGTGTGTGTGTGTGTCTGTGTGTGTGTGTGTCTGTGTTTGTGGTCCAAGCACTAGCTACTTGACTGCTTTGAAGATCAAGGTCTCTGGGTTTCATGTCTTTGTTCATGCTCCATTTGAATTGATGGCTTCTCCATAACCACTGTGACATGTGAGCAGCACTGAATGCTAACTCAGCTGTTTGTGAGTCTGTTGTCACTAAAACATCCGATCACAGTACACCTAGAAGATGTAACAAACTGTACTTTGTATTAAATTAGATAAAAACTAGAAATATGTTCTTTGTTAGACCTTTTATTATACCCTTATTAGACTTGATTAGAGGATAATGTACAACAGAACTGTGCTGTAAATTAATGTGTATTATTTCCCACTGTTAGACCCTTGTTAGAGTATAATTAAAAACACAGGAACACACTCTAATAAAGCCTAAGTCTAATAAGGATCTAACAGTGAGAAACAATACACTTAAATTAACAGTACAGTTCTGTTGTAATATGTCCCTATTTACCCTCTAATGAAGTCTAATGAGGGTCTAATACCGTCTGATGAAAACATGTTTCTAGTTTTCGTCTAACTTGATACAAAGTACAGCTTGTTACATCTTGTTAGTTTACTGTAAACTAAACTTTGAGCAAACATCCTTCCACTCTGTACATCCAAGAAAATGGGCAAAACACTCACAATAATAGCAAAATGGGATTTTATTAGACACTTCAATGCCATGTTAGACACTTCACTGTTTCAGCTTTGACATTGGTACAACGGTTTCAGACAGTTTGTTTCAATAAATTACTCAAAACATGAACTGCACTTCCCTCTCTGCTCCCTCTTGTCCCTTTTACCTGCCTACACTGGGATTGGTTTCCCCACCGGGAGCTCTGATTGGTCTTGCTGGTAAAAAATCATCTCTGATAGGTGCTATCAGGTGTAACCAGAGGAGCGTGTCCTCTGGTTTACCTTGATAAGGCCACTGGTAACAGAACACAGTTCAGACAAAGAGCACGCTGGCAAAACACACGCATACATTGGACAATGTAGCTGCTGCTCTGCCTGATTTCTGAGCCAGTGTACGCAGGGATCGTGACAGTTCTGACTGCATTAATCCTCCGAAGTTTGGTTAGAGAGCACATTTCACAAGCTTCCCAACTGTTCACAGCATGAGACCACAACTTTAACCTTTACCTCGGACATTATTCAGATGTAGTGACGATGAAGAAAAAGTTATTGTTACATTGTGGTGATTACTGGCCAATTGCCTGTGAATGCACAACGGTGGATGTTGAGGCACATTACAGCAGTAACACGATGACACAACACATCATTCTCCCTGATTCTCAGTCTGTCTCAAGTTTAGAGCATAAGAATGGTATCATTAAGCATTCAGCCGTAGCTGTAGATTTCATCATGAATGTGACCAAGAACACATGACAGGTGTCCACACTGAGATCATTACTGGCATTGACAGCCTACATAACATCTGGTAGCCTGCGTGACCACATTTGGTTGCAAACTTGTGCCAAAGTCACAAAGAAAAGAGTACAGAGAAGAATATTTTCTCCCAACGAGGTCAGAGCAGTTTTGCAGTAACTTGTACTATTGTGAAACAGATGGAAGAGCCTTAAAGGGATATTTCGGATTATTTAACGTGGGGTTTTATGAGGTACTTTTTTAAGTTGCCTACAGAAGATAGTGGTTGGCTAGAAGCTAAGCAATGGGCTGCTGTGGACAGGGTCAGCAACAAAAGGTATGTTAGCCGCTTAAAAAAGATCCACTTAAAAAAACAAAAAACAAAATCATTATCAATTTAAGTGTATGCTGTGTTTAGAGTATTTTCACCACTTTACCTTGCTGTTAGTCAGCCTGACCAGACAGGAAACTGCCTCTATGTAAGCCAAATATCACTCTTTGCAAACAAACCAAACTCCATTGGGGAAATCAGTAATTTTACCTTCCAGAACACAAAGTTGCTGGTCTTCTACTGTCTCGCTCATTTAGTTTGTTTGTGTTATTGTATGATTTCTGTATTTTAAGAGGACAGTTCAGATTCACCAAAGTCACGCAGTAACACTAAAATCCTAACAGACGGAAGCAGCTGTGAAACCGCAAGTCTTGTGTTCTGCAAGATAAGATTGCTGGTTGCACCACTGGAGTTTGGTTGGTTTGGAGAGAGCGATATTTGGCTTATTAAACGGTGGTTTCCTGTCTGACAAGGCTGTCTGACAGCAAAGCAGAGAAAATATTCTAAATATAGCGTACACTTAAACTGATATTGATTTAGTTTCAGGTAGGCCTTTTTTAAACGACCTTTAATCCTGCTGACCTTGTCCACAACAGTACTTTGCTCAGCCTCCATGCCAGTACTCCAAACTGAGGGTGTGTTGATCACACCTACTGTAAGTAATACACTATCAGCGGGTACCTCATACAACCCTACATCAAATAGTTTGCACTGTCCCTTTAATGGTACAGTATGTACTGTCTACTTAACCGTGTCAGAATAAGAGGAGTGTCTCCTCACACAGGAGGAGTTTCCTGCATTCCTATTGGCAGATATCATGTCCAGATAATCTGCTTGTTTGTGATGTGAATATAAAAAGTGCTTTAACTGACCGCCTACGAACATCCCAGCTTGAACCATCTGACGTACCAAAATAATTAACATCGAAGCTCTTCCTTCATACGATAATGCATGTGACTTGTGTTTCTGTAAGGCCGTGTTTGGCAGCGTTTGTCAAAAAAACATTCAAGTGCAATCAAGTGTTTTGTTTTGTTTGCTATAAAGAGTGTACCAGTTATCTCTCACGAAAAGTCTCTTGATATATGCTATTACAAGTCGAGTTTTCTTTGATCATGCAATAAGGCACCGCAGCTGAATGTTGGTAAAAGCTGAAAAAGGCTGTTTTTTTGAAGAAAAATAAAAATACCATCACTCCTTTCTTTGTCATGCACATAAATTCAAATACTCTTTTGTAAAAGTTATATAATATATAATATAAGAAAACTCTTATGTACAGTCAAATGTCCAAAGGTATATTTCTCTTTTTTTCCCCTGCACATACATATACTGTACAAGATTCCCTACATTTACATGCTTCAAATGCAAGTCACATTTTTTGGAGCTAGAATTTTTTATTGGTCACCTCCCAAATGAAGGTTTTTAACTATGTACAGCTGATACGCTCAGATGGGACGCCACCCACACAAGCTCCACCTTCACACTCCGGATGCCCCCTGCCTTTTCCCCTCCTGGTGCTCCCCTTTCAGTCCAGATCCAGGAGGCTCAGGATCAATCGCCTCGATATGAGGTAGCAGTTTATTTCCCAGTGCAAAAAAAAAACATTTAAAGTCCACTCCGCTATTTTGAGTCCACATTTTGGGCCGCATGGAGCACCGGCTAGTCGCTGGCTCTCCTTAGGGGGGCGCTCTCATTCTGAGAGGCTCTGAGGGTGTGTCCATTGGACAGCAGAGTCTGCCTGAGCTCAGGCTCACAGTCACTGTCGAGGTGGCTGCGGCTCGTCACGCCGGCCAGCTTCACCGGCTTGTGGAAGGAGTCCTCCTGCGATGGAGAGAACGCCGGCGTCTGTCCCGCTCTGCCCACTGGGGAACAAAAAAGAAGCAGGCAAAGTCAATGACGTGACATGTAAGTAGACCAGGGATGCACCAACTTATCAGCCGAACATCAATATTGGCTGATTTTCAGATTGGTTTCTGCAGGTTTCAACAGGGTGAATTTAAGACTTTTTAAAGATGCAACATGTAGCGACTGTGCATCCAAAAACGAGTACTGCAGTCCAAATAACGAGTTGGAGCTATAGACTGTATATTAAATTGATTGAATCCCGATTTAATATACAATCTATGGTTGAAGCAAGTTGTTTCCCCCCCGCCCCCTCCTCCCCCAGATTAGAGGAAGCTCCGGCGAACCTCAAAATCATGTTTAAGACATTTTAAACATTGGACATTGGATTTTAGACTGAAATAAGATGGCAGTGGCTGATGTTAACATTGATTTTGCACTCGCTTATCGCTGTGATGAAGCTACTGGCAACAGGTACAGTGTCTTTTATAATGAGAATGTCTTTGTTTTCCTAGCGCCCTGAATAAATAACAAGAAAAACAAAATAAACAACCACACAAAAACACATAATGTCAGCATCTGTTATTTGTCAAACTGTTAATTTAAACATCAGTATTGGCCCAGAATTTCATGATGTGTCCCTAATGTACACAAATATGCATTCAGCTTTAGGATCCTGAGGCAGTGGAATGTATGCACGGGGTTGTGTTGACATGTGGAGGTGAGAACTGGTATTTGGAGGCCAATTCCACTGGTATTACTCCTCGCTAAAGAAACTGAATCCCAGAACAGGCCCAGACGTGCATCTGCAGCAGTGAGAACCTCGGTGCTTCTTTACAGCATTTTCAGAGAGATATCCTGAGGGGCTCTGGGCATGCAACCATGATACACTGTCAAATACTAGAAGGAACCGATCCGTCAACAATCACATTGAAAGGAATTTGGCTTGACAAGAGTTCCTAAGTTGTTGATAGTTTCTCATGGCATCAGTTGATATAAATGAGGTTCCTAGACAACAGAGGCTCTAATGAGTATAAAATAAATGTTTTTTTTGTCTCTGGGAAGGTTTTTGGTGGTTGTTAGCAGCTGCAGTGCACATCCTCACTACTTCAAAAGTTAAACTCACTGATCTTACCTTTTCTATCGTGTTGTAACGTATTGTGTTTTTTAGGAAATCCTTGAATGTCCTTTCGGATCCCGTTGGGCGTCCCATTGCAGAGTGAGGTTGAGTGTGTCCCGGCGTCATGCTGTTCCCCAGGGTGACACTGAGAGTAGGATGGGGGAGCAGAGTGCTGTTGGTATTCCATCCCTCCAGCGGGGCCGAACCCGTGTGTCAGGTAGTCGGGATCTTTGGAGTAACTGTTGCCGTTCTCCATACAGTCTGTGCACACCACTGCACCGTCGAAACCTGCACCCAGGGTGAGAGAAAATAAATGATTTGGAGGCAGAAAATCAACAAGTGTATGTCAACACTGTGGTTAGGGTGTCTGCTGTAATTATTTCTGATGCTGAGCAGGCCGCTGCAGACAGCGCCGCTCCTTTCATCGTTATGCAACAAACCAACGTTGCTCATGGGAAGTGGGAGAAGCTGCTGGGGAGCATAAACATTTGGCGGGCTGATCAGAGGCGGAACTGTCAGGTACCTGTGGTGTCTCCAACGTGTCCGTTGGGCTGAGGTCCACCGCCGGCCTCCACTCGGATACACACATCCTGCCGCTCGGACAAGGTGCCCTGGGAGGAGAGGTAGCTTGGGACGTCTGGAGGAACTATCGTCTCATCTGGGAGAGATGAAAGAGATTAATAAAATATTTCTTCATTTTGGCCATTTTCATTGGCAATATTTTTATTTTTTTTTCAAGAAAAAAGCAATCCATCTTCCTATTTCTGTTCATGATTACAGAAGAGGATTAGAGTCACATGTGTATATTTGAGTTATGAGTTTAAACTCAAATTCTAACTAGAGTCAGAATACATTATTAACATGCGACCCTAATCCTCCTCTGTACATAACAACAGACCAGAACAGATCTAAGTGTACCTGTGTTGGTGACGCTGCACTCCTCACTCTTCTTCCTCGTCTGGTAGATGATGCACACCCACACCAAAGACGTCACCACAATACTTGTCACCACTGCGATGACTATGATCCCTATAGTGACCGTGCTTGGGCCCACCGGCAGCGTGCAGTTGCGCCGCCGGGTCACCACCAGCTGGCTGTGAGCACGCTCCGTGCCCAGTGTGTTGGACATGAGGCAGGTGTAGCGGCCGGCGTCCTCCAGCGAGGCGGAGCCGATGACCAGCAGCTGGTTCCCCGGGGTGAAGTGGTGTCTGTCAGAGGGGCGCAGTGGCTGGTCGTTGCGCAGCCAGGTGATGCGGGGTGGTGGGCTGCCCAGTGCCTTGCACTGCAAGGCCACCGTGTCACCGACCACCACGCTGCGGTCTTCCAGGTCTTGGGCCAGGTGGGGTGTTTCTGTGGAAGAAATAAGAGATTCTCATTAGGACTGCATAATATGGTCAAAAAAATCTGTATCACTTTATATTAAGACTACCCTTATTAATGATTTATAAATCGTTGTCATTATGTAATTAATTAGGTTGTAGACAATTCATAAATCATTAATAAGCTGTTACAACACATGAGATAAAAAGGGCCACAGTGAACTATTGCATGTCAAATAGTTTTTTATAGTTTTAAATAGTTTTCACATTTATCTGTCCTGTTAAGCCTCAGTTCTCATTACTAACTGAGCTTACTTTCTCTTCCCCATCAGCCACATTTGTTAATAAGTTACTAACATTTAACACTGTCAGAATATTTAAATAGTCAAAAAGTTTCATTTGGCATCAAATTAACATTATCAAATTAGTCGATTCATACACTAAGGCTTTGGCAATATTGCTCACCATGAGATATTCAGCATACACCATTTTACATTTTACAATAAAGCTACTTTGTGGCAGTAGAACCTCATTTGTTAGATTAATTAGTAGCAAGCAGTCTCTGAAAAGTGGGCCCACATCGATGTATGAAAACTGTTATAACGTCATGACTTAAAAAGTAATTAAAAGTATAAATAATTCTTAATTATAAGGCATTTATGAATCATTCATAAGGGGTGTCTATAGTACCAATACCTGCAGCATTAGCACTGTACTTCATTGTAATGCCGTTTTGTCATATATTTTTCCTTCATCAAAAAAACTGCAGCCTCTGCATTTGGATATTGCACTTGGCCAAGTTGCAATTTAGATATTTTGATTAATTGTGCAGGCCTAGTTCTCATTAAAAGCTTGGAGAGACCAGGATTCCTGAGGTCAGCGCTCTCTATGATTCTTTTGTTATTCTGTGACATCAAAGTTTCAGGTTTCGGTTCTCGGGTTTCTGTTTCAGCTCAGTTTGTTCATGGTATTGATTACAGAGCGGTGAGTCAGCTGCATCGCTGAGCACCAAGTGTGATGTTCTGAGTTTGATCCAACCGCTGGAGGCTTATCTCATGACGACGGTCTCATCTAACAATCATGTTTATACATCTGAGGTCACATCTGTAATGGTGGCAAACTCATACATTTTAATTACAGCACATAAACAAGACGTCTGTCGGCACTGAGTCCTCTTCAGAACAATGTTTCACTGTTTCCTTGGCGACTTCACATTCTGCTGAATGGAGCACATTGAACTGAGTGTGTGTGTGTGTGTGTGTGTTAAGGTAGGCCTCTGCTCTCAGACTGAGCACTTCCCCTCACAGTGGGACATACTCAGATTAAGAGATCTCACTTAACCCACTTCAGTCGCCCCTCTCTATTCTATCAATACTTTCTCCCTCTCCATCAATCCCCCCTCATCTCTACTACCCTCCCCCCTCTTTCTTTTCTCTAATCCCACTTGCCTACCCCCCCAACCACACACACACACACACACACACACACACACAGGCTCCTCCATTCCACTTCTTCTTTGGCTCCCATTTTTCTCCCCCGCCACTCTTTTCCAGACAGGGGCCCCTTGGCTGTAGCCACCCCCCCCCCCCTCTCTTTTTCTCCTTCCCCTCCGTCTCTCAAACCCAAACATCACAGATCAAGTCCAGAGGAATGGTCCCTCACTACAGTATTTTACATTGTTGAGTGGATTAGCACTCAGCTTGAACTGCTGTGAAGTCGAACAAGTCGTACAACATGCAAATATGTCACTGAAACACCTCAAACATAGAAACTGCGGCTTCTGGATTCTTTAGGGGGATTCTTTAAGGCTTGCAACTATTTTGTCTTAGGAAGGAAACCCCCAGTCTCTCTCTCTTTTTTTTTTTAGCTCTGTCAAACAAGGGACTGCTTTGCTCAGTTCAAAGACAAAGCACAAAGATGATCTATGTCCTGAGCTGGTTATAGGAGAGCAGCTCCGTTTTGTTTGATTTAACAGTGTAAAACAGCCAATAAACTGGGAGCACTGAGGCCTGCAGTGAAGCAGCCATGACTGTCCCTCCCACCGAGAGAGGAGAAGAGGAGGGTGGGAATGCCTAACAAACACCCCTCTGTGAGCCCCCACCATCCCCCCTTTGACCCCCAACTGTGACCTTTGGCCCTTGACCTGCAGCAAGGCCACAGCTGCAGAGAAAAGAAAAATATAAAGCCTCTCATTCTACAGCCTCGAGCTGACCAATTCCCAATGGAGCACCGAGATATTTACAAGTTTTTTGGGCATGTGGGAAAATGATCAACACTGAGCACAAGTCACAAATGTTGCCAGTATCGGCTCAACGAAAATACAAGTGCGCACCGCGCAACTCTTACCCAGCACGGTGAGTGTGGCGTTAGCAGAGACGGTGCCCGCTGTGTTTTTAGCGGTGCAGCTGTACACGCCCATGTCCTCCGGCTTGACATCCATGATGAAGAACACGTCGTCATCGGGCATGACATGCATTCTGCGCTCCCGGGCAGCAGGGAAATCCGTGCCACCATCCTTCTGCCAGGCAATCTGCGGTGCCGGGTGGCCCTCTGCGGCGCATTCCAGCCTTGCCGTGTGGCCCGTCCTAATGGTGCTGTCCCTGGGAGTCTTTACGAAGGATGGGAGGACTGTGGACAGAAGAGACACCATTAGACACTGTTAGGGATAGACACTCCATGGGCCATCAAGCCCCTAAATTTGGTGGACAAAATACATTTTCGGTAGACCAAATGTAAACTTATGTAAAAACACCCCTATACCCCTTTTGACTCAGTGTGACTCAGCACGTCAGCCCAGCACAGCAGGGATTGTATCTCCATTACAACAGGGCTAGCTGCTCAAAGGTGTGTCTTTTAACTGAAGATGAGCATAGCTGAAGTTGAGCAGCTGTAAAACAGAGGATAAATACTACATTTCTTATAAATGCTTTACAATAAAAGTTACTATGGAGCAGCAAAATCAGGAAATGTTGGTTTTTTAATCAGTGGCAACTTAAAATAACTCCCTACCAGCTGAAAGCGAACATGAAACAGTAAAATAGAGCAGTTCCCTCATTCATAGCTATACAGTTCTACACTTGTACACCTGTGAGGCAAGTTTGAGTTAAGCACCTTGACAGGATTACACAATAGCATTACACATTCAGTTCTTCTACCCACACTTCCACAGCTGGTGCTGGCATTCAAACCCACGCCTCCATGATGCAAATAATTACGCCATTCCACTCCCAAGTAAAGACGCAGCTAGAGGTCTGATGCAGACTTGGGCAGGGAACCAAACTCTAAGATAAATACTTTCCATTTGCAGAGAAGCAGAGTGACAGAGCGCAGAAGAGATGGCCCCTGTTAGCGCTGACATGCAGCTAAATCAATTTGTTCCGAATACCATCCTTGCAGAGATGGAGGCCCGAGCCACAGAGAGAGAGGACTTTATTCAAGTGAAAGAGTAGAAATCAGCAAGGCCACCGATCTCAATCGCCCCTCTGTCAAAACTGGACAATTCAAACTCAGATAAGTTTAACAAACAAGCATTTTATAGTGGAAATGATAAAATCACACAGATACTGGAGTGGTGTGTTATTTTCTCTTTCTTATCTTGACATTAATACTGGATCTCTAATATTCCTCCGTTTTCTCTCACAATTTGATTTGTTTTTAGAACCACAATGACCCAACTCTCCTCTTCATAATAATAACAGACTTAGAGCTGCAACGATCAACCAGTTTGATTAATTTTTTTTCAGCTTCTCAGGTGTGTTTGTTTTCTGGTTTCTTTATTCCTCTCCATCAGTAAACTGACTATCTTTGAGTTGTACACAAAACAAGACATTTGAGGACATTATCTTGGGCTTGGGGGAACATTGGTTGACTTTTTTCACTGTTTTTCAGACTAAATAACTAATCAATTAATAGAAAAAAATAATCAACAGATTAATTGGCAATGAAAATATGTCAAAATGTTAGTTGCAGCCCTACATGTACTCAAATCTTAACACAAACAAGTCTGTTGTAAACATTATAAAACCAACCTACCATTAACGATGAGGCGGGCCTTGCTGGAGTAGGTGGAGCCAAAGTGGTTGGTGATGATGCACTGGTAGCGGCCCTCGTGGGCGAAGGTGACATGCCGCAGGTGCAGGATAGTGGTGTACTCCATCACACCTCCGCCTGTTGCTGGTGCATCAGATGTCGCACCTTGGTGATGAGCGCGAACGTGGGCAAAGTTCTCCGTCTCGGCGTGGCGAAGCAGCTCCTGGTCCTTACGCCACGCAAAGGTCATGGGGGAGGAGCTGCTGCTGGCAGCCGTACAGGTGAGACGCACGTCGCTACCGAGGACTGTGACTGTAGTTTCTGGCTGCACGGTGATTTGGGGCTTTGGAAGGTCATCTGAGGGTGGACAGCGATGGAGAGACAGAAGTGGAAAGAAGAAAGATGGTGAAAAAAGGCATGTGGGTGAAAAAAGAAAAAGAGGCTGGAGTGAGGATCGTTATTGGCAGAACGTGATAAAAAATGAAGCTAAACATCACAAATGTCTCTCAGTAGGTGTCTCTGCATAAATGGATGTGAAAGAGTCAAATAAAACACACACAAGAATCCATTAGCATGTCTGAGTGCAAATATGGAGATAAACAAAAACACCACACAAACAAATATGTGCAACTATGTAAATAACAGAGCGGGGCAGCTGTCAGTGTGGCTCTTGCTCAACACACCCACCCACATAAACACAAATCAAGCACACAAACACACAACTCACCACACACAAAGCTGCTGGACGGAGCCTGGAAGATGCTGGTGCCCTTCAGGCTCTCCGGGTGGGCACAGGTGGCGTTGACACCGGCCTGCAGAGCACGTGTCACCAACCAGTCGGGCAGCCAGTGGAGCTGGCAGTCACACAGGAAGCTGTCGCTCTGAATAAGACTGTGAAAGAGGAGGAGGAGGAGGAGAGGAGTAAGTACATGTGGTATATATCACATCTTGTTGCATCTGTAACTGAATATGTGTTTCTGAGAGTGTGTGTGTTTGCCAAAAGCAGTGAAGGATTGGAAGCGTGTGTGGATATGAATCTGCTGCTGGCCATTTTCTGCGTGTGTGGATTTGTGCACATAAATCATGTGTAAATCTTCCGTAAGTATAACTCACAGAGTTTTGAGGTTCTTCATTTTGCTGAAGGCATCAGGCTGGATGGAACGAATAGCATTGTCACCCAAGTTCCTGTTGGGACATTACACATCATCTCATTAACAACTGTAAACAAATTACAGCCATACACACAGGTTTTCATTAGCAAATATCTGGGGCCTGTTGCATAAAACATTTTGGTCAGAGTTCTCCTTAAGGTTTCCTTAAAATGTTCACGTAAGTATTTAAGCTTTTCTCCTTATCGTGGTCTTATACTTAAGAAACCAGGGAGCTCGACAAATCATTGCACAAATCACCTTAGCAACCAAAGTTTTTGTGAGCAGTGTAGCAGCGAGACACAACCACAGGACATGAAGACAAAGTTTTTTTTCAAAGTTTTGAAATTGACCTGCATCGTCAATTAGTTAGTGGGCAGTGGCGTTTACATCATTTGGAACAGACGTATCTATTTTTGTACATAAAGGGGGCGTACATGAGCCTTTAATCTAACCTTAGTGGTTACTTCAAGTAAGCTGTAAGTTAATTTCTTTTTTGGCTAGAACAGACAAGCTGTTGTAATTTTTTGGACCTCTTGGGCGGAGGCGGTAACAGTTATCACAAGCACCGGTGCAAGTAAACAAACTGTCTCCTTAAAATCTCTTTCAATGCACCAAATTCCTGAAGGAAGGATTTTGAGAGATTCAGTGTAACAATTTTATGTAAGTCCCTAAGCTAAGCAGAAATTAAGCCTTAAGTGTCATATATGAGGACAAAACTTAAGGTGTTTTGTGCAACTGTCCAACCAAGGTGGAAATATATGCATGTGTGAGGATACGTGCCAGCTTTTCCATCCCTCCCTGCATTTATTCGACAAAGGCCTGTGAAAGAGCTTATAGGAATTCCATTTCTTGTGCGGAGCTCTGCCATATGCTCAATAACTTTGTTCCTGTGCAGAGGCAGGAAAAAAAGGCCAAAGTTGAGATTGTGCTAGGCTAACGAGAGAGAAGCAGCTGGGCGCTCGCAAAAGCCTCTGTCTTCTCCTTTTACAAAGACGCTATTAAATTGCTAGCGGCCTGCTCTCTGCCAGCTACTTTTGGCAATACCCCCACCCCACCACCACTGCCACCACCACCCAAGCCTCTCTTCCTCACTCTCTTTCTGAGGCTGGGAGGAGGGGCTGCCAAGCATTGTGGGATACTCACAGGTGTTCCAGGGTCTCCAGGCCAGAGAAGGCTTTCTTGGCCACCGACTTGATCTTGTTTCCAAACAGAGTTCTGCCGTTTCCAAACATGAAGGGTGTCGATAGATGAAGAGAGAGGAGAGGAGGGAGGAAGGGGTGAGAAGAGCCGGGGTGAACAGAGAGAGAGAGGAGCACAATTAGCAAGGCTGAATCTGATAAGAGTGAGGGGGATTGAGGTATTGGAAATCTGAACTGTGCGGAGATTAGCCCAGAGGAAGGGTGAGGGAGCTTGGATGGGGTTGGAGTGTGTGTGTGTGTGTGTGTGTGTGTGTGTGTGTGTGTGTGTGTGTGTGTGTATGTGTGTGTGTGTGTGTGTGTGGGGGGGGGGGGGGGGGGGGGGCACCTGGGCTCTGCGCTGCTCTTCAAAGACCACTTTTATCTTTATTAGAATTTAATAGCAATGACCGGGTGGGGCTGTCTCTGTGTGTGTGTGTGTGTGTGTGTGTGTGTGTGTGTGTGTGTGTGTGTGTGTGTGTGTGTGTGTGTGTGTGTGTGTGCGGTGGCAGAGCTTGTAAGGACATACATGCAGCCATGTGAGTGTGTGTCTGTGCCTGTCAAGCCTGGTTTGAGCTAAGAAGTGAAATGCTGTTCTCTCTGATTTGGGGTCCTAATCCTCCCCTTCCACCCTCCTCTCCCTCGTCCCTCTCCTGTTGAAGCCTTCACTTCACAGGAAGAGGAGATACGGATGGCTGGTTTACAATGAAGACCCTGGTGTTCAAAATCATCCACATGTACACACAAACAAACAGCTGTCTTTTCACATGGATGATGAGACAGCTACTTTGTCATTTTTGCAACTTCTGTTTTGAAGGAATTAAGAATCCAACATCCAATCATCATTTCCCTTGGCTCAGATCTAGAAGATCCACTTGCCTCCCATGTGGCAGCATTCACAAGCCGCTTTAAGGAAACCCAGTATGTGTGGTGGACACTTTGATGTCTCACCCCTTCTCTCTCTTTTCGGCATCTCTTTTTCCCATGGTTCTCTGTGCCAGCGCTGGGATGCAGCGGGCCGCTTCCGCCAACGCCGTGACAAAAGGGGCAGGGTCAGAGGGCGGGGCATGTGAGGCTTTTGATGTTGATGACTGAATGCGGCCCTCAATTTCACCCTCTCTCAGCTCCAAACAACGAGCACTGGGAAAGAGGGGACGCAAGGAGTGGAGGCATGGAGGAGAAATAGAAATAAGCCTATTGGGGGAGCGAACCCCTGCCAGCTCAAAGAAAAGCCCTTTCTCTCGCTCCTTCTCCCGTTCTTTCTCTGTCAGTGGTGCTCATACTGGGAACCATCTTGGCTGGACATCATCTTTTCATCCTGCATGTTGATGATTGCTGCTCAGTGCCAGAAAACTCCATGTCTGCTGTAATTTCTCAACTGGCCAACTTTTGACATTGAACTTTTTACGAGCAAACATTGATGCGTAATCATGAAAAAAAGATAAAAAAATGATTCACAGTATCTCCTTCTTGAACCATTAGCAGCAAAGAGAACACAGTTGGCCATAAAGTATTAGTGAAACAATAAAATCATAAAATGAATGCCAGACTGAAATGGAGACAGTGGCCTGAACTTCCACTGGATAAAAAACATGACCTTCGAAGTTTCACGAAAAAGTAAAAAAGGGACGAGGGGTCCTATAAGTCACTGCAACGACTTCCCCACCAAGTTAGGTGTGGGGTCAGATATCTCAAACTCTGTGGTCATTAACTGGGCTCAGTAAACTTGGCTGGCAATGAGGGGTGAGCTGGGACTTGGAGAGAAACTTTTGGATGCAAGAAAAAAGCTCAATTCTGTTTCTCTGATTGTCTGTTTTTGAAGAACAGCGCAGAGGGATGAAAAGGAGGGGTTCATATTGAAGGAGAGGCGGAGGGAATAAAAAGAAAGAATGAGGGGAGACACTCACAGCTTGTTGAGGCTGTCCAATCCAGAGAAGGCCCCGTTGGTGTCCTCTATTGTGCCCGAGATGTCGTTATGGTCCAGCTCCCTGTGGTGAATGAGAGAAAAGAGGGGGATAAGAAAGATGGGAAGGAGGATGGGAAGGAGGCAGGGAGGGAGGGAAGGAAGAGAACAGGGACAGGGTCTGCCAGCACTGAAGCGTTACATAGCCCTGGCAGAGGACGGTCTGGAAGTCACGGGTTACCCCTTCGCCCATACTCCCTCCCCTCCCTACATCATCCTCCCCCCTCTGCACCTGGCCTTAAGAGCCCCTCTGCTGCTCTGCTCTGCCAACCAAGTGCATTCTTTCCTTAGAGGGGTGGAGGAGTGTGCATGTGAGTGTGCATGCATGTGCTTCAGTGTGTCGAGGCAAACCCAGCGTAGGGAAACACATGTATAATTCATGATGGCATGGGAGGTTTGGCGGGAACACAATGCCATGTGAGAGGCCAAACGGTTGGGTCTGGTTGTCTGATGGCGGCAGGTATGGCACAGCCAAAACTAAAGCCATGAGTTTTGATGAGCTTAGGAGGTGAGCTTAAGCTGGGCATACACTGTACAATTTTAGAAAGCTACAGCTCATGATTTATGTGCTCAAACTGTACAGTCTGATGGTCAAGCCATAACCTGAGTACTCTGTACACTGTACGTGTAAACTATAAAATAACGTGTCTTGTCAGCCCCAGTGGACTTTTCTGGCTGTTGACATTTGTCAATAAACATTTGTTTGAAAGCTTCAAGGCAGGTAGAAGTTTCTTTGCTAGTAGTAATAATGCTGACAAGGCATGCTGCTTTGATCATCTGTGCCTTTAAGTGTGCAGAAACTTCAAAAAAAAAAGAAAAAAGGGAACAGCGTATACAGCAGAGCTAAACAATGCCCAATGTCAGGCAAGTAAAACTAGCATCTCACTTACCCAACCAGGCAAGCACAAAAGAAAGAAAAAACAAAAGAAAAAATAACTTCTTTTACAGCATTTGGGGGTTTCCAAACACTTGTTGAATACACTTTATTTCCTCTCTCAGAAAGTCTTAAGAACTACCTCTGTAGGTGAAGTCAGAGTGACTCCTCTGAACCATTAAAAGACTTTCTTTCAAACTTGAGAAAGGCCTTTGAGGTTGATGGTCAGCCACACCCTCCACCATCTCCACAATACCACCCTCCACTCCTCCTCCTCCCTTTGCTTTCCAAGCATCTCTTATCCCCCTCTGGTTCTTTTCAGCCTCCACTGGCCGCTGTCTTAGTTGAACTGGACAAGGGCTGCCAATATCCTACTCTTTCTGGCTGGCTGGATGTGAAAGGCTGTTGCCTTGTTAAAGCAAGGCCAGTGGTGGGGGCTGTAGAGCAGGGAGACCAGCGGGCACGGAGAATGGGGGGGAGGAGAACCCGATGAGCCAACGACCCCCGTGGCCGAATTAGAGGGCAGGCTGGCTTGTTTGGAGCTTTCACACCCCGATGCAGGCTCCAGCCCCATGCCAGCATGACCAACAGCGCAGGCCCAATTAAAGCTCCCCCGGCTCCTTTTCAGGGCCCAGCCTATGCCTGTCCTCCCCTCCACTGATTAGATTAGGCCTGCCTCAAAGACACGGAGCACAGGAGTGATACAGGAGAGAAAAGATCATGCAAAATCAGGGCAGAGATAATGTATGTATTGAGGGATAACATGAGGAGATGACAGAATACACTTAGGATAACAGAGGGGGGAAAAATGGGCAGCAAGTTTAAAAAGGTAAAGCCAGTAGAAACAGAGTGAGCAATTAAAGACAAGAAAGGAAAACATGAGAGAAGGCCTGAGATATCCCACCCTTTATTTCCCTCTGCAGCTAGTTATCTAGCACCCAGAGTGCCAGCAGAGAGAGGCCTTATGTGCCTTGGCTTGTCACCCAGCTGTGAGAGAAAGCTCGTCTAGCGAGCTCTGGCACGACTCTCCTCTCTGGCTCTCTCATCAGGAGGAAGGCGTAGCCAAGAGGGCCTTGGTTAGGAACCAAGACCCCCAAGTCTTTCTCCTGAATTTATCCCCTGACTTTCTCCCTTTTAATTCCCTTCTTTTCTTTCTTTAGGCCTGTTCAGGCTTTTTGTGCAAACGGTGGAGCAGCAGAGAAAAGAAAACCTCTGTCTTCTAAAAGTGAGGAAGGATCTAGAGGGAGGTGAGTGACACGGAACACTTTCAGATCCAAGTTTGTTGGGAACCAAAACAAAAATCCCAAAAACAAAACCAGACAAAAGGAACAAAGTGAGAAAAGAAACAAGAAAAATAAGAAGTTGCCACAGAAGCCATGGCAACAGTGATGCATGAACATCTCATAAGAGTAAAAAAAAATAATAATAATGAATAGGCATGAACGCAAACTGAGAACAAATCTGACTTGAAAAGTAAACAACTTCTGTTTTCTGAAGTCAAATGCAGGGACTGCATAAGCCTAAATATCACATATCACACAGGCAAAACCAACATTAAACATCTCAGCTTTCACTGCTCCCAAGTGGCACATGTTAGCTTTATCGTCAGCGGGGGCAAAACCATAATGAAGGGGTTGTTGGGGGTGGTTTGGGGCTTGGTAATGGGGGCTGTACTTACAGGATGCGTACGGCCTTGAGACCTCTGAAGGCTCCCTCGGTGATGTGGCTGATGGAGTTGTGGCCCAGACGGAGAGTGTGGAGATCCCCAAGCACAGCCAGGCTGCCTTCATCCAGACGAGTCAAGTTATTGTACGACAGATTCCTGGAGAGAGAAACAGAGCACGAGACAGACAGAAAGGAGGACAGGAGCAGACAAGGAGACGGAGCGAAAGAAAGAGGGGAAAAACAGCGGGAAAAGAGAGAGAAATGTTCTGTGTGAGGTCTGGAAGGAGATGACAGGTTGGCAGAATGCTGAGGCAGCTCGCGACATCATTATACTTAAATTTCATGGCTGATTCAATGTCTATTTGCCACTCTGTGATGTGTTTTTCCATTGTGCTGTTTTCTTCACCACAAGATGTTAACAGAGAATGGGCTTAGCAGACCTTGATGCTCAGCTGAGGACCCAACCGTTTGACAGGGAAGAAAAGACGCTCTTGGTTGGAGCTCTACTTTTCTACAACCTCCATTTATAAGCCTGCTTGAGCATGTGGTAAACCCCAGGGGAATATACTGTCACTCATGTGAACTGTAGCCCTCAGAGTGTTCTTTATTTTCATATCAGATCTCTCTATTTCTTACATGGCTAGAGGAAATCCAAATTGGATGAGAACAGTACATGGATTTCCAAGCACTTTCACTTGTTTTAGGAATTTGGAAAGACAGAATACTCTGCTAGTAAGTAGGGGTGAGATTCTCTTGGCAACTCACGATCCAATTCAATTCAGAGCTGCGATGCAATAATGAAAGTATTATTGATTCACCAAAATTTTTGATTTCTATACTTGATATATTTTTCTCACTGTGTGACTGCTTGCTACTTTTAAGACAGAGCATGTTTGTAATGCTCCATAACTGGTTTAGTTAGATATGATTTGCATACAGTGTGGCTTTGTCCAGGTACCTTTTCCATCAACTTTCTGTGAGCTAAAATGCTTCCATGTGTTAGTTTTTAAGCCAGGGGGTGCCAGTCAGACGTTCAGCCATCCTCACCAAAACTCAAGAGGTAGTCTAGTTTACAATGTAAACAAGACACACGTTTATGTCTGTAATGCTTCACTACACTATAGTTGGTTCAGTCGTGAGGAACACACAGCTCCGTTTATCAGGTGATCATATTGTGGAACACTGTAAGAATCTATTTTCCTCCACCTCTACTGGTAACAATACGACTTGAGGAAATTAACTTGAGAAACAGGTGAAAATGAAGCCTCAACACTTGTTTCGATGACTTGTAAGAATGTTTTTCCTAGTATGCATATAATACCTCTTGATAAATCCTGATTATAAATCCAATAATGGTATCTTTCAAACAGTGGTCAAAGGCAGTATTGTGCATTATATTGCCCTCTCTGTGGCCCTCACTGTCTGTCTCTGTGGCCAGGCCTCAGGTTTGCTTGACCAGTCATGTGTGCAGAGATTCTCCCTGATGACCAGCTCAGCCTGGCCCATTGGGAATGCAATAACAGGCTCCTCATAAAAGACGAGTCACTCTTTTCTGTCAGTCATGGGGGTCATCATAACTCTAGATAATAATAATAAAAAAAAATCATATAACGGCCTACTGGTGCAGCGCCGGGAGGATGAGTCAGGGATGGTCATTCATTCATGCACAGAGCAAATCAATGTTAATGCCATCTACCTCTTTATCCCTTTTGACTGTTACACATAAACAAACAGAGGCGCCACAGATACCCAAGGCTACCTCGCAGTTAACAACGCCTCAGCTGAGCAAAGCACTTTACAGGAGCAATACGGCAGTCATGTCAACAGGATGAGAAAGACTCTCAGATAATAACTCCTCATTCAGTAGACAAAGGCTGCGAAGGTGATCCTTCAGTGTAATTACCACAACACAATCGGTGGAGGATTACACGCTGGTTTGCCAAACCCCTGCGCTTCAGAACTGAGCACAAAAACTCTTGTCGGAGGGCTTGAGTGCTGTTGAGCTCAGCTCTAATTATGGGATAAACAGGCTTATTCTGAGAATAGCGTAACGTATTGAGTGTTAAAGCACAATGTCATTTAACCCTTCAGAAGGTAGATGGATGATATGGGCCTTAGGCACCCAAGGACAGAGCAACTATCTATTCTGTAGTTGGTGTAAAACTTTTATTTATTTATTTATTTATTTTTTTTCTGTCTTCTATTATCATTATCAATCCAGGTTTACGAGTTTAAACCACTCTCTACTGGAAGGTTTCTGAGAGTTTGAATGTTCGGACAAGATTATAACATACCATTTTGATGGAATCATTTGGGAATTCAGCTTTTTCTTTCACAAAACTCAGTGGAACAACTACCTGACAATGTGAGAAGCTGAAACTGTATTAGAATTTTCAAAACCAACTTAAAAGATCTATTAAAAGCCTCTCAGCTGTGTACACACTTACCTCATATTCTATTTTATGGTCTTCATGACTTCATTTTACTTGTCAAACATACATTTGTGATGTGGTATTGTGTTATTTTTTGTATAACTTTTCATTGTGCCATTTCTTTGTTTCACCCTACCAAAGAACTACGACAAAAAATATCTTAAAGCTATAATCTGGTGCATTGCATCAAATGGTGAGATTTATGTTTTAAACTGGACACAGTCCCTTTTTTAACTAAAATAAATAAACAGGCTCATTTAAATGCTGGTACTCACAGTTCCCTCAGCTTTTGGCAGAACTTCCATCCATCAGCATTGATGCGGGCTATAGAGTTGTTACTCAGGAATAACTGCTGAAGGGAGGTCAGGCCGTACAAAGAACCACTGTTCACCTCTGTCAGGCTGTTGTAGTCCAGGTGACTGAAAGAGACAAGAATAAACAAAAAGGGTCTCATCAGGAAATAGAAAATTTAGGATGTGGACACTGGTTTACAGGCAACACTATGGTATGAGTTTAGGTGTATTTGTTGCACCCTGAACTTACTACATTTGCAACAGCGTTTCTGAAAAATTACAATGCAGTTTGTGGCCATTAGTGTGTAATTTTGCATGCAATTAGAGTAATGTGTAAAAATTGCAGGTTGACAAGAAAAGGTGCGATTGTCGTGATAGAGAGCAAGTTCCAGTAAGAACAAAAACATCTCATTCTTATAAGGTTTGGCAGATGAGGATTCCTGGAAGAGTCAGTAACTGGTGCAAATAGGATTAGTCTATATCAGGTAGTGCTTGCACCAGGATATGTGCTGTACTCAAATTCCATAAGTCAGATGGTATTTTCATCTATTAAGTATATATTTGTTGAATGATTCTGATGTAACTGTATAATGCTTGGCAAATTACTAATTTTATGTAAATGTAGTATATTCATGTATCACTGTTTCTTTTCTGTTTTTTAAACTTACAGGACTTTCATCTTGGCCAGGTCCCAGAAGGCCCCGTCAGTCAGTTTGCTGATGCTGTTCCTTTGCAGCTTGAGGACCTCGAGGTTGGACAGACCCTGGAAGGTCAGACCCTCCACCTGACGAATACGGTTCCTGTTCAGCTCACTGCAGGGTGGACAGACAAACAAAGACAAATGACAGTAAAATCAGTGAGGCACTTAATTATGCTCTAAACTCTGTCATATTCCCTACATTTTAAAGGAAGTTAACATTTTTTTCTTCTTTTGACTGAGGAATGTTTTGCCCTCATACTACATTAGCATCCATCAAACTGAAGTCAAAACCAAGAAATCCTGTAGTCTGCACGCTTCAGTTGAAGTTGGAGTATTTTGTAGTGAGCAAACCCCCAGCTTAACAGGCATTCCTCTGTGGTGTCCTTTCCTCCTATGGGACACGTTATAACACTATGAATTAACAGTGATACTCAGAGGAGGTATGGCAGAAGATTTTTAACACCACAGTGATTCTTTATTTTGCATATGAGGCCTGAGACGTCTCTGCGGGTTACTGTGAATCTGTATATCTGGCGTGTGTGAAGGCTGTAAAAGCCCTCAGGTTGGCAAAGATAAACATCCACACAGGTTCCTTTGTGTCTGATGTGCATCATCTCTACCGTGTGCAGATACAGTGTCACTGGGGCCACCTGGCCAACAAAAGGCACCTGGGGAAACTACAGGAGCCACAATGGGGGAGACTCCCATTATGCGAGTCCCCGTGCTCTCCGTAATGGAGGCGTTGAGCCACAAATGGGTCGACCTCACTGTTACGCTGGAGGGAAGTTTGACAAAGATAATGGATCACGGTGTGGGGAAAGAACTAACCACTTTGGGGATATGGAAGAAGGCAATAAATCACCGATAATACGGCTGCGGTGTTTACCTAGTCAGACCTTATCCACCCCGAGAGGTGTAGCTCACACTAATAGCGTTCCAAATGTTAAACACACAGACACTACAAACTCCTCCCCATTTAAAGTCTTAATTCTTTTCGATTCTGTAATGTCTCCAAAGGCTATAACGGGGAAACACATATTTTCTGACAGTTGTGTTTCAGCTGAAATTTAATATTGTTTTTGCAGGTCCTGACAGATGAAAGCACAACCTTGTCAGCACACTAACTATGTTGTTGAACTGATGAAGTCCAGTGGTACTCACAGCTGGGTGAGCCTCGGGAGCTGGAAGGCTCTCACGGGGATCTGGCTGATGCGGTTTCGGCTCAGCCTGAGGACCTGTAGAGTTGAGCCCAAATGGTCCAGAGCACCAAGCTCCAACACGCTGATCTTGTTGCTGCTCAGGTACCTGAACACAGAAGGAAGCACATTGTGACATGAGAGATATATTAGAAAAAACACGAACATGAGTTTATGAATGGTCCCATTTCTGTCTCAATTATTTTACATATTTCTTGTATGCTATAATCAATTTCCCTCCATATGTTTCCATTAATACAGTATGCAGCTTTAGTATAGCATTTGGGATCCAAATGTTGGGAATGTTGTGTGCTCTGTTTAATTTTATTTTTCTATCAATATTGACTGCTGTGAAACCCCACAGGAAACATTAAAGGAATAGCTCAGATTATTTAATGTGGGATTGTGTGAGATAGTTTGTGATTAGTCAGCATATTACCTACAGTAGCCAGTTGGCATGCCCCCAGTTTAAAGAAACAGAGGCGAGTACCAACACAAAAGCTCCAAACCACCCACATTAAATAATCCAACCTATCCCTTTAAAGTTTCATCTTATTTAAATGCCTAAATTTTAAAGATTGGTGTGTTACGTGCCACAGTAATACTATAAGACTGTACTTACAGGTCTCTGATTTGCAGGCCTGCAGGAAAGCAGTGCCCTCGGAGCTCGGTGATGTCATTATTGCTCAAATCCAGGGTTTCCACAGAAACCAGCTCTCTGGTCCGCCTGCCGTCTATAGAGCGGATCTTATTATGATGTCTGGAAAATAAAAAACACATATAAAAGACATTAGGTGTGGTCGAAAATCCCACTCACAGACCTAAAACTTTACCCCAGTGTCCATATCACTATCTCGGAAAATATGACCCTGCTTTACTTTAGTGTCCTTTTCCCCACCACCCAAGGAAGGCACTCCAAATCCCCCCTGCCTTCTCTAAACCTGCTCTCAGGCATAAAGAGAGCAGAGTACACAGAACAAAGTGGTCTTCATCCACCACAAAATGTGTACTTTAAGAGCTTCCAAACAGAGGCTGGCCTTCTTTAAACAATTCCAAGGACACCTGTGCTTCTCAACAGAGCTGAGATGCAAAATCTATTAGATAGATGGGGCCTCAGTGATCAACCACGGGCACTTGAAGGGGGATTTCAGAGTACTTCAGTGTGTGATGGAATGGAGAGATAGCTGTGTGATTCTCAAGAAGTTCTTGCCACTATCCTGTTTTAATCTATTAAGGATGAAGGAGGGGGACTACTGACTAGATAACACTGAAGAAAAACTTAAATCATCGTCATAAGATGCAACAAAGCAAACAATTAACACCTCACAGAAAAATCTGAAAACATGTCCTGCTAATGTACCCAAACCCAGAGAGGAGCAACTGCATGTGACCCTTTCAAGATCAAATTTTCCGAAGCTGACTGACAAATACAAAAATCCTACATTTAGGAATCTTCACACAAGAACTACAGATAAGGATGAAATTATTAGCTTCCTATGAAAATTTCATTTTTTTTAAAAGTATTTCCCAAGTGCTGTTAAACAGAGGAAGGGATTTTTAACACAGCTTTTCCAAACATCTTTGCTTTATTTTGGATGCTTAAATTATTTTACTTTGCACATTAGAAACAAAATTATTTCACTAAAACCAAAAACTACCAGGGTCAAAATTATTAGCCCCCCTGATACTAATAGTCAATTGTGTATCCTTTTTGTTGGATAACAGCCTGCAGTCATTTCTTGTAGTTATCAACAAGTCTCAGACACGTCTCCTGAGGAATCCCAGCCCATTCTTCTTTGGTGAATCTCTCAAGCTCCTCCAGATTTGATGGTCTTCTGACATGGACCTTGGTCTTCAGTTCACCCCACAGATTTTCAATGGGATTCAAGTCTGGGCTTCATGCAGACCAGTCAGTAAAGTTCACTTTGGTCTTCTGAAGGTAATTGTTCACCCGGAGTGACGTATTCTTTGGGTTGTTGTTGTGTTGAAGTGACGACCCAGACCCAGTTTTGCTGCTGACTGCTTGAGGTTTTCTTTCAAAATCTTCACATATCCTTCTTTCTTCATGATTCCTTCCACCTTGATGAGATTCCCAGTTCCAGACACACTGAAGCATCTCCACAGCATAATACTCCCACCACCATGTTTCACTGTGTGGACGGTGTTCTTTGGGTTATACGCCTCTCCCTTCTTTCTCCAAACATAAGCAACATCTCTATGACCAAAGAGCTCTAGTTCCATCTCATCTGACCAAAGGACACACTTGCAAATGAGATGCGTAATCTTTCTCCAGGTTGTCCTGAAGCACACTTCAGTCTGGCTTGAAGGTGTCTCTTCTGCAGAAGTGGAGCTTTTCTTGTAGTCCATTCCTGTGCAGGGCTCTAGTGATTGTCTTCTTTGAGACTACCATTCTTGACTTGGCTAAGTCATTCACTAGTGTCTTGGCAGTTGTTCGGGAGTCTTAAGACACATCTCACACTAGTTTTCTTCCCAGAGTCTTTAAAATCTTTCACTTCCTATCTCTGCCAGGCTTGTTCTGTATTGTGTGGCTCTCTTTGAATTTCTTGATGATGCTTCTTACTTAACTTGATTTTACAAGCTTTGAGCATTACAAAGTTAAAGCACATCATTATACAACAGTGCTTTGCGCTATGGCTCAATAAAAAGGTCAGTTCTTAAGGGGGCTAATAATATTGACCCTGGTAATTTTTGTTTTTTCTGAAATAATTCTGTTATTGTGTTCAAATAGAAATATTTTATGCTTTCCAAAGAAAACTAGCATGTTTAGAAATGCTATGTTGAAAATTCCTTGCTCTGTTAAAAAGAAAATTCTATTTAAAAACTTTAAATTTCATAGGGAAGGTAATAATTTTGTCCTCAACTGTAGTCAGCCTGGGCAAGCCAGTCACCTGACAGAAGACGAGACAGATTTTTGTTTTTATAGTCTTCTTGTTAAGGGGTCTCCTGTCGTCCTCAACATTTGTAGTAGGTTGTTTGTGGGGACTAGGACTCAATTCCACACAGAGAAAAAGAGAAAGTAAAAAAAGTAAAGGACCCTGTCCTAGTAATTCCCCTACAGTCTGGAGGAAAAGATGATTGTGAAAACAATGCTTGACACACAGAGTGATTAACCCTCACACAAACATAAAATCACATGTCAAAAAAGGCCACAGGGCACACCAGAAACCCAACCACAGCTCTACTCTACTGCAAACATACAGTACATATATGATATGCAAAACAGGCAGACACAGAACAGAAAGACATCCGTCTTGGTACATCAGTGGTCTATGTGTGCGTGTGTGTCACTATAAGTGAGTGTGTCAGGAGTGTGATGGCCAGTGTTATCTGAGCATACATGAAAGACCTCGCTGGGTGACACATTTGACACATGCCTAAGTGCTAACTAGGGACAGGAATTTCATTTAGAATCACTTTCATTTAACCGACTGGTCTAAAAAAAAGGAGTTAAAAGGAAAGACAGACATACAATTAAGTATCTATAGTTGGTAATTTATTAATAATAAAAGTCCTCAGAAAGTGGGTACACACAGATAACACCAGCTGAACTGCTATAGCCTTGTGTACTGGTGGTTTTTCCTTTCACCATCCAAGTGAAAGCTACATTACAGAGTTTGTTTCCATGGTGTTCTTTATTTTTTGAGCAAATTGTACTTGAGGCACCAATTTTAGTTTAAACAACTCAAGTTTAATACTTAGAACTCATATGCATTAACTGTACATTGCTAACCCATTGCAAATCCCCACCCCAGGTGCTAACGGCACTTTTCCTTAGACTACAGCTAATGTTATTAACCCATCTATCCTCTCTTACTCTCTCTCTTTTGTACCGCTTTCATATCAGAGACATGCATATGACACAGGTCTACCGAACACGTGGTCTACCTGGGTTGGATATGACACTATGGTTGCACAGACTATTTCTATAAACCTCACATATAACCCAGAGAATTACATCAGATAATTACCAAATAAAAGTCAGATTTCAGGTTCAGCTCTCCATGTTCATCCATGCACAGACTCCGTCTCTCTTACTTACAGCCTAACCCTGGCCTGGTGGAGGGCCATCATGAAGAAATGTCATCTGATTTCACAGGGGCTGACCCACACAGATTGACAGCCTACTCTGTGCCAGTCTGAACGGGGTATTTTATTCTCTCTTTCACACCAGGGATCTGCGTTTAAGCCCCATTCTCCAACATCGAGCTGACCCGCTTGGGATCCGATTAGCCAACATCTGATGACCCACATGGATTTCCCCATGCCAATCCATTTACACAAGATGCAGGCAAAAGACATTTCAGACAGTGCATAACGTCATTGTCTTCTCAAAGGGTGAGCTGTTAATCGGTTTGCAGAGTGCAGACTTCAACTAAATCTTTTATCTCAAGATCAATTCACTTGACCCTGGAGAGTCTGACAGCATTAGAAAAAACCTGAAACACTCTTTGTGCTTCCTTCCTAATCAAAGCTCAGCACTGTTGTTCTGAGTTAACTTCCTGGGATGGTGTGAGTGTGTGTGAGTGTGTGTGTGTGTTTGTGTATATAAGTGTGTTTGACAGAAAGAGCAAGAGAGAGAGCAGGTGTTCCACCAGTCAAACTCGTCAAAACAAGGTCAGCCCCTCCTTCCTCTCTTGCCTTCAGCCAGCAGATGGACGGACGGACACACACACACACACACACATTTATTGGTGTCTGTGAACGGAGGAGGAGTCACACCACAGTGGCCCACCTGAATAAACAGTGGCAGAAATGGTTAAGGATGAGCCATGCAAGCATGCCTGGGCAAACACACACACACACACACACACACACACCCATACACACACACACATACACACATACAAATAATAAACACACACATGGGACAGAGCAACAGAAAGTGGCTACAGTGAGCCTGAGCGAAAAGGACAGGGGGAAGGAATGGGGGAGGGTAAAGAGAGTGAGGGAAGAGAATGAAGGGGTGAGGAAGGGTCAACAGCTGGTGACCTTTGCTGGGAAAAACAGATCAGACTCAAACTGGTGGGAGAGGTTGACCTCTCTCACTCGTTCTCCTTCCACCACTCCAACCAAATTCCCTCTCCTCTCTCCCCCCTCTAACCTCCCCCTCCGTCTCCCTCCCACAGTCAGGGCCCAGCTGCGTGTGAGAGACAGATAAAGCCCCGGCGCTCAGCGTGTTTGAAGTCCACACATACAATAGTAGCGTTTATAAAAACTGATTATCATATGGCTGGGGACATTTCTGATAAAGAGGAGCTGGGCTCATTCTTGTTCCCTTTGATGTCTGGGGGTCTTATTTGCCTTGATTCCACTTAATTCCAAATCTCATTACCCTGCCCCATTGACCATCTGATTATTGTGAGCCTGGCTCATTTTGACACTTCTTTTGATGTATAGAAAAGTGCAGCAGTGGTTTACATTAGCATCCCCATTCTCCCATTTCCAGTGTCATCTTTGGGGGCGACTGTTCAGCCCATCCTTTCCCGTTTGAAGCTAGCGGTCAGGACAAAAGGAGAATTATTTCAAAATCAGATCATCCAGCAGGCCATATGATTTCTATCCTGAGCTGCTTTAAAGGCCCGCTTTGATGTTCACTGGCCAGGCGATGACCACAATGAGAATTTGTGCTTCTATTTCGGCTGTCACTTTGACAATGTGTTTTTAAAACTTTGTGTTGCTTCTTTTTTTTTGACATCCTGCTGTGGCATTCTGGGTCTGCAGGGTGCCAGTGGGCTCGCGAAGTGCATTGTGGGACCGTGAAAGCCTAGCAGGTGGTCTTTGGGTAGTTCATCAGGACATGCTAGTAGAGATGTTCTGATACCATTTTGTACTTCCTGATACTAATTCCCATATCTTAACTTTGTATATCAGCCAATACCAAGGCAAGTACCAATCCCATACCAGTGCATAAAAATATTATATTGTTATTATTATCTATTTATTTATTGTTTAATAGCTGTATTCTACAAACCCTGTATGGATATGACATAATTGCTATCATTATTGTATGGCCTGGCTCAGGTTAAACCTTTTGTAAACCTGGAATGAATGCCAAAGAATGACTTTGCCATACGGGCAAAACCCTGCTGTACAGTTTTACTGCTGTACAGTGTTTTGCCAGGAGTATTAATAACAGTGTTAATAAATTACGTTATATCCAATCAGTACAGAGACATGCATTCTTGCCAATGGCAGCATTTTAGGCAGCATCTGACACATTGTCTGATACTGGTATTGGTAAAACCCTAGCTTCTAGATGATCAGCTGACTTTTGTTTTAAAATTTAAGACAGAATATGGATATGATGCTCTGTTGTGATTGATTGATGGACATGTAGTCAACTGATTGTGATTTGCCCAAGTTGTAACTGTTGCAATACAACTATACAGTCAGGCTTAGGCTCAGGCTTAGAAAGAAAGAAAGAAAGAAAGAAAGAAAGAAAGAAAGAAAGAAAGAAAGAAAGAAAGAAAGAAAGAACACCTCTCAGCCAAGCAAGAGATTAAGAAGAAAAAAGAACCGAGAAAATCCAGCCCACTCACCTACCCCTTCTTTGTCCACCTACTCATAAATGTTTTATTTTAGACAGGCCTATATGATTACTTTTCTTCTTTAGAATTTTGTATACTGTCACTCGCAGGAAATAAGTCATCAAGTTCCTTGTAACTTGTCTGTGACTTTCAAAGATTCTGACTCAGATATCTCTGAATACCCGTGTGCTGATAAGATTACACAGTCTGATTATCTTGGCAAACGTTTATCAGCAATCTTGACAGTTGCTGGATTAAGATGAAAATCTCCAAGCAGTATTAAAAAAAGATTTGTTTATATGCCATCTCTAATGAAACCATGTAAAAATGTCTTAAAAACAAAAAAAAGTTCTTCTGCTGCCCGTTGTTGTGTTTCTGTTGACAAAATATTGTCAAGTCCACCTCCAGATATGAGTAACTACTGGCCTTCTGCTTTATGTACTCTGGAGCCATATTAGGATAATGGCAGAAATTAAAACTAAAAATATACTATTAATGTCCTTTCTCTAGTTGCTAATTTGCCCCACACCGCAGATATTTAAACTTAACTGAACAATTAGAAAGCCAAAAAACCCGGAAACTTGCTGTTTCCTTAAGCTATTTAATGTGTGTCATTCTACAAACATGATTCACTTTAATTTCCATCAGACAGAGAGCAAACCTCGTCAGCAACTGTCAAACTGCTACACTTCAAGACTCAGAGACAGTCAGACAGTAACAGCCACATACGATGGGCCCTTTTGGAGAATTCAGTGTTGGACGGGGGGCTGAAAGGAGATTCTCAGACCATTTGCTTGTGTGTATTTGTGAGAGTGTGTGTGTGTGTGTGTGTGTGTGTGTGTGTGTGTGTGTGTGTGTGTGTGTGTATGTGTGTGTGACCCACTGTCTCACACAAACTTGTAGTCAGACGACATTCCAGACTATCTCAACCAATGGCACAGGAACACTGCCCTGCAGTCTGTGCTGCTGCCTCTGCCAGGGCACACACACAGACACTCTCACACTCCACCAGGCTTGGTGCTGGTTGGCAGGAGAGACGTGGTGCACTGGATTTACTTTTGGGAATAACCCCGAGCATGAGCTCACCTTTCGCTTCCCCTTTTTCCCCTCCTTTGCCTCTCTGTACTGTCCTGCTGCCTCCTCCGCTACTTCTCCTTAACCATTCCTCTTTCAACATGAGGTGATGTCACCCTGATATGACACTATTCACATCCCCCGTCCCGTCCGCCCTCACTATTTTCTCATCCTTCCTCCCCTTCTCACTGTCACCCATTTTACTGTAAGCCATGTGACTGACAGCTGCAGCTGCAAGTGCTTCAGCAGGCCTTCGCTTCAGCTGTGTGGCTTTGTAAAGATCCGTCCCTCCCTCCAGCCTCCACTCCCATCAGGCCTACAGGCCTTCCCCCTAGCAACAGGCTTCAAGTCAAGCCAAAAAAAGACACCCCGATCATTTGGAGGGGCTGCAACTCTGCATAGTTTGTGCAAGTAAAGGTGAACTTGCTCCAATCTGTTTTGAATCAAAAACAGAGTGAACAGGGGTTTGTGCTAAACTGAAAACACACACAATTACAGCTCAAACTCCTTGGAAACATGACAGATTTTACAGACAGATAACCGAGTTCACTCATCTTTACTGTTAATAGCTTCCAGAAATGTTCTGACCACATTAATGCATCATGATAAATTCTGAGCAGCAGGCGGATGACACACAGGGAGAGGCGAAGGTGTGACTCCCACAAAGCTCACCACCAACAATGATACACTGGTGACCAATAATACAGGAACCTGCAGCTGCGTACTTTACTACCAGTCAGTCAGCCAGCATGCTAGCAAGGTGTGAAAGAACATAATATAATGGTAAGCACTGGACTAGCTTAGGGGGGATTTAACTTTCTTGTTTCAGGTTGAGTGAGGTGTAAGAATGTTCCCCCATCACACAAGGGGAAAAAACTATGGCACGCTGGAAAACAACAGTCCACCCAACAGATGATATGGGTGGAACGCTGTCACAATTTGACTTATCCCTGTGTGTGTGTTTGTGTAGAATCGGAAAACACACCAAGAAGCACTGCCAATTATCTTGTTTGTTTTTTTAAATGTAATAAACTTTCTATCAGCTTCAGCTTTTTGATTTTTATCTTATTTTTATCTTAATGTTGCTTATTTTGATCTAGCTTAAAGCTTTTAATTGGACTGCATGCTTGAGCATCATAGTAACAGAAAAAAATGTTGGCATGAGATAACATTAAAGACCTAAGAAAAAGTGTTGAAGCATAAATGAGGCTTGGTGCGAATAAGTATGGTGTTAACCATTTGTTTATTTAAAGGTTCAGTAAATGATTCTGGTGAAAGAGAGTTCATTGTTGAATCTCATTCCCAGGTTGCCAAATACAGTACTGACTTTGGGAACGAGACTCAACAATTGGGAAAAGTCTCGGTCACTGATTCTCAGTGCTGATTCTTTCAGTTGTGTGAAATATGAAATTACCACAGATAAATGTTATCAGCGGGAACACTCAGCTAAGATGAACATTAGCTAGATAACTGTAACAACGGGGCTATCTTTTCTCGTTTCTTGAATATTTTGTGGTTGACTTAGGCTACTTTACTATAACTATAGAGAGTATCCTGACCATGTATAGCATTTCTGCTATTCATCTGCAAGCAGAATAGGTTAACTGAAAATAATGCTAGACTCACAATTTAACAAAAGTGGTCACATTTCTACTGTACCAGCCACAAAATATAACATCAAAAATAAAATTATATTAAGAAAAAACTCCCCCTTCTTCCTTTAACTAGTTAACCTACTACTCAATGTAACTTTGCCTGGGAAAATGTTAACACAGGCTGGTGTCCCCTAATTTCACAGAGAATCTGACCCAGTGGAAGGCATAAAGAAACCACAGAAATAGCCAATCTTCTTGCAGATAGTCTTGTTTGCTAATGTAGGTCATATAGAGACATCAGTATTAAACTGAGAATTTCCATAACCAGTTAAATACTCCTTCAACATGGTACATTTATGTGCATTTTCCCAAAATGTTGCTTCCTAAACTGCAACTTGGATAAAGTTATCAGCCTTTCACTTTCTTGTGTCAACAGTTAGAAAATGAGATTGTTGATGGAGAACTGAGATCACGTTTGTGACATACACAAATGTGCACACACCCTTCCCAAATAGGGCAGTAAATCTCTAGCGAGATGCCAGCGCAGGCAGTCCCCACAGGCACAGTTTCACAACTGGGAGCAACCAAGTTGGAACTATATACGAGCTGACTCTCAAGGCAGTCAGCACTGCTCACTGTAGACTAGAGCACATGGGCAGATAATGAGACTAGTCAGTTACGTGACCACATACTAATTGCTCAAGACAGAGCTCCATATTTATGCCAGCACAGCTCAAGCGCAGAGGGGTGTTTTGATTTAGTTTAATGTAATAGAGTCACATTCATCACTAACTTCATATTAATGCAGTATTGCTTCTCAGATGTAAAGGCATATGGATCCCGTGAAGACGTCAAGAGACTATTTCAAGAGCATTTCAAAGAGGCCCCTGACCTAAGAATACAGTAACAGAGAGCCAAGATAATTCTGGTACCATGTTAAGCAGTAAATAGGAGGGTACTCACAGGTAGACAGATACAATCTTGGAAGCAGCTTGTCCTAAATCTGGTATGGAGGTCAGTTCATTGTGATCCAGCCGCCTGAAAATGGCAAACACACATAGAAGTGGGTTAGAGAACAAGAAAAACAAAGAAATGCACAAGAATGATATGTTGTCATGAGGTTAGAAGACCTAACAGAGATTTTCACAAGTAGTAGACACAAAAATTAGGAGCACAGGAAAGAATTTTTGTACCCTTACTAGTAAAGTAAATGAAAATATTTTTTTTAATTTTAAATGTCAAATTTAGGCACAAAAATAGAGGTTGTGTCAAACTAAAGCTACAATTTTCGTAAAGTTCTGCTTGTAATTTCAAGACAAAATGTACATGCTGGCTGAGATGCCAGAGTGTTGTTGGGGTTTTTACGCGCGCTCCATCACATGAGGCTAAATTCGATCAAATCCTCGCGTAAATCAAAAGATTTCAACCGCTACTTGTCACGTCTGCCGCAGAGCAAGTAGCAAGTCATCCTTTTAAAAACCAAAAATAACATGGGAGTAAAACAGATGTCGAAGAGCGTATGACTGGCCGGCCGGCCTGCCAAAGATGTCACCAGTGTGTGTATCATCAGTTAGCTTGTGTATGTGTGTGTGTGTGCCTTGTGTACTGGCGCTGAGTGACACAGAGCCAAGCCCTCTCCTCACCATATAAAATATTTACAAGGCCAGCGTTGGCCACAGTATCAGGTGGTGGAGGGGAGGCTTAATATAGAAAACCACCACTTTATTCTCAATTGGACTTAGTTCAAGGCAACACATACGATGATGCTACTAGGAAGTAGGGTGGCATCCGAGGACATTAGTCAGAATTAAGTCATTGATAAAAATGAATCACAACTGACACTCGCAGATTACATTTTTACAAAACTATGCTATGTTTAGAGTTAAAAGGGATAGTTCGGATTTGAGGTACTTATCAATAGTCGGTGTACTGCCTACAGCAGATGACAGCCGGTGTATTACTCTCTCCACCCCGAACTCCACAGGCAAAATCTGTCATTTTACCTCACAGAACATGGGAGTTCCTTGTGTACCACTACCTTGATCAGTTAGTTTGTTTGTGTTATTGTGTGACTTGGGTGAATCCAAACTTTTTAACTTTTTAAAACACCAAACAAACTAACCAATTAAGGCAGCAGTAGTCCAGCAACTCCTGTGTTCTGTGACATAAAATTACTGCTTTAACCTATGCAGTTTCATTGGTTGGGAGAGTGATATTTGGCTTATTTAACGGTGGCTTTCCCTCAAAAAAGACTGTGTAACGGTAAGGCAAAGCAGTAAAACATTCTAAATAGCATACACTTTTTTAGGTGGATAAAATACCGTTTGTTGCTGACCTTGTCCACAGCACTTCACTGCTTCGCTTCTGTGTTGTCTACTTCTCTAAGCTGGGGGCATGGCGCCCACCCTTTACTGTAGGTAATACACTAACTATCAAAAAGTACCTCATACAACCCATTTTCAAATAATCCGAACCGTCCCTTTAAAGAAAACAGGCTAACATAGTCAAACATATGTCCATTAGAAAGTATTGTTGTACTTACAGCTCTCTCAAGTTGGGAAGATTTTCAAAAGCTTCAGCATTGATGGCGGTCAGCTTGTTGTGGCCAAGATTTCTGTAAAAAAAAAAAAAAAAGAAAAAGAAAAAAAAGAAGATGTAAATTAAAAAGTAATAAACTCCTTATATGCCTAATAGCAGATGGGGAGACCGATTAACAATCTAAATATCAGCAGCGCGACAATATTATTTTTCAAAACTTTTATTGTATTTGTCATAGCCATTGTTCAGTGGTTCAAATAAGGATCCTGATCAATAACAACAATTATCTCTCCCATTTGACAAACAGCCTCATCCGTCCACATTAAGTATGCCTGAAAACACTGCAGTACATCCATTCAGCCGGCCTTCAAGGAGGGCTCGATCAATACTATCGATACAGAGTGCCTCTCTCTCCTGGCTCACTTTCCAAACATAACCCACAGCCTATTCATCTGCAGCAGTCAATTTGCACTTTAGGCTAACAGTGTATTTAATAGCTGGCACTTGACTTGTACGGAGGCTTATTAGAGTGATTTGTCCAGTGATATAGCGTTACCACTGTCAGCGAGCGAGTGAGAATGAGGTGTGTGTGCGTACACCTAACACACACATCTGCATTTCAGATTGAGCTTCCCACGCCATATGAATCAAATTTATTTCACGCATAAACAAGTGCTATCTCTGTCTCTCTCACACTCTCTCACACACACACACACACACACACACACACACACACACACACACACCTCCTGCCGGGCTGGCATGCAGCCTGCCTGTTGGCAGAGAGGAGGCTGCAGTGAGAGTGCTGTTTGTGTTTGTGTGGTGGGGTTAGGCTGGGCGAGACAAAGGGAGCCCACAGCTCCGAGCCGCCTGCCTCCCGCCCCTCCATCCCTCTGTCCAGACGTGAGAGACGGCCCAGGAATGTTTCACAGGCCTGCCGAGAGATGGCCGCTTGTTCCCAGAGACAGGGGACACTTTTTACCTGATGCTACACATTCCTCATCCTCCTGCCCCACTGTGGCCTTAAAAGACCGCTGTTGTGGGGTGTGGGGTGGGGGAGAAGGGGGTTTAGGGCCTGAACTCTGTGATTGAAGCTGTAGGGCTATTTCATGTCAATGACTCTTTATTTTATAGCTGCAACTGACAATTACTTTCCTTACTGATTAATTTGTGAGTTGTTTTATTGATTAACAGATCAGTTGTTTGGTCCAGAAAACAGCAAAAAATGGTGATCACTGTTTTCAAAAGCCCAAAACTACGTATTCAAATATCTTGTCTTGTCCACAACCCAAAGATATTCAATTTACTGTCACAGAGGACCAAAGAAAACAGAAAATATTCAAATTTTAGAAGCTGGAACAAGAAACTTTGGATATTTATTAATTAAATGCATATCAAAATAGTTGGAAATTAATTTAAAGGAGAAATCTGCAATTTATGTATAATTACCATAATATTGTCATCAGAGATTAAGAAAACATGCTAAATTGAAATACTTGCTTCTCTGACACCACAGTTGCCATCTCCATTGAAATCTCTATTCCTAATCAGAATAACTGTTTTAATGTCCACCTTTCATATTATTTTTAGAGTTAAAATTAATGCTGACTGTTTGCTTTAATAGTTAGTGTCTGTTTATGAGTTTCTATTCTTGTGGCAATCTTGTAGTCTTGAGCAATATATTAATGGAGTCTGGCAGGCGGTGAGACAGGCAGTCACTGAACTCCAACTCCAGAGAGTGTATTTTCAGAGCAGTGGGCTTTTGTTTTCAGGATAACAGACTTAACTTTACATTGACAGACAGCTGACAGTTATAACCAGCTGATCAACTTAGGGGGTAGGACTCATCCTCGCTTTGCTATTGTCAATTTACAATGTTGAGCTCATCTTTCACTCCTGCAGTGTACCGGCAGCCTGCATGAGGTTCTCTGTGTCTGGGGAAGAGGGACTAGGGGAAGGAACTCACTTCAACCATAGACTGTATACTGAATAGAGGTTAAATCTATCTAATACACCATCTATGGTTCCAACTTGCTATTTGGACTACAGTACTCACTTTATGATGAGCAATTGCTTCATAATGCTCTTTTAATAACTGGCAACTGAGCAATTCATCATTGCAGCTCTACTTTATTTTAGAGAAAGTAAGAATGAATATTAATTAGGCTAATGTTAGGAGGCTGGGTCAACACCACAGCAAGAGACATATCATACACACACTGCTTTTAATGCTACTTATACACATCAATCTTAATCTCTGTCTAACTTGACAGATTTCCCTTTCTTGTCTTCTGTGCTTGATTGCAGATAATGACAGCTTCCCTCCCCAAAGCTTTCTCCCTGCATGAGTGTGTGACGAGATAATAGCAGAGCATGTGTCTGCCCTCCAGGCGCAGGTCTGTCTGACAGGGAGGTGTGCATGTGTGTCTGTGTTATGACCATTTACTGGGGCACCTCCCATTGTGGCCCAGATCACTAAATTGTCGTCCCCTGCAACAGGAGGCAATTACCTCGTTATAGTTGAAGCTAAGTGAAAAATCGCAAGGCTTTCCTATGGGCCGCCTCTGCCTGGAGGTACGTATATTGAACCAACACACACAGCTCAGAGAAGATGAACTTGGGACAGTGCTGTTGTCTGGAAGAGTAATCACTAGTTTTTATCAACCTGCAAAAGACATGTCAAGGAATTTCACTGGTGAACCTTGCATTCCAAGCAAATTAAGATTTATCCAGGAAGAACTTTTTTAGCATTTAAAAGGTGGAGGAAATTGGCTATCCACATATTCATAAGCAGGAAAGTCAAAGCTTAAAATAAAGAACAGGGCAAAACAGAACAAAGGGACGACTAACAAAAAAAGCAAGTCACGTTTGAGAGCCAAACCTGCCATACTGGTGCTAAAGGCCACAGCAACAAACAAAACTGGTCCTTTGTGCGTGTACACAAGCATGCATGTGCCTCCTTCTCAGTCACCTATGGTATTTACACAACTGAGTCTTTTTCTCTCCATCTCATTCAGCCAGATTTATTTTCTTCCCTATCAGATTAGATAAGTTTCAAAGCGTTTTAACACCTACTGTATAAGGCGATGGTGATAACGCCGCTTTCCCTCCCTCTCCCAATCCCTTCCCCCCTCTCTCTCGCCTGTGGAGGGAGGGGTTGGCAGGGAGGGGGGAACTCCAGTGCTAAGCGTGGTTAATGCTTTCCAGAAAGTGACCTTACAATCATGCTGTTTCTGGAAGAGTTTGGCGAGCAGCAATCAGAAGCCTAAAAGTCATTAGAGTTTTTGACTTTGAGAAATGCAGACACCAAGCCCAGCAGAAATAAACATACTGAGGAGAATGAGATCAGTCCAAAATAACCTGTTGAGCTCCACACTAGCTGCAGAAAACAAACCAGTGATGGCACAGCAGTTTACATTAACCTACATCATATAACTCAACAAACCAGAAAAGGATGTATGGCCAGGATGGGAACAGTCACTGTGATTAACCATGGCAAACACTACAAAGCAGTTCACCTTAATGCTTCAAACACAGCATTCCATTGTGTGGTACAACTAGTTTATACAAATGGGCAAGACTGTTTGACATTAGTCAGCGGGATCAAAATCAAAAGCACTCTCTGCCAGGTACCTAACAAAAGAAAGTGTGTGATAATTTAAGGCTGCATGTTGAGCCAAATACTAATTTTCCCATTGGATTCAAGGTGCTCTAACTGGTGCACTGCATCACACATAGCTATTCAAAACTTTATTAAATTCATGGTTCAAAAAGGCCATTTGATAGGAATATTAAAACTGATGATCATTATTACTCTTGCACTCCCAGTTAATTTAAAAGTATAATTTAAATGTAACTAATCACTTCACTGACGTATCAAACAATTACAACTAATATTATGTGTTTAAAATGACAATATCTGTTCATTACAGTATCTGAAGTACAAAAGCTATAACAAAAATTAAATGCAAAAATTAATAATTAAAGTGCTCATGTAAGACCTTACCTCACTTCAGTCTTAATTATCTTGCCTGCAATTTAGCTTGCAGCATAGCAAAACCAGACAATGTTCTGTGACATTGTGATTACTTTTTTCCCCTGTCTTTGCCACGGTATCGAATAAGGCTATGTATCGGCGAGAATCTTGCAAGATGATATGTATCACAATACAGCGGTTACGATTCAATATATTATGATATATTGTGATTCTGTAAGCAAGGTGATATAGCCTACTGCTATTGTCTTTATCTGATTTTAGGAAAACTGTCACAGTATAAAGAACACACCATCATAAACATTAAAATCTGAGTTAAAAAGTTTTTATGCATTCAGTATAGTGAAGATAGATAACAACACTTCTATCTAGCAATGCGGGGTTTGAACACACTACTGCCACAAATCTTTGCATGTATCACAATATCATGACAGTGTTTTTGAGAATCAATCACAAAATCACAAAGCCACTGAAACATGCTATAATTATTCTTGTAGCCCACTTCAGCCTTCATTCAAAGATCCTCTTAAGTTGTCATACTCTAGCTACAAGCTAAAAGTGATTAATATATAAGACAAATATTCCATGTAGGAAAGATTAATAACAGGCCATATTTAATGTTTAGAATCTATTCTAAACTGCACAAGCCAGCATTTCAAGTGTGTCCTAGCAGTCTGCTAGCCATCAGTGAGAACAAATGTCAGCATAACCTCTTTTCTGTCAGCAGTACTGGAGAGACGAAGCAAGAGGGCAGCTGGAAAGAAAGAGGGCTGGTCTGGTATGAAGAGGTGCAGATACACTCCCACCTTCCAACCCCACCCAGCTGCCACAACCCAAACACCTCCCCACACAATACCAACAATGGGCTTCATGCAAGAACATTTTCGTATTCTTATCTTAAATTTCTCTTACTTTTTTTTCATGCAAAGGAGGATATGAGCACGCCATATCAGATTCAACCAATACTCATAACTTCAGATGACTGCGTAAATGATCCACCTGTGTGTGTATTTGAGTGCATGTGCATGAGACTTGTAAATTAGCAACACCATAATGTGTGCAGCAAAAAGACAAATGGTAACGTCAGAAACAAACAAATAATTAACCACCTGTTGCCCTGAAGCAGTGTCACAATAAGTCATCTATCAAGTATAAAAAAACTAGTTGCTAGTTGTAACTTTTCAGACTTTAGATACTTTGCTTCTTGTTTTTGTTTTTTTTAATAAATGGTACTTGAAACTCTTGTAACTTGTTCAGGGCATTTCTATATCTGTATTTCTTACTTTTACAGCCTTACAAAAACAAGTGCTAGATCAGCTGATGATCAGCCAACTCCTAGAAGGATACATGAGCAATCCAAAGCATCAGCTTTAATCTGAGCCTGCCTGAAAAAGAAGTCTTCAAAAGACAACGTGATAAACTCATAAAAGGCCTGTCTGACTAAGCAAACTGTCTAAGGAAGAAAAATAGGGCTCAGCGCCTGCAGTAGACCGTCATTGCTGGACCGTGTAGCTGATCTGACATATAAAACTCATTAAAAGGCTTTAAAAAATAGCTGTGTTATGGGTGCTGTGGGAGTAGAGGAGAGCTGGGAGTACAGGAGTGATGTCATAGCATATGACACTATGCTTGTAAGTCAGCACACAGTCTGTGTGTGGGAGAAGAGGAGATATGGGGAGGGAGGAAGAGAGCAGGGACTTACACATACAGAGATACATCATCATTATCTTTCCCATTTCTATCACAGATAAATGCAGCGTGAACTTTGCTCGCTGAAAGTGTGAAGTGATGTCAGTGATGAGCCTTCTGTAGTCCAGCTGGGAGACAAAGGCCCTTTAATGTGGTCGATTGCAGAGAATCATAAAACTAGTCAAATAATAACCTGAGTGTCTGAGGGCCAGACACACACACACACACACACACACACACACACACACACACACACCAGTCTTCCTGTCATTAAAGGCCAGTTTATAGCCAGGCAACTGCAGTGAGAGTGTACACAAAGCTAACACCAGCTCCGGGCCACCATTTTACACACCAGTCAAACAGAGGAAGGAAACGGGCAGAACAAAGCCGATATCTTATCAGCTTTGACAAGGTTAAAAGCATAACCCGACCAACGAGATTTGCAGTAATAATGATAAATGTGAAGAGCTCAAATCTGAGGAAAACACCCATAAGATCTTGGGAAGATGACGGAGAACTTAGGTGCACGATCAGAGAAACGTAGCGCTGATGGGATCAGCATATTTCACCATTTGCATTACAGATTTCCCACCACCCCCGCGCACACACATACACACACAACTCAACAAAGGAGTTGCTCCAGCCTTTGAAATCAGCCAGGCTAGGAGCGTGACTCAGTTTCTGAAGTTTTCCAAGGCAGGAAGGCGGGCCACATCTTGGGGCCATGTGCACCACCATTCTTCACGCTGCTGGTTTGGGGCTGCTGAAGCTGGGGATGGAGCGGGATACTCCAAACAAACAGGGAGAAGGTCGAGGTGGGGGGGGGTCCGCACTTGCCCGAGGCACTGCATGAACCAGAGGACAGGCCCAAACGACGCCAGCTCAGACTTCACCAGATGATATGCACAATAACACTTGTGCTATCCACACTCTAGGATAAACGCTAAGATTTTTAAGCAGGGAGGTGTGCATGGCCCCTTGGATCACCAAGCTCCTAAATCTGGTAACAAAAGTATATTTTTTGGTGGTCCAAGTATAAACCTGGCCTTCCTTAACTGTGACGCTTGTGTTGTCCACTTTTCCCGTAAAGTATGATGAGGTGTTTCTTGCAGAGACTGCTCTTAATGAAAAACAAGCTAGATTTCTCAGCTTGTTGAAGGAACTAACTAAACTCTATTTACTCCTAAATTTCTTTGTTTTGTTTTTTTCTGCCTTTTGTGTTACTGGTTTATAGCCAGGCCAACACTTTAGTGGCCCTGACATATCTGTAGCTAGTCAGAGACAAAAATGTTGCACTGTAATGCTGTTTTGGGCAAGCAGTGTGGGGATAAACCTTGGTGGCCACAGAGAGTCACCTACATGGAATATGTGGTGGTGGCCATCGGGCCATGGTTAATGTTGAACCCTCACCCTGCATACATATATGTGTACACATTGTCCACACCCAAAGGGATCGTGCTCCTGCATTTGACACTGGATTCTAGCATGATAATAACAACATAATTTCTTACAAATGTCACCAGATTATTTAGATCAGTAAAAGGAAAAAAGGAAATGAGCATCCCCAATTAATCTGAAAGAATAACACAATTACTGATGTCTCTTTAGTGGGACTATTTATTGTACTGTGCAGACAGCTGACCTCTCAACTTCAAAGCAAAGAAAAAGACAGGATCATCAGTCAATTTTTTCTTACCAATTGTTTATTATACTAACAGAGCACATTTCTGCAATAATTACAATCCAGCCAGTGGTTAAACAAGTGTCTAAATAGTCGACTGTGTTATCTTTACAATCTAAGTGCATGTGAATGTGTGGCTGTCTAGACAGTGGAGCTCTCTTTTTCTTTCTCCAGTATCAGAAAGTACAGAGGCTAATATGGGGGGTGGGGGTGTTGAAAAAAATGTTTGGCCCAACTTTGTACTCAAAGCCTCACTCACTTCCCCAAGCACTGCCTGTTTTCTGCAGAGAAGCTGCTTCACTTGCACAGCACCTCTCCCTCTCTGTCCAAGTCACGCTTTTTTTTCTAACATCTTCTCCAGATTTCCAAACTCTTACCAGATGTAGAGAATTCACAGATGATTCATCGATCAAGCCCACTTTGTAGACACCGACTTTGGGGGAGAGGGGAAAGGTGGAAAAAAAAAACTTGGCGCCCTAAAGTGTCTTTACAAAAGGGCCATCTATTCTGCTGACTGGATTCCTGTAGAATGACTTGTGGCAGCAGCTGTTTGATTGTCATTAAAGCCAGTGCAAGGCCATGAGATCACTCCATATCTTCATGTTAATGTCAGACTTTATCTGCTGTTATTAGAGTGGGGGCTCAGCCTTAGATGTTCCTTTCTAATTTGTTCAGTTAATGTTTTGCATGAATCATCCCAAACAGTTATAAGAGGATCATTCAGAACAAAAATAGATTGCCACTTTGAATTTACATATAGGAAATCCCCATGCTTTTACTATCCGACTAAACACCAAACAGCCTGATAAGGGAGGAAAAAGTGAAAAGCGGCTGATAAAAATCGGTGCCAATGATAATATCATCCTAAATCCTTCCAAACACTCCAACATGACTTTAAAATATCCACAAGAGGACAAGCAAGTCACAATGGCTAGGGAAACTATGACAATGAACAAACTTGATGTAATCACTCCAGTACCACAAGATTACAAGGCTGTGTAGCAAGAAATGCTCTAGAAACCACAAGGGGCTGAACCCTGCTGAGTGCTGCTGCTGTTGTTGCTGCATCTCTGCCCCAACTACTGAAATGAAATGTGAACCTGTTTCAGCCACTGTCACTGTTATCAGCCAGCCCTTCTATCAAGTACAAACTTACTAACAGTAGCAATAGCCATGATAGAAACGCTGTAACAATGGCAAGCATAGCCCTACTGTGGCAAATTAGTTTTTCATGCTTATTCATAGTTTAGATGAGATATCTAAAATAGAGTAGCTCTGTCTGACAGTATGTGACATACAAGTAGACAGTCCTGTAATGTTTCATTTCCTCTGGTTTTCTCAGTGTGTTACAACATGTGCGACAGTGGTTGAGGTTTCTGACCACTGACAGGACTTTCACCAACTAACCAACCAGCCTGAAGGCAGCAGCGGCAGCAGACCGTGACATTGACAAAACACTTCCATGCAGTGGGCGGAAAATGTCCCCCAACACCACCACCACCTCCCATCATTTTCCCCCAGGGCCAGGTGATCTGCAGCCCCACCCTCCGCCGACCAGTCCGCAACCAGCCAGCTGAGCTCCCGGCCCCTGCCAGGAAACCACCAACACAAACCCATTTCCTGAGGGCAGCAGCCAAAACCAACTGCTGGGGGTGGTGCTTACCAATAAGGCTGTAACTGTGAGGTTTAAGGCAACAGCTTGGGGTTGAGTTGCAGCAGAACGTTTGGCGTACACCAAACATTATGGCCAGCACATTGGGAAACTTGGGAAACCACTTGGGAAACGCTGGGTTACAAAAGGAACCATTCAAGATGAGGCTTCTTCTTGCTTTGTACTGGAGTTGCTGCCAGCTCGTGATGCAAGGACTCAACATTGATGAATAAAAATAAAGACAAACCCCATCAAAAACCATAGCTTTCTGTAAGATCAAAAAAAGGGTTTAACAATCTCACATGAGAAAAGATGGAGAGACGCCGGCAAACAGACACTGTGTGTTTGCTTTATCTCTATCCAACCACAGAAATCTCAGCCTAAATTACTAATGCTCATGCTTTTATTTACTTGCACAACCCCATTACGCCTGTGGCACTGTGGGCAAAAATGCTTTTTATACACATTATCGTGGCTGCAAATAAGATAAGGCACCACTCCTGAGAGGGAATATGTGACTGTGTGAGAGTAAACTTGCTTTGAATGTTATTAGGCTATTCATCAAACAGAATCACAAAACAGAATCTGAGACTGGTGGGGTCAGGATATGTCTGGCAAAGAAATCAATAACTATCCTGAAAAACTGTAGTCAATTGCAGGGATGGGACACAATAATAACTTAGACATCAATATACTATAGTTAATTTTCTTGCAGTACAGTATCAATTAATTGATAGTGAGGTAAATTAAGCTGTTGTTTTTCTTCTTTAAAGGTATGTTCCACCTCTAGCCTATCACATCTCTCCCCCCACGGCCGTAGTTCCTCTCAATCCCTCACATCGCTCCTAATTAGCTCAGTCGGCTCTGCCAGGATCTACCAACATGTTTGTTTCCTTGATTCCTCATCAAGGCCGCGTTTTCACAGGGGACTATTAAAGTCAGGGTCCTGAAGGGAGATTATTTTGACAAGTGGAAAGCGTTAGGGCTTTTGTTCTTCCCCTGTAGCCACGGGACTGCTCTGACTGCCACTGACGGATAAACTGACAACACCTACCCTCTAGCAAACCATCTACCCTGGACACACATTCATCCAGTATTACTTCTACAAAGTGCTTTGCAAGTGACTAAAAACAGTTCAACCTCAGAGCAAAGGGTGGCAGTGCACAATGAAGTTAATACACCTACTTATTGCCACTTGTTTGAAATGATTCATCATGTCTTGCTGTTATAACGTGGTGGAAAAAGACGGTTACTGGCAGGTCTCAATTATTTGAGGCAGGAAGAAAAAAAATAGGTAAGGTAGAGTCCCTAGTGGGAGCATCAGAAGCTACTTAATGGATAGCTAAATGCAAGACATCTTTTTGTCTTCAGTCTCACACCAGAGTTTGATCTAGTACTGTATATTATGGGGTACCTAGAATCCTCTGTCTTAATGGGACTATGATTAGTCAATTAATTGATCAAAGCAAAATTAGTTGTCAACTACTTTGATAATTGATTAACCCTTTCAGTCATTTTTCAAGCAAAAATGTCAAACATTTGCTGGTTCACATTTTTTAAAAGTAAGGGTTTGCTGCATTTTTTTTATCATTTGTGATAGTAAATGACAGTTTTTTGGACAGTTGGTTGAACAAAAGAAGAAATCTGAAGAGGCCACATTTGGCACTGGGAAATAGTGGTGATAACTTTTTTAGATTTTACAGACTAAATGATTCATTGATTAATCATAAAAATAATAGTTTGTTGCAGCCCTATCCCAAAGAGTAAATTGAAAAAAAAACTGGAATATTTAAAAAAGAAGCTTGTTGATATTCTAAATTAAAAGTTAGGCATTTTATATTGCCATGTGTACGAGAAAGTATGAGCATATTGCTAACATCATTTGCCAACCGTGCAAAAACTCCTAACTGAAAACTGTGCAACGCTCCAACATCCTGGTGGAGATATGATGACTCTCCTAAGAACTATTTCCCTCAGTGAGCTGCTGAATGAATGCAGGTCCTGAGGTACTACTGCTGCGTACATGACTGTAATCCCAATTTAAGTGCCTGTATAAAGATAATTGCAACAAACACATGACAGCACAATCCTTCTTCACCCACACAAAAGGGTGGGAAAACCTAATTTATCTTGAGCTGGATTTATCCTCCCTGCTTGAACTACATTAATTTTATAGACAGCAAAGCAGAACACAGAGGACAGAGGAGGTGTGTGAGTAGTTGCACAAGATGTAGCTGGGGGGCTTCTTTTTGGTTAAAAACTGTAGTCACATGTTTTAGCTACTTGTTTAAGAGTTCTATTCTACAGGTGTTTCAGGTTATTAAGATATTCCTTCAGCTGCATCATGTAGAAAGGAGAGGGAGGAAAGCATATGTTTACTGACACCCACAAATGCTGTCCTCCCAACTAACACTACTGCTGCTGCTGCTGCTCCCTCCCTGAGGTAAACACAACAGAGACAGTCAATTCCACACTGATTCACTTGGCTCAGACACCTGGAGGTAGAGATGGACAAATGCACTTTGTTTATAACCAAAGCGTGGAGCAAACAGACACTCAGACAGCTCTACTGACAAGATAAAACTGTTACTGCACTGTACTATAACTCTTGGTTTATTAAGTTGCAACGACACTACCGTTACTCTTTCATCCGTTAGTAACACACACCCAAAAGCTGCACACACACATTCTTGTACACAGGCAGCAATCAAAAACTAAAATAACAAAAAAAGTTATTTCATTCACTAAAGAGGACAGGACTTGAAGCAAAGGACCTTATAATGGGATCAAACTGGGCCACAAGTTAAATTGTCCATACTTGTCTCTTTGGGTTTACAGTAATCATCAGCTAATCTGGCTCGTTTACAGAGCCCGGAGGAATAGAGCTGGTTCCCTTTGAGTTACCTGCCAACATAATGTGACTATCTCAAGTGGTGTGGAAATATGCAACCTAGGTGTTTTAAAAGATAATTCAAAGCCATAAAGCCATTCCCTTTGAAACAACAAGACCGCGGGTCCTTAAATCTTGACCGATAAGGTTTGGCCAAGATAACAGAAGTAGACTTGGAACGAGACATGGGCTCAGGCAGGACCCTATCTTCTTTACGCTAAACCAAGCAGCTGTTTCAGACGGGACATTTGTCCCACACAGTAGTTGACCATTGTCCACGAGCACAGGCGGAGTAGTGTGCGTCTGCGTACATGCATGATAAACAGCGTCTGCACTTGAACTTGGCTAAGTGGTGCTTCAGGGCAATGAGGCTACCCGGGCACAAGTGCCGTTATTCATGTTTTCAGAGGACTTTTTAAAAGTTGCATTCCTCACTTCCCAGGGGAAGATAAAGCGCCTAACACAGGAACCTGGGAGCCAGAGGAGTCTTTGGGTCTTTGGTCTTTAACCCCACATTCCCAGCAACACACACAAACAGATGCTGTAAAATCTGTAACAAGATGCCTGATTGTCACTGAGGACACAACTGCCACTGGACACAGTGGTTGCAATATGCTGCACTGAGAGCCAAAATGTTGATTGGGAGGACAGAGGGTTGTGTTGTCGGTAAATAAATTGTGTCATTCAGCTTGATAAGTGCTGAAGTTCCCTAAACATTGGAGGATGTTCCATGAAAAATGTCCCAAATTGGCTCATTTCCTAAATGAGCTGGCAGACAGGGTTTCAATTGTTGTCAGTCTTGTCCTGAGGATAATTCTTAATTTACAAGAAATGTAATTTGTGAGCTATGGTGAGCAACACAGAAACAAGAATTATGGTAATTCCTGTCATAAATCTAAGTGAGTAAAGCAGAGGTTTATTAGTTATGACATGTTGGGGTCTATTTGTTTACTCACCCTGAGGGGACAGTTTGTTCATTCTAACATTGGAAACACGAACACATTTTTATATTACTGACTAAAAAAGATGCTCAGTCATGTCCTGTCATATTTAATTGCATTTATAATCATTCTTGTAGGAAACTTTTGATAATGGGAAAAAAGACAAAGTCTGACACATTAATAACAAAAAGAAAAGAAACAGAGTTGGTTGTTTTGATCGACTGTTATTTATAGTGATCCTTGTTTGATAATTGATTGACAATAAGTACTTTTTTTAATCTTCAAACAAAAATTTTAATAATTACCCAGAGGTAATTCCTTGAGAATTAGGACTCCGTGGTCTAAAGTGCATCTATTGTGGCCCTTGACATGAAAACCCCTAACAAAAAACTGTTTGTGTATGTCCCTCTTCTTGCAGATACCACTATACCTGTTTAAGTGTTACAGGTCAGTAAGGCTCATTAAATAAGTTTAAAAAAGCAACCCCTCAACAAATTATGTGGAAATAGACACTAAAATACTACATTTGGCCAACAGTCAAACTCAATTAAGAAATCTTTTTGCTTGTTGTGAAATGTGAGGTGAAAACTTAACACATGAATTGCACAAACCATCTTAAGTTACAAGTTACAACGCGATGTGCCAGGAGGACTGTGTGAGCTAACAGTTTGTTGGTGGTTTGTTGCTCCATTAGTTTCTAATGAGAGGGTGCAGGGACCTACAGGGGACTTAAATAGAGGTAACAAGGGGTCCCCAGCAAAATGAGGTGCACTCTTACAACTTTACTCCCTCAAAAGTTACTGTGATGACGAAGGAATAAATAGCACAACCGTGACAGCTGGTCTCACTCTCTCTGTTACAGTTGATAGACAATTAAAGTTATGCAACTCAAAGCAGAACCACATAAATCTTCTCAGACTGGATTCCTTGAGAGAAAATTGTATCAACAGGGGCCAGTGTTTCAAAATTTTTAATCCAGATCAAAAGTATCAAGATTCTGTAATCCCTTTTTCTGGTATCCAAGATAAAACTGTTCTGGCAGATTTTGTTCTGGTTTTTCAAAGAATTGTCAGGTAGGATCATTCTGATCCAGATACCACCAAGATCAGGATTATAGAATCTAAATTTGCAGTCATCTGTTGGTCAAATTAACATTTCATTAACACAGATGTGAAAATGTTGGGTGGTGCATTATTATAATTATTATTATTATTTATTAAATGCATTAATGGATAAACAGCAAACTGTAAAACACACAACTGCTTTGTCAGGATGCTACTGTTTGTATTGATAAAAAGATCCTCAATAAAATAATGGTTCACAGAGTGTCTCTTGCTGGCCGTTAAGATGGTTCATCTGATTACAGTGCTACCAGCCGCAGGTCAGGGTCATCTGCCTGGGGCTTCCACTGCAGTCAGGAACCTTACATCCTTTTGCAATATTATGAAGCATGATGCTGGAGAAAGTTATGTTGCACATTGCACTTTTCAAGGAAGAAATGTGAAATTCTTGTTTTTGCCCTGACCCATTTTTACACAACAGCTTGAAGATTTTCTGTGTCTTAATTGCAAATACCATAATTGTTTATTTTAGAATGGATATTGTTTTGGCATGATCTGCATTACTTTAACATACAAGAAATGAATAAAATAATGACCATATATGCCATATGCACTACATATTTATACATCCACCTTGAATCCCTGATGAATTCACATTTTTGGTGGATCCTGATTTTTAGCATCAAAACTATCCTAATTTGCACCTTGGAGTTTTGAAATACCCCAAACAACATTTGATATGAATTCTAGGTAGGACGGAAGCCATATCCCAATTTTGTAGGATCAGCATCACATCTCTTGGTTTTGAAACAACCAAATTTGAGATTTAATCCTACCCAGAAAATTCTGATCTAGATTAAAAGTTTTGAGATACTGGCCCCAAAGATCAACTGCCTAACTCCTGTTTATTTATTTCCTTTAAGAAAAGTTTCTACGTCAATATGCACTTTTATTCTCTTTACAAACATTGGTACCCCGTTATGGGCTGGTCAATAAATAGGCTGGGGCAACTAAGCGCTTTACTTACAAGGAAACAGTCCGGACTGGAAGGTCCAGAGGCGCAGCTGTCAGCTCCAGATTACTGCAGTCCACTGAATCCCCGCTGCAGGTACAGTTCTGGGCACACGGCAGGTCTGAACCCAATCCATAACCGATAAACAGTCCGAGCGACAAAATTAAATAAAAAACACAACGAGAAACATATCCAAATCGTCCCAGGGACGCCGCCATTTTGTATCCAGTTTTAATAGCGCGGCCGCTGAGCTCTCTCTCCTCGTACCCACAAACTGGAATATTAATGTCACTTCGTAGAGACTGAATACTTTTTATAGCACATTAATTGTCTTGTTGTAACACAGAGGTTAGTAGAAACACTTGTGGCGCAGTAGAATTATTTCCATCCTAATAACAGTCATTTAGGACACAAGTTTCCCAGTCCAACTTTCTCCTCTGGTGTCCGACGCGGTCTACAAATCAAAGGTGATTCACAGATTAATCAGCCAAAGCAGGCTAAAGCGAACTTGTATCGCTTTGAACTTTAATTTAAATTGATAGTGTGCGTTCATAAAAGGGTAAAAAACTACTTTCTGGATAGTGTAACTGCATTTAATGACATGTTTGAAAACATGCAACGGAAAAAGTTTAAGGACAGCTCTCAAAATGAACTGTTGAATACCGGAGCGGCAGCAGAAAAACTGTTTAAAACTTGGCAAGAAATGCTACAAAGTGACGTTTCACGGTGTCGGAAAATGTTCCTTACAAACTTGAAGGTGTAGCAAATAAGTTAAGACCCGCGGGGATACATGGATAATGCCGAGAAGTCCAGCGTTAGTCTCTCAAGCCGAGCACTGCTGCTGCTGCATATCGTCCAAATCTTCCTCAGCACTTCACGGCTGTAGTCGACTAATAAATCCAACTTTGAAATACACACAAGTCCGCTCCAGAAGAACTCAACCGACAGCTTATCAGGTGCAGTCTGCGGTCACAAAATCTCCACGATCCGATTAATAGAAAAATAGAGTCCCCCCTCCTTCCGACCGTGTACCACCACCATGAGTTTTTTCCTTTCTTGAGTTACTTTTCCTTTTTTTCCTGGGTGATCGTTCCGTAGTCCCACGTTGGATGCACAACAGCGATCCCAGAATCCTCCCATGACTCGCCGCGATTGGCCGTTGCGGTTTGATGGGCGGGTCGAGCCCCAACCTGATTGGTCGTTCCGGGTTCTCCGTGCGCCGCGGAGTTGGAGAGCCTTTGAGGGGCTGTCAGTCAGCGGTCACTGGCCCCGCCTATGTTTCCCACCCCGGGGTGTGAAACCGCACCACCTCCTCTCACTCTCACTGCTTCTTAAAGAGACAATCACTGGGATCAAGCTCTGTAATCGCATTATAACAAGCCATAATAACATAATTGGTTTGAATGCCATAACAATGCCATTTTCAAGTGTTTGTTAGTTGTTTTCAGACTGAACTCAAGATTTACATGAAAATGAAAAAGGCAGGGAGGAAGTACAAAGCAGCGGGGGATATAAAAGAAAAAGCAACTAGTGTAGCTTGGCCTAATTCTATGCTAGTATTACTACTGCCTTATTAGAAACTAATGTATTAGTAGATGTGCCTCCACAAATTAATGCATGTACTCATGCATGTATGTGCAGTGGTGGATAGTGACTGTGTACAATTAAGTACTGTACTGAAGTACAATTTTGAGGTACTTGTGCACATTTATTTGATAAATTATAATAAATAAGTTATTAGTTACTTTACAGATTCAAATTATTGATGCAAAAATTATCAACAAATAAAATATATAATGTATTATTATATATTAAGCTATGAAGTCATTTAGATTAGCCCCACCTCTATCAACCGCAATATTAAAATTATATGTTGCCTACATTAATCAATCAAATATTATAATCCGGTGACTATATTTTGATGCTAGTAGTTTTCTATTTTTATTTTAGTAAAATTTTGATTGCAGAATATTTTTACTCTGTGATATTACTACTTTTAGTGTAAAGTAAATGTTCAGAGTATTTCTTCTTCCACTGTCTATTTATAGCATCTAAACCATTCAGTTCGCCACATTCTGAAGAATTTACTTATTTCAAATGTTCATTATATTTATTTAAAATGGTAAGAGATGGTTGTGTGTGTGTGCGTGTGGGTGAGAGAGAGAGAGAGAGAGAGAGAGAGAGAGAGAGAGAGAGAGAGAGAGAGAGAGAGAGATCCATGCCAAAAACACAGCAGGACCGGATGATGATGATGATGATGATGATGATGGTGATTATTATCATTATTATTATTATTATTATTATTATTATTATTATTATTATTATTATTATTATTATTAGCAGTAGTAGTATTTTTTTTTTTTCATTTTTCTCCCCAATTTTGTCATTGCCGATTCAAATTCCCCAAATTCCCTCAAATTGTCCCCATCACTGGCAAACTGCTGTTTGGTACAGAGAGGGAGGCTTGTGAGGAAAAATGTAAGGTTGTAATCAGGTTCAGGCTGAAATATACTAATAAGGGATGGGTTCAGGTCATGTTCAGACAGAATTTTGTTAGTCTTGGGCCTTTTTAAGCTCAACTTTTCAGGTCAGATTAAAGTGTGCGTGTGTGTACGGCATGTCAAAAAGGCTGGAACTGCTTTTCTTGATGTATCTTCTGTTGATGTGAGCCTAAAATAACGTCAGATGATCTGTCATATATAAGATAATATTACAACAGAAGATGTGAGATCATTTGACCGTGTGCCTTTGTTTGTACACTGTTTCAGTGTGCACGCGTCTGAGCAGAGGTGGACAGTAACTAATTACATTTACATTCTTTTAATGTACGGTACTGAAGTAGAATACTTCTTTTCAGATATTGTAACCTTGAGTATTAAGCCACCACTTTAAGACACAAACTCCACAACATTTCAGAGGAAAACATGGTACTTCACTTGTACCTCCAGTTTATTTATTTTACAGGTAGTTATTTGCAAATGAAGTTTTTTTCTTTCAGTGCAAAACATTTAACTTCCCAGCAGTAGGGATGGGAGAAGCATTCAGATCTTTTACTAAAGGAAAAGTGACTTAAAATGGAAATCCTTAGTTAAAGGACCTCAAAATTGTACTAGTATTATTGTCAAGTAGTACTCGAGTGAATGTATTTAGTAAATTCCACCACTGGCCCAGCAGTATGAAGTAATTCAAATTGGCTCCATATTTACCAAATATGCAATTAAAATGCTAACAAATAATTGCATTGGTAATAACATCCCAAAACATACAGTATAATAATGAGGTAATATGTTTCTGTTAAGGGGTCATTCTACATAATTAATACTTTAACTTTTAATACTTTGGTACATTTTCTGCTAATACTTAAATGTAGGACTTTTGCTTGTAACAGGGGATTTTTATGGTGTCAATGCAAATTTTATTCAAGTAAAGGAACTGATTGCTTCTTTCACCACTGTCTATGAGAATCGAGCAAAAGTGGATTTTTTGTGCAGGTGTGTCTGAACATCTGTGTACAAGATTGTGTGCTAACTAGGTGTGTGTATGTACAGTATGTGTGCAGGCACACCCATGCATGTCTGTGTGTTTTGTTCATCCACACTGATCTTTTCACCATTTTAGACCGTGGCCTATTGGCCACATGATAGCACAAAATTCTTCCCAAATGTTAAAGTCGCTGTTCGCCCGTTGTCTCAAAGATGCACATCTGTGATAAATCAGTAGGTCCTGTCAGCCTTCTGGCCCCATGAACACTTTTTTTTCTCATTGCATTTCTTTCCTGGCACTGACGGATCGGATTGATTGACTTTGTCAGAGCTATTGTGATCGTTTCGTGTTGGGAGAAGTCCCAGATTTCATTGCTATTAATCACGGTAGCGAGGACTCAGATATTCACACCTGCAGCACTGCAGGCAGTTTAGTGGCACAGTTCCTCGTTCCTTTTCCAATGAATAGACGAAGGTTTCACATTGCATCACATGTGTTTGAGTGAGCACAGTAGCCTACAGGTGAGGCCTCTAGCCCATAGAAGCAAAGAAAATATCTGAGAAATGAGACCCTGTTAAAACATGACTTCATTGGTCATGGAAAACTGAGTAATGGACTGTAAAATATTTTTTTTAACAAGAATAAGATTCTAGTAATTAAAACATTCTTAATAGCTACATAAAACTTGTTCAACAATCAAATGTGAACTTAACTATAAATCATTTGGCTCTGTTTAAAAAGTTTGTTACAAAACCTGTCATAGAGCATGATTTGATTGATGTACAGCCATTTTATCTAATCACTGAGGTAAACAACTCATGCTTCCTTTGATAAAAGGATTTGGTATGATACGTTTTCATGCAATATATATCTGGTTTGTCGATATGTGATATTAATTAATATTATTTTTTAGGTTTCTTTCAGCATATATAAGATGACCAAATCTGTATACAGTGTGTTAGAAATATTCACTTCTATTCAAAGTTTTCTGAATACTGCCTTTCATTTTCACTTCATTATTTTTTCAGGCTTTCTGTGTTGTACATATCCTCTGTAAAAGTTGCAAGTGATGGGAGGTCCACAACTGCAGCCATCCTGAGTATGTTCAACACTGCATTTTGATGTTCCTTCAACAGATAGGGTATGTGAACCAGGTACTTTGGGGATCTATTTTGAGAGGACCGTTGACACGTCTTTTAATGTGATTTATTTGGTGGATGCCGTGCTCTGGACGACTTGGCACGCAAATAACTTTACTAATGCAGCAGGCAAATACCAGGTTAGAATTTTGCACAAAACACCAAGCTCACTTAAATAGTCCTTCATATAGGAAATGTTTGAAGCTTGTAGTTTCTGTTAGCCCAGTTAACATAAACTGGTTTCCTGTGAATATTTTTTTAAATGAAATATGATAAAGTTGATGAATAAAATGTAATCTATAATATAGTGTATTATACAGTACAATATAGATTATAATATAAATGCTACATTTTGTTTTGAAAGTAGACATTTCTTCCCACTGTTAAAGAATGTTGTGGTGTAATTATTCTGACTGTGTCTTACTGATGTAATAGAAAAGAGCTAATTATTTCTGTGACATTCATGTCTATATTTACAGTGTCTTATAATCTGCTTATAACACTGAATAATTATATTTATAAACAATCTTATTCATAAGTGTTAATAATGCTTTGTAAAAACAGTCATATAACACATTATAAAGCATTTTATACTGACCTACAAAGTCAAGTATCATAGTACCTCATAATTAGTGGTCACTAAAATACATTTCTTTGCAAGGATCTTAGTGTATTATAATTATAATAGTTGTGACACATTATAATCATTTTATAATTCATTATAGTCACAGTTCTAATGCATTATAATGCGATTATAAATTACTCTAATTGGTCATCGGGTGCTTTATGTAAAATAATGAAATTCCCTAATGAAATCACCCTAACCCCTAATGTTTGTAAATGTACTCCTGCTGTGATTTTTTCATTTAACCATTCTTTATGGTTAAGGGTTAGCACATTCTGATCCTTGCAAAAAAAAAAAAAACCTTGTAAGTCAGTATTAAATTATTTACAATGTGTAATGATTATTGTTGCAAGCATTATGAGTATTTGTGAGTGCATGTAACTATAATTATATAGTGCTATAAGCAGATTATAGTCATAATCATCATAACTAATTCATAATGTATTACAGATATGGACATCAAAAGTGTTACTGAATTTCTTTATCAAGAGTATTTTGCATAAAACAATAATATCATGTACACAATAACACAATTTCTGTGTGTTGTGACAGCAAAATCACAGTAGAGAAAAAAAATACTCACCGTTTCCTTTATTATTATTTTTTTTAATATACAGAGCATACACATTTTTATTCTATCACAGGTTATACATATCATACATTTATAGCACTGAGCAGCATGAGTGTGCACAGACTTTTCAGACACTGGTTTCTCTCCTTGATGGGTCAAACATTTCACATGTCACATGTCATCATGAGGGATATTTCTCCCTGGGTATGGACTGATTTATAACCTGAGAAACAGAGAATCCTATAAAGAATGCACACTTTAAGGAAAGCATTAACAGCTTTTGCTACCATAACTGGTCCACTCTTCGCCCGTTCTCCTGTGAGCTGCTGCTGTGTGAAGCTGTGACTGATGAGAAGAGTGGACGTGAGTCTGTCATGAGAGTGCATTGTAAAGAGGATAATGACTGCACCAGATGAGCTCTTTTTTTGTGTGGATGTTTTTAACACCAACCATATTGGTGTTTACACAGCTGGAATGGAATGGACGTGTCAATGCAGACATGTCTAAAGATTTCTGGGCTCGTGTGAGAAAAGTGAAAGCAGGAGCTTCATAGGTGTACTTGATGAGTCAACTACATATTGTTCACATTTCACTCCTTTTTTTTTTTTTTTTTGGTGCTGGAGGGGGGACGTGATGGCGGCGGGGATGGTGAGAGGGCGCATGGCTGTGTAAGGCCTGGAGCGATTCATCACGCTCGTCTTACTGGAATCTTCAAAGATAAGAAACCATCTGCTGCAGCTATTCATCAACTATAAAATGGAGAGGCGTGAAACCCGGCCAACTCATCATACTGGGACTGGATGGCTAACGGGTGTTGCAGGAGCGTGGAGATGCTTTGCTAATAGGAAGCAGGAACAGTTTGGGCATTTCTGTCAATACCAGGCTGCTTGCTAAGTGGCGTGCGTGATGCGAGGCTTACAAAGGGGAGAGCATGAGTGAAGAGGGGAAAAGCAAAAAAAGACAGATGTAGAGAAAGAGAAAAGATAAAAATGACTTTAGGCAGCATGATAGTCCTCATGGACAAGACGCAAAATTTTACATGTATACAAATCCTCCTGTCTAACACTCTCTGCTGTAAAGCCTCTGTCTTTCCTTTCCCTTTTGGCTTCATGGTGTATTTCTGATTTACGTGGCATTAAAAGCCTCCCATAGGGTTTGATCAGAGTGAATATGAGGAATGATATTGGCCACTGGCTCATGAGCAATGTTTGCCACTAACACATTACATGATAAACTGTTGCCTTTTTCATTAAGGGACTGTAATTTGAAGGATGACTGATATTCGGTCTCTCTGCTTTCAGTGGTCAGACAGGGACTGGAGGAGAAGGTAATCAGGTAGTGTCCGCCAAAAAGGAATAAAGAAACCCCTGGTGTCACAGCACAGGTAGGACTAAAGGGATTTACGGGATTTCATTTCATCTCTATAAACAGATAGCGGCAGATGAATGCAGAATCTGCAGGGAAGAGACAAGGTTTTGGTAGGGCTATCAGAAGCATTGTGGTTTCCACTTGTAGTCTGTTTGTAATCTGAGTAGTATTGACCAATCACGTTTGAGCGAGCATTGTCTGAAATGTAATCTTGGATCCTGTCAGCTATCATCTGATGACAATTTAGCTTTTTATTAGCTTTATATTTGTATTCATATGCAGATATCTCTTTGTAGAGATTGATAAATAAAACATCTGGACCTAAAACGATGATAATAATTGCATCTATAAACAACAACAAGGCCACAAAACAGCAAGTATTGACCATTTGGCTACATCCAAAGTCCCGAAACACTGGCTGTTGTCCCCAAGGCTAAATTGTTAGGAGACAATAGCCAATGGGTTCCAAGATTAAATTTCCACACATCTTTGCCAGATAGTAACAGGCCACAACACAACATGAATACTTTTGGTTGCTACCAACAGTAACAGGATGCAGGCCTTATCTGAACTCCACTCTTTCCCCCTCAGCATCGCTCACACTCGCCTGCCTTGGTCGTCTTGTCATGTCACAAACCATTGGTTTCAATTCATTAATTTCAGACACTAAACCAAAACACTTCAGGGTTGAAAATATCATTCCTTGTCCAACATGTTCTCAACAAAGAAGCTACACTGTCAGCAGCACACAGATCTCCTCTCAATCTCTCTGTCTCTCTTTTTGGCATCTCCTTGTATTCAGTAAGATCCTAAATATTAAAGTCTGGTAACCGATCCAAATGACAAATGCTAACCTGTGAGCATGAACCTGGTAACCCCAAAGTTTTTTGTATTTTGTTGTGTGCTCTTAGCTCGCTTGCTAACACTACCAACTGGTAAGCCTACATTCAGGAATCAGAGTTAACGCTGACAGGTTTATGTTGGGAGTTTTATTTTGTTTTTGTCATGTTTGAAAAAGTGTCTTTTGATGAGTTAGCAAGGCAGTTAAGCTAGTTTTAGGTCTGTAAACGTCAGAACTTCAATTCAGAAGGCATACAGCTATATTTTTCTGTTTAATAAGGAAAATGTGTGTAAAAATATTTCCTTTCTTGACATTTTGTGAGTTTTGTTTGTTTTGTTTATTTATTACACTAAAAAAGGCTAAGAGAGCTTGTGGAACGTTGTGAACTCACCACTTGCACACATCTCCCAGTTTAAACTGCATCAATATATGTCGGCAGTTGCTGGTTGTTGAGCTGTCAGTGGGCAAAAAATTCCTAGTAATTTGCCCTGCACTGCTCACGAGGAGCGGATATCTCACCCAGGTCATGAACTAAAGAGCTGTTAATAGAGGAGGTGAAAATAAAATGGTGTCTGAATAAAGAAAGCTCAACTGTGGTGTGGCTGTTAGCGTGATCTGCAGGTGTCCAAACAAAACAGCTCTGGCTTTTCTTCTCCTTGTATTATTATTTTAATCTATATTGAAAGTGTGTGCTAACATTTACATTTCTCATCAGTGTTTGTCTAATGAGGACAGTGAATCAGGCCACGGTCTGCCAAGTTCCTGTCAGTAGGTAAAGCTCGCAGCTTGGCGGTCCAACGGCGAGCGATTAGAGACAAACCACACCAGCTCCCCAACCTGTTCCATCACGAGGTAGGCGTGGTCAGAGTTGCTCACCCTGTCTGTTATGCTCACACATCAAGCCACGGTGTCAGCCGTGATGAAGGTATGCATTGTTGAATGAAGGCCCAAGATGGCAGTTAGTTTCCACGTCCTTTCAACAGGTGTTTACTTGTGTCCACATTGCTCACATCCTCACCCTGCGAAGACAAAGTTGAAGCTGTGGCTTGTTGGTTTACAGCTTCTTTGACAGGCAGGGTGGGGAAGGGTGACTCTCTTGTGTATTTGGCTATGGTTGTTTTAATAGGCCTTGTCAATAGAATATTTCATAAAAGAAGCGATGGCCTGGAACAGTTTTTGTTCAGTGCTAGTGGAGGAATGTGCTTGTTTCACTCTTTGAAAGGTGACTTATGTGTTGCATGGCTGCAGCAGCCAAACAGCTTTTTGTCTGCCAGCATTCTTTGTTTCTGTGTTTTTAGTGTGAATGCATTTGCACCAAGAAGGCATCTCATGCTCTCTTTTGTCTTTGTCTCTCACCCTTGGTCTCTCGTCAGTGTCTGAAGAGGTTTAAACACGGCTTTTGTTGTTGTAGAATATAGTTAACACTATTAGAATTATTAGACCCAGTGCCCTTTCTGTACTCAACCACTTGCTTTCTTAAAGGAGGAAAAATTAGAGGCTAACTAACTTTTTACTTAGATAGCAAAAAAACTAACATTTTGTTAACTTTTTGGCTCGCCAGCAAACGATGCAACTTTTTACATTCACGTGCTCTGAATGCTATAATATATACTAAATAAGTCAACAAACAACGTAACGTTTTGCTAACTTTTTACCTAACTATGGAACAATATAATATTTAGTTAAGGAATACAAAGCAGCTGAGAGTTAAAGTTCCGCCCTCCTCCCTTCTTATTTAGGTCATCAAATTTCTTTCTTTCTTTATTTTAATTTAGGTAAGCAAGCATCTACTTAATGATTACACTCTATTTAATTCTAGTTTACATCAGTAAACTTGGATTTTCTAAACTGAGATCAGTTTAGTTTTAATTGTGCAACATAACTGCTTAATTTTCAATCCATTTCTTTTAAGCTCAGTTTTGCTTAACTCTAATCAGAACTAATCTTGGATTAAATAAATCTTTGCTGGTGCAACCCAGACTAAGAGTTTACATTAGAAAAAAAAATTCTACCCAGTGTTTCACTCTGATCTCTTAAAATGACTTTATTTAAACACATGAAATAGACCTACCTGTGACCTGTCACATTTCATGGTTGGCTACATGTTGGCCCAGCGTTTAGACATCCACTGAGCGGTGTAATTAGCCAGCTAAATCAGAATGGTCCGCCGCTCTAAATTCAATTAGGTCTTCAAACACGCTCAATGGCACCACAGGCCAGAGGTGGAAAATTCAATTTATTTGAAGTAACTGGATACCCATTTACTGCACGGTGGACCATATGGCCTCTCCCTTGGTGTGCGTTGTATATGTTTACGAGCAATTCATTCAGCATCATTACATTATCTTAAGTGTGTTATTAACTGTGGAGAAATGGCAATTAGATGGTGTGTTAACTGATGCCGCAATGTGTGTGTGTGTGTGTGTGTGTGTGTGTGTGTTTGTGTGTGTGTACCAGCCACAGGGAAAAGAGGAAAGATTCAGAGAGAGACGAGACAAAAGTTTTCCCTGTGAACCACACAAATGGCTGTGATTCAATAAAACAGTTCACTGCATTTGCACTTGTACATTTAATAAAAACTTTAATTGGCAATGCCTCCCTATAAATATTCTAAAGCAGGCGTGCACAACACAAATGTACCCACAAAGCAAAACCACCCAGTAGGCTAATGAACACAGGGCTGACGTTCCATCAGTGAAGAGAATGAACCCGTATTAATCAAACCTTTTCTCTTTCACAAACCTGCTTCTCTCTCCACTCACAACACTGCGGAGGCCAACTCATTAGCGGAGGCTTTGGGAGCGCTTGTATAGCTATGTGGAGTACAAAGAGAGAAAAGGGTGATCCCTCCTTTTTCTCTGTGCTCCCTTGCTCCTGACAAAGTAGGGCCTTGGTGAATAGCGGAGGCAAAGGCAGAGCTGAATGGAGCGGAGGAGTGGGGCTCGCTCATGCAGAGAGCTCCCAGCCCCTCTATACCTGCCCTGGAGAAAAGAGCGGCCAGCTGCTGCCGCTGAGCCTTTTTCCCTGGCTTCAATAGAGACCTTGTGAAAGGAGCCCGGACAGGGTGGCTGAATACGGAGAGAGAAAGTGAGGAATGGAAGTTAGGGAGGGAAGGAAGGAAGAAAAAGGGGAAGGAAAGGGGGGGTTTGGAGGAGTAATTGGGAGGAGAGAGGCTACAGAGTTTGCATAAGTCCATCGCTATGCCCCCACTGTGCTTGGAGCTCTTGGGGTTGGTCTGTGACAGAGAAGAAGAGCAGCTTGGTTTAATCAATCATAATGGAAATTAGCATGTTATAATGAAGCGGTAGGAGAAGTCAATTATTTTGGCAGTTCAAAGGGGAGATTGACTTTGGCGCTGGGATCTGCGGATGCTGGCCAAATCAAGCTTGGCAGGGCCTCTGCTAAAGCTCGAACAGAAAATAAGCACTTTAAGGAGCTTTCAAATACAAACCCGGTACAGTAATAATGAAATTCATGCTGCAGGTATCCCAGAGCTTTATCCAAGTGGCTATTATATTTTTGTGGGAATATCCTGGTTGTGGTGCTATTTTTGCAGTCACTGTGTCAGTGGAACATTTTCTGCAAAACAAAACAAAATCTCAAGGCACACCTGTATTCATATCCGTGCGAAGTCCATAACCAACCCAACCAATGGCAACAATGAGTACTAGCCGACAGAGTGTTGCAGGGATGATGTATTTTTGTAGGCCAACTCGGAGGTTAGCATTGCTCTGGTTCTCTCCACAAAAAGCCAATCGGATTTTTACACTGGTTTTTGGATTAGTGCAAAAAATAAGCTCTGCAGCAAACAAAAGTTTATGATATAGACACATTTTGTTCCGCCAGATAATTTTCACATATAAACATCACTTTTGAGTTTTGAACAGTAAATGCAATCAGCAGACGTAAACAAAACATTATAAACAAACCACAACACAGACGTATAACTCGGCATCACTACCGTTAAATGATCAGTGTTCAGAGTGATGACATTTAATGTCCACAACAACCACTGTAGTCTAATTTAGCCACTTCTTAACAACTGACTTCAAAATAAAAGCTTCAAAATTCACGAGTGGGGTATTTACTGATGTATTTTATGTTGTAGAAGAAAAAATCTTATGCTTGTGTTAACCACAGGCCTTAGGTACCTGACCAAAAACCCATCCAAAAAACCCATTGATGTGGAGATGAGGGAACCAGAACTGGAATTTAGGATTCATTCCCACAGCATACTATTAGAGTCAAAATTCCCCGGGTGCGGATAGGAAAAAATATAAGGTGTCAATCAATAATGGCTTTTGATGTGTCACACTCAAACAATATGTGAATTCCACCACTATGGGTCTTTCTAACAATAAAACAATAACAAAAGACATAGTCTGATGTTATCGTGAGGTGTTGTGGGATCATGGGAGATGTTATCTTCACTTTTGAACAACCACCATAGCTGATGAAAATCAAACCGTCACGACTCAGGCAGAAATTTCCTCACTCTCTGATGAATCTGACATATCCCATGTTTTCCCGGAAGTTACAGCAACTGGCAACTAGGTAGCAACAGCTATCAGGAAACACACATTTACCCAACTGTTGTTGTTGAATAAAATGTTGTTTTAAACGTTTGGGATAATGTAAGTACACAACTCAACAAAATGTATAACATATTTGTGGCGTTTTTAGATATTTCAATACAGAAATGCTACGTATTATAGCTTTAATAATTCCCATCATGCAGCAGCTGAACAAATGATGAAAACTGGGTTCACTGTGACAGAAGGTTTTTCAAGAAACTTTTTTAGGGTATATACTTTGTCTCTATATTGGTACTTTAGTGTGACCAAAGTACTAATAATTCATAACTTTTTGCATAGTTGTATATTGTAATAATAATAATGTATGGTTGTCACAAAATTCCCATGGCACAGTAACGGAACCACTGCTTAATGTCTCTTTCTTATACACCTCCATCTCCTATTAATCTTTGTTTTCGTCCTTTTAATTGTCCACAGTGGTATTGTTACACTGCTTTAGCCACAGCTGTGAAGCTTATGCCAGCTTGTTTTCCTCCCCTTCTTGATCCTTCCTCTCTACCTCTCTCCTTTCAACCATGGGCTGCTGCTTCACCTCCTTCTGTTGACCGTACCTCCTTTTTTGATGCCAGTTTCTTCGCTCCTTTCTTTCCTTCTCTCCCCCTCTCCCTGCCTGCCTCCAGGCCTCTGCTGCTGCTAATAGGATAATGGCTGCCATGTTATGCACACTTAAGACCCACAGAGCAGCACCGAGGGCTGTGTGCATATGTGTGTCCATGTGTGTGTGTGCCTGCCTTCTGCATCGGGCTGTGGGGAGTGCAGTGCAGGATGTGTTTAAAACAATGTGAAATTCGTTGCAGGGATCGCACAGGGAGTGAATTTCTACATCACCTCCAAAGTCAAAATTAAGAAAATTACTCTACACTTAACTTTTACGTTCAGGATTCCACGGGGCATTAAACATTTTAAAGACTATAGAGAGAAAGTTTTCACTATTTTCTGCTCTCTCAGGCTTTATTAAAGGTGCTCAAGCCCTCATCTACAGACACTGCAGTATTCACCATTCACCATATCCACTCCGCTCTGCAGCTGTGGGCTATAATTCATGCTGTGTAATTGGGAAGTTGTTCAATTTTGACAAGTGTACAAACTGACTGTATACAGTTTCTTTAGAGGGACAGTTCACTCCAAAACCAAAAAACATATTTTTCCTCTTACCTGTATAGTGCTGTTTATCAGTCTAGATTGACTTGCTGAGGTTTGGATATATTGTCTGTAGGGATGTCTGCCTTCTTTCCAGTATGGAACTTGATGGCATTCAGCTTGTGGTGCTCAAAGCGCAAACAAAAATACATTTGAAAAACTCAACAGCAATGTGTCTTCCCAGAAATCATGCTTACTCAAGATAATCCACAGATCTTGTTGTGAGCAATTTCATGTTGGAACTACTTTCTTTCCGTGCAGAAGGAGCTGGGCATCCATTCTTGGATGAAAGGTCCGTGCTTGTGACAGTAAATATCAATACCGTCCTCCTCAGCTGAGCTGTAACATTAGCACCACTAAGCTAGGTAGCATGGTGAAACGGTTGGCAGATGTATTTTAGTTTAGTATTTTAGATTTCTGGAAAGAGACAACTCGCTCAAATACTGACATTTTGTCACGCCCTTTTGGCTTCTCACACAGCCACACAAGGTACCCTTTAGTGTCTGTATGAGGTGTATTCACTTCAGTATTAATCCATTCATGGCACTATAACATGCTGTGAACATCCATCCCATTCTTATTCCAGTTGTAAGCTGCAGATGCTGCTTTGTCATGCTCTATGGTGTCTTATACAAAAGCACCATGTACCCTTTAGTGACTTTAACTTTTGGGCAGAAAGCCTTTTTAAAACATTGTTAACATGAAACAGTCACAGTTTAGGTAGGTGTAGGCCCAAAAACTTTGGTGGGTTTAGGAAACTTCTTGAGAAGGTTTAGGATACCATATCTGGGGTTACAGTAAGAATGTAACATACATCATGTAATATCACTGAAGCAACACGCAAGATGAAAGTCACATGCTGCATGTAACATTAATTACTTTGCAACTTTTTAATAACTTTTTGGTTTCACATGTGATATGAAGCCCCTTTTTAAAGCCCTGTTTAAGCTATTCATTCATCCCACTTACTCCAAATGTGGACTTCTCCCTCTTTGTATATGTCAAAACTTGGTGCACCTCCTATAGCTGCCAGTGGTTACTGTGCACATCTGTATGAGCTGTATCAAAATGCAGGTATTCATCAAGTTGGGAATTGTAATGGGCTGACAGAGACATTGCTGTTGAGTTTTTCACATGAATTTTTTGGCACTTGGAACACCATTTGTTGCCATTTGGTCAACTTGGCAAGTCACACCACAACAATCCAGCTAGATAATCAAGATTTTATCAAAACAAAATTTGAATATTTTAGATTTAAATGACTATTTCTTCTTACTTATTTATCACCAATTTTTTAAAAAACCTTTAAAGCTAGGTAAGAAGTTTGATGAGAAATTGTTAACAGACTGCATTTCCTCTGTGTCAGTGAGATAGAGATTTATGGTGTATTGAAAATATACTCCATTTATCTACATCTGTTTATTTGGAAATAACGAGTGGACAATAACAAAAGGCCTTTTGAGCTTTTCTGAGTTTGGGCCAGATGAAGGTGCTGTTTAAACTACCTAGCAGATGTTCAGTGCTTCTGATGTACGTCCAGTTCCTTTACTGCGCAGGGGACCTCTCGCCACGCAACCGAGCTTTGAGGCCTGTGAGCCCTGTGTCTTCTTCCCTAAAAATACTGTCTGAGTTAAACAACACAGGTATGAGGAAGAGAGACTGAGGGACAGTGAAAAGGAAAGGTAAAGCGAGAGTTCCCTCTGCTAATGTTTTCTCCCCCATAAAAGAGAGCACTAGAGATAAAGTGGAGCAAAAGCGGAGCCAGAAACTGTCAAGGTTTTTAAAATCCAGCTGGAAAAGTTCTGGATGGACACTCATAACATTTTAGCGTGCACCTCCACTTCATTCTTTGGAGCTGGAGCTGGAAGAATGTTGGAGTTCAAGAAATCAAACACAGTGCACTGAACTCACATCAAGAGCTTCACATGTAGAGCCAAAACACATACGAACGGACATGCTCACACAGACACACACAATGTATAAGCATGTGCATGGGTGAGCATTCCTTTTCTCTTACACACACACACGTGCGCATACAAACATAGATAAACATCATACGCTATAAAATTCAAACAGAAATTAACTGATCTTTTCTCATTGACTTCACATAACTACATAAGTTTTATAAATTCAAGTTAATTAAACTCAAAATTTGTAGTATTTATTTTCCTACCAGAGTTTTACTTCTTCTAGCTCGGGGTCTTATGACTTAAAATGATGAGTTGAATGAATGTACTGCACAGTTCAATCAACTCATTTAATTAAGTTTCTGAAGAAACATAATCAGCATTTCAGTTTCATAATCAGTTAAAACTCTCCTGAGATCATTTTTTAAAGTTTGCAGAAAACATATATGATGGAAACTTGCTGTGTGTCTCCAAGTCATGGTTGCTTGTTTTCAAAATAATGAAAATATTGAATTCAGTCTCTACCCCCCCTACACTTCAAATTTAATAAATTCAATGGGAGTGTTATCTTTGTGCCAGTGCTGGAACAAAGTCATCCCAAAATGAGCAACTCTAAGTTCTCTGTCTGGAATGAAAAACTGACTTTTCAAACTTTGAACAACTTAATATTTTACGCTTATGAACTTGTTTTCTCAAGTACAACTGGATTAATATCAAGTTTATGTGACTAGAAAAGGTTATTTAATTTTGAAACATTAAAAAATCTTCAACTTTAGCCAACTTAAAAATTTAAGGCCCTTTTTTTTATAGTTAAACCAAATAGTTTCTACAAATAGTTTTTACAGTGTATGCATGTATTTGGACAAATGGGAAAACTCATTAGAGTGAATCATAAAAATATCTTTCAAACACCAAAAATAAGAATCAGCCATGCGGTGTAAAAAAACATTCCTCAGCACCTTGACAAATGTGAAATGCCATGCAAAACAAGTTTGCAAAATCCAATTTGCCATGCCATCAAATGTGATAATTTAACATCTAGCATTACACAACATCTTGACAATGTCTTCCATATGCCAGACTCCAGAACTGAATCCTCCGCTGGCTGGTAGCATTTGGCATGATGTAAAAACAGCCACAAGAAAGAAAAAAACACTCATGAATTAAAGTTTTCTTGGTGGTTTTGGGTTGCTCAATACCGTAACTATGACCACACAGCAGATGTCTGCATGTGTGGAGGAGGAGGAGGAGGAGGAGGAGGAGGAGGAGGAAGAGAGGGGTTAAAATGAAGTTAATAATGAGATATGGACATCTGAGACATGTGTTATAAACATCACTTTATTTCACTGCTGAAGTCATTCAACAGGTTGCGATTATTCCTTATTAGCTCATTACATTCGCCGACAGCGACAGATTGTCATTCACACCAGCCTGGATCTTCTCCATCTTGACTTAACTCCTGCAGATCAATTTAACCTTTTGCACTCCAGACATGACAAGGTGATTAGTTTTGCCGGTAAGGTGCTGCTATCTGTCAAACTCGCCTGATGTTCCCCATTCCTGTTCACACACACACACACACACCCTCCTGTGCTGAATTTGTTGTGCTTATTTAGCGTGGGCACCTCAGGCAGTTTGAGGCCTGGAGCGTGACGAGGCAGATGCACCACAGTTCCGCATATCTAACTCCAAGCAGACGCTCACAATTTCTCTTTGTCTCTGTCTCTTAGTGTCTTAAGAGTTGGGATTATTAGAGCTAGTTAGGATTATTTGATATGGAGTTGTATGAGGTACTTATCCACAGTCAGTGTAGTGCCTACAGTAGATGGTGGTTGACACGCTCCCAGTTTGGAGAAGTAGAGAGAAATACCAGAGCAGAAGCTAAGCAATGTGCTGCTGTGGACAGAATCTGCAATTTGCCATTTAAAAAATGCCCCACTTATCAGTTTAAGTGTAAGTCATATTTAGAATATGTTCACTGCTTTATAAGCCATATATTGGTCTCACCAAACCAACCAAGTCACACGGTAAACAAAACAAACAAGCAGACTGTGGAAGAGGCAGTGGTAGACCACCAACTCCCAAGTTCTGCAAGGTACAATTGTTGATTTTTGGCCTTGGAGTCTGGTTGAGTGAGAGAGTGATATTTGGCTTATATAACAGTGGTTTTCTGTCACAAAAGATTGTCTGATGGCATGGTAAAGTGATGAAAATAGTTTAGATATAGTGTACAATTAAATTGATACAGAATTTTTTAGGTGGATCTTTCTTTAACTGGCTTAAATACATTTTGTTGCTGACCAATGTCTATTGTAGGTGATACACTGATTGTGGATAAGTACCACAAACAACCCCATATCAAATATTCCAAACTATTCCTTTAAAATCATGCTATCTTTCTTTAAATTTGTTTCTTTGTCTATTCAGACTGACAACAAAGGTGTAAACAGGCATACAATAAAACAACAACATTAGAACTATATGTACCAATAAAAAGCAAAAGTGTATAAAGCAACAACGCAGCACACCTGCATTTTGTTCTTTTCAAAGCACTCCTGTGAAATAATCAAACATTTTGAGCATGTCAGCAATCCAGCTGGATATTTCGCCTCATGCAGGGAGAAGTCCGGCTGTGTCCTCCTCTGAATAATCCATTTCTTGACACCTGTGAGGAGCCTCCAAACCAAACACACCGAGGTTGATTAAAACATGACCATAACAGGAAATTTGCAGTGGAAATCAAACTCGGGGCGGAGGTGAAATTCGGAGCGCTGAAGTCTGGCAGTCATTGAGGGGAGAAGATTGATTGTCTTGGATTAAACACACTCATCTCAGGTTTCATCTTGGGCTTGTTGGAAATAGAGCCACCCCTTCATGCAATGTCATATTTAGCTTGAATGAATTAGAGCGAGTTAAAATGAATTAAAGCAGACATTTATTTGTGGCTGATATAATCACGTTTAAACGATAGACTCCAAACTGAGTGTGCAATGTGTTTGCTTTTGCTGTCTTTCAGGTTTCAATGGACATGCATGCTTGCCGTATTGTGTTTCTCCACACGCCCTGCCCGTTATGTGTGTATATGTCAACATGCATGAATGCATGCATGCAGGCATGCGAATGAACATTTGATGTACGGGTTACTGACCCATTTGCAGGTGTGAATATGTGTGTGCGTGCCTGCAGACACGGACAGTCAACTACAATAATGACACCGCTGTTTCCTGTAGGTTTTCTCCACCCATTCTCTCCATTAGTGGCTTTTCATCTTTCTACTCTCTCCTTTTACAGTAGATTGGACAGGAAATGCCCATCTGATTGGAAAGATTAGTGGAGATTCAGCCAGCTGTTGAAGAAATGTGTGAAGATGCTAGAAAGTAAGGAGATACAGTCCCTTGTTGTGTGTGTAATTTTAGATTTTTAAGGGTTCTGCAAACAAAATGTTTTGGATACCACTGCCGCCTTTTCAATCAAAGCGTCTGTTGACCCAAATTACATTACATCCTGATGACAATGCTAATATGCTGATGTTTAGCAGGTATGGTATTTTATCATGTTCACTATTAGTTCAACATGTTAGCATGCTGGTTGCTACCCAATCAATATAGTGCACATGCAACTCTCCACAGATATGAGAGGGGAGTGAGGTGGTTCACTTGTTCATGACTTCCACCGTTAGCTCTGGAAAAAATGACATGTTAATTCCGAATGTTACTGATTAAGACTTTTTTGAGGGTTTTAAGTTTTAACATCTTCATAGATGTAATGTACATATAAGTCACAATATGCTGTACACTCATATCATATACCTTACCAGACTGAATCCAGAAGGGACTTTTTTTTTAAAAGTCTTCATCTTAAAAGTCTCAAACAATAACATTTAAAATTACACATAATTTTCTGGAGCTGACGATGGACATGACAAACAAGTGAGCCATCTCGCTTCCCTCTTATTTCTGTTAAGAGTTCCACATCTGTACTGATACGGACAGGATAGTAACAATGGCAACATTTCCTAATTAGCACAAAGCACAAAGTACAGCTGATGCTGAAGGAATTTAACTCGGTTTGCACATATTTGGTCATAAAGATTTTTGGGAGAAATGATAGTAGCCCTTTTCTAGATGAAAAGTTAAAGGGTCGCCAAAGTGGTACATGAATGTACCAAATTTAATTGGTATTCAGAGCATTTGACTCAAAACCATATATGAAGTTGAAAAGTTGGTGTCTTCAAATAGGATTCATTGACTGGGAACCATAGATGTCTGTACAAAACATTGTGCTAATTCATAATGTAGGTGTAGAGATAAATTTTGACTTGTTCGTGGTGCTAAAAGAAAAGTCAGGAATTACAAAAAAAAAATCGTTGGATTCATCATCTTGGGATTGTAAAGGCTTGTACAAAATTTCAGGACAATCCACTCAATATTTTGTACTTAAGTAGTTGAGGTAACTGGTATGTTCAAGAAACTTAATCTCTTGCTTTTATAGTCTGCCTTTCTTGGTTCTGGTTCTTCTGTAAGGATCATTTTAGCAGTTTGAGTAGGCTTAGCAAACCTAAACTTTAGTAGCTCCAACATACTGAGAATAGGCACATGGCAGCTTTTTCAGCTATTCACATCCAGCCCCCCTAATTTAACTATAAAGAGCAACAAAAACTCAAATGAATGAGTTACTTGTAGGAATCTTGCCTGGGAGGCTGGGATTGACTTCCAAGCTAAGAGACTGGATTTTGAGTACAGTATGAAATTACATTAAGTTTTAGACTGAATGAGTGTGTAGAAAACTACTTGATCAGGTTTAGGAAACAAAATGAGTTGGCTAGGTTCAGGAAAAGATCATAGTTTGTCTCTGCCATGTGGGTGTAAATAGCAAATGTGGCTATATTGGGTGCAAATAGCATTGTTGGCAACTGACACCTGCTAATAGCATCTGCCTATTTGTTATAGGGATTTGTTATTTGTTATAAATTATTTGTTATAAATGGTGGCCACATCACTGTATGAAAACTGCGTACAGATGGCTTTGGTTTTATTAGAAATTAGTCCATTAAGCCACAAAAGTTTGCTTCAGCTGTGAATTTATGAAAAATATTACCTTTTCCTGGTCCTTATTAGACTGTGAGAGAGTTATGCATCACAGTGCCAGTTTGTCATCATGACTTCACAGGGTTTAATGAAAACTCTGCATCTGGTGACAGTTATATGGACTCAAGTGGAAGACACTGTCAGATGGGAGTCTGGGTGTCTATGCCAAGCTTGCCTCTTCGATCTAATTCCTTTTTAGAAGATTATCAATCACACTGCGGTCTGCTTCTCTGAATGCAGGTCAGGCTCAGCAGACAAAAAAGCCGCCCATCGAGCTCTGTGCAACAGCACATATTTCATCTAATTTCATCAAATGCTAATTTTGTCAGCTTTCCAACTGCATGCCCGGTGCCATACAAGGTTTTGATTTGGTGAAGAGGAGTCTTCACTCGAACTTAACTGACCTGAAAAAAGTAAGTAACTGTTTTTCATTCTCTTTCCAAACAGATTTTACAGCCAGCTTAACCTTGTCGAGAAATCTTTGAAGCCTCTGTATCATATGACATAAACAACAGATGTATCAAATGTTCAAATCTGCCTCTCACTGCCTGACTTTTCAAACAATTAGAGTGAAACAGAAGGTTAATAATGTACTGGAATGTGGAAATGCAATGTAGCGTTGTCATAGCAGAAACATTCGATCTGCACCTGGGATAAGTTGCTTACACAACCTTCACACCTGCATGCCCCAGACTTGTTTGGTGTGTGTGTGTGTGTGTGTGTGTGTGTGTGTGTGTGTGTGTGTGCATGAAAAGAAGAGAAAAAGGTAGGAGAAGAAAAAGTCCACAGAAAGAGAAAAAGATTTAGTGAAAACAGACGATAAAAATGATGAAACCAAGTCAAACAAAAACAGAGTAGTCATCGACACAGGTGTCGCTCCAGGCGGCCATTTTCTCCCACAGTTTTTCAGGGAGAAGCTGTAAAGTTTCTGTTAGAGTGTGTGCAGGATGTTTTTCAGGGCCTCCTTTGCTCAGCCGAGGACCTTCTTTTATTCTCCCTGTGCACAGTTGCTTTTTCAATCACCCTACAACACTCTCCTGCATGTCAATGGCCTGGTTTCAATCAACCTGCAAAGCATTAAGTCCTCCCTTAAACACTCTTCTCTCACTATCTGGTTTACAGGCCCGTGAGTCAGAACCAGGAAGACTGTTGTGGTAACAAAGATCAACAAGTCCATCCTTTCTGTTTTTCCTGCTCTGTTTTCACCACATTTGTTTTTGCATGAAAATGCCTACCTTTCTCTTTAAACATGAGATTTTGCTAAAGCCCCATTTACACTGAACAAAAACCCCACTAACACTTGCCTGTAATAGAAAGGGTAAAATCACTCCTGGGTCAAATGACTCTGCCGTGTTAATGCGTATTTATCAGCAGTGATTTTAACATGACACCCAGGTGCACATGCTATTTTTTGGCCCTTTTTGGTGGAGTGAAGGCTTGTTGCCTCTATCTAACTACTACGACTCTTTTGCCCCTTTACCACTCATACGCATGTGTTGCCTGGCTTGACTCAAAAGTCCCAGGATCAATGTGGCCAGGAGAAATGTTGGCTTTTCATCAGCAGCAACTCCTATACAGCTGAAATCAGACATGAAACAGTAAGATGAGGCAGGTGCTGGGGGTGTAGTGATACACTGATCTGGTGCAAAGTGAAAATTTTGCTCAATCATCATCTTTAAGATATGTCTTTATTTTGAAATTCCCATGGCATGTCTGTGTCACAAATTCAATCATAAAATTGTCAAATCATAATTTTGTTGTTTTTTGTGAGGTGACATGAATGCATCTTGACTAATATCTGTTATTGATCACAGACCCCTGAACTGAATCAAATCAAAATCATATTGTGGCAGACTTCGTGATATCAACAAATATCATATTGTTTTCTGAAGAATCAATATAATATCGTCCCATACTGAAACTTGTAATTTACACCAATAGCAGATACCTGAAAGTACAAACAGTGACGCAGTAGAGAAACTAAACCCCAAACCACAGAGATTCAGTTAGAAGCTACAAAAGTACAGAAAGCTGAACACACAGACACTTTTTAAAACATCTTTCTCTCTCTGCTCACTTGCCCACACTAGTTGAGTCTGGACTTTCCAGCATACATCAGAATAAAAAATAGAAAGGCAAACTTGTTTGCTGGCAATGGGAAAAGGGTCAGTCACCTTGTTTTATCAGGTTAAGCATGTTTAAAAAATAATTTTGGTGTAAAAACTAAAACAGGAGTTGGGATGGTTTTGTAGCTGCGACACAGCATCTGACCTGCTTGATATTACACACTTGTAATAAGTGAGATAAATTGTGGCTCTGAAATAGTTCTGTGCATTCAGAACACTGATGTTCATTCACAAGGCTCAGCTGCACAGCGATGCACAGACAGATGGGAAATAAGCCATCATTACTTACTATTGCTCATTTATCTTTAAACGGCTGCATTTAAACATAATTATCTCTATTGCAGGGCCCATCAACACAGGACGACATAGGACATCTGTGTGTGTGTGTGTGTGTGTGTGTGTGTGTGTGTGTGTGTGTGTGTGTGTGTGTGTGTGTGTGTAAGCGTGTGCATGTGTGTGTGTGTTAGCTTTTGAGCCTAGGGACTGCTGGAAAATTGAGACGATGATGTTCCATGTATTTTTCTTGGTCTGAAATGGTTAGATTTTTCACTCTCTCTCACTCAGACACACACACACAACAGATGTTTTCATGTGTACCACCTTGTTTTTACAGCTTTGAAATAGCCACGGCCCCTTCTGATAATTCATCTAATGCGCTGTAGTGTTTTGCTCCGAACCATAACTGCATGCTTGTTAGTCGACTGATCTGCTGTCTGAAAGAACTGGTTATGTTCAGTTAACCATTAGACAGCTCATGTGGTGTCTTCGAATGTACATTTTCAGATGGCAGTCAGTCGTGGAAAAAACATTCAGATAATTGATTGAAGTGGTAGTAGTAGCAGTTGTGTGATGTAAAAATACTCCATTCTTAACAAATTCAAGGACCACTAAAGGTCCACTTACCTGCTCACTTGTCGTGGAGCTGTACATGTTCAAACTTTCCGTTATGTTGAACATTTTAAGGATTTAATTCCATGTTAAAGACCATTTGATACTCTGATGTCCTCCATCTGTCACAGCTCTCTGTGTTTTGTGGAGTTTCCTGATGAACAGATAATTTACTTGTTGCTTACACTTGGTAGGACACATAGCTGTGCAGCTAGCAGTCCTATCACCGGCCGGACTAGTTCTCAGAGCTCAGTGGTGGAGTGTTTATGCAGGCTATATATTGTAAAGTGTAACTGTATTTATTTAGAGTATTTAGAGTTTTTGTCCAGTAAATGAATTTGCTCCACTTTTAGGTCTGACTGGGCCTTCATCAGCTACTATAGGAAATATCTGGCTAGCTAACATTGTCTGTCTGCAGGTTGTTGCTGGGTAGTGTGCCTTAGATTTATCAGAGATTTTTATTAAAAAGAGTAGCCTGTTGCAATTTTTTAAATGAGGTTGATGAGAGCGGTAAGACTGAACCAATACACTTTACTTGTGGGGCCTAAATACAAAACAATGAGCAGTAACACTTCAACACTATAATAACCATCATTAATCAATAATTAATTGATAGTTAATTAAACTTAGTTAATAGCCTACCTGGTTGTTAATAAAGAATGAAGTTATACTGTTTACTAATTATTTGTAATGCAATAATTGATGTTGTTTGACATGATTTTGTTATGTATGCAACAACAAAATGGTTTGCTGGTGTGATCAGAATGCAATTGTTATCGTCTCCTCTTTAGCTATATGATACAAAATATAAATTTTATTTTATATCACAAAAACTAATGATAAAGTAATAAATGATATAATTACTAATACTTTCCAAACAATACTTATTATAATGTCATTGTTTCTTAACAGTGTAACTTTTAGCTGAGTTTAATTAACTGTCATTAATGATGGTTATTAAACTGTTACCTAATGAGCTGAACAAAACTAAAAGTCTCCATAGAACTCAGGGGAACTGCAAGGTCAGGTTGTAATACTATGTGGGTTTTTCAGAAAGAGCAACACATTATATAGGGTCATTTAATCTATTGTCAGTATCAGAATTTTGATTGAGGCAGTATCAAAAGTAGAGGTTTGACACATTATGCATTATTATTGATGCAAGCAGCTGGTTGAAGTGGAGATACTTTTTTTAGTTCTTTACCATATTAAACTTGAATTGTTTAATCTATAACAATGCATGCTTAATAAACAGATTGAATGTTCTGAGTAAACTCTGAATATCTTAATTATTTGAATACATGTATTGAGTCACTTTCTATTATTGCTGGTAGTTGAAGACAAGAAACTGTGTTGACTGCTGAACCAGAATACCTTCACAGTATACATTCTGTGTCATCTGTTTCTTAAAGGTTTTGTATGCCCTAGCTTTTATACATTAACTTGGACGGTGCAACCATTTACACAAAACCATGTGCCCATAAATGCGGGACATAATTTAAAATTAGCTAAATGACTTGTGGCCAACGGGCAATCAGGCCTCATTGTGAAGATATGGAAGTCACCCAAAAGCTGCATAAATGAGCTGTGCAGCTTCCATAGAAAATGCTTCACTGGCCACACAGTTTGTACAATAGACTGAAGGGAGGAGGAATGTGGGCAGCAACATGTTCAATGTGATGATTAGGCTGGATCCTATACAAAACAACCCAGCTAGAGGGGAGCTACCAGTCCGGAGGCACTTGAAGCACAGGTGCAGCTCTGGTGTCTCTCTAAAGAAAAAAAAAAAGAAAACACGACCCTGTGACATTCAAACAAAAACAAGCAGTGAGCTGTGCACCGATGGTGGCCATGGTTGTTCTTTCCATTTTTTCCCCTTCTCCGCTTCAGCATTTTCCCCTCACAAAGCTACAAAGCAAACAGAGTGGTGCGAACACGGGGTGGAATAAGGTTAAACACGGGTTGTTGTGACGTGTGTGGTGAGTGAGTGACCGTGTGTGGTGGACATTCCTGATATTGAGCCTGTGGTGCTATTTTTTTTCTTGCCGGGTGAGATGTTTTGAGAAGCCCGGTCCCCCACCCAGGGCTCACCTGTTGAGCCATGACAACCAAACAAATGGCTTCCATTGCTGCTCACCATGACCTCTGACCCCTAAGCTTTGAGTTGCCCTGCAGAGAGGGGCTGTTTGAGAAGCCTTCCTGGTTCAATAACATCTTTTCCCCCGGAGCAGCTAAAGCGCTTAGCTGTTTAACACCTGTGGCTCCATCCACTGAGCTCCAACACAACTGCTCATATCTCCAATATATCCTCGTATAATGTGCAGTCGTTTGTCAGGCTTGTTCTTAAGACACCTGAATGCAGCGGCAATCTGTTACATTCTTGTCAGAATGACAGAAACTGCAGGAATGATATCTGTCTTTGCACCTTCATTATATTTATATATACACATGTAATATGTAGACCGCATTCAGGGTAAACCATGATTAACAGCACTGTGCTCTAGTGGCTTTTTGCATTCCTCAAAAATTATTTCACACATTCGTACAGATTGCTTGTACCAGCACGCCATTTCTGTATTTTATAAAACATTTGTTAGTGTATTCATTAAACCAATTAATTTAACTGTGTCATCTATAGCATGGTGCCAGATAGCAGACAAAATATGTCACCAGCTAAAACTTTTAGTTAAAGGGATAATTCAGATGATTTGATGCTTGTTGTATGAGGTATTTCAGTGTATTAGCTACAATAGATGTTGTTTAGCATGTCCCCACTTTGGAGAAACAGTACAAGCACAGAAGCTAAGCAACGTACTGCTGTGGATGGTTCAGCAACAAAAGGTATTTTAGCCACTCAGAGGTCCACCTAACAGAAATCAAGATCATTTTAAGTGTATGCTATATTTACATAAACCCAGTATGGCTCTCTTGTAACTAACAAAACTCCATAGGCAAAATCATCAATTCTACCTCACAGAACACAGGAGATGCTGGTCTACCGCTGCCTCAGTGTGTTCATTTGTTCTTGTTATTGAGTGACATCCGTGAATCAAAACTATCCTTTTAAAACACCAAAGTCACACAATAATACAAACAAACTAACAGATCGAGACAGCAGTAGACCAGAAACTTTAATGATAAAAAAAAAATCATGATTTTGGAGTTGGGTTGGTTATGAGAGACAAATTTTGCATATATTAACAACGGTCAGGAAAAACTGTCTGACAGCAAAGTGGTGAAAATATTCTAAATATAAGCTACACTTAAACTGATATTATTTTTTAGGTGGAGCTTTTTATGGCTAAAATAGAAATTTGCTGCTGACCCTCTCCACAGCAGTTCATTTCTTAGTTTCTGTGCTGGCGCCTCTCTCCACTTCCACAAACTTGGGGGCATGCTGACTGGCATCTACTGTTGGCATCTACTCATGCAATCCTACTTCAAATAATCTGAACTATCCCTTTAATGTATCTGTAGTATCTCCAGCAGAGTGCCAGATAGCAAAGAAAATATGTCACTAGCTAAGTAATTTAACATTTATGTTTAATTAACATGACAAAACTACAGAGATGTAAATGATATGGCCTGGATGTATAATGACAGCACTTTACATCACACTGTGCAACATGCAATGTAATATCAACCTGACACTTCTACGCTGTGTAGAACTGGTTTGTCACATCTAAACTCTGTCTCACAAATATTTAAATAAAAGGTGTGAACAGAGATGTATTGGCTGATATGTAGGATGACAATCCTTCATGAAAAAATGCACAACATAGAGAGATGTCCAATGTATTAAAGCTATATGGATGTGTGCCCCGGGTGGTTTATTGAGGTAGATTGTGTTTGTGAACATGAGACATCTGGACTAAGCGCACCCCCTCCTCTCTTCTCCTCTATCCAATTCTTTCTCTCCCGAGACCCACTTCCACTCACTGGCACTACACCCACTGTGTCATTGTGGACATCCACCTCCTATGTGCATGCCTCTAGTCAAACATGCGCAACTCATCAGCCTCTAAGCGGGAGAAAATTACCCCACACTCACGCATGAGTAGACTCAATCTGAAGCAGATATTCACTCACCTACTGCCTGATAAACAATCCCTGTCTTACCTCATGAATAAAATAAATAATCAACTTTGTAATTTACAATGGAAACTTCTTACAGGCAGACTGTAATTGTTAGAGATACACACACAAACACACACTCTGACTCCGGTCACACCTACGTGTATCAGTATTCTGTCCTTGCCCTGACTGCCTCAGTTTGGTTTGTTAAAGTGCAGATTTCTAAGCAGCAGCAGAGCCTCAAAGTGTTGCTGTGTGGCTCATTCTCGGAAACCTCGAGGAAACAAACTATTTTCCTTCACACTTAGGAGATGTGGTATAACCGCACAAGGGACCACACATATTGTATGGACACAGTCCATAACAGCATGCAGAGGTAAACACAATCTTTATCTTTCTGAGGGTCCTCACTGACACAATGCATTCTCTAACCCAGAGGGCTTCACTGTCTTTAGGCCAATACATTGCATTTAATATTGTAGTTTTTTTTTGTCTCATTTGCATTTATCTGTAGCTGCTATGTCAGCAGCAGTTGTAGCATGACTAATATTAGCTGTGTTAGCCTAACCCTCTGCCACTGGTTTCTGAGGTGGAAGTTAGGCCTGTGTCACAGTCTCTTGCTTGTGAAATTACAAAAGGATTCCTGCTCAGAATGTCTGAACTGTTGGAATAAAAATACAGCTAACTGGCCAGTGTGTTTCAATTATAGGTAGCTAACTAGTTCAGCATTATTGATAGGTGCCACGCAATGATTTGGTAGGTTAGTTAGCGTTTGTCAATGGACTTACATTTATATAGCACTTTTCTGGTCAATCCACTACTCAAAGAGCATTCACACAATTACAAAACACTGGAACAGCCATCAGGGGCAATTTGGGGTTCAGTATCTTGCCCAAGGACACTTTGGCAAGCAGACTGGAAGAGCTGGGAATTGACTTGCCAGACTTTCAATTAGTGGATGACCCGCTCTACCTCCTGAGCCACATCTGCCCCAGTGTTGTGTAAATTAAATATTTGGGATTTTCTTTGCAAATAGGCCAATTTGACTTTACTAAAAAATAGATTGGATTCATATTAATGTGTGTTTTCAAACACATTTTAAATTTTGACAAAAAAAAAAAGATCACAGTAATTTGGCTGACCCCCTGCAGTAACTCTGAGGACCCTCAAGGGGGACAACTGAAGACTAATGCTCCAGTCCCTAATCGTGCTCAAACCTTATCATAATCTATACCTTAAAACACAAGTAGCCCTTTGAAGAAGTGAAGATTAGGCAAAAATGTCCTCACTTTCCAAAAATGTCCTCACTCCTCTTAAATTTGTCCTCACAAAGCTGGATTACACACACACACACACACAAACATATTGAATGCAGTTAAGATAACCATTCTGTCATGTGTAAACACTCATTCTTCAAGAGGCATAAAACACTCACGGACTCCTCATTCAGATTGAGAAACCATGTACTGGAACAGTTAGGCCCTGTGAGTTCGGTCTGCAGCATACCACTAGGAACACGTAATTGCTCGTATCAAGCTGATACAGATGCACCGAAATGCTGCAATCCAAGTCTGCGCTGCCAAACGCTCCGACAAACAACAGCAGCACCTGCCTGAAATCTGGGAGTGAGTGGAGCGTAATGCCTTGGCTTCAGCCAGAGGATGTGTATTTCACTGAGTGTAGTGTGAGTGTGTGTGTGTGTGTTTGTAGGTTCCTCCAGGAGTGATCATGATGAAGCAGGACTAGCATTAGGTCATCAGTTCTGCTGCTGGCGTCTCTACAGCTGCTGGATTTGACTGGTGGAGACATGTCCACATATGGAGGTTCTTGCTGCTCACAAAATATTTCATATGAACAGCACTTTGCTCCGAATTGGAACCAGAAAAGTGACTTTCTGGGTTGCAATGGGTCAGATGTTTGGCTACAGCTTTTTGGAGGTTTATTATACTCTCAATAACAAACATAAAATTGACTAATGATGTCAGTGTTTCCCCTATATGCAACTAGAAATGATGGTATGCAGTCTGCTGCTAAAATATGACAGATTATTTTTTTTTTTTAATGAGGAGAGGAAAAGAAAGTCAGATTATTTTGCATTACAGGTGCTTCATAGCCACATCAATCCACACATCTATGAGTAAAACATATAAACAAGAAAAATTTTTGTGTGTTTAATAATGTCAGCACAAGCGATTTTAAAGTCCTGGGCAGATGTAAACAGCGAAGCAAGAAATGCTGATCGTGGATTCAGCATTATCATTTGCTGGAGGGAAAACAGTCCTGACACTGCACAAGTAGTGCACAATAATGTTACAGCAAACACAACTTTAAACATTTGGATGATCCATTTGATACAAATATAGGTATTCCAGGTGCGCTGTTTTGTTTTCTTCTTCCTGGAGGCGATTTTAGTATGTGCAAGAGTCACCATGATGTGCGAAAGACACTTGACTGAAAGAGATATAAACCTTACACATTATTTGGATAGGATCCATATAAAGATACACTCTAAATTTACATTATTTTATCATTTATCAAAATCTTTTACAGTTAAAGCCATAATACGTAACATTTCCACATTAAAATGTCTAAAAACGCATATGACATATGTTATAAAGTTTGTTGACTTGTGTACTTATATTATCCCAAAAGTTTCCAACAATGTTTAAACACAGAGAAATCCATAGTTTAGTCGCTATAAAGTGGGATATATCAGACAGCAAGGAAGGAATTTAGCACATGTGACTTGCGATGATGATTTCTGCCTGAGTCATGTCAGATAGATGTTTATCAGCTATGTTGATTGTTTCACAATGAAGAAAACAACTCCGACGTTACAGTGCCACTTCAAAACATCAAACTACCCTTTTTAATTTGAAAGTGGCAGAATTTATATTCAATACTTTCACTTTTATTCTTGCAACTGGGAAAGTTGGAGACACTTTACTTGATCTTATTTGCTACTATTTCTCAGGCATGCACCAGGCTAATTTGAAAGTCAGACGCGCTTATCGAATCAAACTAGCATATGTGTGCATTTACTAGAAAGTTGGCCAGGGAGTTTTGTTACAACACTTACAGAGATTCTCATGGGACTGAGATGATCCCTGTTATGTTTGTTTGAAAAGGTGGAGGAGGCACGCTCTCCTTTCCCCTGGTGACACTATTCTTACTGGAGCCCATGTTCCCCACATGTATACAAATGAGGCAGTGAATAAACTGTTATGACCAATGGTGATCATGAACAAAAATATGAGAAAAATACACAGATTGGTAAATACTGTATTTTCCCTTTCATTCTGTGTAATCCCATCCATGGTATAGCTCTGTGGATGCAGAGATTGCTGGATTACCAGCATTGTAATGTGTATTCAGTGCCATTTTCCATCTGGCTATACAATTAAAAATGAATAACACAGGCTCATTAGCAGTTATGTCTGTTGGCTGGCTCATAAAATAATGTGCATTGAGCTAAACGACTCTCATATACACACAGAACACTCATACAGACACTGTCAGATCCACAGTTCTTAGTATGTACCCCACTTCCATCACCGGTAACCCTCACACACAGTCAAACAGTATCAGTACCGTTGTTATTCTGCTGAAGCTGTTGGGTGCGAATCTGTGCTGTGTTTAGCGGAGGAGATTGTGTATTTTGAGAGTGTATTGGGAGTACAGCAGGTCAATGAATATTTGATGACAGTGCCACCTCTCCTCAGCGCCCAGGCCCAAGCAGATGATCTCCTGACCTTCAGACACCCAGGGCCGGATGAATTATTAAGAGCAGAGCTGTCAGTCACGAGTGCCGGGCCAGCTCCAGGTGGAATAGAGAGGGAGGGCTATCTGTGATCACATCTCGCTCAGATGTCAATCGCCAGACCACCACCTGCTGATTGGACACTTCGACCCAGAGGACAAGGAGTTTCTGTAAGCTCAGCAGAATTATCTTCGTGATAAATGCACAATATGAGTGCTAAAGCTGATCCAATGTGGATAGATGGATGAAAGAGTGATAGATATAGATAAAATAGAAAGTGTCCCTTTCATCTTTTGGCATGATGATGGATGCATATGACCTGACATTTGAGATTAATGGGATTCTTTTATCCTCATAGCGGTAGGAATGCTCCCTGCATCATATGGAAAGCCAGTCTTTTGATATGCCAAATGTTTCAATTGTCTTCTGACAGACTTCTGCTTTATATTATCGTATGATTTCCTGCTTAAATATTTGCTATCACAGCATAATGTCTGTTTTGATGAGATTATAAGCGATTGTTTAGGATTTCGCACATGGTGCAGAGTTCCTGAGGTCCCAAGGCCCTGTGAGGGACTGCAGACTATTGAACTGATTGTGACCTGCTAAGCTTTGTTTGGGTGGAGCCCTCCAATTTCACCACTCAGCTGTTAGAAGCTGCTGTGTTTGTGCTAGCCCATATGGACTAATCAATGAGTGTGTGCGCTGGCAAATGGGACTTTTGCTGAGAATGTGATTCGGTGCCGGCTTTCATCTTTGGATATTTGTGTGTGAATGTGAGCAGAGAGTGTTTATCTGTGTGTGTGCCTGTGTGTGCGTATTTGTCCATGTGGATTTGTGCATGTGTATCCGTCAGCTATTCCTGAGGCCTGTGGTCCAGGAGGCTGCCTCAGCCCTGAGTAACCTTCTCGCATGAAGGTGTCGCATATGATACTTCCTCAGGCCTTGGCCAAACATCACCCGATCCCTCATCCAACACTCCAGCCTGATCCCTTCCATCCCCTGTATTCCCTTTCTGCACTCCCACTGCCACCGCCACGTTATCGCCGCCCCTTCCCTTCTCCCTGCAGTGGACATTTAGTCGCCACCCCACCCTGCTCTCTGCTCTATGTCTCCCAGCCCCAGCAACAGCTGGGCTCAACTTGCAGCTGATCGCCACTTTTGCTTTGTTTGGCTATAGCTGGGTGACAGAGGCCAATTTATCTGACAAGCAAAGTTATATTTTAATAGAAAGATTAAACAGATTTTATTGTGCACTTTAAATGTGCAATGTATAGGAATTTTTGTTAAAATTCCAAATGAAATATTTTTAATGATTAACTGAAATGATCCACAGAGTGTGAAAAAACAACAATTTTGGCGGTATGTTAAAGACATTTTTGTGTTGTGCTGCACAGATATCTGCTAAAGTTAGCATGCTAGTCAGCTAGCCTCATCCTGTCCTGTCTCATCTTTGCTCCTCAAGAAGCTGCAGTCTGATAGTATAGCTCCCTCTTATTTTTGCAGTTGGGAGATGTGTGCAAGCAGCAAGTTTGCTATGTTCCACAAGCTCCTTCTGAATTCAAGTTTCTTTCTTTTACTGGACTAAGCTAGCTTAATTGCCTTGTAATCATATTGTAATACACATTCATTCAAACTTGACAGACACATCCAAAAAAAAACCCTCACCAAAACCATCTTGGTTAGTCTTTGCACTGTTCCAACAATTACCAGCTCTGGTTTGGTGGATTTAAACCCTTAAATCACTGAGTTATATGTAAAAATATTCTGGCTCTACACGTTGTTTTTTCTTGGAGTCAGAGTCCTGGTCAGAGCCACTGTAGCTAAATAATCTGGGTATTCTCTGTTGTCAAGGCCTCCATCGGTCTTGGGGCATTTGCCACTAGGCGCTCCAGTCAGGCCTTATTTTTCACATATTTAACGGGCTCACATCAGGCTTGGGTAATTATTATTTTTATTTATTTATTGCCGTCTCTCCTATGATGCATAGAGGGAAGCTTGTTAAGAAAAATGTCAGGCTGTAATTGGAGTTGGGCTGGAATATGCTAATGAGTGTCAACTTCAGGTCAATTATGGACAGAACTTTGTCAACCTTGAGCCTTATTAGGCTCAACCTTTCAAGCCCAATTAACACTCTGATCCAAAGATCCTGTGCTATAATAAAAAACACCAACAGTCCCCTGGTCATCCAGGCTCCCAGTCCAGGCAGATTTGAGTCAGCAAATAGGACCACTAGATACATGACCAACAGAGTAACTGGCTAATAGCACATACAGTTAGCAGCACTTAGGGGTTGCATAAATTCTTACCATTCTCACGTATTGCTTCTTTAAAGATTCATACAGTGTTTTTTCTCTCAGGGAAGTTCAAAAATTTTTGATTGATTACAGAGCCTCCTTGAAGTTGGGTGCAATTCAAAGACTTGCTAAGGAAAACTCTTAGTAGGACTTGTGTGCTGAGTTGAAGGACAGACTCTTAAGTCCACTGTGCTGCACTTTCCTAAGTTTAGTTACTATCATGAAAATATACAAGAAACAAGAATGATGATACTCAAAAGGAAGCACTAACTGAGCAAATTATTTTACCATTAACTAAATTAATTTATCGATCCTTTCTGAGCACTTACCGCACAATGTAACAAAACCCCATACATTTCAGAATTAATCCATGCATCCATGAAACATGTCTATCAGAGCACATCTCTGTCTCACATCTCTATCTTGTGTTTCTGGCCAACTTCTGCTTGCTGTTGACAGCAGGGTTTCAACCACGATAAGCAGGGACAACAGCGGGGCATTTCATTTTCTTAGTGAGTTAAATGCTGGCAGGTCCACCTAATCAGATCTCCCGGGGGGCCTGATTGGTTTAATGGTGCTCATGAGTGACAGGTGACATTGTCGTTTCTCAAAGGCAGAGATGTCTGTGAGAAGAAGTGGCTTGGCATGGTTGATACGCAGCAGATTGTCCCCAGCTGTCACTGTGCGGTTGGAAATTAAAGGCTAAGCATGTTCCTGTGCTTGGATCTGACAGACAACATTAGAGTGAAGAGTGCTGATCCGTATGGATCGGACTTCAAAAGAAGCAGATTGGTATGACAATCAAAAAATGAATGGTGGAAATGGATTTTCCCTTTTTATGGTTTGGCCTTCATGCTCTGAGAAAGTCAAAGGAAAGGTATCATATTAATGGGACATGTCCTTGAACGAGGAAGCTCTTATACATCTTTAAATGTGCACTGAAACCTCAAATGTTTTTTTTTAAATGCACACATAAAAGTCATACATACTAACACTTGTTTGCAACTTAAAGGGACAATGCTGATTATTTGACATGGGTTGTATGAGGAATTGAAAGCTATAATATGTAACTTTTCTGCATTAAATGTCTAAAAACAGCAGACTTATATATTCTCAATCAAAGTCCATTGGCGAAATTATTATTTTACTTTGCAGAACACGGGAGTTGCTGGTCTACTGCTGCCTTAATTTCTTAAATAGTTTGTCTTACTTTGGCGAATCTGAACAAACCAGGCCCTGAAAAGGGGGGGGGGGGGGGGGGGGTAGGTGTGTGTCTTACACAACAATACAAACAAACTAACAGGTCGAGGCAGCAGTAGACCAGCAACTCCTGTGTTCTGTGAGGTAAACTGACTGATTTTTCTAATGGAGGCTGGTTGAGTGAGAGAGGTATTTGGCAATATTTGGCTTGTATGACAACAGTTTACCATTGCAAAAGGCAAAGTAAAGCTATGAAAATATTCCAAATATAGCATGCACTTAAACATATATTGTTTTTTTTTTTTTTTTTTTTAGGTGGACTTGTTTTAAGTGGCTGTAATACCTTTTGTTGCTGATCCCATCTTCAGCAGTACACTGATCAGCTCCTGTGCTGGGTACCCCCTTCTGCTCCTCTAAACCGGGGGTGTGCTGACAACTATCTACTGTAGCCAATACACTGTCTATTGATAACTACCTCATACAACCCCACTTAAAATTATTTGTATTACCACTCTTAAGAAAGTATTCCCTTGTGGCCTTGAGAGTGATTAAGCCGGCTTCAGTCTTATTGTTCCCTGCGGACACTGGTTTTGTGTTTATTTCAAACACAGTGGCCCTAGTGCCGTCTTTGCTATCTCAGCTATGGGCGTCAGGGGAGGCATTCTGCTCAGGGCTTGGATTCTTATGGGTTTCCTAAGTGAAAAGACAGGCCCTGCCAGGATTACTCCTCCACTTTACTGCGATGGCTTTTCCAGTGACTGGACACTTGTATACAGTAAAGCTCTTTCATGGCGGGGGGGGGGGGGCTGTTTCTCTGCTGTCAGCATTTTTTTGGACAATGCCTCCACAACAGCTCAAGCTCAACTGTCTGTCTGCTTTCTAGTTCTCTTGTATCTGGCGGAGAATACCAAGACATATTTCATGTAACTTGCTATCAGCTGGGACTACAGTATAATTTTTCAGTGGCTGTGTGTCTGATGTCTCGAGCAGCACGCTTTGCTTCATGTACAAGATCAGCAAAAAATAATCAGCCTTATCATTTTACCTCCATCAACACTCAGCCGGCGAAATATTATCAAGTAAAAACAGGTGCTGAATGTGAATGATATTCTTAATCCGCCGTGTGTCCGGTTTCATAACCTGTGAGGAAGACATACGGCCGGTATTAGTCTCTATGGCAAATGATCCACCCCTACTCAATTTCTAGCTTGATTTTCAATTTCATATTTCTCACTCTCTTGGTGTCTCTTTAACACGTATTGCTATCCATCACTTTTTCTCCCTGTCACCTTTACCATTACTCATTTTCTTCTCCTTCACTTTGCTTGTGTCAGTACCTCTGCATCCTCTCTCTGTTGCTGTGCGGCTCGTCGTCATGTCACAATCAAACTGCGTGCGCGCTGGTGTGTGTTGCACCTGTGGGGTTTCAGATTTCTGCCTGTGCACGGAGAAACACTTATTTCACAATTAAACTGAGCACAACCTATTAGCACAGAGCCCCATGGGCACAGCTAAGGGGAGGCTGTGACAAATTGCTATTTGAATGGAGGAGACCCTATTATGAACATCCTCGGTGTTTGTGACTGTGGTCTAGGAACAAAAAGGTACAACCCTCCCCTGAAATATACTGCTGCAAGAATTCTCCATACACTGGTCGAAATTATGCTTGAGACAAAAGATTGAATTTTTCACGTTCATAACATATGAATAATAAGAATTTCACCCCTCGAGTATTGATCACCACTCTGCTCATTTCACCCGATCAACACTGTCTAACTCCTGATAAATCAGTAATTTCTCTGTTCCAAAAGACTCTCTAAGGTTCTATTTCCTATCAGAGTAGTCATGAGAATACCAGAGAATTACAGCAGACAAATCCAAAGAACATACTTCATCTTGTATTTCCGTGGGAGGCTCTAAGAGAGAAACAGATACGAAGAGAGAGGGAGAGTGAAAAAGAGTTTGGCGGCTGTGATGGTGAACTTTTCCCCAGTTCCACCTGGCTGCGGCAGAGGGCTTTTCAGCCACGACGGGCCCCTGGGATCTCGTGCTCAGTGGAGCAGACCATGCATATGGGCTGTGTGATCCTGAGTGTGTGTGTGTCTATATGTGTGTCTGGAGAGACAGCTGTCCAGCTCATCTTCCCCCCTTGCGGCCTGCAACATTTATAATTAACCCAGATGACCAGGTGGCTATGTCCCTCTGTCCCTGCCAAGGCATGCTTCGCTCTGACCTCTGAACTTCTATCAGACATTCCTCGACTCATGTTTACTGCTGATGTACCGCTTGGTTGACTTGACATCCTGGTTTTGGAACAGTACGCCATGGATACAGAATGAAAAAGTATACGAGATAGAGTGAAGGCATCATAATGCTTCAATTGAAGTGCTTGTCTGATAGTGGAACAGTGCCTGAACTCCCTCTCTATGACAGCAGAACAACTATGAGAGTTTTGCCTTCACGCATGGTCAGAGGTAGTTTGTTTCAAGTATACTCCAGCAAGAATAATAGAAAATGGCAAGAGAATAGACTAGCATATAAAAAGACAAAATAACAGAATAACACTCTCACTGTTTGGGCCGAGTACATTTGAACCTTTTCAGTTTCAACATTTTTATCATAGAAAATACTAAACAAAGGTCAACCAAGTCTGTAAAATAAGACCAGTTATATCCAACAACAACTTATGTAACCAGCTAATTAATTACCTGCAGGGGACCTTGGCTATTTGTAATTTCCCATTACAAATATTGTCGCAAGTCGAGTTTTGAAAAATGTAACCACACTTGTGACCCCTTTCAGCTTGCCACTGCCCTTATTCAACATGACCTGAACAAGCTGTATGGGTGACGTACTCTTGGTCTCTTGCTTTCTCTCTACACTCTAATAAGCCTTTTCCACCAATGTGAAACAAGCCCTGTTCCCGTTTGTGCACCTAATTTTGAACAGTTTGGAACTTTTTCGCCCAAGCCTGAAAGTTGGATCCCAGCTGGAACCAAAGAATTCCAGATTCTACAGGTTGTTTACATTGTGTAATGCCAGCTGTTGATAACATCCTGGATTACAATGGTTCCACTCTAAACTGAAAGTGAGCTGGTTGCTAGATAGCACCAAGGTTCTAAGAATCTTGATCAGAACCAGTTCAAGAACCAACCAACCAACTAATCTGGTAGAAAGAGGCATAGAAAAGGGAGAGAAATTGATTTAACATGAATTGGTAATTGATAGTACCATCATATTTTGGTCTGTAGCCTTAAAAGTGCCAACACCCAACCCAATTTACTGGACTAGGAGACAGCCTAAGTTTCATGGTCTGGTTTAGGCAACAGGAAGTTATATTACCACCTGCTACTCTCATTCCTGCCCCCGACCCTCCGAGGCCCCGGTGCTGACTGCCCTGGCAACCAGTATAGAACAGATTGTGATTGCACCATTGTAATCAGGTATTTCTTCCATGCATTCTCAGTTTGTCCAGCTTTGGACAGACAGGCCAACTCACAAAGGCTCAGATCACCACCCAGACAGACAGAGGCTGGCTTGGCCCCTAGATCTGTCTGATCAAAATCACAGCCCTGCAGGCTAACCTTTGGCTTCCCTAGTTTTCTTGCTCCTCTCTCAGACATCCCTAACTCAACGCCCTATCCTCTTGCATGTGATTGCTATGGTTACATTAAAGACTTTTCCAGATGTTTTTTGGACCTCTGGCTTGCAATGCAAATTCACCACAACCTCCAGGCAACCTTTCATCCACAAATATGTCCTCACAGCTGATGGAGCTGCCCACCGGTGCTTGGTCCAGAATAGGTTGAAGCTCACACATTCTCTGTGCCCTTCTTTCGTCGCCCTTATAATGGTGCGAGGGGGGCTGAGGGCAGGACAGGGACCCAAGGTTAGCGAACAAGGCGTATCTAGTTTCTGTTGTGTAACAGCAATACCTCCAGGCTTCCTGTGCACATGTTCTGTGTAATGCTCATGTCCTGGTGATTGGGTGGGCCATTAGAGGACATGAGGCAAGTGAAACTCTACCTGATTCATACTTCCTCCCACTGCTGCTGCTGCTGCTGCAAGTTGGAGCTGGACTTCAAAGTCGTCTTACAAGTCCAAGTCGATGAAGAGTTGATTGCCTTTCGAACACTGCCTCTTTGTTTGGCTGAGAAATTAAAGCTGACTTGGACATTTCTCATTTTCTGTCTCGCATTATTTCATACTCAACTCTATTCTGAGGTCATTTGCTGCTTGGAAACACACAGGCATGATGCAGCAGAATGTGACCCTGTGTCCTGACACCTCTCTTTTTCACTGCCCACACCTCTCCCTCCCCTTCTCCTCTCTCTAAAGGGCAGGGCCATGGCACACTAATCTCCACATACCCGCTTTACCCTTCTGACTGCCCCACCCTGACCCCACCTCGCCTCCCTGTGTTTGCTTTGGCACTCCACAGGACATCCGTCACAGCACCTGCCACTGCGGCCCGCAGCCTGCCTTCACCCATACCCCCTCAAGCGTGCTAAAGGGTGAGCCACGTGTCCCCGGCACCCTCTAAATGGGTGACAATACCACTGTCCTCGCCCGTCTGGATTAAGCACCGGTACAATCCACTCTCCATGCCCCAGTGGCTGCTCAAAGGGGAGGGGGTGTGGAAGGCATTAAAAGGGGGGAAACAGGTGTGTGTTGTTTTTTCTTAGCTGTCCCCTAGGCCCCCACACAAAAACATTTTGCTCTGTCCCAGTAAAGTAGCACTGGGGTTACTGGGAGGGGAACAAACTAAAGGGCTGGTTAAAGTCAATACTGAAATAGATTTGGAGGTTGTAATGTTTTTTGCACATGATTGCCTATGGCCACAAATTGCAAATGCTCAATGTCACAAGATATCACAGCAAGTCCAAACAATATCTAAGGTCCTGTTTACACCTGGCACTAACATGTCTCTTGGGTGATCCAACCACAAGTGTGCAGCTCTTAGTATTTCAGCTCATTACAATGCATGTCCACACACGTCTCAAGTGATCACTTGTGATCAAATCTCACTACCCTTCTCTATATGCAAATAAACACGTACATCATATCTGTTTGCAAAGACCAAATGTGTTGTTGTTTGCTGGGACAAATGGACACAATACACAAACAAAGAAATAACTTAATGTGTAATGTTTGCCGAATTCACAAGAAGCCTCAGATAATCAGAAAATTCTCACAGACAGCATTTCACAAAGTTCATAAAGTTTATCCTATTATCCTGGCTCAGCAACTCACAAAATTGAGCATTTTTTAAAGGGAGTCAGGGGAGCAAACACAGGCCAGTACCTAAATGTTTTGCGATTAATGCCAAAAGGCATGAATGATTCATAATTTGCTGTAGCTGTTTAGCAAAATTTGCTAAGTTTCTCCCGGTGCAAAAACTGTCAAAATTGTGCAATTTTGGGAGTCTGCAGATATTGTGGTTACCAGTTCAATGATGACATCATTTGAAACTGTGTGTTCATAAATATCTGATGCTTATCTTGGCAGGTAAGAGAGCCAGATACATAATTTGCATCAAATTGAACCAAATGGAAATCAGACCGTGTGTTTTTTGTATATACTACTATATTTGTATAATGCCAAATCATGATGGAGGTTATCTCAGGGCATTTTTCATATGGATCTTAGGTTTTAATTGTGGTATTCGTGAAATTATTTACAGAGACCCAATAATTCCCACCAAGAGCAATGGGCAGACATACCTATATAGTGAGCTCCACTCAAAAATGGTCTTTCTTTTGACTGGCCAAGGTAGAAGCATTGTGGGGCCTTTGTTGCTTTGTTCCTTAGTGGAAAGTAACCTAAAACAAGGTTTGAACTCAGCACACAGACCAGTCAAAATGACTGGCACCTCTTGACACCTGTATCAAGGGCTCTTTGTGTAGATACCCATATGTTGAGCACAGTGGCCTTGCATTGGCCACAACTAGGCCAGTCTGAAAGGGAGAGAACTTGCTTTTGTCCTCGGGGGGTCTGTAATGGACTGATAGCATCGTGCTGACCTCCCTCCTTCCCCACCTGCCTCTTTTCCTCTCTTTAGTCTGCTGGCTGTTAAAGGCCCCATTTAGGGCTACTGATACTCTCAACCTTTGCCTATCATCAAGTGAGGGCCAGTGAGAGGTGCAGATTGTGTGCGGTGATAGATGAGGTAAGGTAATGGGGAGAATACACAGTAAACTCTTGTTCACACTGAACACCGCCTTTAACCGGTGTTACATATTCTGTAACATTATATGGTGTGCATTCACCCTCACTGATACCGGCTCATAAATAAAACTTTAAGGGAACACAGTTGGAATGACGCTAGAGGTGATATCTGAAGGTTTGTCGATGCATATCAGTGCTGATGGCTTTAAAATCCTTGTGGACTTCATAACATCACCACCTTAGATGCTCCCACCTCTTCCCCCAACATGGAAGGGGATGACAGAGGCCAGGATCACCCCGACGTTAGACCTCCCGCGGGAGTGATTAGGTCCCCCGACCAGTCCGGCAGCCAACATATATTGTGATTCTTTCACAGTGTGAGAAGACCGCTGTCGTAGCAACCCAGAATGAAAGAGACCATTTTTTTCTCCCCTCACTGGGACATCTGACAATCCAATCTACCAGTAACATAATATCCCTCCTCTGATAGGGACTCTCTCCCACTCTCTTTCCCTCCCTTGCTTTTCTCTCTGCCTCTTTTCTTCTCTGTCTTTTTCTCCTTGTTGTTGTGGCACGAATCTGCAGAAAGGGGCGAAGGTTGGCAGGGCAGGTGTCTGATTTTCATTAGAATTGCAAATAGGAGTGAGTGGATGCCCGATCAGATAAGAAAGAGAGGTGAGAACAATTGGGGAGAGAGGAGGAGAGAGGAGAGGAGAGGACGGTGTTTGGGACTGACTGTGCCGTCTTTGATCCCTGTGGATTACAGCCAAGGCTCATCTGACTCCCCACCACACCCAGGGGACAGGACCCCTTACCCTGCTCATCCTTCCTTCTTCCACTGGAGTCCCGTAAGTTGGACCAAGGCAGAAGAAGGGTTGATGTGCATGGTAAGAAAAGATTGAATCAATCTTCAAATATAACTGAATAAATATTCATTATTACATGTCCCTGTTATATTCTGCAAAGTATGGAAGAGGGTTAGGGCCAAAGAAAGGAAAAAATGAGGGAAGAATTTTATTCTGCATGTCAAGAATGAAGTCAAAATCCTGAGAATAACATTGAAGTGAGCAAAAAGTCATAATGGTATTTCATTTTTATTCTGAATATTTCCACTATTTTCTTCACATTTTGATTTTGTTTTTAAGATTATGTTCTCAACTTTTGACTTTAGTCTTGACAATTCCACTTTATTCTCAACATTTAGAATATATTCCCAACATTTTAAACTTATTCTTAACATTTTGATGTTATTCTCAATATTTTGAGTCTCAACATTTTGATTGTATTCTCACCATTTCAAATTTATTCTTAACATTTTGACTCTATTCTCAGTTGACTTTATTTATGAAATATATGATATAACCCCCTGTTTTTAATCGTTAATGTGGCCCTAATACACCAGAGTACTAGTTCCTGCTAGGAGGATTTAAACAACAATTAATTTCCTACTACAATTTTATATCTCTATATCACTAGTATTTCATGTCTGTGTCGTCACAGCCTCATATCTTTTCAAATGCATAATTAATTGGTGAACTTCAAACCTCATTACATCAGCTATTAACAATTTAGCATAACTGAAGTAAATGGACTTAACGGATACGAGCCACTGGATAAGTAATGCACACTTGTATGTGCATATCAGCCACACACATGCACATCCACCCCTCCCACACACACATGCACACAGAGACGTACACATGAACAGACTGAGACCAGCTGTGCCCTAAAGCTGTCAAACCCAACAGCTGGACTTTACAATTCTCCCCTCTCAGTGAAATATCACACCACATTTCTGGCACCAAAACCCAAATTAACAAAATGATTTGCTCAGTGTGACTGAATACTGAGTATCTGAGGAACATGTAATCATCAGGGTTGTGTGAAAATGACAAGTTTGCAGAGTATTTCACCTGATTCAAGAAAATTCATGAATAATCTAGTTTTTAAACTCATTTGTGTGTGTAATAGTCTTTTCTTTGACAAGGACACACCTTGCAGTCCCCATCGTCAGCGATCCTCACACTCCCTCCGGGTGGAGTGTTGAAAATCGTCAATTCCACTGGGCTTGTTGCCGTGGCGAAGGCTTGCAGCAACAAGGTTGGCTGCTGGCTGCAGCACTCCCAACATGCACCTGGGTGTGTTTGTGAAAGGACAGGACAGGCCGGAACGAAGGAACAGCTATGTCAATACCGCCAAAATGGGAAAAACAAACATTTCTGGGTGAAGTGTTGTTTCAGTTATTTTTCCCCCTGAATAGTTTTCCCTCTGTAAATTTCCCCCTAGTATGCAGACCATGTAGCCAGACAAAACTATTTTCCTGCAAATATTTCAGTATTTTTCCTTGGCATGCTTACACTTACATTTCCTACAAGAACTGTAAATTAAACATCTTTTTGCTTGCTTTGCATTATAACTGCCGTTACTGTGACTTCTGGGGACGTGAAGGAGTTAGAACCCGTCTCCTATCTGTGCAGACTCATGAGGTAATGTCAGCCTGCGTGGGTGAGCTGGCCCTATGTTAAACTCTGCTCTGTCCTGGATCAAGTTTACAGTTCTGCTTGGTTTAATAAAGCGATTCCCCCGCAGATGAACATGGCTCTGGAGCACCTGGCCTTGCCCTGCTCCCAGCGGGCTCTGTGTTCTCACGACACTGTGCCGCTCTGCAGCACCTGTTGGTCAGACCTCGGGCAGCAGATGTTCCAGCTACATTCCATCCAAAAAAGCATGACTATTGATTTGGAGGAAATCCCTGCCAGAATCCATCATGTTGTTTGCTTTGAATTGTGAAAGTGCGCCACTCCAGCCTGCTCTTAAATGGCGGGAAACAGGCATATTTTTTGTGACGCACTGGAAGCTGAAAGTTTGTCATAAGGTCACAGGGGGGCATCCACACCGAGTATGATATCTATAAGAATAAGTACAAATACTCTATATAGTTTTAAAAATCATTCTAACTCACACCATAAATATAATGGCAGTAGCGAATGATATTGTTGGCACCACTTTCAGAGCGATCTGATGAACAATAGAAACACTGCCAATCAAAATCCACTAGAATTTATAGCCTACAACTTAATGAACACCTCTATAATGTAATGCTAGAAAAACATCATTTTACCTGAGACATTCTGCCAAATGGTCTTTGGCGCTGATGGGGTGTCTGAAGTTTATTTGGTCCTTTCTGATGTTATTCTTACTCTTTGATGACTGCAGGTATACCAACCAATTGATGTTGACTCATACGAAATTCTGAATAAATATAAAAATTTGTGTTGGGTTCTCCTAACTCCTCTTGTCTATGAAGAATTTCATGAACTCATATGCTTCTAATCTTGCCTCTGCAATTGGTGACAGCTGTGGCCAGAGGCATGTTGTTGGGCTGTCTGTCCATCTGTCCATCCCATTTTTGTGAAGACAGTATCGCAAGAATGCGAAGAATGGAGTAGTTCACCTAAAAATGAAAATATCTGTTCACCCTAATTCTGATTGAAGGTCATGTTTAGTCTTTTAGTCTAGTTTCACAGAAAAACAGCATTGTGGAATCTCCTAAACAGTGTAAATGAATGGGGACTGAACTTAAAAACTTAAAATGTCTCCAACCTGCTCGTCTGGTGTAATCCAAGTCTCCTAAAGCCCCAACATGCCTTTCGCACGCTGGCTCCAAGGATCGACAATGAAGATTTACGTTAAATGACGTCTTTCAAGTCAACTTGGGATGCTGGGGTTTTAGGAGACTTGGATTGAACCAGACAAGCAGGATGGAGACATTTTAAGGTTTTTTGCTTTTTTGGGTGGTTGTTTTTTCCGTTTGAAAACTGGTCACTGTTCACTTCAGTGGTTTTGGAGATTTTGCAACACTGTTTTCCTGTGAAACTTCAGCAGTGTGAACTGAAAATCTAAATCTGACCTTCAGTTGGCTTGAGGGTGGGTAGATAATGACTGAATTTAAATTTTTGGGTGAGGGATCCCTTTAAGGGAATTGTTTACTGATGAGATATTGGTGGCCAAATATCAAGGTCACTGTGACCTCACATCTGTTTCATTCTCATGAACACAAAATCTTGGGAAGGCTTGGAGGGAATTTCTTCAGATTTAGTACAAACGTCCACTTGTACTCAAGGATGAACTGATTTAGTGGTCAAAGTTCAGTGTGAACATCCCATTCTTGTGAATACAATATCTTAGGAATGCTGGGAGGAAATTTCTTCAAAGTTGGTACAAACATCCACTTGAACTCAAAGATGAACTGATTAGATTTTGTAAGTCAGAGGTCAAAGGCCCCTCCCTCTGACCTCACTGAATACATTTTTGGCCATAATTCATAACTCTTTTGGCTATAACTAAGAATTCACACGCTAATTATGATCAATTTTACATAAATATCTAACAGGATAAAAGGATGAAGTGATGACATTGTATATCCAAAAGGTCAAAGGTCAATTCCTCTGTGACATCACACTCAAAACACAACAGTCCTTTGTACATCTCTGTAAAAAAAATAGTGTCTAAGTAATGATGTTTCTGATTGCAAATTATTCACTGGAATCATACATATCAATATAATGACAACCTCCATTTCACCAAAGATACTCTTAATACCTTTAATATTAATTAAATTATTTCAAAGTCTTCACTACATAGACAAATGTGGATGTAAACTGCAACTTGACAGTTTGGCAGAGGCATACAACCATGAGGTGGTATTTTTAGTTTTCTTTTTGGTTCTCTATGCAATGTACAGCTTTAACAGGTCATCGTAACCCTTTACATAAACTGCTGACACAGCTGGAGCGTGCAGCGTATGCTTGGCGCCACTGTTTACAGAAGGTTACCATATAACAGTGTGGCTGCTCACGTTGTCATCTTTATAGTTATTGTTATTGTTCTTGGTGTAGACGGCCTTTTCCATAGACAACCATTGACATGTAAATTTAAAATACACATGACTAAAAACCACATTTTTCTGTTCTGCTCTATAAACTCTTTTATTCAAATCATTTCACTGCTATGTGATATGTGTCTTGGGACTCAAATTATATTCTTTTGTCTCAACCATCACAATACAGGCATTTACAATGAAAAGGTCCCGCTGCTGTGCTGAAAATGAGCTCGGCGTGACTCAAGAGATATGGATCGTGGAGCTTGTTTGCTGACGGATAGGAGTGCTCAAACGAAGCAGATCCGACAGCCTAACAAGTGGCTGACTTATGGAGCAAATCGGCTGTACGGCGCACGGTTATCTCGTCACATGCAGAGGTACCTGACAGAGAGAGAGGGGAAGTGAGAGAAACACAAGGGGAGTGAGTGACAGAATGGGTGAAAAGAGTAAAGAGGGCATGAGACAGAGCTGGTGACAAAGTGAGGGATGAGGCAGGGATGTGAGTGAGTAACTGAAACAAACCATAGAAAGGAGAGAGGAGGTACAGAGACAGGGACTCCTGAAAAACTTGGCGTTGAACCCAGAGGGGTGTGGTTGTGCAGGATGTAGCAATACACGCTTTAGTGAGCTCCATAACTGTCTCAGCCTGTGCTCTGAGTACATGCACATAATATGAGATTGGTTTATTTAACGCATGTCAGGTATGAAGGCACAGAATATACTACCAATGTTTTTCTATAATTGTGTATTTATTCTCACACCTATGTGGAAAATAGTCTGTCCTTGTAAGCCCGTGGGGTCACCTATTGAGATATAATATATATAAACTTACATTGATATCAGGTTGCAGACCCCCGTCTGAGTACATTTTTATTGTTTGACATAATTTTCTCCATCTAAATGTTCATACATTTAGCAATCTTTAGTTGTACATATTTCCAGTTTAATGTTATGATGGTCATTTTGAGAACTTAGCAACAGTCATGGAAAAGACGTTTGAAAATCTGCAGGAAAGTCTAGTCGTGGTTGCAGTCACCCCAGCAGCACAAGGAGTAAAAATCCAAATGTGTCCATGTAAATCGATGATCACAAAAATAATCTCTCCGAAGTTTATTTGTGAGGCCTCTTGTATGTTTGATCTTGGAGTAAGGGCAAAGGTTAGATCATGTTATCGTGTTTAGTTTTTAGGTTATGGTTTTGCTAGCTTATCCAGGAAGTGATGAAATGACCCAATGCAAGCCAACAAGAACATGTATTAGGCAAATAACACTAGGGTTGGGTAACAAAATCAGAGTGCCAATATGACGCTGAATCAAATCCTAGTGCAGATTAGGGTGCTTCATTTCGGTGCCATACACCTGAGTTTTCAATTGAAATAGTTACCCTCCAGTGTGGACATTATAGATGCATCACCAAATGTGCCCAGTTAACATCAACACCACTAACATTACATGGCTCTGGCAGCAGGTAGCCTTCTCTCAGCTAGTCGCTACTTCGAACATAGTTAAGCTAAACTGTCTCAACTGTGCACAGGACACACAAGCAATTGCCTGGACCTGCCATTTATAGTGATGATGCATAATGACAGCAGCCTTTCCTCAGATTAGCAAATATATTTCTGCAAAAATTAAAATTAAAAAAGCTGTTCTTTCATGTCATCAAATGTCATTTTGTGCTCCTTGTTTTTGAAAAGTATCAGTTCAGACACCATTTAACCACAGGTGCCATTTTAAAAGTATTGAAAAAACCCAAATGATACCTGACACAGGACGTAAGGCAGCACTCCAGGGTGAAATACCAAGAGACAGAAGAATAGCTTACAAGATAGAAAAAGTAAGAGGCCCCCATTAAGACACACACACAAAACACCCCTTGCCCCAAACTCCCACTCCTCGCTATTATCGCCAATGGCCAAAACAGCACTCTGTCAGAGAAGAGCCTGTGCAGCTGCAAACTCTAAAGTACTAACAGACAATTACAGGCTCTGGTTGCCTTGGCGATACATTGCTTTCTTCCAAGCTACTTTCCACAATGTTCAATAATGTGAACAAAGCTAAGGAAAGGCCAAACAATAGACCTTTGGCTGCTGCCTTTCTCTCTCCCGCTTTTCACAAAAACGATGCATTTTCCCTCAATGACTTCAAACGTCCCTGTTACAAAAACATTATTGAATGTTCTGTGAGTTTCAGAACCACGGATTCAGGGGTGCAAGGCCTCCTTGCAGGGGCTGAGGGCTCCTCAAACTCCTTCTCTTGTTATTGTGCTGTTTTGTTTTTTTTTATTAATGGGGCATGAGAAGGGTCTGGCATGGTTGTGTGACATGTCCCGTGCACCGACGCACTGTGTGTGTGTTTGTGGGCAGTGTGTGTGTGTGTGTCCTCTGCATACAGACCCCATCTGTTTGGTGGCCGGACACAGTCTGGGAAAGTGTGTGCAGGCGAAGAATTCACACACAGCACAAAGGTCCAATTATGAGCCCCCACTCAGAGAAGGAGAAGGGGGGTGGATGAGGGGATAATAGGGGCTTGTCCATCTCGGAAGGGGGTATGATGGTTTCCTTGCCTCTCACCTCGCCCTCCTCCCTCCTCCCTGCCCCACCACAAACAAATATGTGTCAACAAGAAGTAAGCATGGAGGAAATTCCTTTGGAGAAAAACAGGCCCGCTATTTAGGCATTTTTATGCTGTGAATCACCAGATGTTCGAAAATAGGCACCTTTTGAGTCAAAAACAAGGCTGCATGAGCAATTACATAAAGCTGATATGAAAAATAAATAAAATATCTCCCACAAATACAGTTAATCTCTCGTGTGCGTGCAGTGAAAGTGCTGCTTTCACGCTCTATATTCCTTCATAGACTGTCTGCAGTCCCGTCTGACATGAGTTTAATCTCTGGAGTGTTGGGCTTCTGGCGTCTATATGGTTTCACCTCCAGTCTGTCTTTACTGTAATACAACTGATTAGATTAGCCTGTATTGGAAGAAAGTGATAGTAGCTCTGCTAGCGTCACCTTTCAAGCCCCAACGGTGGCTCGACTGGTGCCAGCTCAACTTTGATTCCTTATCTCCAACTTCAGCCACACACTTTTGGCAAATTGCTGTCTGATTCAAGATCGTGACATGCCTGTTTTATCTCAGCAGAATGTCAGCCGACTCCACGCTGTACTCTGACAGCGCAGTAGTTATGAGTCTAGACAGTCTTTGATCCTGTGTGTCTTGTTTGAAGCGGTCAGGACAATGTGTGAACTCCCTCGACGTGCTATCAGTGGAAAGTTGTGTGCACGGGTACAAACCTCAACACTTGTGGCTTCGTTCTTGGCTGAGACAAAGTAAACAGCCACAGGAACATGACCAAGTTAAGAATTACAAAGGCTGGGCTGTGGATAATTCACAATGTCAAAGACACTGTTAAAGTGTACCAACGCGCTGTTTACTGAGTCAGAGAATGAAATAATTCCACACTGGGCCTATTAATCATTTGCCAAACAAACACTTTGAATAAGTCTACGGGTCAACAGTCAACAGGTACACAAGTCCACAGAGCACGTTAAAGGGATAGTTCACCCAAAAATAAAAATTCAGTCAGTATCCACTCAGCCTCCTGCCAGTTGAAGGTCAGGTTTAGTTTTTTAGCCCCCAAAACATTGCTGGAGTTTCAGAATTGCAGAGTATCCCAAAACAACTTAACTAAAGCATTATAAAAACAGAAGAAAGACAGAAAATGCCTTTATACAGCTCATCTGGTGTAATCCAAGTCTCCTAAAGCCCCAACATGCCAAGTTAACTTGAAAGACATCATTTAAACCACAGTTTTTAGCTCAAATCTTCACTGTAGATCCTTAGCTTGGAGCCGCAGACAGTGAGGAAGGAAGTCAGTGAACTAGACTAAAGTTAACATCAATGAAACATTAATATTACCTTGGCCACAAACATAATTAGCGTCACAGAAGTTGTTTTCATCAGCTATTGTGGTGGTTTAAATGTGAAGACAACAACTCCCATGATCCCACACTACTTCCTGATGTCATCAAACAACATATTTTGTTATTGTTTTAATGTGACAGAGCAGGAGAACTTACATATTGTGTACTGAATGGACACATCTGAATGTTATCAATCTTCTTGTTTATCCTAAAATGTTGAACTATGAATTTAAAGGTGACAATATTTTCATGATTGTAAAATAATGAAGTATGTATGGACACTAAGATGAGTACAATATTAAATATCTGGTACATGTAGGTACATTATAGATAAGTGCTGTATGTATCATGCATGTGTTGACATCTTTCTCTGCTTTTCCAATTAGTGCATTTCCCCATTTAACAAATTTAATAAAGAATATATAGAGCACTTTAAAAATGCATGAAATGTGTTTAGAACAGCCTGCAGACTGTCACAGAGCACATCCAGGTTCATTGTGTCCCAGAGGGAACTGCACCGCAGTGTGTGTCATTCTCTCTATGCATTCATGCATTGGAGCCCATGCGTGACACGAAGGAGCATATGTCAATGCGAGGGCGTATGTATACATGCACACGTGTGTAAGGAATGGAATGAACAAATATACAGTTGTGTGTGCATGCGGCATGAATGTGTGTGTGTGTGTGTGTGTGTGTGTGTGTGTGTGTGTGTGTGTGTGTGTGTGTGTGTGTGTGTGTGCATCTGACACTCAAGCATCAGCAGCTGGTGAACTGCTCTCGCACACCAGGTGCGACCTGTAGCTGTAGGCGCTGTGTCAGCACATAACGTGGCAATATGACACTCTGAAGTGCAAAAACACACACATACACTGTATATGCGCACACATAGAACCAGTGCACACAGACATGCACACAGATTGAAACAGGTTTAAATATGAAAAGCATAAATCACTGATTGTATCACAGAATTCATTTGATCTGATAGGCTAAGGGCCTGGAGGACACACACACACACACACACACACACACACACACACACACACACACACACACACGCGCGCACACACACACACACACACACAGAGCGCTTCATGTCATGTCGTCCCTGCAGTGCTCATGACTGATGTGATTGGGACACACAAGTGGTAAAGGCAGGCAATAAAAGGCATTTGGTTGCCATCTGTCTCTGTGGCCTCAGTGTCAAACAGTTGGCTGTCAGGCTCATGCCATAGACACACAACCAGGATAACCATTAGTCCATAAACAGGCGCCCTTCTATAGACAAATGGTTAGGGATTTCTATGGTCATGTCTGTGGTGAGATAATGGCCATAAAACTATGACATACAGCTGTTCGTGTGAAATACAGGCTGAATGGAAACTGGAATCAAGGAGAAAATGCCTTTTTAAAGAGGGTTTGTTTATGTGTCAAAGAATAACTGGGAGACTTATTGAGGATCATCTGGGATAATGTGATGTGCAAGCATGAGGGCAAGTCATGTGGACTTTCCCCTCTCAGAAATCACCCAGATGTTCTTATTGTGTTCCTTTTAGGACTGTTTGTCGCATTATTAGCTGATTGTTATGATTTGAGGTAGGTTCCTAACAATTCTCCAATAGTCCTAAAGGAGTGTCACATTTTTCTAAGACTGCTGGCAACTTCTTTTTCTTACTCTTTCTTGTCTTCTTCTGTCTAAAAGAAACTTGAAGGCCAACAAAGTGTTCAAACTTCTTTTTTTTTTCTTTCTTTTTAAAAAATACTTTTATTGGGGGTTTACAGCTACAACAATTAATAAAATGGTTGGTCTGGGCTGTAAACACAGTAAACCATCAAGGGACCAGGCAAGAAAATGAAAACACAGTAACTGAATCAAAGGTGAATACAGATGTTACAGCAATTACGATGTACAAAACATCTTGAAATCACATGGGCTGCTACACTTTATAATGATATTCCAGTTGCTCCATCCCGCCCCCACCTCAGTCTTTTGCTTTATTGATCATTACCAACATTTTGGTTCAAAAACTCTGAAGCTCCCCCAGATCTTTTCAAAAACCCACAGCTTTCCGTTAGTGATGTATGCTAGCTTTCCCATAGCAATGCCTGTTGATAGATCCTTAAAATGTTGATTCATACATGGTTTGTGTGCACTTTTCCCTCCTAGCTGGTGCTCTCTCAGCTTGTAAGAGTCTATGAGTGCACGATCAGTCTTCTTTAACCATTTGGATAAATACCCAGAATGCAAAACTTTACGGTGCTCAAACTAGGTTTGAAATGTCACAAACTATGCAGTCAATAATACTTATATGGATTGGCCAGATAGTGGTGGAGTAATTTCCTTTTCTATTCTTTAGTTTCTTATCATTTGATATTTTATGTATAGTTTTCTTATCTTCAGAAATTCTCAAAAGCCAGACTGCAACAAGACTTGGCAAACTATAAAATGCATGATGGTACTACAGCAAGTAATGCCCCTTGCAGCTATTTTAGCCGAGTGCTTAACGTAAAAGTGATTATTTTGTTTGTGAATATTCCATCAGACTCCAAACTATTATTGCTACACCTACATCCAATATATCTCAATTTGAGAACCAAAGATTGTGCATTTATTGACTTTGCTGTGCTTTAGGCAAAACAAATGATAACTTTTAACTGAAAGAAAACGGTTGCATTTACATTCGGTGCTTGGATCAAGAGTATGGCACAGTGTATGTCAATGGAGAGAATAATATAGACTTTGAATGACAAATAGGTTTATTAGGAAGGAATTAGGAAACCATTAAAGGGCAATATAAAATAGAGATGTAGGAAAACTTCAACAGAAGGAAAACCCAGAGCAGATTGTTTTGTAATAGTAAACCCCAGAAGGGGATAGAGGCATGTTTTTGAACTTTGGTTCAATGGTATAACTTTTATGTATGTGTATCCTTACTTTGTTCGAGGCACCACTGAATTGTATTTTATATTGATATTGTTGTGTGGTTTGTATCGATTTGTGTTCTGAATGCAAGGAGGATGCTTAGAGAGAATTAGTGGGTGTGTGGGGATGTGGGAGGGAAGGTGATGTGTTTCTTAACGTAAAATCCTAATATATTGCATAATAATGCTGACATTTGTACAATGGAAAATCAATAAAGAAAAAAACAAGATTGATTAAAGGTGCTTTGGTGTCTACTGTGTCCTTTACCTCTGTCTGACCGCCCATCGTGCACGTCTGCACAAGGCATCAACTTCTCCCAACCACTGGTTAACAGTAAGTACTTTATTGAAGCTCGATAATCTGCAGAATTAATCTTTTTCTTATGAGGAAAACAGAGTGGGCGATAGGAGCAGCGCTGACAGACACGCTGAGGACACAGACAACGCCGGCTCCCACATCTATCCTTCTCTACAGCAGACTTCCCAATCGTCTCCGGCTTCACATAAGCCAGTCGTTGGGATTTAGAGGTTATTACTTTGTGTTCCCCTCTTTGTCTGAGGGGTCATCTTTCTGAGTCGAGGTGAGATCAGGGATGAACACGAGAGAATTGCCGTGTAACCGGGTAAAGCCGCATTGATGTTAAACACACAATCCTGAATGCTCGTCGACTGTGATGGAAGTAATCTTTGATGACAAACGTGGGAGTGTGGGGTTACCTAATATTTCAGAGAGAAGGAAAACGATGAGAGGAGAAACGGTAAAAGAGCTCAGGAGGAGACCGGACTCCCCCCCCTCGGAGCGCCCCTGATTGTGAGGCCTGTAGTGTTTGAGCGCTGAAGGTCATGGGTGACACCTGTTTCCCGTCTCATCTCCCAACATCAAGTTGAGTCGCAGGGAGGGGTGGTGGGTCTCAACCCCCACCACTGCGCAGCACAAAACCTCCTGTGTTCGTTTCCTGCCTCAAGCAAGAAGAAAAAAAAAATCACTGAAAAGGGGATGAAATGGCCAAGTTTGTATATCAGGGTGGGAAATTAATTTCCGAGGTGAAAGGAAAGGCATGCATGCCTCTGAAGCTTTAAAGCCTTGTTTGAACAACACACTGAACTGAAGGCCAGGCTCACATTTGAATAACTGGGGCAAACAATTACGCCATTTTTGTCATACTTACATGTGGTGTCTAGCGTTATCTGTGTTGGGCTTTGACAGGGGTCTTTGGAGACAGTCTCCTTTTATTCTAACAGCCAGAGGTAAATAACAAAATTCTCAGGTCTGTTGTGATATAAGTTGAGCCCCTCTCCCCTTTGGCTGCACTGAGTCAAACTGTGCTGCGCTGATTTGCATTTCCATTACCATTTTTAACGCACCAAGTTGTGACGAGTTGCGCCCGAGATGGACCTTCTCTGGACTGTGTCCAGAGCGAGCCTGACCCACTTTCAACTGGGCTGCGGTGATGTCTCGCCAACTGTTTCCAACCTGTGATGTCCCCGCTTCTTCTTCTCTTCTTTTTAAAGGTGTCTGTGTGTTGAGCACTCACTAATTTTGTAGCTTCTAACTGGATCTCTGTGAATTAAAGTTTGGGTTCTGTCCTGTGTCACTGATTTTACATTCAGGTGCTTTAATTTTACTGTTTCATGTTCGCTTCCAGGTATATCCATTGTGCTGAGTTATGACAAACACTTTTGAAGAACAAAATAACCTGGGATTTATAGGAAATGAAGTGTTTGCCACTTGACTTGAGGTAAGTGCATCTTCAATTAAGACATCTTCAAGCAAGTAACGCTGTTGTAATGAAAATGCAAATCCCTGACGTGCCAAGTCAAACTGAGCCAAGCCAAGCCAGCCAAAGTATATGGAAAAGGGATAATGGATTACAAATCTGTCAGGTTAAAACTGTTACACAGCTTTTGTATACTTATAATATACATATTACAAATGTATATTTGACTCTGTTACATATATAACTGCAGTATAATTGACCTTATATAGGACAGATCTCGTACACAAGACAGATCTGTTGTTTGAGTAACTGTATTCATGACTCCAGATACAACAGGTCTTCATGGACCCTCAGTAGAAGCAAATATTGGAGAGAGTTTGCCCCCTTGTGGCAGAAGTAGGCACTGTAATCTCTCTCTAATGCCAGACTGTCTGCAAAATCAGACAGAATAATAATCACTTGTGCAATGTAAAGTCTATTTAATATGACACAAATTTCCTCAGATAATCTCCAAACAGCCACAACAAGCCGTGTTTGCCAATGGCTGTCTGCTTTTATTGGAGCTCTCAGGTTGGAGGAGTCGTACCCGTTTGTGCTATGCTGCTGGATGACAGAGAGCCATCTGTTTTCTGTTGTCATGGTCAGGATCAGGCCCTTGTCTTTTACCATATGGCGTTGTAAAATAAGAATGAAAGGCAAGCATGTTTAATATATACTCAAGATGTATGCACAGATTCATACAGTACATCCAGATACAGTCCAACACCTTTGAAACAGACTTGTGTTGGAGAAAAGCTCTGCAAAAGCAGAAAATCCTCTGCTCCCGGTCTCTTTATTAGCCCCCTGTTTCCCAGTTGACTTCTCTGCAGCTGAGGCGTGAAACTGCTCCATGTTTAGGCCTGGCCTGCCCTAAGCCTCCATACACGCCACTGTGCTTGCAGCTGTATCCTGACTCGAGGTACAGCTGGTTCTCCTCTCCTCCTAACCCTCCTCCTCTTCTTCCACATTTTCTCTTCTCTCTGTTTCTCCTTTGCCCCTCCCTCCGTCCACATGCCAAACCACTTATATTTCAGGAGTTTAACAGCTTCTCTCGCACTTGCCCTCCGCCGCCAAGTGATTATATGGTTTTCCGAATGCATCCATATGTATGTCATGTGCCATATGCTTGCAAGGTATTACCTATTTCGGTAGAAAATACATGATGTGTGAGTTTGTAATTCTGTGAGAATAAAAGTTGATTGTTGAGTCTCATTCCAAGGTCGTCAAATACCGACACGCACCGGAACACAGAAAAATAATGAAAATGGGTCTCTGCAGATACAGACACCACCACACCTCTAGAGAGTCATGATTGAGAGGGATTATTTCTTATATCTTTTTTTTTCTATCCACGTTAGTCTGTTAATGCTTTTGTTTGGACTAAAATGCCATCTAGATATTTTTATTTTAGTCATCTGAATTGTTTTAGCTTTGGTCTAGTTTTAGTTGACTAAATATCATAAGAATTTAGTCTACAGTAGATTTAGTTGACTAAAATCTCACAGGTTTAGTTAAAGTGTAATGCACTATTTAAAAGTTTCTCCAGAATTTCCAGTTATGCATTATACTGTATACTCCTGGGGGAAATGGCTATTAATCTGTTATTAACATTAAGTGTACTTTATGCTGCTTATAACATAAGTAGCTCATACTCTGTGATATGAAAGTTACTGAAATTTAAGTAATTAGTTACAGATACTAGTCACTTTTCTCAAAAGTTATTAACTTTCTTTACTAAGAACGGCATATAATGCATACAGATTTCTTATTTTTGTGTAGCTATATTATTTTAATAAGAACTATCACTAAGTATAAAGATAAGATGTTTTATTGTCATTCCAGAACATCTTAAACATGACAGAATGAAATGAGGTACTCAGGTCCTAGTGTAAGAACAAAATACACAATAAAAACCACAATAAAAACATCAGGAGCTCAAAAAAATATCTAAGTATAAAAACATAAAACAGATAGCCAGTGCCAAGGGGCAGCAGTGCTCTGGTAGATAGAACAATAACTAATGATGTAATAGCAGTAATAGGAGTTATTAATACACCCCCTAATTTTCTGTCAGTGGAAAAATGTCCTGGATGAAAACTATGATGAATTCATAGTCAATTACATTACTATTGAAGTCTATACATTATTTTATTGTTTTTATAAGAAACATCCTGCATAATATTTTAATTTAACACGTATTATCTTATGTTTTCAGTGCCATTTGTTTGTCAGCAGGATTACAGAAAAACTACTGCAGTTTTGAGCAGATTCCAATCATTGGATAGATACACAAGTTATATTTCACTTTTGTTAACACTGTGAGGTAGAACATGATTGGCTCTAATTTTTAAAAGTCAAACCACTGCAGGACAGACGCTTTTCTAAAATCTGGCTTTTATCCAAGCAGGGACGGCTGTCATCATGGGGCTGTTTGACGTCAAACTGTGCACACGTGGGTCAAGTGCAGGTTAACCTGTCACCGTCTTTGCTACTCTGCGCCATGGGGGGAAATTTGCATGTCACCACAAAGTCACAAGCTATGCATATTTAGGCTGAGTGTGATGGAAACTACCATGAAGAAGAGGAAATACAGCTACAACAAAGACTGGGAAACTACATCTGTTGTGTGCTACTGAATCAACCAGAGGGCAGAGCTTAGAGTAAAGCAGAGACGTTACCAGCAAAGGGGCAGAATAGCAATTTTGTTTTTTAATATATCAAAATTTTAGACTACCTCCCAGCATCAGTGTCCCACATTGTCCCTCATGAAAAAACACTTTGTCTCACATTCGGTTTGTTCTTTGTCACATTTCTGAGTCTTATGTAACAGAAACTAATAAAAGACAGTGTTGAAAAGTGAAAAACAGATAAAGTGGACCATACCATGTTTGGACAACGAACACTTTCATATTAATGCACATTGTTAATCAATAAGTGTGAGAATATCCAACAGTTCTTTCGTGGGAACACACAGCAGATGGCGTCAGTGTGCCAGACCTCTCAGTGTGTTTTCAGCTGATCAGTTGATGCTTTGCTCAGGTTGTTCAGAGGGGCACATCAGAGGTTGAATGTATAACTAATATTGATCTCTGTCTGCCTTCTGATGGATTGAAACCTTAACACTAACCATAATAGTATGATAATTAGAATGAAACAAGGAAGTCAAAGCAGTGTCAGCAAAAATATATGATTTTGGGGCTGACACTTCAATCTAAACAGTGTGAGGCATGTATCCCATAGTGCTTCAGTGCACTGTACAGAGGCAAACTGTGTCATCAAGGGGAGGGAGTCACACGCAGTTAATATTTTAACTTGCACATTAACAACACTAATCAAAAATTATCACTGCACAAGCAGCGTAACCTGATTTTTCTAATCTTGTGATGATGTTAGCTTCTTCACTTCTCCTCCCAGTGTATCCAGGTGTTGTCATGGGAACATGCCGTAGATGGGAGCTGACAGCTGTTTGGGTCTAGTGAAATTATTCAGCCAATCTGGCAGCCCCGCCTCCCAGACAGATGGAGAGGTTGGCAAGGTAGCGCTCACATTTAGCAACGTCACACATCACTCTGGATTTGCTATCAGCCAAACTCATTCCATCATTTTTCCCCCCTGAAAAAGCAGGATTGGCAGTGTGTTTTCTTCGATTTCTAGAGAATGGTAAAGCAGAAAAACTGAGCAGACAGAGGAGGGGATTCTGTGGAGGGCCAATAAGAGAGCACAGATGGACAGACTGACTCTCTTTTCCTCTCTCTGGTCCAAAAGTAGCCATGGATATGTTGAACATTTTTTACATTTTTGAGATAAATTTTTGAAATCTATTTCTCTGTTATTAAGGTAAACAATCATCACCAGGTTCACAATTATCACGTGGGTAGAATGCTGTAAATGTCACTCAAATAAAAGTACAATTACTCCTATAGAAAACGTCAAAGTCAAATTGAAAACTTGAGAAACCATAAGAGAAGTCTACTCAAAGTTCTCCCAACCCAAACACAAGTTACTTTGCATTTTCTTATTGTTTAGAGTTTACTGCAATTATGAAAGTAATTTTAATATTGGCATTACATTAGGTTAGCTGCTTTCTAAAACACACCAATAAGATAACAATCAAGAGAAACATCACACATGAAAAATTAACATAGCGAATGTTAGCAAGCTAGCTAGTTATATTTTCACCTACAGTATGTGTCATTTACTTCAAAGTTCTTGTGGAGGTTAGAAGTTGAGTTTCAAAAGGTGGAGATCTCATGTTTTATGGAAGATACAACAAAAACTTCATTGTGTAACTTTTATTTTAGATTAGATGTTTTTTTTAAACTTCTGAGATGAAAAAGCCAATTTATTTTCACTTCTGCCTCTCAGTCCCTCTGCAGCAGCAAGCACGGACAAATTATAGACATGTGGCCCGGCCAGACGAGAGCTCAGTGTTTGTTTTTTCAACTTTCGGGATTGAAAAGTGGATTCTGCTTGTAAACCTGTGTGCAGCAGCCACCACGAGGAGCCGACGGCACTGTTCACAGTAAAATAATTAGTCTGTCTGTCCGTGTTGACTGCTGACCGGAGGAGAAATGTATTAAATAAAATAAAGAGAGGAGGGGTGTAAAGGAAAGAATCAACTTTTTCTGGTGAGTACTGAGGCACAAGTATACGTGCAGCTGACACTGGCATTTTTGGCCGCACCGAGTCAAACCATGTCGCCACTGATTTGCATTTCCATTACAACTTATATCGCAGTGAGCCGTGCCTAAGATGGACCCACTTTGGAGTAGGGACAAAGCGAGCTCGCCTCACCTCCAAGACTGCGGTCACATCTGTGACGAGACTGTGACGAACCTCCTTTTCTCCCCCCTGAACAAGTGAGTGTTGTGATAATGAGCTTGTGTGTGCAGGAGAGCAGAGAAAGAAATTTTTAAGATTTTTTTTATGTTCAGCTCTCAGTACTTCTGTAACTTCACACTGAATCTTTTTGTTTTGAAATGTAGTTTCCCTCCTCTGTTGCTGTCTTTTACTGTCAGGTGTCTGTTTTTATTACACACAGTCGTTGTCTGTCGCTCACGATTGCCTCAGTAAACTGTTGACTGCACGCATGAAGCGCGTCCTGCTTGTTGTGAAGGAGGTACTCAGGATGGAGAACATGACACCTAACTTATATGAGACTCAACAATCAAATGTTTTTTAGACTTTCTATCTACTTCAGCTTTAAGTAAGATAATTTAGTGCGGAGTACCTGGTACCCAGCGTTACTGAAAACCTTTGGTGCACAGAAACACCTCAGCTTTCTGTCAGTTTCTCGACCCATCTGTTATGTATCCTTCAGTTAGAAAAAGGCTACACAGGAAGTTCTCTGGAAAAGTCTCACACCAGGTCGTTAGTGGATTACTTCAAAGCAGAAGCAGCTCGCTCTAAATTTGGCTCATCAGAGGAACTTATCGATTTGGCCGCCAAAGACCTCGTTTGTCTCCCACTTGGTGAAGTCTCAGATGACAGAGCGCTTGCATTTTACCCCCTGCGAGTGGCAGCCAACCTTAGACAGAGAGGCAGAGTATTAATTAGGCCTCACTCTGTCCTGCGCCACCCCTCGCTCAACCTCACCTCTCTGGATGCTCCCGCAGAACGGGCATCTGTGGTCAGCACTGGAAATGAGCCTTGAAAGTGTAATTAATGAGTGCAATGGTGAGATAATTACAGAGAACAAAATTATTGATCTGGCCAGCAAACTCCTGAGTCTTAAAAACGTCTGACCTGAAAAGTCTTACCTTATACTGCTGTCAGGAAATATGGTGAGTGAGGTAATGCAATACAGTGGGCTGAATTTGTGCTTTTTTCATCACTCCTGGGAGATTATTGAGATTCATAAGGAATGTCTCGAAGTGAGAAAGGTGCTTGATCTCTGACCTGATTCGATTCATCAGGAGTGGATATTATCTGGAATGATTGCTGAGTTTCACTGAGGGAAAAAAAAGTGTCATTATCAACAAGAAAATGCCAAAGGTTATCTAGGAAGTGTTTGTGGTGCCAGTGTAGCTCAGTATTAAGTCATAATAGGAGCGACTGCCTCATTGTACTGTGAGCATAATGATAGGATAAGATCAAATCATTAAGCAGTTTGGGTGTAACTGATTAGTAATGATACATTATCCCCAGGAGTGCAAGCAGAGTGTTATGAACTGTGAATATAAGAACATAATGTCTATGGCATCGTTAACAGAGTAACCTCCGAGGGCCTCGGCTTACAAATAGTTATAGTAGGCATTTAACAGTGGATGTACTATGCAGTTTCATTAGCTTCCAAACTTTTGTGCTGGTTCAATTTAGAGTGAAGTGTTATGGTTTGTGCTGCTTCTAAACTCTTCACTAATGAGAAAACCTGATGCAGTTGGCCAGACTTTCTGACCACTAACCATCTTAGCAGCATGACTCAAGAATCAGTTTACCACACTGATATTCATGTCCCTGTCAGGATGAACTGTAATCACTTTGGTGATGCCTCAACTTGTCATCTAGCGCAATCATCAAGCCAAACTTGAAACACCTGTAAAATGTTGGTAGCATTGTGTTATCACTAGGATGATACCTGCTACACATCAGCATGTTAGCATAGCAATTATATGACATAGAGCTATAGTTCTTAGACATTTGAATGCAGCTCTAAATGTCTGGGTGCTTGGACGTCAAAGTGTTTGTTGAGGAATTTAGCCACTTTTTTTTTTTTAACTCACATGACATGGGCATGAAAAGGACAGGTTGATGAGTATGATATATTGATGCCAGTTGTATAGCAGTTATTTTGCAATAAAATGTGTGAATGTGTTAAGCCATTTGGGTTTATTACTTTCATTAAATGTGTAAAGAGGCAGAAAAAGCTTTCAATGTTTGTGATATAAAATACATTTATGTACTGTATATTGGTATAAGAGTTTTATCTGACGTGGCTGCGCCCCAGGTGTTTGTCTCCAAAGTCACACTTCATCTTTTTGGTAACCTTAATCACTTAATATCACTAAATATAGAGTATAGCTCAGATATATGTTGGCTTTAAAGATATGTGACCAGATAGATGTAACATTATTAGTTTTAGGTTGCACCTCTTTTTCTAAATTATGTTTGATTGATGTATCTCTACACGTTTACACAGTGTAAACAGTGCAATATTAGATATAAAATATTAGTGTTGTTAATTGTCAGAATGTATAAAATGAAATACTGATGAATCATTCAAACATGCACATGAAGTAGCTTGGCTCACTGCCTGAACTTCTACAGACTTCAGAAGCAGTCAGTCTCAGTGTGATGCCTCAGTGTTTTCTGATCACACAAACATGTGTAAATGACTACCAGCCTTTTACAGGAACAACTGGAAGAACCTGTAACACAGTAAATGATAAGAATTCAAGAACGTATATTCACATAATAGAGATAATAACCTTATTCCTAACTATCATAAATTAACCAAACAAATGACAAATGTCTTCACTGTATTACAGAACCTTTTAACTGTACTTTGAAAGTGAATCTGACAGAAATATTGATCAGAGGTCAGAGGAAAGATGATGATATTGCCTGAAATGAGATCAAATGATTGTCTGATATCATGCTGATTAGTGTTTGTATGTGTGTGAAAAAGAGTGAACAAACAGAGCGAGAGGTAGAGAGCATGTATGTGTAAAATGTGTGTGTTCGCCTCTCTCGTCCCTTCTATCCTTCCCCTCCCTCCCTCCCTCCCTCCCCTCACCTGTGCTGTGCAGGTAATGAGGCTGCAAGCTGATGGCCAGATGAAAGATGGACAATGGGAGTGACAGGTTTATTTTTGGCCATCTGAAACAGCACCGAGAATGAAAAATGACGTGCCAACTTGAATAATTAAACGGCTTCAGAAGCTCCACTGATCCACCTGTCCACAGATCAATAGACAACATTCAGATGCAGCACGCCATATGTTCGATAGAGGCCCACACCACGAGCCACAAGCCTGAGAGAGGATGTCCAGTTCATTTCTGGCAAGGAGCTGCTTCACAGCAATCAGTGGCGATTCTTGGCCAGTTTTACTGTGGGGATAGACTGGGGCCAGTTGTTTTGTCAGAGGGACAAATTCGACCCAGGCAGAAATACTACGCAAAGTAATAGCTCACAAAAACTACATATAATATCAAGATTGGTATTTCTTACACTTACATGGTGTCAGCACCATACCACTCCAAGAAATGTTGTAGAATAGACCAACACCCCACACACACACCTTTCACCCCACCCCTTAAAACTAAAACTATACTTTCTGTAGGGCTGACATTCTGCCAGAACCACTAACGTCTGTAGAAGGTTCTTGTTAAGACTAAGGGACCTTTAAGAAACCTTTTTGGAAGAAACAGATTTTCAGGCATTGTCGAAATCATTGGTGTTAAGAGATCCTCAGCTCAGATATTCAAATATTTACCCTTGTTTCAAATGACACTTTTTAATTAGATGTATCTGGAATCCCTTTAATCAGTTTGTTTGTTTACTTGTGTTCTGCCATAGTTTAAAATATTTTTTATTATTAAATATGATTTGAATAATTCTCCGTTTAAACAATGGTAATTGTATCATAGACTGTTAAAATGATGGCTGACCACAATATACAATCTATGGATTCAATCATTTTTTCTTGGCTTATCTGTAGAATACAGTATGCATCTTTATAGAACCCTCAGAACACAAGAGGGTGAAACCCATGGAACATAAAAGGGTTCTTGGTGGAATCCCCAGGGTGGGTTTAGATAGAGCCCTTGGAATATAAACAGGTTCCCGGTAAAATGCCCCTGGTTGGTTCTACATGAAACTTTTGGAATATAAAAGGATTCTGATTAAATCTTTGGATTATAAAAGGGTTCTCTGCCGAACGCCCTGGGGGGTTTCTAAATCAAACCCTTGGAATATAAACGGGTTCCTGGTAAAATGCCTCTGGTTGGTTCTACATGAAACCTTTGGAATATAAAAGGATTCTGATAAAATCTTTGGATTATAAAAGGGTTCTCTGCAGAACGCCCTGAGGGGTTTCTAAATCAAACTCTTGGAACATAAAAGTGTTCTTGGTAGAACCCCCTAGGCGGGTTCTAGATGAAACCCTTCAAATATAAAAGGGTTCTCCGCAGGATGCCCTGGGTGGGTTCTTGTTAGCACACTTAGTTCTGGGTGGAACCTTCACACCACAGAAGGGTTCTCTGTAGAAACTCTCACAGAGAGTTCTGGGTATAACGTTTATGTTGGGTTTTAGGTAGAATCTTCAGAGGGGATCAGGAAGTGGAACCTTTACAAAAAGGTTTTACCAGGAACCAAAAATGGTTCTGCTATGGGGACAGGCCAAAGAACCCTATATGGTTCTTATTAGCACTTTTATTTCTAACAATGTGTGTAATTCATTATAAATAGTTTAATCAGATTTGTCTTTCAGCAGGAGGCCTTTTAGCCTCATAGTTCTAGTATCATCTTGCGGGAGCAGCAGAGGTTATGAATGTCTTGCTCTAAACACAATGTCACATCTAATAATAATTCCATAATGCCCTTCCTTCCTTGTTCACTCATGGGCTAATACCTAATGAATACTCTCGCTGTCGTTGCTCTGTTCTCAGGGCTCAATTTTCTATTCTATTTCTGTGTATTGAACATCAAATGCTGTGCAGGGCCCTCGTGTGGGATTAGAGGGCTTGTTCCTTCCTAATAGGCCCTTGACCTTCGCGGCTCCCTGACAGGGCTCTGGCATTAGCCCTTTGCGGTAGCGTCCGCTGCCCGGGCTCCCATGATGCAAATTTCATGTCACAACATCAAACGGCGTGCTGATCAAAGGTCAGCGCTCCTTTGTGTAGGTGTTTGATATCAAAATTTCTATTTCATCTCCAGCTGTCAAGGGCTGTTAGAGCTGAAGAGCAAAGGATGGAGGGAGGGAAAGGAGAGCAGGAGAGGTGGTCAAAGTTGATAAAAAAGAAATGGAGTGGACTAAGCTTTGAAAAAAGGCAACAGAGCCCACTGGAACTTCAGTGTTTGAGGCGTAACATGCATTTACTTGCACCTGTTTGCATTCGTCCTGGATATTTTTACCTTTTCTGATTAAGATTTTTATTCACCATAGCAGAAATGATAGTGAGTGTAATCAAACGCGCCGTCTGAAAAAGCCACAGCCTGCACTCTTTTTCTAGAGAGTGTCTCTGCTTTGATTGTGTTTCTGTTTCCTCATGCATTCCTCATAAGACCTTGAAAATTGCGTAGGAAAGGGAAGAAGGAAGTTGGAATCGATGCATCATTCCGATTAATTAGGGGCATGATTTGCTGAGGCGTCTCAGAAATAAACCAATCTGAATGTGGAATTAGGATTCAGGAGAGAAGAGTCGGGCTGCGTGGCATCCAGATCTGTGACATTATGCATTAAATTATGGTTAAGAAAGAAGCCATCTCTCTCAATCATGATGACACACTCCTGTGGCATTCACTGTGCGTGCGTCTCTGGATGCACTTTATGTTTGCATGTGTGCTAATAAAAATGAAAGGTCATGCATCACACACCCTGATGTCACTGCCGCTGTCCCGGCGACAGAGCAAACACACCAGCCACATCAGCCACGCGTTTAATCACTCGCTGCTCCGCCTTCACTTGTAATCTCTCACACAGACAGGCAGGCCACTCAATAAACTACACTCTCCACTAATTTGGCCTGGAGAAATTAAATCACATCCACACGAGGCACCACTGGGATGTTTGGGACGGGCAGCGAGGCGGGATTATCATTCAACAATGTGGCAGCATCACCGCATCCCATGCAAATACACTACCTGAGCGCATGGCTGAGGAATAAATCTCAGGCTGACGGGGGAGCGTTCCCATCCAAAAGCTTGGCTGGCGGCATTATATGCATGAAGAATGTCAGTCCGTAGAGCATCAGCATGTCAGTCAGGACAGAGTGATAGGAGCAGAAGTGGATCAAGTGTAGGATTAGGATTAGGGTGAACTTTTGTCACTCCGAAAACCTCACTGTTTGGGATTGTCCATCAGTTTCAGCCTGCTTGGTCTTCACTACGATTTACACGTGTGCTCCTTAGGTAGAAATTTAAAGACATACTAAGTAGGATTTTTCTGAAGAACAATGTATAGAATCATTAATGTAATCCCTCTCAATCATCACTTATGACTCATCAGAAGTATGTGGGAGTGTCTGTATCTGCAGAGACCCTGAACTCTGCCTGTATTTTCTTATTTTTTTCATTATTTTGCTGTGTTCAGGATGCTTTACCAACCCAAAATGTCAGTATTTGACGACGTGTGAATGAGACTTGACAATCAACTTTCTTTCTTGTGCATTTACAAACAGCAACTGATAAGTCCTGCTTATTCTGCCTCTAAGCTTTTTTGCTATTGTAGCACCCAAACAAGGCACCAAAGATATGATCTGGGCAGAAGCAGCATTAGACAATTGTTTTAGCATTCTGTCCAGAAAATCTTGGTGTGGTCCATGATTATCTTTATATGTATATACATCTGATTTCAGTCTTTTCATCTGCAGTTCTGTTTCTCAGTGATAGATGGCAATGTTGCTCTTCCATAGAAAACCACTCAGCTACACTTGATGGTTTCAAATAGCTGCTTCTTGCTAAGATTTTTACTCAGTAATTGTTCAATTTAAGCCCATCAGAATGCATTTTTGGCAAATATACGGTTATATGGAAACACAAATGAAGAAAACACTTTAGTTATGAACATGTATTATGAGGATCCAGGACTTCCAGATGAGAAAAATAAGGATCCAATTACTCTCAGTTGCTACCTTTTTTAATTTTATACTTGAGCAGTCACACATAAAATAAAAACAACAAAAATTTTAAGAAATGCTAAACCTAGTCAGTTTCTGTATGCATGGCATATAATGTTGTGTAATGTTCTTTCAGTTAAAATGTGTTTTTCTTCTATGTTTTGATCACAATTTGGAAAACGACAGTCTTTAAAAAGTTTGATTTTTGTGACTTTTCTCATATAATTCCTCATTCAACCATTTTTATCCATGTTAAATTAGGTTTGACTGAAATAGGAAATCTAATAATAAACAAAGGAAGAGTGTAAGATAGGATTTTTCCCAATTTGGTTTTGGTTTTGGTCAAACCTGTAGAGAAATCCAAAGATGTTCTTTTTGGGAAATTTCTAACAGTGCTAATTCTGAAGATAAAAGAATAAGAGTGGGCTAAGATAACAGTCTCTGCCATGTCCAGCATCCATTGTGCTAAAGCAGTAAAAGAGCAGCCATGTTGACTAAGTTAGCTAACACTGTCATCACCTATTACATTAGCTATGGCTAGCAAACACTACCATTACACCTTGTCCTAATGCAAGCGAGTGTCAATAAAAAAAAATGCACTGGTCTCTATGAGAATGTCCTAACTATCAATGACATGATGCAAAGCAAAGTGGTGCACCGTTTTGAGCTGCACTATTGTTGCACGCCCAAATTCTGTTGGAAGTGCTGCACAACGGGTGATTCATTAAGTTGAGATGAGGAGATATCTACACGATACAAGAAAAATCTGAATAAGGTATGAAGTGGCTGGAGGAAGATCACCAGGGAGTTGTTTATCAAGGGAAATGCCCCTCGCTGATACCAAGGTACTTGCTGCTGGCTATACTTTTTGTCATTTCCAGTAGAAAACATCTGAATATCATAATATAAAACTTGTGTTTTCTGTTTAAAAAGTACAAATGTGGGAGCAAGTACTTACTCACTTTTTACTTGAGTGGTTATGTCTCCAATTTGATGCAGAGCAAAGAGCTGATTGGTCTCACAGGCTAAGAAATTAACTTATTAAAATGTGAACCTCTACCAGCCAGTGACAGATTACTTTTAAGATTTATCTTCATCATCATCATTATTTCATGTCTCAAAAATCCCAGTCACTTTCATATTTTGCCAGCATTTTGCTGGCGGATGATTATAATTTTCCAGCCTGAATGTGGTTTGATTAAGCACAGGTGTGCTGCTGAGGCACACCACAGTGATCCTTGTTTCTCACCCTATTGAGAAAATAAAATACTCGCATTTCGCATGATAATAATAATCAATTTTTTTAAGTGACTGAAGAGCCAATGATCACTAAAGCGTACAGACCTTTGGATGAAAGTGATGCAGACTCATAGCAGTCAGACAGAGACAGACAGAGGCAGCGCTCAGGTGATCTAACAGCCTGGTTATATAATATTCTCACCATGGTTAAACTGTTGATAAAGTCAGTCAAAGATTTGGTCATCTTCTGTCACTGAACTACATATTCAAACTGTTTCAGTGTGGACAGAGAGAGTGTGATGTGATATGATACAATGCGTTAGACTGACACTTGCATGCAGTTAAGACAAGGTGTTAGCTACTGTTAGCAAACACTATCGCGAGCTAGTGAGTAAGTTAGCAACTGCTACAGGTGGAAAAGTTAAAATTGTCCTCAGCCTAATTACCATGGTTACCAAACAATTAAGATAAGATTGCATGTTCAAGTTTCTGTAATACGTCATCAGACATTTTCTTGCTCCAAAATGTTCCACTGAAATATGAATGAAAGAGACAAAAATGGGGGCTGCCTCCTTAAACAGATTGCCACATAGCAGATGAATCAGTGGCTGCAGAGATGGATTAGTTGCATGGGGGTGTAATTACTCTCCCCCTGATACAAATGAAGGCACGGGGGTTATCTCTAAGCTCATGAATAGGCTGTTGTTTATAATGGAGAGGCTCCTCATAGCCATGGAGAGCTACATTAATTGCCTGACAAGACCATAAACCCTCACGGTGTTCATGGAAAGGCACAAGGAGCAGAAAAGGGGGATCATTCCTATTCTTTTATTTCTTTCTTTTGTGTTTTTTTTCTAGCCTCACCACCTGTGGAGAGAGAGGGAGGTGGAACAGAATTTAAATGAAGTTGAAAAAGTTGGGAGAGTGAGAGACGAAAGGCGGAGAAAATGGGAGATACGGGCTGACAGAAACATAATCAGTGGCAAAATGAAACAAAAAAACAAGAAGGAAGAGGGCAGGTGAGGGGAGAGACAAGCGAAGACGGAGACGAAGTGGAGAGAAAGTGAGACATCGCTTCCAGAAGCTGTTCAAAATCCTCCTTCTCCGTGAACACTCATCCCTGATGTGGAAGAATGGAGTGGAAGTGGGCTTCTTCTTCTGGGGTTGAACACCTAATTATAGATCACTCATGCACAAACTAGTAGAGTTGTGTCAGTGTGACAGGCAATATGTCCCTAAGAAACTGCGGTATGCCTTTCAAGGGGTGTAAAAAATGACACGTCTCCAGTCGGTGACACATAATGGAAAAATATCTCACTCTTGCTGCAGCGATTGTAGTGTAACAAAATCTTTGTGCTTGCCTTCATCATCCCCAGAAATCCCCATAATAGGACAAATGAGGCATGAGCATAGTTCGCTATCAGCCCCGGCCAGCCGAGGGCAAGCCAGGCCAGAGGTAATAAACTCTGACATTTCCACTCTTACTGTGGCAGACGGTGTCTGGCTGCGCTCAACCCCACCACTCCTTGGTCTGCGCTCTATCCCGACACCTCAGGTCAGTAACTTTGACTCGCTAACCACCCTCATTAGTATTCTAGAAAGCTCCGTGGCAGACATCCAGTTTCTGTGTGGGGAAAACAAAGGCTGGTGGTGTAGTTGTACTGTAGGATACCGCTTCTTCCAAATAGCTGTGATATGAGTGAGAGGGCTGAGGAGAATGGTGAATCGTCTCTGCAATATGAGTTGTATTCTCCAAAAGAAACTCCTGTAGAAAGGTACATCAAAATCTACCAGCATTTGTGTTTAAATTGAAGAGCTGAAGGGGAATAAACCTACACCTCATGAGGGTGTTAAAAGCAGTAGGGAATGCAACAAAGTACTTTTACTACCTTGCCTTGCCTTTTACTCAAGTTCTGTACTTACAATTTTCCAGTACTTGTACTGTACTTGAGTATTTCCATTTTATGCTCCTTTATACTTCTTCTTCACTGCATTTTTTAAGAGCTTTAGTTACAAGTTATTTTGCTTATTAAGGGCAGGTTCACTCCTAAAGGTCCAGTTTCTGAATTGAGCCAATGTCAGGATGATACATTTTTTCAGTTTTCTAACTGGTCCCATTTGCTTTCACATGGCAAAAGAAATTGTAAACTGAGGTCACATGGTGGAAATGTTCAATTGTTGGTCGCAGTCGGCAGGCAAAAGACAACAAGCAGCCCAATTTCTATGTGGATACTGTACATAAAGGAACACACATAATAAAGTGCATGTCATCAGACTTTAGAGGACTGTGCATATGAATGTCTCGTAAGACAGCAGGTATTAAATAAATTAATAACTTTGTTATAAGTCCCCTGCCAGTTGACAGTTGGTTAGCAAATATGCAACTAGTTCACCAGTTACCAAAACAAGCAAAAACACATTTTTAACCAATGAAATTACACGAACAATACAGAATAAAGATGGATTTTGAATGCAGGACTTTTACATGTAATGTAGTATATTTATATTAGTGTTTTTAGATTGTGATATTTTCAGTTTTATTTGAGGGACAACTCTGTTGATATTCTATATTATCAACAAATCACACGAAAGACCAACAATGACTTGATCCTGCTAACAAACACTGTCTGTGTCATTTATTCCACAGAGCTCCATTGTTTTCCACAATCTATTAAAAACAGCAGTGAGACAGCCTGCTCTCAGTCTCAGGCTGTCAAAACACAAACAGATTCACAAGGTATCCTGTAGTGTCTGTGTGAGACACACCTGGACTTCAGTAACTTCAATGTAAACCATTCAAGCATGAGAAAGGTTGCATATGGAGTTTGTGGGGTGGATGGATAGGTTAAGTTAAGAAACGTAACATAATGTACTTATTTTATCCCAAACCATGATCTGAAACCCTACCAGTGTAAGGCAATGTAACACAACGTGATGTAACGTAATGATTTTTCCCTAAATCTAGCAAAGTGGTTTGTTGCCCAAGCAGAAATGGAACTGCAACCATCTCACAACATTAACCATGTGTTAAAAAGGCTTTCTAGCAGCATCTCAAACAGACGCTAAAGGTTAGCCTATTTTGTGCATCAACATGAGATGCAGACAGCCATCATAAGTACGCTGGTATTTGACGAACCAGGAAGAAAACGGGTTGGTTAGACACACTATTATATTAGGTGACATGTGCCTTTATTACTATGAACATGGGCACTGTTGTTTTATATTTCAGTCACACACACGTCATCATGGTGCTGTACATAAGAATACTCACTGTTGTTCAAAATGTATATTAGTTGCAAATAGTAATCAACAAATACAGTATTTGCACCTGTTTCAATACTGTTTGCTTAAGGCTGTAGTCCCCAGGTGTTTCCATATATCATTTAGTCTTTTTCAACAATAAAACTTAACATTTGTGAGATGTTCTTAAAGATTTACATTCTGTCCATTTGTTATATTTCCAGTGTAACAAATGGCAGCCACAGTTAGAACACCGAAGTCAGGCCGACTAACACAGGGTTTGTTTTTGTCTTTTCATGGGATTTGTTGACAATAACACTTATTCCTTTAAGAAAAAGATGTGAATATGTCTTCCACAAACACAGTGACATTGGGTAAATATAATCTGTGCAGAGAAAACACATATAGAGCCCTGACAGGCAAGAAACCAGACACCAATGCTCATGCAGTATAGTGTGACACATCCATATTTATGTTCACAAACACAGACACAGAATAGTCAGAAAATGATCAGTTTTTGGGCACATGTCATGACACATCCAAAAAAAAAAGTACTGCTTTCAATTACTTGACATTGTGGAATTCAGCTTTTTATAGACTTGAGTAAAAGAAATCTAATAAAAACAAATCACTGTGAGAACTGTGGCTTAATGTGATTTATTCACTAACATATTGCCATAACATTTGTTTTAATGGCATAGTTTAAAAATACAACCATCCACTTGCAAATGCTCTAATGCTTTGCTTTCATGTTGTACATCAAACTCAGCCGGGAGGAGGAGAAATAACTGAACGTGCAGATGTTTAAAAAACTGTTTCCAGAAAATATACAGCGTACAGTCATAACTGCAATTCATCTTTAGCATAAATCCTACATGTGTTCTTTTTAAATATGTTCTATAAACACTGTCGGCTAACATCGCCAGGCTTATTTATCAAACAAATAGCTTTTGGATGAATCTCCTGGTTAAACAACCTTGCCCCTGCAGTTTAAAGCAGCACTGTTATGCCTTGCTCACTAATTCAGTGACTTGGCCTGCGGTCATGGGATTAAAAGAGATAAGCACTGGTGAATATTCCACTGCTTCTGCAATGGAGGTCTCCCATTTATCACCCAGTGAGACCAGTGAATAATACATGGGCTTGTCCAGTCCACGCACAGTAAAGCAAGGGCACTTGTAGTAGAAAAGTATCGCCCTTGTCTAACCAGTTAGGCCTCCCCGAGGCTGATTCCGACAGGTCTATTTGGAACAGTCTTGTTTGACCTCTCCCTATGTCTTCCCTTGGAGCCATGCGTGCGGCCGATCAATCACTTGATAATACACACACCACCACCTGGTTCATTTCTATGCATGCTTGCACGCACACACACTACTTTTTTCTGTCTCTTGCTTTCCTTGGACAAACACACAGGGGCTGTATTGTATCTGTTTCCTATCAAATGTGAACTCTGTGGCCTTGAAACATGAAACAGTAATGTCTGGTATGCTTGTAAGCTAATATCAATAAAGCTCCACATCGGTCTGCTCCTGCATGCTTGGTCTTCCTCAGTGGCGCGGCATTGATCACACTAGAATGACTCTGATTGCCATGTACTCCTCAGCGAGGAGATAGATTCATGAATCCAAATGTTCCAGCAGGTGTCGGCAGGTAACATCGCATCCAACTGAGGTCTTTTTCCGCATGGGCTGAATTGACATATAAGCACAGGTCTGAGGCAGCGTATTCACTGATCTTCAGATGGGAAGAGGGGAAATAGAGGAGTGGAAGCCCCCAACACTCTTAGAAATACGGGTTCCAAAATGGTTCTTGCTTAAGGGCTGAGGTTCTACCTAGAAGTATTTGCCTCTGAATAATTCTTTTTGAATTAAGAACTGGTCAAGGGTTCTTTATAAGACCAGGTTTCCCATTAAGAATCCTTTTCATCCAAAAAAAAACAAACAAAAAAAAAAACTTGAAATCCTTAAAAACTATTTTGTCAAGGGTTCCATTAAAAATCCTTTTTATTCAAATTTATTCAAAAACAAAGGGTTGTTCAAAGGTTCTTTGCAGCATAATTTAAAAGAGTTTTGGTAGAAAAACATCCCAAGAAGGTGGAAAAGGTTCTGGATAGAATCCCCAGAGAGGATTCTGGGTGAAACCATTCCATCTTAGATGTGTTTTCTGTAGAACTTCACAGGAGGTTTTGGATGTAACCTCTTACAGATGGTTCTAGGTATATATAGGTTCCAGCCTTTATAAAAGGTTCCATTTTTTACCTTTAATAAATGTTCCACTTGGAACCCTTTCAGAGGGCCCTTTTCTACCCAATAACATCTGGCTCTTGAATTGGTTCCATTCAAAATCCTCGGAACCTTGGCGCGATCTTGTGAATCAACTTGCTTTTCCACCAGTTTTGAGCAGAATCATTGTAATCATGGAGGTCATCAATAGAGGGCACTGCACAGTGCACAGCAATCTGTAGAATATGACATGGCCACTTTGGTTCTACCAGGAACTAAAATGGGGAAAAGCAAAAGAACCCAATATGGTTCAAGTTGGCAACTGTATTTCTAAGAGTGAACCATGGGGGATACACAACAGCATGACCACCGTGAGGGATCTGGTTTCATATTGTGTGGAAAACCTTCCCATAGACTGGTGTGGCAGCTATGGGTGAGATGATTAAGTGCTAAAGTTGCATTTTCTCCTCCAAGCAGGCAGCCCCGAGGCAAGAGAGGCTGCATGATTGCCTCTGTGTGCTACATTACATTGACATGATGGAGAATACTCTCCTGGGGCCTGAAATAATGTAAAAGGAAAGTGGGAGAGGGGGGAAAAAAAGCCCATCCCAGCCTTTTCTGCCGGGACCTCAGAATTCTCCGCATGCAATCGGATTTGCTGATAGATCTCCCCGCGCTGCCGCCTTAATATTGATGACAGGCAGAGCATTCGCGCACGGGTGCATGGCAGCACACACCAGGGGAGTCCTCTAATCCGATTCTGCTATTAGAGCCCCAGACCTCCCTGCTGGGTGTCTCGAGCCTCCCGGCCACTCCGGCTCACCGTGACGCAGAGCGAGCTCAGCCATGCTGTGGACGCACAGGTCTGTGAAGAAGACCACAGGAGGACGATTAAGAATGAGAGAAAAAAAGAGGCTAGTCAAATTGGACAAAATGTGTGCAGTGCATTTTTTTTCTCCCTTAACTAATTAGCGTGAGGCTAAAAAAAGCCAAATTTTATAAAACCAAATCCATCAGCTGGACAAGTGGAACAAATGAGTCGACCTCACAGTGGGAGGCAGCACAGCCTTATTTGTTTGCTTTTACAACTTGAAGGGCAGACAATGCTCGGTCACCCAGCAGCAGCAGCAGCTTACTGAAACTGTCCCAAAAGTTACAGCCAATGTGAACCCCGGCTCCCTGCTAGTCACTGTGGTTTCTGGCAAACGGATCAAAACGCATGAGCTTTGATCCAGTGTTATCAGCGTGGCTACATTTTCAACACAGTTTCAACGCAAGAAAAGAGGACGTTTCCTTTTCGGGCTCAGCTCTGCTAAATCTGGAGTTTGCTTTCCAACTCATAGCAATGAAAGCATGAATGGTTATTATCACCACATGATCAGACCACCCATTATGACTGCAACAGAAAGGATAATACTCAGGCAGCTTCCAACAGACTGGTATTTGTACAATCTTATCTTTCCTAAAATGAATTCAGTCTTGACAAAGTCTTGGCTGTGTCAGGCTGGATTATTAAATTGCAATATGAATGTTTATCTCTCAATGCAATACGTAGCCAAACAATTTAAAGGAATAGTTGAACATTTTGGGGAATAGGCTTGTTTGCTTTCTTGCAGAGGGCTAAATGATCTGATCTGTCTGTCAATAATGAAGCTACAGCTAGCAGCCAGTTAGTTTTGTGTGGCATTCAGACTGGAAATAAAGAAAACTTAATACTGATGCCTCTATATGGCCTACATCAGTAAGAAGATTCACTGTTTCTAGTGCTGCTCTGTTGCTGTTAGTTATTCTTTATACCTGCTAACGGCTCAGATTCTCCTTGAAATCAGATGAAGGGATTTACAGCATGCAGACCAGAAGAGCCTGTGCTTTCATTTTCCCAGCTAAAGTTACACTGAGCAGTACGTTAGCCAGTTAAACAGAAGCTGGAGGAGATTTTCATTGAGATAATTTTGTTTTTTATGTTATATTTTGTGGTTATGGCGGTGGATACTCAACTGGAAATGAGGAAACACCTCAGTCTGGCACTTAACTACCTCAGTAAAATGGCGAAATTTATTGTTTTTGTACAGAATACGGATTGGAAAAAACATAAAGTATTGCTCAGTGGCTTTTGGAGTTGCTGGTAGGCAGATTTTGTTACCTTTCTACAGAGCCATGCCAGCTGTTTCTCCCTGTTTCCAGTCTTTATGCTAGGCTAAGCTAACCAGCTGGTGGATTTAGCTTTATATTTAGCATACATGAAAGTGGTATCAATCTAACATGCAAAATATGATAGAAGACTAGGATGGCCATATTTTAAGCCCTCAAACCGGGACCTTTAAGTGTCAGCACATTCATGCTCTTATGGACACATCATAGGTGTTTTCATCAAGATAAGCGACAATTATTTTAGCACTTAGCTTACTTACTGAGCAGACCTTTAAACACAATAGACACCATGAATGCAGCATTTTTGCATTTTATGAAGAAAGGGATAGTCCTCCTGGAGTTCATTAGAAAAACACAACTTGCTAGCTAACCATTAGCATACCAATTTTGTTGGAAAGGGTCATGTCTGGATGGGAACAGAACCTTGAAAGATCTTGCAAGAGTGATCAAATTAATCCAAACTGCTATCTTTCCCTCAACAAAGTGAGAAAAACTTCCAAACCTGGAGTCGTGCAGCTAAACAGTAACATTAGCAAACAACTTTGTCAGCACTTTGAGTTTCTAGGGTGGGATTGTGTGGAAATTAAGGCGCTTCTGGGGAGACTCAGACCATCTGCTCATCAGCTCCTCAGGTGGGGTTAGGGAGAAAAAAAAGTCAGAGAAAGAGAACGAGGAAGAGTCGTTTTAAATATGGAGAAGGACCTCGAGGTCTGTATTTACAGCAGCCTCCCATAGTGCTCCTATTTGTCTCCTCCTGGGTGGCGGTGTGGGGGAGCCCATGGCTCCTCACAACATCTGCAGGCATTCTTCCACAGGCCCCCGGAAGCATATAATAACCCATTACCTCCATCTCTGACAAAAACACACATTTAAACTACAATTACACCCCCTGCCTCCTCTTCTTCATGCATCCCATCTCGTTGCCTCTTCTTCTTCTGTTCTGCAATTCAATTGTTGCCAACCCGGGACTCCAGCATTTAACCCCCCCCCCCCCCCCCCCCCCCCCCCACTGTCTTCCTCTCATTTCCCCAAGAGATTACAAGAGACAGACTCAGTAAAGAAAGGCCTTATAGAGAAGACGTGAACACTTATTACAAATGTAAACTTGTTCCTTGTGTATATACATATACAGAACACAAACGCTCATGAATACAATTAATTATTGAGCTATATCCCATATTTTTCAACAGTAATAGATGAATATACACATTGATTTCCCTTAGAATCTAATAATAACAGATATACTTGGAAGAAAATCCCTGAACAGTTCTGTTTCTGAATCTGAACGTAAGCAACAAAATATAATCTAATCCATTCCACAAACTGTCTAAAAGACTTCCTCAAATGTTTTATGGTTACAGACATTCTTGCATTTTTTTGTTTTGAGCCAGTATCACTTTGTGAATGCACACTATCACAACAAATGTCTCGTTCATAACGCTATGACCAGAAAATTGTGTGTGAGATGTGGATGAAGTAGAAAAGTGCAGATATCTGGTGATCAGTTTCATTGTATCAGAAAGGGACATCTGTGGAGGGGTAAACAGAAACCAGAGCTATCATCAAATAACAGTAACCCCAGGAAGCCTTTTTCTCTCATTCAACAGTAGCTAGGCCCAATTTCACAGGCCACACTGTGGCTGAATGGGAAGAAATTGGAAGAAAAAAGTGAAATCGATTGCTTAGATTGCAGTTGTACTTTTACTTGTCTCGCCTTCTGTCATTTTACAGTGTTATGCAGTGTTAGAGTGCATTTCCAGCCTACACAGCCCTGCGGTAAAGGCACTACCTTTAGGTTTGCAGCTATTTCTCTCTGCATGCAGCAAATACTTTTAAAAAATAATCCAGGTAGGAATGTAGGCCTAATATCAGCTGCTAGGGTTGCTATGACTACATGCTTATATACATTTTTTTCAAATTAGTTATAAGGCAACTATTTTAATGGTTACTTTGGTGCTAATGTTAATATTCTGCTATACCATAACTAGTTGTAGTAAAGTTACAAGGACCTCTGGTACACTCTGTTGTAATGTATTTTCTGTTATTGGCTGCATGCTACTGAATTTTGAATCACCCCCCAAAAAAATCTTAAATTCTGACTTTCTGTCTTGGGTAATATGGCATGTATAGCCACTTTTTACACATAATCCATAACGTTCCTCAATGGTGCAACAAGACAATGATAACATTTCCAATATTTTAACTACACTCAAATACAAACGGAGAGTCAGCATTTAACTTCACTGTAATTGTTTTATTTTAAACCAAACTTAGGGTCGCAGCCCAAAATGGGTCACTGTTACTTTTCAGAAAAAAATCCTTTGTTTTTAAACTGCTACTACTTTTAAACTACTTAAAACTACATTGGGAGGTGCTCAGTATTGAGAGCTTAAAATGAACAAATTGAACAAACATCTCCAAACAAAGCATTCTTAGTTCCAGCGCAAGTCAAATGAGTTTTTTTTACTGTGCAAAGAAGAGACAGTGTTCTAACAGCAGAAAAGGATACCAGTCATGTATTTGTGTGTGGAACATTTGAATTGTTTGTTTTGTATATCTCTTAGCTGGTGGCTTGTGTGTTGCTAGCCAGCTAACCTTTCAGTGTTAGCAGCGACTGACATTATGATTAACACTGTGGGCTTGTCCCTAATGTGGAGCGTTTGGGTCGTGGAAAGACACCAAATTTTGGTCTCGAACTGAAAAAGTTTAGGAACGCCTGCAATAGAAAATGTGTCTAACTCCTTATGATCTGTACAGTATATTGTGAATATAACTAGAAAAGGATGCATTCTCTAAAGATTTACCTGTGCTTTCTGCTGAAATTTGCACATGAAATCTAAAACTTAAAACTTAAAATAAGTGGCATTCTGAAAGAGGCTGAAGTTGCAGTTAAAATGGAAATGCTGAAAAAAGTGTAAGTGTCACATGACGATATTGTCAGTTGATGTAAAGATATGGAATGGGATTGAAATTGAGAGAGTCTAAGTGATAAATTAAGATACAAAAGTCCTGAAAGACATCAGTGTCAGATAAAGTGAATAACCTACATGATGATGCCAGCTGAAGTGTTGTGTGTTGTTAAAGCAGTTGAAGTATGACGAACTCTAATAATTACTTTGATAATCACAGATAAAAACAGTGGGAACTCTGGGTTGACAGAAAGGTAAAGAAAATTAAAATAAATCATTCATATTTTTTAAAGGACCAGTGTGTAATAATTACAGGAATTTATGTACATAAATGAGATATATTATATATAAGTATGTTATTTATTATTATCAATCAACGTAAACTCATAATCTATATGTTCCTGTTACTTTAGAAATAGCCATTTATAGTTACATACTGTCGGGTTGACTTACGGAGATCGTCATCCTGCGCCGTCTACAGCAGCGCAGAGCGTACAAACTGCACTAACAGTGAGTCTTGGGAAGCCCATGGCGACCTTACGTAGACGCCGCATCGTAAACACGGAAGTAGACGGGGAGGATAGACGCGGGTGATTGCTGGCAGACCATTTAGCGTTGTGAACCTTGACTGGCACAGTTTTGACAAATGGAGGATCATACATACACTGTGCCAGAACAAAAAGCAGCGGACAGTGAATCCCCGTCATTCAAGAAGCGGAGACGTGAAGAAAGTAAACGCAAGCATGACAGGAAACGGCAAAAACACAAATCAACATCGGCATAGTGTTTACACGATGGAAATCGCTGATGGAGGACAAACGTTTTCACAGTGACGCCGAGGTTGCCTGTTTTCTGCTGGTCAGGTAATTCATCCTACACACATAATTGTAGTTTGTTGTGAGATAGCTTTCGCTCGCCATTTTGTCTGCTGATGGCCACCGTACTCTTGGTGATAGAGGGGCGGTGTTGGGGTAAATCCTCTTAGTTGCAATCTAAGGTTTGAACGCTAGATGCCACTGGAAATCACACACTTCTCCTTTAAGGCTCGTATCTGATGTCAGCTTCATATCTCACATTCCCCTTGTTCACCTTTAGGAGAACCTATGTTGGCTGTGAAATGTGTGAAACAAACGAAAAACCCAATCTAGAGCTAGTGTTTGGTTTGTCCATTCTGGGCTTCTGTATCGTGGCGCTGCAACATGGCAGTGTCAGTGGAAAAAGACCTGTGCCCTCTGTGTTTATAAATGGCTCATTCCAAGGTAAGTAAAACACAACATACCTCATTTGTAAATGATTATATGCTGAAGAAAACACACTTATGAATATTATATTTAATTTCTGCAACATTCTGCCCATAAATCTCTTTAAATTTTACACACATTTTGATCCTGCATGAAGACATGACATTATCAAGAGCAAAATGTGGGAGCATCAGCAGCAGGCTAATGCTTTGCATATTCGCTAAACAATAACATCAGATCATTAGACAGGATTGTGTAATTATTCTCACAACCCATTAATAAATTACTTCTAAATGAAAAGCAAAAGATATTAAATGACAGCACGTTAATACATGGGAATTACATTGTAATCGTAGTGTTCAATAAACAGTAATTAGTCTATTTCTCTTGACAGCATGAGGTTGCAGGTGCTGCCGCATGTTGTGAATGTCAAAAGACCCACCGCAGCAAAAACAACTGACTGGACCCTGATAGAGAGCTCAAATTGCATGAATTATCAACTGCAATCGCCACAAAGGGCACTGCCTCATTACTGTTGACAGTTTGTGTGAAGAGCCTGAAATATGCAATCAGCATAATAATAGAGAATTTAAATGAAACATTCAAGTTTGACTTAATTGGAAGATGAAAAATGCATGTTTCCCCTAGCAACTATTAATATTTAATCTTAAATTTTCCTCTTGGATAGAGAGATTTAATAATGTTGCAAAACAAAATAATTCCTGCACATCTACTTAAGTGAGTAATGCTATGGTGTATTTTTGACCTGTTTACCACAAATCATAATATAATGTGATTTGAAATTGCCTGACATTATGATGTGATATATCATAACCATGCTGGGTTTACCCACTGTAACAAATATGGCTGTGATCCAAAAATAGATGTAGTTGGTGGGTTGAATGTTTGTCCATTTTCTTCCATCATCAAGCCTCCTTTATGAGAGGAGTCTGAGGTCATAGAATACAGTTCCCACCCACAAAAGAAAAACCCTTTAACTCTGCAAGGCCTCCTTTCAGAAGCTGCTGTAATCTCAATTTTAAAGATACTGCGAGTGAAGATACTGGTATCATATGAAACTACAAGACCTAAGGAGTCCATTGGCAACAATCATGTCACGCCAGCTTGGCAAGTGAAACCTGGCATGGCCGTAGTCACAGTGGTCCCTTGATCTCTCACCTCAAGGTGTCTGAATCAAAATCAAAATGGGTTATATGGGTACCAATCCCAGTGTGTGCTATTTGTAAAAAGAAAAAAAAAACACAGGAGGGAGGACCTTTCAGTGATGCACTCTTAAGATGGATACTAACCAAAGTAAAACAAAAAGAAGTAGGAAGTACATTTGCCTTCCTTTTATAATTTAGACATAGGCATAGTTTCTGTTCCTTTTCCTGTACAAAAACGCTTGCAGTTTCATATTGGTATTCACTTTTTGATCTGTATTATTGCTTATAGTAAATGTAACTTGACAATGGCAGAGGTAATTGTGGAACTGAATTTAAGTCCAAGTGGGAGGTGCAGTCCACTCATGAGCATCCATAATGTCTTGTTAAAGCTGCAGTAGGTAGAAAGCCTAAAAACGGCTGATTGTTTAGTCTCATCTAAGTTAGGTTTCTCCATCCTAAGCCCCTCCTACCAGGCCAGCAGCACGTGTTTCTTGTGCGCAGGAAACAGTTTACTGAGGCAACCGTGAGCGAGCACGGACTGACGGACATCAACTGTGTGCAATAAAACATCTGACAGTACAAAACAGCAACAGAGGAGAGAAACTACATTTTAAACTGAAAAGATTCAGTGCGAAGCTACAGAAGCACTTAGAGCTAAACATTAAGGGCCCTATCATACGCTGATCTAAAGCGCAATTGGAAAGAGTGAGGCACAATGGATTTAATTTATTCAAGGTGTGTCCAAATCTTCCTTTGCCGTCTTGTGCCAGGGGTGGGAGTGATATTTTGCTCTGCTCTGCTCTTTACATCACCAGCATAAAGCAGGATACACCTATCAGCTGGACCCAAGTGCCCTCATTAATTCACAGGTGAGTTTAGGCCAAACATGCAATAAACCAATCAGAAAGTCAGTTCTCATCACCTTTAAGAGGCAGGTGCACCAGCAGCGCAAGTGTTGGCAGCATGACGGCAGATTTACCAGGAGGAAACAAAGAGAAAAGATTTTCAAAGCAAAGAGACAGATCTCTTGACTTGAGAAGTGAAAGCGTGAGAGCGTGCGATATATGGAGACAGCAGGACATCTCCAAAACAGCATCATGTGTAAACTGTTTATTTTACATTAACGCCTGCAAAAAGCAATACAATAAATGAACTGCAAATGTCATGCAGATATGTAACTGATTGTTTTATACTGAAGCACCTTGAAATTGTGTTGTATTTTATAATTAATTATTATCATCATCATCATTATTATGCAGCTCTGCTGGGGGAGGGGTGGTAAACTGGCTAGTCTAGCCGTGAAGCTTCCCAGTTCCGCTGGCCCACCTGAACCAGGTGGAGAAGCAGAAACACAAAGACCTTTTTCTCTCCAGGTTGGGCCGAACTTGTGTGGTTAAATATAGTGTCTTGTATATTTTGTATGTTATAGATCATAACTGTTTAATCCTTGTTTTTCTGGATCACAACAAACATGCAGACACAAACACTACAGCTGCTCCAGCTTTCATGCTGACTCATCTGATAAAGACGATCTGACAGCTGTGATCCCGTCCCGTGTGCACTTTGCAGGTCTGTTTAGATTTATTAGGCTTTATAATCATAAAATAATTTTCTTTTCCTTATTTGTGAGTTTAACTTTAAAGACACACATGCGCACGACTGTTGACCTGGTTTTAGCTGGTTGAAAGCGCAAGTGGTTTTTACTCCAATCCGCCGAGCACAAGATAGCAAATGGGCCGAGACCTCCTGCCCACAGCAGCACAGACCCCGTGCAAGTGCATTTGCCATCTTGCAGACATAGCAAAAATGGCACTTGCGCTGGTGTAAGATAGCAAAACCACTTGCGCTGGTGGCACAACAGCTTTGCGCCGGGTGTACAATAAGGCCCTAAGAGACTTAAACATCTTTCTCTCTGCTCTCCTGCACTCACACAAGCTCAGTATCACAACACTCGCTTGTTCAGGGAGAGAAAAGGAGGCTTGTCACGGTCGGTGCGATGTGACTGCAGCCTGCTTGGAAGCGAGTCGAGCTCGCTTTATCCCCGCTCCAGAGTGGGTCCATCTTGGGCACAGCTCACCACAATACAAGCAGTAATGGAAATGCAAATCAGTGGCCACACGGTTTCACTAGTCGCAGCCAAAAATGACATTGTCAGCTCCATGTGTATTTGTATCTCAGTTCTCACCAGAAAAAGTTGGTGATTTCCTTTACATCCCTCCTCTCTTTACTCTCACTCTATGACTTTCACATACATTTCTCCTCCAGGCAGCAGTCAACATGGACAGAGAAACTAATTATTTTACAGTAAACAGCGCGGTCAGCTCCTCTGTGGTCGCTGCTGCACACAGGTTCACAAACAAATGTGAAAGTAAATCCACCTTTAATCCCAAAAGTTTAAAAAAAACAAATTCTGAGTTCTCGTCTGGCCGATTCACGTGTCTGTAATTTGTCCGTGGTCGCTGCTGCAGAGGGACTGAGAGGCAGGAGTGAAAATAAATTGACTTTTTCATCTCAAAAGTATAAAAAACAAATGCTGAGCTCTCCTCTGGCTGGTCCGCAGGTCCACGATTTCTTCGTCATTGCTGCAGGGGGTTGAAACGCAGGAGTGAAAATAAATCCATTTTAATTCAATAAGTTTGAAACATACACTCTGAGCTCCCCTCCTGCCAATGAAGCAGCTGACATCAGGGTGACTGGTATTTTTTTCCTCCAAAAGCTCCACTCTGCCACCGGCCCTCACCTGCTCTTCCCAGTCCTCGTGGCCCTCAGCAAAGCCCTGGAACAGATGTCAATGAACTCAACTGAAGGTGAAGTCAAAAGTAATCAAGTGAGCTGACAAACTAGCGACTTTTACAGCACGAGTTTTCAGCCATTGATTCAGGGTCTTGCAGAAGGAACATGCATGCGCAGCTGCACTAGTAGAACAGCCAATAGAGGCCCCTGGTCTGAGAAGACCTGTGATTGGTTTAAGTCTACCGTCACGGGCCAGATTTCCTAAAGGCTGAAAACAGAGCCAAGAGGAGGTGCTGAAGTCTAGTTCTGTCTCGGACCACTTGATTTACAATATGCTGAAAGTTTTTTTTATGAAATTATTTCTCAATGATACCAAAATGTTTCCTATCCTACCTTTAAATAGTTAATATGGCTTCCACCATCTAATGGTGGGCACTGGAAATACATGTCAGTCTGACCAGAAGCAAGGATATTATTTATCCTCACTGGGGATAAAAAATGAGAGACCACTTCAAAACCATTTGTTTGTTTTTTTGCCTGGACTATAAATGTTTCACTTTCACCTATTCTATTTCCATTAGGGTGACCAGATGACAGTGGGTGAAATACTGGGTGCCAGAAGGATTCAAATGTATAGAATAATTTAGAGTAACATCAGACTCTAAATCTGATAATTTGTTACTAATATTATGAAGATCAGTTACAGATTCTGAGGATGATATCTGCAGAGTCTTTATTCTGGTGACAGCAGCAGCTTGTTGCGTGCATCTCCGTTACGTTATTAATTATTCATGACAATTTGGCTCCAAAAATACATAATACATTCAGTATTACTGTGTCACCAAGTCAGTCCTCCTCAGCATTTTTGCTTTCAAATCTCAAGTCAATTTACACAGCACACATACAGCTCTCATTTTAGCTTGTTCATATTTACAGTAATAATTACTGTTGACTAACAGGGAATTTTTTTTAGACAAACAGATTCCAGATTTGGGAAAATGCAATTCTTGCAGAAATCTCCAAATGTCAAAAGTTTTTATACCATTAACTTTTCGACAAACAAAATGCTGCTAAAGGTTCTCTGTGTGAAAAGGTTTAAATAAAATGAAGCAGCAGTATAACTGAGTCATGTTGTAGTAGAATATTCTTTTCTCAGTTTTAGCGTTATATGTGGTTAGATGGGTAGGTTAAGGGAAGTGTATCCATCAACAGGCATTAATGTGTTAACCATATTATTAACCGATTAATTGTTTAGGAAAGGGGCAAAATGTAGTAATAAATTGTATCAACCCAAAAACAGCTCCAGTCAGGGCATAACTGAGCACGGGACTGGCCATCATATGTACTTCAGTCCTTAAACATGCCAAACTTTTTATAAATGTGAATGGGCAACTCACCAAAATCCAGTGTTAATTACAGATTTATGACTAGAAAACTTGACAACGTGTTGTGTAACTTCTTAAACTAATTATCAGGTTTCATGTTTTCAGATGATGTACACCACTTTTGTGTAGTATATACTGTTGGCCTGCTGTCTCCTAAAGATTCCCTGCCTCCTCTAACAATGACAAAAATGAGTGTATGGTAGGAAGGGGGGAATTAAACAGAGATCCTAGATGTTTTATGGAAGATACATAGTGATAATTTTCAGATATCCAGTAAAGAATATCATTACCATGTTGATAATCATTGTGCTTTATAAGCCTGTAACCCAAATATGACACATGCAGCAGTCAATTCTGACAAAAACAACAGAAATTATGCATATAATAATAATTTAGAAAAAGTAGGGAAAATAAATATTTATTGGCTTAATATGACCAGAAGGCATTTTCCATTCACTGACACTCTACCTGCTACTCAAAATTTCAAAAGCATAAGGATACCAGGCTGAAAAAACACCTAAACACAATTTATTCAACTGTGTAAATATGAAATACAGTGTTTTACTGACCCTTTCGGGCCAACATAATCCTGTGTGATCTAAAATTCATGGTCTGCATAAGTAAGAGTTGTAATAAGAGGTGTTTTATAAATTGAACAAAAACAGGAGAAGCCAAAATTGAAATTTTATTTATTTTAAGTTGGACTCCCTTGGGGTATGCAAAGCTGTTTAATGAAACACTTTTATACTGATACACAGAATTAATAAGTCGAGTACATGTATAAACAAGGCTAAGCTCTTCTCAAAATGTATTTAATGTGGAACAAGTTGGAAACCTTGGAAAACTGCTCTCATTTAAATCTATCCTTGGAATAAACTATTTATCTATGTGAGAAATATAATTAATTGACCTGTAGTGGATATTGAACTTTGAACTGTAGTAGTGATAATGTGTGTTTGCCAACTGTGTCACACAAACACATTATGCTAACAAAAAGTTGTGATTGGTAATACCTGAGCAAGGCCACTAAGCATCACATACGCCAAAAAGGGAAAAAAAGTTATTTGATTTATTTTTCAGCAGCAGAAGTAAACACATCCAAGCAGTGAATGTGGTTTCACATGCCAGCACACAACTACTATGTGTAAAATAAAACAAGAAAGCGAGGTAACTGTAGATGTGCAAAAAGTGTGTATCTTGAATCCTTAAATCAGTAGGGGCACTACGGCCACATTTCCACTGCATGGTACGGCTCACCAAGGACTACAAAAATAAAAAGGGCACCAGCTGGATGCAGTGGGGCGCCTGTTCACTGAAGGCATTTATGACGCATTTATGGTGAAACAGTTCCAAATCTTGGTTTAGATTAAAATTGGCCAACTCATTTTCTAGCATGCAGGGCAGTCTATATGACACTGCATCATGTTTTGTCCATTGCAAGGACACCCTGAAGAGCACTTCATTGGGCTTTCTCCACCTCATCACATTTTCTGCTTTGGAAGGGCACCCTAGAGGGCACTTTTACATGTTTTGCCCACTGGAAGGACACTAAATAGGGCACTTCATGTTTTATCTACTCTATGGGCACCTTAGAGGGCACTTTTTTTTAATGTTTACCCCCAAGATGGGCACCCTGGAGAAAACATTTTCATGTTTAATACACTACAAGGGCATCCTTGTTGTCAATCTGGCAGTAAATTTACAGTGTAAGTTAGTTAGTTAGTTTGTTGGTAAAGGCTGCTGCTTCTCAAGAAGACTCCTGGGTGTTGCTTGCCAACTTCTGGAATAGCATCACTTTGAAGATCAGCTCCACCTACACTGAGGGTTTACTATCTGCCACAGAAAACAAAGTACCTGGTACCAAAGGCAAGAAGATAGAATGGAGTCAAGACGGACCATGCAGTGGAAATGCAGCTTATGGTATAACAACATGGGCCCTTATGGCCACATCTGTGCAAGTGTAACTGGAAGCAGCAAAAGATAAAACTTAACAGATGAATAAGTGAGGCATCTATCAGTGTGCATGGCTACCTTTCACAACATATCCGGTAGCTTACATATGGAATTCTATAGATTTCACCTTTCATTCAAAAATGTATCAGTTGTTAATCTTTTACCAACCTATTTTCATTTCAATGAGAGGGACTGTTTAATCAACTTATAAATATGTTAAATTATCCAAACATCTTTTCCATGCATGTCTGTGTTGTGCAGGTCTCTGTGGCTTATGCATTATCCAGGATGGCAAATCCTGAGTTGTACAGTTGTGCAGCTGCCTGGAAAGATTTTTTTCTCCAATATTGTAGGTTTTCTATTCTGTAGTTCAGCTCCAGCTCTGTAAATTTTAGAATTCTAGAGTAAGAGTATTTAATAATGTAAGACTGAAGCTACACTGGAGAGGGTGTGTAAAGTTGCTGTTAGTGTTTTAGTAACTCAGTCAAAGCACCTTTTGCTCTCAGAGCAGTTACCCAGTTTGGATACAATTTTACTTCATATCTGGTTTAAGGATTTTTCTCCCACTGTGATTCTAAGGTTTAAAACTCTTTGGTGTTTGCTCCTTTATCACAAATATTTTTGGTCTTGTTTCTGACAACATGGATGCAAATTTTATTTTCTTTATTTTTAAACACACTATGTCCCATTTAAAAGTTGGAATAAGCAAGATGTGCATTCAGAACCTGATCTTAAACTTTGTATCAAATGATACTGACTCCTCTTTAGTAATACACAAATAGATGCTTAACAAAAATGATTGTTCATAGAATATAAATTACAACATGTAATTTTTAGATTTACAAGCTGTATTACTGAAAGCATCATGCAACTAATATGATTTCAAAGGGTAGCCTATTATTTGCAAGCGTTGTGTGGCATCTAGCAGTGAGCTTGAAGATTGCACCTCAACACCTCATCTCTCCCTCTCCTTCTAGGCATGTAGGAGAACCTAGTGTCCACAAACTTGCCAAAAAAAAAACCATAAGGCCATATCTAGAGGTGTTTGCTTCGTCCATTCTGATTTTCAAGTTATGAAACACTAATGCAATACTTATGAATACATAATTGATCCCCCTAAATATTGCACATTGGACTTTAAGTACACTGCCACATGTGCAACTACTGTTTTAACCTCGACTTTTTAATTTTCATACAAGGTGGAAATGAAGATTTCATGTCTTAAGGCCAATTGGAAGAGTGGGTTCTATAATAAAAGCACCTGTTCACCATGTAATCAAATTCATAAAGAAAGATTGTGTCTGATTTTACATTGTTGCTCCCTTTATTTGGTTCATCTCATACTTGAGTTTGTTTATCCCCATTTTTATTGCCACTTCGCCTTAACAACTTAGTATAGTGGGGCAAATACAAAGAAAGAGAGTAATGTACAATGCTCCTACAATGTACAATGCTCCTACATGGTTACCAAATAGCTCCGGTCACTGCTGCTTCCTCTCTACTTTGGATCCGTATCCACCTGTTTAAATGGACTGCTATGACTTTTATGGTTCATTATACGCTGTGTGGCGTGTAGTGTGTAATTCCGTTACTGTGTATAATTTGCCCATGCAGCGATCAACTTTTTTCCTATTTCAGATGAAAGGAATGTGATTGGCTGTGAGATCGGTGCTCGGCTTGTGATTGGCTGTTCCTTGTTTCCGGGGCTCCGCTGTGCACTCACTGACGTTTCTCGGTCTGCCCCGAGATAGACCGGAGAGAATGGCTGCCAGTGGAGGTTAGCAAAAATCTTTATTGTTTTCTGTAGTAATCAGACTTAAATAACACCGTTTAAAGTTATAATTTGTATGTTTACATGTCCGTGGAGTGTAGTCTTACAGACTCATGGAAAGAGTCATGACATGTTGCATTCTCGTTAAAAGAGGTCAGGCTCTAAACGACTCCTCAAAAGTGTTGGTTATCGTTAGCCTCGCTATGCGGCTAACGTTAGCTGTCTGGCTAACTTTCGGCCGGTTAGCTCGCTACCCACAGCTGATTGTGTAAACACTTGTTTATGACAAGAGACAAAGGTTAGACTAATGCTAGTCATACTTGCTGTTATCAATAGTAAAACACTGGACATCGCTAAATAGTGGTATGTTCTCTGAGATGGGGACGTTATGACTGGAAGCATTTGAGTTTTATCGCCATTTATATCTCGCAATGTTGTGTCAAAGAGAGCTTGCTAACATTAGCTTGGTGCCTAGCTGTCTGCTAAAAGTTAAGCTTGCATGTCAACTAGCTAACGTAACCGCGAGCCTTGCTGTTTTTCGTAATAATCAAACATACCGACGAACCATTAGCTACACAGCTAGTAAACTAAATGGTTTGTGTTCTTCAAGTTGGCTTCCAGTGTGGTTAGCCACCCACACAGTTACTGCAGTCACCACCGGGCAGTGCTGTGAGATGTTAGCAAGCTAAGTTAGCCATCACCTGGCGAGACTGTAGTTTCTGTGCACTCATCGTGAGCCTTTGTCCTGTCAAGGAGTCAGCGTTGCCCACCTCGTGTATGTGTTGGAAAAGTTTTTGTTCTTCGGCAGCTGAGAATATAAGACTGAAGTGATACATTATGGAAGGCATTAAGTTGGAGTGCCACTTGTATAACTTGCCATAAAACGGGTGATAAGAAACATATTTACCTTAAAGACACTCTTATAGGGGATCACCACTAAATCCACGAGGCCCATATGTTATCTGTATGTTTTCAGCCGGCATATGAGAACATGAACAACTTAAGCCCAAAATTAGACCAAAAAACTCGTGTAGAATAAACGAATGGAGAGGAGAAGTTTTCTGCAATTGCCACAATCATCAATCAACATTGAACATTTTGTGACATCAACAACAATATATACTAAATCTATCTTGCTTAAAAACACTGTCTCAATAACCGTATTTTGTTTGATAAATTATAATACCAGTACCACTCCTAGTACCTTTTAAAGGGATAGTTCACCCAAAAATGACAATTCAGTCATTGTCTACTCACCCTCATGCGGACTAAAGGTCTGGTTTAGCTTTTTAGTCCACAAAACACTGCTGGAGTTTCACAGGAAAACAGCGCTACAGAATCACCCACACAGTTGAAGTCAGTTTTCAAAAGAAAAAGAGCACTTCATTTGATAAATTTATTTTTAGTTCATTTGATACCAATCATATGAATGGAAGCACAGCTGATGTTTTGGTGGCATCTCGGCATGCTTAACTGCCAACTCTGAAATACATTACAGTGTTGCCACACCACAAACTGTGGGCTGTATCTGGTATTTGTCTGCAAGCAAAACCATCCAAATAGTCATATTTGTTCTCTGGAATGGTGTACGAGAAAGATCAAATGCAGTTATTTTTTGACAGGAGACGTTTCGATACTACCTGGTACTCAACCCTATGGTCTATACTCAGTGTAAATTGTAATTCCTAAATAACCATTCCTTTTGTGATATCTAGTTTGAGACCAGAATATGTGCTGAATCTCTCCACTGCAAAACACATTTTCCGTAACCTTTACAGCATTAATTTACTGTAAACCATTTTTAACTAACACATTTTCAGTGTGGTGCAGATTTGTATTTTGTAATCAGTATTTGTTTATCTCAAAGTCTGCCATGTTTCATCTTATGCCTTGTTTAAATGCATGCCACAGCACTGGCGTTGCAGCAGGCATGTTGTTGGGGTGCCACTTGTATACCTTACCATAAAATGTGTGATAAGAAACTTGTTTGCTATGCAGACACAACCATAGGGAATTACCACTGAATCTATGAGTGGTTTATTACCACTGAATCTATGAGTTTCACTGAATCTATGAGTTTTCATATGTTATCTTTATGTCTTCAGTTGTTATGTGAGAATATGAACAACTTTGGCTTAAAGTTAGAAAAAAAACAATGAAAGAAGAGAAGACATTTACTGAATATATGTAATACTGAATTATTTTAATGCTTTTCTTTTTTTTTAATGTTATATTTATTTTTTAAAGTATTTTGTCATTGTATTTTATTTGACCTCTTTCAGTACAACTTTATGTATTGCTGCAAGGGGAAAATGTATGCAGCAGTTCACCAACCAAGTTAACAACAAGTTAGGAAAAACAAGCTAGCAAGCACATCAACTGAACCAAACATGCTAACCTAATAAAAACTAACACAGTTATCAGTTACATGTGTAGGATACTGTCACTTACAATATCTGGAGTTTACTCAACTTGTAAGTTGCAATCTCATCCAACTTGCATGTGTTTCATGTGATGTGTCTTGGAGGGGTGTTCACAGCATTTCCACAGCATAGCTGAGAACAACTTTTTTTAAATGGTCTTATCCATAAACTACCATTTATGTGTAAATACCATCCCGAACATAACTTAGATGGCAATGTTGACCATTTTGGGGAGCTTAGTAGTTAATACTCAGCAAAGGAAAGTAAGAGAATATTGAAATAATTTTCCAGAATATCAGTATTTTCTAGGGACATTTTACTTTTTCTCATGTTTTCTGTGACTTTTCCAGGTTTTCCAGGACACATGAGAACCCTGAAACATGTATAACATGTTTTGGTTTCTTTTTGGAATGGTGTAGATATGTAATTACTATTGTCAGAATTTCAAGTAGTCACCTTTGTGTTATGTAAAACTTAGACACCTGTTTTTCTTGAGTTTTGTTCAAATGTATGATACAGTACTGGTGTTATCATCAATCTGTTTATTTTTATTTTTTTCACACCCTGCACTGTTAAATTAATGTGACTGGATCAAGAATGTTAAAATGTTAACAGGAACTATTGGTTACTAGTTAGAATTTTATAACCTGTTATCAAATCACCACTTTTTTATATATGAATCTGATCAAGTCTTTCAGTGTTTTTTGTGTCAGTCAGTATTTCAGAAGGTACAATGGTTAATTTATGTTTTTCTCTCTCTCTGTGCTGTGTTGTTCAGAGGTAGGGAAGCTGTTACAAGTACAAAATGGGACACCTCCGAGCACCAACTACAACGGGGTAGATGCTGTTCATGCTTGTAACATCCTTCAGCAGCTCAAAGCCTTGTATGATGAAGCACAGCTCACAGACATTGTTGTAGAAGTGGACCATGGCAAGACGTTCTCATGTCACCGAAATGTCCTTGCAGCAATCAGCCCATATTTTAGGTAAGAGTCAACTTGGCTGTCAGTTAAGTGATACATTTTATAATATACGGTCAAAATTCCTTGTCAAGTTTTAGCATGTTTGAATCACGATGCAGCTGTTGCATGAGAATTGAAGAGCATTTGTGTTTTGTCCACCATCACCACCAGGTCCATGTTCACCAGTGGCCTTACAGAGAGCAGCCAGCGTGAGGTCAGAATTGTTGGGGTGGAATCTGAATCCATGCACCTCGTCCTAGACTATGCCTACACATCCAGGGTCACACTCTCGGAGTCCAATGTCCAGGCCCTGTTCACTGCAGCCAGCATTTTCCAGATTCCTGCCTTGCAGGACCAGTGTGCCCAGTTCATGATCAGCAGACTTGACCCCCAGAACTGTATCGGGGTCTTCATGTTTGCTGATGCCTATGGACACCAGGAACTGAGGGAACGCTCTCAGGACTACATCCGCAAGAAGGTCAGTAACATGGGCACAGATTAGGTTTCTCAACAGTTAATTGCATGTAGATTTAAAGGGATGGTTCAGATTTTTTGATATGGATTGTATGAGGTACTTATCGATAGTCAGTATATAGTCAGCACGGAAGCTCAACAATGAACTGCTGTGGACAGGATCAGCAACAAAAGCTTTTTTTTAGCCACTTACAGATGTCTAAAAACAATCAATACCATTTTAAATGTTCTTTTGTTTAGAATATTTTCACTGCTTTACCGTACTGTCAGACAGCCTTTTCTGGTTAAAAATCACCATTGTATAAGTTGAATATCACTCAGTCAGATGATTTAATCTGGTGAATTCTAACTATTGTTTTAAAACACCAAAGTCACACAATAATAACAAAAACTAATAAAACAAACTAACACACTGAAGCAGCAGTAAACCAGCAACTCCCATTTTCTTCTGATTTCACCGATGGAGTTTATTTGGTTTGGGAGAGGGTGACATTTGACTCATATAATGATAGTTCCCTGTCAGAAAAGGCTGTCTTGACAGCAGATAAAGTGATGAATATATTCTAAATATAGTGAAAAATTAAACTGATAGTGATTTTTTTTTTAGGTGGACCTCTTTTAAATACCTTTTGTTGCTGATCCTGCCCACAGCGCATTGCTTAGCTTCAGTGCTTGTGCTGTTTGGTCTGTGCCGACCGGCATCTACTGTAATTAATACACTATCGATAAGTACCTCATGCAACCCCACGTCAGATAATCTGAACAATCACTTTAATGATTATGCTTGCTGCCACTTCATTCCATTTTTTTAATAAAAGTTTTTAGAGGATATAGTTGGATTTTGTTCTTGTAACTGAGTTTTCTTTTTGCTGTTTTTGTGGTAGTTCTTGTGTGTGTCATGGGAGCAAGAGTTCCTCCAGATGACCAAGGAGCAGCTTGTCAGCATTTTGAACAATGACGATCTCAATGTGGAGAAAGAAGAGCATGTGTATGAGAGCATTGTTCGCTGGCTGGAGCACGACCTGCCTGGCCGCGAGGCCCACCTTGCTGAGGTTTTTTCCCAATGCATCCGTCTGCCCTTGTTGGATGAGGCCTTCCTCAGTCGGATACCTGACCCCTTCGCTTGTGCCCTGTCCCTGTCTAAGGACCCTGCTGAGGCCAAAGCCCGTCTCACTGGCACTAATGGTTGCCCACAGCGCCTAGGTATGACTGCTTCTGAGATGGTCATCTGCTTCGACGCCGCTCACAAACACTCAGGGAAGAAGCAGACGGTGCCTTGCCTGGACACGGCCACAGGACGGGTGTTCAAGCTTTGCAAACCACCCAACGATCTCCGGGAGGTCGGTATCTTGGTGTCCTCAGAGAACGACATCTACATTGCAGGAGGTTACAGACCGAGCAACAGCGAGGTGTCCATTGACCATCGGGCTGAGAGCGACTTCTGGCAGTATGAACATGCAGGCAACCGATGGCTTCCACGTGCACCTCTGCTGCGAGCGAGGATAGGCTGCAGGCTGGTGCACTGCTGTGGGAAACTATATGCACTGGGAGGCCGAGTGTATGAAGGTGATGGTCGAAATGCATTAAAGTCAGTAGAGTGCTATGATGCCAGGGACAACTGTTGGACAGCAGTCAGTCCTATGCCAGTGGCCATGGAGTTTCACAGCGCTGTGGAGTACAGGGACCGTATCTATGTCCTCCAAGGTGAGTTTATGCTGCTTAAAGTGCTTAAAGTATTCAATGTAGGGTCATATGAGGTACTTATCTATAGTCAGTTTATTACCTTCAGTAGACGTCGTCGGTACGACCCCAGTTTGGATAAGCAGAGAGGAGCACCAGCATGGGAGCTCAACAATGTACTTCTGTGGACAGGGTCAGCAACAAATGGTATTTTAGTCACTTAAAAAAGGTTCCCCTAAAAAAAAAAATATCAATATCACTTTAGGTGTACAATGTTTATAATACTTTCATTGCTTTACCTTGCCATCAGACCTTTTTCAATGGAAAACCGCCTTAATATAAACTAAATATTGGTCTCTTCAAACCAACCACACTCCATGGGTGTCATTTTAGTCATTTTACTTTGCAGAACACATGAATTGCTGGTCTATTCTGCTTCCATCTGTTAAATGCTTTGTGTTATTGTGAATTCAGTTTTATAAATGAATTGTTAGGATTTAAGTCACATAAATACAAAAAAAAGAAATAGATTGTGACAGTGATAGACCTGGCAAAGTAAAATGAATGATTTCTCCCATGGCGTTTGGGTCATTTGGAGAAAGTGATATTTAGGTTATATAACTGTCAGAAAATGGCTGTCCAACAGCAAGGTAAAGCGCTGACAATACTTTAATTATAGTTTACACTTCAACTGTTATTTTATTTTATTTTATTTTTTTTGACCTTTTAAGTGGCTAAACTACCTTTTATTGCTTGCCCCGCCCACAGCAGTTCATTGCTTAGCTTACGCTGTGGTACTTTTTTCTGTTTCTCCAAATTGGGATTGTCAACTATCGATAAGTACCTTATACAGCCCTGCATTAAATAATCCGAACTTTCCCTTTAAGTGAAAGAATGCAACCTTTACAGCGGAGGAGAAGAGGACCATGATAATGTGATATTTCTCATTAATTTAAACTTGTCTACAAATGCATACATTGTTTGACACTTGTGTGTAAAACATATGAGCTCGCATGTTGACCACAGCTCTAAATTACATTTCTTTTTGCTTTCTACAGGTGAATATTTCTTCTGCTTCGATCCTCGTAAGGACTATTGGAGTCATCTTGCCCCGATGAGCATCCCTCGAAGTCAGGGTCTGGCTGCCTTGTACAAGAACTGCATCTACTACATTGCCGGCATCTGCAGGAACCACCAGCGCACTTTCACCGTGGAGGTGTACGACATCGAGAAGAACACGTGGAGCCGCAAGAGAGACCTGCCGTTTGACCAAGCCACAAGCCCATACATAAAGGCCATGCTGCTGCAAGGCAGGCTACACCTGTTTGTACGAGCCACACAGGTCATGGTGGAGGAGCACGTGTTTCGCACCAGCCGCAAGAACTCCCTTTACCAGTACGACGACGAGGCAGACGTATGGACCAAAGTCTATGAGACACCCGAACGCCTCTGGGATCTGGGTCGCCATTTTGAATGTGTGGTGGCCAAACTTTACCCACAGTGTCTGCAGAAAGTGCTTTGAGGTAGCTGGTTTTGTGAACCCAATCTGTGAGGCAGAGGGAGTGGTGTGATCCTGCCTGCCTTGTGCCTGGTGTTACCTTGGGTTTGCACCACAAGGACCATTATTTTGATTAAGTCTTAAGTCGTTCAAACTTTGGTTTAACATGATCAAAATGGGGGTGCTTTTAAAGATTGCAGTATTTTTTTTTTCCAGACGGCACCAGCTACCCACACTGATGCTTGTTTAACAAAACCGTACAATGAATCATAAGTGCAATTATCCTATTTTTTGCTTGTTGTTGAGCCATGTTGTTCTATTTTTGTTTTAGATACTTATAGGTAAGGATTTTTACAAATGATAAGCATGCGAATGAGGGTATTGTCAAGATGAAAGTGCCCTCTGGAGATATGGATGCTACATGTCAGCATAAAGTGAAAATCTATATATATAAATAACTATATAAACTATATATTCATACGGGTAAGATGAGTACCATAGCTCATTAGTAGGTTGCTGGCTCTGAGGTTTGTGTGTGTGTTTTTTTTTTTGTTTTTTTTTTTATATTCTGTGCTCGAGTCTCTCTTCAGCTTATTTTATAGATGGGTTTTAATTTGAAGTGTGCTTGTGATTTACATTACCTTAGTGTTTTTTGAAGCTTGTATGATATTTTTATGGCCCTCTTCTTCCTTCACATGCGTCAGTGTGTCAAACAATACACTATGTGTGGCTTCCGAGCTATTTTTAAGTTTTGTTTAGAGATTCCAGTTGTATGGGGGGCTTGTGCCTCCAGCTCTTTTGAGTTGGCATCCATTTTGTGTCACATGCGAAGACAACTTAAGTGAAAATGTTTAAGAGTACTCACTCTCCACATTGGAGAAATAAGGACGGAGTCAAATTTCGTGGCAACACTAAGTGGAACGTTCAGACCAACTAACAGGCTTACCTCAGAAACTTCAGATATATTTGATTAGGAGAAAAGGGACATTTCAGGCCATTGTGTTGATTAAGCAACTGTGTGAAAAGCTCAGTGTTGAGCATGGTCGAGGTTGTCTTTCAACATTGGATGATAATTATTTGAAAAAGGTTTAAAGAGCCTTCCTCTTAAATGCCAAAAAAAAAGCATTTGAGGTCTTGTTGTAGTTGATCTGGACAAAATGAAAATAATTTTGTGGTAGCAATAAGTCATGGAACTGTGATTAGGCTATATTACGTTATATTACCTTAGTAAAAAGTGCATTAATTGTTTTGTGTGCTTGTCTCTGCTAGTGAAAATCATGGTAGTTCCAATAATGATTGTGTGGCTGTTGCATGGGTGCAGGCTTGAAGTGACGTGTAATTTAGTGCAGATCATTTGGGATGCCAATGTGCCTGTGGCTCAAAAAAGGGGCATCAGAATCAAAAAAGAAAAAAAAAAACTGTTCCTCCTGATGAAGAATATCTGAAAAGTCTTACTCAGCATTGCACTGAATCACTCTCCACTTCAGCAGTCCTTAACTGCAAACTTTACGAAGCACCCTCCCGAACAAGCAGACTATATAAACAAGTGAGGGTGGCCCCGGTCAGGTCGGGTTGTGTGCTAATTCATCTAACAGCCATGAATCCGTCTTTACATGCCATCATCACACAGAGGACACAAATTGTTGGTGCTGCTTTTTTTTTTCTTTTGACAATCTTGTATAGAAGAATTAATACCACCACTGAGTGGCGCTCCCTGTGAAAGTGTGACATTTTCAGTGCCGTCAATTTCCTCATGCAGGTTCCTGTGTCATCTTTGCACTACACATCTCCCTTGTATTTTATCTTAAAGAAGAGTGCCCCTTCAGATAAAGGTTTTAGTAACCACACAGCAATCATCAAAGAGATATACACGGAAAATTAATAGCAGAAGAGTCACATTCAGTACGGACTTGAGGATATAACTTCTCCAAGAGAAGATCCGCTGTTGACTGACTTTTGAGCTGATTTTTAATTGACCCAGCATGAACAGTGCCCTCAGAACAGCCCTCATCAAGTGTGAGAGAAGGTTCGAGCTTCATCCACATGTCTACAGACGGCCATTTGAGAACCAGGAACGGAGAACTCTCAGGATTTCTACTGATACACAGTACTGTATTTAAATGTTTTTGTTATGTGTAATATACTGTACTATAGGTTTGCTGTACTTGCACAGTTTTTTAAAACTTCTCTTCAGTTTCTTTTATAACTTGAAAAAAATAGATGTGATTTTCTTTTTTGTTGTCTCCAGTGGCTGTTTTTCTTTTCATTTATGTAATTACCTATTTAGTTATGGTAGAGTAATTCTGCTCTGTTGCGAAAAAATGATTACCCGCACGAGTGATACCTTTTGATTTTTCTTTTTTTCCTTCCCTCTGTTGTACAGTAGTATTTCTTTGTAACATCTCACCAAAACTAAGCATTACAGATCAAGTAACTACATTGTTACATCATGTTTCAAACACCAGTCATGTCATACAACAAGCTAAAAACAATACAGCTATATATGTTCAAGAGTTGGTGGCCTTTTGGGCTGCAATACATTTCTCATCCTGGTCATTTACATGCATCGCTTATGGGTGCTATTCCATTGTGTTCCTCATGCATTTTCCTCCTTTTTACTTCGCTGGTTTGTCTGTTTTGGGTTATAGTGGTGGTTGAGCTCAACTGTGAAATTCACATTGCACATAATTTGAAAATAAAACTATTAAAGGTGAAATTTATTCTCCATTTTTTAACATGGTTGCTATTGTTTCTGTCATCTCCTTCTGTTGTCACTGTCACAGTCAGACAGGGTTTCCCCTAGCAAAGTTGTCACCTGATGGCAGGTATCTTTTGATGGGGTTTGGAGGCTAAAGTGCCTCTTCTGACAAGGGCCTGGCGTAGACTAGCGACAGGGACAGTTTACCCCAAAATCAAAAATATGCATTTTTCCCCCTGGCCTGTAGTGCTGTTTATCCATATAGATCAATTTGGAGTGAGTTCAAATATAATGGGACTAAATGGCACTCAGCTTATGGTGCTTAATTTAAAAAATCGTACCCCATGTTTCTTTTCAGAAATCATTTCAGTGTCATTTAGGAGCTGCTTTCATTGTACCAGTTTCTTTTTAGTGTCTGGAGTGAGAAACTGGTGGGTTTTTTTTTTTTCTGGCCCTTTGAGCACCACAATCCAAGGCTGTGTTTTCATCAACATCTTAAAAACAAATTCCCCCAGAATAAACTTTCCTGATGCTTATGCCTGGTGGGGTGTCATCAGGCCCGGTGGGCCACCGTACTTGAAACGGGAGATTCCTGCCATACACTGGATGAAAACGACAGTAAAAAACCCCTGTTAACTGACTTTAAAGCAGGATGATGTATCAGTGTCAGACTGCCGCAGACAGCAGTATGTGGGCTGATCAGAGAAGACAGAGCTAACACACTGTTACTGAAAACCTCGAGGAAGCCCCGAGGTCGCCTGCGTGACACGTGACCACACGTCAAATAGAGAGGAGCGGCTGAAAGTTTGTCGCTAACTCCCTAGAGACAAAGAGGCTGAGAGGCGCCTAATAAAGGTAAGACTACTTCCACTATCGAAAACAGTATCTTATCTGTGTGTTATGGCTTGAAAGTTACAGGTTTAACAGTTAGAGTGTATCATTGGTTGCATCATTGTTATCGATCACTGTCCACGTGCTAAGCCCGACTTCTTTTCTTTCTTTCTTTCTTTCTTTCTTTCGTTCATTCATTCAAAGCGGGGTGGTAATTTGACACCGTAGGACCGTAACAGCTGGACGGTTGTGGACTAATTTTGGGGGAAAAGCCACAGTTAGGATTCAGTAAACAGTTGTAAGCGTAGTTTGAATGGAGGCAGATAGATGATGACATAACAGATGCCTCCTCCGTGGCTGGCTGCTCATCACATAACCTACAGAAAGTTCACTTGTTTATACTCCATTAACAAAACATCTGTTACACTTTTGTCAACGGTGAGCCTTAATCGTTCACACTGCCACGTGCTGTCACCGTGTTCACGGTAGATTTTAAACAATAACCCAGTGAGAAACTTATGACCATATAGATTTCTTGTATGTCCAGTAGCTGTGTAACCAAAGAGCCTGATTTAATGATGTATCAGCATTTTGTGTTACTCATTGTTATTGCCAGGTCAGTTACTATTGTGTTTACAAACATGACTTGTGCAAACAAAGCTTTCACAACTTCAGATAACAGTAAAACTCTGATTCAGTTGTCATCTTGTGTTAGTCCATTGACTAATAGTCTGTTTTTTTTTTAAATCTGTCCACTCATTTACTGACAAAAAGTTCATAGATCAGATATTAAAGTTTAAGTAAAACTGTCAGCCGGGGCCAGGTAATATATGGATATTATAGCTTTTAGGGATGTCCCAATACAACTTTTTCACTTCCGATATGATACCGATATTGCAGTCTTGACTATTGGCCGATACCGATATTGATCCGACACGATATCAGCACGAATCATACATATTTATATTACTTATTTTGTAGTGTGGAATGTTAGAAAAGGCTTGATCAAGTGATGTTACTCAAACAGAGAACAATAGTCAGCAACCAGAGTCACCTATGGATAGAAGTGCTGGAGCGGAAAATGGACTAAAATTATCTGAGCGCTTATATCAGAGATTTTAGATGCACTCCAATAAAATCCAATACTCGTTTTTTGGCTGATATCAGACCGATATCCGATATCAATATCGGATCGGGACACTCCTAATAGCTTTCGTGATATGAGACTAGATATCTTGAATTTGGATATTGTTATATCTTGATATGTGTCGTCTGTTTTCCTACAAAACTTGTATAGTTAGATTTTGTAATTTTTAATGCAGTAAAAGGTGTGGATGCCGTTTTAGGGATTTTAATGTGTAAATCATATTTTTTTGCAGAAGAAAACATCAGACACACTTTATTGGTCCAAGTAGACTATTGTATGTCTTAAATCATGTATGAATGTGATTTTTAATATCTACTTAACATTGAAACACTATACTGATACAATATATACTTGATATACTTGATATGACAATGTCTTGTATGTTCTCTACTGAACAGGAAAATGTCCCGTGCTCCAGCAGCTGAGTCGGGCCACAAACCACTGGATGGTGGCTGGGGCTGGATGGTGGTGATTGGGGCCCACATTTCCATTGGATTTGCTTACTCCACACCCAAAGTGCTCTCCATTTTCTTCAAAGACATCCAAGCGGACTTGGGGACCAGCTTCAGTGAAATTGCATTGATCTCCTCTATCATGCTGGCTGCCATGTACGCAGGTGGTGAGTTGATTCAATCAGTATCCGTTGCATCAGTCTGAGAGACCATATGGAAGAATAATCACTATTATCAGTTGCATCCCTGTCAACAAATTAGCAGTGTCGGATCTTCACAGATCACTTGCTTTATACTATCATAAAAAGGTGGCCCTCATGTTGTCTTTGTTCTCAGATTGTGTATACTGCTACTGGTAATATTCTTTGTACATTATAGAAATGCTTCACAGCTGTAGTCTTTTATTTTCATGATGGTGATTATATTGAGTGTTAGTACTGTAACGTAATTACTGACCATGGAAATAGTAATTTGACAACAGAAAAATTTAGTCTTGGATCATGTCTCTCCGTCAAACTCCCTCCTCCAGGATGTCTGGAATATAGATGCATGATTTTTATTTGAGGCCCTGTTCAGACACAGTGTCTTGTATCCAGATATATGCAGATCAGATGAAGGTCAAGTTTAGATGCACTGCAGTTCACAGTTCCCTCACCAGTGAAGCTCTTTTATGTTCAAGCAGAACCTAAAGGTTCACTGAGGAGTTTTAGACCTCGAGCACTATGGAGCTGTTTTTTTCTATGAGTAGATCCCTCTTTTGTTTATCTCTTACGCATGCGCAAGGACACATGCACATGAGTGATGTGGTACACATATGCTGAAATGGTATCACACTATTCCTTTGATCAACGTGTAGCTATGCTGCAGTACACCAGCAAAGACAGAGAAGAGGATGATTGCAATCTAGCAAACATGGATGTAAACAATTCCAGATTTAAAATGCTTTTTTTCTAAAAAAAAAAAAAAAAAAAAAGAATCAGTATCAAAATTCACTTTGGCAATACTTTTTGAGGAAGGAAAAGTGCTCAGCACACTTTGCATTTTGATGAGTAACACTGAAAATAACCGTAAATTTTGTTTGTTTAAAAGAAAACTCCACAGGGTCTCCTTAAGAAATCATTTGCCTTTTGCCAAAAGAAAACTCAAATGAGAATCTGGTTTACTATACATTTCACTCAGCAATTACTGCTTACTGCATTTCCTGATACAGCAGTATGCCGTTCATTACAATTCATGGTAAATGTGTCTGCTTGTGGTGAGCACAGTTCGAAATATGTGTAAAGTTGTGGAAAAAATAATGAAAAAGGCTATTGTGTTCACAGACAATAATTTTTTAAAATGTGATTTTATGTTTTTATACTTCATGGGAAAGAAAAAAGAAAAAAATCACCAAAAATAATATGCATTTACACTACATATGTGCAAGTTGCTTACATCAAAATATTTATTTAAACAGTTGGGACAGAGATATGTCCTGAATGGGACATTTTACAGTTGAAAACAGTTCTCTCTGGTGGACAAACTATGTAATGGTACCACTGCCTCAGTTGTATGTTTGACATTGCCGTATCACAATTTCTTGTTACCTCTCAGCCCACATATGCACTGATTTAACTAAGAAGCTAATGTCAGCAGATATATGCTGTATGAATAAACCACCTGGTTGCCATAAATACAATAACTTTATGTCCAGAGTTGCAGCAGAGCTATTTAAGGTCACATCCCCTCAGGCCATCACAGGTTCTGTTGTCAGCACTTTCAAATCAATATTCTTTAGACGACTAGAGAATACATTTATATCTGCCCACATATAACAGCCTGCAGGTTAACCAGACTGAGCTGTTTTTTTCTGCTCTCTGTTTCTTGGATTGTATTTTGTTCCCTGAGGGCTCTGACACACCATGTTCACCTCCAAGAACTAGCACTGGTAACGGTCTCCTGATCAAACGCTCTTTTAATCGCCTCACATCTTCTGTTAAAAGTTGCACTTAAACACAACACAAAAAACTAAAGCTAACAGCCAACTGACTGCAGGTCATCAGTTGGCATCATGGCCAAAAGTCAATTCCTGTTTTATAGTAAATGGGGAAAAAAGTGGTTTGGCATATGTCTCCTCTACAAAGAAAAGAACTGTTGTTCTGCATCCTCATTTGGGCCAGATAGATAATTAATAAATGGAGTTCACATGAGTTACTGCACCCACTGAAACAGTCTTAGGCTGCCTAATAAGAGGAGTGATGTTAGCATGTATTACTCACCTGACTTAAATTACCCCATTCACCCACTGACACTGTTTATTCTGACTCATTTGTGAGTAGTTTTGCCTTTTCATTCATCAGCATTCAGGTTTAAATGTAAAATGATCTAAGATCCTGAAGAAAGAGTTTTGCCAAGATGAACACATGGTCTGATACCAGAAGATTTCCCTTTTTTTTCTTTGTAGTTTCTCTTTAGGGCCAGATTTTTTCATCTTCTTAAATGCCCTTAAGAATCGTTAATAATCTCGTGACCCGATAAGTCTTGTGACGCCTTCAGGCTGTGTTCAGAAGGACAACAGCGGCGCTTGAAGAAACACAGCCTCTTCATTCATTTGAATAGGATTCATTTGCCACAGGAGTATGGGTGGCAGTAAAGGGGGCTCCAGCTAAAAAAATGTGCCTGGCTCAACTTTTGCTGCAACTCACTGCAATGTCACAGTGTACACAATCATGTTAAGAGTGACTTCAAATGCTTGTCACACTTTCGGTTGTACAACTACGGAACCAAAAAAAAACATCCTATTGCCATTCATCTCGGAGTTGGGGTTAGAAATTTCAAAGGATCAGGTCACATTTAGTTCATATTAATGGAATGGTGTTTTTCTGCTTAGTTCACATACTTCATAGTTGCCACTAAACAAGTTAAGCTTTTTTAGTTTCTGTCTGTGTCCTCTCTGCTTTTGTGTTTCCCCCAGCTTGCAATCGCTAGAAAAGATCTGTGACGACCTGTTGACAGATATCAAACATATGTGAAAACAGTTGGAGGCTCTGATTGGCTGGATCTACATGACATCTCGCCAGTCATGAGCTTAATTGTCTGAATCCATTTCTCTGTTGCAGCCGCAGCACGGTATTAGTAGATTAGTGACAGAATTTCTATTGGAAATGAAGGAGACCTGGGTTTGATTTCCAATAAGTGCAGAAGACCTTTAAATGGGGATGTGTTGCCAGATGTACTATAGAAGTATAGCAGTAAAATGCATAGAGTTACTTTGTACACAGTTCCTGATAGGAACATTGCATAACATCATGCATCATTAAATTCTGTTGACTGAAGTGAAGGGCATACCTCCAACAAATTCTATAACGGGGGCCCAGGTCTGAATATATCTGTCCTCGGAGCTCTTTCGATTGTATCTCAACTTCTGTGATGGGATCATGGAGAGAACTTCCCCAGCACAGAGTTTAACAACTGAGGTGTCCCTGACTTCCAGTGCAAAAGAATTTGCCCCCGGAGTTACAAATGCTGCAGCATCAGCCTGGAGAACAGCAAGTCGTTCCTCTAAAGGAGACACCTCGAATGTGTGCAGTTTAAAGCTTAAGGAAGAAAAAAGAAAAATAACTTTGTGCACTTTATTTCATTTCGAATGTTTCACTGATGCTGACCAATCAGAAATTCTGCGAGAAGTTGTGCGTGTGAAAACATTTAAATAAAAATAAGCAGCTGTATTGTGTAATTGGGACATGTTGGCTGTGCGTTTTTCTTCATGGAGAAGCACATTACACAGATTTAGCATGTTTTTAGATGGCTACATTAAACAAAGTGCCTCCATACAAATACATTTTAACAGGTTAGTTGTTTAAGAGGGGAAAAATGATAGTATTGGATTGGTATCGTATTGGTAGATACTAAAGTTTTCATTATCAGTAATGACACAGAAAAAGTGTTATCAAGCCATCCCTACCGCTAATCTTCTACCAAAATAACATGCAGGTATAAAATACTATTGATGGTTCAGCAGTTGAATTTTTATGACAACACTGAAACCCTAATTTTAGCAGAATTAGTTTTGGTGATGGATGGGTGATCTGCATTTGGGGTGAGGACCCATCAAAACAATTGTACCTGAGCTTATGTCACGTGGATACACATGCTACATCACTGCCCTCAAAAAAAAAAAAAAAAGATCTGAATCGACTTTTCCACAAAGTGTGTTTGGTCTTGTTTCACACTACAGGGATTTGGAGTGTGTTAGATGGCCCTAAATATGACAAAATAAGACAAAATAAAAGTCCTGTTGAGGCCTTATGTGAATTTATCAGTAGTGTTTTCAAGGTTACAGGACAGACCGGTGTGCAACTCACCTGTGGTCAACTCAGAGAGGCCTAACTGGTGAAATATTCCCCTCCACTGTAGCTCAGGCACAGGGCTTTATCATATTGTCCTTGGCAAGGCTTCAGCAATGTCACCCAGTGGAGGAGAGAGACAGGGGGAATATATCAGAGGAAGGTTCAGCACTCTGGGGTCTGACACTAGGTCCCCCTGGGAGAGACGTGACAGCCTTTTCAGAGAACCTCTGACTCAAGGAGTCCGAATGATAAAGTTATAATGGAAGTAGAAATGGTGGTGGTGCGGGAGATGCCCTATTGTGACATAGCTACAGAGAGAAAGATGATCTATCTTTGACCCCCGCAGGCACCTGGTTAACTGTATAAACAGCGGCATGGATATTTTTATTTCATGTACTGTAGTTACAGTGGTACAGTACATACCTTTGATATTTCAGCTCTGAATGGAGTGAGAAAGATGAAAGATTAACTAAAACTATTGTGAGTGACTGGATGGTGATTAATTTTTACAGTTTTTACATGCATGCATATGCATAAGAATTAATACATGTTTTTAGTGTACAATTCATGACATAGGATTTGAGAAAATGACAAACATTTTTAAAGGAATATATTAGTCAGACAGAAATAAGTGTCAGAAAAAGTTTTGTGGTGCTTTATTATCTTCTCAAAACTCCATTATGTAGAGCTGAAACAATTAGTTGATTAATTAACCAAAACTATATTGCCGATTGGCGATTGATCGAGTATTCATTTAACGACTTTTGCAGGTAAAAACGTCCACTACGTTCTAGCTCTAGTCTTTAAATAGTGAGGATTTACTTTTTTCTATATATTATGTTATTAGAAACTGAATATCTTTGGGTTAGGGACTGTACACAAGTCAGACATTTAAAGATGTCACATTGGGCTTAAGAAAAGAGTGACTGAAAATGTGTGATTTCTCACTATTATTGTGATATTTTGTAAATCAAATGATTAATTGATTAGCTGAGAAAATAATTAGCAGATTAATTTGCAATGAAATTAAATGTTATTTGCAGTGCTGTATCTTGAAACTAAAGTATTTGTTTATAAAGAACACCAGTTGGTGTCTTTGCAGTGGAGCCTGATAGCATCAGTATTAGCTTATAGGCAGTGACATACTGACAGACTCCAGTGTATTATAATGCACTGCAGAAGCTTTAAGATATACAGATGCCTGTGAGCTTTATCTATTGTCTCCTGTGTTTGTTTGACAAACTGCAGGCTTGATACTTAATCCCTGTATTGATATCAGTCTTCGACCTGGGAATCAAATCACTGTAATTCTCCAGTACCAACCAAACTGTGTTAATAACATCAAGTACTGAAAGCTGGCAGCTTGTTAAAGCTGTGCTAATAATTGTTTGTTTTTACATAAATTGCTTGCTTATTATGATAAACCCTCAAGAATTATTATCAGACTCAGTTTTAGAATCTTTTACCTCATTTATTTTGGTTTTATAGCTTGCAGTTTTACTTCTATCAGTGTCTTAATTTTTATCAACCATGATAAACCCAGTCTACACTACCTGTCTAACACCAGCTGACACACAGACAACATTACGAGTTGCTGGTGAGAATTTAGTGCTCAAAGACAGGGCTATATTTCTCAGGAGTTGGTGGAAACCAAAACAGAGTTAAAAGAAGAGTCTGTATTTGACTTATTGTACATTTGTTGGGCAGACAGAAATATGGCTTCAAATGAATACTGATGTTGCTGGGTGTGTAAATATGCAAGTGTTTGCTGACACGTTTGCCATATCAACTTTATACAGCCATAATTATGTTAAATATGTATGTGATGGTCAGCCTGCTGTAGAGCTCTGCCAACAACTGACAGGTACTGCATTAATCGTTTTCTAGGTTGTTTTTAGAAAAACATCTTTAGATTCCATAATTATGGATAATGAATGTAAAAAATGTGTTGGCATCAGTAGAGTACAACCCACATATGGAGGTGGTAAAAACATTTAATTAGGAGAATTATATAATGAAAGTAGTCTTACAAATCTTTTGTGGCTGGTTGTAACAGCCAAACATACGAAAATTTCGGAGGAATTGAGAACATACAGTATTTTCGTTCACACAGATTCAATTAAAGACAACAGACTTTACCTCTTAGTTCTGTTTTTTCTCATTCATTGAGGAATTATTTATCATCAGCCATGGTTAACATGCTCTTAAAGACAGTAGGTGTTTGCCAAACATGTAATCCTCTTACTGCTCGCTGGGCTGTTTTCAATTATCACCATCCACACAGAGGCTGCTCCCACCACTGTCTTGAAAAGCTGCTGCATGTTTTAGTAATCACGGCTGCCCATATATTAACTTGATTGATGCTCTCACAGTTTTTCTATATAGAATTAGTAAAATAAATATACATTCAGACGATTGCTCTTTATAGTGGGGAGAAGGAACAAGTTTTCATCATGGCATGCTGCAGAAGGACTGTTGGTGCAATGTCACTCTTTCAGGCAAGGTTATGAATGAAGGGAAGAGTGACAGCATATAAAAGGCTGTTTAATTGTTGATTGATCACTGAGTGCAGTATTTGACATTATCAGGGTAGAGTATAATGAGTCGCCAAGTTGCTTTGCAGTGGACGCAAATGTGTGGAGGTGGTCCATCACCCTCTATATTCCTTTGTCCTTGGTTTAGACATAGAGTGAGAACTGGGGCTGTTGTTGTACCGTCGAACATTAGCAGTAGATAAGTTAGTTACCAAGTAACTACTAACTGTTTAAATTGATAAGTAACCACAGAGAGTAGAATAAGTGGACAGAGCCACCACTGCTTTGTGGATTACCATTTTGAAGGCTCAAGTTTGGTATTATGGGGTCACCGTCTTGTGTTTTTGCAACCAGAGCATGTGCAGTTCCAACAAGAGCATGAAGCTGGAAGGTGGCATACCACGACTGCGAGGTGCTGCTTGGTTTTGGCTCATCTGTTCAGTTTGAAATAATGCCTTTCTTGTATTACAGCTACACAGTACACTAAAATATATTTCCAAAAACATTTTAAGTCAGAAATGGGCAATGTAGTAATATTTGATCATCCCTGCCTAGTTATACAGTTAAATCTGAGTTTTGTGAGCCCTGGACTTACTACCGTATTGGCCCGAATATAAGACGGTGTTTTTTGCATTGAAATAAGACTGAAAAAGTGGGGGTCGTCTTATATTCGGGGTCTGGACATTATACCCATTCACGACGCTAGATGGCGCCAGAATGCTGAACTTGACTCCCCAGGCCAAAGCGAACCCGTGTCACGAAGAAGAAAAATAAAAAATAGCGGTAAGAAAGAAAAGAGAAGAAAATAATAGAAGAGATAACAGAAAATGGAGAAACGTAGCGACAATCGGGAGAAAAGTGGGTCGAAGATCGGCCAGGTTAACCGGCAGCTGAGGAGAAGTTATGATGTAAACTTCAAGATGATGGTGATAAATGAGGCAGAGTCTTCAAACAATTGCAAAGCGGCTGTGAAATATGGTGTCACAGAGTGTAATGTACGGAGATGGAGAGCTCAAAAAGATCACCTAAAAAATGCTCACAGTCAGAGAAAAGCTTTCCATGGTCCTCAGAGCGGCCGCTTCCAAGAACTTGACAGGAGGGTGTGCGCGTACGTGGACGAGAAACGAAAGGACGGGATGCCCATCAGCAGAGCTGTCATTCAGCTCAAGGCCGTGGAAATAGCCAAAGAGCTAAACATACCCACCGCTGACTTCAAAGCTAGCCTCGGCTGGTGTAAAAGAATGATGCGGCGTAACGGACTAACGCTGCGACGCAGAACAAGTCTAGCCCAGCGCCTGCCCTCTGACTTTGGAGAGAAGCTGTTGTCTTTTCAGCGCTATGTAATCAACGTAAGGAAAAATTTTCTGTATAAAAATTAATTTGGTGTTCAAAAAGTCTTTTTTCAAACTTGAGTCTTGAAAAAGAGGGGGTCGTCTTATAATCAGGGCCGTCTTATATTCGGGCCAATACGGTAATAACTTTCATGCTTTATTGTCTGTTTTACCAGAATTTACAAAATGAGCATCATACTGTATTGAAGAGGACTTGAAACTAGCAATTGAGACCATAAACTTTTTAGGAGAATGTTTACTGTGGCCATAAATCAAGTGAGTAGTAGGGCCATTTTCTCATAAGACTTCATACAATCAGACTTACTTTTGCAACCACCAGAATGACCCCCTACTGACCTTTAGAAAATATGGAGGTTTAAGGCGTCTCTGCATTGGCTTCACTTTTCAGACCTGGTAACACTCTACTGTCTATGGAAGTAACACATGGTCATTCTGAACTGCTCCCTTCATCTCTTTCTTTGTCTTCTTCCTTCTCTTTGCAGGACCAGTGAGCAGTGTGTTGGTCAGTCGCTTTGGAAGCCGGCCAATAGTCATCATGGGTGGACTGATGTGTGGGGTCTCTATGGTAATCGCTTCTTTTGGGAACTCCATCATTTACCTCTACCTTTGCATCGGCATCATTGGAGGTAAAGTGCTTGGATGTTTTTTTTTTTACGTACTCTTTTCTTTACAATATTGTTACCTGATTACTTACATACCAGCCAAGAGAATCCTTACACAGCTAGTTGATCACAATGAAAAACTAAGACAAAGTATTTGTGTGGTTGCTGTCATGTAAATAAGCTAATTAATTTCGTGATATGGATCCCAGACTTGTTTACCTTTTGACTTACCATTCCCATCAGCCCTGGTTAAGTCCCTCTGGTTTAGGGAAAGTCTGGATCTTTTCACATCCCTTCAGAATCTCTGGGTTGCCAGATCTGCTTCCCTTAACTTAGCCATCGTGCTGTTTGGTTGGGGCCCAGGGCATCTGCTCCACTTCCTGGGGTGCAGTTAGAGCACCAAGGGGACCAGGACCAGGACGGTAATTAACACAGATCCGTCCCTGATCCCAGAGAGCGTGGTCTTCCGTGGCCCTCTGTACTCTCCCGTAGGCTCCCATCATGGTCGTCACATGGGGGCTCCCTGCCACCCTGCGAGGCTCATTACCCTGCCAAGGACTGCTGTGAAGGATTAATAGGCCCAGCAAGTGGCTGGGCCATGTGTGGTGCCCAGGGGCATGAGTGTGCCCTGCTCTGCTCCCCTGTGCCCTGGCACACTGACACATAGGCATCAGGCAGCTTCACCTGGCAGACATGCAGACATATGCTTACACACATGCATGCACACATGGGCTAAAAGATAACCATTTAGCTGACTCAGTGAGTAGCTTTTAGTAAGTACTAAGCCTTGTATATACAGCTCCTGGCCAAGAGTTTAATTGATTGCCTTTCTTTATTGTCCCTCTGCATCTTTTTGGGGAGCAGGCATGAACAATTCAAGTCAGCTTTATTGTTATGTACATGACTGCAGAAAAGCAGTTGTGGATTGATATGATCCCCCGAGGTCTGCACATTGGATTTTCAAGATCTAGAAGGACGAGGATGGATGTTAAAGTTGTACACTGTTAAGCTGTTAGAGAAAAAAGCAATAGTGACAATAGCCATTGAAATGGAAACACTTGTTAGCTTTGCAGTGTTGGAGTGACAGTGCAATGGGATGGGGCATTTCTTCAGGATGGGACATTCCCAGGTGGCAGTACCTCTGAATTGGTCATGTGTTTGACTAAACACAATGCACAGTGTCTGTTGGTGGGAAGCCGGTGAGGGAGCATGTCCCTGTCACTAACAAGGGCGGTCAGAGGATCTGCCTGGAAATGGGTGAATTATATGTCCTGTCAGTGGAGTTAGCAGTGACGAGGACAAAATGGACAAAAATGTTGATAGAGATCAGAAAAGCTTAACAAATCTGAGAGGTGTGCATTGTAGTGCTATGCAGCAGTTCATCCAAGATTTGCCACTCTGAAAGACGTTTGAATGTAAACTGTTCACCAGAAACGTGAATCTGATGCTCTCGTCTATAAATGTGCCTGTGGCCACTGTTTTTGGGAACAGATGGGAAAGCAGAGGGGTTGATCAAATGCTTTGAAGCTTTTACTTTTGCCGTGGTGAAGAGTGGAAGGAGACATTGCAATGTCTGCATAAAAAAAGAGGCAAACAACTGATCAAGAGCAAGAAATTGATCTGCTGTATGGCGTTTACTCTTGAAACCCAGGCACATAAAAACCAGGCATGTGCATGTGACATAACTGCAGATAACACTATTTGCAACTGGAAAAAAAAACATCCTTGGGAGGGGGCATTTCTGCTTTCCATGCTCAAATACAATCCCATGAGCACACAGCTACAACAGGCTTGAACTCAACCCTCCCTACTCCCTCACAACTACTCAACACTTGCTCGTTCATCAAGTTGACTTTGAAGGCAGAGATGGACAATAATAGCTAAGTATATGAGTAGGTAGTGATTGCAAGTTTGATTAAAGTATTATAGATCCTGTTGAAGATTCAAATATTCATGGATAATTCTCACTGAAGCTTCGAAGCCCCAAAAATGGTTTTCAGGACAGAAAGTTGCTGTAGTTCTTGATGTCTGCATGGGTACATCAAGTTGTAGACAATCAGGTGTGTTCACGTTGGCTGAGTTGTTTTTGCTGATCGACTGAATAAAATGTATTGATAAACACTCAGTGAAGGGTTAGCTAATCTAGTAAAGATACTGAGTTAAGTTTGAGTTTTCAGTCAGAAGTTAACATACTTCTAGTTAACCTAAAGATGAATCTGTAAATCAGTCTCTAACAACAACTTCAACACCTTTCATCCATTTTCTTCATTAACAGCTTGCTATTTTTGTACTCATTTAATTTGTTTCAGTATCCCTTAATGGCTTGCTAATTGAGAAAGTATTTGCCAAATGCTCAATAAGATGCCACTTTTTCATGCTTTGCGTCCAACTCGGTGCATGCAGCAACTTGTTATGTGACCTTTACTATTTAATGCCACATTTTTTGTGAATGACATTGTTTTTAACTCAGAGTAATGCAATACTGTGTTTCATTTCTGTCTTCAATGTATATGTAAAGTCAAAATTGCCGATCCCTTTACTGAAACACTTTTCTTCATATGGTAATCCTCTGTTTGGACTCACTTTGAAATATGCACACAAAAAACTAAACCCATTTTCACAGCGTTTTATCATGGAAGCAGAGAAGTCAATTAAATTAGCATTAGATGGGAAAATATAGCACCTTAACTACCAACCTGTAGCTCTTCATCTTCATGGAAAATAAGGTACTTTAAATTGAATTTTTGGATAAAAAGGCAAGTGAGTGAATGTATTACCCAGGCTTTAATTTATTTCTACTTAAATGGAGAAATTATTTCTGAAATAATTCCAGCTTTCTGTAATGAGATTTTAGCCAGCAAAAGTGAAATGAGATGGAACCTAAATGAGCACTGAGCATAATCAGTCTTGATTTAATTTAGCAAGCACCCTTTGGAGTTTAGGTTCAGGAAGATTTTCTTACTGAGTTTTTTTTTTTTTTCTCTGCACACAGGTTGTGGACTCGCCTTGAACCTCAATGCATCTCTAACCATCATCAGCAAGTACTTCCTCGCCAAGCGTCCTTTAGCCAATGGACTGGCGATGGCCGGGAGTCCGGTTTTTCTTTGTTTGATGGCCCCTGTCAATCAGTATTTACTGGACAAGTTTGGCTGGAGAGGAAGTCTCCTTATCCTCGGGGCTCTGATGCTCAATTGTTGTGTTGCCGGGGCCCTGATGAGGCCTGTTGTGTCGTCTTGTAAGCCATCCTCTCGTGCACCACAGCAGAAAGTGGAGGAACTGCCAAATAAGAGCAACGCTAAGCTAAAAACAAGCTGTATGAAGAACACTAAGAAGTTCTTGGACTTTTCCTTCTTCAGGGATAGAGGTTTCATCATTTACCTCATTGGAAACGTGATGTTCATCTTTGGTGCCTATGCGCCCATTGTGTTCTTGTCAAGCTACGCTATCAGCCAAGGCGTAGAGGACTACTCCGCAGCATATCTGCTCTCCATTATGGGCTTTGTGGACATGTTTGTCCGACCTGGCACAGGCCTGGTCGCCAACAGCAAGTGGATCAGGCCCAGAATCCAGTACTTCTTCAGCTTCGCCATGGTGTTCAATGGCATGTGCCACTTACTATGCCCACTGATGAAGAGCTACACCCTCCTGGTGGTCTACGCAGTATTTTTTGGTGTGGGTTTCGGCATGGTTTTCGCCCTGATATTTGAGTGTCTGATGGACCTGATGGGAAATCAACGCTTTCCCAGTGCTGTTGGTCTGGTCACCATCATCGAGTGCTTCCCCATGCTGCTGGGACCACCTGCTGCAGGTAACTGTGCACACTGACCATAAACTTAAGCAAGAGGCAGGCACCTAATGGAGTGGTGTAGCAGTAATCTAACACCATTATACATTATATCTAATGAAGAACGTTGAATTAATTATTCTCTAAATGTTATTTTAACAGCTGCAGGAAATATAAGGATATGGTTTGTGATTTATTTTTACGAATAACAACATTCCTCCTTGATTAGAGCAGTGTGCTGTTAAGCTGATTTGAGCATGTTCTAAATGTGTAGTTGACCAATTAGATTGCTTGGTCAGAATTTCCTTTTGTATAATATCCTCTGACAGACGTCACAGCATCAGTCTGACTCACTGAATGAACAGAGGCTCTCAGTAACTTTTCCATGCTTATCTGGATTGTTGAAACTAATAAGCACAGACACAAGTATTTACTTTCAGCTCACTTTAGATTGCTTTACGCTGCTCCTTTCTGCAAGCGCAGGGCCAAGAGAAAGTGAATAATGTACACTTATATACAAGCACACTCCACTGTTACAGCAGAAATGAATAGCCATTTTGGAACAAGCCCTTTTGCAAACAATACAGCAAACTGAACTAGAGCAAAGAGAAATTCTTCCTTCCTTTCTTCGTGTGTTTATCTCTGTTGTAGCCCTGTGCTGTGCATTATGATGCAGCAGAGCTCTGTTGCCCGCAAGGCTGTCATTACTGTAAGACAGAACGGGATTATCATGGGTGAGTGGGGTTGTTTTGGGGTGCATGAGTGCTTCACAAAAAAGTAGTAATTGGTCACGGTTATTTGCTGCTGTAAAGAAGTTGGCTGTACTCGTTGCTCAGGCTTGTACGACATGTCTGCTGCAGGATTTGGTCTCCATACAAATGATGTGACATAAAGCTAGGAAGCTGAAGTGTGCATCCTTTACATTGACTACAACAGTATACTGTACAGCCAAAAGAGCTTCTGACCCCATTTTTGAGCCACAAGGCTCATTTTAGAGTTGGACTGAATTTCAGCTTCATCAGGCATCGTTGCGATGCAGTGTATGTGGGGAGCGAGGACTGATCAACTGCTCCTGAATGGCCATCAGACGTTCTTCTGAATGTTAGAAATTCTGTCAGGCTTTTACACAGGGAAAAAGAGCATCTGAATTTGCCGTGACGACACATCACGTCATGTGGATGGAAAATATGGGCAGTTAAATGTAACAAACTTACCTTCAATTTTCTCTGCAGAATGGACAAGCTATGCTGTCCATGTCTTCCTCACCACTTGTAAGTCGATGTTGGTGCCTTTTTTTTTTTTTTTTTACAGCTTTCAGCACTCAGGATGTTACAGATGATCAAGGCAGCGTGTTTCTGCCTTGTATTATTGCCAGCAAACAAACTTCTACCTGCCTTGTGGCTTTGAAATAAATCTTTACTGACAGTTGTCAAAAGCGAGAATGGTCCACAGGGGCCATGGGACATATTATTTTCCATTTCACACGTACAGCACAGTGTGAGCTTTGCCCGTACATTGCACACGATTAACTCGTACAGTAAGCGTTAGAATTAAACAGCATTTCTAAAATCGTAGAGTCTATGTCCAGCTTGAAAGGTTTGTGCTCAGGCAGTGGCTCTTAAAGTTTCTCTTAAAGTGCTATGAGGCCATAAGCTCAGATAGCCCTGGCTCTTTGGATCATGCAGCCAGAGCATATCTTTATGTATTAAACCCAATCTGTATTCCAGCCTTAGACAAAATATTTTTAAAGGTCAGACTAAGAGGCAGAGCTGTAGCCCTGTGCTGCTTTTTAAACTAACCTTGTGATTAGAACATAGTATGTATTTGACCCTGAACTATAGACAATGAAGGAGTGTTCAGCTAGTCATTAAACTAAACTGATCTGTCATTTGTTAACCTGAACATCTGAGTCTGACACATCCTGACAGCATCTCGTAGTAAACAGATCATCATTGTGATTGATATACTAGGTGACAGTTTACATATCCAACATATGGTCCTCACCATATGAAAAAATATGTCATTTGATGTCCTGAATATTTTAAAGCTGAATACCTTATTGCGATACAGCCAATCAAATCTTACATGAAGTAGTAACATCAGTTCTATCCCTGGCAGAGCAGAAGTTCACACTGAGCCACACAGCAGCAGCGACACTGTAACACAAAAGACAAAGGCTCTAAACAACAACCCGCACTGAGCTTTCCTGCTTAAAGCTCTGTCTTATCTAACTTGCAAACATGAACACACATCTAGTCCTGCACCACAGCTTGTTGAACGACTGACCAAACAAATATTCACCCAGAAAAAGCACACTGACATTAGGTTAGACAGCTGATTGGCTGCTCAGCTGCAGCACATGTAAACATACCTGCAAGTGTCGCTTCAGTCAGCAACTGAGCGGACTGAACCATGTGGTCCTCGGTCTCCAACACCACTGACAACATGCTCTCTGCTCATGACATGTAGGCTACAGTGCAAATTTGTTTACGGTGTCTCTTATTCTCTACGGCGTGACACGGGCACTCTGGCAGCCTGCCAGCTGCTGTCAGTCAAACACAGACATTCACACACCCCTCTAGCATTATCACATTGTTACAGTACTTATGGTATTTCCTCAAATACTTTTTTCTTTTTAATAATAAAAAAAACTATTAACGATTATGGCTGGGCAGTATATCAAAATGATGTTGATATTGTGACATGAGACATCATAGACAGACATCTTAGATTTTGGATATCATTATATCATGATATGGCCTGTTGTCTTTTCCTGGTTTTAAAGGCCGCATTACACGAAAGTGATGAAATTTTTTTAAACTGTTCTAACAGTTTACAGACTTATTCATTATATCCACATTACTGATGATTATTTATTAAAAATCTCATCCATTAACCCTACAATATTGTTGCAATATTGATATCATGTTTGGCATGTTTGATTTTGTCCTTATTGCCCAGCCCTATGAACACAATACAATTAAAAAAGGGACTTTGATATCTGAATAGATTTAATGACATACATTCAAAATGATCATGGATATAATAATATCCTCAGAAAGCATTCAGCTCAGTACAGCTTTACAAATATAATATATACATATACTTGTAAATAAACTTGCTAAAGCACAATAAAAAGATCATGTAATACATATACCAGTGATGACAGTGGTTTAAAAAGGTGGCACGGGTAGCGTGAGCGCCTTCTGGGTGCAGAAGGCAGTCAGCAATTTTTTTTTTTTTTCGCTTTTTTTTTTTAATATAGTAGCATGTACCTGTGCCTTTCATCACTTAATCCTGCTTGTGCCAGATGGATGAAGTGTACAGCATATTTCTTTCAGTAACAGGTTTAAAAGGGAAAGCTGGGTGATGTCAAACATTTACAACAAACCCTAAAGCTACTCTGTTTATATACCTAAATGAGCTTTAGTCTGTGGTAATGAAAACAGCTCTGTGCAGTCCAACATAGTTCTTGTAGGTGCTCCAGACATCTTCTCACCTTGATGAGATAATTGGCTGTCACAAACCTCTCTGGTTAAATATTTAGCCTTCAGTGGGTCGTATGAGTAATTAATGCAATATCAATTCATAAATTAAGTGGCTTCCTGTAATATATGTTGTTAGTGGGGATTCATATACTGGGTCAGACTCACTTTATTTATTTTTATTGCACAGCAACAACCTACTGAAGCTGAATTACTGAGCTATTTTTGCGTATCAGTCCACAAATAGAAGAAAAATCCCCCTCACATCTGATGACTTACAGTAGATCTTCAGCTTTCTTCTGTCTCTGACGGGGCTTTAGATTGAAGTGTTGGACAGTTTCCTTCATGGTCTAAGTAACTGTGTAATCAGAAGGATATTGTTTACCTTTTCTGCTTCCTCGCCATTTTCCTCGCCCCCCAATGTAGAACACTCTTCTCTTGTTTCAGTAAAAACAGAAAAATGGAACTTAGTGACAGACCCTAAAAAAGGAGCCATCAGGAAAATTTATTTTCAGGTGCTATTAGCAATTATTTCTGTAATCAAGTGATAATTTTTCAATTGAAATTTCCTAGTTACAGCTACTCAGTTTTAAAAATTTGCTGCTTTTCTCTCTTTTATATCATTGTAAATTGAATATCTTTATTTTTTGGGCTGTTGGTCAGAATAAACAAGACATCTGAAGACCTCAGCTTAGTCTCTGGAAAACTGTGCTGGACATTTATTACATTGTCACATTTTATAGACAAAATCACAAAAGAAAACCACAAATGTACTAATTGCAATAAAAGATTAATAAAGGTTGATTGTATTCAAGCTGGCCTTTATCGTCACTGATCCTTTAAAGGGACAGTTCACCCCAAAATCAAAAATATATATTTTCCGTCTCACCTGTAGTGCTATTCATCCATCTAGATTGTTTTGGTGTGAGTCTGCCTTCTCTCAAATGTGATGAAAGTAGATGGCACTGAGTCTGTTGTGCTCAAAATGGCAAACATGATAATAATAATAATAATAATAATAATAATAATTTGACTCAACTCAACAAAACCTAACAGCAGTGTCTCTTTCAAGAAATTATGACCTGGTTACTCAAGATAATCCACAGAACTTCTTGTGAGCCGTTTCTTGTAACTTTCTTTATACCAAACTACACTTGCGCTGCTACTGCCCACAATATCTTTCTACACTGAGTTTGCAGAAGAGTTTTGAAGAGAAGAAAAGAGGCATAACAAGAAAGCAGTGATTGTTTTTCCCTCCCTCGCTCAGAGAGGGAGTGAGGGGGGGAGAGAGCACACTGGAAAAATTCTGCCCTGCACCCAATTTTTTTTCCATGTCTGTGACAGGTAAAGACATTGAAATTGTAGCAAAAAATGTCATGTTGCTGATATGTCAGCAAGACTAGCAATAGATAATTTTCACTGCATGCATAGCACACTAAAAAAATAGGCTCTAGATGAAGTGTGGCTGCAGCCATGCATGACACTTAGGTGAGCAGCACTGCTCACACTGGCTGTGTGGCTGCTCTAACCTCTTAATATGGACACATACACACACTGCTCATGCAGCTGAGGAGGCCAGTTGTAGATTTGAATCCAGCATTTAGGAAAACTGTCTTTATTCGCTGTCTGATGATTGACCTGTTGCTGTGGCAATTGCAACTTTTTATGTGGAATGACTGAGCTTGATAGCATGAATCAAAAAAGTAAAAAAAAAAAAAAAAATTGCACTCAGATGAGGTGAGGAATCTTGTTCACCATTACATTAACCATATGCATAGTGTGTCTCAGTATGTGAAATGAGTAGTGTTATGCAGTTTCAATCTGTTAAACAGCGCTCAGAGTAACCTTCTCAGCCATAATGCTAGTACTGTAAGTGATATGCTTTAAAAACTTTCAGACGCAGAAGAAACAAACTATCAAAATGGCCAAAGCTCTTATTTAGTGCATCAATCAATATGTCAACTTTCAACTTCCTGTTAGAGGCCTGTTTAGTGTCCCAGATAAACACACTGAGGATGTGCTGTACTGTAGCTGCACGACTGTACATGTCAGCACACTGACAAACTTTTGCTTTGCCTCCAACCTGAGTTTTAATGAGCTGTAAATTTATAGGCCCCCCAGTTTGTCTGGTGCGACCCTGTTCTGAGGCACTCATTTAATAGGGTAAATAAGTGCCTCCCTGCACGACTAACGTTCTCCTCCAGAGGGCACAATCGTTATGTCTCCCCTAACTAGTCTGCTTGTTACTGCTCCCCCAAAACCTGCGGGTCAATCCAATTAGGAGGAAGTGAGGTAAGTGGGTGTAATTAGCCTTTTGCTTTGGGTGTTTAATGACGCTCAGTTCAAACTCCCGTCATTGAAGTCCTGTACCTGGGCCATAATTAAGCTGTGAATACATTAAAAAAAAAGAGGTGACTATGCCAGATGGACTTAATTACCGCTCAGCCAATCAAGGACTGTCTTAATGAGGGTGATGGTCATTGGCGTACACGCGCCAGATGAGTGCTATCAATCAGATGATGCAGCCTGCATCGAGACGGCTCAGACTGATCCAAATGCAAAGTGACCCCTTGCAGTGTAGTACAGTACAGTACACGCACACACAAACATCATTATCATAATAGTTTGTCGTTAGGATGGTAATTAGTGTTTTTAAAGAGGCCTACCAAGAAAACTGTCAATTAATTTAATAGATTTTGATTAGATACTATAACAGGCTATGCAATAACAATGCCTTAAAGGGACAGTTCAGATGATATGATGTAGGGCTGTATGATGTACTCATTGATAGTCAGCGTATTGCTACAGTAGATGCCAGTCAGCATGCCACCAGTTAGGAGAAGCAGACAGGAGTACCAGCACGGAAGCTAAGCAATAAATTGCTGTGGATAGCAAACCAACCAAACCCCATAGGCAAAATCCATACTTTTGACTTCACAGAACACAGGAGTTGCTGGCATACCACTGCCTCAAATCTGTTAGTTTGTTTGTGTTTTTGTGTGAGTGCTGTTTTAGAAGGATAGTTTGGTTTCAGCAAAGTAATGCAAATTAACAGATCGAGGAAGCAGTAGACCAGCAACTTCTGTGCTCTGTGAGGTAAAATGGCTGATTTCACCAATGGAGTTTGGTTGGTTTGGAGAGAGCAATATTTCCCATAGATATAACAATGGTTTCCCATCAGAAAAGGCTGTCTCATGGCAAAGTAAAGCAGTGAGAATATTCTATAATCCAAAGTATTCCTTTAATGGAGCCTGCCTGTCATATACCCAAAGTTTTCCTGGAAGGTTGGAGGAAAGAAAATTGAGCCAGGCTGTCAGAAGGTGGTATTGTGATAATAAACAAATGGTTCACAAAGTATATTTTTTGTTATTGATGATGCTGAGAAAAATAAGAAATATATATCCCTTCCCTTTCCCGAACTTGTTGAAAGTTTGTCTGCTAATTTAGGTGACTTCAAAGACCATAAAGAGAACACATTCTTTCTCAGAATGATCCAGATATTGAATCACTCTTCCATTGATTCAGTCAGGCTCTAAAATGGTATAAAGGAGAGACTTTAATGCAGTGAGATGGACAGACAGACAGACCATCATACATGCTGAGATAGAGAGAGATAGCAACGCTCGCCCATCGATCCGTGTCTGGAGGTTGGGTGGGGGTGGAGGGGGTCGGGGCGGAGTGCGGTTAAGACTCTGAAAACCTGGAGGCTTAAATCTGATCTAAACTACATTTGTCACTTTTCTGCAGAATTGGCCCTGATATTTATGGCTCCGAGAATGGCCCTCTCTTCTGATTCGTTTTGGTAGCAGCCGTCCAAATTGCCTTCCCACAGATGCAGGGAGAGCCAGGAAGGGTATAATGGCCCTCTGTCATTTCCGACATGGCTCTTCTCAAATTGGCCTGTGGTCACTCTCACTCTCCTGCACAGACACACACACGAGCCAAATCTGGTCTTGCTCCTCACCTTCAAACTTCATTTGTGGTTGAATGAAGATGCTCTTCAGTGACGTATCGTGTTCTGTTTGTCACTGTGTGCAACATGTCCAAGTGTGTTTTTGTATATACAGACGGAGCATAACGTACGTGGCATAAAATGGGTAGAAGTGACATGGGCTTGGTTTAAAATATAATTTCTTTGCACACTTCTCCACACAGGGCTACTGGTGGACATATTTGGTGACTACAAGTACCTTTTCCTCATGTGCGGCTCAGTGATCACCACCGGCGGGCTCTTTCTCTTCATCATGAACATCTACAACTACCACATGCTGAAAAAAGAGCAGACGGCAAAAGACAGAGAGCAGAACCATGAAACTATGGAGAACCCGGACCATGTGGAGATGTTACAGATCCCTGAGGCAGCGACCGAAGTGACTGAGCTTGAGGTGAAAGAGAACAATGGATCCCAAAGAGATCCGTGTCCTGAGAATACAGAAACACCAATTCAGCCTGTATGTTAAAGACATATTTATGTAGGTTTCCATCCATTTGTAGCACAAATATTAACCAGATTTGCAGAATTAGTGCACCTTTCCACCCACTGCTGTTATTCGTTAATCAGGAAACAGGTGGTGGAGCTTATTCTCCAGTCAGGTGACAGTCAGTCATTGAAGAAGTACATGGCACAGCAAGACGATGTATTTAAGGGTCCAGTTTGTAAGATTTACAGCGGGTTTATTTGCAGAGCACGGCAGAATGGAATATAATATTCATAAGTATGTTTTCATTAGTGGATAATCACCTGAAAATAAGACTTGTTTTGTTTTTGTTACCTCAGAATGAGCGGTTTATATCTACAGAGGGTGCAGGTCCTCTTCCACGGAGGCCTCAACATTTCTATGGGAGCCCAAAATGGACAAACCAAACACCGGTTCTAGATATGGCCCTTTTTTGTGAGGTTCTCCTACATGCACAAGTGTGTGGCAAAGTGTTTACAATCTGAAAACTCACCCCTAAATACCACTTAATTCTACACACTGGTCCTTTGAAAGGGTGTTTAATTTGTTAGTGATTTGACGGTGGAAAATGCTGTAGAAAACATGACAGAAATATGTCATTTCTGTTTGTTACATGTAAAAGTTTTAGGGCAATTACAGTGTTCTCATCGCTGTTATGGTTTTTTTTTCTTTGCCGTGTTTAGTCTCAGAAGTTTCAGTGAAAGTCACTTCACGCATAACACAGTTTATTTGTTAAGTCTGCTAACTTTCACGTTTTTTTTTTTTTTTTTATGCGCTCATTGAAAATGTTCATAAAAACAGGTGGATGGAAACATGCTCACATTGTCACTTATTAATTTGGTCAATCAACATTCATTCTGAAATTCAAATACCTGTTTGTCATTAAACAAGAAAACAAGAGTAGGGGCCTACAGTCATGCTAGCAGCTCTATAATGCATTGATTCCACTGGGCACGTCACACAGTTTGGTTTATCTGCCCTCCGCAGGGCTTCATGCTCCACCAGGAGTGTTTCAGAGCCTGATTTTGTTGAATTGCTCCGATTTTGTTGATTTGGTCTTTTTTCCTTGCTTTTGTGCTTCTACCATGGGTAAGAAGGCTTCATAGTTAAATATTTTCTTTCTTGTTTGTTTTTATGATGGGTAGTCTACATGGGGTCTTTTACTTTGAAAGAAATCTATGTTTCTGTGTCTGACTTCTTTCTTGGCTTGATCTCCTCTGTGCAGTTTGACATCTAAAACAGACTGTGCATAAACAGAAACTGGTAGAATCCCTAGCATTGTCTAGAAGGGCCGTGATCAGTTCTGGCAGCCGCGGCACAGCCAGAACATGATGCAGCCGTGCACAGTGGAATCGTGCATGAAGGCTGTACTGAGGTGCAGTGGTGCTTTGAGACAAATGCTAATGTTCTTTGTCTCAAATAATCACGAATACACTCATCTACTTTATTGTTTGTGATTGCTGTCACAGTAATCTAATTTGTCTATGATAATATGAATCGGTCTTTTGGTAATGCGCATAACCTCAGGGGACTGCTGTGAAATATTTTGCACTTGCAATGTTTACATTATAAAACTGCCAATAGGTTTCTCATATAAAATACTGTAGCTGCCAGCAAATACATGAAAGTATTACAGGCACAACAGGATGATTTATCTCCTCTTTAATTACTGTTAATTCATTGTAAATAAGTACTAAAGCCTGTAACAAACACAGTAACAAACCTGTTACTGGAGTTTGATGTTGACTTGACTATTATTCTCCAATCTACAGCAAATAATACTGTCCTTTAAATGTTTGTCAGTATTTATTTAATTTGAATTTTTGTGCTGAAACACTAAAACTATGATGTGTGATCCACAGTAAAGTAATAATGTTGTGTTGACATTTAACAGTGACATTTATTATGTGGGTGAGAATGGATTTGCATGCACTGTTAATTGATTGGACGCCGTGTGTATCAGTGCGAATGAGTGAAGGTGTTTGTTGGTGGGAGTGACAAATAGAGAATGTGTGTTAGAAATAATCCAAAATCCGGTTATTGTAGGTTTATATTGAAGGTGATGGCAGCTTTTTGTTGGATTCTGTGTTCTAGAGAATTTAATGAAAGCTTTCGTTTACTAGTTTGATTATTTTAGCTGTATTTGAACTTCTGACATCTTACACACTCATGTGATGTACAATATACCATTGATACTATAAATAACACTGTATTGTTAACCTTAATTAAGTCCTCTTGTATTTCATTGTGTTTTTGTACTAGTGTTTTTGGTCACACTTTATTTTACAATACACTAGTAAGACATAACAAACATATTACAAAATATAGAAATATGTTCGTCGTTAGACAGTATGCGACCCTTCATTAGAGGGTAATTTGGGACACATAACAGCAGAACTGTGCTGTAAACTAAAGACAAATCACATATCTGCTACTTGAGACACACTTTCTTTGGCTGGTCCCATACTGATGCCTCCACATGGATAAAACATCCTTCTACCTCTATAATGTGGCCTTAGTAGCTTTGGTTCACGTGTTGTTTTTAAATGTGTCCCAAATTAGACTATGAGAAAATCTAATAATGTCCCTCGTTATTTTCTAATAAAGGGTCTAGCACTGCCTAATAAAGAACAACAACAAAGAACAAATCATCTCTAGTTTTTGTCTAATTTCATATAAAATTACTATGTCTTATTAGTGCACTTTAAAATAGAGTGCAGCTGTCTTGAATTAGTAAAATCAAACCTATTTGTTGTTGCTAAAGACTAAAATGAATTGTCCAGTCCAGTCTCCTGTCCTTCATCACTTTTTGTGTTCAGGACAGATGTAAGCAGTTTTTTTGCAGTCTACATTCAAGCAGCAGTGAGGTAAATGACACTTAGACACAAGAGAAATGACGTCAAATCAAGATCCACCACGCAGCTTCTCAGTGATGGTGGCTGTGTCCAATTTTTCACGACAATTAGAAGACTCGGGAACAAGTTTGGAAATGTCAGCAGCTTAAGGGCATGAGCACCTAATGAAGCAAGGCCCGGATGTTCCAGGCTAGTGCTTCGAGCTGCATGCAGCCTCACACACATCAGCAAATCAGTGGGCCAATAAATTAGAAATGCAACACACACACACACATTTTTTGCTGTCTTCTGTCCCTTTGCTGAATATTATGCAAGGTCTTTGGACATGACAAGGTGGAAAGGTACCCCAGAGACGTGGCGATGGGCGCTGTGGCCAGAAATCTGTTTATCATTATTATATTTCCTCTCACCTCCTGTTCCCCTCTGGCCTGCTGACCCTCCTCTGCAGCCCGCCCCCCCCCGACAATGTCTCTCTGAGCTCCATGACTGTTGTCCTCCATGCTCAATGGTAAAAAGAAAAAAGACTTCTGGGTCTCGAGAGGGTACTGTAGGTTGTTGGATGACTGGGCAACGCTAGTTGAAAGATACTGTGGAGGGAAAAACAAATTATGAATAACATGGCTTCAGGTAGTTTGATATTCTGCTTTATTGTGTGGAAATTTCTTGGTTACTGCCATGTTATGTTGTTGTGCTCTCAGTAAACACAAATCATGTTTTCCCCCCGTGAGATGAATAAGAGCCTCCTCAGGAGTAAAATTCTCCTTCACTTTGACGTTCATTGACCTTGCAGTTTGGGTTTCAGTGCTGCTGAGAGACTCAGTTGGTTGGGTGCTTGGTTCAAAGGTGTATTGCCAACATTGTTGCAAAGTTTAATTTTAAGGGGAAGTTCAGGTTATTTGAAGTTGGTTTGTAAGAGGTTCTTATCCATAGTCAGTGTATTACCTACAGTGGATGGTGGTCGGCTGCCAACAGTTTGGGGAAGCAGCAGGAGTACGATGTATATATGTATGAGCGTGCAATGTAGACAGAGTCAGTAGGAAAACCCTCCTAAAAATCAATATACATTTAGCAAGTGTATTTATTTTTCACCACTTTACCTTGCCCACTGTTACAGCCTAGCATCGCTCTCTCCAATCAACCAGACTCCACTAGCAAAGTCAGTCATTTTACTTTGCAGAACACAGGACTCGCTGGTCTACCACTGCCTTGATCTGTTAATTTGTGTTATTGCGTGACTTTGGTGAATCCGAGCTATTGTCTTAAAACAACACAATAACACAAACTAACTAACAGATCAAGGCAGCAGTAGAGCAGCCATTCCCATGTTCTGCAAGATAAAATCACAGATTTTACCTGTGGAGTTTGGTTGGTTTGGAGATAGCGATATTTGTCTTACATAAACAGCAGTTTCCTGTTAGAAAAAGCTGTCTGATGGTAAGTTTTAGCTTAAAGATAGAATCAGAAGGATTTGTCCAAGCTGTTCGTAAACGCAGCGTAATTGTTGTCTCATTCTCAGGATGTCAAAAAATGTTTTGAGTTTGTAAATATGTCTTACAGTCCTACATAAAACAGTCTGCAAAATGGCCCCAAACACACAAAGTGGCATGCATGTCTTTCAATTAAAAAAGTGAGTTCATAAACAGGAACACAAGCTGTGAAGGAGTTTCACACTCATCTCTTAATGAGGACTACAATTACAATGAATCACCATCTAATTGTAATTGACAGCTCTCAGTAAACTGTCACTTCTTGTTAAACTAGTCGCCAACTTGGGAGTGCGTGATTGTAATTGGATATCACTCTTCATGAGAACATGCTGCCTGTGTTCGCCAAACATTTGTGTTCATCAGCATCTGCCTGCATAAATGGAGTGAGTCAGTGCGGACAGGAAACCGGTGTGTGGATGTTGATTACCAGCCCATCTCCTGACCTTTGGATCTGTGCGGAGCAGATCTCGGTTGTTTACAATAGGTGGCTGACCTGATGAATCTGGAGTGGTCTTACACAAGCGAAGAGTCGGAGACAAGCGGGAGGGAAAGAATGTGCTCCCAGAGGGCTCAAAGAGCAGTGGCATCTATCAACAGAAGAAATTGAATGGGATGTTTCAGAGCAGCAAAGATTAGATAGGCCCAGGGTGTTGAGCAAGCACAGGCGACCGATGTAATGCTTCCCTCGCTGGAGTGAGATCAAACTTACAGAACACAGTGGAGCAAGGACACACACACACACACACACACACACACACACACACACACACACACACACACACACACACACACACACTGAGTGTCCTACAGTGGCCTTTAGGTCTGAAGTAGAGATGTGATGCTTTGTTATTTGCTCAGGGAGTACACTGAGGGATAATGCCAGATAACACTAGAGATGTGCTATTTCCACATTAGCCGCGTGATCATGTGATTCCCACCGGAGTGTCGGTATTAACATGCGAGCAAAAGTTCATCAAAAAGGGCTTACATTGTAGGTTTCGTCAAGCTCCATTTGAAATGTCACAACGTGTGCCTGTGAAGAAGCAGGTGGTATTTGTTTTCTAAAACCACTAAGTTTAAATTACAAGACAGGACTCAAAAATATTGCCTTGAACGCTCTGAACGATCTAAATATTCAAGGATCCTGTTGATTCAGTTCACTGGTCAAACATCATTTAATCAGAATGTTGGCATACTAATTATCTTCTTTCTATATCACTTCATAAGGTTATACCATGTCCTTGATTTTCTGAAGTCTCCATTTGAATATAAAACAACTCAGTATGAACTAATATGCAAAAGCAAGGATGGAAAGTAAAATGGTTGTTCTCTCCTGCCTGCTCTCACGTTGCTTTTGACAACGGGGTCTTAGAAGTCAGGGAGATCCTGAGTCAGTAGGGGCAAACTTTAACTTTGGGGGAAAAAAAGGAATGCAAAAAACACAAGACTTTATTTCACGAAGAGACCAGACACTCATACATATGATTCCCTGGGTATTTGCCAGAAATGGATCAAGAATATTAACAGAAATAACTTTGTTCCTGGAAATCTTGAACACCTGAATATATATATATATGTATACCTATATACCTATATACCTATATATATATATATATATGTATATATATATATATATATATATATATATATTTTTTTTTTATTATTAATTATTCTTGCTGTCACTGTCAACAGGCCACAGCAGAGACGGTGTCTAGAAGGGAACCCCAGAGCTCTTTAACCCAAACCATGAGAAAATCTTGGGAGAGTTTTCGCAAATCTTGGGTTCCCTTCTAGACATGACCAGCAGACACCGAGTGACAAACACAACAACATGCCACTGCAGTAATGGCAGCGCTACTAGATGGTGGAACACACAAAGCAGTCACCGGATTCATCTACAGTCCAGAAGCTAAATTAGTAAAGCTAACCTATGGCTGTAGCTATTGCCTAGCAGATCTAACAGCACCTGTAAAGTTTGAATATTTTACCTTTAGACAAAGCCAGAGTGGCTGTTTCCCCCAGTCTTTATGCTAACTACACCACTACTGGCTGTAGCTTCACATTTACAAGACAGATATGATAGTGGTATCAATCTTCTCACGCAACATTTGGCAAGAAAGCAAACAGTATTGAATACTGAGTTTAAAGGTGGTCCTGTAAAGTCTGTAATTCATTACTTTGCAGTATTGTCATCTTTGTGTTGCAGAATAATCAAAATACAAATGCTGAAAACAGCAAATTAGCACTGGGGATGCTACGACGAGTCAAACAAGCTAACAGCTGTTACTTTTCCTTTTGCGATGATGTAGTCATTTTAACGCCAATTCACCTCTAAGTTCCCCCTCAACACTGTTTTGCAGCAGCGCCATCTCTGCATCCTGGACCCAAGGCATTTGTGACTGGTTGAAAGACATGCAAAACTGAATGTGAATGTGTGCAGCCAGACCTTTCTCCAGCACTGAGTGTTGTGGAGAGAGGTCTGGCTACGTGAGACTAATCACAATTTATCAATAGATGATTTCTGATATCAACTCTTGAGACTTTAAAAGAACCAATGACAATATACAGTCTGTGCCAATAATATTTGTTTTATATAAACACGCAATCAATCTGTTTTTTGTACTTGTAGTTGTAACCCTAACCCTCTGCACTATAATCCATTTCTCTGCTGTTTGCTCATATTGCTCATTCAGTGGAACTTTCCTTTAAAGGTAGCCTACTATGTGAAGCAATTTACATGTAATAAACAAGTGTGACATAACTTGAAAAGTTTCCTGACTATTCTGTGAAAATTCAAAGGTTGTGACGTTTATGCCATGCCTCTCTTCAGCTGCTAAGAGTCCACTAATGCAAAAGCTGACACCCACCTGTATGTCACATCATTGTTTTGGGTGACGCCCAGGATGCTTGCTCACACCTACGGAGCACCTGAGAGCAAAGGGATGCTGACTGCATTTCACTGTACGGCCATCAGTGTCATTAATGACAACGATTTTTTATACCCACTGTCTAGTCTTTGTATCAGGAAGAAGAAGAACAGTTTGAGTGTTCATGCTGGGATCATGTGAGGTACGAATGTTTGCATAAGAAAGAGGGACAAGCCGGGAGAGAGGATGAATATGGAGGAACTGGTGCAACATAAAGAATAAAAGGGCTGGTAGAGGGTTAGAGAAAATAAAAGACGGGGCGTTTACTACTTGGGGAGGTATAGCAAACCCCTTTCCATCTATCATCCCTGTCTCTGTCCCGTCCACTGAGCAGGAGAGGTAATGAAAGTAATTTAACGTACATCTATAATTAATATGCTCTCTTTGGGCAGCGTGGTCGGGCCATGCGGGTGATGGAGTGTGTTTATTATGTGTGTGTGAGGGAGCTGGCATGACGGGGCACTGGGCCACTGACATGGTAATTCACTAGCCATCACTCCAGCAGCGATGGGGTCAGATTGGTGCAGCTATATGGGGCACCGCCGGCTCCAGCGCTCCCATAGGTGCAAATGGAAAGTGGGTTTTTGTTCTCTCTCGTCTCCTGTCTTTTTTCTTTCCTCCTCTCTGAGTCTCCTGAAGAAAGGGGAGAAAGGAGGCGCAGCACGTAGCAGCGCCCCGGGCCAATGTTCTCCCTCTATGTGTCCTGCTCTTTCTCTCCTTCTTTCTCTCCCTGACTTTCTTTCTATCGCCTTGCAGTCCACAGCTCCCTCCTCTCTTGTAGTCCTCTCTTTGCTCTCTGGTCGGTCGCTCTCCCTTTCCTCCCTGTCTATCTGTCTGGCTCCACCGCTTTCTCTTTATTTCTCCTAATATTCTCTCCTCCTCCTCCAAGAAAAGTGAATGCACTTCAGGAATTCCTTTTTTTTCTTTTCTTTTTTTAAAGGCAGACTGCTTTGCACAAACACAGTTCAAACCCGACTGCCCTCAGTGCTGTCTTCTTTTGAAACTCGCTGCTCTTTGAATACCGTCCGTTTGAAGAGAATGCCCTCTGCATTTTCTTTTCCACAGTCGCTCAAGTGCTCCTCACACACTCTCCCACATTTACACACATACACAAGCACACAGGCATATTAGGCTCATGTACAAATACAATTGCACACGCACACAAACCCACATTCACACTCTGACTTGCATCAAAACACACACGTGCGCACACACACCTTCATCAAATTTCAGCGGTGTCACTGGTACAGAGAGTGAATTTCTCTCCCACTTTGAACTTCCTCATTTCATCTGTCTCTTCTTCTCTGTCAGGCTACACTTGTATGCGTGGCCTCACTCCAGCTACTGGCCGATCTCCAGCAAAGGTCTAATTCAGGTTAAACTGTTTACATGCATCTTTTAAACCTTTCAACTGCAGACTCTTGTTGTTGTTTTGAATAAAGCAGTTAACAGGTAGTTTTACTCAAATTACTACATAATTTACAAGTCAAGTCAGGTTTATTTTTCATCAGTTTTTATTTTTAATATCATTAAAACATGTTTATAATTTACCCTTTAATATTGCACATGGGGAAATTTATTCTCTACATTTAACTTATCCCATGTGTTGGGAGCAGTGAGACACTTTTGTACAGTGCCCAGATACTAAATCCATTTCTAAGCCAGAAGTGACAAGAGAATTAAGCTAACATTAAATGCCTTTGATGGCAGGCAAAACTGGAAACTGAACTTTCTGAGTGGAAAGGCCCTGCCCTTTTATTGACTTTATTCAGGATCTTCCCTGCAGAAATGTTATATGTTCTCATAAGATAAACAGGGAACTATATGGAAATGTTTGCTTAACGTCCCAAATGCCCTTTTTTCTAATGTTGCAATGTAACCAAAATGGAAAGTCCCCTTGAAGTAATAGGGAACCTTATTATTTGACAAATTGCAAGCACTCTGCATAAGATCTCATTGAAACATTCTCATTTGACCATAAAATAATCATAACGGTACATCTTCCCATTAGTCATATAGGGAACTAACTGTTGTGTGACATGCTCCTTCATTATGATGAACATGAGTTCTGTAGTTTATTTTGAGTTGATCCCACATGCATCATTCTGTTTCCAGAAATACTTACTAGCACGTATTAATCCACAGGCAAAAATAGTTCTCAGAAAATACTCCAGTCTAACCTATTAAAACTTGGGTAAATAAAACTTTACTTTTTAAAACTTTTTTTTTTGGATTACCACCAAAGGAAAGTGATTTTTTTCTTTTTGTAATCTGGGTAATGATCCCATTATCAAAACAGTCTCCACTGGCAAAACAGTGCAAATTACCTCTGGCAAGGCAAAGAAATGGCAATCCTTACCTCTTAAAGGCAATCAGACTTTTCTATCTGGACAGCAAACTGGTGAACAATAATCTTGTGTCTGTGAATTTCTGCAGATGTGTAAAACCAAAAGTAAAATGATGAGGGGTTTTCATTTAAATAAGAGAGTGATGAGAATTAAACCTGTGGAGCCAGTTTACTTCAAGTGAATTCTTGTTGCATGTAAATGTTCCTCTTTGCTCTCTTTCCCCTGTCGAGTGTCCTTTCCCCTCTCTCCGTGCTGCATGTGTTTAAGGCTTTGTCAACAGATGTGGAGAGGGTCACTAGGTGTGCGGACTTTGCCAGCCGAGTGCCCACATGTCTGATTTTAATGGGCAGCATATGGAGCTGGTGACTGATGAGAGGGACTGCGCTGGTGACAGGTGCTGAGTCGTCTGTCGCGCTGACCCCCGCCCCGCAACGGACCAAATCAGAGGACACCTTCATTCAGCAGGCCTGACCCTTACACACACATAGAGACACACACATACACACACATCTCTCTGACTCCGTGTTTGCTTTACATTTATTTGCTCCAAGCTGGTAGAAAAATATGCTCACTCCCACACTTGCAATTATAGAAACATATGGAGATCATCAGTCCTTGCTGCACATGTTCTGTCTGCACCGTCTTCCTGGGAGTCTGTGTAGCTGTAAATATTAACTCTCTGCATTCCAGCTAGAACTGAAGAAATTACTCCCTATTTCTGTTTTGTGGGATTAAAATTAATCTGGAGGTTTGCCGTTTCAATGTGGCTGCAAAGAAGAATTGTGTTCTTTAGCACAATGGTTCTCAACCTGATGGTCGGGACCCCCAAAGGGGTCGCAGGATAATTTCTAAGGGTTGCCAGATGGTTGTGGGGCTAAAGTGAAATATTTTGGCAAGCAGAACAGAGCAAGAGGCAGGAAGCAGCTTTCAGCAATATTACCCCCTTAATGACATTCAACATGAGGAAGAAGCACTAAAAAAAATACCCAAAATACAGCCACCTCACTAATGCTTAAAATTATATCAGCACAAAGTGAGAAATACCAGTATAAACCACCACATTTTGAACAGACACAAACACTAACAAAAAATTACATTTGCATTTTGTAACATAAAATAGCACACGGCTCAGTCCAGCAAGCATGATGGGATATGAGGGCCATATATTTGACAGGGGAATGGTTTTCACTTTACATTACATTGCCTGTACCAATTATATAAGTGGCCTTGGAACAGATTTTATTTAGTGTGTTTGTGAGATTCAAAGTGAGCATGCATATAAGTTCTGTTCATGTGAGCAGAGCAGAGCGGGAGCGAGTAGGGAGCAGGGAGCACAAGCAGGGGAAGGTTGGATGGAGTTTCACCTTACCTCCCGCTCCGGCCCGCTCCGATTTTGCTCCGGTACCGCTAACACCATCTGACGAAGGCCCAAGTGCCCATTGCAGACACTCACACTACTTTCAGTCAAAACTTGGCTGTTGCAAGCTCAATAACAGAGTTTACAAAATACTTTTAAAAAGTAACAGAGAAGTCATATAAGTGTACTATATCTGTAAAACTAAGTGATGACAATAATGTTGAACAAGAAAAAGTGTGGAGAAAAAGACACTTTTCTCAAAAGGTAGAGAGAGAGGAGCAGAGAGAGAGAGAGGGGGAGAGGGAGAGAGTGTGTGAATATGGACAAATGTGCTGACTTGATATAAAACTTTTTTATGATCAAGAATCGTGTTACTGAACCATTCTGTGGTGCATGATTTTTTTTTTTTTTTGAGGGAGGGAGGGGGAGCATGAGTGTGAAGTACCGACTGATACAAAACTTGATGATCTATCTGTTACTGTACAGTTCTGTGGTTTATACACTGCAGACTAAAATATCTGTCTATCTGCCCATGAGCGAGGAGTGGAAATTGTCACCACTCTACTGCGCTCACATGCTCTGACACACACTTTTGTACCACAGTATCAGGCTTATCCAAGCAGCTACAGCCAGTTTTGGTACCAATTACACAGAACAAATACTATGGAGTTCCTAAGAAAAAGTATTCCAGCTCAAGACCTGGGCCAACAGGAGACAGGACAGCACATGGAGGCACAAGGTAGGTCACCAAACAGCAGGCGTCAGCGACAGTGTAATGCAAGGCGCTGGCATTTCCAACAGATCCCTGAGTTCCCACCAAGTTTCGGAAATATCACCATGACTTTGTACAATAAAGGGGTCGCAAGCACCAACCAGCTTATTCTGGGGGTATGTGACCCCAAAAGGTTGACAGCCATTGCTTTGTGCACCTTGGTGTCATGTTTTGGAAATTGCTATAGACATGAAAATCCAGAGTATGACCTCAGGTACTGACAGACACACATTCACATCTCACAGGCAGTTTTCAAAGCTTTGTTTTCATCTGAGGTGCATGTCTCTGGACTGGAAGGACACAGAAACTTGACAAAGACAAATGCCTCTATCAGGTTCAAAAAAGGATCTTCTAGGTGTGCTGAGCCACTCTCTACTCATATAGTCTGTGCCATTTTGTGCCATTATATTGGAGAGAAGACAGCCCTCTCTAGGGCTGATATCTCCAAAACTCTGCAAGGCCCCCCAAAAAATATAGATGGATAAATGGGACTACAGGCCAGGGGGGAAATGTGTACTTTTGATTTTATATTGAACTGTCAGTTAAAGGCCAAATGAGACACTGATAAAATCAGTCCCAGGTTAACTGATTCAGGAAGAAGTTTGTAGTAACATTTCTTTCACCTTCGATTTTATGTAAAAAGGGGAGAAAAAACCTTCAAGAGAAACTTCTGCTCTCTGGCAAAACTTTGTTGGGTTGTTTCATAGGATGTGTAGTCAGCACACCATTCTTGATCTTAGTTTTTGTCTCTCTCTTCTCTTTCCTTTTGTCATGTAACAGTCTGAGTGTCACCAACAACAATACACCAGAGCTCTAAGAAAGGTGCTGCTTTCACCTGCATCACACTTATTACAAGGAACAAGTTTCCTTTACTTATCATTCTACAGCATGTGGTTGTAAAATGAAATGTTTTGCTACTCACAAAACACAAAGGATATAAATGGATGAATAAATTATAACTTATAAGAATAAATTCTTTTTTTATGGTGGATTCTACTCCATAACAAGGTTAATTCTCAGCTTGTGAAACCAGATTCATCTTCGGCAAACCTGTTTTTGTATTACACATGCAATTCTCATCTTCATTATTATCCTTGAGGTAAATATTATCTCATTAATAAAGCACACAGTCAGAGCACGGACTGTATTACACAGCTGCAGGTCATTTCTTTTTCTGCTCATGAGATTGAGAGAAGAGCTGAAACACCCTGCCGTCTGAGTATTACGCCGTTTATGTGGACAAATCATAAGCGCTATGTTCTAAAATTGTCAGACTAAATGTTTTTATAGAGCTGTGAAAACAGGTCTGCATCGATACCTCCGTCTCGTGTGAGGAGATTACTTTGTGTACGATATAATTGGGCTTGCAGAGGTAATGACCTTGCAACTTCCCTTCCTCCCCTCCTTTTTTACTCCCTATTTCCTATGGTTCAGAGATGGGAGATGCGGTTTGACGCAGGGCCCAGAAGATGTAGCTGGATTCTATGGCAACTGGCGCCTGCAATAAGGTCGCATAGGAGGTGTTTAATTAGTGGGCCACAGCCGTCCCTGCAGAGGAGCTTTTTATTACCTCAATATGTCATAGAGTGCATCAGCGAGCAGCCACACAAACACACACCCATATGCACAGAGGCACACACCAGCGAGAGGATGGCAGGGCAGGAAAAAAAAAATACCGATTGAGTGCTTTGTGTGATAGAAAAAGCAAATGAGACAGAAAAGACTGAGAGAAGAGGAAGAAGAGGAGTAGGTCAGAGAAAGAGAGACTTGAGTGTGGGTCAGCAAAATATTAGCTAAGCAAGGATCGGCCCTGAAAACTGGCTAGAGCGAGAAAAGGACAAAAAGAACAGAAAGTAGGAGAGACAGAAACGCGGCCACCGTGGCGATGCTCCACGCTGTGTTGTCACCCAGCAGAGCATTCGTTCCTCTCATTACGAGCTTGCTGAGATTTTTTAGGTGCTTAGCCAGCTGATTGCTAGGTCACTTTGGCCAGCAGAAATGAGTGGCATCTGTTCAGTCCTGACTGCGCGCACACCACCAAGCCAGTTGGATGTATCACTTTACTGTGGGCGTGGGGTGCCAGGGCCATTAACACATGCCAGCCCTGTGAATGGCTACGCGGCTACGCCGTGCATGCCAATACATCATTAGCCGCGGCAGAGGATGACTGTGAGACGGAAACACACACACTTCTATACACACACACAGACACACAGAGGGTGTATGATTTTGTAATGGTCTCTGATAGCTGTTAGCTCGTGAGCTGGATCTTTTTTGTCTGCAGTAGAACAAACACAGTATGTGGATAATTAAAGAGTGGGAGACAAAGTGTGTGTGTGGCAGGGGGCAATCATGTTTGTATGTCTGTTTATATGCATCTGTAAGCATTCATATGAGTGTGTGGAGGTTGTGAGGGTTACTTTAAAAATGTATACCAATACAGTTATAAATAACCTATTAAAAATATAGTCATTAATTGAATCCAAGGAAAATAATTTGATTACTTTCCATTTAGTGTGACTCACCGGACGCACACTATGTCACATAAGCCTGCCATTGGGTGACTTGTTTCAGGTGGCATTGTGGCATCCGCTATCTGTGTTTTAAAGGTCCCCAGGAAACCACGATAACCTCTGAGGTACACGCCTACACGCTGAAAATGGCAAATTAGCGCCCGCGACACTAATTTATGAACGTAAACAAGCCAACAGCTGTTTCCCTTTCTTTTGCAGTGATGTAGTCGTTGTAATGCCCAGGCTCGCCTCCTGACGTGCAAATGTTCAACCAAAACAAGTTCCCCTGACACTGTTTTGTAGCAGCACTGTCACTGTATCCTGGGTTTAGCGCCACTCACACAATTTGTGATTGGTTTAGAGAAATACAAACAGTGCAGGCAGGTTTTTTTTCCCAGTTGCAGAATGATAATGTGTGGAGCAAGCCTACTTTACTTTACTTTTGGATTATCTCAATACCCAATTGTCCTTATAATGTTCTGTGCGTGTTTTTAGGTTTAATAATTGTTTGTCCAACTATTTCTTTTGTTTTGTGCGAATGCGTGTTTAGATTATTAATGGTAATTAATCACATTTATTGTACTTTGTTAAAGGGAAACTTTGGCACTTTTCATGTGGATATTGAGTCAGTGTTTATAGTAAATGTAGTCAAATGAAGCAATAGATTTGTCAGTGTGTGATATATTGACCAAGAAAACTTTGTTTTCTTGGTCAATATATCAATATATATCAAATATATCACAATATATCAAAGAGCCTTGCTGCAGTGCCTACATGTACCAGGGCGCATTGTCGTTGAGCTTGTGACTCACATGCCCATGTTGCCACGTATCACCACACTAGTCTAGTACCAATAGTACTAAGTGACAAAAATACTCATCTACCAGCCCCCTGGCTACCCAGAGGCTGAGACTAGAGATCCAAGCTGAAACAGTCTGTAGTTCTTACCCACTGAGGAATGTTTTGCTTCAATTGACATAATTTACCAGTAATACAAACTAGAGTTTCACATGAAAATTGCAGAAGGTTCCCTTTAACTTTGCTAGTCACACTTCATCTCACACTTCAAGTTAACTGACATAAGCTTGTGGCTTGTGTGTTTACCCACACTATCACAAGAATCACCACATACAGTGCCAGAATGTTTTTCAGTAATAGTAGTAGTAAGACAAAATAATGACAGAATTTCCATCCAGTGAAAACATTTTTCACAAGAAACTAGATGATAATGAGTTGGTAACTGTAAGATTAGCTATGGTTTCACTTAAGATCACAGTGTTGTTGTGAAACTCTTAAACCCTACAGGCTAATAGGTAACATTAGTGCATTAAAATGTCTAAAGACACTGGACATGTGTTATATATTTAATTGAGTTATGTATTTACATTCTCCCACAATTCCAACAATGTTAAAATGCAGAGAAATCCATAATTTATTCAAGATAACGGTGGCCTTCCTGCTAGCTATTCTTAGCTGGTTGCTATTTGCTACAACTTCTGGGAAAACACAGGATAAGATGCATCGAATACATACACAGTTGAGTAAAACTAGCAACAGGACATACATATTGTGTGTTTAAGTATTGTAATCTGTGTCCACTGGAAGATAGTATATCATTCTTTATTTTAAAATGAATTTTATAAATTTTAATCCAGCTAATGATCCCAATTTTTGCTAAATATATCTGTAATCTGATTACTGTAATGGAATACAGTTACTTTTTTTCCTCCTGATTATGTAACTCAAGCCTGCTGCTCAGTATGAAAGCACACCATGGCCTCATATTATACATGCCTTTACATCATCATGTGTGTTACCATCATTTGGCGCCTCTTGCACTTGCTCTTTGTTGTCTGTGGTACCCCACATACCTGTAGATATTAATGAGCACGACTGGGCCCTGCAAGGACCCCCGGGGGCAACCCCTCTCTCTCTCCTCCCCAACACAATCCAACTGCTATCAGCGTGAGGTGGCATCCTCGGTGCCCGTCTGAAAATCAACTGAAGCTTTCAGAGGAGAATGGCGTAGTGCCAGGAGGTCCTGAAGGGAGAGATGAATGGCTTTATGGATGCGGATGAAAGCGAAACCCTGCCTGTCATCATCTCTCTGCATCTCTCATTTCCAAGTTCACTAAAAGGTGTGCACAGTCTTTATTAGCAGGAGTGCACTGTTACCTCATCCCCCTTGGTGACCTTTTTTCCCGTGGTGGTGAGGTGTTAAACTGGACTGCGCTGTGTGTGGCCCACGTTGGAGTGAGGTGATTGATTACATTTTTATAAGAGCAATGTAGAACCTGAGCCAGTAATTGGCACAGTGCTTTGTGTTTTTTTTTTCTTATTATTTCTGCTCCTCAGCGTGCTTGATCTATGTTCCCTCTCACTCACATGGCGGATGATTTAAGAAAGCAATTTTAAAGCCACTGGTGGGGAGTTAAAGTGTGGAACAAACACCGATAGGGCAGGCGTGTTCGCCAGCAGAGGTCAGTGTTGCTCCATTGTTGAAGTTGAGGCCAGTCATCCCTCTTTCATTCTGTCTGTTTTCATTCTTTCTCACTCTTTCCATTCGTCGTACTCTCTGGATCACACTTTAGGAAGGACTGGGGAACATTATTTGATAACCACAGCATAGCATACATATCTTGTCTCCCTCAAATAAAGCAGATACTTGCTCCTGCCGAACAACCGTGAGTCGTAATTGCATTTGACTCCACTTAATCTAATGGCTTTACGAACAATGGAACACAAAAGACGTGCTTTAAATGAGGAAATCCAATGAGCGGCGTCGGAGAGAAATTAATAGAGTTGTGTGAGAGAGATGCTAACAGGATATTGACACAGATTAAGACACACACATGAGAGAAAAGAGATTAAAATTCCACCATCAAAGGATCCCTCCCATCCCATATTGATTGGCGAATGTGTTGTTGTCAACGTTTAGATTTGATTACCGCTGACACGCAGGGCTGAGGCTGAAACACAACGCTGGTAATGGCCGCGATGCCTCGTGCATATCAAATATAGCCCGAATCCTACCGGAGTAATTAATATCGCACTGTGGTTATGAATTTCCTGGCATAAACGGGCAATCGGATTTGCATGGCTTGCACGGTGGTAATTAAGATGAAACATCAGGGAAAATGTTACATGAACGTTTCAGCTAATTCCCTCCCCTCTCTGTGCCGCTTTCTCTCTCTGAGGACTTCTCCTTTAGTCACAGTTTTCTTAAACATTTGCAGGGTAAACTAGGTGTTGACATTTCGCCTTTTCATCATCACGCTGCAGCTCGGCGGAGACACATTGGGGTAATTTCACAGCTGTGTTGGCCATGCCGAGTTATTTCTAGCATTACTTATTCTCGCTCAGAAAAGAGGCCTTCTGCTTATGGTTGGTTGTCACGAAATGCTTTCCACAGCTCTTGATTTTCTCATGTTTCAGCTCCCTTTAGACGGCTTGGAGTGCTGTGTGTCCCTCTAGGGGGATTTGGTCTTTTTTTTTTTAAACCTCCTCTGTCCCATTTTACACTAGATTGTATTTCCAGTGTGCTATTGGCTCCAAACCTCCGGGGCTTTGATGGCGGTTTCTCAAAAATCATCCCATCAAAAAGCTGTCAGTGTAGTTGGAGATCAGTCAGCTGTCATCAGGTGGGGGCAGATATTGACCTTGTGGTAGGTAAGCTACACCACACACTACTATTTTCAGCCCATCATGGGCCAATGTGGTGATGATTGGGCCATGTTAACCACTGATTTTGTTGCTATCATGTGACAGAAGGCAGGGCGTGGTGGTGACTTAAAGATGATTATCAGCAGTTTAACTCAAATATACTAAATCCAGAGCTAAGAAAACATGCATAATTTTCAAAATATAGTTTAAAAAGTATTTTTTTAACTGTGTTTGCTACATATTTTTGTAAGTAGAGTGTAAAAGTGTAATTAATGTCTTTTGTGACTGTTATTAAAGTTTGTGATAATTTAAAACAAATAAACTTTGAAATAAACAATATTAATTCGGTTTTACTTGACAAAACATGTTCAGTAATCTTAAGATATAAATTCGCACACATCAGTCACACTGATGAACATTACAGACAAATCTGATTTTCTTTTACATTTTCTCAGTTTGGACTTAAAGATGCAACTGGCAATAATACATGAAACTGATCCCAATATATTTATTCAATTCTAAGTGTAAGGTGGTAGGAACTTAATTCAATATTAAGTTTCATCATGGTTCACCGTGTTTTCATTATTGTGAAAACCAGCAACCCTGACTTATCGTTAAGTGTTTTGAAGATACACAGCAAGTTTCTATTATATATGTTTTCTTCAAACTATAAAAAGAAGGGTCTCAGGAGAGTTGTAATTCTCAAACAATACATGCTGTGAAGTCTGCTAACATGTGAAAATGGTTCTTGAGAAATTTAATTTAATGAGTCGAGTGAACTCTGTACAGTACATTCATTCAGTTTACCATTTCAAGTCAAAACAATTGGAAACGAACAATCTGGACTTCAGGACAATTTTCATATTCAGAAGACAATAAACCCTTAAATCCTAACCTTTCTGCATGGCTAGATACCGCTAAAGGTGCATGAAAAAAACGTGTGGATGTGTTTTTGCAATTTGGGTGAACAGACCCTTTAAAAGCTGAAACACTGATATCATTTTTCTGCACTGTATGAATAAATACTCTGATGTGTTGGCCACCTCTAAAGGGATCAAGTGCCCCTAATGTCCTGAAACCATAATCAGCAGCATCGTCCCCAGCATAATCCTTTTTAAAGCCATATTTAAAAATCACACATAAAATATTATATTCTGGTGTGTGTGTGTGTGTGTGTGTGTGTGAGGGAGAGGGCATGCATGCATTTCCCATGGTGTGTGTGTGTGTGTGTTAGCCCAGCAGTGTGGCGATGCATCTTTGTCCTTCCTCCTCTCCCCCTGCAGATGAGATGACTGATTCTGGGGTATGGGGGCTCTTCCCTCACTCTGTGTCATTTCCAGGCCAGCGGCCCCTGGGGACCCTCCACGACGTTCCCAACCCAGCAGCCCCCAGAGCCCCCCGGGCCTACGACACACATAACACATTGGCTCTGTCAACGCCACAGCTTATTTTAGAGCGGCCTCCTTGGCTGCCGGGAGAACTTTAACTTTATGTAAATCATATTAATAAATTTGCCAGAGTTGAGGGAGGGGTGGTGGTGAAGTTGCTCTGAGGATTTCAGCACACATGCCAGCACCAGAAGGTGAGCGGGACAGTGACAGTAAGTCGACAGATGAAGGAAGAGGAGGAGGAGGAGGAGAGATTGCATACAGTATGGTCCAGTAAGTATTGTGCTGGTGCAGGAGATACAGAGCAAAAGGAGGTCAGGATAGAAATGATTTACAGTAACCTGCAGGTGGAGATTCTTACGGCCACTGATTTTACAGGTTAAACAATGAAATTGGAGCCGAGTGATGGATAGGACAGATACAATACAGTGGCTGTAGAATTTGACAGAAAAATCAATTATGGCAGAAAATCTTCCTTTTTTTTGGAGCAAAAAGAAAAAAATAAAGTGGTTTAAATTCTAAATAAAAGCTCAGGAATCCTACAGGAATTTAATGGAACCAACCAATGTTTTCTCATCAACATCAATGTACAAGTTTTATTAATTCAACTTAATTACACTTTTTTTTTTCTAGTTTTTGTTCTTCAAAACACTTAAAAACTTAGCAAGTTAACATGAGTTCTTCTAACTGAAGTCTTTTGACTAGAAATTATGAGTTGATTGAATTCACTATATGGATTTCAATCAACTCAGTAAATTAAGTTGCAATGAGCACATTTTTATATGAGCACATGGATACATAACTGATGAGTATGAAAGTGTACACTAAAAAAAATCATTCAGAAATTTTGTGGAATCAACTTTATCTGAAGAATGTTAAGTTTAACTAAACTTTAGCTTAACGCAGATATACTGTACAATTTTTATTTGTTTACGTTGGTCAAACTTAAAATTTCTACTATCTATTTTCAGAACACTTTTCAGAACTGAATGAATATACTGTACAGAGTTCAATCAACTCATTAAATTAAGTTTAAAAAGAAACATGATCAGCATATTTGAAGACTTCACAGCATTCATTGTTTGAGTTAACAAGGCTGAAGACCCTTCTTTTTATGGTTTGAAGAAAACATACAGTGCATGATGAAAAGTTGCTGTTTCTAATAAGATAATAAGTCATGGTTGCTTGTTTTCACAATAATGAAAATACTGAATTCAGTCTCTGCCCCCTTACACTTAAACTTGAACAAATTCATTGGGAGGATTGTCTTTGTGCCAATGCTGGAAAAAGTCACTCCAACAGGAACAGATGAAGCTGGAAGTTCTTATGTGAAATGAAGAACTGACTTCAATCTGAGAAAATGTGAAAATAAATCAAATTTGATTGTATTTTTTGACAGTGTGACTGAAGAGTTGTTGGTTAAACTTAATATCTTAAGTTTATTTACCATGATTTCTCAAGTACAATTGAATTAATATCAAGTTTATTTGTTTTGAATCATAGGAAAATTACTTTAATTTGTCTTTTCAGATCCAGTAAACTTAAAATCTTAAGGCAGCCTGGACATTAACTTTTTAAAGTTAGAACAAATAGTTTATTTTTACAGTTAAAAGCAGACACAAAAGGCTCTCTATATTCTATGTTTTTTAAATTACGCTTGCTTTATCAGCTAGAAATGTACAACTCTGAGTGTGATTCTTTCTGTTTTTCATCTGAGCGGGGCTAATTTACTGATCGCTGCACGTGGGCGCATGTGTTTGCATGTTCCTGTTCATCCTTTGATGGGATTGCATTCAGTTGGCTATGAGAAACGAAGACGACAGAGTGTTTCTATTTGTCCAATTCATCCCCTGCTGCTTCCTTCTAATGGCTCTTTCCACTGAGCTCATCTTCTCTATTTCATCTAACACCTGCCCCCTTGTCACAGACATGAAGAGAACAAGACAGACAGAGAAATCATTCCAGTCGAGGCTCAAATGATCAGAGCAATTCCTGATCTTCTTGTTCTTTGTGACTTCTCTGAATAATGAGGAATTGTAAAGAAATGCCTATAAACACATGTAAATATGAGACTTTCATATTTTTGTTTCAGAATAGAAACAATTACACATTCATTGCAGGCTGTATATCAGTGTGAGATATCATACATGATGGACGTGACAGCAGTGAGACAGATAAGAAAAAAGCCAGACGGACGTGTTGATGTGATGATGTAAGGTGAAATCCTGCATGTTGAGCGCAGCTCAGGACGGCACAGAGAGTCATTGATCGGCGAGGACGAGATACTAACGCAATCGATGCAACACACTGATGAGAGTGTTTGCAGGAAGTCAAGCCCATCATCTTCCTCTCTCTCCTCACCTGACATCCACATCAGGGGAAGCAGACCTGAGAGACAGAGAAGAGAAATGACGTCTGAATGAGTTGCTCTTTGCTCACCTCTGACAGACAGCTAAACTTTATTTACTCTGGATAAAATGTGATGAGCATGCTGGTTCAGCATGCAGCGCATTCACTTACTCTTGACAGTGTGTTAAGAGTACCATAGTGCATTGTGGGTGAGCTTGAGGCTTGAAAAACTGGCATCAGTGGTCAATTTACCTCTCTGTATGTGATGTGCATAATGCACAGTTAGTGCATCCTGTTATTGTTACCATTGTGAGAGGCATGATGAGGGCTGTTTCTACAAATACTGTGATGACTTAAAATAAACTACAGTGTCCATCAGTATCATACTAGATACCTTTAAGGCATTGACTGAAATAGCATCGCAACTTCTCCAGGCAAACGATACCTGCATTCGATCCTTCTTGTACCCAGATCTACTTTGATCATTGTGATTATATGTATATTTTGATGAATGATGTGTTCCTTTGTACCGGATATGGGGGTTTTGTTTATCTAATATGTCTGTTTTATATATATATATGTATATATATATTTTTCTGTTATACTGTTGTTCTACTATTTTGTTATATATTTTAGTAGAACATACATATTTTAATATACTTGTTTCTATTTCTTAATTTCTCTGTGTTTATATATTTTCTCTTCTTGAATGGGAGCACCTGTAATGTGAGCTATTCCCTCCCTGGCATCAATAAAGTATTTCTGATTCTGAAATACAGAAAGATTATTTCAGGAATACTGATGGTTATCAAATTAAGTAGAAAAGAAAAAAAAAGGTATCAAATTAAACACTCTGTGGATATTGGTTTTGGCAATGCTACCAGTATTGCATTTTTTTAAAATGATACCGAGCCCTAGTGCACAAGTTCATCATAATGAAGGTCAGGTCAACCAGTGCAATGGTGCATCTTCTTGATGTGGTTTTGGCAAAAACTAAAGACAGACAGCACACAAGGATAAGACATATCAGGCTTCGCCTAAACAGACATGATTTCTTTTAGTCTTTTCCTAAATATTTCTCAGCAATCAGAAAAATGAAATTACTGTAGACTTTCACTTTAAGATCTGAATGTACAATACTTTTATTTTTATAGGAAATTAATTTTCCAGTTTATTTTCAGGGTTCATCTGTCCTTGTCTCGCTTTATTACCTCCATGAATAATACTCAATCATTGTATCACTCCATTGACACATGCCTACTCACTCACTCACTCACTCACTCACACACACACACACACACACACACACACACACACACACACACACACACATACGCACACTTCACCAGTGTGCTACTCTTAATTACAGGCAGCCTTTAGGGGGATGGGAGTGACGGCAGGCAGAGTGAGGAGGCAGCAGTGGGGTCTGTGTGCACCCAGAGGGTCACTGTCACACTGCTCTGTCTCTCAGTTTACTGACGACCACAGACGAATACTGATCACATCGCACACACTGGAAGCTTAACACACACACACACACACACACACACACAGAGGGAGAGAGATGAAATTAATTAGCCTCTGTCAGCTTCATATGGCTGTTTAGGTCGGTTGTATTAAAATGACAACTATGTGCGATTTGTTTTTATGTGAATGTCTCTGAATGTCTGTGTTTGTATGCATGTGTGTGTGTGTGTGTGTGTGTGTGTGTGTGTGTGTGTGTGTGTGTGTGTGTGTGTGTGTGTGTGTGTGTGTGGCTGTAAAAACTGAATGGATAATTCTGTCTGTTCACACACTGTAAATCTAATTTAGTTTATCTCTTTCAGCGGAGAAGGAGCCATGAACTTCTGTTTTATTGCCTCTTGGCTTCTATATCTGAGCATGTTTGCACACTTGTCTTGGTGTGTGTGTAATTTGGATACACTTGAGTTGTGGTTTACCTTCTTTTCCTCGAATCTCTGAAAGAAGAAGTGCCTTCCTTTGCTGGCAGTAGCTGAATCCTCGCAGCCCATGTGTTGATTACAAGGCCCAGCACACATACATATGTTTGCTGTCTGTCTGGCTCAACAAGATACAGGCTGCTTACATGCTGTACTAATCAGTCCAACAGCACGGGCTCTCCAGGGACTCAAGCCAAACTCCATATTTCAGCACACACTTGTCAACATAATGGTATCAACAGCCTCAGAAATGTGATATTATGGGAGAGAAAGATAAACAGTACAGTCTGCCACCATCTCCTGCTTCTGCAATGAATGAGAGCACTTTAGTCGTTGTAAAATTTTATTGACCTGTGTAGGGCTGCATCGACTATTTTCATCACTGATCAATCTGCTAATTGTTTTCTCAACTATCTGATTAATTGTTTGGCCTATGAAATGGTAAACTGGCTACAGTTTTGTAGGGCTTTTCTACATTAACAGAGAAAGTGGTTTATGATTTGCCTCTCTTTCACCCGTACACTCACACATCAACAGTGGCAGAGCATGCAAGGACGATCAAACCGCCAAACCCTGCAATTAGTGAAGGACCCACTCTACCTCCTGAGCCACAGCTGCCATTAGAGATGGAGGAGTGCTATTTGTTTAAGTACTAGAGCGCATGTACGACGTGCACATGCATCCACACACATGCTTTAACCGGGGCTCATTTCAGGTCATGTTACCACTGTTCCTACAGTAGCAAGTTTAGAGTCAACTATGACTGACCAAAGATCAAATCTTAGACTGACTTAGTTTCATCATGCCGAGAATATTATAAAGCAGTCAGTCCACATGAGTGCTCTCTATCTCTCTCCTCCTTATCAAAACAACTGGAAAAGGTTCCTCTCACTGCAAAAACTGTGCTGTGTCTGATTACAGTCATATGCTTTAGTGATAATTTGATCTAGCTAAAAAACAAAAACAAAAAAAAAACAAAAAAAAACTGTAGTATTCAAACTTAAAGTTTCCAAGGTTTAGGTCTTTGGTTAAGAATGCAAAGATATTTGTTTTACTATCACATAAGACAAAGAAAATCTTTGTTGGAAAAATGACTGAATTAACCAGTTATCAAAATAGTGTCAGATTAATTCTCTGTCACTTGATTAATGACTTGATCTATGAGATTGCTTTAACCGTATTGTTAATGCCATAGTAATAAAAATGTAAACCAATGGAGAAATGCAAAAATGTTAAAAGATCAACTGAAAAATGATCAGACCAACTCAGAATTTCACATTGAAGTTCAGTTGTATTTGATTTTGACAAGCTTTTTTTTTCAATATGCCTCATTATATTTTTGTCCCACCTATGCAATTTTTTTGAACTTTAGAACTTGTGTGTTTTTTCTGTTTTTTTTTTTTTTTTATTAAATCTTTATATATATATATATATATATATATATTATTACTATGTTTTCAAATTTAAAATTTTTATATTAAATCAGATTTAATGACATTTAATTCAGTTTTGAGTAGTAAAACAGCTTCCTGCAGGTTTACAGGTGTAGTTGTTGGTGTAGTTAGTGATTAAAAAATATTCTTAAAGCTTACTGCTTTAAGAATGCAGGTTACTGCCAATCAACCTGTTGACTGCAAATAAATTTACCAAAAGGTCAACACAGGGTGATTCTTTTGCTGTGTTGTCCCCTGACTTTCTGTTTTAGATTTCACTTTCTACTCTTCTACTCTTTTGTTCACTGAGCAAATACACCACCATAAACATGAGCAGTAACTTACTTAATTAAGACAAATCACACTGTGAACAGAAGATTAGCTCAGACTCAGAGGAGCGCACAAAAACAATTATTTCCAAATGTTAAAATCCTATATGTTTTAAAGCAAATAAAAATCACAATTATGTCTACATGAGTAAAGCTAATAATCATATTCTCAAGCACACTCAGCCTACAGTGATATGAACCATTTAAGCTTATCTCGGCAATAGTACAGAGCAACATAATGATTAAAGGACAGATCAGATTATTGGAAGTGAGGTTGTATGAGGGACCTACAGTAGATGTCAGTCTGCATGCCCACAGTTTGGAGAAGCAGAGAAGAGTACTAGCATGGAAGTTAAGTAATATACTGTCGTAGACAGGATCAGCAGTAAAAGGCATTTTAGCCACTTCAAAAGGGCCACTTAAAAGAAATCAACATCCGTTTAAGTGCACACAATGTATAGAATATTTTCACTGCTTTACCTTGCCATCAGACATACTATTCCCATGGGAAACCAACCAAATTTCACAGAAAAATCAATTATTTTAGTTTGCAGAACACAGAATTTGCCAGTTTACTCCTGCCTTGATCTGTTAGTCTGTTTGTGTTATTGTGTGACTTTGGTGAATCTGAACAATCCTTTTAAAACACTCAACTCACACAATAAAACAAACAACCTAAACAGTAAAGCAGCGGTAGACCAGCAACTACCATGTTCTGCAAGATAAAATGACTGATTTCACCAGTAGAGTTTGGTTGGTTTGGAGAGAGCAATATTTCACTTATTTTGCAGCAGTTTCCTGTTAGAAAAGACTGTCTGATGGCAAAGTAAAGCCGTGAAAATATCCTAAATATGGCGCACATTTAAACTACACTACACTAAAATTAATAATAGTCTGATATTCAGTAACTCCTCTGGGCTAACAGTATCACTTATCCAGACAGGAAACATTTCTACATTTCTATTGAGGGACGGTAGGATTTTGGCACTACAAGCTACTTTTTTTTTTTTTACATTTATTTATATTTTATATAAGGATATATTTTATTTATTTTGAAATGAATATGTTGTGAGTGATGATGTGCGGAAACAGAGCGAGGCTTCAGCACGTAGCATAAAACTTCTCACACACACAGATACAGACATACACCCACATGCTGCGACACACACACACACACACACACACACACACACACACACACACACACACACACACACACACACACACACAAGAGACAGGGCTGGCTAGAGGAGTGGCTGGCTGGAGTGCCCTTGGCTTGATCTTCAGGCCTGGCCACTGTTAATGGACACAGTGACTACACACAACACACACACACGCGCGCGCACGGACACACACATGCTTTCATTGTGTCCCCCAATCCACTTTTGTTGTTCCTCTGACCCCCCCAGCTCGGGCTCCTCTGCTGCCCTGTCACACTGCTGTGAGATCACCATGAGTCTCCTGCTGGGCAGTCAGGAGGAGGTGATCAGAGTTGGAGGCGTGTGTGTGTGGAGGTGGAGGAAAACAGGGCTGGGAACATGTTATGTCTCTCTGGACCAAAACCAGCTGATATCTTGTCCACTATCTGGATATTACTCCACTCATCCTTTCATTTCCTTGTCCAGTCGATCATTTTCAGAATGGAAACCTGCAGGATTGAGGAAAGAAAAAAAAAATAGTCTTCTCCTCGGGTGACCCGGTGGCTTGTATGTTTGTTCAGGCTGCATAATTCATAAAGCTGTGGGGCAGGTCATGTGATCACCTGCGGCTCACTGGCAGCAGCTAGAAGGACCAACACAGTGGAGTGCATGGGAGGAGGAGGAGGAAGAGGAAGAGGAGGGGGATGGAGGGCTGTGGCGGTGGTGTTTGGTCCAGAGGTGAGAAAGCCACCTCACAGTTCCTGTGCTCAAAGTCTCTGACATGTTTTCTTCTTTCTCTTCCAATCACAATCTGCCGGTCAGATTCTCACTCCTCCTGTCTTCAGGGAAATGTACACATGTCACCATTTGCAACAAGCTGTCCAAGTATTTTCTCCTCTTCCAACAACTGTGTCACTCCAACCCTTTTACCTGAGATAGATAGATAGATAGATAGATAGATAGATAGATAGATAGATAGATAGATAGATAGATAGATAGATAGATAGATGTGTTATATATTGATATTGATAAAAATAGGACATTGCAACAACAACTGGAACATTTGGCACCACAGCAGTTGCAGCCAGGCTACCTCAGAAAAAAACTGAGGATCCACCAGGTCAGAGGTGGACTCGCCATAAGGAACCTTCATCCTGGCAAGCTGATCGGCCTGGAGTGTCAGGCCAGTGTTACAAATGCTAAAATGAAATGGATTAATCAAAGAGAGAACAACACAGGGCAGCTACTTGAAACCGAAGGCACTGGACTGTTTTTAATTATTTTAGATGTTCTTTTAAACTAAAAGTAGAGGATATATGACTAGCATACAGAAACAGAATAAAAATATTTGTTTACAGTATACGCTTGGTTTGTTTACTTTTCACCATATTGTCTGGGCTGTATGGAAGCCCTGAGAGACAAGTGAAGAAAAAAAAAATTCTGGCGATCAATCGTCTAGCTCTGATCTAAATTGTTTTCTCTCCTCTGTGTTTTTGACTTAAAGCCAGGTGAAAATGGTTCACCAGCTTTTTTTCTAATCACCCTGTCAGGGCTCATGTGGTGCTGCTCAGTACTTTGTAACTTCATATTACGTTGTTTTAATGTGAAGTGCCTTGAACTGCAAATGAGTTTAAAGAATACAGAACTGCAGCTGATTGAAGGATCGGTTCACATTTTTGAAATCCACCTTAAAACAATCCTAACGTGCATATGTACAATATGTCTTTAGTCACTGTAATTGTCTGTCTGAAGTTAATCTGAGACTTCAGTTGTCTGAGTTAGACAAATCAAATATTCAAAAGATTCCTTTCTGAGCCGTGGCAGATGGACAGCAACAAAAAGTGGGAATTAGGGGTAAAAAAGACTAACTTAAAATGTAAATGTTAAAGCTGTAAATGCTGCTGTTTTAAGTTGCAGCACAAATGTTTCACACTAAAGATGCTTTAAGCTTCTCTAGGGTGACATTTGGGTCAGACATGAATATAACTCTGGCATAATATCAGACAGCTGAACGTACAGTATGTACAGTTGAGTAGTGCTGTAAAGTTCAGCACATGATTACAGTAGCCTAGAGTCACTTAAAGGTGATAATTTATACTTAAATGCAGCTAGACAAAGAAAACCATAAGAATGAATATGGAAATGCAATATTTTCCCTGTATTTTCAGGAAGCTACTACCACTAAAAAGTTGTTTTCTATTAGTTATTGTGGGTGGTGGATAACAAGATCCTTTTGGAGAGACAGTGGATGTTTTTATGGACACAGGATCTTCTATAAATTGTCTTGAGCAAGTCTGTAATAAAGTAACTAATTATAAATTTTAAGTAGCCTGCCTGCTAACGCCACATTTCCAACTTCTCTCTCCTTCCACAGTGAACGAAACCTCTGATTTTATTCAGCGTGCAGCCAAAATCTCAGCAGCCGCGCTTCTAAGCCAGGACCACGACGCCGACCAACTGTATTGCAGAGATATGAGTCAAGGCCTCCTGAAGGGGTATTTTTTGGGGGAAAGATTACAGAGTGCTCAGTAAACCCCGCTCAGAGGGAAGCAGTGGGCAGCCCGAGCAGAGGACGGATTAATTGGCGAGAGTCCTCACTGGGTGTCCTCGCCAGTCTTTACAGCTTTTTCCGGAGTCTTTTTTTTCCTCACGTCTTGGCATCAGTATTTTCTTAGTTTTCACTTTTGCAGTGTTTATTTCTCTGACCTTGCCTCTTGCTCACAGTTTTTGTTCTGTTGTTATTTTTCTGTTTCTTCACTGCTGTTTGATCCATCATTTTGAAGACGTCTGACTCTGGCCTGTGTTCCTGAAAGTGTATCGTGCTCGGTGGTAGTCCGTGTGTATAACTGACTTGAAAAATGTGTTGGCTTGTATTTCTACTCCTGTATGCATACGGTTCAGCCATATGCATGGACATTTGTATGTACAGTAAGTGATGTGTGTGTATGCAGTGTACAACCTCACCACTTTCTACTCCTTCCTTCCATAGAGCGGTAGTTCCCGGCCAAAGAGGAGCCTGTACAGAGCCGGGGGACCTGCCCTCTGCACCCTCCTCCTGTTCCTGCTTTGATTTCCAATATGTCCTCCCATCGCCACAGATGGCTGCAGAGGAAATATTTCCTCGGCCGACGGTGCTAGTGAGGCCCTTGGGCCCCCGAGGCTGATAGGGGGCAGAAATTGGAGAATAATGTAATAGAATATTTGATTGGGCTCTGATGGGCAGGACACTGGGAAGACTGCCATAGTAATGTGTCTGAGCCTGGCTGGAAGAGTGCATTTCTTCCCTCCAAACCCCATCCTCCCCTCCTCCCCTCCTCCTATTTCTCATCTTCGTCTAGCTGCAGGTTGAGGTTTAATAATATTTGCTACTTGGCGCTGCAACCCAGGGGGTCCTGGGCCCGGAAACAGGAGCCCGGCGCTTCCTGTGGGCTGTCAGAAAGTTGTTAACAACATGACAAATGTTTGGCCAGGCTGTGTAAGAATCTGAAGGTGAGTAAGTGGACGTGTCAGCAGAGGAATTAATGGCTTCACCTGGGCTGGGACGGGGATTGGCCAGATTTGGTTCATAGGAGATGAGATAATCCATATGGTTTGGGACAGAGGGGTACACATACACACATGTTGTACATGCATTGACCTCACTTGACGTTAGGCCTAGGTGAAATAACTGAAAAGTTTACCATGATGTTGATAATTATGGTTCATGTAGCTTGTGACTGACATGTTGTGTACCCCAAAGTGTGGATGTGGCTAAGATGATAAAATAATTTGTTGTATTACCAGTATTGGTCAGGACACAACACAACAACACAACACAACAGTCTTCTAATAGATGTTGATCCATCCATCCATTTTCTTCCACTTGTCTGGTGTTGGTTTGTGGTGGCACTTTCTAGCTACTCCACATCGGCTGGCTTCTTTCAGCTCTTATGAGGGAGCAGATCTCCGAGCCCCACATCTTCTGATAGTTGTCTGACTTAAAAACTAAAAACTGCCATACTGGTGGACTGACCTGTCTTCTCCACTCACTGTTTTCACATCATCTGCACTCATTTTGTCACTCCATGCTGTTTGTCACGTGTTGATTAGGCAGCCCAACTGTACACCTGTTAAATGATTGGCTGCTCATGTGTCACGCGTAGCACGTTCCTTTATCAAGGGATATGATAGGCTGAGCCAGAGTGTATTTGGTTAGTTAATTTTGTGGTTTGTGGTGATTTAGAGGCTCGGTTTATAAAGTTTACATCCTGCCATGCTGTTACATTGCTCTGCATACAGCGACACAGCTAAAAATAAGAGCTGAAACTTGTTTACCAACCACTCATTTCACCTTCTGTCATCAGTTTATCACCAGTGCATGTTGTCAGACTGGTGACTTGTCTACTGAGGAGTCGACGAATGATTCGAATCTTTGACTCTCAGGGGACAGTCCTAGTTAAAGTTGAGGGCAGTGTTAGCATTGCTCTTTATGGGAGAATGTTTAAGCAACCACAGCAAACGTTACCCAAGATGGAGTTACATTTGCCACACACATGGGTTAGTCCTCTTCCTAAAAGCCTCTTCTCTTGTAAAGTTTATTAACTGGTGAGGAAGATTTTTTTTTGCCTGGATTATTTTAGCCTTATTTTAGCCTTAATTTAAGTCTTTTACATGATACCATGTACAGTATTTTGTGTGTACTTAAGATGGATCATATTAAATTGGATCAGCTGTAAACATTAAAAAGTCTGCAGGAGACTGTGTTTGCAAACAACTCATAGAGCTAACCTTAGCCTGGCTAGCTAACTAGATAGAGCTGATAAAATCTTCTAGTGACAGAATCAACTGTCACCAGCTACAATGGGAAGCACACTTTTGTCTTGCTCTGTGTTAAGTCAAAAACCCACTGTTTCAAAGATTAGTGGGAATTCTGAGTTGTAAATCTGCCATTTTATCTGATCTGCATGTGCAAGAGTGAACAATTCTGTCTCTATTGTGAATTGAGCTGTCAACTGTGGTGGATCTTTTCTGTGCCATTTTAATCCTCCAGAATTAAAGCCAAGCAATCTGAGGAGTGAAAGAAACAAAACCAGTAGATAGTTGCAGCTCCAGTGTTGAATAAAAGACAAAAATGTCTAAGAAGAAAATCCATCCCCACCCATCATCATCTGCGACCTCCTCCACTGAGACAGGTGCCCAAAAAGCTATCCATCAACAGGGACAGGCGCAGCCAATCACGCCTTCTTGAATCAACCAGACGTTTACCCTCGCTCCCAGGTGGATGGGCGGTAATTGCCAGTGGCAACTTTGCCCACCTGGCAAGCTGCTGTGGGACACAAAGAGGTAGGGAGAGATCTGACCCGAGGGAGGTGAGGAAGAGAATGAGGAATATTTTCATGAACAAACAGACGGTCAGGACTGGCGCAGAGATGTGTGGCTGAGCAAACCTGATGACTCATCCGAGATACACGGTACGACGCTCCTAATTCCATAGTTGAGTCGCAGTCTCTTCTTCGCTCCACGCTGAGTTTGGCTCGCGGTGCTTCCCCCTGTAAACACCCGTGTTTTGTAGCTCTGCCATCCTGGGCCACTGTGGTGATTGTCATTACGCTGCCTCAGCAGCGCCGTGCCCTGAAGAGAAGAACAATCACGCTGGTGGAAGATTTTAAATTTCACACCCGTACTGTGGGAGGGAATGGGACATGGGGGGCTTTGGACAAGGTGCTAATTGAGGAGGCGATACACCACCTGTGTGTGTTCCAAGGCGAGCATTCATCCAAATAGCTGATGCAGGGGCTTCAAACTAGGCTGTGAAGTGAGGCGTTGGCTCACTGCTTTCCTCGCCCATAAGGATGCTGAGAGAAGCTATTCTGAATGGGGCCCCAGATATTCTTGAAAATCCGTCTTAATTGCACTTGAATGTGGAAAACAACCTTCTTATTGTTATTTCATGTCTGCGTGGGTGTAATACACCACAGTCTTCCAAAGGCGCAATTGTTTTCCATTACACATGCATTTCTAGCTTAGATTTTCCACCCATTCAGAACACAGAGTGGAGCAGGCACTTTGAGCTGTGAGACCTGCCAGTGGCTGTGGCGTTGGATGGCAGAGGGCCCGATTCACATGTTCGCCTGGCGATTGGGGCTGTCAGATAGGCAGGTCGGGGGAAATCGGAGCAAAGCTGAAGACTACTCCTTCAGTCATCAATCACCTGCCTGTAGCCAGCGTGCGAGCCAATCCGCCCAGGCCTCGGGCCCCAGGATTCATCAGAGGGGACAAGGCCTGACATCCAGAAAAATGAGCTCAACCCTCCACACGTCAGGATGGATCGGAGCCCAATGTCACCGACTGGCTAAGCACAAGAGGTCTCCATTCAAACGGGATAAAAGAGATAGAAAATGTGTGTCCATACAGTTTCTTCTACTATTTTTGTTGAAATTCTGACAGTTGGTCCCCTGTGATCGTCTGTCTTGGAATTCCTATAGCAAAGATATGTAGTAGTTAAGTATGTGTGTGTGCACGTCCCTCACTCACTCTCTCACACACACATCCAGGTTGAGGAGATGAAGGGGAGAGTCATCAGGCTGAAAATGATTAATGCCCCTTTTTGTCCATCCTGGCATCTGGAGCACATCTGCCCCACTGGGACCAGGACAGATATGGTACCCGCTTCAGGGATTAAGCTGCCCTTCGCTCTCTCTCCTGAGGCTCCAGGTAAGGGATCCTTCCCTGCAGCCAGCACCGCCCCCTCCTCAAAAACCCCCCTGGGTAGCTCAGTCTGAGCTCACCTCGGAGCTCAGCACATTAAGCGGGGATGATATTTATGATGTGGAAATGGTCTGCTATTTATTCAGCGTACAGAGGGATCGCAGTCGCTCTGTCTTTGTCTCTGTCCATCTTTTTTTTTTTTTCACTAGTCTGTCTCCGTTAAACTCTTCTCTCCTCCTCTGCATTTAATTAGTGTGAATGATTTTCACTCTTTATTGGGGTGAATGCTAGAAGCGATCACACCATGTGTTCTTCTTCACACATAACTGTTTATTAGGGTGAATTTTGGAAGCATTCACATCATACTTAAGCAAAAAAATCTTATTCCTAAGATTTTTCTTTTCTTTCTTTGTTTTTGCAGTTAAACTACTTCCACATTTGTCCACATAGAAATTTCAATCAAACTTCAAAATATTAATCCATTAGGAATCTTGAACTATTATTTTTCTCGTTCATACTTTTGGCTCAATAAAGTTTTTCAGGAAACCTTCCTCATTCAGATGTAAAGACAGAATGTTCACAACTGACACCTTCACAGTGTTTAAAGCTTTTTTCAACTCTTCTCACACATACTTTCAGGTACAAACAGCAGTCAAACGTTAAAATGTTCATAACACTTTGGACTCTCTTTGTTTCAACTTTTTCATACTGTTTCATGCTCACCTTTCTGTGGAACAGAAATCATCAAAATTAGAATTTGTCACCTTCAGGTATACTTTGTGTTTTGTGCTGACTGGCAAATATTAGCATGCTGACAAGACAAATTAAGAGAGTGAACATGGTAAACAATATACCTGCTTAACACCAGCATGTATTGTGATTGTGAGAATGCTAGCATGCTGATGTTAGCATTCATATCAAAGCACCGCTGTGCCAAAGTAGCCTGCAGCTTTACTGGAGGTAGACACTTTGTCTTGTTACACTTTGTTTTTTGTACAGATTAAACAAACAAGGTATTTGATAATTAGTGAACTTTGCAGGTGCAGGCAGGCAGATTTGGGTCACAACGAGATGTTAATTGTAGATTTTTAACCATAGTCTTGCATATGCACACTTGATTCAACTCAGGCTTTAGAAAGTCAGGTGACCTTTTACAAAGGGTGGGAAAGAGTCCACATTGACATTAAGTTGTGGTGGTTAAGTGAGTCAAACGCAGTAGTTTTATTAGGTTTAGACAAAAGACTACTTGGTTGGTTGGTCAGGTTTGGGAACAATAATATTTTGGGTTAACACAGTCAGTCAGTGTAACTTTGGGTTTCACACTGGATGCAAACAGAAAACCCTTGAGGCAAATGTCTCCCATTTAAAATACAAAGGGCCCTATCTTACATCGATCTAAAGTGCAAGTGGAAAGTGCGAGGTGCAATGGATTTAAAGTATTCAAGGTGTGTCCAAATCAACCTTTTCCATTTTGCTGCAGGGGCGCGAGTTGTATTTTACCCTGCCCCGCCAAAAGTGGGATACACCTATCAGGTGTGCCCAAGTGCCCTCATGAATTCACAGGCGAGTTTAGGCCGAACATGCAATAAACCAATCAGAATGTCAGCTTTCATCACCTGTAAGAGGCAGGTGTGCCAGCAGCACAAGCGGTGGCAGCATGACTTCACAGCCAGTACAGATAAGAGGAATGATCAGCCAGCAACCAGTAACTCTTTCAATGTACATGCTGTGTGAGCGTGTTAGTATTGTAGATTTTGTACTTAAGGTATAAAACTATCAGCTCACCTCTACTGGTGTTCACAGTGAGGAGTGTGTTTTCGGTCTCTCCATCTGAAGTCTACGTGTCAAACCTTTGTCTCTCCTCGGGGTGTCTGGATCAGTGCTGATCTTTCTTTTAACCCCTTTGTCTCTGATCTGGTCGACTAACCCATTGCTGGGTTTACTGGTGAAAGTGATTTTGTGTCTCTTACTTGGTGTTTCTCTGTCAGGGCTGGCCTTTCTCTCACTCTGCCCTGTCCTGACATCTTACATGGACACACTGTCAGGTCTACAGGTGTTGTGGTTTTTGCTGCTTTTGATGCTCGCCCTGTGTTTCTTCTTGTCTCTCTCCCTGTCACTACTGGCCTTTCTTTTTCTGTCACTGACCCTGTTGTTCTCCTCAAAGATGTCGCCTGGCTCTCTGATCTTGTTTTCTACAATAAGAACTCAGTGAAATATAATTATAAATTATAGTTATCATTCTTGACTTTGTGTGGTTACTTATTGTATTGCACACTGATCTGCCAGATAAGTAAAGAGACCCTCCAGTGATTGCTTATAGCTTTTACTGAACGTGGGATTCAGATGTGGACGGTCTTCCCAATGTGACAATTTTCTAAACTAAAAAAAAAAAAAAAAAAAAAAATGATGGACTCAAAATTATACAAAATACACCTAAGTCATGAAAGTGACAGTGCCCTGACTGCAAAATAGAAAATAATATGTATATAATGTAATACATAAGATAATACAGTATAGAATTGATAGGCTACAGACAAGCATATACTGAATGTAATAACAAGGATTTTCTAAACTTTCAGCATTGTACCTTTGTGTATGCTTGTATTCAGCCTTCTACTTTTCATAGTTTTTGTAATCTTTTTTCAACAATTTTTAAAATATAAGTCAATAGGAATAATCCTCAAATCTAGGTAAATATATAAAAGCTTTTTTTTTTTTTTACCTAATTGCATACAATCTGAATTCTAATTATTCTCTTTTATTCAGCTTTATTCAGATATTTTTATCCATCTCCACTGAAATACTTAGAAAATCATGAAATACTTTCTATGCTTTACACTCAAATCTGTTTATTGCTCAAACCTTGATTGTTATGGAGGTATCAGACACTGTCCTATATCTTGATATGTGTCTCCAGCTACAGTTTTTGAAAGGTACCACATCTGCTTTTGCTTTTGTCTTATTGTTAGGTGTCTGATTTCATGGCACAGTTTCATCTACCACCACACAGTGGATGTTCTAATCTATTCCTTGTTTAATAATATTTTATTATACTTTTTGTTATAACCCCCATGTAAGGACAAGTGTCCACTTTCACATTTCTTATATAAGTGTGTGTGAAAATCTTTACTTTCTCAGTTAATGTGGTGAATTGAAACAGGATGTTGGGGCATAATGTATGAATCATCCTAAAATGTAAATCAATGGCATGTCACTCAAGGAGAGGAAGAAAGAGGAAAAACTAAAAAGTAATGCGTAGTCGTCCAGCATGAGGTCACCATGAATGATTCACTGTTTTCCAAGAAACTACACCCCCCATATAATGGAGTCTAAATGACCATAGTCCATCCTTTGAACATATCCACTGCATGGTATGGATGGCTATAAATAGATTAAAACATGGATGAAAATAAATAGAAACATAATGCAAAAGCCAAAGCCGACAGGATACACGGGACACCAATAACACATCAATACCACCAATGCCACATCATGGGATCTGTGACCACTCTTGAGAGTATTTTTTAGCTTGGCTGACACACACGCGCACACACACACACACACACACACACACACACACACACACACACACACACACACACACACTACCCAGGTGGCTAAGAGAAAAGAGGAAAGCTGAGGGGAGGAGTGTGTGAGAGTATGACAGTGGATCAATAGTTGTGTTTGTGGCGGTGCTCCCACAGGAGTGGAGCAGTATATGAAAAGCCGCTGCTGATAGCTGAAGGTCCTCTCAGAACATTCCCTGTGTGTTTAGCCCAGAGCCAAGGTTAAACCCAGCACAAAGACGCCACAAAACCTCAGCCTGCCTCCCCGGGGCTACATACACTCACACAGGCAAGGGCCCACAGGAGCCTTTCTTCTTTCCTAGTGTGTGTGTGTATATGTGTGGCAGTGTCTGTGTGTGGTGTGTGTGCCTTGTGGCAACAAAACGGTGAATTCTCAAATATCATGACACGGCCACGGGCCTGGACAGAAAAAAAACAATGTTGGCCCAAAATGAAAAAAAAAAAAAAAGCAACAACTTCATTTGCTTGAACCCAAATGAATTTAGTTTTTTCAAAGCAAGTCAACATTTAGATAAACACAATTGCTTTAAATTAGATGGACTTAATCTGATTGTTTCACATAGTTTAACCCACTTCAAACTAATGCAGCTTAAATTTACAGCAAGTCAACTTGTTTCCAGTTTTCAAACTCAATTATTTACTTTACCCAAAAGTAAAACGCTGCTCCTTAAAAACCTAATAGTATGGTTTCAAAAAAAGGGGAAGGATTCATTTTTATTTAGTTTAACCTAGTGTGCTATTTTAGTTCGAATATGATTAATATAATTGGTAATGTTACCTTGACTTAAAGCTACTACTAGGAACTTTTAAATGGTTTTACTTTACTAATTTCTACTTGAAATCTGATACAACAAGCCTGTTAAAGTTAGTAGTCTGTTAGTCAGTTAAAAGAAGCAGGGGAAGATTTTTAATTAGATCCTTTTATTTTTAACATTATATTTTGTGGTTATATGGTAGGAAAACTACTGCTTTTGTCCAAAGAGGCCTAAACTATTTAAGGCACTTGGCCTGTGGTGCTCACAATGGCAAAAACAAAAAAAAATACATTTGAAAAACTCTACAGCAATATCTCTTTACAGAAATCATGACCCAGTTACTCAAGATAATCAACAGACCTTGTTGTGAGCAGTTTCCTGTAGGAAAGGAAGACATCTCGACAGCTGATATCTCCATAGCTTTGCAACTCAGACGAAAACAATAGATGGAAGAATAGCACTGCAGGTCAGAGGAAAAATATAGACAGTATGCTGTGCCCAGTGAATCAACGGGTTAGACTTAACTTCTTTATGAGTCACCAAGATAAAATGGCAGCTCAACTGCAGGGAGGAAAAAAGATGTGGATGTCATGGTGTCAGACATACAATAGTAATAGAAATCTGGCACTAACTGAAATAGGAATAGCAGGTGAAATGAACACGGTGCAATGTCAAGTTGTTATAATCCACAAAAATAGACTGCCATCAACAAAGCAGAAAACTGAATGAGACTCCTTCAAAACATAATTTTGACTCCTATTGAAATACATATTTAACAGTGTATTGCTCAGTCCTTTCATATATTTTGTGTCATCATTAGTGTGATTTATTACAATAATGAGCTGCATTTAAATAAGATAATATTGGGTAAGGCTTCTGTGGCAGCCATGTTACCACATTTCCATACAGGGTTAATAATATTGTGGTAAATAAAGTAATGAATTTCATTGAAGGCAGACTGTAATTGTGAGCCAAAGCAGAGTTAACCTCTGTGATTTATCCAGACTTAATTTCCATCTTAACACCTCTTTATTGCTTTTACTAGCCTTAAACAGCCCCTTGGAGAGAGAGGCAATAACTGTGGGGCCATAACACTGCTAAATCATGCATTTAAAGCAGGACAATGTGTGTATGGAGGTTTCACTACACCCAGGGTGACTCGAAACCACACAGGCTCTGACAAACACATGCAGCGTTGCTTTTCTCTGGTTGAAGTTAGATGTAAGACAGAGAATAAGTCTCTCTCCCGAGGCTCATCTTTCTCCCAAATTATGTCTTATTCGCCAGATTCTCCCCAGACAAAGGGCTCGTGTTGTTGTTGATTATGGCAATGGAGAAAAATAGGAAGCTTGTCATGCTCTCTGCAGTAATGATAGGATCCTCTGTCAAGCAGCTCTCACGGTGTCGACATTCCTTCACTTCAGCCATCCTCCTTGCGTACGGGCCGTAACTAGCTGCGATGTGCCTCGACAGGCCGTCATCGCCACAGAGGACTGATGGAATACTAATTAGCATGCCACCACTTGAATTATTCATGCATCTTAATTAGGGGAGAGATTTCCCATTAGGCCTTTAGATGTAACTTAAGAGTTGGGCTCCTATTTTGCAGGAGAGTCGGGGTGAGTGTGTGTAAATAGACCAACGCACAAACAAACATATAGGTTGCCACATGTGATGTAATTAAACATACAGTGTGTAAATTCTGCTGCTAAGGGTCACTCATATTAAAAAAAGTAACAAAATACACAGTTTGATAACATCATTAAGAAGTGAGGGATCATGGGAGTAATTGTCACTATTGCTGATGAAAATCTATTTGACATGACCATTCTTGGACGAGCTAATGTAAGTTTTATTCACATTTAGTCATGTTCGCCAACTTCCTTCCTCACTCTTTGACGTATCCCATGCTTTCCCAGAAGTTCTAGCAACTATCTACCAACGGCTACCACGAAATGCACCATTATTTTAAATAAATCACAGATTTCTCTGCGCTTGAATGTTTTTGGAAACATTTGGGATAATGTAAGTACACAATTCCAAAAAATATGTAACATATGTCATCATGTCTTGCGTTTTTAGACATTTTATGAAATTTTGGGGGCCATTTTTGCCTTTATTTGATAATGACAGCTGAAGCTATGACAGGAAAGTGGCTAGAAAGTGACAAGATGACACACAGCAAATAGGCTGCAGGTGGGAGTCAAACCAGCAGCCCCTGCAGAGGACTGATAGCCTCAGCACATGGGCGAATATTGGAATCGGCACCAACTGAACCATAGGGATGCCCTGTTTTTAGACATTTTAGTGTGGCAATGTTACATGTCATAGCTTTAACCATTTTTTTTGTTATTTTTAGATACGCAGAAAGAGCAGACCCAATCCTTTTGCAATATGTTTTTGGATATATTTATAGACTTAATGATCCTTCCAGTCAGGCTAAGCTTAGCTTATTATGCTGACACAACAGGGACAGAAATGGAGCTTTAGCTAAAAACAATACTAAACCAAAATATTTCACATCTGAATGACAACTTTTTTTTTTTTTTTTTTTACATGTACATGAGCTCCTCCTCTTGCTGTCCAGTCAGTGCAGAAATGATAGATTTATGGAGAATTGATGGAGAACTTGAATAGTTTAATGTTTTGTGTGTTGTGCTCCAACAGAAAATCAGATTTACTCAGATGTGGTGTCATATAGTTACAATTTTCTGTATAGTTTTAATTATCTGTAATTAATAACATTTGTTGATTTTAGTTACATTAACATGATGATTGATGATTACATAATTTTAGTTAAATTAAATATCAGATCCAAACTTTTCGCAGTAGGTTTTGCTTTTTAACAAGTTGGTCTTAGTTTGCACATATTTTAAGCACAGTTTGAAGTGAAACTTCTTTTGCCAAGCTAATGTTAGCTTAGCTCATTATGCTAACATAATAGGGACAGAAAAAGTGACATTGATTAATAAAAAACAAAAAGAAAACTGAATGAAAATATCTCACATCTGAACTGTATCTTTTTGTCAGAACTGAAGGCTCCTCCTCAGTCCGGACAACAATTATTTATTTATGGAGGAATTTTATTTGACAAGTTTACTTTGTTTGTGGTGTGGTCTGATAAACTCTGACCAGGCTGTACTGTTTTTGTAGTTGTTACCAAAAATGCATTTAAAAATGAGAGTGAAATTATTGCAACTTTACAAAAGTAATGTGAACTTCATAATCTAATCAGCATTTGAGAGCGTCCAAAATCATATTTAGGATATTTTAATATACTTTAAGGCCTAAAAATCTGATTATTTAGACTTTTTAAGGGCCTGCAGAAAACCTGTTAAAACTGATGTAAAGAAAACTGTTTCCAAGGTGACAAACAGCCATTTATCACAAATATACAGCTTTTGCAAAACCATTCACAAAATGCCAAATCACCACAACTTTTTTCTCCCCTCTTTAAAGTACATGAATAATAAATAACAGCTGCTTCTCTGCAAGGCTGCACAGAAAACATACTCATCCCGCTGCCCTGCTATAGGGTTCACTAATTATCTAATGTGCTACAGTGGGGACAGCAGACAGGAGCTACCAGTGCATGAGAGTCCTCTCCGTCTCTTTGCTTTTCTTTTATGCTGAGATGCCGAGTGCTGGCTGGCCTGAGCCAAAGCCACATCCATCTGCTGCAGTTAAGCAGGGAAATTAGGCACTCAATGTAGCATATTTGTTTAAGTAATTGGAAAGTAATTAATAACCTGAAAATATAATAATGTGCTCAGCAGCAGCTCTTTTTCTGCAAACCATTCAGTGGAAATGTGGTGGCTAGTGCCAAGTGTGTGTGTGCATGTGTGTATGTGTGTGTGTGTATGTGTGTGTGGGTGTCCTGTCAGCATATTACAGTGAAGCTGCTTTCTGCATATCTGGGAGTGAGATAAATACGAATGACAGTAGAAAGGGGCGAGGGGGGAGAAATGAAATGTTGATTCATAGGTGAGGCACTGATGAGGTGCTCTACATGACATCACTCAGCAGGGTGCTCATTGGCCGCCCGTTTGGCTGTAGACACTGCAGCACTGGCTCCCATAACCACACAGTGAGCACGGCGGCGAAATAGGAGCCCAAGGATTAGGCCGACATTAAAGCTGGCCTCTAATTACGCTGTTCAGAGATTGTTTTTTATAAATATTTGATGAAATGTCATCTGCTTCTCTGGGGTGGGGGGGTGGGTGGTAAAAGGAGGTGAGAAGAGGGCTGGTGTAGTCTCAGTTTTCATGAACATTTCACACACATACAGTACATACCCTTTACTCATTTTTACTCTCAGATGCATCCAGAGAGACTTAAATATGTTTCCATATAATAACAATCAGCTGATGTGGTCATTTATTAATATTTTTCATAAGTGTGTTATGTTCTTCACTTACATTACCAGCATAGAAATGGTATCAAAAAGTAATAAAAAATAATGTATTATTTTCCCAAATACATAACAGCGAACTACAGCTTTGTCAAGAACCAGCATAGACTGGCAGACAGTGACAAACAAAATAAGTAGACATGAAACTGTGTAAGTTTTGTGCAAATTTCTCCCCAAATCTGACAAACTGCCCCACAATCTTGATGAGAACACCGACACCACTCTTGTGTCTGCACGGCAAATATTAAGCTACAGCCAACTGCAGCTTTAGGTGGAAAGACTGGGAGTGAGGCAAGAAATCTTGGCCTGGTCCAAAGATAAAGAATCCACCTGTTGTTTTTACACTTCAGTTGTTGCACTTTAAGCTAAGCTAGCTGGCTGTAGCATCATATTTAACAAACACATAAATCCTCTCATTTAACTCTCAGCAAGAAAACAAACTTCTTAAAATGTAACACTGTTCTTATAAGGGTTACACTTCTAAGTAAAATGTCCTTCATTTCTGGCAACTTCTGTTGGTGTAACTATTATAACTATTATAATCTCCTGACAATCACCTTTGCAAAAGTGTTTGTGTCCATAACTAACTAGCATAACTGCAGGACCTGCAGCAGCTGGTACAGTATAGGGGTTATTGTCACCTAAGCTGTGACAAAAATGTGCTAAATGAACTTTTTATTTAGTTTTATAGTAGGTGTGTTACTTATGCAGTTTTTATGACTTCTTTTACTCTATAGCTGACCCGTACCTCCTGGGACTCTCTCATTTCTCAGAGGAACAACAAACAACCTGTTCTTAGATCATTTCATAAATCTGCATAAACACCTTGTCTTTCAGATAGATGCTCTTCCTCTCTCCCTGTCTGTCCCCCGCCAACACACACATATACACACACACACACACACACACACACACACACACACACACACACACACACACACACACACACACACACACGCCTCTCCCTGAGCAGACTCTTGAGCGGCTGCTGCACAGGGCTCTTCGGGATCGTTGCCTACATGATCGAACTCCCAGCTCGCTGCCGCTGCTTTGTAGCTCCACCAAGACGGCAAATTGACAGCTGTTTCTCTGCTTGAGAGAGCTGTTTTGAAATTCCTATTTTCCTCCTCTCTGTTGAAGCACAGTGAAATGACTCATGAAGAACAGCGGGTGATGCAATTGATCCAAAGATCTGGCAAGTAAATTATGGTTATTGTATTGTGTGGTCTGGATGTCTACTATGTCAATTAATAGGGCAGGGCTTTGGTGTGAATATCACTGTACTATTGCCATCATACTGTAGTTTTCAGTTTCAAAGGCTTTCATGCCATGTATGTGTTTCTACCAGATAATAACATCCTTTATGTCCTGTACTAGAGCTTTACTTTCCTACTGACATCTATTGGTTCCCAGCCCATTATTCAGCAGTGCTGTTTCTTGGTTGCAGTCAAGTAATTACAAGAACTACAAAAATAAAAAAAACAAATACATTCAAAAATGATCTCTCAGTATCAGATATTTTTGGTTAAAGAATATGAAAAATGCACTAAAGGTCCAGTGTGTTAGATTTACAGTGAACTGTTGGATCTGTTTATACAGTAGGTTCTCAATCTTCAAGTTCACTGCTAGATACCAGTAAATCATAGACATCTGTGCCTTTAAAGCTTGTGTTTTATTTGGCTAGTCCTAGCAGTAAAAATGGTATTCCAGTGATTGGCCATCGTTACAAAAAAACTCAGTTCAGGACCAGAAAATTGATAGAGCATGAGCTAGGTTGCTACTACATTCAAATATGCACTAGCATGAACAGCTCTGTCCTCTTCTTCATTTTTTGGGGGGATATAAAAACTCCAACCATACAAGACAGTGTTACATTTGCTAATAATATCCTGATCCTTAAAGCTTTGCTTTTATAAAAACTAAACTTTAAACAAAGTTTGAATATAAAAAACAAGTGGAGTTCTGTGGTGGATCAGTGTAAGCGTTGCTCACAGGGATGCTCAAGACAAAGGACAGCAGCTTGACATATTGGCAGAAAACAGACCTGCTCTTTCAGGCTTGTGTCACCTACAGGGTGACTGTGTGGATGTAGGGGAGGTAAGACCTCTTCCAGAATACAGGTCTTGTTGTAGAGCTCATCCATGTCAGACTATTTCTACAGGTATTGCTATACTGTAATGTAGAGGCTGTCAATGTTGAAAGCAACAATGCAGAAGGAGAGGACAGGATCAACTCCCCCCCCCCCAAAAAAAAAGTATCAGTGTTGTGCTGCTAGAGTTTTGGCTTGAAAACTCTTCAGTGAATTCACTTCAACTGAGGTGAGATTCTCACTCTCAAGGCCCAAGGCAGCATCAGATAACGTGAAAGAAAAAGAGCCTCTAGGTCAGTGCATCCACCCTGCTCTTCGCCATGCTCGTTGCCTGTGAGCACATCCCAGATGACTCAGCGACACTCCGGCTGTCCCAGCCACAAGAAGTAGTTCTGCAGCTACTCAGGTGGTGACAAGTCTGTTTACTGCAGGAAGCAGACTTAACCGCTGTGATGGTTTGTGGTGCAACAAGGTAAGGTACTTTATGTTAACAAATCCAAACAATTCTTTGAGGGTGGCAACTGTCTTGGCAGAGCAGCTGAAACAATTGAATGATTCAACCACTATAGTCTCTGTATCTGTTTCCAGTGCTTTTACTGGATTGTGGATTATGTAGGCAGTGCTGTTTGCAAATTCAAATTCAAATTCAAAAGCAAGGGGCACCCTAGTACACTTGTGATGAGCGCTTGTTCTTACATGTGGCCAGAGCTGATGTGTTTAGCTATGGCAGAATCAGAAGAGCACAGTTTTGGTGTCAGCTTCCTAGCACAGTCAAGCGATCTGTCATGGAGGTGACACAGATCAGCCAAGCACATGCTGTTTTATTATATATGGAGTCATGTTTTGGCTCAAAGAAAGACGGGAGCAACATGTCGGTTTGTAGAGTCATGCTGTTGGTTATGTGTTGCTTGCTGCTAGCATGCAGATTGATGTCTGCCTGCCAGCGCCTATGGGCAAGACCACAAGAAAGTTTCACAATGATCAGTAGGCTATTTGTTTTAACAGGCAATAACTTATCAAAAGTCAGGTTTTGACAGGACAGGAACTGCAACAAACAGGATTTGGGACAACTTGAAATTCAGGACTGTCCTGAGTTTTTCAGGATGTCTGGTCACCCTGTAGCTGAACAAGAACAGGAATTGAAAAGCCTACTTTTTTTTAAGTTCTGTGCAAAATTAAAAGAACTATATTTTTGGAAAAGAGCAAGAGTTTCAAATGGTAAATCTGCCTCTGTTACAGCTGTAAATTTCATAGTAGTAACAGTAACTAGGGGCTTAGCAAAGGGTCAGTTGCTGAGATCTGGAGACATGGAAACACAAGCTGTCTGATGATCATACAGCTAATAAAGACACACCTGCGTTAGGCAAACTATAAAATTATTAGCCACACTGTCATTTAATAACAACCATCACAGTTTACAGAGCATCCTGGTTCAACATGAGTAGTTAGAGATTATTACAGATACTTCGAGGACACTCTTGACATTTTACATACAAAAAAGTAGTTTAGATCAGTCTGACTGATTTCTTGCCTTGTCAAACTTTGCTGTTTCAGTGCTATTACAGTGTTCTCAGATCTCTGCAATTACATTGGTGAGTACAATGTTAATCTAATTTAGCAATCTATTAAACAGAAGCGATGCACACAGACAGTATTCCTCTCTAACATGAACATAAAAAATGTCCAGTGGCCACTTTGTAGGCCTCAGGGTGCCATCTGATTTGGTGTGAAATACTAATCCTGCTTATCGATCCAGAAAGGACCATCGATGGCTGCAGACCAGATAAATATGTATACTTTATTATGAAGCCGTACCCTGAGGCTGCAGCAGACCCTCCACCTGATATCAGCAGGAGCCTCAGGGAGAGGGATCGGGGCTGTACAGAGAAATGTGTGGGGACGGATGAGTTTCTGTTTATACCAGCCTTGGTGGCAGCTTTGTGGCTTGATGTGCTTCCACACACACAAATACACTCAAGCAAATACATCTAAAGAGGTAAAGAGGGAGAAATGAGCCAATGCAAACACAAGCAGTCTACACACACAAAAAGTAAAAAGATATTTCCGTGTGTCTGTGCCATATGACCTTGTCAGCTTACCAGAGCTCATTACAGAGGAAAACAGCAGTGGAATCGGCGGCAATGAAAAGCAGACATGACCCTCAGATTGTTGGAGCCAACATGAAAGCGCTCAGCTATCAGGAAGGGAGAGGGGAAGGAGGGGGAGGAGGGTGGTACTGTAAGAGCGGGCGAACGGAGCTGTCCACAAACTCAAACGTGAACTGTACTGGTTTGCATAATTTAAGGTTAATGAGGGAACAACAGCAGATAAAATCTCCCTCGTTTTATCCCGGCTGGCTTTGCTCTACTGGGGCGCTTTTCATTAAAAAGGCATCAGAAGCAGTGCTTTAATGACCCGTGAATTCATCAAAGTTTCACCTCATTTCATATTACATCACGTATATGTGGATGTGAGAGTGTACTTCCTTTTCAAAGAGATGCTTGGTCTTATTTAGCTTTGGTGGATCAGAGCAGAAAACATGCTGCAACTTCTCCACCCCTTTCCAACCAATATTCTAATGTTGCATCCCACTACTGCTCACATACTGTGCTGTAAGATTACATGCATATTAATACAGATAGGTTTCCACTAATGTGTTGATGGCAATGCATTCATATAAAAGAAGCGCTTAATTTTCTTTGAAAGAAATGTTAAAGGTTAAAGGCAGAACGCAGATAGTCATTAATACAGCTTAGATACAACTTAACATATGAACACATTAGAAGAGTGCACCCAGTAGAGTACGGATATCCACGAGGCTCCACCACCATGGTGAAGCACCTGCTGCAATGTCACCACAACTGTCAGATGCAACCATCGGAGAGATTTTTTTGTTTATATATATTAGGACTGTCAAAGTTAATGTGATAATGGTGCGTTAACGTGAATGCCTTTTAAAGTCAGTATTTTTTTTGACGCAAGATTAACGCACGTTCTGTTATATCGGCCTGAGCCACAGTTTGAATCAGTTGCTGGAAATGAATTGGCTTAGAGTTGTGAAGAAGCGAGCTTCCCTGTCACCTGACAGTGTAAACAGGCTTGTTTGTTTAGGCAACTGGCTGAGTGCAAAGAAGTAGAAGTAAAGGAGGAGGGAGACAAGCGAGTGCGCATCAAGCTGTCGCTCCACCTGAAACCAGGTGAAAGTAAAAAAAAAAAAAGTTGATATACAGAAAAGAGAGGGGGAAATCATATTGCTTTCACCATAACATGAGAGGTTGAACTAAACCATTTGGAATAGCAGAACTTAACGATCTGAATTCCTGAGAATGAATTGGAAAATTGTGCACAGACATAAATTGCTCATAAGACAGCATATTACCAGATTCATACCTCTTTGATAACATTTAGAGAAGAACAGGGATTTGTTTCTGATACAAATGTCACAGTTATTCCAGAGAAAAATATTGTGAGGTGAGAAATTGTTAACAAAAGCCAATTAATCACTAATTAATCAATAGTCTAGAAATGACATAAATTGCACCTCATTTGACGTTGTTTTGACTAATGAAGCCATTCATTGGATAAAGAAACTTAAAATTAAACTTAAAATAAGAAAAAAGGACACAAGACAAACTAAAAAAAGAAAAAAGATATTTGTTTCATATCTTATTAATTATTAATGATTCATCCATTAATCAACTGTTATCATTTGCAGCTGAGGAAAATGCGCAAAATGTGTGACCCAAATAGGAAGCCAAGTCTATTTATAGACAAGTGACACATGTTGACATGAAACCTTCTGTCACAAAACAGAATTTTGGTTGATAACAGAACATTAACATCTGATTTAATGTGATGAGGAGGTGAAATAATCATTTTGTATGTCAATATGTCATTAACAGCTGTAAGGTGCTGGAAAAGCTTGAAAATAATAAATTAATAAATTATTATTAAATAATAAATTCCTTGAAAAGAGGTTGACTTTGATTTTGGAAAAGATGTATGAACCCTGAAACTGTGGTTTTAGTTGACATGTGCAAATCTGATTTTGTGGACCACAGAAGAGACAAAGTCTTGAGACCACTGGTTCATTGGTCCAGGCCTCAGGTTGGGAACCAACGGTCTAAAACATCCTCACTGATGTAAATTGTCAGAGCGACATTAATGTAAATGATCCTGCTGCTTTAATACAAAAACATGAATATTGCAAACCGATTAGTCATTATATAGACTGAGCTGAACAAAGGTGAAGATTTCCCTCCTATGAGGACAATATTTTATTAAACAAATAAAGTATTGTTAACATTAATAATACTAATTAAAGAAAAAGATACATATAAATAGCAATTAAACTCCTATAATACTGCTGGTTCTGTGGTGTTGGAAGTAAAAATCTGAAGCCTGCAGTGCACCATTGAAGCTTCAACTGACTATTCTATTGAAGCATTTAGTGTGTTTTGGCTTAAATGGTAAATTGAGCAGGTCAGTATGCTCATCTGTGTTGACTTGGAGTAGAGAAGCTGCTTCTTTGTATAGAAAGAAGACAGTTGAGGTGGTTTGGGCATCTCGTATGCAGGGACTGAATCTCACTGTATGATTTGCCCTGTTTAACTGTATCTGTGTCAATAAGGTTGAACTTCACCTTCACCCATAAAAACCATTTGAAGCTGAGTTAAGCTTAGTTCCTGGTCACTTGTGGCCCCTAACAGCCAGTTAAGAAGTGAGGAGTCAGCAGTCAATGGCAGTATAAAATAGAGCAGTATTATTTTTTTCCAGGCTTTTTCAAATAGTTAAAAAAATCACAGAGGTACTTGACTATATGATGTTAGGTTGCTGGGTCCATTCATATGCAACATTAGCTGCAGACAAAGGATCACAGTCAGTCATGCATACATGCACAACCAACCAGTGGTCCCTTTCAGGCTTACATCTGGAGGAGATAATAAGACAGAATGGCCAGTATAACATGAAAAAGATCATGTTAATAAATAAATAGTAAAAACTGATTCGCTGTGTGTGTGTGAGTGAGAGAGAGAGTGTGTGTGACTGTGTATACATAAAAGTTACATCAAAAATACACATAACCTTGATTCTTAATGAGTGTTTCGGAGGCAGAAGCGATTTTGGCCCTCTCTCTCTCTCAGTTTTCCTTCCAGAGGGTTAGTGGACAGAGAAATACACCATCCTCCTCTCCCTGTCTCCTCTCTGTGCACCCCCCCCCCCCCCACCGCACCCCACCCCCCCCATCCCCATGTGCCTAATCACACCTCCATTTGCATGGAGAGCCCTGAGAATCAGCCTCAATAACGCTGCGCTGCTTTGAAAGATGAGTTTTTAATCTGGGAGAGGAGATGAGTTTCTGACCTGCACCTGTTTGTTTCCATAGCTTCTTTTTCCTTGTCGTACAAAAGTGACCTGCGGGTAAATTTGCAGAGGCAGGATAACTGCTCGCCTCCCTAAGTACTGTCATTGTGCATTCATTAATATCCCCATATCTGACATGGCGGGGAAAATGGTTCTTGGCGAAAAAGGGCACTTGTCGTGGTGGGTGAGACTCCCTAACAGGCAATCAGATGGGCTGACAGGGAGTGTCAGCAGAGGTGTGTGTGCGTGTGTGTGTGTTTGTGCAGGCAAAGGAGAGGGCTGCAGGAGAGGTGTGGGTATTTATTCTTCTCCCATTGCCCTCTATTGACCCATGTAATGGAGAATTTTACAAGGGGAAGTGTTTGAAATATCCTTTGGATGTAGGTAATGTTTCATGTGTGAGAGCAGAACCTGCTTTCATTCCTATCTGCTCCTCCCTTTCTCTCTCTCACACACACACAGACACTTTGGTGTATGCCTGTGCATGTATAACACAATAGCGCAATTTGTAATATGGTTAAATACTTACATTTATTTGAGGTTTTGTTCATACAGTATTCCAATAAAGTGAACACACACAGAAAAATTGATGTCTGAACCATTTTTGTGTTTCCTCAGGCTACGAACCTGATTTCCACAGTTTTGAAAAGAGCACGTTAAGAAAATGTGCTGCAGATTCAGTGCTGCTGCTGCTCGAGTTTTTAAGGAGAAACGAGATGAGGTCATTAAATGCAGCAGCTAGTATCAGAGTAATTAAAAGTTTGTGGCTAAACTGTGTGATGTTTTGTGAGTGAGCCCAGAAATGAGAAATGTAACTGGTTGTAAATGAACTCTTTTATACAAACCGAATCATTTTTCACGTGTACCTTTGGACAAAGATGAGTTCTTATTGCATTGTGAAATGGGAGACTGTAGACACTTTTTCATTCTTTTTGTTGTTTATGCCAGATATGCATCTCAAAGAATAACTGAATTATACTCCCAAATGGACATGTACACAGACAGCTGCTGACACCACGGACACACAGCAGTTCTGTTAACATGGAGTCCACTTGGAAGGCGTATTACACACACGAGCAGTCGATCAGCATCTACAGGATTGACATTTAGTTTAGATTTGTTTGTTTGACAAAGGTTCAAATACAATAGTGAAAGTAGCACTAGCGTATATGACACTGTCATGGACACACAATAAAGTCCAAGACTTATTTCCATCATGATCCTGTATGGTCCATTGAACTGTCCTCGCCACAACAAGACGGAGCCAGCTATTCAGTCTCCATGACGGGAGACGCACAAACACATTATGACACATCAAAGTACAACAACACAAGTCAGTCCAGCATGTGGCCGGGTGGAAATCGTTGCTGGGGAGAGGGACATCTGGAATGCCTTGTTTAGCCTGCTGCCACTGTGACCTGATACCAGATGAATGGAAGAACATGAATGGATGGATGAACCTGAAGATCGTTGTGACGAAAGATAAAATGACGAGATAACTTTAGAGTCGTAAAAATCCACCACACTGGGTTGTTGGTTTTTGATGACTCGTGGATCTACAACTCAAATGTGATTAAGCCAAACTCTGCACCAAATTAGCCGGCCAAAATAAACACTCTCTTGACCGGCCCTTTAATCCTCACCATAGCTTCTCAGCAGCCAACAGAACAAGAGGAACGCTGCGCTCTACAGCAGACAGAAACTAATGAATGTGTGCTACAGTGTAAACACGCTGATCCTGTGTGTGCTCAGCAAAACTACTGCGGGTAAACAAAGGTAAGATAAAGTTTACAATTACTCATTGTGCTGTCAAGTGTATTCACTTCATGCTAATTGCTGCCATATGATTTAAATGTTCCAGGCCGAGATGCGTTAAGCTCGCATGAGTTTACCTCTTTGGGAAAAGCAATTCAGTCGCAACCCAGAATGCAAACAAACATTCAAGCATATTTTCACTGCACAAACAGCTCATTGCATCTTCCCACAGAATAAACAGAACACACACAAATGTACACAGATTTGATGTCCAGGTGGATTTTGAAACACATCCACAGTACACAGGTAAAAATAAACACACCTACTCTGATTACCCCCAGCTCCCACATCAAAAAAGATCTTGAACAAGGCAGATCTTAGTGCACACGCTAAACTTCATCACCTTGTTTACTGAGTCTGTTTATAGCTGGATGTGTGAGAGGGCTTCAGCGCCACAGCAGCCTTCATCTTGCCATTACTGCTTCGCTTTATATTGTTGCCAAAATCACAGGTGACAGGCCACTTTTCCCGGGCGCCTCGGCACAAACCCTCCTCTCGGCGTACGCTGCAGGCAGAGTCATTTGACGGCGATAGCACCCGACACACACAGGTTTCATATATTCAGCCTGAGTATGAGACGGCAGAGGGAGAAAAGAAGGCAGTGAAAAGCTACCGTTATCACTATTAACTGTCAAAGTCACCTTCACCCCGAGGCAAAGACCTCGCTGAACATACAAAACAAAACCACACAGACACACACACACATTCATGAGCTGCAACTAGCATGATTCATTAAAGGGACAGTTCCCACCACAATTAAAAAACATGTTTTTCCAGTTGTCTGTAGTACCATTTATGCGTCCAAATTGTTTTTGTTTGAGTTGCCAAGTTTTGGTGATATCAGCCGCAGAAATGTCTACCTTCTTTCAAATATAATCGAACAAGATGGCATTCGGCTTGTGGTGTTAAAAGCACCAAAGTCAAAGAAGTCATGACCCAGTCATATAAAATGTCATTATGAACAGTTTCATGTTAGAACTACTTTCTTTCTATGGTAGGACTTTTCAGAACTACTTTCTTTCTATTATAGAGAAAGTAGTTCCCACATGAAACTGCTCACAATAAGGTCTGTGGATTCTTTTGAGGAATCAGGGCATGATTGAGAGACACTGCATATGAATTTTTCAAATGTACTTTGTTTTGGTACTTTGAGCACCAGAAACCAAGTGTCAATTAGTCCCATTGTATTTGAGAGAAGGCAGACATGTCTACTGCTGATATCTCCAAAACTCAGCAACTAACACCCAAAAAAAATCTAGATGGATAAAAAGCACTACAGGCTACAGGAAAAATTATGGATTGGAGTGAATGGATCAGTTTGTGTGCTATTTTGAAAAACTGAAAACCAGGGCAGCCAACCCTCAGCCATCTGATAAAAAAAAAAATTGTGACGACATACGAGAGAAAAATAACTCACAAACAACAAAAGCGTCTCCTCAAATTTCCGCACTGTTGTCATTGCCGTGCCATACTGCTGGCCCGTCAGGATGGCGTCTCACCTTTATTTTTACTCGGCAGACGGCATGAAAACGCGGCATTGTGGGACAGTGGAGTGTCTGAGTGTGTCAGCTGAACACCTGCCGAGCACTCCTCCAGGATAACTCGGGAGTCTAATTATCAAGCAATTTGAAACAGCATTCTGTTGCCTCTGCTGCTATTTTAATTAGGGGGCGTCGGCTTTCAGAGGTCACACCAAATGAGCTTTTAACTATCTGTCGTTGCAGAAGAAGATTTCTCTCCTCACTGAAGGCTGCTCTCCTGATGCTGCTTTGTAGATGACAGGCTTGTGGGCAGCTCGCCAAAAAACAACAATGAGGCGGGAAACAAATGTTTATGTGCAAACAGAACCTAAGGAATATTTAAAAAGTGTGGGATATACTTAGCCCCATTTTCCTTCTCTCTTCTTTCTGTTGACTTTTATTAGTTCATGCGAAGGATAATGGCAAGTTACTGTGGAAGGAGGCAGGTAGGAAGCAAGAAAGGAAGGATATGAGGAAAAATTATGGATGAATAAAAGGAAGAAAGTACAGATGAGGGTGACAAAACAAGTACAGAAAGGTGGAAGTAAGCAAGGAAGGGAGGTTGCATGACAGCAAGAGATTAAAAACTGCAAAAGGACAAAATGGAGCTGGATGAGGATGTGACAGAGAAGAAATATAAGACAAAGGAAGAGCTGAAGAAAGGAAGCACAGTGGCAGGATGAATAGGAACATCCTGAAATACAGAAAGATGAGCGAATGTGGATGTGGAAGGGAAGGATGTATGGAAGCAGGATGGGATCACTAACAGGAACTAAGAGAGTGAACATCTGAAAAGAAAGAGACTTGTATTGAGCTCTGCTTTCTTTTTCTTTCTTTTCATTTTTTAATTGAAAGAGGGTCAATACCTGCTCACTCTAAGAAGAGTTAAAACGTACAAAGGAAACTGAAGGATGAGGCGAGCAAGAAGGAAGGCAGAGAGGAAAGAAGGAAGGAATGAGAAAAATTGTGGAAAAGTAAGAATTATTAAGTATGAAGAAAGCAGAACAGAAGGTGACAAAGGAGGCGTGAAAAAGATGATAGTAGCATAACAGGAAGAAAATAAGAACTGAAGGAAGACAGGAACGAGAGAAGACATCTGTATCTCCCAGAAAAAGATGAAAGGAATAAAGAAAAGAAGGCAGGGAGATTTTCTGTGACTGTTTAAAAAGACTAATGCCACTTCTAACTTAGTAACTGCAGAGGGAGAAACCACAAGAGGTGCTGCTGTGACATCACTCATCCACTCGACTCGCTCGCTGTATATGAGGAAGCAGTGTAAGAGCCAACATGTTAACATGCTCACAGTGACAATGCTAACATGCTGATGCTAAGCAGGTTAAATGTTTTCCGTGTTAAACATATTAATTCAGCATTTGCTAATCCGCACTGAACACAAACTACAGCTGAGACGGATGGGAATGCCATTAGTTTTGCAGGTATTTACTTTTGGTCATAAACCAAAGTGGACGTGAGTGGAAAATGCAAGGAATCACCAAAGGAATAAGGATTCATCCTCCGGGGACCAGGGGTAGATGCTGAGAGTTCTCATAGGATAAGTGAAAACTTTGACCTGCTGGTAGCTTTCGATGAAAATCAAGGAGATCACCAATGTGAGCAGGATTCATCTTCTGGGAAAGCTGACCAACACTGTCATCCCTAAAGCCACTAGCATGGCCAAAAAACATTAGATGGAACAATAAATGGATGTCTGAATAATGTGCAGAGACATGACAAGAAGAAAGGAAGGTGGAAGAACAGATGGAAGGAGAGCAGATTGGTACCAAAATATCAATATGTCTCATTTTTGAAGCCTGATTCTAGTGCCAGTAGGAATGGTTCAGTTTCTCTCTCTATGTTGTATGACTTAAATTATGTCTTTTTATGTCAGTTTTAAGTTGTCTTGAACACATCTTAGTACATGTAACTTACACTTTGAATCCACACAACTGACAACAGCAGTGGAAAAGCAAACAACCTACACGTCCATCCTGACAAGTTCACTCCGACACATAATTGCAGTGATAAGTGAATGAAAAGGGAGCTTCAATTGGAGCTTTTTATCACAGCTGTGAATGAAAGTGTGTGTAGGAAGGCTGTTCCCTGTCGTCCCAGCACCGCAACTTTGTTTAAACACATAACATAACAAAAAACAAAAGCATGAGAAAAAGAACTGCAACAGAAAACAATGAGGAGAGAAATACCCTCAACACAGAAACACAGTTCACTGGCAGTGAGTCTTTTCAGAAGCTCAGACAAGAAATATTCAGATGTGTAGAAGTGAAATTAAATACTTAAAAGACTGATTAAATAGAGCAGACTGTATTCAGACATCCAAATGATATATTCATCCTGCTGAAATTTGTTATCTATATCAATAATTTTAATGGAACTGAAAAAATAATACACATCTAACCTGAAATATAACAATTTCTGAATATAATAAGCTTTTGTGTGCCTGTGAAAGGTACAGGATTCTTATATTTATGCTGATGACTGCTAACAATTAGCAAATCATTTAGTAGTCATGAAAATGTGCTCAGATTTAGGCTATTGATATACTGACCTTATAATTCATGACACACTGCTCTCTCCTACACAGAAAGTATTTCTTTTTTTGACAACTTTTTACTTTTACCTGCTAAATATTAACACAAACATTTGTACTTTCTACTCATTACACTTTCAAAGCAGGTTTGTTACTACAGTTCTAACGCATTTACAGAAAATAATTGATTGTAAAACGAAATGAAATGGTGGGACACATGGATAAAATGACTAACAGATTAAAGAAACAGTAAAACTGAATAATGTAGTAAATTATGGAACAGATGTGGAAAAAACGTAGCAAATGAAAGTCAAAAAGTAATTCAAGAAGAAAAGGAAGAAAAGAGGACAGGAAAAATGTACTGTTGGAGAGAAAGACATATCACGTGGGCACAAAAAAGGAGCAGATAAATTTAGGTTTGACTGATGGGAGGAAAGCAAAGCATGATGGGAAGGCTAAAAGCTGCACTGGAAACATTCCAAAAACTCTTCCATCCCAAACTTGTGCGTGTTCAAACTTTGCACTTGAAACTAAGAGAGACCCTCAGATTGTATTGATTGTGCGAGCAGCTCGGAGACAGGCTGAAAACAAGACATTGTCATGGAAAAAGGAAGATTCAGGAGGTGTGTTGCTTATTGCAACTTTTAAAATCTGACTCGTCTTCGCTCAATTTCTCGAGACAGCCAAGGTAATTTAAATCGATTCTAAGTCCTTCAATTACGGACACACTGACAACAGTTTGGAGAGAGGGAAATGGATTTTTCTGCTCATCTGCGAGCCAAGGCCAAATCTGAGGACCTCAACGGCATCGCCGACAGCCCCGGCTGCTCCTTCACTCTTGACGTTTCTTACTCTCTCCCATACTGTGTTGCTTTTCCTCCATAAAACCTGTCAACAACTATTTTTTATGATTTCAGGTTGGTGGTAAGACAATAACAGCTGAGGAGAGGCGAGGCCAGACATACTCTCTTGTTTTATATTTCTGTGAATGAGAAGAGGAAAACAAACAAACAAGGGCACGAAGGGAGGAGAGTGTGGCTGCACTTAATTTGACAGTAAACTAACAAAAAATAGACAAAAACACAAAATACCACCTTATACACGTTAATGTGACACGTTACATCAGAACTGTTCTGTAAACTGAAGTGAAATCACATTTACTGCATTTAAAAACAACATGTGAACCAAGTCTGTCAAGTAAAATCCAGAATCATAGAGGTAGAGAAATATTTTGTCAGTGACTGACTGCACAGACTGATTGTAATACTGGAGGCAGATAATGTGATCAAAGAAACAGGCATCACACTGTTTGGGATCTGCCTTACAAGGTGTGTCTCAAGTAGCAGAGATGAGATTTCACTTCAGTTTACAGTACAGGTCAGCTGGAATGTGCCCCTAATTACCCTCTAATGAAGTCTAATAAGGGTTTAATCCTGACTAATAAAGAATATTAGTTCTAGTTTTCTTACGTTTTAATACAAAGTACAGTTTGTTAGATGCTATATAAAAAACAGCACCTGAAAGTGTTTCCCATCTTTACACAAAACTTGCACATAAACACATGTTCATGTCTCTCACAGGGACAGATACATTGAAATGCCTGCGCGCGCACACACACACACACACACACACACACACACACACACACAAAGGCTGATGCACTTTATCTGTCCACCTCCTGGCTGACAGATGCACAGGCAGAAAATTGTAAATATTGAGCAACCTCTTGTCCCTGAAAGATGAAGTACAATCGCCGGAGGCAATTCATACCGCTATTGCTTTATTATGAACTAATATGTTCATAGTTGTTGCTTCCAAATGACTCAATAAATATCCAATACTTCCTGAGAGACGGCCTTGACCCTGTCGTCTGAAAGAAAGCTTTTTCCCCGAGTACCGGCTCTCCCAACACGCTTAAACACTGAAGGCAGCTTCATAAAGTGGCAATTACCGTTTTGACATCAATTCAAAAGCACATAAAAAACCTGCCGCGTTTTGAGAAAGCAAAATGGACAATTACAGAGACAAATAAAGTGAGCCACCAAGGGTGAAAAATGAAACTCCCACTGCATAATAATTCAGCTTAATTAAAGGAGCAGCCCGCCCAACGGGCCTTTTTAAAACAACATCCCCTTCTCTCACCTCCAGAGGTATTAGTGGAGTTAAAAGCAGCAGGCTACATGATGGAAGTCTTCAGGCTGACCTCCAAAGCTTCTCTCTCCTCCTCATCTATATTTATATGAAGGAGCGGCACTAATTTTGCCCAGTAAATCAGTGTGCACATTTCGTTGTGACCTCCAGCTTGACACTGAATTAAACAATATCAGGGCCCGAGAAGCCCGCTTTAACAAGCCTTAAATTCCTCCGTCCAATCCATCAGCGGGGATATTTCTGACACACGGAGGGAAGAGCATGAAATAAGGCAATTATTGAACCCTTCAGCCCATTTCTACGGCTTGGCTGGCTGGCTGGCACGGTGCAGCCACAGACCTCTGAGTTTGTGTCTTCAGATGACTCCTGGTGATAGGGACGCTTAAAATTAATAAATGACAAATAAATTATAGTAGTTAGCTGACAACTTGACTTAATACGTCTCTCTACTCTACTGCAACACTGCCACAGGACCTGTCTGGAGTCCTCTTTGCCTTTGCCCGATAAAGAAAAAAAAAAACAAGAGACAAGCTCCAGTTTGAGACTCACTTTTCTCCGAGTGTTCCTCTCAGAGAAAACCTCCTGGTGCACACAGGAGTAAAGAAAAGAAAAGCATTGTGTGTGTGTGCCTTTCATGGAGGTGGCAGTCGATCCTGTGTGTCTGGGCGTCCTCTCAGATTGCCTGACAGATAATCCATCACACAGTCAGTGTGTCTGACAGGAAGAGGTCTCAGTCAACTCTCTGTCTCTGTGTGCTGCTCACACACACGGCCCTATGAAGGACAGTCGCCCCGCTCGAGCCTCTCTTGGGACGACACACACTTGAGTTTCATTAGAGGACTGAAGGTGTGTGATTTGAGGAGTTCAAGAGTGTACGTAACAAACCATAGATGAAAAGCAAGGCAGGAAAGAAAATGGTGTAAAATAGGCGAATATAATATTCTCTATGGTGTGTTTTGCATTTATGAGTGAGTGAGTGGAAACTGAAGCTGAAGCGGAGCTCAATATTTAATAGAAATCAAAGTATAAAATACAATAAATATAACAAATAGAAAGATTGTATTTTGAAGAAAGTGGTATAATTTCACCATTTTTAATCTTTAATTGATAGATTTTTAAGCCAACAAAGGCTGTGGACATGCTGTCACAAGGAAATTTGCTCATTTAAAAATTCTTGACACCAGTGTATCTGTTCAAACTATTTACACCCCCCCCCCCCCCCCCCCCCCCCCCACAATACCAAACTTATTATATCAATTTTAGTTCATTTTGGAAAAAAAAATGTATAATAAAAGCCATATAATAAATATCAAAGAATGTTTGAGTGTTGCAGACATTTGAAGATGTCACCTTGAAGAGTGGGAGGAGGAACTGGGAGTGCAATTTCAGAACCACTGGTGGGAAAAAGCCAAATTACAGGTTAGTTATTCCTACTCTTGTACCTGCCGTAATCTTATACAATTCAACATGCTCCATAGAATACACTTAAGAAAAGCTAAACTAGCCAAATATTTACCGGGCACTAGGGAGGCCTGCAGCAGATGTGCTGCAGCCCCATCATACCTTCTGGTTATGTTCAAAATTAACAGGATTTTGGAAAAACGTTTTTCAAAATAATAGAAAGACGAGCCACAGATATTACGCAGTCCACTCACTGTCATATTTGGAGTTCCTCTGAACTATCCTCAGTTTACTAAAAATAAATTCAATGTCTTGCCCTTCGTCTCTCATCACCTGTAGACTGAAAATTGCCTCATCCCCCAGCAGAATGCTCTTGGCAGATTGATCTTTCTTTAAACTGAAAAAAAAAAATCTGTTAGAGGGTCAAATAAGAAATTGTATATTACATGGCAAAATGCTCTCTCATATTTTAAACAAATATTTATAGTCCCCACTGTTTAGTAATGCACTTTCTTATCATTTTGTATCCTTTAAAGGTGTTGCTCTTTGAACAAATATGAAAAACAAATATAAAACTGGATGTTTATACTTTCAGACACTAAAAAAAATATGTGAACAGCCCAAGAAAACAATTTTATAAAAACACATCCCTTTAGACTGATGAACATGTTTTCTGAGGCTTTATGAACAAAATGATTTATCGAAAAAAAAAAAGAAAAAAAAAAGCTAGCAATTAATAATGAAAGCAAACATAAACACAAACATATCCATGAGTGGTTGCATATTTTGTCTCAGTATAGTCTGATATGAAGAGAACAAATAAACAAACCAGGAATCTTGAAATATTTGTTTTTAATCTCTCAAATTATATACACAGTTTCACACTGTATTTATGATATCCTGTTCAATATACATTCACGATTATAAAAAATCTAAGTTCAGTGACACTTTTGATTTAGTCTTCTCAACATCTCTCTGTATGAAACTACGACTGGGATAGTTTATAAAACCCTTTAGCCTTCATGAAATAGGCACAGATTCAAGGAGTTGTATGTTTGTGCTATGCAGCACTTTAAACATAAGACATGATGTACAAAATTCACAGCATGGGTACTTCACACACCTCATTTGACACATGAATAAGGCATTGGATGGATGGATTCATATATTTGGACCTATTTGGACAATGAAGTCACTAAGAAAACACGGTGACTGATCCGAACTTTACAGCTTCCCTTTGGTCTTGTTTCGTAGCCAAGTGCCATGAAATGATTTCACAAGTCAAGAACCAGCTGTTTTTCAGTCAGACTGTGCTGTCAGAGTACCTGCTGTAGAGCTGAGGCTGAACGTATAAAGGAACAACATCTCCTTTAAATAATATTCCATACAAATGTCACAATATGGAAAATGGAATGCACAAAGTGTTGGGTCTCCAACCAGCCGACCCATCCTTAGTTCTGCCCCTTTAGCTCTGTGCTCCAATAACAGTTGGGCGAGCTTGGTACCCGACACACCGTCGGCTAACGTTTTCCTTCTCTGTTTCCTGTACTTACATATACTATGTGCGTAAGTGCTGGAAAGAAAACGCATTTTGAAGACGATCAAAAGATGTCGCTGAAGGACCTGTAAAAATATTCAGAGGCAGGTCACGTCTTCAGTTAGCTAATGTTAGCAAAATGCAATGCAACCAGGTTAGATTAGATATCTATTTCCAAAGCATTTTGATAACATTAGCTATCAGATGTAACTAGCCAGCTAACAACTGATGTAGATTAGCAAGCTATTTAGCTAGATCTAAGTAGGCTACAGAAAACATGAAAGGACAAAGTTGACCTTGGTTCAGCAAAAAGGGCTGGGACTTGCTAATAGTCAGTTTCAATAGATAACTGTGATTAAACCATGGCAAGATTATGTTGATTTCCATAATGCAAAATCATAACAAGCCTGAGAGTGATTTATCCCAATTAATATGTATCTAAAAAATATGAAAGATAATTTGCACTGCACAGGAAGTGAGCGTAAAAGTTAAATTCTGTAGTGATACAGCAACTTAAAACCTGTGATATAGATCCTCAGTTAGCAATGAAAAGTATTATTTGGAAGCTAGTGTTAAAAAGAAAAAAAGTAAAGGTCTGTGTGAACAAAGGCTTGATGTCCTGGAGGTCTGCATGTGTAAGAAAAGGCTGGCTGTGATGATCTGAGGCTGTGCTGAATGTTGGTGAAAGGCGGACAGAGTGTATCTGGGTTACACTGTGAATTTTTTTTTATTTCTTGATGGCGGCCACTGCTTTCTTGGCGGCGTCATCCAGGTTATCTGCTGCCGTGATGGGCAGGCCGCTCTCGGTCAGAATCCTCTTGGCCTCGTGGACGTTGGTTCCTGGCAGACAGAGGACAGGAAACCACGGTTACAGAGGAAAAAAAAAAGAAGAAGACAAAAACAGGCTTATCAAACAAGGTTGAACCCGATGTGCCATCTGCACTGATGTAAAAACCACAGTGTGTGAAAGACGAAGAGTTCCTTTGGAGGAATCAAAGCACACGATGACAGATGGATGGAGTTATGGGTGAACGCTGGCAAATTCAACCGCTGATCCGAAAGTAGCTTTGTCTGTGAACAATGTCAGTGAGGCAATAGGGCAATTTGTCTGTGCGTGCGTGTGTGCTCCCCCTGGCTGCAGCGAGGTCAGGGGTAGCAGGTGCTGGGTGATACGCCGGCGTCCACGCCCCAGCAGACCCGCAACAAACCAGAGACGGAGAGACACCCGGAGACACTGAGCCCCCGAAGGCTCGACGCGCGGAGCTGGCTGCCTCCCAGCGCCGCACATGTTGCAGCCAAACACCAGCCTGACACGCCTGTCACAACAGAGGGCAGGGGGCGCCGCGGTGGATGGAAGGACACAGAGAGCGAGACGGTGGGAGAAGGAGGGAGTGAATGAGACGGAGAGACAGGGCAACGGAGTAAAAGGTCAAATGCAGCAGAATCACCAACACAGCTAAAACAACAAAAGGCAGCTGTTTATGTGGCATTTACAGATTTCACACATGAAGACATGACGGCAAAGAAAAGGCCATTTACAGAACGATCGGTTCGACCCCGTTTCACCGATTCTTTACTTGGTCTGGTCTTTGAATCTTAAAATTTATTTTTTATTTTTAAAAAAATCCCTTTCCATTTTCTTCTCATCTTATTTCAAAGAGTCACTGGGTCATTACATACCACCGAAGAAGTCAAATAACATTGTCTGATCTGATTACTTGGAGTTTGGTGCAGCATCTTAAAAACTTTTCTTCATAAATGTGTTTGAGAAATCCACCAGATCAGCATTTAGCAGCTCGAGAGTCAAAAACAGAGAGAGAAAAAGAGCAAGTGATGATTAAAAATACAATTAAAATAGAAAATAAAATAAAAGAAGTTGTATTCACTGTATAGACCTTTCAACTGCACAGATGTATAGATAATTGTACAGGATAATCACACACATATTGCAATACACACATGGTGTGTAGCATAATACTAAAAGAGTATACAAAAATATTGTATGTACTGTATACAGTGTAATAACCACCTGTTTTTCAAAACTATTATGTAACATGTAGTCTGTTAACAATAAATTAACTTTGAATTGTAAATATATGCTGGTTTTCTTAGTATCCTATCTCTAATTAATGGAAAAAAAATAAGCTGCAGATTAATCAATAATAAAAATAATCATCACTTGCAGCCTTTACATACAAACACAGTATTTACTCTTTGTGTGTGATAAAAATGTTGGATATGGCAATGTTTTATTTCTCTAATTTACCTTTTTTCCCCCTAATCTAATCATCTGAAGTTACTCTGTCTTCATACTGTGGCAACAACTGAATTTCCCACCTGGGGACCAATAAAAGCTCATCTTTTTTCAGTCTCTGGGTCATTTAAGAAGTGGTATACCAGTATAAAACAGTATTGTGTAATTCAACTGCTTTTTGCAAAAGGTATCGTGTCTTTACAAATGTGTTTAAGAAATCCATTAAATAACTGTTTAATCTACTTAGCTCCTCATTTCCATATTGAAATTGATTATGTTTTACATTTTATTGATGGAACAGCTAATTGAGGTAATAATCTACAGGTTAATTAATTAATAATAAAAACAATCATCAGTTGCAGCCTTACACACACTATACGTGTGATTAAAAACGTTTGCCACTTGGGTGTAATGGTGTCACTGCGGTCACTCGGACCAAATCTGCGATGTTAAATGGGTGACACTGTGTGTTTGTGTGCATGCTCAGACGCTTACAGGTTGACCTTAGCTCTCTGGCTGGCGTGTAATTAAAGACCGCATGATATGTGAATTCTCCGGAGGCCCGGCCACCCTGATCAATAGACCTTTCATGAGGAATTCTATTACCAGCGCCACTTAACGCCTAATATTTCATCTCTTTTGTCCAGCCAGATAATAAGTCATTCCAAACACATTTCTGCAGGCTCACACTCCAAACAATCAATTCCACAATGTAATTAATTAGAATAAGAGCAGGAAGAGACCTTGCTCTGGCACATAAACAAGGGATTGGGTGTCTCAAGTCATCCTCTGATCGAACAGCATCGAATATTCTCGCTCTGACTGAACTGGCAATGCTGTCGCTCACAGCGAGGAGGTGTGCTTTACAATACATTCAATAGGCTGACCTGCGAACTTCATTGGGGATTGACAAATCCTGATTATCATACTGACAGGCTTATCTGTCAGATGATTAAAACAAAAGTTGCAGCACAGCAAACTTGAAACAACAGGAGATGAAACTGTGGGAGAAGCAGCCATATGTGCCCACAGCAAATACATAATGCAAGAGATACTGTGAAAAGACAAATATGCCTATGGAAAGTGTATATAGTGCTGAAATAAAGTAAACAACACATGCCTTTTTCCAATTTTTTCAATGCATAAATATTCATGAGAGGCAGTAGTCTGTGTGTGTGTGCGGCATTGTTTAGACAATACCTGTGTTAGTCATGTAATGTGTGAGGGGGGAGACACACATCTGTGGGAGTGAGAAAGAAGATACATGCATTTATGTGGCTCTTTCTCTGCATGTATGTGTGTGTGTGTGTGTGTGTGTCACAGAGAGAGAGAGGGAGAGAAAAAGAGTGTGTGTGTGAGGTGACTGCAGTTCCACTGTGAGCAGTAGGGAGCACTGATAGCTCACAGCAGCAGAGGCGAGGACAGAGCCCAGCTGGATACAGCACCACTAGGTGTGTGTGAATGTGTGTGTATGTGTGTGGGGAGAGTGTGCCAAGTATATGAGAGTGTGTGTGTTCACCTGCAGCCACTAGGTGCTGCCAGAGACCTACTCACGGCCTGGACCCAGATACTTAGTATAATGCACAGACAGACACGAGGCACACACACTGAGGCAGACTTTTATTTTGAAGACTTCAAATGAAATTCCATGTGATCACTTGTGAAGAATGAGCTTTAATAATTGATCAGTTGTTGCAGCTCTAGTATTGTGTGAGTGTAAAAGGCCAAAAATGGATATTTTACCCAGAGGCAAACCTGTACCATAGAGGATTATCAACTATTTAATTAAACACCAACTATTTCGATAACTGATTAATCTTTTTTGAGTCTTTTTATAGGAAAAAATGTCCAAATGTCTCTGATTTTAGCTTCAAAAATATGAATATTTTCTGGTTTCTTCACTCCTTTATGACAGTAAACTGAATATCTTTGAGATGTGGACAAAATAAGACATTTGAGCTTGTCAACTTGAGCTCTGGGGAACAGTATCAACATCTTTAACCATTTACATTTTATAGATCAAACAACATAATTTGGTTGTTTAACTGAGAAAATGATCGACAGATTAATTGATAATGAAAGTAACTGTTAAATGCAGCCCTGCACAATACATCGTCAGCATTAAAAAAAGAGGCAGGGACCTAAGGAAACAAATGCAGTGTTTTAATTTATCTTGTGACTCTCTGGAGGTCATGTTGAATCTTTTTTGTGGCCTTCCTCAAACGGCTCAGCTTTATCATCTCTCTCCACACAAAAAAAAGCTTTGAAAATGTCTTTTCTATCATTTTACAATCTGGAAAAAAAATGGCTTCACATTAATAGACGAGTAATGTTTAATTTTTCATTGTATTTTATCTGATAACTAAAGCAACAACAAAGAGTTTTTTTACTGGTTATGAAACCGATACCTCTGGATGACCAACACAAGCAAACGAAAACATCAGCGAGACGACAGACTGTTTCTATATTTTTAATTCTTAGTGGCTGCCACTGGGTCAGATTCTCCTTGTATTCAGATGAAAGAAGTCTGTGTTTACATTTTCCCAGGTAAACTTACAGTGAGCAGTACGTTACTCAGAAAAAGTGAAGCAGAGAGAGATTTTTATGTAGATAATTTTATTTTTGATGTTATATTTTGTGGAAACACAATAGCTTTTGCCCACAGGGGCCTCCATAATCAACAACATATCAAAGTTCCTTGTAGTAGCTTTAAGTAATGTAAAACTGTTAAAATAGAAATGTTACCTTGAAGTAACACCGTTTTTTGGTTTTGTGTATTTAGGTTTTTGTAGCACTCAACCAATAAAACATCAAGGATGAAACGCACTGATAACCAATGATTTTATCTGAACTCATAAGCAGCGAGGAAAAGATGGCAGCAACACAACAAATGGTGGCAACATACTGTACGTCAGGAAAGAGAACAAACACACTGAAATGCGACTCACTGTCTTGTTTTGAAGAGGGTTAGGACAATCTGGTTTGATGGATTGTTCAAGTTAAGTTTGCTGGAATATGATTCGACTCTTAAACACATTCATTCCTATAAGTTGTTCCACAATGGTACAGTGAAGGTAACGTCCAGACTAACAGACCTATGAAAAGTGCATTTTCAATGTTTTTCAATTTCAAATGACATAACTTTTAAACTGGTGAGGCAACAGAATATTTTCTGAGTACTGTAATACATTTTATTCAGACTTTAAACTCTCTTAAACTCTTTTTTTCATTCCTTACCATTATGGTACTGTGTTGCTTTAAGGTAACACACCCTAAAGTTTACACTTAAAACATAATTTCTTGAAAATTTCTTTAAATTATGTTTACTTGGTCCATTTTCTGACAAAAAACATTACACTTTTTTTAACCAAGTGACACCATAATGTGTACCATAGAGGGTTAAAAAGGAACCAAATTAAAGATTTTACTGTCCCACAGCAGAAAAAGATCACTAGGGTTTTATGGGCTTATTCATCAGTAGCAATGACTGTTTATTACTAAATTAAAGCAAGTGAGATTTCTGGCTCATTTGCTGTTCTGAGCCTTGTTTTCTAACAAACATCTATTAGAATTTAAATTTAAATCCCAATCCACACCACCACCACTTTTCCCCACAAGGCTGATCCAGACTGCTGAGCGGTGGATCAGCTGATCAGCCTCACAACAAAGCTCAGCCTCAGCCAGTCTTTGAGCAAACTGTTCAAGCCAAAACAACAAGAGAGCGGGCAGCGTTAAGTATTTCGCCATGTAATATATTGCCACTTTACAACACATTTCTGCTGGATCTGTGCTCTAATTAGCAAGCTTACTTGTGATTATTGTGAAAATGTCACTTTAATGTGTGAGTCAATTACAGGCCAACATATTTCAACAGGATAATAAGGCTTGGGGCCGTGCCAGAGTCCTCCGCCAGAGGAGTTCTGTTGATGCTGCCCTTCCTAGATTTGTGACTAATTCAGTCTTAACAAGCTGAGTTTAGTGAAGTTAATGTCTGGTGAGAGGAGTCTCATAACATAAGACTCTGTTCTTGTATAAAGTAAAGTTAAGAAAAGAAAGTATGTGAGGCTTGATGACGTATCTAAACTGGTTTCTGTGGCTGTAAGCTTGATATATTTGCTCTGAAGTTCATTTTCAATTAATGTTAGTTTGCAAAACTTTTTGTAAAAGACAAAACACACAGCTGATGGAAAGGCTCAGCTGAGGAAGGCACCTACCTGCACGTGGTTTGAGACTACGTTACCATTAAAAGGTTTGGGGTTCAGGTTTGTCAAAGCATTAGTGATATAACAAGAACACAAATAGATTAATATGCAGCAATGGTGCTTGCTACAGGATGTACTGTATTGTGTTAACGGGGGCTTTTTATTGTTATTGTTGAAGCTGTTGCATCTTGAATATATTCTGTCTTATAATTGTGAAAATGTCTAAAAAAAGCTAGAAATGTTATATATTTTCTTTAGCTGTGTATTTACATGATCCCAAATGCCAAATCCAACAATGTTCAAACCCAGAGAAGTCTGACATTTATTCAAGGTAATGTGTATTTGCTAGTCACTAGTTGCTATAACTTCCAGGAAAAAACCTCATCCATGAACATGATTTCTGCCTGAGTCATGTACGATAAAAGTTTTTCAGCGATGGTTGTTGTTTAAAAATGAAGACAACAACTCCAATGATCCCCTTCTGCTCCACAACGTCATCAAACTATATCTTTTGCTGTTGTTTTTCAGCAGAATTGATGTATTAAATGTTTGACATGAAATAGCAGAGTGCACACAGGTGTTACACATTATACTAATTAATGTTCTGATCCATTCAGGTCAAAAGGAGTCAGGGTGCTGCTATTGTGCATGTTGGTTCATTGGAAACTAAATGGAACAGAGCCTTAATTATTATCATTGGTAGCACCTGTGTTTATCCTACTATTTCATATCAGCATGGCTGCCATGAAAAAGGTCTATTCAGTACACTGGGAGGTTTTGCTCTGGTCTGGTGTGACTAGTTGGTAGTGGTGGAAAATGTTACACATTGCTATGTAATAGTGTCCTCAGTCAGTCTGCTGAGTCTGTCTCTTGTGTCTCTATTTGTGACACTGTGCTGATACATTTTTGGCATTCACCATGGGTCTTTTTCACAACACACATTTTGACTTGTCACAGTAGGAAAAGCACAGGTGTTACTAATAACATTAACGATGGCTCAGTTCTATTCAAGTGTCCCAGTGAGCCATGACAGTGTGACAGTGAGCCAGCATGCACAATAATTAACTTATCATTAATCTTATTATTTACAGCCGTGCTTTTCATACTGTGTCTTCACTGAAAAAGGCTTATTATCTTGTTACTTTTGGCCACTCTGGCTGGTGTTCAGAAAAGAAAAAGTCCCACAGCTGTGATTTTTCTTTAGAACAAAAAGGTACATAAATAATGTTGGTGTCGAGCCACATCTTTTTTTTTTGGCCAATCTAAATTAGCATAATTTACAGTGGCTTTGAGATTAGTTTAACAGTTTGAAACACGTGAAGGAGAATCACGTGTATCTGAAAAGATCGGCAGGCATTACGGCCGTTCTCCTTCAATTATTATTTGAAACCATGATTGACACCAGACTACTTCTATAAACGATGGGCAGCTGATGAAAAAATAAAACAAGCCGAAACAGTTCAGAATATCACTAATAATAGCACTTTTTTTTTTAAACAAAACTTTCATCACAGCAAGCAGAACAGATAATACCTGCAGCTCAGTGTCTTGTTACCTAGGTTACCTCAAATGACTGGTGTCAAAATATTTTCTTTCATCACTGAATGTCATCATACTTGTTCTGACTTTGATTGTTAATCCTCATAATAATCAGTAGCAAACAGAGCAAGTTTTCCCTCCACAGCCAAATTTGGATGAGCCCTGCTCCTCCCACCTTCATCCTGGGTGTCAAACATCAAATGGAACGCGGAGCGAGATTCTCCTGAACGGTGCAGACGCCGTTCCTTTGATGTGCTAGCCAGTCATTAATCAACGTTTTCATGTTCCTCATGTTGTCTAGGCCGTTGTTTAAGAAGAAAACACACTATATAGCTATAGATTCAATGTCTCATAATGAGTTTCTTGTCATTCAGGTTTCATGTGTGTTGATTCTGACAAAGAACCTCATTTTCTTAACAAATAACATCACTATTCATTCTCAAGTCTTGATGGGTGCTTTTTAGAAGTAAAGGCAAGGATAAAAAAATTAAGACTGTTCACCATTTACAGCTTAAAGTTTGGTTTATGTAAAGTTGGGTTGTATGAGGTATTTATCGGTAGTCGGCGTACAGCTACAGAAGATGCTGGTTAACATGTCCTGATTTGGAGAAGCAGAGAGAACTACCAGCATGGAAGCTGAGCAATGAACTGTGGTGGTCAGCAGCAAAAAGTATTTTAACCACTTAAACATGGTCCACTTAAAAAAAAGACAAAACCCTCTCCAAACTGACAAACTCCAAAGGTGAAATCAGCAGTTTTACCTTGTGGAATACAGGAATTTCTTGCCTGCCGCTGCCTCGATCTGTTTGTTTGTTTGTGTTTTTGTGTGAGTTTTAAAAGCATAGTTTGAATTCACACAGATATATACACATATATACATAAATATATATGTGTGTGTGTATGTGTATGTATCTGTGTGTACAATGCATATCTTGTTTGTGTGTACAGCTGCAGCAGATGGCTATTCAAGCCATAATGATGCCATCAGGACTGAAAAGGCCATCTCAGCTGTACTACAGGACCTCGCATCTCTTTTTAATTAAATGGGAGAAAAATGGCCAGATCTCCCTTTTGAGGGGAAAACAGCCTCCACTGTTTGACAGACAGTTGGCGAATAGCTCCGTAAATCAATAGGCCAGGGAACAGAGTTAAGCGAATGCAGTCACCTTTTTTCCCGGGACTCTGAGGGCTATTTAAGGAGATTTTTTCCATAGTGGCAGACAGCATCCTCACAGAGCGATGTGTCTATGTTCACACTGCGGCCAAAGGGGGCAGTGCAGTCCTTCCTCTGGTACATCTTCCTATCAATACCTTAAACATTTGTGTGTCTATATCAATTCTGTGCAGAAACTGTTGAATTAGTTTGCATTATATGAAGACAAGAGCTAACAATGTACCCCACAGATTGGGTTTGATGTAGTTTAGACTGTCTATCAGCCTAAAATAAACACTTCATGTAACCCTAATCAACTAATTCCACTCTATCAGCATCTACACCACATGGCACTTCTCCTCTACATGTGGGAATATATAACTCTCCACCAATGAAATCAACCCAGGCCTTTTAGAAGAGCCTTCCCCAATTAAAAGTGTGCCAGTTAATCCATTCTGATCCCGTTGAAGAGCGCTGGGCCGTTCTCACTGCCCTGCGGTCAGCCTAGCAAGCTGAGCTGATTGATTCTGAACCAATCTTCTCCACAAGACTGCAGCCCAGGACGTAATGACCCACAGCTAAAGCTTGGATTAGGCCCCGGCCAGGAAAACGTGGTTGGACCAACCACCAGCAGTGACCTTCTGGACTCAGTCTGTTTGTGAGTCAGGTTGAATTACATGGCCTACTATGAGAAATGTGTGGTGACTAATTAAGGGCCTGTTTTGATTGCCAATCCGGTCGTTTCTGTGGCGACACATTTCAGCAGTTGTGTCTCTTCGGCCACATGGTCAATCAGAGACATGAAGACAGACAGTGAAGTGGAATTACACAGATGCATATTTTGCATTTTGAGCCTTTGAACTGGCACTGATGTTTCTGTGTTAACTTTGTGTGCAGTGGTAATCTGTGGGCTTTGGGTTGAAGCCACACATCTGTCCTTGTTGAAGCTTCAGTTTTGGTTTCCAGTGCAAAGTTATTTCAGACAGGAAGGGCACTAACATTACACACTGGCCAGAGTTACCATTTTCCAGTAATTGCTCCTCTTTTAACAGTGAAAATCTGTTAAAGTTGGACATATTAAAATCTCTCTGGCCATGCTGTGTGGCAAAAAGAAATGCCACTACTGTGATGATACTTCACAGTCATGGAGCAACCTTTTCCCAGCGCCCTTCAGTGTCTTCTAGAGCTTGACTGATACAGGATTTTTTGGGGGCCAATGCCGATACCGATATTAAGGAGCAAAATAACTCTGATATTCTATTTATACAAAATATAATATGTAGAATATAGAATTAAGACATAAACACACATTTGTTGCAATTTGCACTGAAAAACTAAAGCTTCACTGGTACTTTCAAGAATTGCAAAGAACTATAAATACAAAAAACCCAAGTCAAGCAAAATATATATATACATTTGACCTGAATTAAGAATAAATAAATAAATAACTGACCACCAAGCCCCTTAATTTGGTGGCAAAAGTACATTTTGTGGTGGTTCAAATGTAAACATATGTAAAAACAACACAGGTGAGGTAATTTAGCACAACTTAATACAGCCTGCCTCTATAGGTGACACTTGTGTTGTCCACTTTCCCCTGAACTGTGATGTGTTGTGTCCTGTAGCCATTGTTTCCCACAAACTATGCACCAGATGCCTTACAAGTTGGGGAAACTGGTGGCACACACTACAGTGCATCACGTCCCAACCACTGTAACTCCTGCTTCCATTCACGCCTAATTTTTTGTAGGCATGTTCCGTTACCTCTGTAAGGATTAGCTTAGCGGCTTGAGTAAGCTTAGTAAACACTTAGTAGCCCTGGCATATCAGTAGCTAGCCAGTGATGAGTACTATTTACTGTTTTCACAGAATGTTTAACTAAAAACTGCAAAAGAATCAGATCAGGATGTTTGTGGAACCGTAACCTTGTGTTGTTGAAGGCTCACAGTATTTCCCATACCGCGAGCCTTCACCAACACAAGGTTACAGTTCCTGGCAGTTGGGGGGCCTTTTGCATGGAATATTTTAAGGCCACAGAGTGACTTTTTCTGCCCATCATGTCTTATATTGAACCCGCTAAATCTTAAATAATGTTGCTTAAATCCCAATAAACAGATAATATCTGACTGGAATTTCCCCCATTTGTCTGAGACACTGAGATCTTCCACGACGCCTGGACTGGCACAAACAAAAATGCTGACAAGAGCATGAAATTTGAGTGTATCTAAGGGGAAATAGTGAAAACGATGTCATAAATTCTTCAGGGAAAGTGATCATTATCCTGATCTAGAGTCTGACCTTTGCTAAACTTATCTATATAGGTGTGTATGTGTTAACGGGCCTCATTTGATTGACAATAAAACCTTTAGGTGTTAATATGATGATTATACCTCTCACATATTATTGTGCTCTGAGCAGTCATGTCCACATTGCACAGTAGTACTTCTGTACACAGTTGGATTCTAGAAACCGCTTGCACGCCCCCTGACCTACAAACCATATGAGGAGACTGTGTGAGGACATAGAGAATGAAGTGTTGAAGGCTGACACACACGCGCACACACACACACACACACACACACACACACACAAAAAGACTCCCCTGCTCTCTGCTCTGAACACACCACTCAGCAGGATCTTGACAATTAAGCTAACCACCAACTGGCCCCACGCCTCCGGGAGTCACTGCTGCCATCCCACACACACACAAACACACACACACACACACACACACACACACACACACACACACACACACACACACACACACACACACACGCACAACTGGCCAGGTTTCATTAGCATACGCAGGTGAAAGGTGAGCCAATCAGTGCCGACTCTGCTGTCATTCTGGCTGGCGCTAATGACGGGTGCGGCAAAATGTGACACGTATGAGAAATGCACTGCTGTTCTTACTGGGACGTCGGGCCACAATGAAGATGGATAGGCTCAAGAGAGCACAGCAGCAATAATACAATGGCTCCAAAGTTTAAAACAAGGTGCTCTAAATCCTGCTGCACTGGTGTTGTTAATCAATTACACTGATGTGGTTAAGTATAAACCTGTCATTTGAAAATGTTTACATTACAAATACAATTCAAATCAGATTTAACGAACTACATGATCAATTGTTGTCAGTCTGTGTTTGTGCACTTTATTTTATGGAAGTTGAAGCTACTAGTCTCATGGGTTGTGGTTCCAGGGCTAGCAGTCACAGTGATAACAAAAGCTACAGTATAAAAAAGACCCATTACAAGACATGGTGAATAAAAGGGCTGGGTTTTTAAAATTCAATTACTCCTTGATTCCACCAGGCATGACACGTCTGCACCACTACACCACTACGGGCTCCACAGGGCTTAGTGCCCCGCCAAGAGCGTTTCAGAAGTGCAGCACTTTGCCTGCCTGCTTATGCTGAATAGCTCAGATTTTGTTTTTGATTGATTTGGTCATTTTTCATTGTTTTTTACACTTCTACCACGGTAAGTAAGCTACACAGTTAATAATTTCTTTTTTGACTGTTTTTATGATTGCAAGTCTGCACCAGGTCTTTTATTTTGAAAATTGACTGAATTCAGTCATACTCAAGAACTGCTTATATTGTTTTGATGCGAGTCGCTTAGTTTTGGAAATGTCTTGTTTTCTCTCAGATATAACAGAACTAGATGGCAAGCACCTTATGATAAAAAACAAATTGAAAAATCAACAGTAATGTCTCTTTCCAGAAATCATGCCCTAGTTTCTTAAGATAATCCAAACAACTTGTTGTGAGCAGTTTCATGTAGGAGCTATTTTTTTCTGCAGTAGAATCTATTATTAGAAAGAAAGTTGTTCCTACATGAAACTGCTCACAATAAGGTCTGAGGATTATCTTGAGTCGTGATTATAGGAAAGAGACACTGGTTTTGCATTTGTTTTGTTGTTTTGAGCATCACAAGCAGAGTGCCATCTAATTCCATTATATGTGAGAGAAGGCAGACATCTATACATCCGATATCTCCAAAACTCTGCAACTCACACCAAGACTCTCACACCAAGATAGGCATTATTCTTACTCTTATTATTCTTATTTAGTTTTATATCATTATGTAGCTTCTCAATAGTGTCCCTTTATCATTCAAAGTATCCATGTTTTCGCATCAAAACGCTATTTTCTCAAACTCTTCTAAAAATGTTTTCCCATGTGACCTGATGTGGATTTCATGCATCATGATGTTGCTACATATAACCCTTTTGGTTCAGTCAGGGTGGGGCTTCAGCGCAATAACTTTTGTCACCACTTTTTGCTAATGACTGAGTGGGTGTTCCCATTTGAAAAGACCTGAAAAGAACGCAGATGGAGTCGCCTTTTAAATTGTAGCTTCAAGGCCAGTGTCATTAACAACAATACCATGAAATCCTCATTAAGGTCAAGTGCTTTCAATCTGGCCTAGATGGAGGTCAATGGTCAATGGTTCCGAGGGCGATGACGCACATTGTGTATTGTGTGAGTGTCAGAGGGGGCTGGCTTGCTAAAAGGGTCAGACAGACCAAACCTAGATTTCTTGGTGTGTGTGTGTGTGTGTGTGTGTGTGTGTGTGTGTGTGTGTGTGTGTGTGTGTGTGTGCATCCCCACCTTCCAGCCTGACCACCAGTGGCACTTTCAGCTCCAGCTCTCGACAGGCCTTGGTGATGCCATTGGCGATGATGGCACAGTTGACGATCCCACCGAAGATGTTGACCAGGATGGCCTCAACCTATGAAAGAAGGGAATGAATGAACGATTAAATCCAGCGATGGAGACAAACCTGTGAATGAAATGGTCACATTTTTTCATCTGTGTCATTGCAGGGCAGTAACACTGAAGAGTGAGATCACTGAATCAGCTTTGAGCACTGAAATGTATGTGGAAAGTGGTATTGTGCAAACAGTGTACATTGATGTATAATGATGTCCAACAGTCATTATTCAAGATTCAAGATTAACTTTATGGTCTCAAAGAGTGGGAAATCTGTCTTGGGCTTTCCACCCATGCTGCAGCCATAAAAGACAAACTAAAAACATAGATACAAGAGTTCTAAAAAACCCATACATACAGAAAAAAGGGAAACACTTCAACAATAATAATAAACACAAAGACGTCCATGTTTAATAAGGATCATTTAAATATAAAAACAACGAATGCCCTGTGTCCAGGGATAAATGAGTATTTAAATCTATTTAACTTGCTATGAAGGACTCTGAACAGAGGGCAGTAGCTGGTAGAGTGTAGGGCACGGTGGCTCCACTTCCTCCCAGTGTACAAAGCTGAAGCCAAACTATTGCGGATACGAGCCCTGCCATCTTGCCCTGGTGACATCATTTGGAGCCAGAGGCTGCGCAGTAGTGACCAGGTTAGAGTTGTGCTTTTTAGTTCCTGTTGCCATAGCCGGCCAACTTAATCACAAATTCAGCTGTCAATCAGATATGGATGCTTTTGATAGCATCAAATAACTAATTAAAACCAAAATGATAAGAAAACTTACACCTGAACAAACATCAGCGAGAAAAGAACTACTTAAAAGTCTATTTTATATACAGTCGGTGATGTAGCCTGTTTGTAAATTGACTGCAAGGACATGTGCTGTTTGATCTTTCATGCAGTCTGCATCAGTCGGACCAGTGTGGACTTCAGCTGCTCAGAAAAGTTACCAAACCAAGCTGGGATGCTGTATCTGATGAGGCTCTCTGAGACGCCAGATAAAGGATTAACATAAATTTTTTGATCAACACCATGACCTCTGAGCTGATTTCAAAAATGCAGTCATTGTTGTAATCAGGAACAAAGTTTATGCGAACTGAAGCAAAAAACACTCAACCACTGACAAACTGGCAAAGTTCTCACAGGGACATCACAGATACAGCTGGAAACACACTTCATCACATCAGTGCAAAGTTAATTGTCTCAAGGCTGACATCTCACAACTAAGACATAAAACATTTAGCAGACCGCCATCAACTCCATGTACAGTAGGTCAGGCACCCTGAGGCAATACAACACTGTCACACTGTAGACAGGATAAAGCGATTTATTGTTGAACTTAAGAGGGCTGCAGAAAGTAAAAGAGGCAACACTGGGGCCAAATAATAAAGCAATATTTCAATGGGAAGTGGTGACATGACAAACCAACAGAAGCTACACACCTGAGTGGTTTTCAATGTGAGTAAGCCATGGATCATATTTAGAATTTAAAAAGGATTTACATACAATATGTGGTGAAAAAAAATCACAGCTAGTGACAGAACAAAATAGAATCAAACAGGGACATAAGTTAGTTATGACAGGTTGCAGTGCATGCTAATTACTTGTTATGAGATATTAGATTACAGATTATATATACAGATGAGGATTAAATTATTAGCCACCCCATGAAAATTTCCCAAGTGCTGTTAAACAGAGCATGGATTTTTTTAACATAGCTTTTACAAACATCCTGATTTTAATTTGGATGCTTACATTATTTTACTTTGAACACAGAAACAAAATTATTTCACAAAAACTACCAGGGTCAAAATTATTAGCTCCCCTGATGCTAATAGTCAGTTGTGTATCCTTTTTGCTGGATAACAGCCTGCAGTTGTTTGTTGTATTTATCAAAGAGTCTCAGACACGTCTCCTGAGGAATCCCAGCTCATTCTTCTTTGGTGAATCTCTCAAGCTCCTCCAGATTTGATGGTCTTCTGACATGGACCTTGGTCTTCAGTTCACCCCACAGATTTTCAATGGGATTCAAGTCAGGGCTTCATGCAGACCAGTCAGTAAAGTTCACTTTGGTCTTCTGAAGGTAAATGTTCACCACGAGTGACGTATGTTTTGCATCATTGTCATGTTGGAAGACAAAGCGACGACCCAGACCCAGTTTTGCTGCTGACTGCTTGAGGTTTTCTTTCAAAATCTTCACATATCCTTCTTTCTTCATGATTCCTTCCACCTTGATGAGATTTCCAGTTCCAGACACACTGAAGCATCTCCACAGCATAATACTCCCACCACCATGTTTCACTGTGGGGACGGTGTTCTTTGGGTTATACGCCTCTCCCTTCTTTCTCCAAACATAAGCAACATCTCTATGACCAAAGAGCTCTAGTTTCATCTCATCTGACCAAAGGACACACTTCCTGTATGTATAATCTTTCTCCAGGTTGTCCTTAGCACACTTCAGTCTGGCTTGAAGGTGTCTCTTCTGCAGAAGAGACGTTTTTCTTGGTCTTCAACCTCACAGTCCATTCCTGTGCAGGGCTCTAGTAATTGTCTTCTTTGAAACTACAATTCCTGACTTGGATAAATCATTTACTAGTGTCTCTGCAGTTGATCTGGGGGTCTTTAAACACATCTCTTACTAGTTTTCTTTCCAGTGTCTTTGAAATCTTTCACTTTTCACTCTGGTCTTTACTCCTTCATGACAGTAAACTGAGTATCTTTAGGCTGTGGGAAAAAGTGATCATCTTTTTTTTTTTACCATCTTCTGACATTTTATTAACCAAACAACTAATCAATGAATAGAGAAAATGATAAACACATTAATAAATTAATGAAAATAATAATTAGTTGCAGCCCTACTCTATATCAGCACATGACAAAAATACCATAGAAAATCACTTCTTCATTTAATTGAATAGTTGATATTTTTTGTAGAATAAGCATATGATTTTATTATAGCTTGCTAGAAACTATTCACTATCAAAAAAAGAACAAAAAAAACCAGGTATTTTTCTGAGGTGGCAATCTGAATCAGTCACCAGGGTCCGATTCTTGGAGGGCCCTCTCTGTCTCAATGGGCCCCAGTGTCACTGTACTGCTTGCACCGCATATATTTGCAATCTTTGCAATCAAGTAGACACACACACACACACACACACACACACACACACACACACACACACACACACACACACACACACACACACACACACACACACACACACACACACACACACACAATAATCAAGAGATTTTATAGTCAATTCCCATCATTCTAGTGAGCTTGTAATTCAAATTTAATTGCTATCACTCCCAAAAATTATGGCATCCGTTCCTTTCATGTTTCCGCATTTTCCTAAAGACTATCAAGAACAAAACTTTGAGCTTTCAATACGCTAAGTTGTGCCAAACAATCTCTCTGTCTGTACTGTGTTCATTTCAGCTGTATTGCCACTTTTTTGCAGAAAATATCTCCAACTTCCTCATAAAATGAGCACGAAACTGATATCACTAAGTAGTCAAGCAAGGCAGCTAGTGTGTGTGTGTGTGTGTGTTTGTGTGTGTGAGGGTGCGATTACACTAACAATCTAGCACTTGGTAATTACCCTGGCTAGCTCAGTGGAAAAGTAGACTGAGAGCACACAGGATTAATCCTCCATGTTTGTTTATAATCACTGCTAATCTGTTAGCGCCGATTTGGATGAGCAGCTTGTGGGTGTGTGCGCGCGCGCGTGTGTGTGCCTCTTGTGAATGTGTATGTTTTCAGTGTGTGGTAATGATGTTTATAGGGAGAGAAGATCAAGGACTTGGATAGCTATCAGAGCGACAGCCATGGCATTGTCCTCTACGTGCTATCCAAATGAGCATCTCCTTCTAAACAGCAGAGAATGACACAAGACCAGGAGAGAGCTCCAAAACAAACACAGACATAGGCAGTGGCATAAAGACTCCGACGCCACGCAAAGAAATTGAGCAAGCTGTTAGGTCAACACAGTGTACTGTTTCATGCTGATTAAGTACATCACACAGGGATGTGACCAGGAATGCAGAAAACAAGGGGGAAAAGGCAAGCAAACATTAGCCCTGAACTGTGAGTGAACATGACTCAGATCTCCCAATGAAAAACAAACAACAAAATGAATCATGACCTCCAGATTACATATGTAATTATACATCATGAGGTATTCTAATGTAATAAAATGATGGATGAAGTGGAGGCAAAGAATGGCAGTCAATTTTTTTTCTATAGCAGGACACAAATAGCATTGTCCCACTTATACAAGCACCTATTATATGAGATCAGAGGTGCAAAAGGGTGTGTATTATCTTTTTTGTAAGATTTGTTGTAATCAATTTAAACTAGGTTACAGACATTTCATCAGTGAGTACATACTGTCACTATGGTTACCTGCACACTAATATATATATATATATATATATATATATATTAGTGTGCTCATTCAGACTAATAACTAAGCTACTGATGAATGAAATGATGTTTGAAGTGTCCTGATGATAGACTTTAACAAACAACTGACAGCTAATTATTATATCATTTTTGTGACCATAGTAGTCATTATGTATGAGATGCAATCTCTTTTCCAAAAAAAGAATATTTTCTATTACTGCATAAATGAGTCCATCATATTTTAGCCATGTTAAAGGGGCCCTCCAGTGATTTAGCATGGCACTTTCATTAAAGACTAAAATAATGGCCAGATTCAAAGCAGCAGTGGCTAAGATGTCCCAACTTTAAGTCCTTATTATGAGTAAAGCTTGAGCATGAAAAAAAAAAACCCACTGGATCCTTCATTTCCAACAATACAACTCAACAGCCTGGCAAATGAAACCTGGTATCACAAGAGTGATTCACAAATATGAAAAGTCTGGGATCTCAGTTTATTTTCGACTTCCTAGGAGTGTTTCTTCCTAGGGAAAAAACGGCAACAGGCTGTCCCAAATTATAACTAAACACCACACTAAAATGTGTTTCTGAAAATATTCAAGGTGAGAAATAAGCAACATAGTAACAGAATTTTGATTCATATTTCAGATCAGCAATACCTAATTTGGCAGTTTGATCAGAGTTTTGTGCGTCTGGTGTGTTGCGCTTGTGACGTGTGACTTATCAAATCTGGAACGGTGACGCATCTCTGTCAGTCGTGGCATCAAACCTGCACCATATTAAATAAAGTGTTGCGACTGGCCCGAAGAGATCCAGGAGGGATGGAAATCTGTTCAAACAGGAACATGAAAACATGAACTCGCAGATTCTTCTGGTTCCTAGTCAAGCCTAAAGTATCCATGCTGTTCATTTCTGTCTATGAGACTGATACCACATAACTGGTAAGAATCTGTTACCAAACGCACATTCACCACACACTGATGTGAATGTGCATGTGTCGACATTGAAACTCAGCAGGCATGAATGTGGGTGATCATAGCTTCCAGGTGCACAGCCAGATGTCCTCACAGACATACAGGTCTATAGTACTGTTGTACTACAGATAAATGTGCAGTAAAAAAAAAAAAAAAAGCTACATTCACACACTTTTTTAACGAAAACTATATTAGTGACACAGTCTGTTCAGTGACTGGCATGAATGTAAATGTGTGAAGAGTGTCAGACAGTGAAAAGACTACGTGAGAGTTCAGCAGTGGAAGAAAGGCAGACGGACAGAGAGGTGTGAAATGATACTGGCTCGTTGGTTCTCAAACCTCAGCCGTGTATCGAACAGTTCCTCTGACAGCCCGTTAGGCGTGACCTGCAGTTCACAGAATATGTGTGTGTATGTATGTATCTGTGTGTGTCTGGTCTTTGATGCCTTAGGGCTGTTGTGTGTTTCCTCACTGTCCTGAGCAGGCGTGGCCCACAGCAGGGGCACGAGGTCAACATTGCCGATGCCACTATGAATTTATACACAGAAAATTTAAAGTAAATGAAGGAGAGACGCACATCTGGAGCTTGAACAGTATTAAAGATTAAAAAATAACTGATTTAATGATGAAATACAGTGACATTCATGATGGTTAGTATTACCGTTTCAAATTGTAATTATCATCAACATATTTTGTGAAAATTCTTCCAGCAGGATCAACACTACAGACTCACAAGACTCCTGTCTGTTATTGTGGGGCTCATCACAATGACTATCATTGTCTTCTTAAGGCTCATTTTTCTTTATGCAAATTGTGCATGGGATTATTGCATATAGGCCTACTTAAATGCAATACAGATGACAGACTGTGTATACGTGCGTGTTTAGCACTGGCTATGTTATTGTTTTAATGTTAAAGCAAACAGGAAGTGCATAATGCTGCTACTTAGTTGTCGTTGTTAAAATAAAAGTTGGTTGAATGATTTTAGTGTGTATATCAGTAAGTTTTGAACATTTTCAGCACATTTTACAATATCAATAGGTCACTATGATTGTTATATGGAAATGTCATTCCCTTTCACTTTTTAATATAAAAAAAGCTTGAGTCTGTCTATATACCTAACATCTCTCATCTTAAACAGATTTAAATAGCTTTAAACTGCAAAAGATACCTGGATGAAAAGTTTGGAGGTGTGATTGTAGTTACATTACTAGCACATGCAAAATGCAATACATTAATAAAGAAATGTACTTAATATGACAGTGGTGTTATACTTATCAGCACATCAGGTAGTGACACTGAGCCAGAGTGACATGAAACACCACTTATCTTTAAATAGTGGTGACTATATAACAGCAAGTTTTGGGTGGGTAAGACTACACTGGAACTAATCTGTCAACCATTGTCTTGATCCATCAATTAGTTGTTTGGTCCATAAAATGTCAGAAAATGTTGAAAAAGATGGGCAAAGTTTCTCAAATATCTGGTTTTGTCTACAAGCCAAAGATACTCAGTTTACCGAAACCTTAAAGTATTCACTTTAAAAAAGCTGAAATCAGAGGATTAAGGATTTTTTCTGAAAATAAAAAGACTCAAAATATTGAAATAGGTGGCAATTAATTTAATAATCAACAACAAAACAATTAATCATTGCAGCTATAGCCCTCACATACTGTATCAAAGGGTTTGACTCAAAGTCTCACAAACACACACACCCACACAACATTACTTGGCCCCCACTGGGGGGCAGCAGAGATTTAGATGCCTCTTTGCAGCGTCACTAAAGAAGGCTCTATTCTCAGCCTATCTGCAGCCCATTTTTCAATTCTGTCTCTATTGGGAAGAACCATATTTCTTCCATTCATGCGTCTACTATTGACACCCATGTATATTAATGATACATAAGACATGATTTATGTAGCCTGGCACAGAAGTAAATGCAGTTTATAGAAATATGGATGTGGCGAGGACTGAGTTTCACTTTGCTGGAAGTTTTTTTTATTTTATTTTATAGTTATTATTTCTCTGGTTTTGGTTTACAAGCAAGTGTACAGCCCGAGGAACAATATTTTCCCAGTACAACCATTTCTGCCGATTCCAAGTAAAGATCACAGATCCGGAGCTACAACACCCACACACACGACCACCTCAGTGTAATTTGAAGTGAGATAATGTGATACTGTGTGCCCAGAGGGAACGCAGCCTTAAATTGAAAAGACACAGACACTGGAGGTAAAGACGCAGAAAAAGCAAAGAAAAATGTGTGTATCTTATTCATCTTTCTAATCATGGTCTTTCCTGGGACAGCTCATCACTTCTAAAATGCACCACATACTTTGGTCAAGCATATTGGCCCTTTTTCTAATATGCATTGCTTCTTTTTAGCAAAGCACTGGTCTGTACAAGAGTTAAAATGCCACAGGGATGAACTGAAGAAAACGAATGGGAGCCAGATTTAGGGTCAATCTCCTTGGCTTGATGCCCTCTGCAATCAAAAGTCTAACACCGCACTGCTCCATTCAGCTCACAGCGTCTCAGAGAGCCAGCCTTAGGGTTTGAAATAGCACTGCACACTCCAATCCGTCTAAATTCTCCAACATCACACTCTGTAGCATTTTACCTCCTGTCACAGAACCAAGTACAGCCTCTTTCCTTAAAGGCATTCATTTCAGGTGAGCTAACTTGGCAGCGGGGTGGATTTCTTTCATCAGAGCTCAGCATAAAGGCATCAGGTGTAATGTGCCAGCTCACTCTTTTTTAGAGGATCTTTGTGTGTTCTTTCAGGCAGTGTTATGGTATGAGCCGGCGCCTTGTACCTGGGTGCCGGTGAAACGATTCAGATTTTACAAAATAGGATCATTGCTGCTGGCATTCCGATACCCTGCCAAGGCTTTTTTGCGTCAAAGTCAAAAAAGGGCCTTCACAGGAGAAACAGGCTTTTCTACCTGCTATTATACGCCTCACTAACTGCATTTAGGGCAAGTAAGAAATGTTGCCCAGACAATTTGACATGCTCACGTGGTTGTGTATTGTACTTCTCCAGTCTGGTGTTTTTCATGAATGCATTTCACTAAATGTGAGTTGTAGAGCTGAGCAGTATGGATAAAATCAAATAACACAATATTTTTGACCAAATACCTTGAAACTGCTATTTATCAATACTGAAAAATATTGTTAGGATGACAACTGGTGCTTCCACAAAATATTAATACAATGAGATTTTTTATGAATAATAATTAGTGATGTAGATATAATGACTGAGTGGGTAAGAGCAAATAGTAGAACAGCCTGGTGCATTCAGAAAATTACATCACGTTACTGTAATGCAGCCTTTACAACTTGACAAAGACAACACTTATGCCATATCACAATATCCATAATCTAAGATGATTAGAGCTGCAAAAATTAATCTATTAAGGAAATAGTTCATCCAAAAATGAAAATTATCTACTCATCCTCATGCTGTTTGACAGTCAGGTTCAGTCCAGGAAAGCAGCTTTGCAAAATCTCAGAAAGAATTTAAATGAATGGTTTACGTAATTTTTTTTTTTTTAACGTAAATATAAAAATAGTAGGTTGTACTGCTTGTCTGGTGTAATCCGAGTCTTCTAAAGCCCTGACATGCCATATTGACTTGAAAGATGTCACTGAAACCATGTTTTTTTTGCCTAAATCTTCACTGTAGATCCTCAGCTTGGAGCTAAGTTCATGTGCGTATGAACTGGGTGTGTGTGTGTGTGTGTGTGTGTGTGGTGTGACAGTGCGGACATGCAAATTAGCGGCGTGTTGGGGCTTTAGGATACTTATGCCAGATGAGCAGTTCTTTTTTGGTTGTTTTTTCTGTTTGAAAACTGGTCACCATTCACTTACACTGCTGGGGAGAGTCTACAACGCTGTTTCCCTGTGAAACTCCAGCAGTGTTTTGTGGACTAGAAAACTAAACTTGACAGCACGAGGGTGAGCAGATAATGATTGAATTTGCATTTTTGGGTGAACTATCCCTTCAATCTGTTTATCTTTTTATCATTACAGTCATCTTTCAAGCAAAGATATCAAACATCTCCTGGTTCCAGCTTGTTAAATGTAAGGATTTGCTGCTTCTCTTGTCAATTATGATACTAAATGAAGAGTCTTGGATTGTTTGTTTTGGACCATTGGTTCAAAAAAAGGAAGCAATGAGAAGACTTCTATATTTTATAGACTAAACGATTAATTGATTAATTGTGAAACTAATTGGCAGATTAATCAATAATGAAAATTATCATTAGTTGCAGGTTTATGGAAGACAGTCTCAAATAATGATAGATACAATACCCAGCCATCATGTGTTGTTTTTATGGACACAGGCATGACTAATGATAAAACTATCAAATTATACGTCAGTGTTCATTTGTATGGATTGACGTACAAAGACGACACTGGGGAGTAACATCACATTTTTTAGAAAGTCTTCATATTCCTTCCACAGACTGATAAACAGCAAACAAACATGATGTACTTTTCTCCTCCAAGTTTCAACCCAGGGGGGAATAAAATCATTGTATTCCTTCTCATTCTGCAAGGCTCCTTGTCACAAGTTTTGCGTGCGTTGCTGAATTATCACTCAAATACACATTTTCATGCCCATACCCCTGTTAGGCGCTGCTAATCTCTCTGCAGGAAAGAAAGAAAAGGGAAAGCATCTTGTTTCCTTTGTTACCAGCAAGCAGATAGGAGTAGAGAAAGGCAGGGCTGGAGATGGGTGTGTGTCTCTCTGTGGCCTATTAAGGGCTATTGTTCTGTCTTATCTGCTGGAGACAGCCTGTACTGTCACCGCCTGCTCTGGCAGGCCTTGTTTATTTGCTTTCGATCTACTGGGGGCCCCACGCTTGGCCCTGGGGCCACAGGTTAACATGCACAGCTTCTGAATAAAGGCAGGCCAGCTAGCTCTAATCACACACCATCAAATGACGGGACTGACAGTTACTCTGATTACTTTACCTTTTCTTTTCACATCTGAAGTTACACAGGAGTAAACTGTTTAGGATTTCGTATCATATGTTTTGTTTGGACTCACAGACTGAAGAATTGGTGGACAGAGCCACAGTGAGGTCACCAAGAGGATTAGATGGCATTATAGGGGTTGCCATCTTGGTTTCTTGCAACTAGCGCAGTACCAAGACGAGTGTGGAGCTGGTGGGTGACATACTGTGCCTTGGGCCGTGCTTGGTTTTGGCTCGTCTGTTTACCAGGAAGGAATAGTGGCAAGTCTGTTCGTGATCTTTTCTCATATTAAAGCTAATCAGTACACTAAAATATGTTGCAGAAAACATTTTAAGAAAGAAACAGGCAATGTAGTGACAGTCTTGAACTTCTTTTTTCATCAGCCCTGTATACTTTGACGGCTTCAACTGAAGAGTCACTTAATTATATTTCTGAAAACATTTTAAGAAGGAAATAGGCAATGAAGATCCATATTTGATTAACACTGTCTAGTTTGACAGTTTGAGTTTTGTGAGCCCTGTGTGTTGCACTGAACAGACTCACTGAGAATGACTTGTCAATCACATGGTAGCCCTATATTTTACTCTAAACAGGACCATAATTTACCAAATGAACATCATCCTTTATTGAAGAAGACTTGAAACTAGCAGTTGAGACCATAAAATCATTAGGAAGCTGTGAGAAGTAGGGTCATTTTCTCATAAGATTCCATTCAATCTGACTTCTATTGCAACCAGCAGAGTCGCCCCCTGGTGTTCATTAGAAAAATGCAGGTTAAAGGCACTTCACTTTTCAAACCAGGAAGCTCCACCCACTTACTCTGTTGTCTGTGTTTGGACTTGATGTCACAGCTTCTACCTGCCATGTTGCACCTGAACCAGAACTGAGCTTAGCTACCCACCATTTTCTTTAGTTGATGGTACACCCAAAAGGGACGTGAGAACTAGATACACCTGGACTTACGACAAAATGATGGAATTACTGAATAAACAACATTTTCCCTCACACAAAGCAAAAATTGTGCCGGTATCAAATTATCACCGCAGAGCATTGTTGCACCATGTTTGAATATAGATGACAAGAAAGAATAAATAAAGCCTCTTCGACATAGTCTACACAAATAAAGCAATATCCTGTCTTGTTACAAAAGATAAAGGTAAACACTGTCTGTCACAACACAGCATTCAGACTTTAGACAAAGCCAAAAGCTTCTTAGAATAATTTCATTCCTTGAAATTGTTTACACTGTTTCATGTCACAGCAAAATGATAAGGCTACACGGATGAAAGGAAGAACATGATTTCATGTGCTCTTTGTCATATATGTAGGGAGCATCAAATACCTAAGGCAAGCCATGTAATAATGATGTTCACATGGCAATCTTTTATACTACGTTTCCGACACTGAGCATCAATTCTGTTGAACTGAGGAGCTATTTTGCCTGTGCAAATCTTTTCTTAGAGAGAATACCGAACAAGAAAGGGAGAATGACACAAAGACAGACTGAGGGAAAAAGAGGGTCTTGAAGTCAGAGAGTGAGGTGAAGTGAAACAGATGGAGGAAGAGAGATGGAGAAGAAAAGAGACGGAGAGAGGTGATGGGAAGTGGTGCGGTCCCTGGCTTCTATTGAAGGCTAGGATTGGCCCTGGCAAGGAGGGATAAGAGGGAAATAATTATCCGGCCTGCTGAAGCATGACAGCCCCTTCTTGGGACTGCGGAGAGACAGACTGAGCGTTATGTCAAAGATTGGCCATGTCACCGGCAGAGACACCTTTTGACAGACAGTGGCATCTGAAGTTTCACTTGACGGTAAAAAACCCACCGCAACAGGCAGCCAGATACCTGCCTGATCGATGCCCAGTGGAGACAAGGTTTCATCTGGGAGACATAAAGATGTCATCACTAAGCTGAGTCTACCATCTACACTACCTAACGTTAGTTCCTGTTTATATGCATCATTGACATTGAGTCTTTGGATTAATTTCAATATGAAAAAAGCCGAAAAATGGAACTGAATTCTCTCAAAATTAGGGGTGGGTATTAGTCACAGTTGAACCTAACTTTTTTCAGTACTTTACTCTCTGTGTTAACAAAAATATCATGTCTATGTAGTAGTACCACACATTAAATCCCTTCCTCTCCCCTTCTAAACCTGTCCACACACCCTTCAGCCTGTCAGTCTCTCACCAGGAAATTAAATAACAATACATACATGGGCACACTAATAAATCTCTCATACTGCTGTAGTGTGCTATCTATCATGTTGGTAAGAAATTTTGGACAACACCGGTGGCCGAGTGTTGGCTAACACTGGTGAAAATGCAAAGCTACTGTCAAGTAAGCCCAGTTATCTCCAACATTAATTTATCCAACAAGCTAATTAACCCCTTGAAGTTATTAAAGAAGTTGTTGATGCCTCACTTAAAGTCTTGTTGTTCAAAGATGGTTAAGTCAAACTTTTTAGACACTAGCTGCAGGCATGTTAACATTGGCTGCACCTGCAAACACAGTGCACTCTTTTAGATATATTTTGTTTGATTAGACATGTTTCCTTTGCCAGCTTTGTATTTCGCATTACAAATACTCCGGCACATGTCTAACCACACTTATGACCACTTTCATAATTAATGTCACTCTCTCTCTCTATTACTGTTTCGCCCAGATGCATTCCCAAGTACATAAATTTGGTTTACCATGAATCAGTACTCAATAGCACCAACATAACTCGGTCAGAACCCTTAAAAGTACCAAATATGGTACCTAACCCTAATCAAAATGCAATTCTATACACAGCATATCCAAAGATATTAGAGTGGTCAAGCTCTCCCAACTCCCTTCATAGAAAAAAAATACACACATTGCGTAAGTGATTCTTTTTTTAAACCAAATGAAAAATCAGTCATGAAGGCACACTACAACACCTGACTCATGTCACTCAGTGCCATTTTACCACCCTGAACCCTACTCTGCACTGACATTTCTCGCTCACATTTATCCACATCATTGAGTCTTATCACACCTGCCCCGACCAAGAGTTCTTTGCGAGCACTCAGCCACCTCCCACCCTCTCTGAATCCATTTTTCTCTCCAGGCCAAAGAAGAGAAACCAATCAAGGCAGGAACGGTTTTGCTTCCAGCCAAGTAGGGTTTGTGTGAAGGTATGGCTGGGTGAGGAGAGTGTGATGGAAATGAGGGAAGGTGAGATCTGGCAGAATCCATGTGACCAGAGAATGGATCCTGGAGGTGACTATTACGGCCCAAAGGTTCGCCATCTCTTGTGACTGAGCATCAGGGTCATGGGCTGTGAAAGCTGCCTCGTGACCGACAGACTATAACTGACTTTTCTTTCCCTGTCCTCTGTCATACAAATAAAGCTGTATTTTAGCACTGTTTTTCAGTCAGTCATTGCACATTGGGGCTCTGGATAGGGATGCTGCTGGGGACTAATCTCCCTGTTGGTTAAATTAATATTTTAATTTACACTACAAAACTAGTCTAAAAGTGAGAAAACACTCATTGTTCCAAAAAATACTGCAAGTATTTTAAGAGCCATTTGAGGCTGGTAATCAAATTCTTCAATAACCAAATTGTATCTTAAAAAGCTGCTGAAATGTGTGGCACTTTGCGCCGTGAATTATGAACAGTGCACATTATCCAATAAAACAACTCATTAAATGCATGATATTTTCAGACTGAGCAGGATCACAGAGTCTGCGGGTAATATATGACATCCTAACGTTTGCTGTCTCGCAGTGTCGGTAATGTTTGATGGGACAGCTTGGCGGATATGTGGTGCTATGGATGAGGTCAGTTGGGCAGCTTTTTGGAATGGGGGCTGCGTTTCTTACAACATATCCCCAGTGAGAAGATTTCTGGGGCTGTTTGCAAGCAGAGATTTGGTCACTTTCAAACCAAATCTCTAGCTGCAAATAAAAAAGGAAATGTAATTTTAGGGGGTGAACACACATTATAATTTTTGGCCTACTAACATTTATGATTTGAGTGTAATCACTGATTGGACCAAATGAGATCAAGTCCGTTCCAGTCTGGGCCAGTTGGTGTTGACAGTTGGGAGATAAAATGATACACCATGTGGTGTTTAATGATTGTAATCGTTTGCCTTCTGATCCAGTCACTGCCAGGCATTCCCATTAAGATTATTCTAAACATGTTTGACAGGTGTGGGCAGCACAAATAATACCGATTAAGCCAAAACTGTCTGCAAATACAAAAATAGTGTTTTATGTCATGACTGAATAGCACCATTTTTCAATTCCTCCCGCATTTCACCCAAAGCTTGCTTGTTTTTCCCTTTTTATATTTTTCCTTAGACTTTTCTGTGCAAATACAGCATAAATAAGCATTGGAAGCCGTTTATTTTTTGATGGATCTTGATTTCTGTCATGAAACAACTTTGGGGGCTGTAAATGACATGTATTAATCATTGTCTACTTGTACTTCTGTTTGTAACAGAAAGCCCGTTATTATGGATCAGTGGTTTTCAAAGTCTGAGTCTGTGAGCCACAACTCAACTCAGTTTACTTGCTTAGTTTCACTCGATTCCTGGATAGCTATGGGATCAAGATTATATTATTTGATCCCACAGACACTCAACAATTCAGCCAGTACACTCCAATATTGCTTTCTGACATAACTTCAGACCACACTAAATACATAGAAAAGTTCTGTCTTAAGGTATTTATTAGTTTCTGACTCTGAGAAAGTGAGGGGAAAAACGTAAAATTCTCCAAATACTGGACTAGGCTATTCTCTGAGACTCCCCTTAACTTGTTAGGACTCCCCCTGCTTGGTCCCACCTCCTACTTCAAGATGTTTTACACGAATTCTAGGAGATTATTTTTGTTGAAAACTGACAGGGCAAACACTTTTCTATCTAATTCCAAAAAGTACTGTAATAGATAGGGGTGCACTACAGTTTTTTTTCTTTCAGATTTGATAACTGTTTTCCTCTGAAACTATAACACACATCCACAAAAACAATGACATGTTTGGTTCTCTAGTCTACACTGTGTTACTTGTGCAGCAGCTAGATGTCATGAGGACAAATGTGCGCTGCTCTTGTTCGTCTCCTTCTCTGTTTATTGGTGGAAAACCAACATTAAAGTTGCACACCATCATCTACTATACTGGTGTGTGTAGATGCTGTGATTCTTAAGTCAATCAAAGTGATTTGGCTTTGTGTTACTGACTAGTTTTTATTAGCTGTTATTTCATTATGTAAGGGATAATGTCACAGTGAGTGGGTCATTATTGTGAAATAAACCCAGAGAAGGTGATGCAGGATTATTTAGAATCAAGCTCAAGCAGTTTATTTCACAAAGCTTGGCTGCTCACTGAACGCTATCCTGGTTATTGCCCAACTACTTACTAAAAAAAGCAATAATCTAACACAAAATATTAATTTAAAAATGATTTTACTGCTCCTCCAGAGTTTATGATCACAACTGCAATGCTCTGCTATTCATAGCAATGCTCTTTAATTTAGAAATAACAGACATTAGAATGCTGACCGATCACAATCGATCCTTAATAGTCGATTGATATTTTGGAGGCTTCAAAACCCAAAATAAGCCCATTTTCCACAGGCCCAGAATTACATTTTCAAGCCACACTAATGCTTGCCAAGCCATGAAGATGTGCATTTTGTCAAAACCACGTAAACATGCAAAGTGGCTGGCTAGAGAGAAAGCACCATTGTTCTGTTTAAGATTGCAGTACTTGTGTAGCTCCTGCGTAACCAACAATCTCTGTGATTTGTCTTGAGTATTTTTTTTCTCACTTCCACGTCCCTGTACTTATTTTCATCCAACAAATATACGCTCACAATTCGGTAGCGAAACCACAGGGAGGCTTTTATTGTGAAGCAATTGCATAAAATGCAATGATATTTACTACTTTAGTACAAACAACAAGCAATAGTGAACAAGTTGGATAAGTGTAGGGAAGCTGCAGGCGACAGGAACTTGGTGTGAACCATCGAGCATCCAACACATCATTAAGGTAAACAACACCTTCTACTGCTGCATCCTGTCATATGGAAAAGTCATGCTGTGAGCACATCACAAGATCCGACGGCATGCATGACTCAACATGGAAATGTTTGGAAAAGTGCCACTAGTTAACAGGAGTCAACTGAGTTTGACTTTTAGTGTTGAGGCAATCTGCGCTTTATAAAACGGATCATTATCTCCCTGGATGGTTTTGAGGTTTTACGGTGGCCATGAATGGATGCACCGAGTCAATGTTTAAGTATGCTGTCGTGTTCAAATGAAAGGGTGCCAAGCAAAGACTCCTCATACTACAACACCACCACGGTACACTGCTGACATCAAGCATGATGCTTCAGTGGATTCATGCTGTTCAGCCTGCAACCAACAAAGCTGACATTTCCGCTCTTCATCATGTACACATGTAGCTTAGTCCTTGTTCTCAGAGATTAAAAATCAAAACTGTTGGTGCTCTTGTTCAGTGTTCTAAGTCCTTTTTGACGTAGTTTATACATCACTTTCACCTGCGCTCAGATTCTTTATGTGACAGTTTCTTTTGTCGGAAGGGGGGAGGGGGGGTATCTCTCATATAGCACAGAACGCCACAATCGAGCAACTAATCAGACATGACACGAGGAGGGGTTCAAAAAAAGTGCAATCTCCATGAACAAATTCCTGAATCATTATGCAGACATCCTGTCATCTTTGACATTATTATGATTCACATATAAAAAGAAGTTTTCATCTTGACAGTTTAAATTTTGTTGCCTTAGGCCAAACTGAATATGTTTGTGAAGATGCCTTTGGTAATTCAGTTTATCTTGCCTCTACTGCTGCCATTATTATACTCTGGTCAAACAGAGTGGTGAGAGTTCTGAAAAATCCTCATGGTAGCTGTAATAACAATGCACACATTCAACAATAAAAAAAACCCTTAGATTGTTCTGACTATCACTGACAGTGAGTGACAGAGTGTATAAGTACAGTATTTATGCGTTTTAATGCGCCTGTGGTGCCTGAATTTGAAAGTCAGCTTTAAAAAACATAATTTGTTGCACCTCACGTCTGCCTTTGTCATGAAGATGGAGGCTGGGTGTGCATACTGCTGGCTTGGAGGTACACTAGATCACCTTGCTGTTGAAGGGTTTGAAGGACCTTTTAAAACACTGTGCCTGCAGTGGATAGTTCAATTCAAGCAGGTATTATTCCTCCATTTCCTTTTAAAATATATGTATAATTATCATCAATAATTAAGAGGAAGCTTAAGGAAGGTATTGCCCCATCTTACTTCTTTAGAACATGATCAATGCTTTAGACAGACACAATCTGTAGAGATCATTAACCTGTACAACATCCAGTGCCTCCTGACTCACCCAGCTCGCATGGAAACCAGATATAAATACCTCTTTAAAATAAAGTTAACTGTACATAAAAAATAGATATATTTTATATTTTAAATTTAAAAAAAAGGCCACAGTTCAATCCGTACTGCTTCTAAAACTTATTGTCGTGAGCACATGATGATCATTATCAAGTGAAGGCGATCCAGACAAATTTATCAGTTCTCAAAGTTGGACTAGACAGTTGTTTTCTTTTTGGCTTTTTAATTTGAAGGCAGTTTGTAATAAAATTAGATTCTCTGCTCTATACAGATACTTTAGTCATTATATAGTAATTAAAATTATGTCAGGCTTTCATGTAAAGTTACATAGAAAGAGACATAAATCTGATACAAAGTACTGGAAAGACACCGTGCGGGATGAGAGTGAGGAGGAGAGACACTGACCTCTGTGGTGAGCGGGAGGTTTGTCAGATGTCAGTGAGGGATGTAGAACTCGTCTCCTGCTGCTCACCTCAGGGTATCACAACGCCCCTGAACCCACACACAACCTACTGTACAAGCACCGCACACTCACACATACATAGTGAAACCTATCAGCAGGCACACACACACACACACACACACCACTTTGCTGTGAATTGGACTCAACAATTGGAGCCAGTGTAGGGCAGGCATATTATTCATCCCCAGAGGGTGTCGTGTCACTGCTGACAGGCAGACATAAATATTCCTCAACCTCTTCACCAAGGGTTAATGGCTGTCCATCAGGCAGCAATGAGACATACCGGGCAGTGTGGGCCCGCTGTACGCACACACAGTATGGTCATTTTCACTGGAATAGCAAGGTCACTTATGGAGATGGGGGAAAAACCAGGGAGGACAAGAAGCCACAAGAGGCAGGCAAGAATACTGTGCTTCAGTATGTTTACATGGGCACAGATAAATAGATTTATATACAAAATCCCACCCACACAACTGAAATCTCCATACACATTTACATTTGAGTGCACCCACACAGATTTGTACGCATACTTTTCTTGCTAAGTCAGGCTGAAGGCTTCACCTAAAAAGTTGAGTACAGTTCAGTGTCTCTGTGCTGTGCTCCACTCTGCTCAAAGCAAGAATTATTTTATTAAACTGAAGAAATGCATAATAGTTTGGGAATGGCATACATAATCACCTCGGAGACTGGGTACAACAAACCAGCAGCTGAATATAAAAGAGCCAACATTTCCCGCTTTGTTCCTAATGCTGCACGGCCAATCAAAATTAATTTATTCTAATGTATGCACACAGAAGGTCAATTATCCAAATGATTCCAGTTCAGATTGCACCTGATCTTGGGAGCCAATGAGCCATCGAAAGGGCAGATGGGTGTGCTTTGCAAGGCAAATCATCGCCCCAGCCCTTTTTTTTTTTGTCACCTCCCCACCATTTGCATGTCTAAATGCGCAGGCCATCCGCTCACCTTTAGAGGAATGCATTCCACTAATGGATAAACAACTTAGCATTTAACTTGTGTAGGAGGAGTCAGGTCACAGAACAAGATCCTGTGTACAGTAGGTGTAGCCATGATCAACTGCTACAAAAACACTTGCCACCTGAAACTAATTTGACCAAAAGAAATCAAAAAGAATTTCTTTTGATTCTTTTCATGTGAGCACAAAGCCAGTTTCAGTTATAAAATTGGAATAAACAAGTCAAATGGAGGGAGATCATTATGAGAAATATACATTTTTAAAGGTGTTTTGCTTCAGGTAAAATCTGGTCTAAAGCCTGATTTCACCATAACAATATCCATTTAGATGATGCTTTTCATAATCACAGCACTGGCATCTCTGTCAAAGCACACTAAATGCTCTTTGAAAAGTTGACAGGGACAGATGGTGTGTGTACAGAGAAATTTCCTTCCTTCTTATGCTGTGTCAACTCAGAACTCGAAAATTTCCAGACTCCTACTCAATAAAGCACAATGCAATGCTAGTCAAAGTCGTAGTATGACATCACACTGGCAGCACCCACGAATAAGGTTGTTCTGTTAGTGGTATCGGTATCAGCCTCAGATACTGCCAAAAATGCATCTGATACCTAGATTTCAAGCAGGTGAATCATCAGGAAGGAAAAAAATGGAACACTTGGAGGTCAGAAGTTGGAAAGCCAGACACGCTTCATTTAAACGTGAGAGTAAAACATGTAAAACTCACCAAAACCGTCTTGGAGTCAGTTCGCTCTTCCAACAATCACCAACTCTGGTTTGGTCAAAATAAATATTCACTTTACCGTGTGAAAAGAGTATAAAAAATCTGACTCTGCAAGCTGTTTTCCTCTCACTCGTGACCCAGCTTAGCTCACTCATGGTCGGTTGAGTGGGTGTGTACTGCGCCGCTGGATGAAAGCACAGTGCAGAGCAGAGGCTGTCACTCTGCAGACTATTACATTAACAAAATACAATGACAAATATTGCCCTATTCTGTTATATGTTCTGTTATTCTGTTATATACATAATTTCTTTAACTCTGTTACATAAATTACTTCATGTTGCTTAAGAACCAGGGCAAAGCATAGGTTTTAGAAAGCAGCTTGTTAAGGGGAAAAAAGTGAACATAAAGAACCTTAGGGGCTCTTTCAATTAAGCACAAACAAGCAGATGATAATGGTGTAGTTTCATATTTCACAAGATGAAATCAGAAACACATACTCTATATAGCAAATGAAGTACATTACATACCTTATTGCCAACAACAGCAAAAACAAAAAACATACTTTGTAGGCTAGAACTTGTGTAGGCTGACAACTGGCACTATTACAAACATGAAAAGAGAGAGAGAGAGAAGAAAATAAAGCACAAGAAAATGAATAAACTGCCAGCAAGAGAACTTAAAATTTCTTCTGCAACTGGATGTTTAGCTTAAGAGGCAATTCAGCAGGACTGAAAGAACCTTAGAGAGCTGTAACTCTGATGAATGGGAGGTTATCTTCATATGGCGTTCTCAACCATTGCCGGCTCCCTCCAAGGCTTTTTATATAATGCCCCTTTCTACAAGCCCACTGATTTAGTTTCATCCTCATCAATGACCAAATCAAGGCAGTTATTGAAAGTCAATGACTGTTTTTCGATGCCACACAGCTCTGGCTAAATGAGTCATTTAAAAATTGATAGAATAGGCATATTTTGCTCTCCTCTCTAGCCTCCTCTCCTTCCCTCAAGTTCATCCTCTGTGGGTCTTGTGAGGTCTGGGTAAGTGGGTGCTAAATTGCCAGAAACACCCAAACCTGGTTGAAACAGATGGGCACAATCGGGGTTTAATTTTCAAAAAGCCAGACATGGATACATACACTGATTAGGCATGTTAGCGTACCCCGTACTTTCTTTCTGCAGTGGGAGCTGTTACATAAAAATTTCACATGTCCTCATCAAATGGAGAAGTGGTCCGCTCTCAAATGCAAATGCGAAGGACTTTTACTTGTCTTTCAGGGAAGGGGGGCGACCAATGGCTCCAAGGCTGACATTTTGCCCTGAAGGCTTTTGATGGAGCTCTGGAGAACAGAGCAGCATATCAATTAGCCATTAAGGGTTTGCTCAGGTATTAGAGGGATCAGAGAAACCAATAAAAGCCTCAAGAGGAAAAGGAAGAGGCTGAGTAGACTCCAGATCGATGCAGGTCTCATCAAGGGGTTTGCTCCATGTCAGGAAGGGCATATAAGGTGGACAAATGATGAGACCTTTGAACTGCAAGCTGAAGGTGTTATCCTAATAAAGACCTGAGAACTTCTGTAATTTAACTCTTCCTAATTTCTTGTGAATGTTTGACAGCTGTATGTTCAAGCTGGTGACAATCAACTTTGTACAAACCAGGTTAGTCCCAGTGAGACATGTAAGCCATCCTTCTGGTCCACATATTATGATAAAAGAACACAGTAACATAATGTGTACAAATTCTTAACATCCCAAAACCCAACACAACCAACAAATTTGTTGGTTGGAATGGTTCTAAAACTAAAATTCACACACTTTTACTTTTTCTGGTGAATGATGAGCATTCACTGTAAATAAAGATGGATGTCACATCCCCACTTCCCCTCTGCTTAAGATATGGTGGCCAATGGGGTTGGGCGACTGGACGAATATATCGTCTATCGACGATGGCTTTTTTTGGCTGATTTTTAGGGTGATATTGAGGCGATTTGAGGAGTTAATGAGCCAATTAAGTTTGTCTAGTAGTTCGGTAAAAGACAGAAACAGAAAGATTTCAGAAGGTGTATGGTTGTTTTTCTGTGAAGCCACAGTATCGAGGTCCGTTCATACACATGGCTGACACAATCATGAGCAGGGATGAGTGGTCAGTCATGATGTGAAACATTTAATAACATCAAATAACTAATTAAACCAAACTTGTCAAAAAAATAAAGACTTGAACATACATCAACACCAGCCACCAAGGGGCAATTGAGATGGCTGAACTTTTTCAGAGCTGTCATGTTGTCCATCTTTACATATGTCAATGATGGCAGTTGAAATGACGCTGCTGTTGTGGCGGGATGTATGCTGCTCAAAGTTGGACAGTTAAAAACATCAGTACTAATGCTCTGGCTCTGTTGTCAACCAACACCTCAATCAACAATACTGTCCCTGTATCTGTGTTTTAGAAGTTTCACCACAAGAAACTCCATTATAAGTCTGAAAACCACAGGTGGAGACATGAGGTTTTTCAGCTCTAAACAACTTAAACGGGAATGTGACATTTGTGCATAGAAGTGGCTTTCCGATAAGTCTTTTTACAGCTAATGGCTACCAAACACAGTTTAGACATGTTCCAACAAGCTTGTGTGTGGCAGATCTGATACGGAGTTATTTTACTCTCAGTGTCATCGAGTTCACCGCTATCTTAATCTTCAGAGCTTTGACATCTTGTGGTCCCTTTTTGCCACATCTGTTGGCACAGACCTGAAGCACAGACCAAACCTTTATGACTTTTATGAATCCAGTAGTTAGATATCATGATGCATACATATGCATACATATACATATCATAAAAATACATGATCATGATGAATATGACATACTGAAATTCAGCGGAACATAATATATTGGAGCTGTTAAAGACTTATGAACTAGAACCTACATGCTGCAGTGAGATTGTTTTGTCAATTATCAGTTTCATGGTCAAGAATTAACCAACATGGCTTAAAACACATTTTTAAATTTTATCAGTTTCAAATCCATGACAACTGGGCATAATCAACTGCTTAGGAAAATTGTTTTATATGATTAAAAGCTCCAGAGGAACTACTAAATAAACTTTGACTGTTCAGTCAACTACTGTTTTAACAAGGTCAAGAATGAACCTTCAGTCCCCATGGCATGTTCTTCCTCTCCAGTTTGGTTCACTGTATACCATTACTTTATCCCACAGTAGTGTTTCTATTATTTTTTAATCATTTTATTTAGTTAAAGTTGCATTTTAGTTTTTTATTCTTATTATGCCTGAGTGAAGATTTAGTTAGTAGTCATGAGCACTTTTTAATTTTAGTCATACTTTTCTCTGTAATGGATTTTGCTGTAAGATGTTTCTCTTCGGGGTGAAAATGAGAAGTAAGTGTACCTTGAACTGTGTTCAGTCATTTATGCTGAGAATGTGCTACTGACAAATTCTTTCATATCGTATAAAAATTAATGCTTAAGTCATTTTTGACGTCTGGTTATCAGACATTAATTATGTTTCCTACCTGACAAACCAGACTTTATATATCACTGATGTCTTCTGCTAAATTCTGCATCATATTTCACTCATTTTAACTGTTTTTTAATAAATCAGAAGTAAAATGTGTAAACCGTGTTGTTAAGGCAGATGGGCATTATCTGGGAAGGATCACATTTATTCACTTTACATGGAGCTAAAATTAGTTTGGCAAATGAATCACTGTCTGTTTATGAGTCATAAGAAATAATAAATCATCAGAAAGAGTAGATGTTTACCATGAATTTGGCTCTGTTAACAAACAATATGTTTATGAAGTAAGGCAACACGTGTTGAATCCACACAACTTTGAGCTACAGTAACATTACATTTAGCCCTTAAAGGAAATTAACATTCATGTTATCAAATCTAGGCACTTACCTTGGCAGACACTACAGGACAGTGTATTTTCAGGTGTCTTTAAATTGGTTGTGTTTTCTGTGACATCTTTAATCCACAGTTTATAACTGGGGGAGATGCATGATTGTAGGCTTCTGGCCTTCAATACATATTCTTCTAATTAATTATGTTTTTTTTTTTTTAATATGTGCTAAATATATCAAATCAAAACCAAAACAAGGTGCTCCATCTTAACTGAGAATGATACACTTTCTTTTAGTTTGAATAAAAGGGGAAGCTGTTCAGATCATTTACCTGCTTTTGGAAAATGACTGTGACCGAACTTGCGTTGTCCATCTGAACAGAGCCAACTATTTCAGCTCATCTTTACTCATCAGGGCATAATGAACAGATATCTAATCAAAATTTTTGTCAGAATTTTAGTTTACAAAATTAGAACTGATCTCCAACAGCAAAATACAGACAAGACAAAGCATGAAAGTCTGCCAAAAAAGTTGGGAACTGTAGGGTCGTTTGAATAGCTCAGTTGGTAGAGCGTGCGCCCCATGTACGGAAGCTGTGAGTCCTCTGCAGCAGCCGTGGGTTCGATTCCCACCCATGGCCATTTGCTGCGTGTCATTCCCCCACCCTCTCTACCCATTTCCTGTCACATCTTCAGCTGTCCTGTCATTAAAAGGCAAAAAACGCCCATATATATATATTATTAGATTTTTACAGTTCCCAAAATAAGTAAAAATCTCCAGTGGAGATTTTGACTGCAGCTGTGTCAAACCTGAAGTGTGAAATGTGTTTGATGGACAGTGGGGGTTATTCACTGCTGCAGGGGAGCGTGTCACTGTTCAGATATTGGCTGCATGTATCCTGTGTGGTTTAACATTTTAATATGACTTTGATTTACATTTCAAGCAACCTCGCCTAGCTACAATCTCTCAGTCCTCTACCACACACAATAGCACTGAAAGAGTCAAAGTAGGGTTAGGGGGGTTTTCAGTCCCACATCTCATTCGTTCTGCCACCCGCTGTAGTAAAACTCCACTTAATTCATTTCTTTCCAGTCCATAAACTCTACCTCTAGCACCTTTAAAATCGCCAGCGTGTTCTCCACTGCCTTCAGTGAACCAGTGAGTGAGGTGCCACACTCGCCTCCAATCCCCACCTCTGCAGATAAACTCTTTCAGTTCCTTAAGAATAAACAGGAACACCCCCATCTCACCACTCTATCAACCCACTGTCCCATATAGCAGTCAACCACGGACAAGCCAGTTTGTGTGTTTGTGTGTGTGTGTGTGTGTGTGTGTGTGTGTGTGTGCATGTGTGGCAGAAAGCGAATGGAAGTCTTCTCCGGCAAGATGAGCTCCAGTGATTACAGGCTGAGACAGTTTTCTAATTATTCTGTCAAACATCAATCCTGTGGGCTGATGCAGGCCGTCCTGTGGCCTGATGGACAATGTAATCACAGCTAGCGCCCCCTCCCACCTCCAACTCCTCCACCCATTTTACCGCCCTATACACCCGTTTCCTCCCTCTCTCACCTTCTGCACTCTCTCACATTTTCCTTCCTTCATTGCTCTTTCCAACACAACTCTCTCACTCCCTCCCGCTCCTTCAGTGCTTGTCTACTCATCCCTCTTCTCCACACACTAGTTCAGCCATTATCATGCTTGCTACTTAAAAAAAGAAAAAAAAAAGAAACTCTGGATCTAAGAGGAAAAAATGATCGATGTTAATGAACTGTTAAAAATGATGCAGTTGGTTGAAGAACTAAGGAAAGGATAACAGACAGCACAAAAAGCAAGTTTGAACTTATTGTAACTGTCTAAATGATTATCTAATTTCATTTCATTTGTATAGTGACAAATGATTTCAGAGTTAGGGGGCAGTTAGCTCAGGACATTTTTCATACAGAGTAGACTTAGATCATCCTGTTTATAAACCCAGTAATTCCCACCAGGAGCAAGCACTGAGGTGACTGTGGCGAGGAAAAACTTTCCCTCAACAGACAGACACCTACAGGGTATCCAGGTTCTTCATTAATGCCAAAATGATTAATTATTTTCATATCAAAATTGCAAATTGAAAGAGTTCAATTAAATCACAAAAACCATGGCTTTCATTATAACTCACAAAGAAAACTTGCTGTTGTCTGGTTAAAATAGTCCCTGCAGGCAGGCATCTGCGCCATTAAAACTTGGCAAAAGATGGTGTTATTGAATATGAAACTTCAATCTCTGTCAAATTATAAACAAAAATAAAAAAAAATAAATAAATAAGGAGCGGCCTGTGGGTTTTTAGTCTTCATAAAAGACCTAAAAACTGGCAAGCCTTTCCTCTACATAAATGAGCTAGGTGATTGACTCAAGTAATTTTCTGACTGGTAGCTGGTAGCTTGGCAGCTGTGTAAATGGTTTGGTAAAAGTTTTGCCACCAGGGCTCTCTCTCACATTAAAACAATAACAAAAGATGGAATTTGAAGACATTATAAAGTAGCGTGGAATCACCAGAGTCATCTTTATTGTTTAACAACCACCTTTGCTGATGAAAATCTGACATGACTCTGGCAGAAATCATGTTCACAAAACAAGTAATGTACTAAAGTTTAATTCACTTTATGATCGCAGACTTCCTTCCTCACACTCACACTGTTACCTTGAATAATTTACGCATTTCTCTGGCTTTTAATATAATTGGAAACATTTACCTACATTCATGATAATGTAAGAAGACAATTCAACAGAATATATAACATTGGTCTAGCATTTTTAAACATTTTAATGCAGAAATGTTACATATTATATTTCAGTCTTTAAACACATCATGTCTTTCTTGTATCTGCTTGATACTGTGAAATTCTAGGCTTGTATTGTTAGTCAACTTTAAATAAAAAAATATGTAATTGCAATATTGGTAAGAAACGCTGCGAGTATTCTTTTTTTCCTAAGTTGTTTGGTTCTATATTCAATATATAATACTATCAGAAGGTCTATCCTGTCCATTCAACCAGTGAAGACACTTAGAATTTGATATTGAGTGATTTGGTTTTCAGTGTTCTCACAAGGACTTACTTAACATATGTTGTAGTGTACCATTTAGCAGCTACTTCATGTTCTCTCTCCACTCCATTATGTATTCCATATGTACGAGGAATTATTCCTTCACGGTCAGAATACGTGAATACTTCATTCAGACACACAGACATGCCACAACCTACAGTTTAAAAGAAACCAGTGGTATTATGTTCTGCTCTCAAAAACCAAGGTTACAATATAACCACATGTAATTCTGTTCCCTCTTGATTAAATCAAACCATATCAAAGAGACAGTGAGCAAAAGATGTTACAAAATAGGACTGAAGTGGGCATCACAATGGAAACTTGAAGTTCTTAACAAAAACACCAACCAGGATCCACTGAGAGTCTTTTCATAGTGGGCAAACTAGTCCACATTTTGATCATAGTCTCAGGCAGCCATTTACCTTTGTCAAGAATTTATTGATAATTCTGAGCACTGATTGCGTTTTATATTGCTTGGAATAAATCTGAGACTATAAGGCCTAAGAGGTTGTTGTCTTGGCAACCGAACCTCTATGAAGCAAATGTCATATTACTCATAACCACACTAGAAAGGCGATGAATAAGAGAAAATGACGGGGACGTGATAGAAATTCTGGTGATGTGAATCTTGACTTATGGCATAATTTTTGTATTTTTTGTTTTGTTTACCATCATTTCCTATCTGCAGTTTTCTAGTATTGAATGTAACCTGTAAGTTTTTAATTGTGTTGACAAGCTGGGATACTGTAAATATGTAAAATGTCTCTAAAAAGACTGATTACACAAACTACTTCTGCTGCATAACAATCTTCTCCCTTCCTTTACAGAGCTTCTCAGTTTTCCCATAGCAAATCTCTTGTCCATCTGTATCCTCCTCTGGCAGCAGCAGATATTGACTGAGATAATAGTGTAGGAGAGCTGTGTTGTACATTGCCTCTGCTGCTTTGTGAACAAGGCAGACTGCTGCAGCGGCAGACAGTCATGTCAGCTTGGACAGCGTACTGGGAACTGAACTGGATCATACAATCTGATACCAAATTCTTCCCACCAGCTGTGAATTATCAGGGATGCGGGGACAATGAGATCTGGATAAGGGAACTGTGAGGTGGTGCATAATAGTTGAGCAGAGATAATGTAGAAGTATTCGCACTTGCAAAATGTTTGCATATTTGTGAATGCTGAAATGCATAGAGTGTTATTGTATACAGACACTTAATATAAGGTATATAGAGTTTGTTTTTTCACAAGTCAAGAGCAGTTTCCTTGTTTTGTCTGCAGTTTAATACTATTATATGTCCATCTCTGTGTATGCGATTCTCCTCAGAGTGCCTCGTCTTAACACAGATACACTGTTTTCCATCCTGACCCTGAGCGCAGGTACTGAACGAAAGAGGCGATTTCTCTGGAGATGCAATGAGGCAAACGTTTCATGTGAGCCTCAACGTCTTTCCATTACGCTCGATAATAAAGAAGTGTGTGGATCAGACAAGAGGCTCGTAACAAATCAGGCCTGGAAAAGCCAATTACACTGACAATAATCTCTCGCTGTACTGCTGCCGGCATGTCTCCCCATACAAAGCAACAAATACCTGAAAGAAGGCGAGTGGGGAGGAGGGGCACAGAAGAGAGACAAGACATTTAAACAGACAAACTATATTTGTGAATGCTTGCTCATTAGGCTGCACAGTTGGTAGAAAAGAAGGCATATTTTGGGAGCCAGCTCCTTTGAGATTTGAGAATGGTGGTATTTGCCGGCTGTCTACTGAATATTTTGCAAGTTTCTGCTAATTTAAGCAAGAAAGTCTTAATATATTAGGAGCGGACAAAGATGTTACAACACCATTGCTGCCCTTGCAAGTGTCATGCTAAGGGTGTTATTGAGGCAGATAGAAAAGAGGAGCTGGTGGAGAGGAGCCAGAGTCTCAACCCATGACCCTGCCTGAAACCCAGGGGGATGCAACAAGAGAGAGGGCTGCTGAATCTGAGAGCTAGGTCTCGCTAAAATCAGAAGGTTAATGCGAGTTGTTGGGAGCTTAAGGCCATGCTGGAACAAACACAAGCTTCAGGAGGCTAGGCACAAGCATATAATCTGCAGACAACTGGATGCATGCAGTTACTGACCAGTGTAGATTAAATACGCTCGCATAGCAGCTACAGATAAACACGGACATCACAAAATGATCCAACATAATCTTAAAATTACCCATTATTTGTTTGGGAAAAAGCATCAATGCTCACTTTAAGCTAGCTATACCAAAGTAATGTCTGTTTCAGAGTTTTAGACCAATTTCTAAGTTATAGTAAAATAAAGATATATCTGCAGTGTTATATTAAAGCTGTCGCTGTTTTTCATCATCTTCTATAGTTCAAACTAAATCTAAAGCATTTCTATTATTTGTCTGGGTGTGGTTACAATTAGGTTATGTCTGTGCTGTAAGAAGCTCAAGGGAAATAGTGCATGACTATTTGAGATTTGCCAATCCACTATTTAACTGAAAGCAGGATGGGCTGTAATACCAACCGGCAGTTTTTGATCTCTTTTGTGAGTATCATCTGTTGATAAGGTTGAGTAATCATCTACTGTTTTCAGACTGCTCAATAAAGAAGTAAAGGGGCACTGATTTTACACAAAAGTTCAGTTACTCGGATAGTGAAAAACATTGTTTAATGTCCTCTGTGGCTCTGGAGGAGCTTTCTAAAACAGAGAAATAATCGTCTTCAATTGAAGATGCCACTGAGTTGCATTATTGACCCTTCCTAACCCCTAATTTCCACCAGGCACGGCTGCACCGTGGCACTCAGGCCAATTTGCAGCCATTCTAGACAATGCTTGTGTTTCCACCAGAAGTGTCGCGGCACGTTTCAGATGCTTCCCAGAAGTGTCTCAGCGCTCTGCTCCGCCGAGAATATGCACCAGGTCTATTTTTGATGGATACCGCGTCAATTAGCATAGAGCAGGTTGAACGGTTAGGAAGTCAGGCACAGAAAAGGTTGGGAGAATCCACTTAATTTTCAAAATTATAGACCCTGAGCAGACTCACAATCATAAAGACAGACAGAAAATAAACTATTTAACTATGTAGCCTGCTTATCCATGGTAGAAGCACAAAAAGCAATGAAAGAGGACTTAATCAACAAAATCAGAGCAAGTAAACATAATCAGACGGGAAAAAACGCTCTGCTGCTGAAATCCTGCTGGTGGGAATTGCAGTCGCTCGTATGACGGAACAAAACCGCAGCGCACACGCGACATCACAAAGCTGCATCTGGTGGAAATCCCCGGTAAATCTCGCCCGTTTTTTCTCTGTGCTCCAGTAACAGTTGAGCAAGCTTAGTACCTCTGTCAACTTTCTCCTTACCCGTTTCCTGTACTTAGCTGGCTAACAGTTGATGTAGATTAGCTAGCGTTCGCTTACGATAGTTAACTTTGGATGCAACTATACTCCTCCAGCAACTTCTTTTAACCATATTCAAAATGTGGGTTTCTTTTCAACATAGGTGAGCCTAACACATTACAGGAAACCAGAACGGAGGCAGTTGACCAAGGTTCCAAAAGGGGCGAGACGGGTCAATTACAATTGTAGGATCAAGAGTTTTTTTTTCCTTCTTTGTGAGTTACACAACTTTATGGAAGTGCAATACTAATCTCTGGAGCATAGCTTTACAGGGAAGTTGGCAGGGGCATCAGCTATTATTAATTATCCTTTCAATCCTACCCCATATGATGCAAAAGTATAACTGAGCTCTGGCTTAATATTATGATGCTCTATCTTCTGAGTTTCCCACAGAATGGCAGCCCTGTTGTGTAATGCCACATAATTCCCGGTCTTTAAAGAATCTTATAATAAGTGAGCCTCTAGAAGCAAAAAACCTCAGGATATGACATTGTTAATTTCAGGATTTATTTAACTAATTATTTTGCTAATATATGTTTATATTACTGCATTAGCACTGTTCTACGTACGACTCCTGTGTATTGTGTGGCCTACAGTGACTCATACTGCAGTTAATGATGAGAGGTGCACTTTGAACACCTCCAGTCAAATGAGGAAGGAAAAAAACACATTTTCAAGGCTTTGGCATGTCGTTAAGATTGTGGCCGTTTATTTCTTACTCTGCTAATTAATTTACAGCAACACTCAACAGTTGTATCACTGCAATTAACCTGTGTTTGAATGATGCCGGGTTAACCTCGACAAGCGACTTCAAAAATATCACCCACATTATTAGTCCTAGAGGACAGGAAAGGGCACAGTGTTTGTGGTGTCAGTACATGGCTCAGAGAGCACGAATGATCTCATCAACTGGGTGTTTGAATGGCCTCCCATAATCCCCCAGCATGTGCACACATAAGAGCCAGGGGAGCATGAAATGAGGGAGGTCTAACAGTCTCACTTCTGCCGCAGTGTCTCTGAGCACTGGACATGGCTGGCTGTGATGGTGATACTCCCTCAAGTCTTGGAACATGGACAGATGGAGAAATGGAGAACTGGAATGGTGGCAAAGGGTGGAGCGGTGACAGCAGATGGTTTGGATGGAAGGAATCTCCATTTTTAATACTGAGAATAGTAGAAAAGCAGTTTGAAAGGATATAACTGGCTAGCAACAGCATGCCCACATTTAATATTAAGCATTATTGTGGGTTACTGATCCATGACTATGTGGAAACCATGTGTGAAGTGTAAACAGAGCAGCTCTGCCGCTCTCATGGTATATTTATAGATGGAGAGGATGGTGGGTTATTGATACTGCCAAGACAATGATTTAAGTGTAGTTTAATATATTCTCTGGATCCCTCATGATTAGCAGTGGGATGTAAAATGCATGTAAATGGATGCAATGACCATTATGCATTGAGGACCTGCCTCACTGCTGCAAGTAAGAAAAGGTAATATTTGGAAAAATATAAAAAAGGCAGGTTCTTAAGAAAATAATAGTATAATGAGAAAGTTCACCAAAAGTTTATTAAGTCCCAAAAAGGGTGGCATGGATTCTTTGGGGCAAGAAAGGAATAAAACCACACCATCTGTGTAAAGCAAGATGTGAAAATCAACCATACTTTGACCCCGAAAGAAAAGTTATCGTCCAAGGTGAACTCCTTTATCACTGTTAGAATGTAGATCCAATGTCGATCTAGTTGAAAGCTTTTTACGGCCTGAGAGACAGAATGAAAATTTTAGAGCCTCTGTCACATCTGGAGTCGCAGAACATTAAAAAAGTTGTCCTGGAATAAATAAATCCAGTTTGGTCATGGTGGATTATACTTGAAATATATTTATTAAGCCTGTTTGCGAGTATTTTAGTGAACACCGTAAGATCACAGTCTAGAAGTACAATAGGATCACATGGCTGGTTCGGTCTCTCTTTTTTCAAAATCAAGGAAAGGTTAGATGAGTACATTGTTTCAGGGAGTTCATATGTTAAAACAGAACGATTAAACATCCTTAACATGATGGGAGCAACCTTGTCCAAATATGCTATTTAAACCTCTATGCTAAATCCACTTGGCCAGTAGCTTTTCCTTTAGGGAAAGAACGTACTGCTTATGCGACTTCCTCTAGTGTTACGTTTGCATTTTGGGTAGAGAGTGCAAAGGCATTCGTAAAATTTTTAGGGTATCAGCAGAGGTCTTCCAGGTGTAAAGGTCCTTAGAAAACGTTCATTCATTTCTTTTGGGTCAGTGGTAATGATTACAGTTTTGGTTTTAATTTCATAAATCATTCTGTTAGCCTCTTTGTTTCAATCTGACATGCCTATAATTTATTTGGCTTATCAGCCAGTTAATATTGTATTTTTTGACTTTTAATAACATCATACTGCAAGCAAAAAAGTTAAGAAAGTAGAGTTACATGAAAGCCAGAGTGATGATCACCACCGTAACGATTCTGACTTCCTAAACTGTGCAACAGACGATACATTTCTATTTCCTCTATCATCAGGTGAGGAGCTCCTGCAGAGGAACATGAGAATAAATGAAGCCCTTCTTTGCTATGCCCTTCCTCTGAGTGCTTGACTTCACAAGGTCGCTCAATCACATGCAGCTCCCCTCCCTGTGGCATCCAAAGGCCCTATCTGATCGCTGGCTGGCTCCCGCTGGCCCCATGGTGTGAACCAGGTGCTGCGATGACAAAACGCTCCTGGCAGCAATAAGAGAACGGAGAGAGCAGAGCTCAATTAGCCCGAGCTCCAATCCCAGATCCTCTATTGATTTCCCACGGATGAGGAATGGCAGACAGGAGAAAGCTCAATCAGACATACCCATGGGACCTGTCTCAGTGTGTGCGGGGGTGTGTGGGTGTGTGCAAGAATCAACAGGGGACGCATTGGTGCCGAGACAAGGTGCTGGGATAAGGTGAATACATGATCAATCCATAGTCTTTATGCATACATGATGGTTAAGTAATAGTGTTGTCTACCGATGGTGCAGTGGAAAATGACATGAGTCTTTAAAGGCATGCTGTGCTGTCCTAACCCAGATCAAATGGAGAAGGAGACAGACAAGGCATGAGATCCCTGAAGGGCAAATCAATCTGACAAGTCATCAGCTCCATGGTGCATCTCTGGACAATTCCTTCACTTCCTCAAATTAACCTTCACAAGAGGAATGAGAGGGAGAATGTATGGACTCTGACAACCTCATTTGTCCTTCATTTATGCCTTGAACCTTCTTCCTTTGGTGCAAAATGTATATTTTTGCCAAAATTCATGACACGTGCATGCATTTGTTATTCACTCCTTGACAGTGCATGGATATGTTAGGATGATGCATTTTTGGAGTTTGGGTTCAAGAGTTTAGGCAACGGGTAATGTGTGTCTGCATGACAGTGGGAGAGCAGCGGTGTATGTGTGACAGATGTGTTGTTGTTGTCCCTTCACATGTGATTGCCCCGCCTCAGCATCAAGTTAGAGGTCTGTGACTCTGCCAAAACCCAAAGGGGGCATGAAACTGGAAATATAAACAGATTAAAATACACACCACTAACTGTGTCTCAATTCATCTTACACACATGCACGACTCTGCAGCAGAATTATTCTTGTCGCTGTATGCTTTTTCTTTCTTTATCTCTTAACATTTTTTTAAACATGTCTGGTAGTTAAATGAAAGAATATGTGAAAACAAATGAAATTACAACAAATGAAATTTCCATCCCTATCAAACCGGCTGATATCCAACCTCTGCTCAATGTGCATCAGGAGCAGTTTTGCCCTGGCAAATTTAGATCAGTTTTATTTTGAAGGAATAATCTGTTTTATCCAGTAATTTGCAAGATATTGAACTGTCTGTATATCTTCAGGCCCAGTGTGTGACGCAGACCAACTGGGACCAACCAGACATGTTACATGGATACACACTAAATGCACTTTATGTAGTTCTGTGTAGTCTATGTATATTAATGTGGTCTTGTTATGTTTGTGGTTCTGTGTAGCCTCTAAATTCTATGTATGAACCATGGTCTTCCTCCATATGGTTAAAATGACAAATAAAGACAGCCTATATTAGTATTAGTAAACCTGCTTAAAAACTAATTCTGTCAATTCAGAATCAGGTTTATTACCAAGGAATTTGACTTGGTGTTTTGATGCATATCAATAAACACAGTAAATAGAAAATATAGATAACGAAAAAAAGCTAAGTAATTCAATTCAAGAAATGTGTATATACATTTTTAATTAAAAGATTTGAATAAAATAAGTATTTTAGAAAACAAATACAATATGTTTTCAGATTTTATCAATTTGGTGACAAAGAGCACATTAGCCTGCAATATAGTAATCAAAAATATCATAGCAACTTTCTGTAAATAGCACCACATTAGTTTATTCTGTTTTTTGAATGTTTCAGGTTGATATCTTGCTGAAAAACTTAAATGCTCAGCTGGCCAAAATCTTGGTGGCACGGTATGTTTATTATAAGGTATGTCATTATACACTTGTTTTGGGACCCTGTTTAATAACATAAAGTGTATCTATATCTAATAATAATATTATGGGGGGGCTTTTAGGCCTTTAATTTATAGCACAGCAGAAGATACCACAGGAAAGTGGGAGAGAGAGTGTGGGAATGACATGCAGCACAGGGCTGTAGTCGATTTCACAGCCCTTGCAGAGAAGTCACAGCCTCAATACTTGGGGCGAACGCTCTTCCACCTGAGTTACCAGGCCACCAAAGCCATGCCAATTAAAACAGTACTGCAACATAAAACTTAGGGCTGTGACAATAGCCACCGCAACACCACGACCATGTGATGCCTGCTACCAAGGCAAAGTTCATTTTGAAGAGTCAAACTCCTGTTATTCGACTGTGCAATGCGTTACATTACAGAAACAAGTCAGGAGCACCAGCCCTGGTTTGTCGATACTCCAACCAAGGTATCATGGGATTACCAGTTGACAGCTAACAACAACAGCAACTGTTTTCAACACGGAAAAAGGGATAAATATACACAGAACCATGTCTCAGTGCTAGATTACAAAGCTTCTGACAGGGATACAAAGGCACCAGAGCTCACGTTGTAAAGGTACAACGCTAGTGGTAGCATTAGCTTAACATTAGCTTTTCCCACTCAGTTTACTTGGAGGCTAACAGCCTTCACTTTTCCAGCAGTTGGGAAACAACAGACAAGACTTTCTTGGTCTTGAGAAGCTGCAACGTTCAGTAACTGACATTCGGCCAGACTGACAACTAACCACTAAGCTGAAGTTTCTGCTCTGCAATGAGCAGCAACATCTCTCAGTTTGCTGCTTGCTCTCCTTCACTTGCTCGCGGCACACACATTTCGTACTTCCCTATTCCTTAAACACTACACTTGTAACAGTATCCTTCAATAAAGTCTAATAAGAGGTAATTGTTTGGGCAGTTGGGGTAAACATCCTCTACACAAAAAGAAGTCTGCCAACTCCAAAGTTACATTTGTACAAATGTTTCATTCCCTTTAGTGCCAAAAAAAGATATAATGAGGAAGCATGATACGTATCGTGCGTCACGTACTATGAACAAATTTGTGGACATTTATCTTGCTTGCTGTTATTTTTTATGTCTGAACACTAGCAGTATAAAAAGCTTGACTCACTTAGTTTCACAGTCCTCAAAGGCTTGTTCAAACAATGTATGGACAATATAGAGAAATGTGGTAAACAAAAGCATAATACATCTAAGTCTACAATGTCACTTCCTGTTGACTGCTGGTGAGGCTGCACTCAGATTTATCAAAGTTGTACCTTGCTAAGTAATGGACAAGGGACTAGAGTTTATCTGCTAAGTCCATCTGATACGTGGGTTTCTGAGTTCATGGAGCAAAGGGCTTAGCTCCTCAAGCCAGTTCACCCACTCTGCATCAGTCTATAGGTGGATGCTTCACTAATGCTGCACAATTGCGTTTTGAACTTTTGCCCCATACATTGGAGACTTTCAATAGACAGCCTTGGAATGTACACACACACACACACACTAGTTATATGCTCAAATGGAAAAAAAAATCCTGCACATTAATACATGGAGCTGAACACTGTGTCCACATGTGTACGCACACAGACCAATTACATGGCATCCGGCTCATGGTGAATACATTCCAAGGACTAACACAGGGTCAGCAGCCTATAACATAAGCTCCACATATTGCTGTGGTGGTTTTAAATGTACTAGAGCACCAGAGGTCCCATGATAGACAAAAAAACAACCCTGTATCTGTCACCAGAGCAGGATTTTAATGCACTGTAAGCAAATCTGCAGGAAAACCATTATATAGAGGTAGAGCCGTTCTCTTATAATGGCAAACCAATACAATGACCTGCACAGCATATAACTGAAAAAAAAGACATACATCACGTGGAGAACCACTTCTCCCTTAAAGCACTCAAACCCCCCCACCCTGTCTGCCTGTTACAAGCAAAGTTCACTCTTTCTGTGGCCTGGCCTCAATATGGCAGCCCCAGTGTGTTGGCTGGACTAAGTACTCGTTCCTCCATGGCTGGCCCCCTATTTAGTACCTGTGTAATATTCTGCAGCGCTGGGAATGAACTCCATTACGTGGTAGCTTGTTTTCTCCTTTCCCTCTTTTTTTCTCAACGGCTTTGCATGGCTTGTGTTTATAACACAGGGAGCCAGCATCTCCCCCAGGGGCCAACGGCTTGAGGCAGCAAGGTGATTTCTTTCCCTCTAAAATAACACACCATGGGCCTCTCACATCACAGGTGACTCTTGTGATTAAAAGTTGTTGGGGCCCCTGAAGGGCTGCATGTGTGTGTGCGGATGCAAGTATGATGTGGGTGCCACGATGTGAGCATATATATTTGCACTTATTTGTGTTTCTGCATAGTGACTAAATGAGATGTAACACCCTTAGGACACAGCCCTGTAAAACAGGCACGTTGTCAGTTGGTATATATTATGATGTTATTTTTTAGGCGGAGGAAAACAATAGATGAGAGCAGTCCATATAGTTACTTTGCTCCTGCATCATGCCATCACCCCTTTTGAGTGAAAACAACTACTCTGATTGGATTGGCAGTCAATACAAATTCTGAGGTGAGCAATCATGTTATGCCTTTGTTGACAAATGATCTGTATCATTACACTGAAAAGCAGTCTGCCTCCATTGAAGTGGATGAACCTACAGTTGAGGACAAACTTATTAGCCCCGCTATGAAATTTAAAGTTTTTTTAAAAATTTTCCCAGGGGTTTTTTTTAACAGAGCAAGGAACTTTCAACATAGCATTTCGAAACATACTAGTTTTCTTCAGAAAGCATAAATTATTTTTATTTGCACACAAGAACTGACCTTTTTATTAAGCCACAGCACAAACCACTGTTGTGCAATGATGTGCTTTAACTTTGTAATGCTCAAAGCTTGAAAAATCAAGTTGAAACTGAGGGTTATCTTTCAATTTACACACAGTATAAAAACTTCAGTAAGGGTTTGAGCTGTCACTTGAGAAAGCATCATGCCAAAAACAAAATAAATCAGTTTAGACTTGAGAAAAAGAATTGTTGATGCTCACAAAGCAGGAGAAGAATATACAAAGTTATCACAGCGTTTCAAAGTGTCAAAAACTGGAGTGAAAAGTATCATCAAGAAATTCAACGAGAGTCACACAGTACAGAACAAGCCTGGCAGAGGTAGGAAGTGAAAGATTTTAAAGACTCTGGATAGAAAACTAGTGTGAGATGTGTCTAAAGACCCCAGAACAACTGCAGAGACACTAGTGAATGACTTAGCCAAGTTGGGAATTGTAGTCTCAAAGAGGACAATCACTAAAGCCCTGCACAGGAATGGACTGTGAGGTTGAAGACTGAAGTATGCTAAGGACAACCTGGAGAAAGATTATACATACTGGAAGTGGGTCCTTTGGTCAGATGAGATGAAACTAGAGCTCTTTGGTCATAGAGATGTTGCTTATGTTTGGAGAAAGAAGGGAGAGGCGTATAACCCAAAGAACACCGTCCACACAGTGAAACATGGTGGTGGGAGTATTATGCTGTGGAGATGCTTCAGTGTGTCTGGAACTGGGAATCTCATCAAGGTGGAAGGAATCATGAAGAAAGAAGGATATGTGAAGATTTTAAAAGAAAACCTCAAGCAGTCAGCAGCAAAACTGGGTCTGGGTCGTTGCTTTGTCTTCCAACACAACAACGACCCAAAACATACGTCACTCCTGGTGAACAATTACCTTCAGAAGACCAAAGTGAACTTTACTGACTGGTCTGCATGAAGCCCAGACTTGAATCCCACTGAAAATCTGTGGGGTGAACTGAAGACCAAGGTCCATGTCAGAAGACCATCAAATCTGGAGGAGCTTGAGAGATTCACCAAAGAAGAATGAGCTGGGATTCCTCAGGAGACGTGTCTGAGACTCTTTGATAAATACAACAAACAACTGCAGGCTGTTAACCAGCAAAAAGGATACACAACTGACTATTAGCATCAGGGGGCTAATAATTTTGACCCTGGTAGTTTTTGGTTTTTGTGAAATAATTTTGTTTCTGTGTGAAAAGTAAAATAATGTAAGCATCCAAAATGAAACTAGGATGTTTGGAAAAGCTGTGTTAAAAAATTCTTGCTCTGTTTGTTGGGAAATACTAAAAATAAATAAATAAATTTCCATAGGAGGGCTAATAATTTCGGCCTCATGTGTACATGTACAACTGGTTACCTGACTGAATCCCAAGGTGATGCATGTATTTCAGTAATGTATTTCATTTTTTCAGAGTAAAAACTTAATTTACACCATCATAAATACACTTTTCTGATTCATTTTGATCTATCACAATCAGCACGTGTGTCACCATTAACTAACCTGTAATGTATTTGACACAGACACACATGGATGCTTTTACAGTGCTTGTTGTCATCAAAAGTGCAGTGTGGACATTGTCAAGAAAGGACTGTGACATGGCTGCTCTCATCCATCCCCTAAACACTAGTTTTGTTGGCTTGTTTCTTTATAATGATTAATAATAATTTCAGATTATGTATGTTCATTCAGTCTCCAGGACTGCTTTTTTACTTGAAAAAGAAAAAACATAAACCAATGAGACCAGACTGTACACGCTCACTCAATGGATGGACTATCTTTCTACGGTTGCCATGGGGCTGGGCAATTAGATCAATATATTAGCTATCAGCCATTGGCCAAGTCACTTGCAGTCTGTTTTTTTTGGGGAGGTGATTTTTGTCATTTTACTTTGCTAATTTAATAGCTGGCACTAGGTGACAGGCGCTGCTCATCTACACACTCAGCACCACAGTGCACACCCACTGAGTCAGAGGATGAGTGAGATGAAAACAGCATGTAGAGCCAGAGTGTTTTTTTCACATCTAATGCGGTTAATTAAGGATATATTTCAATCAAACCAGAGTTGGTGATTGGAAAGACTGACAAAGATGGTTTCAGTAAGTTTTCTTTTGTTTCTGACTGTGAGTTTTACAGAGCTGACAAGACAATTATAGCTTGTTTTAGTTTGGTAAAAGAGAGAAACTTGAATTCAGAGGGTGATCAGCTGTATTCTTCTGTTTCACCATGAAAACAGTTATTAAAATATTTCCTTTCTTGACATTTTGTGTGCTCATTTTGTTTATTTTGTTGCAGATCACACACATCTCCCAGCTGTAATGCCATTTCAACACATAATGTTACGCCGTAACTTTACAGACACGTTACAAAAGACAATATTTTATCTAACCTCAGCTGATAAGTGTGAACTACAAACACAAGCATTTTTTTGATGATCACATCAGTCTAATCCTTCTGCCTTTTCATGTTAAACCATAGTTGTCTTAATTTTTTTTTGACTGGCAGTGGCAGCTCTTATGTGACGAAACATCAATTTTGAGTCATGACTACTTCGATTCTGGCACCAACAACACAGCAAGATGACATTTTCACTTGGTTATGTGACCTACTATACGTGATTTGTGTTTGCCTCCAGCTTTTTCTTTGTTTTGCCTCCAGCTATACCACCGTGACGTAATCATGACGTCTGCACTAAAAGGGTCTATAGGGCCCCATTCTTTCTTTTCCATGTAGCCTGTAGACAAGATGGTGCACCTCTCACAATGCATTTCTCTGGCTCACCTGGCTTGGACTGAAGCCACTGCGCTTTCTGTGACTTCATACATGTTGAAGCACATTAGACATGGACTCAGACATCTCCATATGGGGATGAGAGAAGCAGTGCCTGGGCTTCTGCTGGATTTAGCTAGCAGGCATGAAACTGAGGGGGAGCTCCTCACATTGACTTTAACAGGATTTAGCTAGATGAAAGGCTACAGGGAAGAAAGGAGAGATACAAAGAAGCAGAGAGAGTCTGAGAGAAAGAACACGAAGAAATGGAAAAAAGAGGAAGGAACCACAAGAGACTGACAGGAAGACACACTGGGGCACCGCTATAAATGTCCAGGTATGTATCACCGGGGAAGTAGTGCTAAATAACACCAATAAAGACACTTTTTTTTTTTTTTACAGAAAACAGAAGTCTGTGTTGGAAAGGTAGTGGTAGTGATGTGTCCCCCTGTAGAGAGTCAGGCTCAGCAGTGTCACAGCAACAAGGAGGAAAGTGGCTAAAGAGAGACCACAGGTGAGTTAAAGCAGAGTCACTGAGCTGGAAAGAAGGAAAATAGTATGGAGTTTTGCTCGAGGGCAATGGGGGCTGAAGCACTGGGGGGCATGCACAATAATCCCACACAAACAGGAGGAGGTGAAAATGCAGAAGGAACACTAAACATCACACACACACACACGCACAGGTGAGCCCGAGCATTCCAAATTGAGATCACACACACGCCAGTGGGAGCTGAGGAGATGTTTCATGATCAACAGCGCGATTATGCAACAGCATTAACACATGCATATGAACACACCTCCGTATTTACCCAGGAGGTAGGTCGCCCAGCTGAACTAATTCTAATGTGCCAATCTGTGCCTGTTTTCACCTCCGAGCGGAGCCTCCTCACTTTGCATGCCTGCTTTGCCTTAAACAACGCAGCAGCGCGGCAGACTGCTACAGCATGCAACAAGCCTACAGGTAACAACCGAGGAAGCAAACACACAGATGTACATGCAAACGTTTACACAGAATTACATACTGTGCTGTATGTATGCACGCAGAGTAGGGTTGTCACAATATGCCAGTTTATGATTATCAAACTAATAACATCATTAGAAAATGCTAAATGGTTGCACAGTTGCTACTTGACTTTTGAACTAGCTTTATTTATATTTGCCCATTATTTCTGACGGTATGTTTTTATTCTTCTTCCATCTCATTTTACTTTTTGCACTCGCAGACACACAGAAGTACTGAGCGAGAGGCAGAACACTGACAACTCACAACAGCAGAAATGTGACTGGCTCTCTGCCAGCGTCAGTAGAACAAAACGATACTCTGGGAGGGAAAGACTTTATCTACCCTCAAGAATAATTCAGTCACTGTATATGGAGTCAGATCAGTCTCAGTATTAATGAATGCACACAGAAGGATTCACAAATGTATTTTGGGATTTGTATATAAATGACTGAATCTATCCGTATGTGACTGAAGCACAAAAAGCCACCTGATTGGTTACAGACAACTGATCTCTTTCATTTCTTCCCTGTTAAAAGGGTTTTTTGGAGGAGTTTTCTTCACCTGAATCAACGGTGTAAGGACAGAGAGTGTCGCACACTGAACAGAATGTAAAGTCCCCTGAGGAAAACTGTGATTTTGGGTTAAATAAATTTATCTAAATATGTTGTGTATTAAAAGTGATGGTACTTATATATGTTTCTACTACATTCATTTAAAACAACAAATATTTTGTGTGCATCAGGAATTTGTGAACCTTTTTTATATGTGGATTTGTTTTACATTTGTATACAACAATAACTACTTTGCATCCATTGAAAAACATTTATGTGGAAAGAGGACATATTTTAAATATAAATCCCGACAAACAGGACAATCTAAATTTATCAACATTCAAACAAATGCAAAAATGCACCCAAGTTAAAAATGAATAAATAAAAAGAATATAATAATAGGAACAAAAGTTGCAATAGTTAAAAACAGACTAGTGTACAAAACAAAGCAATACAACAGTTGAACACCACAAGCGTACAAAATTTGATAGCACGTACAGGTACAGTCACCTCACAGGTGGGTAAAAAACATGAGTGCTGACATTTTTGCTTCTCAGTAAGCTTTTCTTAGAGTTACACTTAAATAAATCATATGACGGGGACTCTGATTGATTGTGGTACTGAATTCCACTGATGTGATTTTCTTAAGGATATGATAGACGGTCTAAATGCAGGGATTGTGCAGTCCCCCCCTAACTGAACCTCTAGTAGCTCTGTGTCTGTAGTAGTTTGAAGTTGAAGATATTAATGAATGCCTTGAGTGTGCATTCATTAATATTGAGACTGATCTGACTCTATAAATGTAGTCGGAATACTTTGGTTCCAATAAAACAAATTTTCTTGATTGTGAATAAAAACACAAAGCTGACAGCCAGCTGAAACAGCCAACTAACACTTGAGCTCAATATGGAAAAATCAAGCTGCAGCTCTATTACTGTGGTTTATACCAGTGGTGCTCAACCTGGGGGTTGCGAGATAATTTCTGGGAGTCACTAGGCGTTTGTGGAGAGTGAAAAAAAATAACACTTTGTGGTAAGCAGCATGGAGTGAGAGCCAGGTAGCAACTTTTTACATTACATCACCTGAGGTCACTTTCATGCGTTATAAGGTCATTCCTTGGACAGTCTCGGGCAGACGGGGTGAGGGTTTATGATTTTTATGGAGCATTGAGAACTACTGGTGTTTCAAAACACATGCTTGCAAAGTGAACATTAGTGATGGAGTTAGTGTGACATTTTCCATGCTGCTCACACACACAAAAGCCAGCAGGGTTGCTCACACATACATGAATACACTGTCTCCCCATTTCCAATCTCCCCAGTACGCTAACCACCAAACTACTGCAAATTTAACCTGTGTGATGGTACTGTATCTGTATATAAATATGTTTATGCAATTGTACCAAAGACGGGTGCTTTTGAATTAGGAACAGCACAATTAATTTTGAATATTACTCTAATGATGTGATCTAATATTTTTTGCTATGATAATTAAAAGTTTGATATAGTAGCGGCCCTTAGACAGACATGCACCAACAACAAGGGTGTGCTTTAGAGAAATGTCATCATTTACTCTAGTCCATAAAAATTACTGAAAATTGCCTTAAGCCCTGAGAACAAAATGGATGTCGAGTTGGACAAAACATCCATCTGCCACTTTCTTTACAGCACAGGCACAAGGCAATAACGAGGTTATTTGGCTGTCGGTATTTGCTGCCTGCCTCTGCTCCGTGCCTACAGGTGATGTGAGGGAAACCTCAATAAATTCAGCCATTCTGTCAACAAACTGTTCTATACGTGGATATGAAGAAAGTGGAGCTATTTATTTTAGCATGAAAAATAAATATGTCCCCGCTTAAAAAGCCGGGGGCTGAAATTCAAACAAAGCTGAATGGTCTACTACACCCAGCTGAGCTACATAACATCTCACATATTTAAACACACACACTGGGCTACACATTGCTTTATGATTTTTTTTTTTTTTTTTTATCCCAATCATTTCATTTTGACTTTTTTTTCCCCTGCATGTTGGTCCCACTTCGCATTCAGTATCCCCATTTCATCTGTTTTCTCTTCCCTTTTTCTTTCAGAGAATAATAATAATGTTTAAGGTAATGAATGCTGTAAGGGTAGATACTGAAGAAGTGAGCAAACAAGCTATTCAGTGCCAGCAGTGCACTCACATCACTTCCACTCCTCTCTGCACAATGAGCCTGAGACATCAAAGCAGAGACTGAGAGGGAAAAAGACGGAGGGAGGGAGACAAAAGCGTAAAAAAGCGTCTGAGGAAGAAAGACTAAAAGAAAAGAGAGACAACAAAATACCTGTTTTTGTGGAAATGTATGGCGTCATTACAGCAGGATGCTTCCCGCTATACTGCCTACCTGGCCGCTGTCTACACTTCGGTTTTCCACAGCATATAAACCGGTCTAATCTTCCCCGTCAAGAGACACCGTGGTCTCTAATAAAAAGCACATCATTATGTATGCAGCAGAACATTAATGGCCTCTGCCTACAGCCTTTACTTGTGGTAATACCAGTAGAAATAAGCATCCTCATAACATATGCTGTTGTTGTTTCTTTTTTTTTTCTTAAGACGGAACAATAATGATGTGAATTGCAAGTAAAGCAGTCCGTCTGGGACTTCAAACAGTGGAACAACTGTCAACAAAGGGTTGCCTATTTGAAGGCCACAACCACCAATTGCCTTGATATTTAAAGGCAAATAAGCAGAAGAGAGCTCTCTTCACAACTTATTGACACATGGAATCAATAATTTTGCCTTGTCATATCCACCTAGCCAAGGGCGTGATTTTAATTTTGACTTCTGCTCATATTTTTGAGTTTGGGAGTGGTAATTTGTGGAGAAAAGATGAAAAAAAAATACTAAATGCAAATGAGCAGTTCTGTCTCTCTCGCTCTTATTGTGAAATGATTAACATTCCCTCCACAGATCAGAGCAGGTTTCTCAGCTCCCCTGGTTGAAATGCTAATGGTGCTTCCAACCCAGTTTAATGTCAATCCTATTCTACTTTTTTCCCCTGTTAGGGAGGAGCTCCCTGTCTCTATTTCCATACACAGCAGCAGGAGGGACAGACAGCAGGCTTACTCCCCCATCTGGATCTTGGGGAATCAGCCCAAGACAGAAAGAGAAGGAAGAACAGGAGGAGGGTGGAGGAGGATCCTCTTGTCCATGCTGGAGTGTTTTTTGGGGGGGAAGGAGTGCAATAAATACAGAATTTGAAACCTGATTCTGCCTCTGCACAGCTCCACTTAAAAAAAAAAAAAGTTCAATAATAATAAATGATGGCCCCCGACCAGGAGAGAGTGACAAGTCATTGTAGTTTTCTCTCTCCCCTATTGATCGCATTTCTGTTTTATCCACCATATTCATTTTTACTTCCCCCCACAGACCACTGGGTTGAATTCACATGAGACCAAATAGAATCTACACACAGTGGAAATCTGAGCGAGGCAATGTATCACCTGCTGGGGCGTTAAGGTTGGTAGGTTTTTAACATTCAACTATAAAAGGTGTGCAACACTGATCTGTTTACTGCTGTGCGATAAATATGAGGCAGAACTCTTTAAAAATGGCCCTCTCCACTAAAACTGAGTCATATGAAAAATTCTGCAACTGAGTGTTAGGGGTAGATGAGTTCTGTAGGGGTGTAATATTGATAGAATATCTATTTTTAGAGTGAATCACAACATCTCTTTATTCACAGCTTCTCCGTTGTTTCAGCATGTTAAAATTAAGTCAGCTAATAATATTCTGGTGAGGTTAGAAAAGTAGACATGTTAAAGGAGAAACCTTTAATACATTAACTGTATGAAATCATAAAATGACTATGAGATGATGATATGATTAAGGAAACATGCTAAGTTGAAGTACTCTCTACAACAACAATGCTACAGCCAGCCAGCACGTTCTCCTTTGAAATTTCCATTCCGGTCCAGAATGTAACTTTGTCTGCCAATTTCATGTTAACTGGTCTTCAAATTAATGCCAAATGTCAGCAAAGGAACTAATGTCTGTTTAAGAGTTGTTATTATCATTAAAAATCTTTTAGAAAGAGTAGATGTTTATAACGGTAAATTGAGCAATGTGTTAATAGGGTCTGGCAGGCTGTAAACCAGGCAGTCAATGAACTAAAACTCCAGAGTGTGTATTTTTAAAGCAGTGGGCTTGACGGTGACAAACAATTAATCATCTAACAGTGTAGGACCCGCTGTAGCTTGTTATTGTCAAATTATAATGTTGCGCTCGTCTTGCACTCCTGCACCGTTCCTGCAGCCTGCCTGATGTTCCTCATGTCTGGGAAGGAGGGGGTGGGGGGAAGCAACGTCATTCAACCATAAATTGCATATTTAAATGGAATTAAACCTATTGAACACACACGTATTTTGACTGCAGTCCTCATTTGTGGATGCACAATTGTTATATATCGCTCCTTTTAAATTAAGGAATAGTGTGAGATGCAAACTCTCTACTAGATTAGTTATACTGGAAAGCTGTGGTTGAATTTGGCAACTCCCACATGTGTAGATACATTTTAAAACTAGTGTAAAACACATTTTTAAAAGCATTTCCTGTCATGTCAAACATACATGTGCAAATAAAGGTTTTAATAAAGGGGCAGAAGACTGAATGGGTATCAAATGCTATTCTGTATTCAATACAGCCAAGCCTTGCCAGAAATTCTAACACAGAGGCAACCAGAGATCAGTCCACGAATGTGGGAGTGACAGCAGCGGGGGAATTAGCGGTGTGATGACTGTCAACACACAATCAGCACTGCGGTATCGTTACAAGGCTCATGTTGTTTAGTTTGGAGTTATTAGCTTTCTGAACATAGAGCTGGATCACTTGTAAAACACCCCAAGCTGCCACTCATCCTGAGCTGCAAGACTTCCAGAGGCACGCTTGGAGTTAAATTTGTATGTGCGCAGTCACTTTTGAGTTGCTATGCATTCATATGTGTGGATGCAGGTTAGATTACGAGTCTTTAAAGAGTTATATATAGGATTACATAATGTAAAACATATTAAAAAAATTAAAATTAACAGAATGTGAAGAAATATTGACATGATTCTGAAGATATCTAGCCCTGGCTCATCCACATCAAGAGGCAGTAGTGAGTCACTGTATCACTGCATCTAGTCTGAAGATGAGAGGATGAAGAAGCTGCACCGCCCTGAAGGGCAAGAAACCACATTTGACGGCAAAAACAGAAATAGAAATAAAATAAAAGTTTAAGGGAAAATTTGGCACTTTTGATGTGGTCGTCTTGGCAGTGTTGATGGTAAATGTAGTCAAATGAAGTGATGAGTTCCTCAGTTTGCGCTACAGTGACCAAGGAAGCTCTGTTCTCCTGCTCACAGAGCTGTGCCCACAGTGCATACATGTACCAGGATGCATTGCACTAAAGCCTCTGACTCCCACACCCATCTATCACCGCCCTAGCTCATAGCTATTATTTTGTTGGCCAAAACATAGCATTGGCTGACATTAGCACAGCCACTGGCTACCCAAAGGTGGATACTAGAAATCCAAGCTGAAATAGACTGTAATTCATCCTTAACTCCAATGACATCATTGTGACATCACTAGATGCAGGAAGCAGGTGCAGCTAGATGCAGCAGGAGAACTCAATTCAGTTTTGGCCAATACAGAACACAATGAAAAATCTATTGCTTCAATTCAAAACATTTATCATCAACACTAACTGGACATCCACATGAAAAGTGCCAAATCTTCCCTACTGCTTTGTGCTGCTGGAGACAGTTCTTAGCAAATACAGGAATGAAGACTAATGCTGAACTTAAAATGCTTCCTCTAGCTGGTGAGCAAACAGCCGTTAAGGATAATGTTGGCTATTAGCAATAGCTTTTAAAGTAGCTAACACACATTACTGACAATATATTTGCCAAGTTAGCTGTTTGCTGAGTGAAAGAAAGACTGATCATTTGCTTGTTTCTTACGATAGGTGTGGACACCTCAACTTTGTGGTGATATGCTGCTCCCAATTTGTTTGGATTATGAATCCGACAGGTGGCTAATTTTTACATATAGCTACTTTAATAGCTGAGTCTTATTGCAGAGTGCAGAGAAGCGATTTATCATGCCACTGCAACTGAAAATGATGGCATATAATCACACAGCCTCCCAGACTGTTTCCCTTAGTGAAACATGGACATATGCCAAGGTCCCGAGTCTAATGAGCGCTGTTGTCTCAGTGACAAAGCACTAACCAGATAGAAGGGACTTTATGAATGTGCTATGAGAAGAGACATGACTGCAATATCAAATACAATTCAACAGGTGGTGAAACAGCTTTTTTTTTTTTTTTAACAATCAAGCTTTGCGAGAAAAAAAGTTTTTTGTTCTTACCTTAGGGTCAGCAGTGAGCAGCTTAAAGGCCTCGTACACCTGCCTCTCTTTGACACCTCCACCCAGATCCAGGAAGTTAGCTGGCTTTCCTCCATGAAGATCAATGATGTCGCATGTGGCCATGGCCAAACCAGCTCCATTCACTGTAAACATTGACATTGTCAGCAAAAATGTATGCTGAAATTTACAGGATAACTAATAAACAGACAAGTTTAGCAAAATGCTTTTTAAGAGTGTACCCATTTCATATGTCCAGTGAGTGTTTATGGTACTGTAGTTTAATAATGACCCAAAGTACAATGTATTAAATGCATTAATTATGCATAATAAAGGTAAAGTAATGAAGGTTGAAGGTTTGAATCCAGAAATTGAAACAAAAGGCCCTGCGGGGAAAGTATGACGCAAGCAGCCATGAATTAATTAAAATATCTTTACAGCCGCTGGAGGAAAGATGACATTTACTGTAAGAACACCCACAAAGGAATCCAGCAGTGAATTATCAACCAAAGAAGAGCAAATAGTTAAAAAAATTTCACACTTAAGAAGTGAATCGGCTGGAAATCTTCTAATCAGGAACATTCAATGCTTCAAGTCGAGCAACACACAGAAAATTTGATTATGACTCAACTCTCGACTTCAGAGAAAAGAGCGTTGATTAAAAGAGGTACTGCTACGCTTTTTTTTTTTTTCTTTTTGAGGCCTGTGTCATCATTTAGCCAACTGCCAACCCGGCTACCCTGCTGAGTTGTGCGGGAGCCAAGTGCACAAAAATGTCTTACCTCATTTGGTTTAGCCAAGCTGAACTTGTGTCCTGGCAAGCTCCCTGACCGAGGTCTCAATAAAAGGGAAATTCGCTTTAACAGCTGTCACTTTGGTGGCTTACAGAGCTCTCAAGGAAGCTGCAGGGCCTTAAAAGCTGTTGTTACTTTAAGAGAGGCTGGGAGCTGGGGATGCAGAATGGGAGTGTGTGTGTGTGTGTGCGTGTGTGTGTGTGTGTGTAGGGGGGTAGTGCTAACAGACATCTAATGTGTTTATGAGGCTACGGGGTAAGACGCGCGAGCACCTGTTAGTGCTGCTGTACACTGTAAAAGCTTTGATTTATGACAAGAGAGAAGGCCTTTAATGAGAATGCTAACAATCTGGCTCACTGGAGACTTTCTGGGCGGATTATAGCTAATTAGAACGCATTGGTTACGGCAGCATTCCTTCTGGAGTCCTCAGAAAGCTGCTTGTAATGTGGACTGGAGGAGAGCCCAGGCTGCCTTTACTTTGACTAAGTTTTAACTGTGTCCGAGCTTTTCACTCATGTGACTTAAGAGACACATTAAAGCCTTGCGCCAGGAGGGGGTCGCCTGTGGGAGAATGCATTTAATGGCTGGTGTGTGTGCATGAATGAGCTCTGTTACAGAGTTTTTTCTCTACATTACCAAAGCAGGCGATGTTTCCGTCCAGTCCGATATATTTGAGGTCCCACTTGGCCGCCTCCATCTCTGTGGGGTCACTCTCAGTCATGTCGTCCAAGGCGAACACGGCTTTCTGACGGAACTCGGCGTTGTCGTCAAAGTTGATCTTAGCATCAAAGCAAACCACTGGAGGGATGGCGAGATGACAAAGGCAGAGTGAAGAATAAAGACAGCAGCAGAGGATGCATTAACGGAGCGAGAGGAGGAGATGGCAGGCGAGGGAAAAGGGAAGAGAAGGAGGACTTCAGACATAAAAAGCCAACTAATTATCATTTCTAAAACCTGAAATTAATGAACTGAGTGGTGTCCCCTCGGCCTTCTGGTCTTAATTATTTCAGAGGTTGCCTCACTAAGGGATGGGTTTTTGACACCGCCTCTAAGGGATAGACCATTATAGTAAATGGACATTTCCTTTACACTTCAAAGAGAACGCATTTCAAAGAAGCCACACTCACCAACGCACTACCTGGAAAAATAGCAGGCAGAAAGTGTAATAAATTAGTCGATAAGCTTTCTGTATATACAACACTTGAAGTGACTGACAGTTAAAGAAATAGTTTGACATTTTGGGGAAATATGCTTATTTACTTCCTTGCTGACACTTAGATTCAATTCAGTACAATACGCACATACATCAAAAGCACATATAACATATAAACAAACAAATCATGATGCCAGCCAGCTAACGTGGAATAGAATCTATAAATATTACTAAAACTATAAAATATAAATTTGCTGAAGCATGATAAAAAGATCATATAAAACATACAACAATAATGGCAATGGTTAAAAACCTCTGAAACATTCAGTAAACAGATTGTGGAGGGAATGAAGGATTTATAATAGCAGACAGTTTAATCTTGATGATGAGAAGATTGGTACCAGTGTTAGCTTAGCTTAGCATAGAGGTTAGAAAGAGCGGGGAATAAAACTCAAGCTCTGTTCAAAGGCAAGAAAATCAGTCTGCCAGCATGTTTAAAGCTGACTAACAAACCAATAAAATCTTGTTTGTTTAATCCGTGCCAAAGCTTATATGTAAAACCAGCACACTGCAGTTTGTTGGAGGTTGTGTCGGACTATTTCTTGGATGGGTGCAGTGAGTTTTTATCTTGTCATTGCTGTGAGGTGACAAGGCAACCAGCGGAGATGCAAGGAAACTCACTGTGTACCCCTTGTAAAGCTGAAACGCCCCCCCCCCCCCAATCTTTTACCCCTTTTCCATACACAAGTGCTGGCCTGGATTGACTCATTTTGACTCGTCCCTGCACAGCAGGGATTTTATCTCCATTAGAACAGAGATTACACATTTGAAAGTGTGTCTTCATCTGAAGATGAGCAGTTTCAAAACATTTCCTATAAATTCTTCATCCACTATTTTGTTATTTAAAAGCAGCAAAATCAGGAAATGTTAGGTTTTCATCAGCAGTAATGTAACAGGACACCCATCCTGAAAGCGAACATAAAACAGTAAAACAAAGCAGATACCTGAAAGTATAAACAGCGACACAGCAGAGAAACTAAACTTCAAACATCAGAGAAACAGTTAGAAGCTACTGAGAGCTAAACACACAGAGACTTAAAACACGCCTTTCTCTCTGCTGTACTGCATGGACTTGAGTTGAGTCACACACTTGTTTGAGGGGGAGGGAGGAGGTTGACCATGGTGGATGAGATGACACCGCACTTGGAGGTGGCTCAGGCACGCTTTGGCCCCACTCCAGAGATGGTCAATTTCAGGTGCGATTCGACACAGCTCAGCAAGTAATAAGATGCAGTGGAAATGATTCATCACACAAATATGAGAGTGGTATCAATCTTTTCACCTAACTATTTGCAAGAAAGCCAATAAGCTTATTTCCCCAAGTGTCAGACTATTCATTTAAAGAAATTAAATTCCAGGTAGTTATTAGCAAGCTGGGTTTGGTTTTTAATTTCTCTTTCAGACATCAACAATCTGCTCAGTTTAATAAACAGTGTTGAAGGAAGGCACGTTTAAAAGTTCAAGTCTAGATTGAGAGTAATTATAAGAAACCGTGGACTTACATCATCAACTATGTAAGTGCCTACCAATACATACAAAATTACAAATATAACAATTATGGTTTTAAGAAGAACTGTAGTCACCTCTAAAAAAAGCATCAGTATCAGCTTTTTGAATGAAAGGCACATTGTAGCTAAACAGACAAACAGATAAACCCACGTGTAATAGTAAGAAAAGGTAACAGTATATGGAAACATGGGAATTGGCTTTGGGAGTGACATACAGACAAGTAGAAACATAAACATAACACGTACATTGACACAATACATGAGGCAGGCAGACTCTCCTGAGACTGGGGAGAAGACACACTGTGTCCTCCAGGTAAAGAAGTACTCCCACCACAAAATTCCTTTTGTTTTTGTTTTGACACATCTATTACTGCAGTCCATCTACAAAACGAATTGAGCTATTACCAAATGAGACAAAAAAAAAAAAGAAAGAAAAAAAAACCCACACAAAAACACAAATTTTCCACCCTTGAGAAATTTTCCCTTCTAACACACGTCTGTTGAACGCCTGCCGGAAAATAGCTGCGCTCCCCTGTGACATGTGAACAAATCGAACCAAAAAATGAGTTGATTTTAATGTGAAGCCTGCCTACAAAGCCTGCCTCAATCACAGCCGCTGCTTCTTCCTGCTGGTAGAAAAGGAAACTCGTACCTCACAGTGAAAATGCATTGTTTGAAAGGAGTCATTTTATTCATTAATATTCATAGGAAATCATGAAACAACACACTCCTCTTGTCAATCTTTGATAAAGCATACTTTGAACAAGAATCTGTTTTTGAGGAGACAAAATAACATCAAAGAAGTGATGCATCTTCAACGCGTTGTAATATGTCTCGATAGGACAAATCACAGTCAATCTGTGTGCAGCGCTGCAGACAAGACAATCATTCTTACTTCTTCGGGAGAAAAAAACTAAGTTCAACAAAAGTAGCATCACAGCAGGCAGAATATGCATCATGTCTGCGTATAACACCTTTCCCCACTGAGTGATTAGCACTTGAAATGTCGACATGTTAACCTCCACTTGTGTCATAATGAGAGAATTCAGGGACTGAAATTTACCATCTCTCTGTATTTTTTTTTTTTTTTTAATTCAAGTATTTTCATATATCAGGGAGGACTTGAGATGGAGCAAGGTGAACACATGAAAAGACTACAGAAACTGGACTGAGGCAGGCTTTGAGCCTGTTAACTGAGTCTGGACCCACAGCTGTTGTAAATAATGATCCAAACCTTCGTGCAAACTATCACATATTACAAGCCTGGAATCAGCTACATGTGGCGGAAACTCCCCTAAAAAGACAGCACATGCTGTTAGGGATCAGTTCTTCCAGCTGTTCTTGGATACAGTTTTAAAAAGCAGGTCATGAAAGCTGTACTCAGAGTTACATTAAATACTGTTAAAGACCTTTCTAAAGACCAGTAATCAAATAGATGTGCATTTCATACAATTTCAATGGTTTCAGCTGACAAGTGATAAGAAAAGGGGCAATTCTGTCATTGTTTTTCAGGCAATTTAAACCACTATTAATCTAAAATTAGAACCACTATTTTACACAGCCTGTACAGCATAACAATGAGCTGAGGGCCTTAATTTAGACTTCAGTCTCACTGTGACAATTTATATTTGAAGCACTAACAGTTGACTGACGATACAGACATTATTTTTTGCTCGACTGCACAATAGATTTATCCTGAATCTAATTACTAAAAGTTAATTAATTTCAAAAGACTGAACCTGGAATATCATAGGCTCCACTACTGTAAAGGCAGTGAATTGAGGATTATAATTTTCTACCTTTTAATTTATTTTCTATTCAAAAGTCATTTTTACAGAGAGATCCCATCATACTGGTACAGGGGAGACCCGTCATTACCGGGGCTTTGCTTTTTTACACTGAACCGAAAAACGGCAGCACTGCACCGCCCCAGTGTGTGATTTTAGATGGCACATTGTCAAGAGCAAAAGAGGCGAGACATGAAACACGACAGCTTCAGTGTCTGATGTGACAGCCGCACCAGCTCTGTTACTACCTCCACTGGTGGGTCAGAGGTGGAACAACAATGCCCCCCATCTGGTCTTTGTACCTTTTTTAAGTGAGGCTGAATAACGGTGCAACATTCCCACCTTACACAGAAAGTGTAAAAGGGGCTAAAGATACTAAATTTTTCTCTCCTAACTAGTGTTGTTAAAAATCTAGATATATCAATAAATACATTAAAATAGAAATATGTAAATACACTAATACTAAAATACTGAATATTTTTTTTGCAGTATGGATACTCTGGTACCAGCTGCACTGTACTCGCTTCTCTCAAACAGCAAGTTGACACACACCATTGCAGCCACTCACAGTGTTGTCTTCTTCTCATTGCTTGTCTCATTTGCTATATCCTTTATTATGTTACAGTAATCTTTTAATAAAAATCCCCCCGCCTCTTTTATTCAGACAGAATGCCGCCACTCTTTGATCTGGTCGGGCCAATCGCAACTGTTTATTTAATATGGGGTGGATAAGATGACTGACAGAGGAGCATCATTGGTCCCATGTTGTGTTGCTATCCAACTGCGTCAAGGCAGCAGGTCCGTCCAGCACAATGCCTCAGGCTTTCGAAATTCAGATCAAACTGTCAAACTAGGCAGTGTTGATCAAATGTGGATCAAGATTCTGTTACTGCATTGCCTATTTCTTGCCTTTTCAGACACATATTTTAGTGTACTGTATAACTGGAACACAAGGAAGGTTGTAAGCAGGCAGCTGTCATAATGCACCCTGCTTGAAAAGGGACCAATCACACAGTCTGTCCAATTGCATCCTGATGTATTATGGCCTGCATGTATACATAATGCCCCATGGAAATCAAAAATGAACTGAGATTCCAGACAAATTCACAGTGGCAAATTAGTTTAGGTGATGGCAGGCTAAAGTATTCCTGGGTATATGTATAAATGTATTTGTTGTTCAGTGCATTAAGTAGAAAGTATAGATTTTCACTGAAAACCTAGGACACAACAGAAGCTATCTTATCTAAAACAGCTCACTTTCCAACAGCTACATGTAACAAATATGTGCAAAAGTTTAAGAATGGAGGTTAAGGATTAAGCTGGCTTAGGTTTTTATAAACTACCTAAACTGAAGTTTTGCTGTCAAAAAAAATGAGAAACTCAATACTCCTACCAAAACCATTTAGATGGATAAATAGTGCTACAAGTAGGAGGAAAATATGTTTATAGTATTTGATTTGGGGGTGAGCTGTCTCTTTAAGCATTGAGCTTGATGGTTTTTTTTTAATCTGATATTCATACAGTATCCCTGAGTGGTTACATGGGGGATGTGTCTGTAGCTGCTGCTGTAATTCCTCACTCATTGTAGTTCCTCATTAATAGTTGATGATAGAGTGTACGCCTTTAGTTAATCATCAACAACTAGGAATCATCAACAAACATCAACATGCCATGAATATGGAAAGCTCAGCTCCCTGAAGCCATTTGGATTTTGATCTAGACAAAGTCATGCTGACAAGAAACTGACGTCAATGTGTTGCAATTACACTTCCATTCTTTCTTTCTTAAATGCATTCAGACCCGAGGAGATAAGTGTGCCTGGATCCTGCACGCCCTGATTAAAAGGTGGCTGCTTGCTCATGCAAAGACGCAGAAGTCTCCATTTAAGTGTTGAAATATTACAGATGTTTAACATGATGTAAGGACACATGAAACACATTCAAAGACAGGGGCCAAGTCAACACGCACGCACACAGAGACAACCGTATTTTTTTTATGATACAACGTACCTTGTCCTTCGGGAGTCTCACCGAGAGGATTGACTTCGACTTGAGTGGCGTCGACTTTCAGGAACAGATCATAGAGCCTCTTAATCTGATCTGCTGCCTGCAAGGTCCACAGAGAACAGTAATTACCTGATGGTTCAGCTCTGAGCAGCCGGCCCCACCAAGGCCACTCAGCCTCCCACACGGGCTACATAAAACATGGCAAATCACCTTCAACATCATGCTGTCTGAGTTTGTTTTGCATGAATGTGTATCTGTCTCTGTGCTCAAGGGGAAAAATATGTTTCACTTTTGTTTTTTTAAAGGCGTGACAACTGGCAAATGGATTACAACACATAGTCGCACACTTTGATCTAATAGAAATATAACATAATAATGCACATTTCAGTAGATTTCACCTGGCAGCAGTATCCAAATATATGCGAATCGTTTTTGTTATGGCTTTTTTTCATACAAGATTGATATTTACAAGCAGGGTATAGCAAAATATGAATACAACTAGTGAAAACAGCAATGCAGAAATGGCACTACACTTAAATCATCACTGTCAAAATCCCCACTTTCAAAGGATCTCAAGTGACATCTTTATTGCTGCGACTGTTCTTCAGTAATGAAGACAGGTTGACATAGCATGGCGAGACTTTTCAATGCAGTTCCAGACAAAGACCACCAATCTTACTTTCTTTTATCTGTCACACACACACACACACATATAACCAGTGTATGCATGTCCACACACTTGCACTCACACAAAGATCCTGCCATCCCATAGTTCATTCAAGACAGTTAAGGTATTTTATACGAGCTGTAATTATCTCTGAATTAAACAGTCTGGCAGCTGACTCACCGCAACCAAGGAAAAACATACTGACAATGCAGACCGTGCGTAACCGGTCACTTTGTATTTCTCTCCCTTCCTGTGAAAAATCAATGACCATTCAGTATGTAAAAAGGGATCTCATACAATTGGATACAACCACAGGTCAAACACCTTTGACTCTGTTGGCTTCACAGAAGCACATTCACATGTCTGATACGTATAGAGATGGGGTCAGTCTGATCCAATGTAAACCACCATGTTTGGAACAAACACATCACAAATACAACATGAACACTAAACAAGCTTTCGTTGAAAGCAAACACAGTCCATGAACATCAACTGGCACAAAACTTTTAACTGCTAAAGTCAGTTTAGTTTTAGCCTTGAGCAAATTTACTACTACTACTACTACTACTACTCGGGGTGTCATAATTTCAATATTAAATCAAAAATGTATTGATTTATTTCAATAATCAAAATCAAAGGCAGCATAGCAATTCTCCCACTCCACCCCTGCCTAAACTGTACACTGTACAGACACTGTATCTTAGCAACCATTATATCACTCTTGATACCATAAAGATCTTTTTAAGGAACAATTTGAAAATGTAAAACACAGTTGTCAGATCTTAAAAAAACAATGATCTGTTGATATTTGCAAATCAAGACTCAACAGTCAAAAAATGGCATAGCCATCAGTGCTAAAACTGTTTGAACCAGAACAGCGAATCAAAGTGTGACCTTAAATTTGGAGACTCGTGACACCCTTAACTACTACTAATAATAATTAAGAAAAAGGAACTCTGGTATTGGTATAGTATCAATATCAGCAGATGTCCAAATAAAGGTACTGGAATAGGATCGAAAATGGAAAAAAGTGGACTGATGAATCTCTCTCTATATATAGCATGTATCCATATTCCATGTGTTAAGAATCTGAGCTAAACAGATTTCTCATGCCACGGTGCCTGTGGAAAAGAAAACAAATTAGTGATTTGATGCCAAGAGACAAATGGCTTTGAAATGAACTCTACATCTAAGCAGCCATATTTTGAATCTGAAACGTTGCTGTGCTGTTTTTCCTTGGCCTCATTTTACTCGCTAATGCAGCCTGAACTGAACTGGATGTGTAAAACTTGACGTGACAAGAAAAAAAAATAATTGTTTCACTGTCCTTTGCCATAGAGATGAGTTTCGTTTCTTACCGCATGATTCACTCATGGATTCAAAGTGCGGCATGTTCTATCAAATAATTGTACCATTAGCGATGTCATCTGCACTAAACCTGGCACAGTGCCCTGCGTCACTGCCAGACATGACAAAAGACCACCTGGCAAGTCAGTCTGGTGTAGTGGGACTTCACAACATGCCTCTGGAAAACTAATAATAGCCAAAGTTTGGTTTGTTTGTGAACGAGGATATATCTGTCTGTGTATATTTGTGTGCATGGTTGATCTATCTACCCCTTCTTTGCATTGTGACTTTAAATCCTTCCGAGCGCCCATTACCTGTCTCTGCAGCGGTCCTTTGAAACCCAAATTAGCTGCCATGCGAAGTGCCTGGTCGTCTCGCACACCTTCAAATATATCTATGACTTCCTATAAGATTCACAGAGAAAGTTAAAAAGAGAGTGAGAGAAACACATTGAGAGAGTGAGTCAGAGAGAAGAAGAGGCTCAAACACTGGACCATAATTTGACACAGAGCGGATGTTCATATTAAACTCCCCACGTCATAATTAAGCAGTGGCAATCTGCCAGACAAGGAGAAAAGGGAGAGTTGGAACTGAAACGATGGATTTATGATCATCAGACACTCATATCTTTAACTTTGAGATAGGGAGAAGCTCTCTTATAACTTTTTTCACAGGTTTAAAAGTGGATGAAGGATTTCAGGGTATACAGTGGTGAAGAAAATATAAAACTGCAGCTGTTGTTAGCAAGTTGAAATAATTATGTATAAAGTAGGTCTGGACCATACAGATTTTGATGAGATGTGTTTTAGATAGCAACACCACACACGGGTGTGTATTTATATACAATCTGAAATCTTTGGTGGAAATAATGAAGGACATAAATCTCAGCAGGATTTTACAATCTGTTCCAACATCTGCAGACTATAGCAAAAGAAAGACATATAAAACAGTAAATGAAGGCAAACTCCATCTGTAATATTTAAATTATACATCTGTTAACAATGACAAGGAACTGTTGCCAAGTCGCCAAGTGATGACAGAGGATTAAGCTCTGTAAATGGAATCTAATTGATAGCAATATAAAACACAGAAGGCAGTGTGTTTGTTCATGTTGAGCTTCAGTGTACTGCTCTATGTGTTCAGCTGCTGCAGTGTGCATGTAGACAGGACAATAAATTTAATTGAATTAGCAGAAAAATACGAACAGATCTCAGCTTCCATCTGCAAGACCCACCGGGCAATCCAGTCCTGGCCTGATTTCAAGCCAAATAAAACTTTTGTCAATTGTAGAGTAAAATCTTTGAGCAAAGATGGCGAGGTGTTTGCACTTTAAAGAGTTCTATTGAGCCAGACAAGATCAGTCGATTTCAGCTACTGCATTGTTTTCTCGTTCTTCTCATTTGATAGTGTTGCGAGAAGTAAATCATATACCTTAAAGATGAGTTCTGGGCTGCTGGCGGCTACCTCCTCGATATCCATACCTCCCTGGGGGCTCCCTACCATGACAGGACCATTACAGGAGCGGTCCATCAGGATGGCAAAGTAGGTCTCCCTGCTTATGTCCAGGGCCTCAGCGACCATGACCTGGACATAGCACAGCAGAAGAAAGAGGAGCTGATAGAGGAATGTTGATACAATGCCAACTTGATTTCATGATCATGTTAAAGGGATAGTTCTGATTATTTGATGTGCCGCTGTATGAGGCACCTATTGATAGTCAGTGTATTACCTATAGTCGATGCAGGTCTACTCATTAAGTTGAGAAACAGAGAGGGGCACCAGTACAGAAGCTAAGCACTGAACATGGATGGTGTTAGCAGCAAATCATAGTTTAGCCACTTACAAAAGTTACACTGAAAAAAAATCTATATCAGTTTAAATGTTTATATTAAATATGTTTGAATATTTTCACCACTTAATCTTGCCGTAAGACAGCCTTTTCTGACAGGAAACTGCCCCTTTACAAGCCAGATGTCGCTGTCACATAACTCCATTGGCAAATTTAGTCATTTTACCTCACAGAACACAGGGGCTGCTACCACTGCCTTGAATGCTTAGTTTGTTTTTGTGTTTTTGTGTGATTTGTGGTGAATCTGAACCATCCTTTAAAATACAGAAGTCACACAATAAAACACACAAACGAGCTGAGGCAGTAGCAGACCAGCAGCTACCATGTCCTGTGAGGTAAAATTACCAATTTCATCCATGGACTTTGGTTGGTTTGGAGAGAGCGATAACTGGCTTATACAATGGCGTTTTCCTGTCAGAAAAGTCTGTCTGACAGCAATGTAAAGCCCTGAAAATAGTCTACATATAGTGTACACTCAAACTGATACTAACTTTATAAGGTGCACCTTCTTTGTAAGTGGCTGAACACCTTTTGTTGCTGACCCTGTCCACAGCAGTTCATTGCTTAGCTTTGGTGGTGGTACTCCTGCTGCTTCTCCAAACTGGGAGCATCAAGTGAAATCTACTTTACATAATGCACTTACTATGGATAATTACCTCATATAACCCACATCAAATAATTCAAACTATCCCTTTAAGGGGATCCTACTGTTGCCCTAATAAAAAAAAAAATCCTATTCCATCTTGCTAGATGTACCTGCTAGCATTTGGCAAACTTTATACATCACAGTGCATCTTTAAAAAGGTCAAGAATATTCAATATCAGATTGAACACAATTACACAGGCAGATAAGCAGGGTCCATAGACCCATGAAGCATAGCCCTGAAAAAATGCTGTGAATAAGAGAGAGGGAGCCAAATAGAGAGGAAAGTAATGCCTAGAGTCCAGCAGATAAGCAGAGAGGGAAGCAAGCAAGAAGCTCATTTAGAAGAGAGAAAAGGAAACCTGACAGGAAACTATCAGTTGTCTGGTGGTTAATGGGCTGCAGGTTTTGTGGATGGGATGTTTGTTTGAACATGCACAGCCGTTATGTTCTGCTTCCACCCTATCGCCCAGCGAATGAGGATGGATAGCCTTCTCTACCTGCCGTGTGAACAGACAGCACTCCTATCTCCTTGTCCAAATGTTGTCTTCTCCTTTCACTCAAATGTTGTCTTAAGTTCCCTGTTGTTTGACTCGCAGCCCGATTCTTCACTCAAACTAAACATATTCTATTCCCGCCGTCTTGTTCTTTCCGTTTCCCCTCAAACCCTGGTTTTTGTCCCCTACAGTTTTCTTCCACAACCATCTTTTACACCTTCTTTCTCACGTTCCATAATCTTCTCTCCTCAGCCCTCAATCAGTGCCATGACAGCAAATCCATGTAGAAGCTGAAGTGCTGCCCCCCTTTTTCCTGTGTTCTCTGCTCTGTGGTGCAGCACGATTTGAGGGTTGAAGCGAGCCCCATTGGCAGGTTGACAGCTAAGGTCTGGCTGTCATCTGACAGACCAGGTTGTGACGACAATCATACTGTACCACATCCTTCATGTCAGTCAGTGGCTGCTCTTACCAAAAATGCTGAAATCAAACCTGGCAAGACAATTCAAGTTTCGTCCAACTGTCCAAAGACATGGAGTTAATTCTGAGCTTGTGAACTTCCTGGTCTGCAGAACCTTATTTTATAAAAAATGACAAATGTGTAGAGATGGGAAGTAATGAAGTATATATATATATATATACATACTTCATTAATGTACTTAAGAAGAGTTTTCAGGTATCTGTACTTGACTTGAGTATTTATTTTTCTGACAACTTTTAACTTTGATATTCTTACACAAATAACTATAATTTCTACTTAATACTCAATCTTAATTAATTATTGATTATATTTATATTGTGTCATTGTGAGATGTCTTCCTAACATTAAGACAAACTTTAGCCTAAATGGATGGGACAACAGCACATAGAAAAGATGATTCCTTGGTTTTTTATGATGCACCACAGACATAACAAGAAGAAGCTATACTTCTGTTTGAGTACAGAAATTTTGCGCACGTGTTTTGTTGAGGTCACTCGATTTGACTCAACATGTCAGCCCAAAACATCAGAGATTTACATCTCCTTTACAAAAAGACTACCTGCTTGAAGGTGTGTCTTTTAACTGAGGACAAGTTCAACTCGCGCTGAGCGGCTGTAAAACAGTGAATAAACATTTCATTTCCTTTAAATTTTTCACTATAAAGTCCCCCATTATTTTGTTATTTAAAAGCTTTTATTATGAAGCAGCAAAATCAGCAAATGTTGGCTTTTCCTCAGTAGTAACTTAACACAACATCTCTCAGGCTGAAAGCGAACATAAAACAGTAAAATAAAGCAGAATACCTGACAGTACAAACAGTGACACAGAAGAACTAAACTCCAAACCACAGAGATTCAGTTAGAATAGCTCCGTGCATTAAAAAATGGTACTGAAAATGCAAATCAGGTGACTTGACTTGGTGCTGCCAAAAGTGCAAAAGGAAAAGCCCCAAATATGTGTACTTTTGCCACCTCTGCAAGTGCGACACTCATTTGATTCCACCTAAACTGTGCAGTTGAAGTAGGAGCAGGAGTTGGGTAAAATGGGAGGAGGTGTGGGGGGGTGGCTGGTAAACAGAAATGAGGAGAGTAAAAGAAAGCGAGTGGGTTCCACACACACAAGCTGAGAAGGCTTCATCACCTGGAAATGTCTGTTTTGAGGAGGTACTGCATGCAGCATGCAAGTAGAGAAAATGATATTCCTGCTTGTTAGTGGCACATAGAAAACAGTTGTTTACCAAACACTTTAAATTCACAGTGGGCCTGCTTCAATTTATGCAATGAGCCATAGCAGCAGCCAGCGCAAACCCACAGTAAACAGCAGTGGACAGCTACTATTTAAATCAAGCAAAACAAAAACCATAGAGCCGACTGCCTTTACAGTCATTAATTTTACAGAACTGCATTACTGGACTCAAAATGCCTTGAAATGAGGTCAGGAAAAAAGAAAAAAAACAAGAAGAAGAAAGAGTCGAAGTGAATCTTTTTTTCGTTCAATCTGCGCAGCAGCTCACCGTTTTCACTTTCACTCCTTCTTTCGGCGTCTGTTTTGTAGTCAGGTTGAAACCCAGCATCTTATTGGCCAGCTCACCAACCACCGCAGGGCTGAAGGAGAGAGGTCACAGGTTTAACGCAATCCTTTTTTAAACAATGGCAGTCTTAATTTAAAAACAATCGGTTACAAAATCAAAGATGAGATGTGTGAGTATTTCTTTATCTCTTTGCTCAGAGGAAGACAGCTTTGCCTCAGCACTTTCTGGGCATTAATGTAACATATTCTGACAAACCACAGCTTTTGGAGACACTTTAGTATCTACACAACGCTGTGAATGAACCTCTGCTTTTTCTCTCTGTTTAAAAGCAGGCCGCATGCCAGGGCTGCTTCTGTAAGCCTGCTCTGGTTTTGTAAGTGAATAAAAATGAAAGCAGGGGCTGTACTCATCCTTTGATAGATGAGAGGAAGGTGAACTGTGCACTCGTGTCACTGTCTGGGGACGATGAACTTCAGCATATCTCACTTTGAAAAAGTTTCCGGCCATTCCAAAGCCTGAAGTAGGGTGACGATGATACATGTCTGGGACAATTGTCATAAATCACCTTTTTTGCCTTTAAGGCAGTAGTAAGTGGTAGGTAGCTTTACTAAAAAGATAGCACTGTTTTAGTACATGGAAACTGCAGCACCTGAGCAAAGAAAAGCTTTCTCAAGTTGTTGTTTAGCCTTTTAAAAAATGCACAAGTTTTCAGAGTGAGCCTTCACTGGAGGAATACAGCCATCACACTTTGTAATCCTAAACTAGATCAAAATAAACCTCAGCAGCGGCAGAAAACCCAATCAACCTGAGAGGAAAAGCTCAGTATGGGGTGGATAACGCTTCTGTTGACCTTAAAAATCATTTTTTCAACATTTAATTGAGGGTAGTTGTTCGAGAACGAGACACTGGAAGAAAGAAAAACTGTTTATTTGCAGCTCAAGTAATCCTGACTGCTTCTTTGTGCCTTGGGAGCATCTTCAGAGAGCTCTTTGAGCCTACTCACTCTAAAAGCGCTGTCATAAGAGAAATAATATGAATCTATCTCCGACAGGAACTCTAAGTGTGAAATGCACATAGGGGCATACTTACTCCTTAGTTAAGTGCACTCCACCTTTAAGGCCACTGTCAAACACACCCTTGCCTCTGCCACCAGCCAGAATCTGAGCTTTCAGCACGATCTCCTTGGCATCTGAAAGACAGAAAGAGATGGATTGAGAGGGAGAGAGACATACAGAAGTAAAGAAGGACAGAGAAAGAGAGACAGAGCACTTAAGATATAGGCTCAGCACCTTGGATGCCCCCTTGAGTCTGCCACTTATCTGTCTATCTGATTGAAGGCAGAAGGGGAAAAGGAAAAGAGAGGTGGTGAGGGTGATATGTGAAAAGATTAGGGAACATGCCAGGAAGGAAAAAACATCAGAGGATGATATGAACCAACTTTCATGATAATCCAGCCAGTAATTATTGAGACATGCAACTCAAAACCATAAACGTGAACCTCTTGGCGATGCTACAAAAAGGGTCATGGGATCAACAAAGTCATTAGGATACTTGGGATCCAATCTGATCTGTTATTATGCTTTATATAAAACTGGTTGGAAAGTTTTTTCAGGCCAAACTTACACTAGACTAGAGGAAAAGTCAAACAATCGCTAGTGTCAGCAGGCTGTATCCTCTCTGGAACACGAATGTCTGCACAAAGTTTTATGATCATCCATCCATCCGGTGGTTGTAGAGATATTTCCGACAGGACCAAAGTCTGACCAACAGACCAACATTGCCATTCCTAGAACCAAGCTACTAACACAGCTAAAAATACAATCCACATGCATTATCTATTTGAACTGTTTCATTGGCGTGTTTCCTCATGACTGGCATCCGGTTGCAATCTCAGTGCAAGAATGGAAAGAAGCATCTGCACAACTGTTGGAAACTTTCACATGACCTTGTTCCAATTATATAACCACCCTGCCTCCCCTTTGCTGTCACCGCCACCTTGCAAGAACTCGCACATCAGGAGGAGGCCCTTCAGCTGTCTATTCAGCATCCTGCCCACAATCTCCCTCTATTCAAATGGGCTAAGGACACTTGATGAAAGTTGGTCTCTGGCTAGGTTATTATTATCTAGGTGGGGGAGTTCAGCCATTGACAGGTGGCTGCCATCAGGGTGGGAAGTGGGTGGTAGTGAGAGTGGAAGGGGATAAGCCGCCGTGCGAGGGTTTGAAAGACACCTTGACCTTGTGGGGCCAGAGACAAGCTCCTCCCTTGACGAAACCCTGCAAGCAGGGTGGAGAACGTCCAGACAGGTGCTGGCGAGCTGAGAGAGCCTAAAAACACTGGCTGTGCTCGCTGCTGCAGCTGTAGTAAGAAAAGGACCCCGAGAAAATAGCCTCTGACAGGGTGGCAGGGATTAAACTAACACTGCATTAGTGAGACCCGTTCTCAGTGGAGAGTCGAGAGCTGAGAGGGGAGTAACAGAGAGAGGGAGAGAATGAGAGAATAAAGGTGTGCTCGTATGCAAAGGGCTTTGAGAGGAGTCATAAATGAATAAATATGTTAATAAAAAACTGCTACTGCGCAAAATTTAAAAGAGTTCAAAGCAAGATGAAATAGTGTGTCCTGCGGGCATGTGCAGCGGAGAGGGACGGCACAGAGGAAATGACTTTTGCTTTAAAGATGGAAAAAAGGAACAAGTGGAAGAACAAAGATGTAGCCCAATGCAAAGATTGCATTGTTTGAGCAGTGGAGAAAGCTAAGACTATTGACACATTGATGGAGACCTCAAAAAAGCAAGCTATGGTTTTTAAAGTTGAGATATATTAAATATATTAAAAGGCATGTAATGTGCCAGGAAAGGTAATGGGGTGAGAACGAGGCAGGTGTTCATTCCTGCTGCACTAGTAATTGATAGCAAACCTGCTTATTATGCAGCACACAACAAGCTATTGTAGCAATATCAGCAATTACACTGACAGAGCAATGTGCTGATTATAAAAATAAACTTATTACAAAACAGGAAAGAAAACGAGATATAATACAGATATTTTAAAGCGCATCCATGTTACATCTAAAATACTGTATGATAATAAAGCATACAATTCTCCCTGTAGAATCGTATCAAATTCTCTGGTTAACACTGAAACACCACTCTGAAGAAACACATGGAGAGGATAATGATGTCCTCAAAGATCACAGTGAACATGGTGCATGGTAAAGAGCAGGGCAGCCATTATCCGGGCAGTATGACAGACATGAGATGGCCTCTAACACTCAGGCAAAGGTTGGTCCCTAATGAGTGCGGAGCAGAGTGCGGAGTGGACGGGAAAAAAAGAACAGCAGTATGTAAAATCAGAGAAAAGTCATGCTTTTATGTTCAACCCAGACACCGCGATGGGTAAGGGGAACGGAGGGCACATGTCTTGAAGTTAATCAGTAAAGACAACGGTGAACATTGGAGAAGAGGCAGAGCTTAAAATGTTCATGCAGTGAAGACATGCAATATTAAAGGTGTAAACTGAGAGGTCGCACTAATGAAGTGTAACATACATTCTGAGCATGTTCTACATCAGACAGCTGAATATAGTATATTCTGTCCGAGATCTTGCCTTGAATGTATGCAGGGTTCAATGTTAACGCCTTTTTTTTTTTTAACCAGCCTTGTTGGGCAAATGGGTCCTATACAAACTGTTTTATTTATTAGCAATTATCAAAAGAGTTATTCTGACACCAATATCAGAAAATCCGCTGACACTACTTAAATGCTGGTATCAGTATCAGCAAGTACAATAACAATTTAAAACAATGTAATTTAGTAGCCTCAAAACTGGACTGTGCTATTTCCAACAGTGTACCAGTCCCCCTTTTTTTCCAGGATGATAAAGTAATATTCTACAGAATTTATTATTTGTATGTAGCAGTCACATTTTTAATGTGCTGGTATCAAATCAGTACTGGCAGATATGTAAAAGAATAGGTATCAGAAAGGAAAAAAATGGTATCAGAACTCTCTACTTATAAAACAAGCTCTGTCGGTGTGGTTCTGTGTACCCAGGTCAATCCTATTTTTCTGTTGAAGAGCAATCACACTGAAGTATGCAGTGAATGGCTGCACATGTTTTGTTCTGGTTATCTGTTTTGCTATTACCTGACATGCCACAGCGTTCATGTTTCATAAAACCAGCGGCAGAGCCCTGGAAGAGGGGGTGTCGGCAGTCCTCTTAACTGTCAAGCAAGCGAGATGCTTTCGGCTCTTGTTATGGTAGTCCAGTGAAAACTTTGCGTACATTTGAAAAACAACCATGTTGCCTTGCTCTCAAACTTGCAGTAAACTGCACAATACAAAGTTAAGAGTTTTTTGCCCACTATCTGCCAATGCCACATAGCTTAAATCCCATTTCCAGGATATAGTTGAGGACAAAATTATTACCCTCGCTATGGAATTTAAAGTTTGTTTCAAAATTTTCCCAAGGGCTTTTTTAACAGAGCAAGGAATTTTCAACATAGCATTTCTAAACATACTACTTTTCTTTAGATAGCATAAGTTATTTCTATTTGCACACAATAACAGAATTATTTCAGAAAAAAACAAAAATTACCAGGGTCAAAATTATTAACCCCCTTAAGAACTGACCTTTTTATTGAGCTGAGGGTTATCTTCCGATTTACACACAGTATAAAAACTTCAGTACGGGTTTGTGCTGTCACTTGAGAAAGCATCATGCCAAAAACAAAATAAATCAGTTTAGACTTGAGAAAAAGAATTGTTGATGCTCACAAAGCAGGAGAAGGATACACTGTTTTCAAGTGTCAAGAACTGGAGTGAGAAGTATCATCAAGAAATTCAAAGAGAACCAAACAGTACAGAACAAGCCTGGCAGAGGTAGGAAGCAAAAGATTTCAAAGACACTGGAAAGAAAACTAGTGAGAGATGTGTCTAAAGACCCCAGAACAACTGCAGAGACACTAGTGAATGACTTATCCAAGTCAGGAATTGTAGTTTCAAAGAAGACAATCACTAGAGTCCTGCACAGGAATGGGTCTGGTTCATCGCTTTGTCTTCCAACACGACAACGACCCAAAACATATGTCACTCCTGGTGAAGAATTACCTTCAGAAGACCAAAGTGAACTGTACTGACTGGCCTGCATGAAGCCCAGACTTGAATCCCATTGAAAATATGAAGGGTGAACTGAAGACCAAGGTCCATGTCAGAAGACCATCAAATCTGAGAGATTCTCCAAAGAAGAATGGGCTGGGATTCCTCAGGAGACGTGTCTGAGACTCTTTGATAACTACAACAAACAACTGCAGGCTGTTAACCAGCAAAAAGGATACACAACTGACTATTAGCATCAGGGGGGTAATAATTTTGACCATGGTAGTTTTTTGGTTTTTGTGAAATAATTTTGTTTCGGTGTGAAAAGTAAAATAATGTGAGCATCCAAAATAAAATCAGGATGTTTGGAAAAGTTGTGTTAAAAATTCCTTGCTCTTTTTAACAGTACTTGGGAAATACTTTAAAAAAAACATACATTTTCATAGGAGCCTAATAATTTTGTCCTCATCTGTAATTGAAGCATGTGCTTGCACTTTAGTTCATAAACTTTGTCTTTACCCAACACTATTTTCTTGAGGGTGCCCCATTCGCACTGCGCATGTAACGAGATGGCTTACTCCTTGGCCACGTCCATAATCAGCTTCAGAAAAAACAATGTGTTTAATTCTGTTTTACTACTCACCCAACTGGGCAGACCTACTAGCTCGAGGTGCCATTTTGCTTGCCTGAAGAAATCCGTCAATCCTTACTGTTGAGCCCTGGTATGTTTTCATCATTGTGAGGGCACGGTGTATATGCACTAGATACATAACAAATCATTCTTTAACTTGTTGCAGTCATAATAATTAGAAATACCCCCTGAAGAAAGTGATTTGGTTATTAGTTGAATGAAAACCCTTTTCTTGGGGGGAGGGAGCCGCAGTTGCATAATCAGTTCTCCAATTCCATTTGTATCATGCATGGCCCACTGCAAAGATGCAGAAAAAGATTTTCATCTCCATTTATTTCCTATATCTTGGGGACACAGGGGAGGAGATTAACATCGCACAACATCTCCAATCACATCACATGCAATCGGAGTAATGTGGTCATCATCCTCGGGCCTTACTCATTTCCCAGTAATGAGTGCAAATCAACTCCCAGTCTGCTTGCCAGTGACAGCAGCTGGCAGAGAGGATGTTACTTCTACAATCAGTGTCTTGTTCACCCTCTTTCTTTCCGTGCACTTTTGAAAGACATAGCTCTCCCCCTTCCCCTCTCTCCCTTTCCATGTAGCCCATGGGTGGCCAGCAGCAGCATTAGCTTTGGTCTGATATTTAATTAAGCCTTCGAGGCTGTGCCATGAGGGGGATGCTGGCTGGTAAGGGACAGATGTAGGCTGAGCGCCAATCCAGAGAGAGTAAGATGTGGCTACCATCTGCATGGAGGGAGAAAAAGATCAGGACAGCCCTCCCCAGTGTGTGTGTGTGCTGTAATGAAAGTAATGTGGCGGCTAAATGGAGAAGACTAATCAAACTCTTGGGAGAGAGGAGAAAACAAACACAAGCATACACAGCTACAATCAAACACCACAGAGAGCCCGGGCCTTCCTATGGATAAATGCCATTAACACTAGAGGGAAGAAAAAAAATAAAATAAAAGACCTCTGAACCTTCAGCATCTGTGCTCATTATGACAGCACACCTACTGGTCGTAATGCAGCAGAGTGCTGATTGCTGCCAAACAGCTAGAAATTAATCTTAAGAAAAAATTCTGGCCTAAAATGTCAGTCTACAAAGACCATTAAAACAAAATAACAGAGATCTAATTATTATTTTCCAAGCATTTTCTGGAATTAGTTCCAAGCAGCTTTGGTATAATTCATAATTCAGGGGTATTCCAGGACTATAAGTGGAAAGAACAACAATCTGTGCTTCCATTTGCTTCCATCTAGTGGCACATGGCGTGTCTTTAAATAACCTCAATTATGTTGTCAACTTCATATTGATAGCTACAGAAAGCTATTGGTGCAGCTCTCGCTTTTGACTCACTTTGCCACAGGGCTCCTTGTTGTGTCACATCAATGACTCACTGATATTGGAACAATGAACTCATAACCTACTACAGCAAAAAGTACCATAGGCAATGCAGGATATCAAAGATTTTGAAATGAGCAACTATCCAAAAGGCTTTACTAATTGCAAAAGCAGAAAACTGTATGTGTACATGCTGTTGTTCCTTGCATATTAATCAAAAGTATCGATACTTTTTCTATACCATATGTTTAAAACACCACAATATCTGTTACGCTCTAGTATCAAATGTACCAAAGCTATAGAAAAATTATCTAAGTGCTTAATCAAGACCTGTGTTCGAGTTTAATTCAGTCTTTATTGTCCCGCCTGAAATTTGGCTGTGGCACAGCAAAACCAGACCGTGTTCAGTGACTGCATATAGGCTGTGATTTTAAAATGATAAAAATAAGAAAAAAAAAGTATTTTGCATGCCCAGGACTTTTTCCTTCTTGATGTGGAATTGAAAGAGGTATTGAGTATTGGTTTTTTAATACTAATATTGTATCGAAGTTTAAAATTCTGGTATTGTGACTACTGCATTTGTAAAAAGAATGTCAAGTGAGGCCAACACTTATTTCGGCACGGTGCTCAGTGCAATGGCCTTGCCAACACATTATGTTTTAATTACACTTTGGCACCAGCAGGACCAGTAAACAGAACAGGTGGTGTTTAATGTTTAGACTCCTTGTGTGATGATTTCCCTTAACCGCAGCAGCAATGCAGGTATTATCTTGGATAAGTTCAGCTTTCCGTAAACTTTTACCATTTCCAATTCTGCCAGACTGCGAAAAGGTCAGACAGAAAATTGCTCTCCATTCATGCAGCAATGGCAGGTGAACCAAAAGGAGAGATATGAAAATAAAACCTTCAGTTTTTCATCTACCTTGACATATTATGACCTTGGAATTTTTAAAGCTAAATATGTTCCCCTGTTCGGTTGAAAAAGTCAACAAACACTGAAAAATCCTTACCACGCTCTACAAGGTCCTCTTGCTACTGGCAAGTCTGTGAGCCCAAGTGTTGGGACTTGTATAACAAGGGACAAACAAAGAGATTTAGATGCAAAAAAAGTGATAGATAACAACAATTTGACCTCTTTGTTCACTACAACTAAATATATCATTACCATCTCACTGTCTTGTCTGCTTAAGCCCGCCGTCCCTGTGTCCGTCTCTGCCTCTAATGATGCCATCTGAGTGCTGCTCAGTGGAGGAGAATATAGCGTCCCGGACCGACAGAGGCACCTCTGTGTGACACCTCCTCCAGTCATCGCTTGCATGATGGCCAAGTCCTCATTAGAGGACAAGTCCACCTGGCTTTCAGACATAGACAGCACTTCTAATGACATCCTGAGATGGCCCTGGTCTCCTCTCGGTGACAGAGAGGTGCAGTTCAAACCCCCGGCTGAGAGTTTTTTCATTGCCATACAAGCAGAGGGGTGACGGTAATGATAATGGTGTTGTGGAACGATGGGAGCCGTGTATCTATATATCTCTAGGGGGAATCATTTGTTTGGGAATGAAGCCTCTGCTAAGACATTTACTGGTATCAAGCTACATCGTGAGACAGCTAACTAGACAAACACTGGCTGTCTGGGTTGCAGATGATAGAGTATACCAGAAAATCTCCATAAAAATATTTCAAATAAGTGACCGAGAGTCTATACAAACAGGAGCTGTTCACTTCTCGTTACTGACTCAACAATTTTCATCTGTTCAGCATGAACAAGAGCAGATAAAACTATTCTAAAAGCTACCAACATCTGCTGATGCTGATGCGCTGGTGGGCAAGAGGACTACTTGCAATGCCATTTCCACTATATGAGTAATGAAGCATGCCTAATGGTTGGAGATCCCTACAAAAAATCACAATGTTTGTACATTTTACTCCACCAGAACAATTCCTATTTCTTAACCTGACATAACTCTTAACTCCAACTAATACGGCACGACTAGGTTGTCCGCACTTATGCAAAGTACCCTGACAACAAATACTAGTCGACATGTTCACTTCTACTGGCACATTAGTATCATCCTAATACGATAGAGGGGATGTGTGAGAAATAATTCCACGTCTCACCCACAACATGAATAGGTTAGGGTGCGTAATGAGGAGGTGGAAACACTAAGCAGCTTACAGAAATCAGCTCTTTGAGAGACAGGCCGCTTTACCCTGCAAAGCCTATTTACAGCTGTTAAGACAATTTCAGATGCATGGCTTTTCCATACCAAACGAGAGACCTAAGAGCCAGCTAATGTATGGGATGACAACAGGTCCTTGGAGAGGCCAGAGTAATTTGTATCTGGGCATGTGTGCCTGAGCTCTTGTATTGTGTATGTGGCACGTTCTGCCACAACAAGGATTTTACAAAATTGTCATTATCGTGATGAACGTTTTGGCATATTACGACTAATCTTCTTTACTGTGGCTGCAATAACACGCAGGTAAAAGGCTACTTACGCACTCGTACAACTAGAGCTGTATCTGGTACCTACTACTTGCCTTGCTAACGCCAACTTAGGCTGCATGTTCACTGAACAGTATTAAGATGCCGAAGGTAGCAGCAAAGCACGCCAACTTCTCCGTTATTAGCTATTTCCATCTTATGTTACTCCTACTATCCAAGGATGTGGAGATCCAGTGGATTTACTTTGTTTTTGATGGAAATGTCTCTAAGTTTACCACTTTACTTTGGACTGCTTTCTTAACAAGGGTCAGTACAAAACAAGCTTCATGGATCAATACTATCAATACCAACTTGGAAGATGTAAGTTTTGCTACTTTTATGTTGCATGCACTATTTATTTTGCAGGTTCACCTGTTGTACTTGGAGTTAGCATGTTAGCAGGTAAATGTACTGACAGACATGGCCCGTGGTACACTGACTATTGTACTGGGTTTTCTGCCAAATAAATGCTGTTGAGATGCGTAATTGTCATCCTTGTCTTGAGACGATTTAATGTGTGCATTAATGAACATTCCTGATCATTTTTACTGACATTTCTGCATCACCTTATGTTATTTTGACTTATTTAAAACATACACACATTAAATACTGTATGAATCAGAAATCAATGCATTTAGTTGAGTTAACAGGCTATTTCATTGTTTGTATTTCCTCTCATCAGGAAAACAATAAAGAACATTTTAGCTTCTCAAGTCAACAAGGGCAGTTTTTTTCCTCTTGTCATTAAAACAATCTACAACTTTTTAATGCTTTACAGAAGGTGTATATCAGGTAAAAATCTTAAATTTACAGAACTTCTTCCACAGTCTTGTATTTATTAGTGGATCCAAATACAACTGTGATCCATTATACCCAATAACCCAGTAACACCATCACTTTACAAAACTCAACAGAGCATTATGATATACATTTTCGATCATATCACCCACCCCAAATGCAAGACCCACAGTGTGTTCCTGAATGAAGCTGGTGCAGTGTATGTCAGCGGGCTGCTGGGCCCGTGTTAATAAGCCCCACCTCTCCTCTTCAGGTGTGTGTTATCTTGGCAGGTAGCGGAGACAGAAAAACTGCAGACTAACATCTGTCTTCCTGTGTGACAGGCCAGCCTCTGAAGGAACGAGAGCTGTTGCGTCCATCAGCAGGAGCCCTGCAGGGAGTAGGGGGGGGGGGGGGGGGGGGGGGGTGAGGTAGAGATACCTGCAGCTCACTCCCTGCACTCTTTTATTTCCACCACAATGTGAACAAAGTGGAAAACGAGGACACAGAGGTACTGCTGTAGTACCACGTTTATTTTACACAAGAGTGGGGCATAAATTGAGGGGTATTCAGCACTACAGAAAAAGACAGAGCAAACAACACAGCAGATAAGTGGGAGAGAGCAACAGCAGACTGAAGTGAGAGTGAAAGAGAAAAGGTGAATGAGGGAACAAATCGGAGGGAGCAGACAAGAGGGAAGAAATGAGAGGGCAAGAAAGAGAGCAAAGGAGGAGAGAAAGGTCAGAATGTGTGGGTAACACACAGAGGAAAGAGCAATGTTGTTTTGACTTGACATTACCAGTTAATAGCTATGTAAATGGACCACAACACATTTACGTAGACGTTATTAACATAATACTTGTTTCAAACTCTGGCCACGTAAACAGCAGCAGCATGGTTAATGGTTGCAAATTTGTCAAGTGATTTTCCTTTATTAGTGTGCACAGACCAGATCAGTCGCATAAGTACACGAAAGCAGTACAACACTGAAATATGCCACACAAATGAGCAGGGTGCAGCAATGTGATTATTCTACTATAATTCTTTAATGTAACTTGTTTTTTTGTAATTGCACATTTGCACTGACCCAAAGACAAAGCACTAGGTAGGGTTGTGTATCGACAAGAATCTACCAATAGGATACATATCACAATACAGGGGTTACGATTCAGTATTTTGCAATATAATGTGATACAACAAGCAATAAAATATATTGCTATTCTTTAAATCATATTTTAGGAAAGCTGTCACAGTATAAAAACACCACACCATATGCATAAATTCTGAGCAAATAAAGTTTACTTTTTTATAAAGTCAGAAGAATAAAGATCAGCAGTGAAGAACAACACTGCTATTTAGCTGTCAGGGTTTGAATGCAACAAAAAATGAACCACGGCCATGAATCTTTGCATGTATCTCAATATCACAATAGAGTGTTTATGAGAATTGATACAGTATCACAAAACATAATATTACGATACTCATGTGTATCAATATTTTCTTGCTGTACAGCATATACGGAGTGCAAAGTGGTCGAATATAAAATGGTCAAATGTCAGTATGGTATGGTAATTCACTCCTGTACATATTAGGAATTTAGCAACATCAGAGTAACTTATTGACAATTGTTTTGAACTAAATATGTTCAGTGGACCACCAGAGGCACCTGTGTTTTCTCAGTTTGTACACTTTTCTTATTAAGTCATCTAACTTGCAACCAAACACGCCTCATCCGGTATCACTCTGATACAGGAATGTTGATGATTATTTAATTCATTGTTTTCAAGAATTTAACCGATTTAAAATGTATCAACTGATAATGTGTATTTTGTGAACCATTCTCCTGGAGCTCACAGGTTCTCACAGTTTGGTTTGGTCTGCCTTGTTTGTCTAAAAATGGTAGTAACTGCACCCCATTTGACATTGTTTTGTTTGGTGTAGCCATTTGTTGTATGCAGACAGGCTGACAAGAGCAGTTTTATTATTGTTTTATTATTCTGTTCATTTAAGAGAGCCCTCTACCATCATAACATCATGATTTAAAAGTGTATCAGAACTGAGCAATATGTATTTCATCAAGTGTGTGCATGAAGGATGAAGGATAGGTTTATTATAATGGCACCTTAAGCATAATTAACTAAAGACAAAACTGCATTAAGTACTGCCCAATCTGTAATTAATACCCAACATACTTACGTACAAAAAGTAAAAAAGAAAGTATATAAAAAATTAAATCAACAATATCATCATCCACTGTGATGTTTCACCATGGATATCGTCATGTGCCAATTCAGTAGACATCGTCCAACCCTTTTATGACTGATCAAGTCTTCACTGTTTATGTTTTCAACTATTGCTTGAGGGAGAGGTCAGCAACTTTAGGCGCAACTATTAGAAAACTTCTGTTTTTTGGATTTTCCATTCATAGTTAGAGGCAAAGGTGCTGAGCCATAGAGGCAGGCTATGATTCACATTTTTGTTGATTAAGTATTAAAACAGTGTATAGTTTATTCAGTGTATAGGCTACACATATTTACAACTGAATGATGCAAGTATCACTTAAGGTGCACAACAATAATAAATTAAAATTAAAATATTTTAAACAGAACGGTTATTCATTTCCATGTCATTTTTTGTCAAAGCCAAATGGACCCACTGGAAAGGGCCAAATGAGCTGCATGTTGCCAGGTTAAAGGAAAATGAACACAATTTGCATCCTTAACAGGTAACCTTCTTATGGAAAGATCTAGGTAACTTATCTTGTCTTGTATAGTTGCACAGGCAATCCATTTGAAACATCATAAAAGAGACTCTCTTTCTCTTGGTGACTATTGTTAACACAGCCAGGCTATCATCGTGTTTACACTGGAAACAGTGTAGGTCACTGGAATCTGCTCACCGATGGAGCGTCTAGCAGTGAAGATGGCAACAATACCAGCTCAATATCATGTTAGACTGAGGCTTCATATTCTTTTGAAGTTCAAGAAGCCATTGTAAAAATCAGTTCCCTCAATAGACGAGCAGCTGCCTCAGTGGCCTCTGTCCAATAGACCAACAAGGAGAGGACACGACATGGGTTCCAGCTGGTGTACATAGACACACACACATACAAACACGCAAAGCTCTAAGAGGGTCGTCTTATCGCTCACTACTTCAGACAAAGACAGAAGTGAAAGGGGCCGTGGTTGAGCCAACTCTCAGCACTAACTGCTACTGTCAGCGCTTTTCACCAGAGACTCGGGTTCATTTTCTGAAGGGGGAAGATGAAAGTGGTCTTAAAAGGCGCTTGAAGTGTTGAAGTGCACGAGGCGGTTCTAGTGGGGACTGTGAATGAGAAGGGAGGGGATGTGCAGTGAGGAGAGGTCTGGCCATGTTTTATGTTTTAACCAGGTTTGACAGTTAGATATGTCTGTCCCAAGTTGAGAAGGAAGCGAGTCCCATGTGTCCACAACGTGTATAGTAGAGCTCTGACTTTCCTTCTCTCATTCAGCAAATGTTGAAAAGGTTTGTCCACACATTTTCTCAGTCGTTGGTGAGACAGGATTGATATCAGACACAGACAGCCAAGCATAATAGAATCTGATGACAAAGAACCTCAGGGCTCCTACAACACTGTTATCCAAATCCAGGTAGGCAAAAATCAGAAACGAAATGGAGTGAATATGAAGGAAAAAGCACACAGAGGGAAAACGTTAGGAAAGAAAAAAGAATTACTGCATTGCTTCTTACAAATTCACTGCTCAATGAAGCATGGAATAGCCTTAATAAAACATGCAATTTAGGGCCAGTATTATCCAGATAATGGCTTTATCACTGAGCAAGTGTTGGGACACAGCGACATAAAAGAGGAACTGAAGCATGAGTGATGCTAATGTGCCACAGTAGCCTATCACCACTCAACGCCCACGACAGGGCTTCAAAATCTGTTTGATTGGTGAAGCCCTTCTACACTGCACATCTTACGCTAGAACAAAGAAATCAGAACCACACGTAAGGAGGCAACCCATATAATTTCACCTTTGGAGAAAAAAAAAAGATCACTTGATTGTAACACTAACCATTTAAGATCAAATAATGTTGCACTGTTTGGCTGTTTTATAGACAGCTGTTGCTGTGCATTTTGTCATGCTTTTTCCACACACATGTTCTGGCTTGGCTCGACTCAGTTTGACCTGGCACGTCAGCCCAGCACAGCAGGGATTTACATTTCCATTGTAACAGAGCTACTCGCTTGAAGGTACATCCTTTAACTGAAGATGAGAGCAAATGACTTAATTTACTACAAATTCTTCACAATAAAAGTCCCCTGTTATTTTGTTTTTTAAACACTTTAATTATGAAGCAGCAAAAACAGGAAATGGATTGTTTTCATCCACGGTAACTTAATGACCCCTGTCAGCTGAAAGCAAACATGAGGCAGTAAAGTAAAACAGATACCTGAAAGTACAAACAACAGTGAAGAGAAGAAACTAAACTTCAAACAAAAGAGATTCAGTTAGAAACTACAAAAGTACAGACAGTTGAACACACTCGGCCATGCTTTGGCCTGTCAGAGATGGAGTGGAAATGCAAATCAGCACGGCATGGTTTAACTCTGCACGGCCAAACGTGCAAAATGGAAAAGTCCCAGAAATCTATAGTACACCACCACACACAATGGTGGTTGCAATGAGTCAATGTGTACAAAAATATTGCTGTAATTTTTAAATCATGGTTGAATATATGATAACTACCACATAATTAATTCAAATAAATATGTATGCGGCCTACATAGCCTAAACCTAAAATATGTTGTAGAAGCGATGTTGTTTCATTCATGGTCTCTGCTACCGGTGAGGTGAGTTCAGAGAGGGCTTTTTGCCACATTTTTAAAAAGGCAACTGCAAACAGCATATCTTTTTATCCATGTTTTTTTTCTGATGAATCTAAAATGCTTCCACACATAACTTCTCAGATGGGTTATCCATTCAGCACAGCTTGTGAATAAATAAACAGAGAAAGCATAACACAGCATCTCCACCGGCACGTAGGCCAGACAGGATGGGGGAGAGAGGAGTACGAAGGAGGACTAAGATGCAAACGTCATGCATGGGTAAGGAAGTCCTCTGAGCGGCTTGTGGTGATGCCCGTGGTGGGGAGGAGCATTTCTGTGACAGATGGCACCAGCTAGGCAGTGTGTTGGGTTAGTGAAGAAGCATATGGTACTCTCTAGATGATCTCATACACCAGCGCCAGGCCCCGTCGGAGGTGTAAATGCTTCTCTGCACCCTGCCAGAGAAAGCGGAACCGTTGATATCACCAGCAAAAATAATGTGGAGGCGCACCAAGCGTGAGCATGTGTGTTACAGCATATCTAATATCTGTGACATAACACACTCTAATGAATCACCTCTATTGACAACTAAACATTTTATAAATTAAGGCAAACCTCCAGATTATATTAGCAATATGTTGTCTCTCCTCCCAGCTGGTGTTACACTTAAAGCTACCCTGACCCCCTAGACTACAGGGTCCTTCCAACATGGCCATGGCTGTGTGTCTGATATATCTCATGTCATTCCATGCTGTTAGTGAGGGGGGAATGCAGTGGATGTCTGGGAGTCTATCCAACAGAGGCTGCTGTGCAGATCCTTCCTTGCACCTCAGTGCACAATGGGAAACCCATACCACTGGATTCCATGAGAGGAAAAAATCAAATTATCTCAACCATCCCTACCTAGGTCTGTTGGTGCATGCCTTCACACCTCGTCATTATTGCTGCAGGTTGCATTCTTCTCATGCTTTCCTCTCAGCAAAGCACAGTTTATTTTTATATAAATATCTAATGTAATCTTTTATCAAACTGTGCTGTGCACTAAGGTTGGGCGATATGTTACCATTTTCCAACAGGCAATTGCCGATATATACGTCCCTCCCACCTACTGAGTTTCAGCTGGGAGATGTATTCAAACAAAGAGTTTGCTGTGTTACATGAACTATGTCAATTCTTAACACTAAGAAAACTTCCATATTAAACAGAAAAATACCAATGTACACCTCCTGGATCAAAGTTTATCCCTTTTATTGAGCTAAGATGTTTATTCACATATCTTAAAACAAACTTCATTAATTTCATTCAATATTTCACCGAAAAACACAATAAAACTCACCAAAATGACTTTTGATTGTTCCAACAATCACCAGTTCTGGTTTGGTCAAAATAAGTCCTTAATTCACCACCTCAGATGTGAAAATAGTCTTCCTTTACAGGCTGTTTACCTCTCACTCATCCTCCGGCTCAGTGGGCGTGTACTGTGCCACTGAACGGGAGCAGCAGCTCTGACTCTGCAGGCCATTAAATTGGCAAATTATAATGACAAAATCTGCCCACCACAAAAAACTAAAAAATGAAATGGAAATGGACGGACATGGACTTGTGTACTGATGCTGTAATACACATATTTGACTCAGAATTCAAAATTGGACAACACCAAAACCCACCACACTATGATGGTTGTAATGAGTCTGCTAGATCTTGTGATGATGTCTGAAGCTGGCTGTTTATCCAAATTTTTATGCAAGATACTCAATCAATGACTCATCTGAATGGGCATTTACTCTTATTTGTGATTTTGGGCTACACTGATTGCTTGATTGTCTCTACATTTAATTTATAGACTGCATCTGAAACTAACCCAAAATGCTTAGTTGCTGTTGAGAAGCCTGGCACAAACACTAACAACAGACATGGCACAACACACTTTAAGCCAGTGTTGTGTGGAAAGATTTACAGATCACAGGCCAGAGGCATCGAGGGGGGCTAAGCTGCCACAGAGAGTAGACAAGTAAATGAGCAGACTGAAAACAATCACTTTAAGATACACACAACAACTGTGTCCTTGGCCTTGAGCTACTTTTATTTACACATCATCTGAGGCACAGTGTGAGTCTCATTGACTTGACTTTAAGGGCTCTTGAAGATCCCCAGTAGCCGAAAAAGAGCCTCTCTCCTTTCTGGAAAAAAAAATAACTCGCTATATATAGCACGGCCTACAAAATGTTTATGTTTTCAACGCAGGAACCGATGTTTACCTCAGCAGCCAACTACATTTTGAGTGCTTTCAAGCACGCCGAGTTATGACAGCAATGCGTGTCAAACTGAAACTGATGGAGATGCTGTGAGATGAGTGGAACCTATAGATCTCTTTCTTTCCCCTTTCTCCCTGACACACCATCACCAAAAGCCCAAGCACACCTGCATACATACACATGCACACATACACACACACGCTTCATCAATGAGTTAATGTTAAGGTAGCTTGCTATTATTCAGTAAGCCAACATATCAAATTAACTATCCTTCTAATAGGCACACATGAGATTTGACAGCCATGAATAAAAACTGCTCTGTTTACACTGAATATTCATAACCGAGTGAAATAAATTAAAATGCTTCCTACCTCTGTTAATTGTCATTCTGGCAGTGAGGCTGCGCTAAGCACAAAGAACTGAAGACGAGCAGCAGAGGTAGACTGAGGTGAATGAGGAGTGAGAGAAATTAAGGTAACTTTACAAACTGAAATCAAGAGAGTGTGAACAAAAACAGAAAGATCCAGAAATTGTAATTGCAACACAGTTTGTCAAAGGATAGTCAGGGAAGATAAAGAAGGACAACACATTCCAGCTCATCTGATATGAGGTGTTCATATACACAGGTATATGTTGCTCCCATTTATCACAGAGGCTCAACATACGGTGAAGATAAGAATCCAAAGCAATGTTTTCTTCCATCGCAGCTTTGTCAATGAATGATTGCTGGGTGAGGTAGGAGGAATGGCAGACATGAAGGGCTCTTGCAGCAAGGAAGAGGAGGGAAAATGTGGTTTTGATTTAGAATTCAGACTGAAAATCCATCAAGATTTGCTCAACAGATGCATCTGTCAAGCGGGTGGCGACACACAAAGTGGACTGCATAATCATATTCTCTTTGGCTGTAGTGGTGCACAGGTATTTGTATATGTGTGTGTTTGTGTGCATGTCCGTGGTTGTGCATATTTGCTTCGATGGCAAAGACGAAATCTATATTCATTACTGGACTTGCTCTGATATCTCAAAACTGGTAAGATAGCAGCTGAGTCTTTGTGAACAACCTGCATACACACATACATAAACTGTATATACATGTATATGTGGGTGCGTATTTGAGTGTGCCCACATGAATGTAAAAGGAAAAGGAATTCAGTCTTGCATTGACTGATGCTATATACTGTCATACGGACAATTCAGATGGGGATCTGCCAAAGAAAACAACCCCCTCAAAATCTATACACATACGTTTCTCAAACATGGGCTTATGTGAAAAGTGTTATTGTGTTACTGATGCATGAAGAGCCACAAAACTCTATCAGGTGATTTACTAGCAGACGTTTTTGCTCCGTTTCCAAACTAGTATTACCTTCTTGCACACCTCAAGGCAGCTATATAAGCATCTGAAATGAGAGTTTGATTGACAATGAGTCTTTACTCAAACTTTTGATGGGTCAAATATGTCCATCTGATGACATTATGCTTTTTAAGTTGAAGTCTATGTAAAGGATAAAGGGAGTTTTTCTTCTAAACACATTATATATGTTAGAACATAAAAACGTGTGAAAACACAGAGCTTTGTAGTACTGAATTGTAGAGTAAGACCGTTAAACTGTTGTTTAGGATTTTTTGGACAGACCTGAAATAAGGCTCAGTGACGTGCTGGAGCAATAATCCCCCAACACTATACAAACCCCACCAACCAACATACAAACAACACCACCTCCCCCTCTTCACACCCTCCATAACAGTCAGTTATAAACACACTTCAGCAGCTCTCTCAGTCCAGATCAGCTCACTTCAGTTCCAACAATACCAACACAGAAGAAAAAATACAATCCAATAAAGCTACTTGTTGTGTCCATGTTTCAGGTCATTTCCAGGTCACAGTGATGTTTGACACTGAGACAGCGGAGAATTTCTTAATTCTGAGACCCAATTTTTTAGCAATATTTTTTAATCACTCAAATTTAGCTGGCTGGTTAATAACATGTTTCTGTGGTATGACAATTCAGAACACACATTTATTGCTTATTTACAGTATCACAATGGCTCTAAGTACACAAGTTCACACCTACAATTTATCTACAGATGCCTCTCAAGTGACCGCTTGTGATCAGATTTCATTTCCCTGGTTTATCGCTCTATATGCTAATGAACACTGGGGCTATTTAGTCAGTTCAATGTCCATTACTGTACATTTAGCCAAGAAGATGTGATGCCACCCCTACATCAGCCCACAATGAGCCACATATTTTACCTGTACTGTCAGTAGCCCAGCAGCAGAGGCACTCCATGGTGCACTGGGACAATGGACACAAAAAAATAAAGAATGTGTCAAGGACAGGGTTTCACAAAGTTTATTAAGTTTCTTCTCGCCCAACAACTCTCAAAATAGCAAAAAATTATCTAAGGGAGTCTGGGCAGTTACTAGTGTGTTCTCAAACATCCACTGCAGGTCCCAGAGCCCAGATACGTAATTTGCATTACAAGGAACCAAATGTTGCCCTTAGAAGATGTCAGTTGAGTAGGCGGTCTTTCAACGCAGACCAGGCCACATTTGCAGTCACACTGCTGAAACTGGTCACATATGGCCCAGACCACTTTTGAATGTGACTGGTTCTCAAATATGTCTTGGGTGCATTTGGACCTGTGCTCAGAGATGTCCACTTGTGTTTGGATCACCCAGACACACGCTAAGACCAGGTCTGAATAGGGTCTTAGGGACACTATTTCTAGTATTCTCTTATGTAAGTGCTTGCTGAGTGAAACGTGCTTATAAAGGATACTTGATCATATATATTTTAAAATGGCTGAGTGTTGGATTACTACAGAAAAAATTTGTAGCTCAATTTTTCTGACCTCTTTTAGGTCACATTTTAAGACGCACAGAAATAGAGGTGCTACTGAAACTTGACTTCAGCATGCCATAGTAGCATCACATTACACACATCAATTATTGATTCTGCCAGAGGGACATTTACTTGTACTTTCCCCATTTACCACTGAAGAGCACAGCACATTTTTTGAGGCATGAATGAGCATTGTCTTAGGTCTATAACCAGACAAAAGGACTGAATGCTGCAATGTGAGACAATAAATGTCCACAAAAGTAACAAATTTACAAAAAAAAGGATAAGAATCTTTAACATTTTTAATCGAAGCATGTAGAAATTAAAGTAATGTTATGTAACTTCAAGGTCCAAAAGTTTATTTTTCAAAACTACAGCTTTGCGCCTGGGCTGTCACACACACACACACAACACAAAGATTAAAAGCTTGGGTATGAGACTGGATCTGGGTCATCGGTTTTGGACAGACAGCAGGAGTTAGCGTGCCATTCTCTTGTTGTCCCAGTGGAGGACACGTTACAAAAACTTTGGACTTTCTGATAACTCCCTGCACGGCTCACCCAGTATGGGGCCGAAGACTTCAAACCCTACTTTCCATGAGCCATTAGCTGGCTGTGAGTCACCCATCTGCCACAACGTAAACTCTCCCCTAAGAGTTGTCATTCAAGTTTAAGGGAATCAGCGGTCCATGTCGGATATTTGTTTTATGTTTTGATAGAGAAGGAGAAAGATTTTAAGCTATTCGTCCTCGACGGTAATAGAACAAATCAATCTGTGTCCACTTTAGGAGAGTCGGACCTCTCTACAGTACATGAGAGGAGTGAGAGGAGTTTCTATATAGCATAGCTGCAATTGAACTGTCAACTTAACCACTTCATGGTTAAGTGAGTGTAGCAGAGAGGAGAATACTGCACTCTTAGAAATAGGGTCCCCAAAAGGGTTCTTCCTGAAGAGCTGACTTTCAACCCAGAACCATTTCCTTCTGAAGAATCCTCTTTTGAAGAAAGACAGCATCCCATGATTGATGACCACAATATATAATTTATGAGATTCAATAGTTTTTTGCCTCAACTCCTTATAAAATATATTGATTAGGGGTGTGTATCTCAATGACTGAGACAATTTGATATGTATCTCGATATACCTTCAATGCTACATCCGAGAGACTAAGAATATATCAATATGATATGATCCAATACGAGACAATGCAACATGTGAATCTGTACATTTTGTTTCTGTTAATGCTATATGTGTAGGTTCTGTACTCTGCGGTCTGCCACGTTTTGCATAAATGATTTGCCAAAAACCCAAACTTATTCTACACTTGCGCGTTATGAAGGTTTGCTGGTGCGAAGCGGTGCAACATCAGTCCTTTCATTGTCTGTTTTCAGCACCGTCTGTTTTAAGGAAATGAAGAGGAGATACGAGGTGGAGGAGGAGTGAGACAGCACTTGTTTTGTGTGAGTGAGACAGCGGGCATCTAGCAGGAGGGGTGCTGGATGCATGAGTGAATTGTTACACCCCTAATATTGATTTTATGTCTCCATGGGTGGGCTCTCCATGAAATCCTTGGAATAGAAAAGGGCTCTTGGTAGTACCACCTGGTTAGGTTATTGTTAGTGCCCTTAGAAGGTGGAAAGGTGCTGGACAGAACTCCTCAAGAGGGTCTGGGTGGAACCATTACACCATAAAAGGATTCAATGCAAAGGTGTAAATTTAGTGCATTTTGCTTAACTGATAGCTTAAAACACTTAATACCAACTTAAACTTAATAAAAGGTTACACCTACAGGGACAGGTCAAAGAACCCAATATGGTTCTAGTTAGCACTTTTATTTCTAAGAGTGTGTTTGATGTGTGAATGTGTGAGTCTGTGCGTTCTTATGGGCAAGCTTACCCCATGCATGTCATTCATTGGTGTCTGTGCTTCAGTGCTTGACTGGTTCATTCTATTGTGTATTCAGGGAACCAAAGACTCACAGCAGGATATCAGCACCTCACAGAAATCCATTGGAGTCGCTTCTGGTCAGCTCAGATACCCTCAACCATCCATATCCCCCGTGCAGAGCCATAGGCCGCGTCCTCTACACTGGACAGCCATGAAACAGAGCTCCATCCACGGCTGGCTTCACACCCTGCCTTCCCCTCAACCCCCGGGAGTCAGAGCTTGACAGTCTCAGTTTGCATTTCAGCCCAACAGATCTCAACTAAAGAGGTTACTGATCTCTCATCCTCTATCACGTTCATGTATGACCTAACATGGCCCATGAGTGAGACGTACACATCCATGTGAGACCGGGAAAAGACACAATGTGTATCTGAAGAAATTAAGCGGCAGTAGATGCTTGCTTGCATGCTTTAATGGCGGGCCAGTAATAGTCATAGGACACGAGAAGTGTGAGAAACACACACATGCACTAGGACACTAACTAACGCTTAGTGCATAAATGGACATAAAGACGAAGCAGCTCTGCTGTGGGAATAGAGGGGTTGATTTACTAAGCCAACCGCAAATTACTGTCAGATCTGCAAAAATCTGCGTTGGCGCACATTTTCAATTTAGCTCAGAATTTACTAACACCCGTGATATAAGTGGTCACAGCCACAGTTGAGTTCGTTTGAATGCACCGCTGCTAATTAAGACTTGATGCTGGGCAATTTAACACATGTCTTGTCCATTTCTGGAAAGCAATAGAGCGCAAAGGAAAGTGGAAGTTCTCTGCTACTGAGCTTGAAATATTGGTTGAGGAAACCAATAAAAATATTTCTGAACCGCAGTCATGCAATTACCTCTACTGCAGTGGACAATCTGCAATGATAAATCATTTCCAGCCACCGTTTGTATTAAGTTCTTTTCCTTCTGCACATACAGTATTTTGCAGTTCAACATAGAAATGTCCTAAAATAGATTTTACAATAAAACCCAAACATCCAGTTTTTTGCTGTGCCACTTTTCAGCTGTCAGGAGAAAACTTAAAAACAACACTATGACTAAGTCACAACTATGGACAAAAGCTATCTGACATGTCAGCGTCTTAAAAAAAACACTGTAAATCCTGACTTATAAGTAAATTAACCCTTGAGTCTGGCCTGGGTTTTATTAAACTGTCTCTTCCCTTCTAACTTCTTCTTCCCAAGTTTTCTGTCTCTCCATTTATTCCCCTACCAAGCAATATAGCTACTGTCGTGAAAATATATATCCTCTTCCTACTATTCAGTTTATCTTTGTCTGCATCGTAACCAGGGCCACTGAAAGCAGCACCCCAGGCATCGGAGCCCAAACGCAGCGGCACGAGTGGCACCTCACTGGCTGACAACCAACCTGGATGCACTATCAGAAAGCCACTGCTCTAGTTGGAGAGGACACTGAATAAAATATAAAGCCGAGGGTGGAAATATGCACTATATGTGTCGGCCAGTTTGCTGTGTGGGAAGAAAGTAGAACGGGGAAGATAAGGGGATGGAAGAGAAAGCCATGTGTGGGTGCACACAAATGTGTACAATGTATTTGTTAAGACTTGTTTTACAAGATAACATTTAGAGTTTCAGTCACTCCCTTGCATTGCTTTGTGTGAGTGTGTAGGAGCAATAATACAAATTGTAGCCAATGATTAAAAATAAATTAATTAAAAAGAAAAAAAAAACGTGAAAAACCGAACACGAGAGGTTGTGAGACAAATTAGCGCGGATGAGTGCATGATGAAAAACAGAGCAGACACAACCACTACGCTCAAAAAATAAGCCTGCGCACATAAGCATACAGCATAAAGATGCGATTAAACTTGATAAAACTTCAGCCCTGATTAGCCACAGCCATTTGCTCGTCCTGTAGCAGGGCCAAAGAGCCATGCAGCACAGAAAGGTTTGTGAGGGTTTCACAATGTACAGCAGTACAAAAACACTGTAATTACAACCAGATCACATCTCACAAAACCCTGCAAGTCCTTCTCAAAACTATAGAATAATATTTTGTGTAAATCTAAACACAAAGAACATTTGCAGTGAAGTGATGCTGTGGTCACATATGTAAGGAGCAAACGGCCAATTTCTGATGTATTTCAACCAGTTTCATGTGTTTCTTGAGCAAAAAATGTGACAACACTTCTACTGATTCCTGATCATATTGCCAAAGTGGGATAAAGGGTGTTTAAGTCGGCTTGGAATCAGATGCAAAATTGCTTGTATCTCACTGGACACTTCTAATTGACTCTAATGCAGGTACGTCTTTCTGTAGATGCTTTTAATGTTTGATTTTTAACAGTTTGAGATCATATAATTTATTCTGTAATTGTTTTTGTTGTTTTATATTTTGCTGCCTGTCTTGGCCTGCACACTCTTGAAAAAGAGATTTTTAATCTCTAGGTGTCTTTTATTCCCAGTTAAATAAAGTTTAAATTAAAAAGGTGAGACTGAGATCAGCAAACATGACATTTCAGAAGACTTTGAAATAAAAGTCATGCCATTGGGCCCAAAACAGACTCAATCACTTGCATGCAGACCCATCAGTTTTTTTTAGTTACTGAACTAACATTAAATCCACAAGGCAAGAATACAGCTGAGAATCAAATGTCTCCATAGCACTGACAATGCATTGTGTGGTGCTTAGCTAAAAACTAAAACTAAAGTCCCAAAGTTCACACTGAATTCTTTGCTGGGTCTCATTTACTTAATTCTTTGATCAGATATTTATAAAACATTAAAGCTACTACAGGGAACTTAGATATTGTTGATTTTGGGTAACCCTGTGGACAAAAGCAATAATGTTTCTAAAGTTGTAACCACAAAATATATCATAAACAATAAAATTATCTCAATAAAAGTTTCTTGCTTCTTTTTAACTGGCAAACAGAGCTTTGGCTGTGAAAATGTTAATACAGGCTCTTCTGGTCTGCATGCCATTATTTGTTTCATTTCCGATTTCAATTTCACAGAGAATCCAACCCGATCACAAACATTAAGAATAAGAATATGGAAAGAGCTAACCTTCTCGTGGATGTCCTCGTTTGCTCATGTAGGTCATATAGAGGCATCAGAATTAAATACATAACATAAAATGAAGATTTTAAAAGATAAGTACATATAAATAAGAAAACAATGTACACATAAACACAAATATGAACATATTCAGTTAGAGGTTTTCCATTTTCCCTAATGTTTCAAAAGCTTATTACTTTTGTTGCTGTTTAACAAACCAGGTGACTTAAGTTAAGAATTCAGGTCAAGGAGAAAAGATGACATTTTGGGTAGCGATTTAATACACTTCTGTTTGTGAATAAAACCTCTGCATATATAATAATGACATTTATCAGATATTCAAGAGCACTACCAGCTACAAACTTTTTTTAAATGCTCCTGGGGTTCTCCTGGTAACCCTGTGTTTTTAAACGTCCCAGTGCTATGAACTGTCTATGATAACTGATTATTGTCTTCAGACAAAGTCTACAGATATGCGAACTTATGGAATGTGTGCATAAAAGGCTCAAAATGTCTGCGAGAGAGCCCTCATGCACTTGATGATTTGACAACGACGATGCAGACTGCGCCTCAAAGTCTGTGAGGATGAACACTTTTCAAACTCACGTGTGAGTGTGTGTGTTCCCTCTACTCACTGAGTCTCTTTGCAGCCTCCAAGGCCTCAGAAGCTGTGTCTGCCACGAAGAAGCGCTGGACAGCCACGCCACTCTCTTGCATCAGCTTCTTGCTCTGGTACTCCTGCAGATTCAGCCATCTCCTGGGACTCAACCAGGTGCTCTGGAGGGGAGGAAGGGGGTGAAGGAAGGTGGGGAGGGAGGGAAGGAGCGAGGCAGACTGAGTAAGTGTGACTTGCAAGTGAAACATAGTTAACACAGTTAACACAGCGCTATAAAAAAAAGTATCATCTTGAGGGTTCCATCATGCCTGATGATAACAGTTTTTCCTCTTCAGTTCAACAGCTCTCCAAGCCTGTGCACTCTTCTGCTGCAGTGTTTTACATCATACAACACCAGAACATGTCTAACACCTGCCTCTGAGTGCACAGACTACATCCTTTCTCCCCTTCCCTCCCTCTCCTCTTCCCTCTGCTACCGTCTCTCTCCCCTTTTTCCAGTAATGAGGCAGGCAGCCGGGCCTAAGCTGCAGGACAGGTCTGGAGCTGTTTGCTCCATCAGCAGACGCAGGCCCTGTCAGCTCCAGCTGTTGTTGCTATTAAAAGGAAATTGGCTTTTTAATGTGACGGGGAGACACAGGCTCTGTTAGAGTTAGCGTCCCTCCACGCCAGCAAACACTACTATGTGCACGGGTGTGTATATGAGCGCACATATGGGCATGTGTGCGTGCATGCAAATGTTTTCACAGGAAAGATCTTCAGGGAGTCGTTAAGGAGAGAAAGGCCATTAAAGTAAAGGGAAAACAAGGATTGTGAGGTAAATTATGGTTCAGCATATAAATGATGCTTCAGTGTGTGTATTTCCTCACCCAGTGAAGATTAAACTAACATGATAATAACTTCAGCACTGCACTACATTATGTTGCTGACTAAGTTAAACTCACCTAAGCGGTTTTACACTGTTACTGCGTCAGGGCTACACAAGACATTAGTTAGTTGAGGACACCTGTATGAAGATAAGGGCTCATGTGCACATTATAAGCAGAGTATGATGGCATGTTGTGAAGGTGTTACTGTGTAGTATGTTGTTGGAATTTTGTTTATTACCAGAATATTGTTAGCAATACACTGTCAATACTATCAATACAACAAAATCAAATACTCCATCACAGTCTGCACGGTCGATATCCTGCACTAAACAACAACTACTGTTTTTTTAAAAAGAAGTAGCCAGCTGCTCCAGGTTGGCTCTGTGCCTCACAGTGGGAAAAATAAATTTCTGTTGGGACAGACATACAACCTAAAATATGGCAATTGCATCAAGCAGCGCACCATACCTTGAAATTGAATCTGCGTCCTTCTGAACCACCTGACAAAAATTATAGCAGTCAGGTGAAATTATTTCAAAAGAGCCGACAGAGACGGACAACCGACATGACCAAATGTTGCAAGATGAAAATAGTGGTGCTGTGAGTATTCAGATAAGCTTAGTATTAGTGTCCAATAATATGGTTTTGTGAATGATAATAAAAATAGCAGTTTGAGAAAAATAGCATTTCACATGGAAGCAAAAATAGTGTCGGAAGTGAGACAGCGGGACAACAGTGGGTGAGACAAAAAGCTATCAATAAATATGACAGAAATTTGAAGAGATATCGGAAGTGTCTAAATGAATAGGCTTCTTTACGTTAACTCAAATCAGCGAATTTAACACCTGGAGAAAGACAAACAATGACTATAGGCAGCATGTCTGAGCTGCATTATTTTGTATGTCACCATCTGGACATGCCACTAGGGCTGGGGCAATTCGTTGATGTAATCGAGGTCATCGATTATGAAAATACGCTGGTATCGCGTGCCAACGTGTCATTATGAACTGCTGCGCCTGGTCAGAGCATGGATTCACCGGGAGAACAAGCTGCAGAGAGCAAGCCTCGCTGCGATCATCTTAAGTGTGGAGTAGTTTAGACAGAGACACAACAGTTTGGCTGTCTACAGCTCCACAAACTGGACGTGACTTATCACAACAGGAGAAACTGCTCCACAAGAGTGCTGGAGGTGAAGCACCGAGCAACGTGTCCTCTTCCTGCAGCAGCGGAATCGTCCTGTTTACTTTGTGTCAACACCTAAACACGATATATGAGGATTATCAACGCGTGTAACATGTCTCTGTTCATAGAAGTCACTTAAGATTGATTTTCTATACGTTTCTTCATCACTCCCCTGTTAGAAGTGATGTTATCAGCCAAATAATCGACAGATTAATCGTCTTAAAAAATTAATGTTTGGTGTAGCCCTATTCTACATACAGCAGGCACCAAAAAAAGAAAGTGTGACGATGATGTTGTGGATGTGTGTACATGCACATGCAGTGTGTAAGTTTTTAGTCTGCATTTGATTCAGTGGTGCATGGGGCATTATAGGCCACTCTGTGCCTTTTAAAGTCATCAGTCACTTCATCATTCATGAGGGGATAGAATAGGGACACAATGGTGGAAGGATTGGAAGGGAGCATATTTGTTCAAGATCTCTCAACCATTAAGTGATGGAGGGAATCAAATTCAGCCCTGACTAATGGTTTATGGTTTTAAGTGTTTAAAGGCTAATGAGCTTGACATGGTCACTCTAATAGGGAACAGTCAAGCCAAACCTTTTTTTAAATGTAAAACTAAGCCCCGCCATTAATGGGCCTAAACTGAAAACAAAACTGCAAGACTGGTAATTTACAATCCAATGCCAAAATCAACTCACTCAGTGCCACAGCACACTGTATTAGCATGCTTTCACCATCCCAGCTCTCATGAGAGCTTGTCGGGAGACTTCATTAGAGCCAAAATGGGTTGTTTTCTAGGAGAACAGTACATGTTGCTCCATATTGGCCTCTTCTCTCGCATAACTGAATACAGTAATGAGGGGCATCCGTGGGTCACCTCTGCAGTCTCGTCTGCAATACCATACTATTCATATGTTTCAGTTATTACAGTTTGTATGTGTACATGTTCAAAGCTATGCTTTCAATTCTATCCCCCATAGCACTCTAGAACCACGATACTGATGATGTGACTCTCACAGGAGTCTGGAGGGGTTCAAAGGCAGGGTAAGAAGATCTGCATGGCAACATACAACTGAAAAATAAATATACTGTATACAAGCAACACTTGTTTTTGCTCCCATTTTCATGAGTTGAAGATATAAGACTTCTTTTGTGTGCACAAAAGGTTTCTCTCAAATTTTGTTCACAAATTTGTCTAAGTGTGCATTAGTGAGCACTTCTCCTTTACCAAGATAATCCATCCACTTGACAGGTGTGTCAGATATAAATGCTGATTAGACAGCAATATTATTGCACAGGTGTGTCTTAGACTTGTCAAAATGAAAGGGCGCTCTACAATGTGCAGTTTTATCCTGAAAAAAGGCATTAATTAGGCACTGAACTATTTCACATAGGGCAAGGAGGAGGGCAAAGTCACAACGTGCCTTACTCTGCTTCTGACTGACTAGTACCTCTTGCCTTCATTGTTAGGGTTGGTTAGGTTTAGCTATGAGGAGTGTGTGGTGAGAGTTAAGCATGTCAGGGTAAGCAAATCAGTCAGTCAGTATGGCAGGTCATGACTTTGTCCTCCTGGGCAAAAAAAACTGTAGCCCCATGTGAAAAAGCTATTGTCTTTTATCGAGGCAAAACATTTCAGATTGGCCTTTTATTGTGACCAGGAACAACTGTGCAATAATCATAATTGATCTCTATATATATCCTGGAGGAGGAGAAGTGCTCACTAACACAGACTTTAACAAATTTGAGAACAAAATTTGAGAGAAATAAACCTTTTGTGTGGACAGAAAAAGTTTTTTACTGAAAATGGGAGTGAAAATTAAAGTGTCACATTGATATTTTGGTTGAGTATAAAAAATGAATAAATCTGGGGGAAAAAAACTAAGCATATAGGAAAAATGTGAACAGAATTTAGGTAAAAACTAAAGTTCTTTGGACAAAATGGCTCTGTTGTTGAGCAAACCTTGGCTAAGCATTCACTTTTCTTCTGCCTCTCTCTCATTCCTACACGTCCACTTTAACAGAGCACATCCCACAGTCTTAACAAGCCAAGCTGCAGAGCAAGTTTTCTCTGTTTTGTGGACTCATTTGACTGCTGTCAGGCACCTGCAGGGCCTCCTCTATTTAAACATCCACCTCCCTTGCCATTCAAACTGTTTGCCTTGGGAGGATCAGCTCTGCTGCCTGGGTGCATGTCTCTATCCGTCAGTCTATCTTTTAGTCTACATCCCACTAAAGAAAATGGCAGATGACAGCCTGTCAGAGGACCAGGTTGCACGTCTTTTTCAACAGAAAGCATCATCAGATCACGCCGAGACATATTAACTGACAGGTCTAACCATTAGGCTTAGATTTTTTAGAAGTTAGTGACCCAAAAAACATTAAACCTGCACTGTGATCAGATGCTGGCAAGATGTGGACATCAACACTCTAAAGCTCAATACAGACGCACTGATAGCCACATCAGCAGCACCACACCCCTCAGTCAGTCTCAACTCCAAAGCTCGAGAAACTCATGAAGCAACTTAGAGGCAACAATCCATCAGTGACGACAACTTTTGGCTTCACTTTTACAGAAACTGAGAGATAGCATTAGGAGCATAAATCCCCCTGCTGGCTGTAAGCTCCAGCACCACTAATTCATGCATCACTAATTCTATCCAACAATTATTTATAAGACTGCCTAGAAATATGATCTAAACTTTAGAGTTAAAAATGAAATGCTCAAAAATAAAACAGTTTTGTAATCCTGGAACATTAGATCACAAGAGATCCACTGCAAGTAGAAGTGAAACCATGTTGGCCAATACAGAAAAGACCGAGAACAAAGAAAACATAAACTGCCTTTTAAACAGATGACCACTGTTGTAGGACACTGACTCAACATAGGCAAATGTCCTAAAACTACTGGTGTGTGACACTAATGTGAACTGAAAGCCACTGCCATAGTCTAAAAAGACAAAGATAAAAGTATTTTATCACACCTTTGAAGAGATAGATACATCAATCATGTGAATCCTTTATTAGCTTCCAAAACAACTAGCTAACTAGTAAGCTCGACTGAATACATATCAATTAAAATGGCTCCTGTGTCACCTGAACAATGGAGGAATAAGAATGTGGAGGAAAAAGAGCTAAGCAGTCTTCCAAAAATAACAGCTGCTGCTTACTGGAGAAGTCAAGCGGGGCTGGAGGTGTCCCTCCAGGCACTGACAGTTACCTTGGGCAAAACACCAGAGAATGGAAAGGCACCTAGGGCATTTTCTAGCATGTACCAGCCCAACAGACAATTTGTATCAAAGATGGGCTCGTACCTGGCATTCTTATAACAATATATCTTCACACGTATGCAGCCTGCATGGGACTGGTCATCCGGTGATGTATTTTTACAACTGTGTGCTGATGTTGATGTCTTTTATACAACTTCCACTTCCAAAGGAGTTGGGATGTTGTGGAAAACGTAAACAAAAACTGAATGAAATGATGTGCAAAAACTTATTTTTGGGAACTGAGGACACTCAATTGTTGAAGATTTGAATGTCAAATTCTTTCTCATTTTCGCTTGATATTTGACTTCAGATGCTCAACAGTCCAGGGTCACTTTTATCGGATTTTGTGCTTCATAATGCATCACACATTTTCAATAGGAGACAGGTCTGGACTGCAGGCAGGTCAGTCTTGTACCCAAACTCTTTTCATAAGAAGCTATGCTGTTCTAACGCATGTAGAATGTGTCTTGACATTTTCTTGCTGAAATAAGGAGGGATGTCACTGAAAAAGATGTTATCTAGATGGCAGCATATGTCGCTCCAAAACCTGTATGTACCTTTCAGCATGAATGGGGCCTTCACAGATGTTACAGTTACCCATCATGCCATGGGTAGCACTAACACAGCATCATACCATCAGAGATGCTGGCTTTTGAAGTTAGTGCTGGTAACAATCTGGGTTTTACCTCTCCTCTATAGCCTGCAGGTCACGACATCCATGATTTCCTGAAATGTGGACTCGTCAGGCCACAGCACACTTTTACCCTTTGTGTCAGTCCATCTCAGATGAGTTTGAGCCCCAGAGAAGTTGGCAGCGTTTGTGAATGTTATTGCTATATGGCTTTCACTTTGCATAGTCGAGTCTTAATGAGCATTTGTAGATGGAACCACAAACTGATATTAACTTATTACTTACTTATAAAGTGTAATTTTGTGAACTTAATTCAATGTAAAGACTTTAACTGTTAACTGATATTAGAGATTCAAAGGATGATGCTGAGACTTTTTTTATTTTCACCTGGCTGCCGTTACTGATGATCTGACAGATGACACATGCATTAATGAACTTTCTGAACTTCACCTGCATGGGAAATCATTGAGTCCTGTGTGAATATTTCATTCTTCATTATGCTGACATGATGGCCTGATGCCAGCATCTCAGTTATTAATGAGCAGTGATTCTATCACAATTCTATCTTTCTATTGTTTACTATTCTCCCATTGTGGCACAAAGGCTTCTAGACATGTGCAGGTATTCTTGACTGCTTGAATTCGTAATTAAAAAGACAAAGGGATGCTTGGTATTACTACAGCTGTTTGTGAAATCTGCCATGGCAATGTCAAACAATACTGTAATACACACTGCACGTAGACACATCTGGCTCGACATCATCCAGAAGTAAACACTGATTAAAAAAAAAAAAAAAAGCAGCAGGTCTGTTGCTTTACCTGCCGACACCTTCTGGAAGAGATGTTCTGTTATTCTCTAATTAAAAGAAATCTTCTTAAGATACCATTAAAACTAATGAAATTCTATAGATTTACGAAAAAAGTTTAGTAAAATATTTCAGCATCCAGGGTTTCAGAGGAGAAAGTCTTGTTTTGTACAGGTAATGCAAAATACGAGTGTGAAAGTGATTCCCAAAAAATACTCATGATAGATTATCTGTTCTTTGATTAAAAAGTCAGAAGCATAAGCATATGTACAAAAATATATAAGAAGATCATTTCTGCTGTGCATTTTTTATGAGAATCATCCAATCACACAGTTTGAAATCCAGTTTAATGTGCGGCTAAAAGTGACCTGATCCTTTCTTTTCAGAGCGATGTCAGCTGAGGCTCATGGGCACCACTGTAATCAGAGCCATTTGCCATACATAAGTGGACTTCTCAGAAGTAAAAATGAAATAAAATAAAATGACCAGAACATAACCCTGCAGCATTATGAAACTGTCAAGAGGACTCCTATATTTCAGTGTTGAGGAACTTTCAAATGGGAATTCACAGAGTTACAAAATACTTAAACCAGCAGCTTCTCCAATTATGCAACTCACTGCTTCCAGTATAATAATACAGATCAAGTTGCCACCTTAAGAACAGACATATTGTATAAAGATATCCCTCCCGAGTACCTCTTGCAGAACAAAATACTTCAAAATCCCCTTCAGACTCATTATGACCACAGTTATGATGTCGGCCACTTCCAGTCATGCTTATTGTTATCATATATCCATGGTATTTCGGAAAAATCGGAGCACTACATGTCCGCCCTGGAAGAGAGCAGTAAGTGGTGAATGACAGTATGGCAGCAAGGCAGGCAGGCAAGCAGCTGGCCTGTATTCCTCTGAGACTCTCTCTCTACAGTAATTATCATCAGCAGCACTCTAGAGACAATCCAACCCAGTCCTTCTACCTAACTACTGCTCTACTTGCTCTTAATACGCACACATACACACACACACACACACGTGATGTACTGTGCACACTGGCGAAGACACACTTCAGCAAAAAGCTAAGTTGTATGCTCTGGCATGGGCCCTAGATGGCATAAATATTCACAGCAAACTCCTATACACACAAAAGCACTCAAGATCTTTCTCATGAATGCATCCAAGCGACGAGAAGTGGGACACAGTGGCAGGAGAGGCTGGTGACAATGATAAACAGCAATATTCACTTTTAATATAAGGAGATCAAGAGAAACAAGGAAAAAAATACATTTCCTTAAGAGGTTTCATTCATTCTGCAAATCAAAATAGGCAGAATTTCTCAGTAGCATGCCTTATGAGACAAATAGAAAAAAACTGCAAGGTGGAAAATGCAAGCTTTCACATTAGTGACCAGGTTTTATGAATGGACAAGCAAAGCTGTCTCCTTTCAATTTCCAGTTTTTGTTCAGATCAGCCATTGTGACAAACCACTTAGTTCACAGTGAAACAAAACACCAGAGGCAGGTTCAAAAAGGGCTTATGAAACATGTACCTGGCTTTGTCTTTAGGTCATGGACACACAAATTTCCAGGAGAGGTAAAGTAAGCCACAGAACACCCACGAAGACATTCAGTGTGAACGTGACACTGCCCCAATAATAGCCTGCCATTGTCTCCATTATGTTTTAAACCATTGTGACTGCATTTCACCTCTGATGCAAAATCACAGCAAAAATCTTAACTATAACATGCAAATCAGGAAGGAGAAAGAAGCTGAAGTCATATTTAGGACATACTTATTCTGTGAAAGAATTTTGCTTTCAGCAGGCTTGCAGCAAGAGTCTTGACATTCAGCGAGTGATCACAAAATGTCACCTACACAGTGGCAGAGGTGAATACTTACTTTTTTCCATTTAAGAAAGGGTTTTTTGTTTACAGCCAAAACTAAAAGTCCTACTTTCTGTCAGATCTTAATGTTGCTTTTGATTGAGGTTTTATGTAACTTTGAGAACACTCACACAGCGAGGCCAGCCAAGTGTGAGTTTCAATAAGAATCCATCAAAATTAAAACATGGAGTTGGTGCCTGTGTGAGTAAGTCAGCGAGCAAGGGAGTGAGCGAGTGAGTGAGTGAGCGAGTGAGCGATCAAGCGAGCGAGTGAGCGAGAAAATAAGCATCTACCCATCTATTCATTTATTAGGGTTGGATGGCACAGAGTTATTATGATATACCAGGGTACTAAGAAGTTTGGATGGAAATAATGTCAAAAATATAAATGCTTTTCTTTCTATATTGAGGTGATGCATTGTAGTGAATAACACGTGCAACCAGAGACACTCTCTCTACTGGTGCACAGGGCAGTGCAGCTAAGTGGAGAAACATGGCACGTGGGAAGTGGAAGAACTGATTGTGTAGCTTTATCTGAGCATGTGTGAGAGTAAATGGAAAAGTCAGTAGTGAAGTTGTCATACTGGCAGTAAATGTACAGTGCAGGTTAAAGTCCAGTCCATCTTTATGTATATTTTATTTAAATTCTCTCATAAAGCTCACATTTAAAAGTCTATACTGTGTTTCTAAAACACTTAGTGTAGCCATGGAAACTGTGTTAGCAAAATTAGGAACTCAGTCAAGGTGATCTCTTGACACAATAAAAATGTATTTTTTTAAGCCTAATGCTCAGACAATTAGATGTTTGCAGGGTGTAAAACTGTTCAACAAAAACCATCATTAAAAATGATGAGCCCTATTAGCACAATCTGAGCACAAATTATGTGGTGGGAAAATGCTGAGACAAATCTAAAGAATACAGTAGAAAAGCAGCTAAACAACAAGAAAACAACTCAGAAGGATATGTTCTAAAACTAAATTGTGTTGACATTCATGAGTAAATAAAAAAGTACAAAGGAATTTGAATCATTGAAATGTGCTGAATAAACTATGTCACCACGCTGCTGGTCTCTTCACAGAGCACTCAGAGTGGCCGTGCCCTCACACAAAGACAGGGAGAGGACAGACTGCTATGGCAGCAGCTGCATCAGATTGCCAAGTCCTTGTCACAGCTGTACTTATCCACGAGTGGCATTGAAGGACAAAATCTTGGTATAGTCAACGTGTCTCTGAAAACACTTCTTTGGCTGGTCCATATGGTATTCAGCGCAGCATCGTGCAACATCAGGACTTCTCCTATGAGGCACAAGTTGTGCAGTCTCATGTTTGGTTGAGAGCAGCATGCACAATGTCAAACCACACTTGTTGTGAGAAGTGTCATCACAGTGAGGGGATGTCTGATCTTGGCACTTTGCAAAGTCATTTCAAGACATGCCACTACTTTGTCGTTTGCCCTTCTGCTAAACTTAAGGAGTCAATATCCTAGGGCTAATTTAAAGCAGTTGTCTTTATCACTATGAGAGAGTGGAACAATGTCAAAAAGTCACCATCTGACAGAGTAGTTCTGGCTCCCTTGGAAATTTATTAGCGCCATAAGCCTTAATTTACAGGGGAAGGTTACAAAGCAGGCAATCACCTTTGATCAGGCCCATAAACAGCAGCCAGTCAATGCTGCGCTGCTCGTTAATCTGTCACTCAAAAATTCAAAGGGTTGACATCGCAGGTCAAAAAACGCATTTGTTTCTTGAATGGACGTGAAGCCAGACAGGATCCAGCCAATAGTGAGTGAAGATGTGATTCTGCCCTGGCAGTTGGAGACACTAAGGGAACATTATCTCCCAACACATGCTATTTATCTATCGAAGGCCGTCAGTGCTGTGGTGTTAACAATGCAGCCAATGGCATCTTTTAGTAATGCCATAAAATTCATACAGGCAATAGTTTATTTCCATAGTAATTAATTAGGAATACATTTAGTCATCCCACATAAGATAATAAGTGGTTAAATACAGTGATTGATTTGATTAATCAGCATGTGATTATGGATATGTAAATCATTTTGTGATGTATCCTTAGAATGATTTTACTGTGGCTATATTACACAGTGTAAAAACAGGGAATGGACACAACATCACAAACGGAAATCTAAATTATGATCAATTCATTGTCCACCAGCCATGTTTTTTATGAATGATTTGATAACATGCTCATATTTTTTCTTAGGAAATGTCTTAGTACTCATTCTTTATAGTTATGAATCATAATGTCATTACAAACACAGTTTAGCCTCATAAAATCTGTAGTCCAAGTTAAGAATTTAAAAGCTCAGTTTATAATTGTGATATCTGCAAAAACAGTCATCTCCCAAAATGTACACCTTTGAATTAACAAATGCAGTAGAGTGGGTAACTTGGACCAGTCAAAAATATATATCAAAGTTAAGTTCCTGGATTAATTAATTAATAATAATTACTTGTTTGATCTATAATCTGTCAGAAAATGGTGAAAAATGTCAGTCAGTGTTTCCCAGAACCCAAAATGTCATCCAAATGATCAAATGTTTTGTTTTGTCCACAACCTAAACATTAAGTTTACTGTCATAAAAGAGCAAAGAAACCAGAAAATATTCACATTTAGGAATCTGGAATCAAAGATTTTTTTTTTAAATCACTCAAACCTTTTTTTAATCACTGAAATCGATTAATCAATATCAAGATATTTGGCGATTAATTTGATAATCTGTTAATAATCAATTCATCGATTGATTGTTGTTGCTCTATTCTGGAGGAGGTGTATCTTATCTGTTTTTTGTTGTTGTTGTTGTTTTCCTCTAAGATAGTAAATGTATTTTTTTTACATGAATAAACAGGGAGGCTTTGGCAGGGCTTTTAATGTTGAAAGCCCTGATGAAGACCTACAGCGGACATGACATGATGGTATTTTAAATTATTAACCACTACAATAAGGGCTTTTTAAATTTCTTCCTTTCCCATTGTTATTATTGTCTTTTATTTTGGAGTGCCTGGACTGCGTTCCTGTTTATCCTGTTTTACTCCACATTTTCCAAGAGCACCCAACATATTATTCATCTATGGTTGAGTATACAGATCAACTACTTATCATGTTTTGTTTTTTTTTCTTGTAACAAAATAAGCCACTTAAATACATAAAAATGGGCCCATGGGCATTTTTTACTATTTGCTGCCATTTTATAGACAACCAATTCCGCAGCCCTGCAAAAGCTATAAAACTGCTGCCTCTGTGACCCTTCCTCTTTGTTTTGTGTCCATTCAGCTCAGTATTAGCAGGAAAACTGTTGTACAACATATGATGCAGGGTTCGGTGTTAGCATTTGTTTTCACTTGTCCAGCCAGTCAACTGGGTCAGAAATCTACTTGCCCAGACAATTTTCACTCTTTAGTAGTTTATTTATTAGAAGTAATCAAATAACAACAAAGACTAAAGTTAACTGTCAATCTAAAAATTGTAAAAAATGTCCATCCCACTTTTTCAAAGTCCAAGGTAATGTCTTTAAATGTCTTCTTTTATCAGTCTAATACCACAAGATAATTATTTTAGTATGTTAATAAACTAAGAAATGCAAGAAAAGTAAGTGGGAAATCTTTATGGTAGAGCCCTGTAATGTACAGTGTATCAAATATTTTTTAGCTATTTCTTTAAACAAATTTACTGCATTAAAGTGCATGTTCATGATATTATGTCCATCTTGTCCTGTTGTGCTTTTTCAGGTGGTGTTTTTCTTTGTTTAACTGACATCAGTATGAGATCTTATGGTATCCAGTACTCTGCTAGATGGAGTACAGCAGTAGACATGCAGGAGAGGCTGCTCTGATTGATGATGTGGGAGACACATGCAAAGTGGCTGCTGCTGCATGATCCAATCGATACCTTATAGGACACCTGAACAAGAGCCTTCATCACTCACCACCCTTCAGAAGTCAATAAAAAAGTAACAAATTACTTTATGCAGTTTTTTTTCCCAACAGTTCATAAATTATGGATACAGAAGAGCTATGAGGAGCTGCATTAAGGCAGTGAAGAACGGTAGGGATTCAGAAAATACCTGGAGCACAAGACACTATCCCACTCACACAGAGGCTATCATCATTAACAAGTCTCAATGGTTGGACAAAGTGCAGCTCCATTAGGAGAAACTCTCAATATGTCAACCCAGGATTGATTCCTATGAGAAAAATTAGCAAAAGGCTGTTGCATTTGTAGCAACTGAGACTACGGCACAATTTTGAGCAGGCATATTCATGAGGAAAATGCTAATCTCTATTGATGTGGCCCGCATGACACTCCTTTAAGAACAGGAAGAGAAGCTTAGAGGACTCCAATCAGTACGGGTTCAAAGGGGCCTTTGAGATCATTTTAGGACTCTCATCGTCCTCCAAGTGACTGTCCTTCTAATGACCACAGGATATTCCTCTCCCATCAAAGTCTTAGATGGCCTGCCTTACTCAATTTTTTCCTGAATTGCCAGTAAAAAAAAACTGTACTTTGAAACGTTTCACAATTAAAGCCATGTGAAGACAAGTGAAGTGAAGAAGTGACGAAACAGTGGCTCCATGGATGGCAATGCCGGTCTGTCAATCCATCTGTTGGTCATCTATTTTGTTACAAATTAAAATATCTCAACAACTATTGGACTGATCGTCAAAAGGGTTTGGGCCAGTGGACAACGCCATTGTCCATCGCCAATGGCTGACAGTCATCAATCACTGAGCCCTCCACCATCGTACCACTGTGATTCTAAAGCCTCTTGTATTTGAGGTAGTGGATTGTCAGAGTTCATAAGGCTGAAGTTGTTAGCGAAATGGACGTTAATGATTAATCATTAATCGTACATATGTTTTGTTTACCATTTCTCCGGACCTCAGAGGTTTTCTCGTACTTTCGCTTGGTCTCCCTTGTTAGTCTAGAAATGGCAATATTAGCACCGCTTTTGACATTGATTTGAGCCATTTGTGGAATAAGGACAGGTGGTCAAAAGCAGCCATTTTGAGCAAAAGCCTTATTGTTTTATTATTCTGTTCACTGACATTGTTTGTGCTTCATGCATTAATGTTCCACATAACTAATGTGTCACTAGAATTGTTCAAAGAAAACTGAACATGAGAAGAAGACATGTCTTTTGTATGTTATTAATTATGAATGATTTTAAATTATCTAGTGATTAACATTTTCAACTATTGTTTAAGGGAGTTGCATCAAATTATTGGCAAAGTTCAGTTTATGTATGTCGGAAGGGATGCGGTCTGCCTGCTCCATTCACTGGAGATGGGAGTTCTCTTGGCGTTGCAAGTTGCTGTCAGAGTGACAGTGAGAAGCTGTGGTGACTACAGTGGTGAGCTGGTGAGGATTCTCTCTACTCACTTGAGCAACTTGGATTTTCTGCTTGCCCCCCCCTTCATCTGGGCATTTGCTGCTGCTTCTAGCATTTGGACACTTTCAGTGTTGTGTTGGAGTAGCTTTTTATATTTTCAGAAAACATTAAACCCTTAGAATGATAATTGTTTTTTTGTGAAAAAGAACAATAATGAACGCACATCTAAAACAAAAAAATCAATTTACATTTACATGTATACCACATTCACACATATTTTTAGTGAGTGAACAACCAGAGTTTCCAGAGGCACTGAATATCTCATATTATACAGTGGTATCCCCAGATGTCTGGTGAGGTTAAAATCCTCATTACTTGTCATGGCCAGACCCTAACCCCTTTGAAATGACACTGCCTTATTAGTGACGACAAATGACTGCAGAGTTAATTAAGCAGAATGCTCCTTAAGGGGCATTATCAAATGTTTAAGAAATTAACAGATTGCCAGTTCACCAATTCTATGTAATTGATTTGTTCCCATTCAGGTTATGAACTCGTCTCTTTTCCCCATCCATTTAGCTAACCATCCGGGAAGAATTTAAAAGGGGAACTTTATAGTGTCCACTTCCATGAGCACAGGCTGAATCAGAGAGAGCGGCACTCAGAGAGACGATCAAAATCATTGCCGTACTGATTGCAGTAGAATGTTTTTCTGCTAATGAGGTGGCAGTTTGCTACTTAGTTGCAACTCATAAATACAGGCTGTCTTGCAATTAGACAAGCACTGTGTAGTAAGCCGTGAGAGAGGTGACACACAGTTAAAGAAATGGAGGAGAAGCAAAGAAGCAGAGTTGATGTGGATTTTCTGCATAAACAGGCCAGCGTGAATCACAGGCATTTTTCCACTTAAAGCCAGCCATGTAGCAAGAGCATGCCTCATGAAGCATTAGTGGGCTAACTCAAAAAGTCCGGTCTCCTTTAATTAATAAAGTAGCTGAGTATTGATGGCAGAAGTTCCTTATTCTGTCCTCAGTTTTAGCGCCTGCCTGCATAGATTTGGATGAGGAGAAATGGCAAAGATAAAAGAGATGTAGTGGTAAAACCTAAGGTCACTCTGCCATTTGGTTTAAAGCCTCTGGAAATCTGGCTTTAAATAGTAAAACTGCATTTATGAAGATCTGGGTGAAAATAATTGTTCATTAATATTGGAAAACCTCGTTCAAAGAACAGCTAATTTAGCTGTTTTTACCATTTCTCAAGACCATGTGGGCACTGCAGATGGTTCTCTTAAAAAAAAAAAAAAAATCCCATCCACAGAACATTTTCATCTCTTCACTTTGCCATTAGACAGCCTTTTCCAACAGGGAAGTGAAGTTACCATGTATGCACTCTTCACCAGTCTTCTTTGACAAAAACAATCATTTTATCTCACAGAAAATGGAAGTTTTCACTGCCAGGATCTATTAGTTTGTGTTATTGTGTGACTTTGGTGTTATAAAAGGACAGTTTGGATCCAAAGTAATTTTGTAATTATTTGGGGCATCAAGGCAGCGGTAGACCAGCAACTCTCTTGTCCTGCGAGGCAAAAGGACTTGAAGAGTCTTGGTGGCTGTGGAGAGAGCATAGATGGCGGCTTCAGTTAGCCATCAGAAAAAGCTGTATGATGGCAAAGTACAGCAGTGAAAATGTTCTAAATATAGGGTATGCTCAAACCGATATTGAATTCTGCAAGGTAAAATTACTGTTTGTGTCAAAGGAGTCTGGAACAATATAAAGGTCTCAGCTTCCCATCGAAGAGTTGTCTCAGACTCAGAGAGGCTGATTAAGCCACTGGGAGCAGACCGCTTTGAGTGGGGCTTAGAAACTGACATTTTTCTGTTGGGTTGGTTAATGGAATTAATTGTGTAATTTTCTCAATAAATGGCCAGGCACAAGCAAGCCAAATTCAAACAATATTTTGACAACATTTTGAATTTCGATTAAAACTAATCTCTAATACTTTTTAAATACTTGCTATTGTACGTAAGACCCTAGAAGGCTATTGTGGATTTGTGTTTTCAGAGACTTTAACAACAGCATAATGACCATCCTCACAAACACTGCACACTACACTGTTAATCAACTGTATTTACACTGTTAAGTACATCTAGGCATTCACAATCATTATCCTTTACGTCTTGTTTAAGATGCTGTTGAAGGGTGCTTTAAACTCTAACACATTTCATTGTAAGCCTCATAATGTCCAGACCACTTGTATGGCACAAAAGATGTATTTTTTGCTCTCATTACTACTAACAGACACTTGTAGCTTTCAATGCCCTTGCCTCTTTAAAGCTAAGGTCGTGTCCAGACCATTAGAGTATGGAGAGAGAAATGACATCTGTCTGTTAGAGAGCCGGGAATAGAGCAGTAGAGCAGAGACAGAGGCGGGAGCAGTAGAGCATGGCTCCAGGATTTAGATCAGTAAGATTTGCATCATTGGCAGGTCTTTAGGCAGGGCAGGTCTAATCTCCAGCAGACAGGCTTAAGAAAGGAAAACCTGACTGTTGTGTCTCTACAGATAGGGATTTCAGTAATTAGCATAGTTAATAAGAGAGGGTGTACAGAGTCATGTTCAAAGGTGTCGAGTCTAAGAGGAAGATAACGCAGTAATGAGGAGAAGGCAATGCAAGGATTTGCAACTAAGTCAAAAGTTCACCCACATATACATCCAAGTCCACATTTATGAACTTGGTCCCAGGCAAAAGCCCTGGAGCCACAGTCATGAATAACACAACAATGGCAATTCATTGGTGCTACATGAATGATTCACTGGTTTTATCACGTGCCTTCACTGATTCATCTCAGATTACACAAAAGAAAAAAGCTCAACGTAAAATGTTTGCATCACTTTGAAAATTTATCTTAGCAACCGTGTCCAGGACAAACAAACTAACTGATTAAATTTTTACATCCAGCAAAAGTATAGGGGCTGCCCAAACACTTCAAAGTTTTGAAGCGTCAAGGTTTCTAAGCTTCACCTGTTACCATGGTATGTCTAAATTACAATGTCTAAATCAGTATTCACATGCTGATTTTTTTTTCTTCTGTTGTCTTTCTAGGCTCAGCCTAAAGACCATAGGGGAGCTCCATTTCTGTGCACATAAAAACCTGTATTACACACGATAGAAGCGCACAGAACAGCATCCACAAGTGTAAAAGTATCCTCATAAAGAAGCATTTCTGCTCTGCCTGCACCAGGTACCACACTCTGATGAGCACAAGTCCGACCCTCCCTACATGCCCACAACTGCTCAGTACTTGCTCCTCGTCAAGTTGATTTTTTGACACTTTTGAGGCAGGGATGAACAAACAGTGGCTGACCCTTGTCTCTCATTAAGGGCGGGGTAACATTTCCTGTACCGGTGCCTGGAATTCAGTTCTGCTACCCAAAAGTATCTTTTTTCAATACTTTACTCTAAATTTTATTTTAGTTTATTTTATTTAACCTGTATTCAGACAAGTAATCTCATTAAGATAGATGTAAAAATAAGATCAAACTTCTTAATTTCGACACTATTATTTTGTTATTTATTTAGAACACTTTACATACAAATTAAAATCCATCCCTACCTCACTCTCCCCTCTCACACCTATTGCCCTGTCGCTGTCACTCCACTCTGGAACTAGAACAAGCGGCAGGGATCTCTTTCTTGTCCTCTCTATACTCAGATGTGTTCTCAGAAACTGAAATTTGGCACTAATTCCCTTAACATGAACAAGTACTCGGTAGTACTGCCAAAATTCTGTCTGTACCATTAAAAGTACAGAATTTTGTACCCCACCATGCTCTCCTTATACTCATAATTACAATAACAGCAAGGTATATAAGTAAATAATGGCTTTGCGTTTGGGGAAAATATGATAGCTTTTCACTTTCTTTTCCCTCCGTTTTCACGGTAGCTTCGAAGCCTGAAAATGGTATTCAGGATTACAACTGCCAGTTGTGTGGAGACAATTTATTACTTTTAGGGCAGCTTTACTGCTGTCTTTTATTGCCACCAGCAGCGGACATGTTCCTCTGTAACACAGTGTGTGTACTCACACTGTAACACTGTCATCGCTGTTTTTATGACACAAAAACAGACAATCAGGCTGCTGGACTGACCCTATCGATATCAGGTCTTCATGCCTTAAAAGAAAAAGTTCATAGAGGGCAGCCTGAAGCAAGCTCAATCATGAAATCCAAATCACACTTACAATATGTTTGAAGGTCTAATTTCAAAGATGCTGAATAAGCTGGTATGACTTCAACATTCTGCACTTTTAATGAATTACAGCTGTCAGCAATCACTGACGTTGTTTTCTCAACTAATTTTCAGCCTCAGTCCCACTTTTTCCTCATTATCTACACAAGAACAACAACACAAGTTAAGCTGATAGGAGTGCATTCACTCATTGCATTCCCCATTTCAGAGGCTGCCAACATTTCCTAATGACTGCAGCCCTTCTAAATTATTGAAAAAGCCTAAGCACCTCACCAGCTACAGAAATGGCTATTAACCTTGGTGAAGCGATATTCAAATCCAGTTAGAGCTAACTTCGTCCTCCAGTATCCCTCGCGGGGAGGAAATGTAAATGTGTTCTTGCTGAGACAGATGGGGAAGCCGCCCGTCGTTTGAAGTTCCAGCAAAAGAAGTCGTTGCATGCAGAGGGCTCTCCTCCCCCCTCTGTAAAATATTCAGGACCCAGTCTCATTGAGCCACCTCTCTTCCCAGTGTTTCCCTTCAAACCACGCTGGGCTTCGACACTGCTGGGTTATTACTAAGCAGGCGCACCTTACAAAAAATAAAAAACTTAGCAAACGTTTACAAATTCACCACTGTGCAGCGACAGTGAAAAACAGCCTGAGGATTATCTCGCTGTGCAGACAAGAATTCAGGAGATTTGATTTATGAGACAGAGTGAGAAAGAGAGAGAGCAGGAAAAAAATCACAACATCCCACTCCCCCTTTAAGAGCATCCTGGAGCCAAACCATCTGAATATTGTGATGTCCTCTGCATTGTTGTTGACAAATCATCGCAAATTGAATTCCTCAGCTTAGCTGACATACTGTCAGAGCCGATTTGATTCTATTGTAGAGATACCTGGCTGTCAATCAGTTCAAGCTCTGATACTGTGCTACAGACCAGAGAGAATCCCTCATCATTACTCTTATCACCTGGCCCGAGAGAGAGAGAAGGGGGGGGGGGGGGGGGGGGGGGGGGGGAGAGAGGGAGAGGGAGGGAGACAGAGAAAGAGGAACAAGAGAGAGAAAAAGACACAAATGAAAGTAATGGAAGAGAAGCAGGTACAACAGCCAGTAAATGTGAGATTAGAAGTTTTGCAAGAGTTAACTTTTTAAGGGCATGCCACTGAAAACTGCACAGCACTGAGTAAAACAATTTTGGAAACAATGTCACTGTGAGTCTTATGCAATACGTATCACATTACTGGGGTTCAAATTCAATATATTGCAATATATTGTGATTCTATAAGCAAAGTGACATACGGATTTCTTTAAATATAAGTTTAGGAAAACTGTGATAGTATAAAGAACAAACCACTACATGCATAAAATATACTATACATATTAATAAATATGTATAGTGAACAATACTGTTGTCTATCGGTCAGGGGATTAAACAGAGCACAAAATGAACCACTGCCATAAATCTTTGCATCTATCATGATACAGTGTTTCGAGAATCAATACAGTATCACAAAATATAGTCTTATATCAGGACAATTTTTTATTACATGGTGAAAAGGCTTGGTATTCCACCGCAGGTTCAATGCGACTACCCCAACCATAAAATGAATTACATTTTATGTGACTTTATTGAAAGATGCTGTTGTAAGAGTAGCGTAGGTCCTTAAATTAAAAAATGCAATAATGATTAAGTCTGAATGAAGGTCGACCAATCAGAGCCTGTGCTCCTGACTTGTGTGTGAGCCATAGATGTATTAACAGAGCTACGTGCTGATCTCAACATGAGATTGACTTTTCAAAATAAAGCTTGCAGTGACCATGGTAATGAGCTCAACCCACCTCAGACATCACATGACCTACTGCGAGTCGAGCTTATTACCATCTATTGCAGTAATGTGGTTATCGTTACAGCCATAGCCATAGTTTTATGATGATTACAACTTGAAATGGTAATACTATCCGTTGGGAATTTTATCGTCAAGTTGGTAAATACATCTTAGCCCTATAAGAGACTGATTCAACAATAATAACTGAGTTATGCCTGACATTGCAGAGATTTAATATGCATATGTAGATAAGTATTTAATTCATTTCAGCTAGAAAGGGTTCCTTTTTTAAATGTGACAATCTGTTAGTTCTGCATGTATATATTATCTAATGTGGGTTCTAATGGGTGTGTGCAAGAACTTGGAAAGTCTGGCTGAGTGCAACATAACATTTAGGCCTAAATACTCCTTGGAATTTTCTACTTAATACGTATCTTATCCATTAACTGCCATATACCTAGAAATAACTCTCAGCCACCTAACTGGGTCACTCTTTGCCTTCAGAGCAGTTTTCACTGTCATATATATTCTGAACAGTGATTTGGAGGATACAGTATTAGGTCAATCTTCGAGGTTTAAAAATTAAGGTAAGTGGTAACCTGGTCTCAATTTGTCTATGTTGGTTAAATGGTCAGACTCAATAATAGCCAGTTTCTGAATGCCTTAAGTATTTTCCTATTCTCAATTTTATATATAAAAAAAAAAAAAAATCTATTTTGAACCATCAAAATTCTTGTTCTCTGAAACTTCTGTCCAAGTCTCACATATCTGTGTATATCAGTACGGTGGCTTTTCCTACCTTTGTTGGAACAGACTTTTGGAATAGTGAACAGTATACCAATCTGTTTAAAGCAACAAAGAAAAGAAAGTAGAAATGACGAGAAGGTAGCTTTGCCTATTAGAGACTGCCTCAACCACTTAAAATACTTAAAATAACCAATGTATCGTAATATCCCCACCACTATGTTGCTTTATAAATGTTTTTGAGGTGTTTTTTAGCAAAAATGAGCAACAGGTGCTCAAAAACTGTGGTTCTGGGAAGTTTGATGCAAATTTGTTTATTTGTTCTTTCTTGATCTGAAGACTCAGGACCAAAATATGTTTAAATTTATTGGTATTTGCAATATAAAACAAAATAGGCCTTTTTTTTTTTTTCAGTTCTGTGTTTAACATATACTATTGTGCTTCAGGCACACCACCTAACAAAAACAGCCTACTCCAATTAATTCAAAACTTGTTCCAAATGTCAAGACAAATAGCTCCATCAGTACAAAAAAACTAACAGGGCAACACAGCAAAAGCAGACAAAGTAAATATGACATGACTGCAAACGTCCAAGTGTAATGCCAAAACACAGTGTGCCTACTTGACTGGAACAATGTTTACAGTATCAACAGGTTCCTGCTATGTCCTTTCAGTCAGGACATGTGCACTAGCGTAACAAACATTTATACAGACATAACTCCAATAAAGATCTGATGAGAAGAAACATCAGACTGAGGCACTGCTAAACAGAACATTTGATTCTGTTTGTGAAACAAACTTCAAGTAATACAAGGTACAGAGCTTTATTTCTGATTCCTTTCCACTCCTCTAACAGCATTTTGTTCCTATCTGATTTTAAACATGCCTAATGCTTTGTTTGCAGAGCAGATGACATATAACTGTTATCATTTGCCATTGTGTATATGGACAAATCTAATCAGATAAACTATGTGCTGTGAGCTGTTGTTCGCAGCTCACAAACAGACACTGGAGGATCAAAGTGCAAGGGTTAACCTTTTCACTGTGCTCTTATCTGCAGTTAGAAACTTTGAGCTATGTCCTGGTGGCAGTGTTCAGGTATAATTCTCTGAGTTGGCCTTAAAGCTAAACTGTGAATCTGTACTGTATATGCTGTTAATAATAAGCCAAGGGCTCACACTGCCCAGTGTAGGGATGAGTATCAAAAACTGGTACTGTTGTAGTACCAGTTTTCAGTTCCTGACTGGTCAGTAATGAAGCAGACAAAAGAAACTCCTACTGATGTTTATGTAACATTACGTAAACAGCTGATAAGGTAAAATGTTCAAAATTGTGGGCACAATTTATTAAAATTTAGACCTGAAACAATTAACCAAGTAATCGTCTATTAGTCTATTATTTCAATTAAATGCCAACTATTCTGATAATTGATTCATCAGTTTGAGTAATTTCTTAAGAATAAAGTCAAACCTCTTGCTTCTTAAATGTGAATGTAATCAAACTGTGAAATGTGAATTAATCAACTAGGAAGATACTTGTTAGTTGCAGCCCTCCTACATTTGATGAAAATGCATTTAAGTTCAATAACTCAGAAAACATTTTAACTTAAAAAAAAAGTTTAAAAAAAAAAAAGTAATAATTAAAAAACGGATTAATCTTTTCACATCTTTTCATGTCATGGCTAAAATTTTGCACCAAATAACAGAGAGGAGTATCAATAAGGGTACTGTATCAGGATCAATAAGAAGTATTAGTATTGATATTTGTATTAATCAAATATTCTGAAATGCCTGAAAGAGAATCCCTGACTTACGTTTTCCTTTTTATTTCTTTTTTTTTAATTATTTTGCCAATTTATAGCTTAACAACCCTTTAAAACTGCAAACACGCACAAGCTTATACATACATAACAGTTTAATGTCAAAGTGACAGACATCAGGAGGTCAGTGAGAAAAGCTCCTGTCCAATAACTGTATTTGGACTCACAGCAGCAATTGTACATTTATTGTGTAACATGTACATGACATGACACGTATAAATACAACTACAGCAGCACTACAGGTTACATCGTGTCGTTATATGAGCAGAGAGCTGCCTGTCAGTCACACTGTTCAACTTTGATCTGTCAAACCTCTCTGCTCACACTTGCTAACCTGTTAGCCACGTAGCTACACCAACAGCTCCGTGAGACGATGACAGCGGACAAACGGCAGCAGGACAAACCCGTGAGGGATGAAACCCGCTCTCTCAGCAACGTGAGCTGCGACAGTACCTTGAGTTTGTCCAGAAGTATGTGCTTTGAGGTTGCTGTCCTCAGTCCTCTTGCTGCAGCCTGAGATGCCATGGATGCCGCCATGTTGACACGGAAGACCAAAGAGAGATGACGTCGGGAGCATGTGCGAGTTAACGCGGAGCCGTTCATAGGTCAAACGGCAGGCAGGGGCGGGGCTTAGAGGGGAGACACATGCACAGTTCAGCGTATACATATTTACCAGTTATACAAATTAAACTCAGCCTACTTTATCCAATGAAAAATTCAAATCTAAAGTCCAGTCTGTAATGCTAGGAAGCCAATGTTCTGAAAAAAAAATCTTGTAATGTGTGTTTTAATGAGAGACTCTCAAAATAATGATAACCTCCTTCAGTTATTATTTTGAGGTGCTATCTAATTATTTTGACATAGGTACCTGCTAAATATTTTGAGATACTAAGTCATTATTTTGACAAAACTGCTGATTATTTCAACATAAAAAAATCATTATTTGAGATACTAACTGAATATACTGAGATATTATGATCATTATTTTTATGTAAGTAAGTGGTTATTTTGTGATAAATAAGTCATTATTTCACGATAATAAAGTATTTGGAGAAAAGTTTCTTTACAATGAATTAGAGCAGTTGTTTTTTCTACCATGCCCGCCTTCAGATGCTGAAAAAAGTTCATGCCACCCACCCCACATTTATTTTCATTCAATATATCGATAACTGAGGAAGCAACTAACAAAAAAGGATTCAAACCGAATTTTAATGAAATGAATATCAGCATATTACCTTCAGCAAACTCTTGTTTGTTTATTTCCAATACACATTTCTCCCTTGGTTATCCACAACCCCTTGAACCTACGTTCACCCCTCTAACCCCTCAGCTTTATTGAACCACTCATTTAGAGGATCCTTGTTTTTTTGTTTGTTTTCTAATGAATGGAAATGTGCTTCCATAGTAATGCAATGGTGTATGAACCCCCCCCTATGATCAGACTGAAATTTTATTAAAATATGGTCAATATCTATCTTTTTATTTGAAACTACAAAACAATTATACAGTTCTCTTAGAAAAGGCAATTATGTCCAATACATGAGAGCCAGGCTATTATTCTCTGAATGTTCAATTTTCTTTCTTTGCATGAAAAAATGTTTGATTTTTTTCCTGGTTGTCTGACATGAATGGAATAAAACATTTCTATTTTCCACTGAAGGTTGCAAAATAAAAGACAGAAAATGGTGAGAACTGCTCTGAAACTACAAACAAGAGGAGAAATAGAATTTAAGAACGTGGATTAAGTAGCCTATTACATATGCATTACATGAACTATGCTTATAATGTGCTTACTGAGACTAAATGGTATGTATGTGTATGTATACAGGCTTTGTTTTTTATGTTTGGGTTTGTTCTGACTGATGTCAAGATCTGTGTGTATTTACTTGAATACAATGTTGGCGATCTTTTGGGATTTTATATAAACAGGTTCTTTGTGTATGTTTAAACATTCATGAAGCCCAAAGTGTTTTTTCTAAGTAGTTCGTGCTGTAAGATGTTGGTGGGTATACATATGATAATTTTGGTTTGTTGCTGATTAATGTGTCTGAGTAATCCCATTAGGGACGGGCAAAGTTCTGTGTGCACAATACACACATTTACATTCATTTATTCATATTTATGGATGTATACTGTACACTTTAAGTGTGAGTCCAGTGAGCTTGCATTGAAGGAAATAAATATTGTGTGGTTACGTATGGAGTTTGTGGGTCTACACAAAAGAATTTAGGTGTTTTGATTGATGTGAGATCTGTCATATAAATGACTGCGAGAAAAAATCATTCATTTAGCAATGAAGTCTGTACACTGATTCTACAATATAAAAACTCCTACATGAATTTAGTAGAATCATCTTATCTTTTCTCATTAACTTAACATAAATATAAAAGTTTTATATATTCAAGTTAATTAAACTTTGAATTTCTAGTCTTTATTTTAAGATGACTTCAGAACTTACAAACACAACTTCTTCTAACTTGGGATCCTTTGATTTGAAATAACGAGTTGAATGAACTCACACTGTACAGAGTTCAATCAGCTCATTAAAATACATTTCTAAAAGACATGATTAGACATTAACAGACTTTCCAGCATGCAATTAAAAAAACTCTACTGAGACCATTTTTTGAAGAAAACATATATACAATGAAAACTTGCTGTGAATTTCTAATACACTTAACATAGTAACATAGTACATAACATTTTCTGAAAAACAATGTAGTCTCACATAAACATAATCCCTTTGTGACTCAGAAGAGGTGTGTGTCTGTATCTGCAGAAATGCTGCCCTCAGCCTGCGTTTCCTTATTTCCCTCATTATTTTGCTGTCCTCAGGACATTTTACCAACCTGAAATGATGGTGTGTGACATCCTGAGAATGAGATTCAATAATAAACTATCCTTCTGGTACCAACAGCTCTGACTGATTCTACCTTTAAGATAAGTCATGGTTGCTTTTTCCCACAGTAATGAAAACATTGCAAACAATGATGAAGGTTATTATTGAATTCAGTCTCTCCCCCTTTACACCTAAAATTTAATAAATTTAAGCTCTTTGTCTGAAATGAACAATGGGTTTTTCAAACTGGAAAAAAAAAATGTGAGGAAAATAAATGTGTTTGTAATTTGTATTTTAAGTTGAAATAGTAAAGTAGAAAGTTTCTCATCATTTTGAGAAACTAAGTCATTATTTCTAGATAAAGAAGTCACTATTTTGACTTGCCTTTTCAAATTTAACTTAAAATTTTAAAAACACATATGCTCATTTTAATAATGTGCTTGACACGAACTGAGTCGACACTGAAAGGACATTGAGTTTGAATGTCTGAGCCTCTCCGTCTCCATCCGGCGTGTGACCTTGCAAGCGGGACAAACAATCACTACGCTCAGCTGAGAGGTATTGGTAGGGAGTCGAGTTAAAGAGCGTGGGATGTGTGAGCTGATCTTGTCTGAATGGCTAAATAGCCCACTCACACAGTCCTCCAGAGCCCTCATTACATGCCGCATCTTGAAAGGGCAGAGAGGGCAAACCGATCATAAAGAGCAGTGATTATGACAGAGGGGGAGAGAGATACTCACTTAGAAACCATCAGTGTCAGCAGGCTAGGGAGGACAAGACAGAGGGGAGGAGACAAGATGATGAACAGCTACAACCAGGAGATTCTTTTTCAGAGCCCCGTCATGGTCAAATAACTAAATCTACATTGTAAAACCTTGAAGAACTTTTAAAATGTGCAAATGTAAACCACTTTAATGTCAACTGGGAAGGAATTTATCTCATGTTTATTTGATACTTTTGCTCTTAACCTCCTTCTTCTTCTGGGTGAGAGCTTTTGATAGTCAGTGATCCATATTTCACACAGTGAAATATTCTTTTGACGGTTGCCAGCCTTTTTTTTTTTTTAAACTAACCACAGTAAGGGCACAAATGAAGTGAAAAGTGCTGCACTGGCATAATATTTCAGTATGTCAACAAATCCTGCCGAATGCATAAAACGCCTGCCCCTGTCTCTTTGTGTCAGTGAAGAGTGGCGCGCTTAACTTAAGTCTAGGAATTCACTAAGAGCCAGAACCAAGCAGAATGACTAAAAGATGATTCACTTGAACATTCTCAGGCTTTTGTTTCTTTTTTTTTTTCCCCTTTGTATCCCCAGGGGCATTCTTTCTTCTCGAGGGAATTGATATTCAGACAGGACTGTCAGAATATCAATGGCCCTTACTAATGCAATTCAACTTTTCTCATTTTGGATGTTGTCCTGTCTCGCAGAGCAAAAACCGTGTTTTTGTCTGCGGTGATAGCAATCACGTCCTTATTCGCTACGAATACAAAGTAACTAATGCTGCTTTTTCTTCTTTACAAAACAAATATGTGACAAATTTTGGCTTTCAAGTTCAACGGGCTCTTAACAAACAAGCTCTTTATATTATCTCACCCAAATCTCCATAATTGATTTTACAGATGTATGCTCATTTGCAGAATTAATTAAATGTGAAAAACATTATCAAGAACATAATACTTAATAATACACACAAGTGTTAAAGAAGAGGATCTAGTTCTTGTACTTGCTTTAAGATTTCATTAAAACAGAAATCAAATCAAAGAATAAAAAACAAAATCTTTATTTAATTTATTTAATCTTTTTTTGGGGGGGAAACAACTACAACACTTCAGAAATTACAAACATGAATTCTTCCTCAGGCTTATAGAGAGGCAAAGTCACATCCCTTCCAGTGGCCCACTATGGGACCTAACTTTGGAAAAAATATAAACAGTAGTCAATGACGAGAGACAAATTACTTTTTGATTCTGTCCGAATTGTTCCACAAATTATACATATGATATTAGTCAATTTCAAAGATATTTTTTCAAGTCCAGACAGTTGTGGTTAGTCGTAAAACTGTTGAAGTGTAAGACTGTGAAGATATGTAATTAGAAAGACTACACACCCAGAAGCTACGTAAGTGATATCATGATTTTCTTCTCCCAAAAGCTAATGTTAGCTGCTGAAGCTACAATGCCTGTGTGTTTTCATACCAGGATATAACTGTAACAGAATGCATGTAATACACAAACATGTAAATCGAAATATACCTTAGCATGTATGCAAAAACAGATACATGTGTAGACCTGCACATGCATACACAAGACCTAAACCCATATTTTTATCCATGTACTTATCCGTCAATAGACGTAATGGTCTTCCACTTAACACACTTAATAATTACTTTATAGATAGCATAAGATTTAGATTTTATATGTTGCATTTCTTCTTTTGCTAACATGCTCGACCCCCTCTTCAGACATATTCCAATTAATTGCTATGATTCAGGTGATATTCATCAGCAGAAATGTGAAAAACACTTGAGAATTAAAATCATTAACATAAAAAACATGCATATAATTTACACAGACTGTGAATATAAAAGAAAAACTAATTAATATAATTAAAATATATGCAATGCAATGCAATTTACAGTCATCTCAACTTAAGACAGAAAAAGAAAAATACAGTAAAAAGTGCTTCTGAACATGCAGAATAAGTATTGCTTGTTTTTGAGTGGAGGACTTGAGTGTGTTACAAATTCCCCTGACACAATCGCCCCTGGTTTTCCCTAATCATAATGTCAAGTCAAGTTTATTTATAAAGCACATTTGAAGCAACCGAGGATGACCAAAGTGCTGTACAATAAAATAATGAATATAAGAAATACAACATGGTAAAACAGAAAGAGCAGCAGAGATAACATAAATATACCATGTGAATGACCAATGAACAAAGCAATACATCTTCATGACTTCATCATGTTTATGGCCCTTCAAATTGAATGGTGACCAATCGTTAATACTGATGTTAAACATATGATAATGGTGTCATAATTGTGGAATAACATATTAACCATATGTTGCTTATGGTGCATGGAAACTTTCTTTTCCCAACTAAATAATTAAAAATTGAAATTGTGTCCAATATTATGGACATTATTTTGTTTTCTTTTATTTTCTTTTTACAAATATATAATCAGTGTAGGAACTTTACTATGGCCTTTGTAGGAGCTCGCTTTTTTTTTTTTTTTAACAAATATGTCCAGTTAACATATAAAAACCTCCACGTTTATCAAAACCAAACATCACAGTATGATATCTGATATCTGGGACTGTGAAAGTTTGTTTTTTCTTCCTGATCTTTGTGAGTGAAGTCTATGATATTGTGCTGCCAAACTTCAATGGTGCAATAATAGCATGCAGGTATCTTCATTAAAGTGAATTATTCATCCTTATGCCTGCATCATATATCAGTAATAGCCAATAGCTATAATAGCTTATTGTCAACATTTTAGAGACCCACCCATCCTCAATAAATAAATAAATAAATAAATAAATAAAATAAAATAAAAATTCACAAATCATGTTTTCAGAAGTCTTATTAACAGAAGCCATGCTCCCCTTGGCTCACCTGTAGTTCACACCCTGTGCATGATACTGAAATATATACAGAAGTGCTGACTCTGGGGAATTCGTTAAGTACTAAAGGAATAAATTCATGCTTTTTCATGCACAAAACATTTATGAAGTCATGTGCCTATTCTGTAAAGTGTTACCAGATATTTGAGTTCAACATATGATAATAAATACATGCATATTCATGATAGTTTTAGGCTAATTTCCCTGGTTACATACTCTTAGTGGCCTTGTGGGTAATAATGATGTTGCATGTCCCGTCATTCCTCCCTTCCCCTGAGGAAAACAAGCAAATGTGTAGGCAGAGCAACTAATTTGAGGTTTCCCTCAACAATCTATCATCAGCTTCCGCTCAGTGAGCTGCAAGCCGTCAGAATACCAGAGACGGAGAGCCACAGCTCCCAGCAGGCCATGCGGTCAGCTCTGACCCCTCCCTCACACTTGAATAGCAGTGGGGTGTTCGGCTAACTACCCGCAGAGCTCAAAGCCAGGAGCTGATACCCTAAGCTCGCCCAGAGTCTGGACCACACAGTCGATCTCTGTTTATCCGCTGTCCTCCTCTCTTTTTCATGTCTGTCTCAAGTGTCTCTCTGTCTCTCTTTCGCTGTGTTACTTTCACTCTTTGCTTGGCCTCTGTTGTTCTCCTCGCGTCTCTTTGTTCCTACTGTCCCTGCCTCTTCCACTCTGTACGTCTTCTTCTCTCTGACCCGCCTGTTAACCACATTTCCCAGATGTGGGTTCAAAAGAGAGAATTCGGCACAGTCCTCCCAACTGCAGGGCCCTCTTCAAAAAGTCAATGACACAATGACAGTAAGGTTTCTGCCCATCTCATTAACGTGACTGGCTGGACAGCAAAGCAGATCACCAGAGAGAGAGAAAGAAGAAACCAGAAGCAGCCGAAAGGTTTTTGCTTCTCTGTCTGTCTCACGGTCTCTCTCACACGGAGAGCCTGGACACTTTAATGACCCTTTCTCTGCCTGAATGCAGATAGATCCATTTCATTTTATTCTGTCTGCCGTGTCTCAGACATGGCCAAGCACCTACTTACTAGGTTTGACCTCTGTGAATAAATGTATATGATGCACTGAGGTACAAGTACAGGCAGTGAATACAAGAATAAGGAGACATCAGTGCATGCAAAGTCTGGCAGTAGCCAGATATAGGCAAAAATATATCAAATACTTCTTGTTACACATTTCAAATACTGGCGTGGAAAATGTGAGCTCTTCTAAATTCCTACATCATAGATTTGAAGTGGCCAATCAGGATATCTTGGAGGTGGGAGGCCGCTGCTTTGTGCTTTAAGCCCATCCTCACCTGAAAAATGGCTTTATAGGTCGTCTGTGAAAGCAGCTTATTTAGATTTATTGTTTGGCAGCGAGCTGTAGCAGCTGTAGTAATTATGATGGGAGCAGTATATAGAGCGACAAGGTGCGTGTGGGGAAAGATGGGTCAAACACAGGACCTTTACTGCTGAGACTGGAGTCCAGGTCCCGAGTGAAACCAAATGTCAACATCGACTTACAAAGTTAAAGTTTTAAGTTACTTTAAGGTATGTTTTGTAGGTGATGCCACCTAGTTTAAAAGAGCAATATGTAAGAATTGCACATCCAAAAAAATGAGTACTGCAGTCTAGGTCGAATTCCCATTTATTATACAGTGTATAGTTGAAGCAAGTTGTTCCCCCTGTCCCGTCCACCCCAGACTTGAGGAGGCTCAGGCAGGCAGAGGGAACACCGCAGGAGCGCAAGACAAACACAACATCATAATTTGACTATAACAAGTGATGAGTCCTTCACAGTAAGTTGATCAGCTGTTTGTAACTGTCACTTGTCTGTGAACGTAGTTATCCTGCTAACAAAAGCCCACTTCTATGAAAATACACACTCTGGAGCTGGAGTTCAGTAGGGCTGGGTATCGTTTTAAAACAATTACGATAGCAGTACAATTAAAGTGAAAAAAAGTTTCTTCTTTATGAAGAACACTTGTGGTGATGGTCTGACTGACAGCAATACCACATAAATAGTCTTTTTTCTACATCTGGCTACCTGAAGGATTAAAGTTTGACTGGAGGAGTGTTGATACTACTTGGTACTGGCTTATTTCACTTATTTCAATTGAAACCTTAAAAGGTATTGAGTACCGATGCCCAGCCCTAGAGTTCAGGGACAGGCAGCCTTACTGCTTGCTAGACTCCATCAACAAAAAAATCATCTTCTTTTAAAAGATTATTAATGGTTTCTTACGACTCATAAACAGACACTAACTCGTTCAGCGAGCATTTGGCATTAATTTGAACTGCAGTAAACAAAATGAGAACATGCTGGCTGTGGCACCGTTGCCAGAGAAGCCAGAATTTCACCCTGGCATGTTTCCTTGTTTTCTGATGAGATATCACGGTCATTTTATGATTTAGAACAGAAATAATGCGACAGATTTTTCCTTTAAGTATTTCAAATGCACAAATACAAGATCTTAAAGTATTTTGCTATAAATTATACCTTATTTTTTCTGCTCTGCAAAATTAAATACATTTAAGGGAAATACAGTCAATCTCTGAAGGTAGCTTTTCAGCTTTGTAACAGTGCCGTGATTCCACTCAAAGCTACAGTTTTAGGCTCTGTTTTATGATATGTTTACATATAGATTTATGTGGCATTAGCCAGCCAGAGAACAGTTTTGTTCTCTATCCCACTGAATACCAAATGAGTGAGAGAGATGGGGAATTAATGCACTTAACTGCTGAGTCAACAAGCGAGGAATCTAGCAGCTTAGTCACACAGACAGCGAGCAGACTGCCTGACGGGGAAATTAAAACAGGCAAGAAGGACACTACCAAGAGTGACGGAAAGAGCGGACAAAGAGAGAAAGTGAAAGAGACGGGCAGAAGTGCGGACGGTCATTGCCACCCCGTACTCAGCACATCTTTTGATATGACAGACGGCAAACATAATTAGTCATCGTTTTCCATGCTAACCCTCAGAGTTCACAATGTCACAGCTATGCATATGTATGAGGCTGAGCCCTGCCTTTCATCCGCCCATATTTGCTCCCAAAGACTTTGGACAGATTATGACCCAGTAAACATTTTTCCCTCCAGAAGAACAGCCGGGCTGACTTTCTCCCCGTGTTGACTGCCATACCTTGGCATCGCCCACAATAACTTTCACTTTTCCACCGTGAAATCCACAACAGCCCAAGAACATAAGATTGTCAAAGCTTGGCTCATGTGTGCTCCGAATGTCAGTGCTAGAGAGCAAATCAATATAGCGACAGGAGCTGCCACATCTTAGCTATCTCTCTCCCCCAGATGTCTGTCAGCCACACTCAGCTGGAGGCCCTCCATTAATGTGCTGTGGAATAACACAGTCAGTGGGTCTCCATGCTTGTAGACAGATGCATCAAACAGGGCTTGTGAAGTGTTGGGCCTACAAGTGTGTGATGTACCTGCAGGTTTTGCAGCGGTTCCCTGGATGGAAATAACCAGCGCCGATCAAAGCAGCAGAGACATAATATTATGGTATCACATGAGAGAAGCACTCATGGACGTGATTGATCTGTTAATCATGTATGCATGTCAGTGGATGCATGGACCGCTGGTGGGATCTCACAAAATTTATACAACACAGATACCATGCCGAACATATTCAATAAAGAGATTGTTCAGATTATTTTGAGTGGGTTTGTATGAGGTCCTTACTGACACTCGGTGTATTACCTACAGTAGATAGTTTGGAGAAGCACAGAGGGGCACCAGCACTGAAGCTAAGCACTGAACTGCTGTGGACAGGGACAGCAACAAAAGGTATTTTAGCCACTTAAACTGATACAGATTATTTTAGATGGATTGTTTTTTTAAGTGTACACTATATTTAGAATATTTTCACCACTACACTTTGTCATTAGACAGCCTTTTGATGGGAAACCATTGTTATATAAGGTAAATATTGCTCTCCCCAAACCAAACAAACTACAGGCAAAGTCAGTAATTTTTCATCACAGAACATAGGAGTTGCTGGTCGACCACTTTGTTTGTGTTATTGTGTGACTTTGGAGTTTTAAAAGGTTAATTCAAATTCACAATAACACAGACACACTAACCAATCAAGACAGCAATAGATCAGCAGCTTATGTGATTTTGCCTATGGAGCTTGGCTTAAAGAAAGCTATATTTAGCTTTCTGGTTTCCAGTCAGAAAAGGCTGTCTGATAGCAAAGTAAAAAGTACTCTAAATATAGCAATATGGATTTTTGTAGGTGGACATTTTTTAAGTGGCTAAAGTACCTTTCATTGTTGACCCCATCCACAGAAGTCCATTGCTTAACATCCATGCTGATACTCCTTTCTGCTTTTCCAAACTGGGTGTGAGTCACCCAACATGTAGGCAGTACACTGACTATCAATAAGTACCTCATACAAGTGCGTATCAAATAATCCAAACTATCCCTTTCTGGAGTTTAGCTGAGGCTTTCTGGTATTCCCACAATGGAAAACAAAAGCTGACAAACTCTCAGCTTCAACAGCATGACAGAGGTGACATCTGAAATGTTGACTTCGATAGATGGCCTGTTTTTTAAATTTCAGGCTTCAGTATCACACACAGCATGGCTCGCTGCACTGGGGAGCATGGAATTCATAGCCCAAACAAAAACACACGCTGCTCCTGACAAACACACAACCCCACACACACTGTAAAAAGAAAAAAAAATGTTTAGACTTAAAACTTAAAAAGTATTCAGGTTGCCTTAAATTTTTAAGTTGACTGAATTTGAAAAGACAAGGTGTGGTCATTTTGTAATGATTTAAAACAAATAAACTTGATATTAATTCAGTTGTACTTAAGAAAACAGTTCAATAAGCTTAAGCCATTAAGTTTAACCAACAACTCTTCAGTCACACTTATAAAATTTACAAATAAATTTCATTCATTCATTCATTTTCTGTAACCGCTTATTCTGTAAGGGTCGCGGGCTGCTGGAGCCTATCTCAGCTGACATTGGGAGAGAGGCGGGGTTCACCCTGGACAAGTCGCCAGTTCATCGCAGGGCTGACACATAGACAGACAACCACTCACACTCACATTCACACCTACGGGCATGCATGTCTTTGGACTGTGGGAGGAAGCCAGAGAACCCGGAGAGAACCCACGCAGACATGGGGAGAACATGCACAGAAAGGCCCCGCCCCGGCAAGCCAGGGGGTCGAACTCAGGACCTTCTTGCTGTGAGGCGGCAGTGCTAATCACTGCACCACTGTGCTGCCCGCAAACAAATTTGATTTCCTTTTCACATGAAGAACTTACAGCTGCAGCTGCTTCAGTTGGATCTATTTTGGTCCAACTGCTTTCAGTGAATTTATTAAATTTTAAGATTGACCTTTATCATGGTTCACACTGTTTTCATTATTATTCATTATTTCATTATAGAAAACACGAAACCATGATTTGTCTTAAAGTGTATTACAGACACAGCAAGTTTCCATCATATATGGTTTCTTCAAACTATAAAAACATGTTTCTATGAAGAGTTTCAACTCTCAAACCAGAGTTCTGTATGGATCCAGTTTTGCAAACCTGCATCCACAAAGCTGAGTACCAGTACTGACCCGTTATCCTCACTTACCTCCACGTCAAATCTGCACCTGTGATTAAACACAGATACACAGTTGCTCACCTGTGCTCCTGCATCTGTCAGTGTCTTTCCATAGTGATGATGTGCGTAGTCTGTGGTTATTAAAAGCTAATACTTTTTGGGACTTTTTACAAGTAGCAAAGCTACTGACAATATTATTGCCCCTTTGCTAAGGCCTATCTCCAAACAGCAACTGCCCAATCATAGCTTAGCAACCATAACCACAGGTGTCAAGCTTTCCATCTGTCTACACGTTGAAGTGATGTGCAGGAGGCCGCTGCACTAATTGACTCCCTGTGCGTCCTTTCCCCACATTAATGAGTGTATTTCTGTCATCTATCATGTAGATATAGCTTACCTGCTGTATTTCACCATCTGATCAATGTTTACTGAAATGTAAGCCAGCTTTAGCCTCAGTCCTTTAGCATAAATGTTATATCTCATATGCAGGAGTCAGGTAACTTTACATCTACACTTTCACAGGGCTCACAGGACAGGACACAGATGCTTAATGAAGGGTCAGTTCTCACAGTCTCTGATCACAACCAGATTCTTCCAAATGTCCGTCGACAATGTTTTCTCCACTGGCTATTTTTTGTCGTCGTGTCATTAGCTAGCCCACATTGCTGTCAGATCAGATAGCGAGGGCTTTCACAATAAAATCCTGTTGTCCAATTAGACTTATTAATGGATTAAAATGTCAAAAATACTGACAGGGAAAAAAACATGTCATTGTATTGTATGTTATATTATTTTTCTCAACCATGCCCATGAATTTTGTATAAATTATTACAATTTTTACCAGCAAAACAACTTTTTCTTGAATATCTGATGTTCTCAAACAATGTATGCTGGAAAGTCAGTTAACATGCTGATCATGTTTCTTTAGAAACTTAATTTATTGAATTTACTGAATGCTGTAAAGTGCATTCATTCATCCAACTCATGTTTAAATGTGTTGTAGGTGCTTTCAAAAAAGAAAAAACTAGAATACCCAATTTTTTTAATTACCTTTAATAAATAAAACTTGTTTTAAACTTCTTTATGTGAAGTTAATGAGCTAGTGGAGTTAATCAGTTGAATACACTAAACTCCTGTATGATCTTTTATACCCATGAACTGTCACATTCCCCCCACGCTCACAAACACAGTGATAAACACAGGGGTGAGGGCAGCAGAGGCTGGGAAAGTGCTTAGATGTGCATATGAGAGAGTAAGAGGAGCCAGATTCCTTCACAAGCCTCTCAGCACACGCTGTGCCACCTTCGTCACCAAAGGGGGACTGGGTCATGCTTTAAAAATTTTAGCTACTCCTCTCCTGCCTTTCATTCCCCTTACAAACCTCCAGCATATCAGCGCCCTCCTTGCCTGTGACCTCGAAGAGGCAGCGGGACGCCTCTCATCCCTTTCTCTCTGAAGGCGATATCTTCACATGGACAAGACGATGTGCAGAGACAGACAGAGCTGTACTTGGCCAGCCTCTGAACTCATGGAACATAAAGTAAACATGTTTGTTGCACATAAAGCTCCAGGCACTCTCTGAGAGATATTGTGTCTTTTTTTTTTTTTTTTCTCAAGTGTTTTCATGACCATCGTCGGTGGATGCACACTCGCCATCCTAGGTCAAGCATGAAAAATGCATGCAGGTGGGATGGTCGGAAATGTCAATAGAGAAATCAAAGCAATCAGGATGGTGCTGAAGGGGATGTTGGTGTGATAAATCACGTTGTTCCTGACGGAGGTCACAGAGTGGAGGAGGAGGACAGTGGGGTAAGAGGTGCACACGGAAATGTGCCGTTTGCTCAGCCATATGTGTTAGGGAATGGCTCAAAGACACTTTATTCAAAGGTGTGATTCAAAGTGTGACTCTTGATGCAAAGTCATTTGTGACACTGTGACCTTTGCTGGGCCCCTTTCTCTCTCTCTCTGTGAGTTATTTCTTTGATTTAAGCCTTGTGTTGCTGCCTCTCTCGAGGGAAATGATGACAGATACACCCATAGGTTCGAGATTAGCTCAATAGGACATTATTGCCTACATCAGAAAAGCTGCTACACTGCAAGATCATTGATGGATGATAGCTCCTAAAATGGTTTTCCGGGCGAAATGATATCCAAATGCATTTTTTAGTAGCAGAAATGTTTTCTGCTGTTGCTGTTTCTGCACAGCTCTGACACGCTATGATTAAACTTCTTGGTTTTCATCACATAATATAGCTGCAAATAGCAGTTGTTTACCATACCGCCATTTCCCACTGCCAGCTGAAGTATTACTTAAATAATGCAATGACCGTAAGCAGATGTGAATGTCATCTCAATAGCCAATACCTACAGTTCAAACTCCCCAGGCAGCCAGCCCTTCCACCTTAAAGGCAGATGAATGATTAAGGCACAGTAACACTCTCAATGTGGATGCATGTGCATGAGGGAACAAGAAGGAGGGAGTTATCTGAGGCTCCATTAACCTTGTTTGTGTAGAGGCACCTCCACTATCCTAAGCCCACATCGTATGGGGAACCTCAGGAGACCCTCCACTAATTAACCTTGTGGAGACACCCTCAGTAGAGGGAAGCTGGGGCCAGAATAATAAGGAGGCCTTTGCCAGGCCATTAGCAGGAAGATTAACACATCCAACTTTCAAGTAGCTTTTTGACACAAAACCAATATTTGTCAGCACTGGCTTGGTCCGGGGTGTGACACAGCTGAATTCTAAGTGACACGTGTGTTTCAGCCCCCCGCAAAAGCTCAGCCATCACACTGCCTTTTACTTGGCAGCTCCATTATGAGAGGGTGTTTAGCTGAACATTTGTAAACAGACTGTGTATTAGAAAGATGTATTTTGATTAGAGCCGGACCAATACAATCCCCCAAAAACATTTTTAAAAAGTCTAAAAGCACAAAACATATGTTATATATTTTGTTGAGTTGTGTACTAACATTATCCTGGATGTTTCCAACAATATTCAAATGCAGAGAATGTGTAATTTATTTAAGGGAACACACATTTCTTGCTAGCCAGTGTTAGCTAGTTGCTAGTCGCTATAACTTGTGTGAAAGCACAGGATATGCCCAATACATCGGAGAGTGAAGAAGGAAGTCCTGACTAAATGTTAAGTCAATGAAACTGTAATATTACTTCATAAATGAACATAATTTCTGCATGAGTCATGTCAGATGTGTCTTCACATCATCAAACTATGTCTTTTGTTCTTTTGTTATTGTTGTTGTAATGTGAAAAAGATCACTAGTGGCAGAACTTACTTTTTGTGTGTTTCAAAGAAACACAAATTGAACAACTTGAATTGAGAAAAAAAAACAACAAAAAAAAAACAATAAAATGCTGCCTATGAAATCAAAATAATTAAAATATATATATAAACAATCTGGATAATATTCTGTAAAACACACACACACACACACACACACACACATATGTATGTATGTGTGTGTGTGTGTGTGTGTGTGTATGTATTATGTACATATATATACAGAGTGTACTGAGTGTATATACTGACTCTAATTTTTATTGCATATTCTTGAACCAAATCCTTCTGTGACATGATCCTTAGTTAGAGCCAAGAGGAGACAACACAACATCTCTATGCTCTTTGGTGCCAAAAGTGTGACAGCAATATGGCTCACAGTTGTTGCATCACGTCACAGCTCACTTTAGCATTCACTGGGAAAGGCAGGGAAAATCCTTGATCGATTAAAGTCCAACACGAGACTGGAGAAAGGAAAAAAAAAAACATTCCTTCCTTCACACCTACAGGCAATTTAGATTCATTAATTCTACTGACCTGCATGTCTGGACTGTGGGAGGAAGCCAGTGTGAACACAGCAAGAATATGTATTTACTAACTGGTAAACAAACAGAGGAATATGTTGCCCTGAGATATTATGGGTTGCTATTAAAGGCATAGCTGGGAAATTTGAATTGGTGTTGTGTGGTCAGCACGTCCCAGTTTGGAGAAGCAGAGAGGAGTATCAGCATGGAAGCTAAGCTATGAACTGCTGTGGACAGGTGCTGTGTGTTGCTGCTTCTTCTTCTTCTTCTTCTTCTTCTTCTTCTTCTTCTTCTTCTTCTTCTTCTTCTTCTTCTGTTGCTTCTGTGAGATGAAATTTTGTTTTTTGTCAGTGGAGCTAGGTTGGTTTGGAGTGTGACATTGGCTTATATAACTTTGGTTACCTGTCTGACATGGCTGTCTCAGGCAGAGGAAAAGTGGTAAAAATACTCTGGGTGTGCCGACCACCATCTACTGTAGCTAAATACACTGACTATCGAATAATACCTGCCACAACCCCACATTAAATAATCAGAACTATCCCTTTAACACCATACGCTGAAGGGCTGGGTTTATACTGAAACCTTTTACCCAAACTGAACAACTGCATCTTTCACCAGTCTAATTTCCACATATCCCATGGTGGTATTATGTATTATAGAAATTACATTTATCAGGAAGGTTTCAGGAGTATATAGTCTCTTTAATTTAAATCTTCTCTGGGTCCACATAATCCACATTCCAATGGCAGTCTATATGTGCTATTTATTTGCAGTGTGAAATGTATATATTCCACTCTATTTGAACTTTGCAAATTCTCATGTCCTTGAATCTTAATAACGTACTTTGGAGAAAAAAGACTGAATACATAAAAGGCACCAAAAATGTGTTCCTGAAAACTGAATCAAAGAAGTACCTAAGTCATTTTTTTCCATGCTTAAGGTGTCCAGGAGCCAACTTCAGATTAGTCAGTCAGTCAGTAGGAATGGGTCTCAAGAGCCGGTACTAAATTGGTACTAGTTCCTGATTGGCCCCTTCCAAAATATTGATAAGCTCCTGGACAAATGCTGCTGCTATTGGTACTTATTTAATGTAAATTGGCTCTAACAGTGAGTATACAGTGGAAAGAGACAGAGGCAGTGTGTGTGTGTGTGTGTGTGATGTTGGTAAGGCCTTCTATGACTTAACAGCTTCCTTGTTACTAGTAGTCATTAGCTAATAACATTAGTTGACCAGCTGTCACATGTTTATCACACAACTTTGACTCAGGCTTACTTAAGGTGGACTGACCTTTAGGGTGGACCAGCTATCCCTATTTTTGCTGAGGAGATAACCATAGCACTTAAGCACAAGTAGCAGTTGCCCCAGTTGAAAGACATTTTTATATTAGAGGTCTTCATTTGTCCACCCAAACTCTAGGATCAGAGACACAATCCAGGACACGCACATATCTTATGTTTTATGCTGTCAGTCGGATGGTCGGTTACTGTTCTATCTCTGTGGGTCCCAGGTCTGTTTAATGTTATGTGCAATACAGTGAGACAGTGACCATGTTGGAAGTGCTTTGTGTGTGTGCATATTGTAACTTGCAAAATTCGGCAACTGCAAGGCGGTTCCAAATGACCCGTGCAGCTAGTTCCCCTGTTCAGGAGGTCAAGGGTCAGAGAGCAGCGGCAAGACGCACAGCGAAGAGCACAGATGATAGCAAATTAGCATTGCCAACATTCGCAGTCAACAGTGACCAAGCAATCGTTATTATAATTCCAAAGGGCAAATGGACAGTTATCTTTATATCTTTATTCAACAAAACGGCACAACTGATTCTAAATGTGTCCCGTTTGTCATCCGTCACTGTGACAGCAATTGGACTTTGAAGCTGAAATAATGAGTGCATTAGCCATGCTGTTTCAATCAGCAAAAGAGGGAGAACAGAAAATCTCGATGTATTTTACCATCTTTCTTGGCATGACGATGGATTATGTGTCACGGCCGGCTTGTTTGGTTTGTTTCTGACAACTTGTAAAATAACATTAACTTGTTTATAATAATCAGCTGTGAAGTTGCCGCCGATCAGGTCTGTGTCCACCGGCTGGGTCAGGTTCGAATTTTGTTGGTTCTGCATGAGTCTAGGGCCAAACGTTCAAATATTAGATGGGTCCGGTTCAGTTTTGGGTAGTACATTTGCAGGTCTTCTTGGGTTCAAGCACAAAGTTTTAGAGCCGTGATGACCATTTATTTTCCATATTATGGGAGGTATTGATAAGAGCATTGATACGAATCAGTATCAATAAACTATTGATAAAAAAAAAAAACTAACAATACCTATCCCTATCAATCCGTGTCTCACCTCAGATTGAATGATGTGCTCGCACCCTTTCACAGTTGTAAAGTTAATTAACAAGCAAAAAAATAATCTGTCATTCTCTGTCATTATAGAGATTCGATTATGACATGTATTTTAGCTAATATACTCCAAAACTTGTATGCATGAAAATCATAAAAGGGTTGAACATGAAAACGAATGAGAAAGAAAACATTTTCTATTATGTACAGTCGTGCAGACGAATACAAGAAAAAGAAACGAAATATATCCCTCGAAGATTTGACTGTCTGCAAAAACATGCATGTCTGATCTTTGACTGGTTTTATCTCAGATTGCTTGACATGCTGGGATTTGTGCCAGCAGTTGTGTTATAAAAAATGCATACAAAGGTGAATGTGGCTCTGTCTCACCAGCTTTTTATCGGGGCATGCCATCACATAGCTTGTTCTGTGTATGATCTGATTCAGCCTTTATCTTTTTTCTTTATATTCCCTCCCTACAGTGTGTTTTGCTCCAACTTTATCTGCAAAACACACCTGCACAATGTTTGGGCGGTTGCCACATCCCCTATCTTGCGTCCCCTTAACTAAACTTTACAGCAGAATAAGGAAGTTTTGCGTTTCTACCCAAGAGAAAATCCACAGAAATCTGAAAAATCCAAGACAGCACTTTGAGACTTCAAAAGAAAAGGACACAATGCATTTGAATATCTTTTATAACTCCCCCATGCCATTTTTTATTCAACCTCCACCCACTGAGAAAGAGATGTCGTATCTGAAAGGTGACTGGCTGTTAGTCACACTTCAGTAGGGGCAATGAGGAGTTGGTCAAGGCTAAAAGCAGCAAGAATTATCACCTCTTAACCCTTCATTGATTTGGACGTATTTTATTGTGTTATGCAGCATTGTGAATTCCTAAAGAAACAGAGTCGGAATTACTTTGTACGATGGAGTCGGGCGACAGCATGGTGTGTGCTCAGAGACCTTCTGGGCTTCATGCATAATGCTCTTTGTGTTTCCTGGGAAGGATGGACGAGTGACAGGGAGGACTGAGTCCCTTCCAGAATCTCAAATGGATTACGCTCACTTTCTCCCCCCTCGCCGAGCTCTCTCCCTCTCGCTTTTATACTATTCGCTGGAAACAGCCAACATCATTGATGTGGCCTTTTCCTGTGTGTGGCTTGAGAACAAAGGAATTGTGCTTCCTTAGCATGCTATCACCGTCTCTTTCTCCCACTCTTTCTCTATTTATCTTCCTCTCTCCATCCAATCTATCCTTCTACCTTTCTTTTATCTCTTGGTTTTAATGATTTATTTTGCGAGAATGTCTGACCCGTGCTCTCACTGAGTCTTAAGTGTCACTTTAAAAGAAGGATCCATGTCAATTATTTCCATCTTAGACGGGGACAGTGATAAGACTGGATATTTTACTATTAAGCTTTGCTGTTTATAAAACCACTTATTTCTTTTTCGAGCTGCCAGCCTGATAAGCACCTAACCTTGAGCAGACAGAGGGTCATCTTGCATTATTGTGAAATTAAGTTAACCTGACATGTATAGCCATCACTTCCAAATTCATTAGAAAACCATGGTCCCCGCTACAGTGGTCATACAGTATTCCCAAATTTCATTATGCTGTGTTTCATTACATAACTGCACAGCACCCATTAGCCCGTTGCACCCACATTTACAACTCCATGAATTATGAATCAGTTTCCTTTCATCACAGCTGGAACGCTCTCCCTGATGTGCAAATTACACTCAGGAAAACAACCACAGCCCAGGCAGAGTTACCGCACAGAATCCCAACCTCCAAACCAGGCTGCGTGGAGTCCAGACAGATGCAAAAACGCAAAAAAGAAAAAAAAAATGCATTTTTTCTAGTGGCCTGCAAGGGGCAACTCCACTGGTTGCAGATGATTGTATGTACTCTTACGGTAAAATGACCCTAATTCTTACTTGATTTATTACCTCAGTAAACAGTTTCCTAAAGGGTTTATGGTCTTAATTGCTGGTTTCAAGTCTTCTTTTATACAGCACAGTGTTCACTTTGTAAATTATAGTCACATTTAGAGTAAAATACACAAGAAAGCAGGGTTGGGGCTACCGTGTGGTTGACAAGTCATTCTTAGCAAGCCCAGCCAGTGCAACACACAGGGCTGAAAAAACTCAGATCAAACTGTTAAACTACACAGTACTGATAAAGGTCAAGATCAAGATTCTGTTACTACATTGTGTATATTTCCTTTAAAATGTTTTCAGAAACATATTTTAGTGTGCTAGCTGTAATATGAGAACAATGGTTATCACATGGCCGCTATTGTGTTTCCAATTTGAACAGAGCCTCCCAAAACTCATTACAAACTGTAAAACCAGAAAGTGTTGATCAAATATGGATCGATATTCTGTTACTACCTTCTGTTATTATTTCTGGGTTAAAATGTTTTCAGAAACATAACTTAGTTTATTGTTTAATTGTAATACAAGACAGTTCGAGACCAGGTAGGCTGTCATGATTTTCTGCTGAACAGACAAGCCAAAACCAAACACAGCACAAGTTGCAGTATGTCCCACCAACTCCACACCCTTAACAGGCTTTTACCAAGTAATATAACATATAACAATATAACATATTACTTGGTAAAACTTTTTCAAACCTTCAACCTCAAAATAAAAAATCAGTTGCCTTGAAAGTTTAAGTATTTTCAACTTTTTGTTTTGTTTTTACAGTGTATTTCTATTAGGAAGACAGTGAAAAAAAACTTTACAAAAAACAAAACCTAAATAAAATAATAATAATGGATCCACACTTTACTTCAAAGTCACATGGTTCATCATCTAAAGCAAGATTAAACTGATTCCACTGGACACATTTCTTGAGCCACTTCCCTATGTATGTAAATAGAATATGGCAAACAGAAGACAACACAATCTGTTTTAACATTCGGTGCTTTGCTCTGTCACTGACAATAAGTTGGAGCTAATAGATAACTGCAGCCTGTAACGTACCCCTGGAGGTGGCCCTCAGGGCAGACGACATATTAACAATAGATGTATACTCACAGCACTGCCCCATCCACACAATTTCTCAAAGCCCGAGACTCCCTGTAGTGCTTTATAATGCTCTCAGATATCCAGGTCAGCCACCAGCTACATTCACGCTCCATACAAGCCCACGAGCAGAGATTAGTGAAACATAAATCAGGGAAAGCGAGAGAGGAATGGGCCCCTGGCGTAATACAGAGGCGATTATGAACTCAAATGTGCACTCTTTTCAATAAAAACATGAAATATGATCTGGCTTCAAGAGAGTTGAAAGACACTTACAAGAACATTAACAAGCGGTGTTCTCAGAGGTTAGGGCACCGTTACAAGACCAGTTCTGATTCAGCCCAGTGTGGTGTCAAGTTCAAATGAATAACAGCGAGAGTGCCGTGACAAATCCGGCATCATTTTATTGCCATGACCCTGTGGCAACAATAAGATAGATGCATTTAAGCTTTTGAAAATATACTGAATTGATTTTAGGTGTTACAGAAGCAGCATCTCTACTTTCCAACTAATGAACCTAAGATGAATTGGCTCCTTGTGTGTGAAGAAAATGGACTATTTGATTGATTGGCTCTGCACTAGGAATGAGCCTATCGAAAATATTGATGAGGTAAGGTTTTACTGTACATGTTCAATGTAGTCACAGAAACACACAGCTCTCAAAGCAAAACTAAGATGAACATACTCCAAAACAGAGGTACAGGGGGAGTACATTTGTTATATGTGCACCATAACAGGGACTTAATGGACCATCTTCTTCAGACCTAAATGCATACCCTTTTATCTACTACACAGGTACAAAGAAACTTTGATAGTTCAAAGCACAGATTTCCTACCATTATAGTGTGAACTATAGGTTCAGTTACTGTGGTCAGTTAGGTAGCACATTGACCAGGGATCCTGGGTGTTGCAGGGGAACAAAGCACTGACCCACCACAGAGTCCTGAGGTTTAACCCCAGGCGGCAGTGCTTATGTGCTGGCCCTATCAAACACAATCAGTTTGTGGTAAGTCAGTGAGGGATCTTGACCTATGGCTGAACCACTAGAAACTCTTACTGATTGCTCTGTCTGGACTGACTTCTCTCTTCTACCTGCTCAGGCAAAAAAGGGGCATTGACATTGGGTGATTCTGCAAATAATATTTTATTTATCCCCACTGACAATATTTTTGAAAATTCTTACATTCTATAAAGACTTTGAATGGCAACTATGCTATGAGAAAAATGTGTAACACTTTTACTGTACAAAATTGTAAAATGACCATGATATGTCATCAGAAATTAAGGAAACATGCTTTGAAATACTGGCTTCTTGAGTTGAGTTGAGGTTGTTAATTAAAATTAATGCCAAATGTTTGCTGAATGAGTTAGTGTCTGTTTATGAGTTGTTAGAAATCATTTATAATCTTTTAGAGGGAGTAGATGTTTATAACAGTTAAACTGAGCAATAAGTTCATGGAATCTGGCAGGCAGAAGACAGACAGTGTGTATTTAAAGTAAAAGCCTTTGATTTTTGGATTAACGGGCTTAGCTTCACATCAACAGAAAACTGACAGTTAAAAAAGCTGATCATCGTCTAGTGTAGGTTCAGTGTCCGTGCAGCCTGAGCTTGAAGTCTGGGGACAAGGGGATAGGGGGAAACAACTCACTTCAAACATAAATTGTATATTAAAAATCAGATATTAAGTAAGTATTCAATCTCTTTAATATACTGCCTATGGCCTCAACTCACTGTTTGGACTGCAGTACTCATTTTTGAACTTTAGGGTGTTACATATTGTGTCTTTAAGGTTAGGGAAAGATTGGAGTTATGGAAATAAGTTGTGGTCTGACTCAGGCTACGAAAACTAAAAGACTTGGTTAAGGTTATGGAAATGCTGTAGATACAGTTGATAATACTGTTAAACTTTTTACAGTTTCCGCCTGCATGACATTCAGACAGGAAATCCAGTGCAAAGTACTTCCTGCGTTAGTAACTAGTTACTAGTAGTAGTTACTAGAGATACCAGGCTGATAATCTAATGTGCCAGATAATTATACAGAACTACCTGGAAAGTCATGCTTGGAAACAGTTTGGAAAAAGGCAGGCACTTTCAATACTTGACAGATGAGTGGATGAACGACGTGTCTATCACCATCTATCAACCGAAACACTGACATAGTCTGCTGAGCCAGCTGGTAAATCAAACTCTTAAAGAAGCCGGTTGGGAGAAAAGCAAAAACATCTTTTAAATCAAGAAAATCCAACAGTACTGTTCTTTCATCTTCTTCCAATGAAGAAATAATAACTGATGCCATAGCAACAAATGTGTTAAGCTCTTTAGGAGCCACCAGTGTTGTTTTTGAACGAACAGGCACTTCTCGCTACATCATACCTAAACTACACCTGTAGCTGCCAGTAGTGCTGATTGGTCTGAACCTCTATGGTCCGGCAAGAAGCACTTAGCTTGTAACCTGGTGAGAAAGAATGAATGAAAGCTACCAGGCAGAGGAACTGCAAAGGAATTTGGCTTTTCTAAATGTGTTAGATTGTAAGATCTATAATTAGAATAAATTGGAAAAGGTGGGACATTTATTTTTTCAGAATTGTCTGATGCGACATGTTCTGCCTAAAGAAACATCTTGATCCCTTGAGGGACATAATTGTATTTTTGAAGGCACAAATAGCAGGGGTGCAATTCTACTGTATGTTTTCTCTGACAGTGCATAATCCAATCTCTGATTCATATCAATGGACCCTTTGTATTAAATAACTATGTCAGATTTGCCACCATTCAGAGATTTTCACAGCCAAGCGTACAATCTCTTTCATATCCATGACGCAGGGTGAGATGGATGCTGATGTGTGCTCACAGAATCTCATCAGACACGCCGTTCCACCTCAGCTCTGCTCGTCTCTCTCCTTTAGCATTGCTCTGATTAGGTCTCTAAATTGGATTCCAGCGCGGTTCTATCATTTTTATGTTGTTTTGTGTTTGTGCACCCTCCCCTACCCCTCCCACTCACGCTCCACCTCTCACTCTATCTGCCTCAATTTTTCAGCTTTCTCTATTCGTGCCAACTCAGCTTTCGTTACAGCGACAGGCTGACATTTCAGTAGACTGTGCTATTGTAAGACCACGCCATGCAGTTCCGATGGTGTGACAACAGAACAAATTTTCTACCATTGTGCAGAACAATGTAGAGACATTTTTTTCTTCTTCATTAGATTTGCAGTTTAGCTGTGAATTCCTGTGCAGCCAGTGAGTCCATAATTGTTACCCTACAATTTGTTATCGAGACATCTGAATAAGTTATACAAGTTATTACACAATACACCATCAAACAATACCTCATCATTTAATCTATATGAACCCTCTTGTAATTAATATACAACATAAAATGCTTCTAAGCCAACCATGGGAGGATGCTGTAGTAATACAACCTTTTAGAGCACAGAGCAGGGCCTGTAGGGTAATATCAAATTAAACGCAGCACATAAGAAGCAGCTACTTGTTTGATATTTATTATGCTTCCATAGGCCAGTTGTCTCTGAGAGTGCAATTAATGTGTTACTTTCAGGCTATCTGTGCATTCATAATTCATACAAGCATAGTGGTTCAATGATAGTATCTCAGACACAATTTCCACATATACCGTAAGACACACTTTGTTATAAATAAACGTTATACATCTGGGTTTACATACACATGAGTATTCTGGTTTTCTGAGGATATGTGGTTTACATGGAACATGTGAAACCTGGTTATTTACACCCCTGTACACATGACTCTAACAGTATCCAGGCTTCTGATCATCTGTATGCAGCTGTATTGTGATCTCTTGCCATTTCAGCGAGGCCTGAGGTTCAACCTCAGGCAGCAGAACTTATGAAGCGGCCCCATCAAACACGCTCAGTAGATGGGAAGTCAGTGAGAGACAATGACCTATCGTTGTAGCAGAAGAAACTCCTACTGATTGCTCTAAACATTCAGACATCTCCTGTCTTCACCCTGGCAGTTTTTAAAGGTTTTGGTCTGGTATCAGTCTCAGACACATTTTCACTCAGTCTTGTCTCAGTCTGTTATTTCAAGACAGGTCAAGACCCCGACTGTGGGGATATCACCAAATTGCCTATGCATTATTTATTTGTTAAAATCATTTTTGTGATTGGATGTAAACCTCACTGCTTCAAATGCAACCAATCACCCTCTTTCACACGCCTTCCCAAAAATGTTAATGTGGGAGACAGGAGAAGAAGCTGTGGCTATCTGGAAGATCTGGGATGCCTAAGTCACAAAGAGTATCAGCACTTTGAAAGGAAGCATAAAGCAACTAGCTGGCTAACAGTATAATGTGACTGATGAGAATAAAATAAATAAAGCTAAGTAGCTAATGTTTATATAGTTACATTACATCAACATTAGCTAATGTCACTTCCAAATGATTAACTTGTGTGATAAAGCTAGAGATGTGACAGCCCATAGTCTTGACTCGGTCTCACCCTGCCTTGGTCTTGGTCTTGTCTCGGCCTTGATACACTATGGTCTTGGTCATGATTTGGTCTTGGTTTAGGTGGTCTTGACTACAACACTGGCATCCAGGTTTCTCAAAGCCATGATATGATGTTTACTTATGCAAAACAAGCAAGCAAGATACCAGGATACTCGTGCAGATGTAAACACACTCTGTGTAAACACTGATCGAATTATTAGATATTCACTTGTTCCTTGTTGTTAAGACTATTATGTCACTGTTGATCCTCCCAAAAATGAAATGAATTAAGGAATTGCAAAATGGCATAATCCCTACATTAATATTCATTGTATTTATAACTGAAATGATCCTCTTCCATGTACTCACCCCCACACCGATACAAAGCTTACACAAATCTGAAGGTTTCTAAACCTTTGATGGAGCTAAATCCAGCTCTCAATGCCTTTATTCTGGCCATATGCGGCAGGTCTCCCACGTACAGATACTTTAGTAAACTTGTTTTTTTTGGGCAGCTGCCAGTCCACAGCCCACTGCTTGGAAAGGGAGAGTAAAAGATTCTATTGTTTTTCGAGGAGGGAGAGCCTGGAGGTAGGTGATGAGTGGGGTCACCAGCTGAACAAGCCAAGCGTGCTGTCATGTTGCCCTCGCCTCCACCACTCTGCTTCCAGTGCACGTTTCTCCTGCTCCAGTGCTGAGCACACACATATACACAGCCACACATTCTTGAATATATGAATCCACATACAGCACATTCAGGCCTAGCAAATATGCATATACATGTGTGTCTATGAACACATACAGCATGCGCCCTCATATAGTAAGAGTTTTAAACCCAGTGGTTCTGAAATAAAGTTTATCATGCATTATGGATTATGTATATTAGGTATATGATATTGATGATGTGTGGTGTTTATCTTGCAGATTTACAGAGAAAGACCGAGAAAAATCAATGCATTTTATTTCACTGTATACTTTAAGTTTTATTTGGAGTTTCTCAATGTTTAGGTCCATGCTCCATGGTAGAACACTCAAAGGAGAGTTATAAAGACTGTCTTGCTTCAAATTTGTCAACGTGTGTAACTATATGAGGGAAATACTAATTTTTGTGGCAGGACTAATGATTCACTCTGGCTTCACAAGATGAGGGCAAGACCTCCATGAGTCTGGTACATCTGCCAGGGATTTTAAGACACTACCACTGAGGACTTCTTTGACTAAATGATTCTCTTTATGTGTCATGGCAACACAGCCCTGGGAAATGTTGCATATGCTCATCTAGGACTTCCACAATGCATATATGAAACAACAAGCAAATGGAGTGTTTGGCTGCCAGGCTGGAGGTAAAGTGTGTGGATCCGCCTGCTTCTACTCTACTCAGGTACCAATCTAACAACCGTCACTCCTTAGTCCATCACCGTTTTTCATCAGTGCTCCACTGACAGTGCATTTTGTCATTAAACATGTAGAAAATAGTCGAAACAAAACTTTCCATGGAAAACGGGGAAACTTGTTGGTCCTCTCATAACAGCACTCAAAAAAACTTTGGGCTTCCTTAAAGACAAAAATAAAAAATAAAATAAATAAGCCCACCCAAGTTCAAACTAAGATTTGGAACCAAAGACTAACCTGCATCGAGTACCAGGTGTTTGGTACTACAAAGCCTCGACAAAGTATTACTTTAGAAATACTATTCATGTCCCTGGTCTATGTCCTTTTCCAGACAGTTTCAGACTGAGCTAGATCTTACACATCAAGAGAGCCTAGAAGATGTCCTCGGCCTGTCCCTCTACCAAGAGCTCTGGTGATGGGTGATCTCCAAACTTTCTGTGCCCAAAAAGAGCGGAAACAATTAGAGTATTTTTATAATCTTAAAAAACTTCCCTCTTTGGTTTTTACCTTTATTTGATAGGGAAAGCTAAAGACTAGACAAGAAAGGGTGTAGAGAGAGGGGATGGCATGCATCAAACCCTAGACACATTTAGGAAACCCTAGACGACTGGTAGGCAGCAAGATTTCAGATCATGTGGTATTGCAAGACTAGTTATCAGGAAAGCCCTCCTGCAGAAAAAAAATGTTTATTGATTGTACTGTATCAGTGGAGTATTTTGGCCCATGGCATCGCCTAAACCCTGGGTTGTCTCTTGGCTTGGACCACTGTCTGTACAAGACAGCCATGATTGAACACAATTTCCCTACAGATGAGACAGAGAGGTCCTGCTCGCCGCTCCATCTGCTTCAGTGGTCTGTTTGGATTTGTGCCACTCACTGTTTCTAGTCAACAGAGGACAGAGCCTGTTTCCATTGCAACATTTTGTTACCACCGAGTCTACTCTGAAAGCTCCACCTTGTCAGCTGGTGACCAAGTCTCAACAGTCAGTGGCAGCAGGGTGACGGTCCAATGACAGAACCTTCCATGAGGATAAGAGGGAAAATTATGTGAGTCATCCTGCTACAGGTGACCCCCTGCAACACTGTACCAAAGCCTATTTGCCACCAGCATGATTTCTCTTAATCTCTTTTCTTAAAAGAAATCCCTACCAGCAGAAAAAAGAATGACCTGCAAAGCATGGCCTCACCATGGCCTCATATTGTTCAAACACACTATTGAGCATGAGCCCCCCTTCAGAGGCTGTAAGCCATTACTTTTCCACAAGAAGAGCTGATAACTAAAACATCTTAACCCACCTGGAGGGTTGTAAGAAGCACTAAGCTCAGTACACCGTACAGTAGGAGTGCATGACAACAGCTATTTTTGTCCTCAACCCCATAACTATGCTACGATGTGACCAAGCAGCAGCAGGCCAAGCCCACAATTAAACCTTTCTACGTTCTGACTCTTTTTACTATGTGTTCCAAGAACAGTTGATCAAGCTGTCCAGTGGAACCTCGGTCACTTTTGTCTTTTCCTGTTTTCTGTTATGTGCTACCTTCATTTGTGGTTGAAGACAGTAGCTGGGGGACTAGTAAAAATGATTTACAGACATCATAAGTTAGCTAATGTTAACAAAGTGTTGGCTATCTAGGTAGCTAATGATTGATGTAGATTAGCTAGCTATTTAGTCAGCATTTCGCTAACATAAGCTATCAGATGTAACTAGCTAGATTGATTTAGATTTGCTAGCTAGTTAGCATTATCTAGATGTGAATATATTGTTTCTCTTTTACAGGTCGCCCAGGAACATCTTTTATCAAAAATTTTTGTAATTTTTTTTTAACATAGAAGAATGTAGTACATAGCAGGAAACATGAAAAGAGTATGCTGAATGTTGTGCTGCTGGGTATCAAGCTAGATCAACTCTTATTAGAGCACAGAGCAAAAAACGGTGGGACTCAAGGAGGGTCGGTTGAGTGCTTTGCCACAATTCACTATACATCTACACACACAGGCCTAAAATGATAGCAAACTTAACACTGACCTAACACTCCAGGTCCATCAGCTGTCCAGGAGTTCTCACGGTGGCCCTGGTGTCCAATTCTCGCCTGGCATTCACTCTTCTCTCTCCTGCTGTTATCACAGACACATCTGAGCTAACCTCAGCACCTCAACTCACCCATGTCACATTGTCAAATTTGTTTGAATGAGGTGAGGTGAAAAATTTGCTTTGCTTGTAGAGAGGCACTGTTAGAGAAGATGGACAGGCATTTTCATGCCATCAGTCATTTTCAGTCATTAGGAAACACTTGATAAGATGGGAAGTCCCAGCTGTGATTGGAGTTGCGTGTGCTAAGAATGTGTTAATGTGCTGTGTCAATTATAGATGTGTGCCAAATATTATTTTGTGGATGGAGTTGCACTCATTTAATTTATTGACTGTTCTCACTGTGCACTGAAAGCACCTCCTGAATGCTCTCTATGATATTTATTTACCACTCTCGTTTACCCTTTTTTTTCCCCACTGGTTAATCCCATCTCATGAAAAAGTGCCAGGTTGTGTGAGGTGGGCATCACTCAGCTGGAGATACGCATCTGCAACATTAAGCCTCATTAAATCTCAGGATGTTCACTTTATGCCACAGATGTCCCACAGCTCTTACCTTTTCCCATTGCACCTTGTGATCACACAAGGATTTGTTCTGCTTATGGAAATAAAGACATGAAAAAACTCTTCTTTTATTGTTTTTCGCATTAATGGTCACTCAATCATCTATAATAATGCTATTGTTTAAGTCTGAAAAAGCGTTATATGCATTTGGTTATGTGCTGCATAAGGCATCTCGATTATGCATCATGAATTATGCACATAAGCTGAAGATTTGTATGCGAGCACCACACACCCGGAGTGGCTCAGTAATTGGTTTTATGTAATAAAACTTTTCCCCCCAAAGTATTTCCTCTCCTTGTGTATGCAGTGACCCAAAGTTATCAACTGACAGCCAGACTGGATCAGGAATTTAAGATGAATAACACAAATCAGCTTACTCACAATAACACAAAAGGTCTGGCGAATACAGAGAGGCGCTGTCAGCACTTTGTGAGCGGTGGCGGCAGGAAACGAGCTCCACTGACAGTGTAAATCATAGATCAGTTCATTAACAAAATGGCACTGATGGATTTACATTGGGGTCAGAACATTACCGAGCGCCTGGAGGATCCTGACTCTCTCCTACAACCTTGTGAAATGTTTCGCCGCTCCATCCTTTTCGCTGAACATTTAAATTCTCTGTTCCACACCTCAGGCACAAGTAGAGGAGATTTACACCTTAAAAAAAGGCCAAGCATGAGAGAATCTTCCTCCCATTCAATGTATAACATTCAGCACAGCACAAAGAGATAGAATTCATGTGGTGACATACATCCATACATAGCATCTTATTTGCATTCTGTCACAGTGACATTGCCTCTAATGCTGTCACATAATCTTCCACATGAAATCTCCATAGAAAGCCTATTAGTTACAAAAAGCCAAAATCTTAAACATATCTACAGATATGTAACCAGGCAACAATCTGCACATCTCTGAACTGCCAATGTTAATGTCTGTGTCTGATTTCATGAAAGCAGAATAAGTTGTGCAGAGGCTGATTGCTTCACAACAACAATGCTCATGGCTTGTGAAGTTTTCACATTATTCCTGCATCTATGTATCAACAGGTGCAAATTTCAATGTGAATGTGATGGTTTCAATCTGCTTTTTTTTTCCAAAGCATGCTGATAGCAGGCTCATATTATCTTGAATAATCATCAGATGCAGTGGCAGCTGGGAGCGCTAGGGTGCCACTCCACCTCTCCCCACATCCTAAATCTTCAGTGAAGAAGACTTAATTACTTTAAAATATTTACTGTATATTTCTTTAAATGTGCAACGACAATATTGTGTAGTTAGTGAGTAAAATGTATCATCTGCACTAAAATGTGTTGTTAAAAATGTTTAACAATGTCCAAAGTTATGGATAGGTCACATGTTTTCGGCTTGGGGAACAATTTTTTCATCCATTTGCTCTCACTATAAGTTGTTCATGCACAGTTGGATCCTCTCAATACAAGTGATAGGAGCATGGTGAGGCGCACAGAACCTGCGCCCTCAGCATTCACCTGAATGCTGCTGGTTTACACATCGTCAACCTCTGGGTGGCAGCAGAGAGCGACTGGCTCGATCTACATCTGACAATTAATACAGCAGAGTGAGATGTGTTGATACTTGGAGGAAAATCCATGAAGTCATCATAAACAACGTGTTCTGAGAGGAGAACATTGGAAGAGAAGCTGAGAGTTAAAGATCAGTCCGACATCATAAAGCAACAACAATGAGAGGAAGATGATAAACTCTCTGTGGAGAACATAGTGACAGTGGAACTCAGCCTCACTCTGGGACCAGGTGATCTTCAGACAGGTGAGCTGTGCTGGATAAAGTATTCACATCATTTACTTATATAAAAACACTAATACCACACTGTGAAAATACTCCACCACAAGTAAGTCCTGTATTCAAAACCTTACTTGAGTAAAAGTGTGTAAACATTATCAGCTGATCTCAGTATGAAAAGTAAAAGTAACCAGTAGTAGTAGAAAGTAGAACTATAAAATAATATAATATGGATGTAATTCGAAATTAGACTTAGGTAAAGTACTTGAGTAAATGTAGGTAGTTACATTCCCCCATTGGAGATGACAGAAGGTGAATGTGTCTTTTTGGTCTTTTACAAACTTTTAAATAGTTTCTGTTTTGTGAAAAAAAGAGTGTGTGACACACCTTAAAGTAGGTACTTTATATAAACCTGTTTTATTTGTTATTTTGTAAGAGGTTTCAGTGTGTTAATTTTTTTTCCCATTGTCTAATGGTTTGTGGTATCAGATTTCTTCCATACTTATTGAGGTACTTTTTTCTTGCTTCAGTCTTTCAGCATAAATTGTAAAATAAAATATAATTATTATGAAGGATTTGCATAAATTGAAGTACCTTCACTTATTTCAACTAAGCAAGTTCCATTAGGTTATAAAACATGTTCATTTAGTTCTGCAAGTACAAATAAAGGACCTTTTCATACATTAAAATACACCTATACCTTAATACGTTCGCCTCATTTTCGCCGCAGCCCCCCATGGAGAAGAATTCACTGGCTGCCACTGATCAGATGGAGTCTGAATGAGTGAACACCCAGTGCTGACCATTTTATTCAATCAGTCATAATGTGCAGCTCATATGTAACAAGCCATCTATGATGCAATTAAAGAATATGGAATTGTTCATGAGTGATTTGTGCCCCAGGGAAAAAGACTGCTTTTCTGTGGGATACGGGGGTAAATTAGGCTGTGAGTCACTGAGCAAAGGTTTCTTTCTTTTCTTCTCTTGCGTGAATTACCTTTCCCTGGAGCCGTCTCTTTTGAAAGTCAGAAAGGACATTCACGCACCATGCACAAACTCTTCAACAGAATTACATTCTATTGTAAAATAAAGAATAAACTCCTTTGAGCTTTGGAAAATCCATTGACTACTTATTTTGGTGGTTAAAGATTTAATATCAAAATTGTCTGTCATCTGATGGTACTGGATTTTGTTGGCTAAAATGATGACTCTTGCTAACAGATTTCCAGTGGTGGAAAGAGTACTTAAAATCTGTACTCAAGTACATTGCTAAAATATTACTCAATTACAAGTAAAAGTACTAGTTTTAGAAAAATACTTAAGTAAAAGTACAAAGTATTTGTCAAAAAAACTACTCAGAGTATTAGTTCCTTTTAACCGATGATGTCACCGTCACCTCTCCAGACTAGGGCTCTAAATTTTCTGTGTTTTGCTTTACCAATAGTTAAAACACTAACAGTCAATTAATAATTGATTTGATACAAAACAAATGTTTTTTTCCCTCATTTTGATTTGCTGTCTTTTTTCTCTCGTTTCAAGTTTTTATTTCCTTATTCAGCAAATGTCTCCCAGAGACAAAACAAAGCTAGATGAGGTACAGTTACTGCCATGATGATTGATTAAATAGCCATGAATACATTTTTTCACTGGTTAAATTCTTAACGAAAAATCAATTAAAGATAAGTCATTAAATATACTTTTTTTTGTTTTGTTTTGTTTTTTGTCCATATGTCCTGGTTTTCATTGGCTTTTTTTCTACAAAATCACTTGATTGGCTACAAAAATGCAGATAAAAGGTTTGGATATTAATTCAAATTGTACTCAGTACTCAACTATGATTTTAAAAGTAACAAAGTAGATTACATGGAATAATGAATACTTAAGTACAAGTAAAAGTACAGCCTTGAAAATCTACTCATAAAAGTACAAGTACCCCAAAAAACTACTTAATCACAGTAATTTGAGCATTTGTAATTAATTACTTCCACCCCTACAGATTTCATAACCATAGCTAGCTAATGTAAGCTAATGCTAACACTTAGACTGCTTGTGGTAGCTGAAAAGTCCATCTCCAGCTAACTTTTTAATGGTTCCATCTAAATCTGCACCAGTCTGCATCCTCCTCCTCAAACTCCCCAAATTACAAATCCCAATTTACCAATTCACTCCAAACTGAGCGAGCCGGGTACTGAAGGGGCCTCATGTATCGTGGGGCAGACGGCGAGTACTCACCATCCGACTGAATGTCGTGCAACACTGGGACGGGACAGATCTTCAGCTCCGTGCAGGGAGTGGGTGCCGGGCTGAGAGAGCAGTGCTGAGGAGAAACAAGCGCCAAAGTAGCTGCTTTTCTCACAGGGCTGATTAATACAGTAATGAACTTGATACATTTTCAGAATTACTGTTAATATGTTAGAAGTACAACTGACATGTGATCTCACCTCCTCTTCTCAGTTTGCACTTGTTAGCAAGCAGGAGGGGTGAGTCAGTGAACAAGTTAATTAAGATGTGGACTTGGCACTCCCACTTAACTGATGAGAATCTTGAGTTATGAACGATTGACTCATGACTCGCACATCACTAGTCTCTCCCCGCTGACTGCCATTCCCACGTTCCCGTGGTGCACACTAGAAATGGAGGGACTTTGCTTCTCTATTGGACAGTTGCTGTTCAGAGTCAGAGGAGGGGCTTAGCAAAAGGTCGATTACTGTACTTTCACGAGGTTACATTTATTCACAGCTCAGTGCTTACACAACCACTGTATTGGAATGAATTAGTTATTTATAACAGACTGTCACCTGTATCTGAACCCAACATGTAATATCATTCAGCCGCCCTGAGGGGGATGTGTGTGTGTCATTGTCTGTATCAGAGCTGTCCAGTGATGACTGGCTGCTGCTCAGGGGCTGTGAGGTATCTCTCACTGACTTTTTTTCCCCTTCTTTTTTCAGAGCAGCAGCAACTGGCCGCTGCCTGCTGAGAGCAACTTAGTCCATACAAGGTCAAGTAAAGGTGAGGCGCTAGTCTCTTCAGCCCCGGCGTCTGCTTTACTACTGTGTGAGGAGTGTATTCTGGGCTCTGCTCTCACTCCACCAGACTAGAATGAGTGTCACTCCCCCGAGAGGAGCTGTCACAGGCAGGAACTGTGCTCTGAGAGGACGAAGGCGCAGTTTCCACCACCGCTGACCACTGGCTGACACGCACAACTATGAAGAAATGAATGGAAGCCAGGACTGGAGCAGCAAAAATAGCAATGGCTCTTAATTAGAAAGGTTTAGCTGAAAGGGTTTTTATCAAATCTTGTGGCAGGTGGTTATTAGACATGAAATAGATTCTGTTCAGAGTTGAACACTCCCTCCTTCAGGACCTGGAAGAGCCACGGAATTACAATTACACACCTGGAGAATTCTGCACCGCAATCAGTAAACATGATTAAAAAACATTAAATATGAGGTGGTCTCCCATGAATTTTAATTTTCTGAAGCGCTGGTGTGGTGGAATTCATTGTTTTTTATGATCTCCAAGTGGTTTTAAATGTTTCAAATTATTATTATAATTACCAATTATATTATTTTCCCAGCTTTACATTTCAGCCTTCATTCAAGATTAGATTGTATTTCCAATGCAAAAGAACTGTTTATTTATCTTGCATTTAATGGCTGACTGGCATATGTGTAAGATAGGTGGGTTGGGGGAGATAAAAGACTTTACTATTATTTAATTCAACATAGAATTGTCTCACAAAAAGTCTATTATAAGTCTCAAACACAAGCAATGCCTTAAAATACCCTTAAAGGGTAACTACACCCTCAAATTCTACTAGAACTTTGCTTCAGTATATTTAAAAAAAGACAAAGAAAAGAGAATAGAGATGAGTATAGGGCATCGACTATAGGAGGCTTGGCATAATGAGTCATGGCTACGCTGTGTGTGTCGTGTTGGGTCAGCAGGAGACTGAGTGACCACTACTTAGTGTAGCATCGTGAGATAATATCAGGCTCTGTCTCAGACATTTATGGCACTTGTGGAGAGTTAATGTGTGGGTACCTGTGTTTCTAACTGGGCTGGCAATGCATGAAAAGGGCACAGACACTTTGAAAATACTTAGCATAAAATACAACTACACAACCTTGTCAAACAATGGAAAAATGCCAATAACAAATCTTCCATTGAAAGCACCAGTGCATATTATTCAGCCCGGTGGTAGCAATATCCAAAATCACTGCCCTAAAATGTGACACAGTAGAAACAACGGAAGGAATAATGTTAACAACCCTAGCTAAAGATTTATTTATATTTTTTAAAATCAATCTTAAGGTATTAAGTTAAGCTGTCTTGAAGTTTCAATGCTGCAAACTTCAACCTTAGAGAAACAGAAAGTTCAGGAGTCAAGTACAAACAATTCTCAAAGTGTTCTCATTTATTAGGTAATATTTCTTGGTGCAAGATATTTTTCAGAATATTTTTGGCAAACTATGCTTATAAAAAGTGAGGAGGACAAAATCGACCATTTCAAAAGGTGGTGTCCCCAGTCTCCACGATGACAATGATGCCTATGTCAATCCATAGGCATAGCCCTTATGTATATAGTGGTTGTTCATAGGCCCTAAATATCTCTTTTTTTTTTTTTTTCTGACGGCACTCATCAGGTTTGTTAACACAGTCAGAAGCTACATGTGAGAGGCTCAAACTGGGACCATGGCTGCTACACAATCAGGGATCAACATACCTAAGAAACCTCGGTCTCTTGCCTATTATATCACAATTAGGGAACAGAGAAACCGGCTGAACTGAATTTTCAAATCCCAGCAGACACAAACAAGCAGAAAAAGCAGTTTTTACATCCAATATGCGTATTGTTAGAAAAATAACATCATACATCAAAAAGAATCTACATGATTAGTCTATGTGTACAGGGCAAAAATAATAATGCAGTGTGGAATTCCTCTTTAAAAATGCCAAATGAAATGAGGAAAATTAAAGTAAAAAAAAAAAAAAAAAAACATGATGAGAGCTCAGAGGAAATGCCAGGTACAAAACAAACACTTTAAAAGTTCACAAAAATTATATATGTAAATATTTATCCCTGTAGCCTTAATTATGGAGTGTAATTGACTAGCTCTTGAAAATGAAGACCCTTGGCTGTTTTAAGTTATTTAGGATTTTTTGAAACAGTTTTTTGTGAGTGGTAAAACAACGAGAGAGAGAGACATAAAATATTTCAAGGAAGCATTAAAAGATACATAGGTGCACTGAATACATGGAGATTGGCCTGGGTTGACACCAAATTCCTGAGTTGAATTGTTGTCCCAGTCCGACCCTGCATAGTGAAAGTTTTTAGACAGCAGAAATTACAACTACACTATAAAAATGAAAAAGACAACATACAGCAATAGATTTTTGAGGTTTGATCCCAACTCAAACTCCTTTGTTTGGAAAATGTTTGACCAACAACTAATCTTTTGTTGAAATACTTTACTTTTCTTTGTGACATAAAATTGAATCTTTGAATGTTAGAAACCCCAAAAAATATTATTAAGTAAACTGACTGAATTGAAGGTGAATGATGGTTAATATTGTAATATTTTTAATTAAAAACATTTAATTTTGGGCCACACAAATAATGACAAATAAGGTTCACAGCTCACTTGACTCCACAATCTATTGCAGTAAGCTGCCTTGAAATTTTGAGTTGTCAAAACTTATTTTTTACTGTGTAAAAAGGTTTTTTAAAAAATTACTTTAGAGGAGAGCTTTTGTCACTTTTATTGATATGGATGACACTAAATCTCAATTACCTAAGTATTGATGATGAAAATAACAAGAAGTACAACATGCTTCATTTTATCAGACTGATGAAAAAAATGCTGCTTGAGAAAGTGAGTGCAACAGAGATTAGCTCAGACTTAACGTTATGACTTACAAAATGGAATTGTCCTTCAAGTTTGACTGCAAGAGGATTTGTGTTTGCTCCGTATCATTTTTGCTATCAAAGACTGCAAGCCTCCCACATGTTTGTTAAATTATTTACCTGAAATGTACACTGCAATTCAACCTCAATATATGTTTGAATGGCAAGTACAAGCTCAGGGCCAATATCAATAATTCCAATTCCCCACTCTTCAGAGGCAGAGACAGACTTGTGTGTTTCCACATGATATTGTCCTCAGATGTGATTTTATGAGGCATTTCTCATTGATTGTCTAGTTTTCACCCACAAAAAACACGGTGATGAAAGTTAATGATGTGTGTCTGGTCTACCTACAACACTATTAATTATTTTTAGACTGTGGGTGGCGAGGTCACGGTGTGAAATGGCACTGCTCCAGTTTGTCTGAGTGATTTCCCTAATAGACAGACAGACAGGCGGCGATGTGAATTGTAAAATATATGCGTGTGTATTGCTGTGGCCGTTGCATAACCCAGACAGACGGATCAGTGACGGGGGAACGAGGGAACCCTAACTAAATTTGGACATAATGGCAGATGCTCTGCTGTCTGCCAAATGTCTCCGGAGAGACCTGTCGACGAGGGTGGAGGAAGGGTACGGGTGAGTGTTGCGACATGGTGTCCGATGGCAGGTCTTTTGAATGTTGTGAGGGTGATTCGGCTAGTTATTCTCACCTTTGCCGCGGCCTGCTGTCCTGTTTGTTCCAACCTCAGGTACACCTCCAGCTGCACCGCCATCGAGTGCACCTTCGCAGCCAGAAGCAGTCAGACACGGCTCCATGTTGCTCGTCAGAGAGCCTCAGGGATAAATGGTCCTGAGTGTTGACAATGGCTGTAATTTTATGAAGAGGGTGAGGAGCTGTGTCTCTTTATTCAGCTAACCTGATTACAGACCTTCTCTTTGCCGCTGTGAGCACACAGTGTAATCTAAAAGCAACACCTGGGCCACTAGGCGATGCAAAGACGGCGTGCCAAAGTACTGGCACACCACCAAAATGAATTAAGGTGGGCTATTCAGGTCTGTCCTGACCTTGGGGAGACGTGCACACTGGTTTTTGCTCTCGGAGAAACAAGCTGAATACAGTCTTTTATTACAGAGTCACTGTGAAATGTGTAATGTATGTTAATCCATCCGGGATTGGGAGGAGGAAAGCCAGGTTCTGAAGGGACAAAATGATGGCATTAAGAGAGACGAAGAGACGGAAGAGAGAGCAGGGAAGGAGAGAAAATTAGTTCAAATGGGACAGTGAAGGAGACCAGGTGAGGAAGAAAGAGACATTGAAGAAATGATAGAAAGGTGACAGGCGCAGGCAGACACAGGCAGGCAGGAACAGCCAGCAGAGGGAACAGACAGAGAGAGCCAGGATAGACAGATGGAGAGACAAGGGCACATTCATACCGCAGCTGAAGAGCTCCCTGATTCTGATTGTCCTGATTTTTCTCTCATGTCATATGTACCACAGGTTTGATATTTTCGAGTCATGTGACACAAAGAGCAGTCTGACATCTTTATTTTTTCTGGTCTGTAGCCATGTACCACAGAAAGTCTGGTTCTGATGCATGTGAGAAGCCTGCAACCTAACAGTGCTGACAGCTTACATACTGCTGCTCTCCATGCTTTGCTGAGGTTAAACAAGATATGTAATTTTTGAGAGAATAAATAGCACATTGCACACTTAGAATTCCTTTTACCTATCTTTACCTATCATACTGTACCTTTCCCATGCAAACTCTGTGTTTCATTTATCTCAGAGGTTGAAAGTCTAAGCTGGGAATGATGCCACACCCGTTTTGACTGCGTTCCTGGACAAGAAGTTGGAAAAAACTTTGTGCTTTAAAACGATACATTTCGCAGTATTAAGTGCATGCAAACAGAGTAGCAACATGTCCACAGACAGTACTGTGTTTGACTGATCTAATGAGACACAAGTGTTAATAAACAGCTGTTGTCACAGCTGTTGATTGCAGAGCAGCAATATTGGATTTTGTGGTTGAGGTTGGTGAGGTTCCTCAGACTTTCCGGCTTCCAACTGAGAACCAACCAAATGATAACTCGGAAATTTTGAGGTGCCAGTTGAAATGGAACACACCGTTAGATATGCTACATGCTAGACAAGCTAACTAACTACCTAATCTAGATCAGTTGTTAGTTAGCTAGTTACCCAGCATTTTGCTAACATTAGCCTAATTAAAGCTAGTACAAGGAGTTTTAACTGATTATAAACAGTCTCGGTTTACTACTGATGCTGCTATATGACCTACGTAAGTTAGTGAGCTGACTGGCTATTTCTTGCTCTTAATGCACGACATGGAGTCAGTCTCTCTGTGAAATCAGATTAAACAAGCCTGTGTTTACATTTTCCCAGCCAAAGTTGCAGTGAGCAGTACGTTACATTTTAATTTTTGACATTTGTAAAGTCTACAGCCTGTAACATCTTTTGACCATCTTAAAAAAAAGCAAATGAGAATGTTGACCAACGTTCCAAAGTGGGCAGAACTTCAGAAGGGTCAGCTGTGGGGGTGGACCTTGAAAACGACTATAAATTCAATAGTTCTACTACAAAAACAAGCCATACGTGTTATCAATAATTCTAATAGATACTATGGTCCCACTAATCCACTGTATTTAAAATCCCATGACATTTTAAATTTAATATTTTGGTTTATTATGAAATAATTCAAAAATCAAAGTCACTGTTTTTTTGTTTTCTTTTTCTTTTCTAATACAGGAGTCCAAACATGATCTGAAAGATGTTTGTGAATTTACCTAAACAGCTAAAACAAAGTGATTAAAAAGAGATGTGTTTCTACTGTTGGGGTAAGGGTTTATAAAGCCATTTTGCTACAAGTGTAAATGATTTTTTTCTTTATCGTTTTTTTTTATCATTATTATTTCAAGACAACTGCTTAAATCGATAAAAAAGTAGGACAGGCATATCAGAGCATTTTGCCTTTGCCTGTTCCTTTTCAGACACCTCTTAATACATAGACTGTTGACTGTGTTTAGTTTATACTTATTGTATATTATACTGTGTATGCTGCTTAAACCTACATTCTTTTACATGGCAAGTTGAATTAATAGGCATTCTTACTGAATGAATTACTTCAACACACAGAGGAGTTTTGCTGCTACATGCCCAGTCAATCAAATGAAACAATCAGTGTTGCTGAACTTTGACATATTAATTTGTGCCGCTGACTAATAGTAAGCTGTCTTGACAGCACTGACCTTTGAGGGAGCAGAGAGAGGGCCACAGAGTCCACTGGTATGAAGTATGAAGAATGCTATTGTGGCATATTAACTGAGACACAGCATCCACTTTTTATTTAACTGTCCGCTGTCAGAATATAAACTGCTCCACAAAAAGGGGTGGTTAGTTATGTTACGTGACAAGTTAAAAAAAACATTCACTCGTTGTCTGTTACAAGTTAAATATATAGTGATTCATGGTCTGTTATGAGGTTTAAAGGATAAATATATTCACAAGGAGCATGCCTTTAAGCTGGGTTTATGGGTTTTCATGGTAGGCCTGTATGGAGCCTATAAGCAGTGTGGGGCTACACAGCTGACTGCTGTCACAGAGTGTGAAAATGGTGATGGCACAGCAGTTTTCTCCTTGGTAATGATACAATAAGCAAAATAGAAGTGATCTGATGTGACACCAGTTCAGTGATTTCAGCTATTTTTATTAGGGATGCACCAATCGACTGGCAAGAGTGTCACATATCCTATTCTGTGCTTGTTATCGTCACACACGTGTTCTGCACGATGGTCACGTCATGCGCGCAGCAGGCAAACTGACCGTGATATCACACCCGCCACAGCGCTGATCACAGCTACACACATGAAGATGGTGTCAGAGACAGATTCCAGGAACAGGATAAAGAGAAGACAGACAGACTACAACGAGACAGAGCAGCTGACAATGTCACAGAACAGCCATAACCTTTGTAGTTCTTCAGACTGCTGTTCACAGAGGGACAGTTAAAATCTCACCTCCTGTTCTGGCTGAAGAATAAACAACCTGTGTTGATGTGTCTCCTCAAACATTTTCTCATCCAGACTCGTTTGACTTCTGCATCTGTTTGTCTCATGGCAAAGTTTTACTACGGCAAACAGTCTCCAGTTTGTTTACATCTGCTTCTAAAGGAGATCACGTGAAATCACGTCCTGCAAAATCCTGTGAGATTCCATGATCTTGGGAGATCACATTCCCCCTATTCATAATTTTACTATAAAACTATAATAAGACCTGGCTGTAACCTGGAGGACTTTGGAGAAAATTTTAAGTTGTATATAATGAATATTTAATAGTCAGTGTCTTATTATGAACATCCAATTTAATTTTTACAAGAAAAGTTGCAAAAATGTCCCTTTTTGACCCTTAAAAAAGAAAATTGAAATCGGTACATCTCTAATTTTCATGGGCACTGGTTTGTTAATTAAAAACATTATAACATTATACATCTCCTCTTTAAACATTAAGCATACAGTATGCATAAGACTGCATAAGCTGGGGCTTTAATTTAGTTTTTTTATGTGTAGATTGAGAGGATTAATTAATCTGGGACTACAAACTGAAAAAAGATAATATGAAACTCATATTCACAACAGAAAAATCAGTTACCATAGAAACTTAATATATACAGTATTGTGCTATTTTGGGCTTGGAGGCTGTCGTCTCAGATAACAATTCTACAAAACTTGGCTAAATTTTAAGATATGTTTCAAATTGGTCTTGACAGTAAGGCTACGTAATGTCAGCTTTTATTTTAGCTTGTTCATAACAACTTGCTGTTATCCTAATGACTGCACTGTTTTTGCTTGTTTAATGGCCATTTTCATCAGTTACTCTTACTGACTTTTTGCTTGCAAAGGTTTTATTGCACGTACAGGACCAAGCATAGTTGTTGTTAACTTGAATAAAACGTTATCATTCACTTCTCTCTGCTGCTGCCTCTGCGTATGTGTTGCTTTGTGTGTGTGTGTGTGTGTGTGTGTGTGTGTGTGTGTGTGTGTGTGTGTGTGTGTGTGTGTGTGAGTGTATGTGTGTGTGGAGGAGCTCAGAATAGTTTTCAGTCAAATACCGACACAGAGAGCTGAGGAGTGAGACAGAGGAGTGGCTACATGTGCGACCATAAATTACACCAAAACCATTTCCTACGATGCACTAACCTCACTCAATGGTTCCTTCAAGCACTAATAAAATGTTCAAAAGTTGTTGTAAAATTAAGAATAGGTTTGGGGTGGCATTCTTAGGAGTTATTTGCATCAGTGGACTCTTTTATTTTTTATTTTTTTGGCATGCTTATACTCTAATTTTCACTCACATATCTCATCACATAACTAAGGTTCAGGAACAAGACCACACCACTCTTTCTCTGTGCCTCTAATCTATTCACCTGTGTTTATAAATGTGTCTAACCCTTATATCCCTATTTGTCTCAGTTTTCATCCATGGGGAGTTCTCACAGTCTCCCTTCTCCCATACCATCAACGACATGCATGTTAGGGTTAATACTAACATCTAAGTAATTCTTATCTCCTTCTTTTATTATAGGAACCATCGGGGGATGGATGCTGAAGCATTGAAGCTCATTGAGACATGTATCCACCCTGAGTCTCAATCCCTTGGTTTCTAGCCTCTCCAGCTAAACCATGAACCTAGCCAGCCCCATTCATCTCCATGCAATCTACCCTCTTCATCCCTCCACTCAACCCCTATCTTCCCTCGGTGCATAACCTTTATACCATCCTTCCCAAATCCCATTGCCATGCTGAATACACCATCTCTTATATTGCACATGGTCTTTATGAGTGAACCATACATTTAGTGCTGCTCCTGTTAATACTGCTTTAGGTCTGTTATGACCAGAAGAAGAATTTTCCTGTACTTTCCCTGGGGGGAGTTACATTTTTCATGCTGCTATAATTTTATATACACACAGGCCTGAAATACATACACATGCACAAACAGGACCTATAGGCATTCATCAGACAGACAGACAGACAGATACACCCACATATGTAATGTTGGCATGCCCCCCCCTTCAGAAGCTGAAAAAAGTTCAGGGCCCCCACCCCACATGTATTATCAATCATTAACAATATTTGTGAAAGCAACGGATGAAAAGAAAAAAACATTCAAGATGAATTAGTGAAATAATGAGCAGTGTGATAGCATCAGCAAACTCTTTTTTGTTTATTTTCCCTACATAAATCATATTCATTTAACTTTGTTTCACTCTATATTTCTGCCCTCCTCATCCACACCTTCCCTGTAATGGCTTTGTGCCATTTCACTCTCTTGTGACTAGACACTTTTTTGTGTACCTTATTGTAAAGTAATTCCAGATTATCTAAATGACATTTACTTTTTCATCAGTCCACATGCTGAGGTATTTCTACTTTATTGAATCAAAAGTCTGTTTGTAGTAGAAATATTGACATTCATTGTAATTTTAGTCCATAGCTTGGTTTTATATCTGTAGCTCTGGCTCTGGGAAAGACGTGTTAGCACAACAGATGTGTGGACTTTTTGACTGTGATAAAAGAACTAATGTGAGCTTTTCCAGAAACAACCAGATGTGTGCGACCTAGGTGTGAACACAGACACAAAGAGCTGATGGAAACACAGCTAACACTCCAGTCATATCACTCAGCTCATGCCAGCCCTTCCTGTCTCCACCTATTGAGTGGGAGAGTGAGCGGCGCCTGGGCTGCACCAGCAGCTGTGGGATCAGGTGGCTATTCTTCCCAGCGCCTGGGCCATACGATCCTGTCCTGCCGTCCTCTCTCCCTCATCTCTCCCACAACTGATCAGCATGCACGCTGTCGCACGCTGTCCGCCTGCCAAGAAGAGTGAGGGAGAGGATACTTTGTAATCTACGGCTGCCATGATGACTTTGAGGAACCCAGTTGTTACCTCCCATTCCCTCTCACCTCACCCTCTTCCCCACAGTCGTAATCCTGGAGCTGTCAGCGGGCAGAGAGTTATGCTCTGAGCGGCAAGAGGGCATTTTGTCATAGAGATGAAAAGTGGGGAAAAAGAATGTGGGCAGCGGAGGCCTATAAACTTGTTTTATTGCATTGCAGAGAGGCGCTTCCGTGGAGCACATGCTTTTAATTAATGATACCCCCACCTGACCCTGCGCTGTACATCCAACAGCCAGAGTCTGTGAGCCTCAAGCAGAGAGCTGCTTTAACACCGCATTGGCTTGGTGCATCCAGCCTTGAACTGAACAAATGAAGCACAATTTATGGCTGCAATATTTGCCTATTATTCTCAGTATGATCATCCCATTAGTTGTAATAAGTTATAAAAACTCTCAGTGTAGAGGCTTCAGCATGCTGGGAAAATTGTTTTTTATTTTAAAAGGCAAGTGCTGTAAAATTGGGGCTTTTGACCTCAATTTATGATTTATCTGATTCTGTGTCTTTTTTTGTAACTGTTAAATTCCTTGGGTGTTATCACTTTTTATATCAACAGTACTTTATTATCCAAAGGATAAGGCTATTTCATGCTATATTTGGTGGGGACAGTTGGGGGTATGGGGGTGGGGTGTTCATGAGTTGGATCGCCCGTGGCAAGTGAACGAAACGAACAGGATTACATCTTCTCATCACCATAAAGTCTGCTGCAATAGGGCTGGGCAATATATTGATATTACATTGATACCTTGATATCTTTATATTGTGACATGGCTTAAGTATTCTTATATTCTTCTCCTGTTTTAAAGGCTGCATTAAGGTAAAGTGATGTAATTTTCTGAACTTATCAGACAGTTCTAGCTGTTCTATTATTTGGCTTTACCCACTTAGTCATTCACATTACATGATGATTATTTATCAAAATTCCCACAGTTTTTATATTTTGTGAAATCACCACTACTCATCCCTACAACATTGTGACAATATCAATATAGAGGTACTTGTTAAAAAATATCATGATAAATCATTTTGTCCACCCAGCCCTTCTATATATAAAGCTGGGCAGTTTAATTTACAGCAATGCGTCATATTCCATCAGATCATTATTATTTGAGAATTTAAAGTATGTTATTGCCTGAAAATATCATCCAGCCCTATTCTGCAACTATGTCCTCACCCTGCCTTGTTCTCCTTCTGTATTACTTGCCTGCTCTTTTATTGCCCGTTGTTGCAAACTGTCAGAGTGAGAAAGACACGAAGTGTCCCTATTAGCTGAAAAAAAGCTGTCAACCTCCTGCCTCAGGTGCCCAGGACAGCAAAGTCGTGACCCACCCTACCCTGACTCTGACTGACTAGTATTTGTTGCCTTCTCTGGTTTGAGGTTACGCACAAGGAGTGTAATTAGGTATGGTTAGGGTGAGAATATCTGGATAAGCTAATCATAGAAAGAGTAGCAAAAAAAATATTGTGCATCGTGTGGGGAAGATGGACAGATGCTGTGCTGCTGCCAGAGGAATGCTGACTGGGATTACAACATGCATGGGCATAAATTATAAAATAATATATTTGTGTGTATTTCTCTCGTTCCCCCAATTACCTGAATAATTCTCTAGATTCATTGTTAGTCACTTAATTTTGATATTAAATATTTTAACAGTAATGATCAATCTGTAGCTACAGAAAGGCAAAGTCACTCTGCTTCTGGTGGACCACCATGGGACCTTACTTCAGAGGAAATATAAATGGTAGTCAGTGGTGACTGTGAAGATACGTAATTTAAAGAAATACTATACACCCAGAAGTCACAAAAGTGATGTCATGACTTTTTTTCTGCAACATTAGCCAGTTAACATTAGCCACTGAAGTTAACATTAGCCACTGAAGTTAACATTAGCCACTGAAGCTCCGATGCCTGTGTTTTCACACAGGGATGTATTCACATGAGTAATGGGTCATCTCCTTTGCTCCCAGGCTGATAAAAGGATCTGGTGACACTGGATAAAACACATCAAGTAAGATAACATTACAAGTGACAGCAGTGTTGGTGTTGATGACATATATTGTGCGAGACATGTAGTTCACTGAGCAGTTTCACACAAAACTTAATTAAACTACTACAAACCTACTGCAAACTACAACTTTCTTGACATTTAAAAGGACCTTTTAAATAAAAAAAAATCATATGTATAATGCATTACACAATTCAAACAAAAATAAAGAAATATGTGTCTCTCACCATTAACTATTTGTAATATTTTTTACGAAGTAAGGTCACATGGGGCACACTGGACCAAACCAATGTGAGACATACTGAGGGGAATCACGCAAAACTACAACAGGTGTTTTGTCACAATGCTGAATCTCTCTAACATTGACTAAACACTGACAGACAACATTTAAATTTTTTGATCAAGATTATTGCTCGGGACAATATATACTAATAAAATACTTTTGACAATACAATGTGGAATGCATTGTGAATGTGTAGCTCCCAGTAAGAGAGGACATGAAAAATACATGGGATTCAGGTAGGGAAAGTGCAGGCTAACATCAAAGCCATCACACAAAAGACAGGAAGACCGGCCGCCATGAAAGATTGATTAGGCACTTAAAACTAAGATTAAAAAAGTATAGAGGAAAACAAAAAGGAATCTTTTATAACTCATCATAAACAACAGAGGGGCTTCGCCTTCACAAGATAACTCTTGAAATATAGATTACTGGATTTGAGACCTGGAATGACCGACGTGCTGTACCAAGTCTGTCACTCTCAGCTGTGATGGTCCTTGATAGTGGATCATGTATTATGGATGCTACAGCACAAGGACGTGGGGAGAGTTTCTGCCCTCCATTGTTTTATTAATTCTCCAACATTTGATCTAAGACCTCTGACCTTGGATTTTTTAGTTTTGGAAAGGATGTATAAACAACCAAAAAGACATGATGATGGAATGATGTTAGGAGCACTAGTTCTGTCCCTCCTCCCGTGACGAAGCAAAAGCTTTTCAAACAATTAGACAAGGCAGTCATTGATTGGACGTGTATGAGTCTCTGTTGGCATAAGACAAAGGCTTTATTGCTGCAAGGGGCTTCTTTTAAAGTGTTCAGACAGTTTGGTGCCTGGTGTGTGAAATCTGTGATATCAATACTGAAACTGGAGTCACTCTCTCTATGCCCCCCTTTCTCTCCCTCTCTCGTGCTTTCTTCTCTCCCCCTCTCTCTGTCTCTCTCTCTCTCTCTCTCTCTCTCCCTCTCTCTCACAAACACACACACACACACACACACACACACACACACACACACACACACACACCCTGACAGCTTTGGACAGACCAGGATCTGTACCTTGAACTTGAATTCTTTGCTTATGAGGCTAATTAATCCAACTCTGTTTGAAGCTAATTGTTGTAACTGAATGTAAAATACAGACGCGCTCATTTCTGAGTGAAAAAAATCTACGGGTTATTGAGAATGTTTAGCCACCCTAGCAAAATGGCTCTGTGGGTGTGTTGGTCAGTCAGTCAGTCAGTCGGCCCACCACCTTGGTCCTGACTGAATTATCGCAACCACTATCGGATGTATTGAATGACTTTTAGCAGAGATCAATGGTCCCCACATTACTCTGGTGATCCTCTGACTTTTCATAGCACAACCAGCTGGTCAAACCTTTTTCCTTATTGTGTATTGTGTAAGTATAGTACAAATATTAGAATATAATGATATGGTTCCCAGATTATTATAGTCATCTTGGTTATCTCCTGACTTTTGTTCTAGCACCACCCTGAGGTCACATTTTTGGCTCTGAACAATATCTCCACTAGGGGTGTAACAATTCACTCTTGCATCTGATGCATCAGGCTTTAATGTGTAAAATGCGAGCGCATCGATTCAGACAGCCGTGACAGCCAACTGTATAGGTATAAAGCTGGAGAGGAATCACTTGGAAAATTGATGCAGCACTAGTGTATCTGCTAACCCTCATGCCTGTCACCCAGAGGTGTTCCACTTGTCTGGCTGCCCTGATGCCTGTTCTCCAGAGGTGCTTGCCGGTTCCGTCCACCTCACGGCCATCGTCCAGAGGTGCTCTGCCCTCCAGACCTGCTCTGCTCATCTGTCTTGACCCAAGGCCGTCCACCTGAGGTCTCCAGCTCTGCTTCTGCCCTGCCCCAAGGCTGTCCTCCTGACGTTTCCTGCTCGGCCTCTGTCCTTCCCCCAGGCTGTCATCCTGAGCGGTGTCGCCTATCTGCTCAGGCGGCAGGCCATCTTCCCAACTGTTTTCCCTGCCTCCAGGCCGTCCTCTGGAGCAGTTTCCTTGTCCGTCTTCCTGAGGGGCTGCCCGCCTGAGATGATGTTTTTTGTATTTAGTCATGTGTCTGTTCCCTCCTTTTTTGCAAGTTTGTGTTCATCCCAGCCCTTTCCTTTGTTTTCCTGTGATTGTGGACTTTTACTTTGTTCTGGATTTAGTCAGCTTTTGGTACTCATGATTTGACTGCTTCTTTATCCCTGCAAGTGCATTGCATATTTACTTTTTGTTATTAAAACTTTTGAACAGCTCCTGCTCGGCCTTGATCTGAATGTTTGGGTCTGTCATCCGGCATAACAGTAGCTTACCTCACTATGTGCCAATGCTTCACCAAATCAAGTTTACCCTTGACACTATTTTGCAGGGGGGGGGTACCTTTGCTGCATCCTGCTTTTACCCTTAGGGTGGTGGTGTGAGCTAAGGAGGGGGACCACCAGGCTATAGTGAATGTGTGAATGTACAAGTAGGCTGCTCTCCTTAAGCGTACCTATGAGAGTGCCACAACAAGGAAGCCATCGGGAAGGAGGGAGAGGGGCCTAGTAGCGCTTCACGTCCCCTGGCCCGACCACTCGCCATCCAGCAGCAAAGCTACGAGGAGCAGATGCCTTCGCAGAAGATGTACCAACCCAGGCGAACTACGCAGAGTCTGGACTGCCAGGGCACGCTGTCCAGACAAAGTGTGAGCATGATGAAGTGAAGGGTGAGTCAGAAGTAACTGGTGAGTTGCTGTAGAGCTCTCTGCTGGCAGTTTGTTCCCTGTCCTCCTCAGGTGACAGTGACATCATGCGATGGTGGCAGCCAGATCAGGTGGATTTTCAGAGGACGTGGTGCTGGAGAGAGACTTTAATTTTAAGAGACTTTCCTTATATCTTTAGAGACTTTTAATTCTTTTGGATTTTTATCATGTTACTTTTTTCTTTTTCTTTACAAAGCCTTGTTTTTATGTTGTTTTTTTCTATTCCTAACTGTTTTACATTTTCAGTTATTTTGTAATAATTTAGTTAACATTTTTGTTGTTGAAAGTCTGTCCTTTCTTCTGATCATCCCTATAAAAAGAACCATATTAAGAGTCCTGGACTCATTCCTGAGTGACGTTTTTGCAAAAGTACAACAAATTATAAACCCACCCCAGTCACAGAAGCGTGTTGTCAAGCTGACATTAGCATTTGGCTCAAAGCACCGCTGTGCCTAAGTACAGCTTAATAAAGCCACCAGCATGACTGTAGACTTCAGTCTTGTTTATTGCTGCCCCCAATTTACCCCTCACTGTTAGTCTGCAGCATCTTGTGACACTTCAAAATCTAATCTAAGACCCACCTTTTAAAACTTCTTTTTCACACAACATCTCCACAACTAACATAACTACACAATTGCTTCAACTGTGTCTATTATATAAAGCAATTTACTTACTTATTTTGAGTTTAATTATCTAAATGTATATGTAAATTATCTGTGATGCATCTTGAACATTTGTTGTATTTAATGTACTTCATAACTACTGTAAATATAAAATGGCTTGAGTGTTGTGGTCAGATTTACAACATAATTATCTGTGATGGATTCATCCTGAGAAACCCAACGCACAGAAGATCTGTACTAACTATTTATATGCACGGCATTAACGATTAAGTTCATGGTACATTTCACATGACATCACACTGCTGGAAATACACCACAGTACGTATACATTTAATGGCCTCTGACGAGTGTGTCCTGACAAGTTGCCATCATACTGTGAGCATGTAAATCCCCTCGAGGGTGGAATTAGTCATGTTAATAACAACTTTTTAATTCCATCAGATGGTAGGGAGAGGGAGACAGAAAAGCAGTTATCCAACAGCCAAAGCTGGAACGCAGATCATGTATTTTTAATGAGCCCATGGTAAGATCAGACATTGAAAGGGGCTAAACATCTCTGGGATATTTAGTTCCTCTAAAAGCCACAAATGAAATGAACAAATGTTTTGGGTTATGAAGTAAACAGCGGCAGTGGCAACATAAGCGTAAAGTGGCAACTCTGGAGGGTGGGTTGGCTCTGACCTTTAGATGGTTTTCATATCAGCCAGCAGGGTTCTGCTCGCGCGGAGTTATATCCAAAGGCTGTGTTTTACAACAGAGAGTGTTTAAAAGCATACAAGAGCACAAGACACACGTATATGTTTTTAATCTTGTTTTTCGAGCACTACAGACACAACGCTTCGTACGCTCCAGGTCCTGAGGGAATGGAAGTGGCACTCTTTCTGTTTTTCAGTATAAATATTATTTGAACTAGTGACAGGTATTCAGAGAACCTAAAGAAATGAGGAATTATATTGAGGTTGTACAATGCTTTACCCGGTGTGCTGTATTTCTGTTGCTGGAAGGTTATGTGTATAGAAAGATGTCCCTGCATGATATAAAATTCTGAATTGAACTGTATAACAATTTCCTTTCACTCATGTTCTTTTAAATGTCAAATGTGTGTATATGAGTTTGTGTGTCCGTGTGTGTGTGTGTGCGTATGGAAACAGTGTCCGCATTAAAAGTGAACCATGGCTATGTTTAATATTTAAAATATTGAAAACTAGGCCTGGCTGCCTGTTGGGATAATGAAGACATAGATAATATAATGTTTTTTCCTCTTTAAATATTTTCTTTGACTAAAAGTGAAGTAACTGCTGCACTGTCTCATATCTGTGAATATATGAATATTAAAGCTGTAAAAGGCCAGTTTCGTTACATTATAGGCTGTAACTTACAGTAATTGTATCATTTAAATAACATTTAACCAAAAATGTTTGGACGCTGTTGGTCCTCTGCAGAGGTTGCTGGCTCGATTCCCGCCTGTGGCCCATTTGCTGCGTGTCATTCCCCATCTCTCTACCCCCTTTCCTATCATATCTGCAGCTGTCCCTCTCCAAATGAAAGCAAAAGCCCAAAAAATAATCTTTAAAAAAAGCTTTTTAAATTTGCAGTCTCATAGAAAACCAAGGCCAACCTGAGGTCATCTATGTAACAACTAATTCCAGCAGTGACAAGTGTTTACTGTAGAAAAAGCATCTAAACATTCACAGAAAATTCTCATATTGCTTCTGCTACATAATTCACCTCTCCTCTGTCCTTACACTCAATTATACTCCAAAACGGATGCACACACAGATAGCTGCAGACATCACTGATATCACTGGTGCCTATTAGTTATAGTACTTTCTGGAGTCCGCTTGGAGGATACGTTCCACACATGTGCAGTAGCTCTACATCACAGTGGCCATTTGGACAAGTCAAAACAAATTGGGGGTACGCAGATGTTTAGCATACTGAAGGCACAACAGGAGAGTGAAGCGCATTATGGTGACGTTTCTGTGGTCGTTTCCATTTTTCATTCGTCAAGTAAACCTTTCCAGCATTCAGAGAGAGAGCATTTCTTAAAAAATTTCAGATCAAGAGTTACTTTAAGGTTGTTTAAAATGAGGCCTTTTGCAGTTTGGGTGACTTTGCCGGCCACCTGCATGCTTGAAAGGGAGAGTCAGACAAAGTGTTTGCAGTCTGCAAGATACCACTAAATCCTACTGTAACTGTCATGGCACATTAATGTACAGTGTCTGTACTTCTGCTGCTGTGCATGTATGACTATATGTGTGCAATCATGGTCAAGGATTTTCTGCATGTGTATGTACAGTATACAGTATGCATAAGTGTGTTTATGATAATACATGTACTTGTGAGAGTATTTTCAACAAAACTCTATATATAATCTTAGCAATTAAGTTGTGCTGTAGCTGACAAGACCGAACATCTCTCGCCTACAATTTTACTGCTTTCTTTGTCATATTCAGGTGCATATGTGATCACTTTGTCCTGGATGAAACACTTTTAAACAGTCGCTAAACCATTGGGCTTGTAAGTTCACTATCAGCACGAACACAAATGTATAACCTTTTAAACAAAGGCTCACTTGCTCTGCCTCGGGCTACACTTGCCAGTTTGCTTTCTTGTCAAGGCAGAAAGGAAGCGCACATAAAAGAGAAGTGCGCATAGATGAAGAAGAAGAACATTCGTGACAAGTCGAAACTCTGACAGACAGATGCTGAGGAGCTGATAGCATTCTATTTACATGTCTGGAATACACATTTACACATCAAACACTTGCTCAGTTTATTTAAAAGCCATGTGCTTTCCTAAGATGTCTTCTGTTGCCAGCTGAAAGGGAAATAAAACCAGGAATCGTGTCTTATTTGCAAATCTGTACACAGAATGTGCACACAAAAACATGGTAACACAATACAGAGTCTACACGAACAGGAGCTAAATGTAACACGCAGTTTTCATGGAAAGATACAGTCTGCACACAAATACAGTGAGCTACACTCGACAACAACAGACGAACAAATATTCAGCTTTGATACCAGATCTTCACACTAACATTGAGCCAAAATCATTCCATCTCATTGCTTCGTATCTACCAAGTGCTGCTGGCTTGAAGACTGATGCTAGTAGACTGAAGGTTTAGTTGCACATACATTTAGACAACTTTGTTGTTGCTGGATGAAAACCTAAATCAGACAACATGTTTTTCAGTTGGGCATATGTTTTTTTTCATTGTTCTTCATGAATATATTGCAATAGCTTGCGGTTACTCACTTGAATAGATGTTAGCCTGTCTATTAAGCAGATGTAGCATCTGTTTTTAAGCATCTCAGGCCTTTAATTTTGCTTTCAACTGCATATGAATAAGCGTAATATGAGTAGCACATTCTTGTTTAACACTGAAAATGCTGATACTTTATTTAACATGCCAGTTAGTCTCCTGTTATCATACCGTCCCAGCCTTCCTGATTTCATTATTGAACAGAAATGTCATTTAATGGAAGAGGAACAGGTCAAAACATTTAACCAAGCCCCCCCAGATTAAACCATGTTCTTTGTAACTGCCCTTTAGGACAACACAGAATCATTTTTGTCTGTAACTTCAAAAACTGTGACAAATCACTGTTGAAAAAATAAATGTGTATCATGATGACTTTGTTAGGTCTGTAGAAACATTGTGGTTTGTGTTAAAGTTACTACTAACACCTGAACCACACTGTTTGCACTGCATTTTAAAAGGTTAGAGCAGTTTAGAGCATCCACACAGGCCACGTGAGCGGTGCAGCTGCAGCCATGTTTCTTCTACAGATTCACCTATTTTTTCCAAAAAAATAGAGAGTAAAATTGATCTGTTGATAATTGTATCAACATCAAACCTCAGTATGACCTCCCTCACTATAAGAGAGAGGTCTGTATCCATAGAATATGTTGGACATGAAAAAATCAAGTGAAGGTCAGTATTTTTTCTTCATCGCTTCCTCTTTGTCCCTCAACTTTTCCTCACTGATTTTTTTCCCCTCTTTCTCTGAATGAGTCGAAAAACTTACTGCTTTCTTCTCTTCCGTAGAAAGATATAGCTGACAGCGCTGCTACACCATTGTTGTCATGGTTACAATAATAACCATGTGGTTAAGACTGCAATCATAGTCGTGGATAAAAGACAACCATGCTGGCTAGCAGTAGGAAACAGGAAACAACCAATTCTTGCTTGTCAAAGTCCAGCATTTTGCTGACCAGACCTCCTCCCTGCCTGGACTTTTTTGGATCTCTAATAATGTCACCTGATTTCCTCCTTTACTCCCAAAGCACAAGAGTCATAATGACTTTGGCTACAAGAGGCCCTCACTTGAATGTCATTTTGGGACACTGAGTTTGTCTTTTTTACTTGGGTGGACAGTCTGAAATGTTTATATATGACTCAGGTATGTGTTCGTTAACCAGTAAAGCTGAAAATCTTGTTTTTGTGGTTTGGAGGATGAGTGTGTAGGATTTAGTGGCTTTTAGTGGTGAGCTTGCACATTGGAAACACCTCGTCTCTCCCTCCCCTCTCAAGTGTGTAGGAGAACCCACGGTGCCACAGAAGCAAAACGTGATACAACATGATGACCTCCGTGGAAGAAGACCTGTGGCCTCTGTAAATAGAAATAGCTCATTATAAGGTAAAGAAACCTCAATGATTCTTATTTTCAAGTAAGTATACACCAGCAGGCTGATAAAAGGGTTGGAGAAAAAGTCATCATTGCAAACTCAGTGCTACTTAAACACCACAGCACCGTAGATTCATGAGTACACAGCACAGTTAACATACTGATATTTCAGAGCCAGAACCACGGATTCAAACATGCGCAAACCTTAATCAGATAAAGGATCAATGAGTCATGCTGACTAGACGAACATGTTCAGCCTACAACCCTGCTGCCTCTGCACTCTCTCTGCTTGTAGGAGACGGAGGGATGGCAGTTTAAGAAGGGGACTGCCTTTTGGTAATTTTGCTAATGACGGGGATGGCACCTCCTCTCATCCCTCATCTCATCTCTTACTGTATATCCACCACCCCATTCTGCCCATAAAGCCCTGTGAATCTTACATGCTGGACTTGTAACCTCACTGCAGTGATGTGGACGTGTACTGAAGTGCACTGTGACCAAGCTGTTGGGAGATGTTGCACGAGCAACGGAGCGAATTCAGACCCAGAGATCAGAAATGAAGCATTGTTGTGACTTTCAGCCAAGTAGGGCGATGAAACCTGCTGGTAACTTACTTTTTAAACACATTAACACTTTTCACATGCATTTGTTAAATACTTAGTTTGCATGAAGACATTTATACACTTATCCATGCCACATTTGCTCATTAATTAATGCATTGTGTCATGTTAATTGATACAAACATTTAAAGTGTTACTAATGAACCCTACTATGAGTTTTAGCAAATTAAAATTAACTACACAGTGGGGTAGATTTTTACAGATGAATTGATTTGGTGGATTAGTCTTGTTTTACAGCTATTTCTGGAGCTGGAGAATGTATAATGCATCATTACCAATTGCAAAAAAAAACTACTTTTTTCTACAATAGACCATTCTACTGTCTAACACAATTAGGATTTGTAAAACCACACTTTTTTTTTTATCATTCAGTGCATTTCAAAGGCAATATGTTTGTGTATCTTTCAGCCATGTGTCTCTGCGCTCTTCTCTGATATTGATTTCCCTCCTGAGGCAAAATTGTTTTGGCACAGCATTCTTCAGCCACGGACTGGAGTGAAGAAGTGTGAAAGCTTGTTTTGCAGCATGCTGTTTTTTTATTAAAAAAAAAAAAGAAGCTAATGCTCGACAGTATAATGTGGTCAGAAATGCTGATATTTAAAGACAGAGGGGGAAAGTGTTTAAAAAACATCATAGGAGATGACAACCCTATACTTCCAAAGGACAAATATATAATATATTTACTGTACTGAATTATAAAATAACCATGATATAGCATCAGAGACGCCAGAGACGTGCTATGTTGAAATGTTTGAAATTTCCATCCCAGACCAGAAGAATCTATTTATGTCTACCTATTTCATGTTTATTAGAATTAATATTAATGCCGAATGTTCGCCAAATGAGTAGGTGTGTTGTTCATAAGCCATAAGAAATCATCAATAATCTTTTAGAAGGAGCAGATGTTTAGAACAGCTAAATTGAGGAATATGTTCATGGAGTGCAGCAGGCAGTTACTGAACTCTGACTCCAGTGTATTTTCAGAGCAGTGGACCTTTGGCTTTGGAATAACAGGCTGAACTTTACATGGACAGACAATGAACAGTTTTAAACAGGTGAACAATTTACAGTGTAGGACTCATCATCACTAGGGCCTGACATATTTCTCCCTCAAAGGAACAATATGTAGCTATTGCGCACCCAAAAATGAGTACTGCAGTCCAAATAGCGAGTTAGAGCCACTGACAGTAAGTTAAATAGGTTGAATCCCTATTTAATACGATCTTTGGTTTCCACTTGCCACTTTCCATCATATGACTCATAAACAGACACTTATTCATTCGCTAAACATTCTGCATCAATTTGAATTCTAAGAAATGTGAAATGGGCAAACACTAACAGTCATTACAGGCTAGAATATATATTTAAAGGGATCTCTGATGGCATATCATGGTCATTTTATGATAAATTACAGTAATCATCTGTAAAATATTACAGATCTCTCCTTTAAGTCAACCCAAAGTTGGCAAAAGTAACCACGTTTAAAACCCTGAATAACTGATTTAGCCAGGGGGAATGACTGCTGTCCCTCATTGTTTGTGTGCATGAGCTTATATCGAGTCCATTATAGATAGATCGATACGTTTTTCATGGAGCTGAGCTGCATGCGGCTCTTAAAGCAAGCAAAAATAATCCAACGTAATGTGTGTGTCACTCTAAAGAACCATCACTCTGACATTTTGGCAGATGCCCTTAACCTCCAGCCTTAACCGTAAGGAGCACAAACAACAAAAGTCGGCGAGATAACGTTTTCCTCATGCATGGCTGGGTCTCAAATCATGGGAGAAAAAAATCTTTGTGACTAACTACAGATCCATTTTCTAATGGTATTCATGTATGTTAGTTACAGGAAAACATGCCTGGCGGCCATCGATCCAGAGCCAATGGGTCCGGAGGCAGAAATGTCTTTATTGTATTTCACCTAAACAGCCCTTTCATCTTACTTACAGTATTGACAGCACACAGAGGGAGAATGAGACATAGAGGAGAGAGGGACAGAGAACGGCTCACTCTAGCCTATTTTTTCCCGTGATCACTTGATCCATGTGCCTCTTAATCACATCTGTATTCAAGGGGATATTATGTGTGACTGTCCCTGCATAAACAATTGGAATATTAAGAAGTTGTAACACAATTCATTTGCACAAAGAGATAAAACATTTGAGATGTCTTATATAAAATGCAGAGAGGAAGAAGAGGCAGAGGGAGCAAATAGAGGTTTTATTGCAACGCATTCCAAATATATCCAGGCGATGTGTTACCAAATATGCAGGACCTATTTATGTCAGTGAGCATCAGTGCATCCCACTTACAGACAGAAAGTGCTGCTTCGACTCCTCAGCACAGCCAGGCGTACGCGTGTCACATACATAGAGCAGCCAGCAGAGCTGCGACCACCTTTTAACCTGGATTATGTAGCTAGATTACAGCCCTAAATAGGATCTCCATTTCCAAGGCCAGAAGACAGTAATGTGTAATGACCAACTCAAATGACCCATGACTGAGCTGGGAGGAAACAAGGCTCGGGGGCAGACAAGAATCTACTGAGTAGTCCTTCGACTTTTAGGCATTTAATTATTTTGCACTTAGTATAGTGATGACTATGGGAAAGTGGAGGCAAAGTTTGTGTAGTATGGAAGGAAAGTTTGTTGTTATCACATTGTGCTTAAAGATAGCGAGGTGCTTGCAAAGGGAGAGGGGCGGCAGCACCGAGGAGATAGCAAGATTTGGGAGATGGAAGATGGAGGAGGAGGGAGGAGATTGTGCTGCATGCAAACTCTGTATAGTTCCTCACAGGTGCGAAAGAGAACAGCAGCAGAAGGAGCACAATGCCAGGACGTCAGGCTGTGCTGCTCGATGTTAACCACTGTTGGCAATGAGGGGGCTTGACTCCTCCCACCCCGGCTCCGGGCTGGGTGCCTCCCAGGAGGCCGCTGCTGATTGAAATGGAAATTCAGGAAGTAATGCTTCAGAGGGAGGAAGTGTCTCGCTCTCCCCTGCCAGTCAGTCTGTCTGTTCATCCTGCGGTGCTTTATTACTGTCACTTTCTCCTTGCATTAACCCATAATCATTCATGGCACATAATCACTTTCAGTATGCTCGCCTCTGAAATCCACATGCAGGATCCAAAGTTTAAAGGATTTAAGAGAAATTTTATACTGATCTTTTAAAATGTCCTATCAAGAGGGGCTGAAGGTCTCTTTTTCCATTGTCAAACTCAAACTGAAAGAATATTGAAATTATTAATACACTGTACTGCACACATTAAAGGTGCAATGTGTAAAATATGGCCAAACTTTTACAGCTACAATATGTTTACATATTTACACATTTCTGCATTAAAATGTCTAAAAATGCTACACATATGTGATGTACTTTGTGGAGTTGTTTTTTCCAGCAATCTTCAATCAGAGAAATTCATAATTTATTAATGGTGAATAGTGCATTTCCTGTTAGCAGTTTACTTAACATGACATGAATAAAACTTTAATACATTACTTCGTGCATGAATATGATTTCTGCATGAGTCTTATCAGATTGATTTTTAATCAGCTATGGTGGTTGTTTAAAAGTGAACTCCCATGATCCCACGCTGCTTCACAACATTAATGTCTGAATGTGAGAAAGACTCCTAGAAGCAGAATTTCCACATCTGTACATATGATTTAACATGTTCAAAAACTGAACTAACATTATGAACAGAATGTTTCTGTTATATTAAAGACATCTATGTATTGTGTTGCTGAGATATCTACCGAAGTTAGCATGCTGACCAAGCCACAGCCTGTCATGTCTAGTGATACCACTTCATGCCTCAAGAGGCGAGTCTGAATCCCCTGTACTTTGAACTGGCTGATATAAGGAACAGTGAGTTAGCTACTTTCACAGCAATTTAGCTCTCATAGTTTAATAAATAAAGAAAATAAATAACAAACAAAAAAGGAAATATAAATTTAAGTTTCTCTCTTTTGCCAAGCTGAGACAAGCTTGTTTGTGAAATACACTTCAAACTAGACGTTCGTAGCGATGGTTGTCGTAGGCAACCAGACTTAATATTAAGTTCTTCTTTCTACTAGACAGAAACAAAATAAAACTAACCAAAACGGTCTTGATTTGTCTTTCCACTGTTCAACAATCACCACCTCAGGTTTGGTTCAAAATAAATCCTTAATCCACTGCATTAGATGTGAAAATATTCTGGCTCCCTGGTGACTCTCTGATGCCTGGACCTTTTTCTCCTCTCCACTGTAAATCACCTCAGTAATGTATTCCCTGTCATCAAACGGGCCTCCATTGGTTCTTGGAGGCTGTGTTTGGTCCCAGTCCAGCCGTGTTCACTGATAGGCCTTTTCCACCAACATTGAACTGTCCCCGTTCTGGTTCGTGCACCTAATTTTGAACCATTCACAGCATTTTGCAAAGATGGTTCCCAGCTAGAACCAAAAAATATCAGGCTTTCATGGTGAAAGTGGACATGTCATATTCTACAGGTTGTTGTGTATTGTGAAACACCTCTGATTATGACATCCTTGATTGCAATGGTTGAGCTCAACACTGGTGGAAACAAGGGGTGGTTCGTTAGATAGCACCGACATTACAGAAATCTTAAAGATTCAAGAAGCAGAAATAATTTGGTGGAAAAGGGCCTTGAGAGGCTGTTGAGCCTGTTTTTACTGCCATAAATACTCAGCCGGTTCTCCGAGCTGCAGAACTGGACTAGAGTCATAATGGAGTTACAGGGCTAACTGAGCTAACATCAGCTAGAAGGTTAGCTATATCCAAAAATAGTTACAGCAGAGATTATAGTGTACAGCATTTCACAGTTACTCCGGTTATATGCTGCTCCCTATATATTTGGAGTTATCTTCAACAGGTGGCCATTTTTTACAAATTGCTCCTTTAATTAAATGAATCAATTTCATTTGAATACAGTTTAATAACAACACAGTTTGAAAGATTTCCTGCAACTAAAATCATCCTCTAGCCAGCCTCTTAGAAAGCCTATAAATGTTTACAACATACTATTAAGTCATTTATTGAAGACTATAAACTTGTACATATATTGTAAGTTGAATGAAGCTGCCAATAAATAATGAGTCTCCTCTCAAGCTACCTAAGAAAATCCTGTTTATACAATATATTTATCTTTGTTTGTTTATGGCTACTGGCAAATTACACATGTTAAATATCAGAAAGAGCACAACAGCTCTTTTCCTATTCATGCCTGCCTCTGTCGTTTTCTGTTGTTGTTAAAAGGCGAGATATGAAAATCTTTAAACCTTTGATTTATGCAGCCCGAACACTTCAGAGAACAAAGCAGCCGTAGGCTAGCAAGAGCTTTGACAGTGCAGCCTCAATACAATGTATTCAGTCTGTGTGTTTGAAAAGGTCATTAATGATGGGCACGGACCCCTCTGGTCAAAATGCCGATATCTCTTTATAGGGCAAACAGGCCTGAGTCAGTCCCTGCTGTGCCTCTCTGTCAAACCCTGGTGTGTGTCACTTTCCAAACAATACCAAACAAAATCACACACGTCACCCCTCATCTATTTTGTTATAAAAGACCAGAAGCCTGCGAGCTCTAAAGAGGAGAGGAAAAGGGTAAATTATATGCAAAGTGAGTGGAGCAGGGGGGGCGTTGGGATCAGCAGGACATAACCTTGTTTCCACCGTGAACAATATGCCATCCTGTTTGAAGAGAGATGGTGAACATAGCGAGAAGGTGAAGTAAGGAGAAGAGGCGAGAACGGGACGGTTGGTGCTCCCAAGTGAGCCCAGTCTTGGTCATTTATGGCTGAAACAGAGTCTGCAGTCATGCTAGCGGCTCTGTGTGGCTGTATTTAGGCACAGTGGTACTTTGACCAAAACACGAATGTCAGGATGCTAATATCCTGTCAAGGACAATGCTAACATGCTGATGCTAAGAAGGCTAAACAATGTGAACCATGTTCACCATCTTTATTATCTTCATTGGCATGCTAATGTTTGTAAATTAGCACTAAAAACAAAGTACACCTGATGCTGATGGTAACTTAATTTGCAGATGTTTGATCATAAACCAAAGCGCTGAATAAATTTTAAATATTTTCGGGGCATTTATGTCTTTATTAGATGGTGTCAGTAGAGAGATGAAAGGAAACCAGAGAGAGAGGGAGATACAAGAAAAGTCCTCAGGGACACTGCAGTTCGTGCTCAGTGTCTTAAGGCCCTTTTAGACACATTCAGACAGCATTATGGCTGACTTTACTTTTTAAAAGCAATATTTTAATACTGTCGACTTTACAGTTGGCAGTGGTTCTAAAATAGGGGTCCATGGCACTCTGCCAGGGGGTCTGTGTTTTCAGATGCATTCACTTACATGACCATGATATAATTTTACAAATGGCTTGAGGATCCCTGGTATAGTTTCTGATTTCTATAAGGGGTGAGAAAATGATCTACACTGACCTCATACTGAACCTTCTGTTACATCACCTAAAATTGCATATGTTGTAGATTGTCATGTTGTGTTGCCCACCACTTTTTAGGACAGTGTCACCCTTGCTTCAAAGGCTCCTGCCATGACATGACAGCTTTTCCCCACGACGTGCAAAGCTTACATTCAACCTAATTGAACTTTGGCCACGAGTTCAACTAGTTTGAATTGTGGGTGATGCACGCTGTGATGAAAACCCCCATGGCAACAGAAACGAGGCAGGCAGCCAGGCACAGACAGAAAAAGAGAGGAAAAGCTAATATTGTGTGTGTGTCTGAATTCCCTGATTATGTAGACTTTGGGAGGAAAGCCCTGTCTTGGACACGTTTCCAACCATGTGTACTTGTCGAGAGTTTTTCAGTTAGCTTGTAGATAGAAAATATATGTAGCCCTAACTCCCCTGTAGAGTTCTGTAGACATATCAAAGTAAAGAGGTATGATATATAGCCATTTTAATTAACAAGAAAATGACATGTTCCCGCTGGAAGTTTTGAACAGTGTTTTTCTCCCCATGTGCCCAGTCAGGTGTGTGCTGAACCCAGCAGCAAGCGCAGTTCAAATTGCATTACGTGTGAATGGGCCTTTAGACCCTCAGCTACTGGCATGACCCTCAAATGAAAATTTTGAGTTGATGATGCTGCGAGATAAAACAGCGAGGGACACATGTAGAAGCTCACATATGGAGAGTAAATGTTGGGGGATCACGAAAGTCTTTAGGATACGTCCTCTGGGAGCCATAAATGTCTTCACCAAATGTTGTCCCAATCCCTCGAGTGCGTGTTGAGATATTTCACAGGATAAGTGTAATCTTTGACCTGCTGGTGGCACTACAGGAAGGGTTATGGGATCGTCAAAGTCAGTAGGATTAATCCTCAGGGGACCATTAATGTCTGTACAAAATTTCAACCCAGTCCATTTAACTTGACAGTTCTCCTCAGTATCAATACTACATATTTTTTCCCTGGCCTGTAGTGTCATTTAGCCATCTTTGTTTGGTGTGAGCTGCAGAGTTTTGGAGATAGAGATGTCTGTCTTCTCCTCAGTATAATGGAACTAAATGGCACTTAGTTTGTGGTGCTAAAACAAAAAAAAAAAGAAAGACTCAAACCAGTGTCTCTTTTCAGAAATCATGACCCAGTTACTCAAGATAATCCACAGACTTCGTTGTGAGCAGTTTCATGGAGGAACTACTTTCTTTCTAGCATAAAAGAAAGTAGTTCCTCCATGAAAGCAAACTGCTCACAACAAGGTCTGTGGATTATCTTGAGTAACTGGGTCACAGTTTTCAGAATGAGACATTGGTTTTGAATTTTGCAAATGTATTTTTGGTGCTTTGAGCACTACAGCCTAACTTCCATTTACAGCCTAATTTCCATCCGTCACATTACATTGAAGAGAAGGCAGACAACACTATGGCTGATATCTCCAAAAATCTGCAGCTCATACCAAAACTGTCTAGATGGCTAAATGGCACTACAGGCCAGGGGGAAAAATATGTATTTTTGATTTTGGGGTGACCTGTTTCTTTAATAATTTCAGTCAAAAATTAGCTAAAATTGGGTAAAGTTGTGTTAAATGTCTACCATTATTTTAACGGCAGTTCTCTGTGTATAATCCAACATGTGGTTATGACCTGCACTGGACTAAAATATGGTCATTTAAATGCTATTACAATTATTTTAATATGTAACCTTGCAGTCTAAAAATCACTTGGAGACCTTAGAACCACAGAAGAGAAAATAACTACTGAAAGAGTATTAAAACTATATAAGAGAAGAGATGAGAGGAGGACAAAAAATGAGCAGCAAGGCCATGAATGTGTAGTAATGTGACGTCAGTGAAACTTTTGAAAAGAGAGGGGGTTTCTGTTTTTGGTGGCCTCAAATAGAGCTCCAGTGGTGTTTCAAGCTCTGTCAATGGGCACTGTCTCACACATGTGTTTCATGTGTGTTTAAAGTCCAAGACACACTATTTAAGCTGCCTTGCTGGATCACTGTTTGACAAGATCATCTAGATTTCCTCTTGAATGAAAAGTGACATTTCATTATGAAGATGCCAGCTGTTAACATCAGCTATCATGTGGTTTCTGTTGCAGTTACTGCTGCTGTGGTTACTGATACTTTTATTGCTGTTGTTGTTCATTATGGAGATGATAATGATGATGCTGATTAGAGATGGAGTCGCTGGCTGCGGGGGGTGATGGGGGAAGATAGTAGTGGCAATAATTACATTTGATCATACATGATCTAATAACATGACAATAACATGGTTGTTGACTCAATTAACAATCAGTGACATTTTCATGTCATGAGATGTCTCTTTGCCGCTTTATTACTGATTAATAAACAAAACAGTAATTGAGCATGTAGATATGATAATTGAACAGTGATGGAAAAAGAGAGAACAAAACCATTTGGAAAAACTCAAGCTGTTTGAGTGACAAGCTTTCTTTGCAGAGAGCATAAATATCATGGCAGAAGTTTATCTCATCATAATGAAAGGGAAAAGATCTGATAAAATCAGATACTATATTTATCTGACCACTTTCTTTACTAGTTACTTTGCAGATTCAGATCAAAAATACAAAATACAATCAATAAATACATTTGGTAACACTCTATTTGAAGGGGTGTGCATAAAACTGTTTTTACAGTCATAACCATGTCATGGCACCTGTTATTAACAGGAAGGAGTCTTTATAAACATTTATGACTGTTGTCATTAAGTGTCATTCAGTTCAATTCAATTTGTTGTGTGTCACAATGTCAACTTTGCATTATAAGTTTGTTAATTTTTCATTGACTGAATGACAACATTCATAAAAGACTCCTTCATGTCTGTGACAGGTGACATGACATGGTTATGACAGTGTAATGGCAGTCTAAAGTGATTTTATTGCTCATCCAGAATAAATTATCACAACTGTGTCGATAGCAACAATTTCTAACGTTGCAGTCATATGTGCAAATTAAGGTAAGTAATGCAAACTAAACTATTAACACATGAAGCTGCTTCGGAGACATCCTGCTGTTTCCATATATCGCACACTGTCGCACTTTAACTTCTTGAACCAAGATATCTGTCTCCTTGCCTTAAAAATCTTTTCTCTTTGTTTCCTCCTGGTAAATCCACCATCATGCTGCTTCCGTTTGCGCTCCTGGCACACCTGCTTCTTAAAGGTGATGATAGCTGACTTTCTGATTGGTTTATTGCATGCTCGGCTTAAACTCACCTGTGAATTAATTAGGATACTTGGGTGCTGTGCGCTGCTGGTGCAAGGGGCAGGACAGGACAGGATACCCCTGTGCAGCTGGTGCAATATGGCAAAGGTGGATTTATATTTTATGTGTTAAAAGGTATTGTGGTGTGCCCTGTATATGCCCAAAGTATGCTGATGTAATATCTAAGAAGCAGGTTTGACTCTCAGTATTTGGTTTAAGATTGTTTGTCATGTTGGAAGTATACTTCTTTTTCTCCTCCTCTCATTGTATCATGGTATTTACTCCTGTTCTGTTCTCTTTTTGTTTGTAGCATCTTGTAAGTCCTTACCTATTACAGTAACAAAATAATAAGCGTTATTCTCAGTTGGGCTACTCTGCATAATGTATATTCTGCCACTAGAGGTCTCTGTCAGGTTGACGTAGCGTGATGACAAGTTAAGTAGTGTGGGATCATGGGAGTTTTCACTTTTGAACACCAAGCATAGCTGATGAAAATCTATCTGACGTGACTCAGTCAGAAATCATGTTCACGGACGAGGTAATATTCAAGTTTTAGTTCACGTTATATTTAGTCATGTTCGCAGACTGACATATCCGATGTATTCTGTGTTTTAACTGAAGTTACAGCTACTAGCAACACAAGAAAAATACTGTTACCTTGAATAAATTAGATTATTCAGTTAAATTTCTGTGCTTGAACATTGTTGGAAACATTTGGGATAATTTAAGTACAATATGTAAGATGTAAATGTGTTTAGCGTTTTAGGCATTTTAATAAAGAAATGTGACATATTACAACTTTAAGTTAGATCAGTGCAGGACTTTCACTTGTACTGTCGTACTTGCAAAAGTGCATTTGATAAATTTTTGCGGGCGAGAAAAACTTTAAAAAGAAAATAATGATGTACGATTCTTTTATTCTAAAATATAATGAGTATTAAAACAATACCTTTTTTCTTGTTGCATTCTATCTCAAAAAGCTCCAAAAGGCTTCATTTGCATATTAAAATTAGTACTTTGATTACAGTTTTGTATCATGTGATCTATTTCACTTCTTTAGAGTTTGCAAGTCTAACTTTACTTTACATTTTTTTCTGTCAGCACCAGGAAGCAATACAGTTTTTTTTGTGTGTGTGTGTGATTTGAACAAGCCAGGCCCTGAACAGAGGTTCTTTACAATGCTTCTCTTTTTTCATGAATTTGTATCTAATATTGTGCATTTATTAGCACACGCTGAAACACAGCTGCTAAGATCACTGAAAAGAATGTGTCACCCCCAAAATAAACACTGTCACACCGGAGCGGTTTTCACAGGAGCTCACAGAACTGATGAAATGATGAAGTACAGAGGCGAAGGGGGCGGGACCAGGAACAGATATAGCATCCATAGAAGAATGAGACACGGCGGTGGTGAGGGGAGAGCTGAGGGATAGGAAAATCAGCATTTCAATTACATGAAAGCAATTGTTTTTTATCTTGAGTGCAAGTTAATGAAACTAATTAGTCTTTGCAGCATGAACCCTCTGGCACGTCAGATAATCGCCAGGGGCTTAGATAGTGCCAGTCAATTTTTAGCTTACCGCAGTAGAGGGGAAAAACAAACAGGCCTTTATCGCTCCAGCAGGCATTACACCTGGGGTTTACATCAAATTCAAGACCTCTTTTCACCTTTCCAGGTTACTTACTGGCCGTTTACATGAGGTATTCACAACGTAACGCTTCTATCAACTACAAGCCTCGGGGTCCTTAGAACATCTTAATTAGCATTTGATTGAGAACTCCACCAGGAAATTTGAATATCTATCTGGAATAGTATGGAGCAGCCTTTAGGAAGCTTATAGGCTTCTATCTGCTTTACAAAAGTGTGTGCATTTGATGCATTGCTATGCAGCACAGGTAGACAAAGCCCTGCACATTGCTATGTCACAATGAGAATATTAAGAATTTCACTGAAAGTCTGAACTACCCAAGAGTGAAGACACCTGCAGTGAGCTTGTTTGTGTGACTCATTGTGTCTGCCAAGACACTGAATCTGAATCAGACAGCGCTGTGGTGCTGTAAAGGAGACTGGAATTCATAGTACACAAAGGATAAACATTATTGCATGTTTCTGCTTTATCTTGGAATGCTCTCAAATATGCTTTCAAAGTAAAGTTACAAAGAGCTCTACGAGAGAAGCAAAAAATACAAGTAAATAAAACTGTTCAGTTACAAAACAAGATGACATAATTTGAACAATTACAATAAATACCATCAAGCAAGAAAAGGCCATAAGATAAAAGTGAGATGTCAGAGGAGATTCAAAAGAGGATCTCGAGTTTAGCAAACTGCATTATGGTACTGGAATAATGTGTCTTGTAATGGTCAAGGATGGATTACTGAACGAGCATCCTGGGCACAGAGTGTGTTTGAAATGACATTTGTGAGAATCAATTAACTACAATGGCGTACAAAGTGACAAAAGAGACATAAACTACCACAAAGAGACACAAACTCATCACAAAGGAACACAAAACTATGGCAAAGGGAAACAAAACAACTACAAAAGACACAAAACTACCATGTACGGACAGAGAACAACTACAAAAAGACAATACTACCACAGACACAAAACTTCTACAAGGGAACAGCTATAGAGAGTAACAAATTTGGGGCGCCCCTGTGACTCAGTTGGTGGAGTGTGCGCCCTGTGTGCTGGGGCTGTTGGTCCTCTGCAGCGGCCTGCCTGCGGCGCATTTGCTGCATGTCGTTCTCTCTCTCTCTCTCTCTGCCCCCTTTCCTGTCATGTCTTCAGCTGTCACTGACAAGATGGAGGCAAAAGACCCAAAAAATAATCTTAAACAATAACATAGGAGCACAAACTACAATAGACTCAAAACAGCTACAAAAGGATACAAAACTACCACAAAGAGACACAAAGCTACTACAAAGACATGCAAAACAACTACAAAGGGACACATTACAAAGGGATGCAAAGCAACAACAAAGGTATACAAAGCTGCAATGGGCATAGGGACACAAAACTATCACAACCAGACACAAAACAGCTACAAAGGAGCCCAAAATAGTTTTGGACTCCTGTGTGTCTCTACAATTATTCTCACTAGTAAGGAATAGGGAATTATTCTTGTAAAGCCTAAGAAATCTCAATAGACCTGTAATGTGGGTGCAGGATAGGATCACAGCTGTCAGTCGTCTTTAACAGATCAGTCAGTGTGACAGCTGGAGCAGCTGTAGTGTTTGTGTCTGTGTGTTTATTGGGATCTAAAAAAAACAAAGATTAAAGAATTATAATCTAAAACATGAAAAAAGACATTATTTCTGACCTCGTACTTTAATTTCACAGGTTATCAAACTTCAGAGACACCTTCTGATTCTGTTTCCCCCACCCACAGTAGTGTTAGTGGGAGCAAGGATGGGAGGAGGAGATGAGGATGAGGAGTAAGAGGAGAAGAAGGAGGAGACGAAGCACAGGCGGCCGTGAAGCTGCATCTTGATCTGGCTCAGGGGTTGTCCAGCCGGATTAAGATACAGTTTTGCCTGGGTCGGTTCGCCTCTCCTCTCGAGCGCAACGTTTCTCGCCCCCTCTCTTCAGCCAGTGGAGCTGCATAATAATGATGATGATAATAATGAATTATGCAGTATAAATTAATTTGAAGGTGCTTCAGTGTAAAACACAACCAGTTACATATCTGCATGACTCTTACATTCATGTATTGTATTATTTTTTGCAGGTGTTAATGTAAAATGAACTATTTACACATGAAGCTGCTTTAGAGACACTGCTGTCTTCATATATTCTGCTGCTCTTATGCTTTCAATTCTCAAACCAGGAAAATCTTTTCTCTTTGTTTCCTCCAGTAAATCTGCTGTCATGCAGCCACTGCTTGGGCTCCTGGTGCACCTGCTTCTTAAAGTTGATGAGAGCTGATTTTCTGATTGGTTTATAGCGTGTTTGGCCAAAACTCACCCATTAATTAATCAGGGCACTTAGGTACAGCTGATAGGTGTATCCCGCTGTGTGCTGCTGGTGCAAGGGGTGGGACAGGGCAGGATACCCCTGCACCCCTGGTGCAAGCTAGAAAAGATGAATTTGAACACAACCCTTGAATAAATTAAATCGATTGCACCTTGCGCTTTCAACTTGTGCTTTAGATCAGCATAAGATAGGGCCCTGTGTTTCTTTCAGTCTAGGTGTGCTCATATAAAGGAAGGGTGGGGGACCTTTTACGTGTCTCATAATCCACCCATGACAATAGTCAAGTCTGGAGGAGAGAAAAACGTGGATGACCTTTTCTAGATCTGCAATTAATGACTTGATCTTGTATAAATGTCTCAGTAGGACAAAGCAGGACCGCACCGTCTTAGTCACCTGAGCATCAAAAGACTTCTCACACTTGGTTTATTTTGTTGTTAAATTGTTGATTTATCATCTTACAAGACAGTCTTAAAAGGGTTCAGGGGCATTCCATCAAACAGTAGAGATGTAAAGACTGCACACAAGGCCAACGTTTTCAGTTTAGCTAGAACAAAAAGGTTAGTTAAAGATTAGCTCCAAGGTCTGTGATGATGGTATTCAGTCATGTAGCAGCCCTGGAGAGCAACACAGGAGGAGAGAAAATGCAGGCCACCTCATCTTAAGACAGTGAGAGCTGTGGGAGCTGTCCGTGGTTCTGAACTCACACTGCAGCCTGAAATAACAGACTGTCCATGGAACTCTACTATCACGTATCAACAGAAATCCTCTCATTGGCAGCAAAAAATAAAGACAATGAAACGCTAACCTTTTTCTGTGACATCTAACATGAACTTTAGTTTATAGCATATTCATAATACAGCTTTCTAACAGCTACATGGAAGATTCATGAATAATTGATCTCCTTTGTTGTAACCTAAGTTCATCTGGTTTGTTATCCGGGTGTTTGGATGTGAATGTTTAAGCGTGTTAAATATGTTTCTAGCAAATATTTTATGCATTCAGTTTAATTTTTAAATTGATGCGTACAGAGAACTTGTCCAAAGCTAAAAACAGTGTGGAAAAAAAAGGCACCCGAGTGATCCAAGGAGATTTTGAATTTAATTGAAAAGGTCAGAACTTTGTGGCGTTACAGCGATGGATTGGTCGCACATTGATCTGACAAAGCATCACCTTGTGTTTCTTGTTTTAATACCAACTATTGATTCACTGACCTTCATGTATATAAATGGACACTACCCTCAATGTGGCCAGCATGGATTATTTCCACTTATATCTGTTTGTCAAAGCTCTTAGAACCCCCAGCTTGTCAATCAATAGTCAGAACTGCATGGGGATCTTTCGATCCACATCAGAAAGTAATGAAAAGCAGCATTAGGTGCTTTGGCTTCAGTCATATTGTAGAATGCATGAGGAAACTGCTGTACTTTGCAATGCCTTTCATACATTAATGTTTTATTTATTATTCTTCTGTCTTTGGGCAAAACACCTGTATTAAATTATTGGTTGAGAGAATATGTTCTTTATTCAACAGTATTAGACAAGTTATTAGAAGCGTATTAGGCTTATAAAGGGGTAATTAGGGACACATTACAACAGAACTGTACTTCAAACTAAAATCTAACATTTTCCCACTCTTAATAGACTTTATTAAACATAGACTTTATCTAAGAAAATATAATAAGGGCTTAAATGATACACTTTAGTATACAGTACAGTTCTGTTACAATGTGCCTCTAAGTACCCTTCAATAGCATCTAATAAAGGTCTACTAAGGTTACTAACCCTAATACTAATGAATAACACTAATGAAAAACATGTTGTTTCTAGTTTGGTCTAATTTGATACAAAATATGGCTTCTTACATCTTATTAGTGTACTGTAAAATAAAGTGTGACCAAATTATTAGTCATTTGCTACTTTGCTAAACAATATATGTCAGGAATTATATTAATATGTTTTAAATTTTGACAATTTCAAGAAATCTATATCTCTCAGTATTTTTAGGTATGTTCATGACCTGCAGTGCAATTGCTTAAAACACTCTGCTTTGATTGGACAAATATATGGAAGCTGAACTGCAGCCAGTGAAATCTGACTACTTATTGAAGAGAACTACACACAAACTTACAGGGTAAAGTTAGTGAAGATATTTGGCTGTGGTACCAAGTGCATGGCAACCCAGAATCTAGAGGGAGATAGAAGTTTGATGGAAGAAGTACAGAAGCTCCAACTAGGTCAGAACTATTCCTGGTCTCCCACCATATGCTAAAAGGTGCTCCAGTATACTGGCGAGTGTGAGTGGAAGAATATCAATGTAGCTGCAAATTCATCAGCTGGCACTATGGGTATACAAACCTCAGGGTGTTTATAGCAGCGCAGCCAGTGTCCAGTAGCTGGTCATCCATTCAGCTCTCTAATACTGGGCCTGGCTAAAACCCACAAAGAGGAGAGACAGAGAGAGATAGGCAGCATGCATATACCAGAGGCTGGCTGATTTATCTCTTCTCTGAAGCTGGTATTTAACACCAAGGTACTAGCTGAGGCAGAGCTTATTCCAAATCTATACATCAGGGGAAATGTATCAGAAACATGCACTAAAATCTGTGAAATCGCAAAAAAAAAAAAAAGATTTTTAATTTTATCTCTGGACTTGATTCATGTTTAAACCTGACATTAAGCTAAAACCGCTGCTGCCGCTCCATCTCTCCAGACCTTCAGCTTTGAAACACACACATACATGTGAAAAAAAGGATTGGATCGGATGAGAGTCTATAAATGATATTCTGGAGCAAAGGGCTACAAATGTGAACCACAACCAGGATTTGTACAGAAGGCATGAAGAGGCGGCTCATGCATTTTTATTTTTTTAATACCAGGCAGCATTCTTGGACAGCATCTTGCAGCTGTGTAGGTACATCTCATGAATACATTGTGGTTTTCTACTATTAGTTATTTGTGAGTGCTGAAGAGCATACGCAGTATACAAGTTACTGTAAAATGCATTTCAACATTCAATGTTTATGGGCAACGAGTCTTTGTGTTGTATGTTTTAAATAATACCTGAAAATGTGGTATGAGCAGTAGGTGATTTGTTAATTTTGAACAGGAGGGATGGACCTGGTTAGTTTTGTTCATCCACAACTAGTGAACTGACTTATGAATGATTCTTTTCTCATTTGTTTCTGTATTTTTTTTTTTTTGGTTACAGAAGAAAATACCGTAACTATAGTGTGACTCACCGAATGCATGCTGCAGGTATAAGCCTGCCATTGGTTGCTTGTTTTCAGTCCGCATTACAGTATCTATTACCTCCATTTTCAAAGTTTCCGGGAAACAACAAGAAGCTCCTTACAGTAAAAGTATAAACCAGCCAGCAGCTGTTACCTTTTCTCGTGCAATGACGTAGTCATGTTAATGCCAGAGCTTGCCTCCCAACGTGTACATGTTCCACCAAAACAAGTTCAATCTCATCCCTTTTTTGCAGCAGCAACATGGCTGCATCCGGGGCTTAGCACTGCCCACAATGTTTGTAATTAGTTTAAAGAAATCTAAACATGGCAGGGCATTTTTTTCCCTCACAGTAGAATATGTGTATGTGGACCCAGACCTGTCTCCAGTGCTGAGCACTGAGGAGATATAACTATAGTCTAGAAAACATTAAAGATCTAAGACAAAACAGACCAAAGGGCAGGATTCAAAGAAAAAGACACAATCACCGATATGTCTGCTACTTTAGGAGCATGTACAGTCCCGTGAATATTTAAATACAAATCACAGTTAGGCTACTGATATTTCAGAGCTGTGGTCAGGGTCACAGATTCTGAATTGCAAACGTCATTCACATAAAAGATCAATGAGTCAGGCAGGCTAGACAGACCCTCAGCCTCTGCACTCTCTCTGGTGGGGTATGGTGAGGGGACATGGCAGATTAACAAGGGGGATGCATTTGGGCCATTTTGCTAAAATGGGGGACTGCATCTCTATTGAGTCATCCTACTTGGTTAAAGGGTTTTATGAATGACATTTTAATATTATATTCTGTTTTTCAGGGTGACTTTGTAACATCTGTCCAGGAACTACAGATAAGAAATTTATAGGAATGTTTATGAATGCACTCTCCTTGTTAAATAAACCAACCAAAAACCATCAGTGTGTATCACCTGAAAATAAGAACTGTTTGTTTGTTACCTTAGAATGAGCTCTTTACAGAGAATGCAGGTTCTCTTCTATGGACGTCATCATGTTGCACCACCATGTTTCTACAGAAGCCTAGAATGGATAAAGTTTCACAGCCACTGTACGTTCTCCTGTCTGCTTGGAAGGGAAGAGCAAGACAAGGTGTTTGCAATTTGCAAGTTCATTGCTCGATGGCCCTCAGTCCTACATGCTAGTCCTTTAAAGAAATCATATCTAAGACCCTAGTGTATCTATCATCTAAAGTGTCTATTTGTACTCTAGTACAAATAGGGACACTGCAGCAATTTGTTTTTTCACATCCAGCCCCATTATTTGTGTTGATAAGAGGTTGCCCCATTGATTATTTACACCCCAGATGCAAACAGCTTTGTTAGTTATGGACCCCTGGTTGCTTGCCTTAGGCTATATACAGTACACCCTGGAGTAAATAGCCACATTGGCTGTTCCAGCCTTCGGGCAAATAGCATCTGCCTTTTATGAAATAGTACAGTAAAATATTTCAAACATATTTCTCCTTTAAAGGGAGAGTTTGTCATTTTTGGAAAACACTTCTTGTTGTCATGTATATGTGAAGATAACACTCTAAATAGGAAAGCTGCCACCAGCAGTCAATTCACGTACCTTAGCACAAAGACTGGAAACAAGGAGAAAAAGCTAGCTTGGACAGCTGTCCAAAGGTAACACAATCTGCCTATGACCAGTTGCCTGGCAACCAGCAGAAACCTGTGCAAGAAACAGTCAAACACAACCATCCGCAGAACGGTGATTGTTACAGATTACTATGAACAAACATTATGTAACATATTAATAGTCAACCTTTGAACACTGGTAGGTGCATTTTCTCACCTTTGGACAGAACCAGACTAGCAGTTTCCCTCTGTTTCCTGTCTTTGCGCTAAGCTAAGTTAGCCAGTTGCTGGCTGGAGCTTCATATTTAGGATGTAGATATGACAGTGGTATCTTCCTATCTGACTCTTGGCAAGTAAGTGAATAATTCCCAAATTATCAATTTTTTTTTATAAGATTAACAACAGCATAAGTTGGTAACTGGCATGTGACATGCCACCATCAAAGATCCTAAACATCATGATTGTTTTTTTTTTCTCCTGGAATCTGTGAGATGTGTCCAGAATCTTTAATTAAGTCTGCAGTGTCAGGAGGGGATGTCCATATTACTCCTCTGACATTTCAGCTCCACTGATATGGAAACCAGAAGTGCACAGATTCCATTAAGTGTGCAGGGTGCGTGGCGGCAGAACACGGGGGCACCCGCGGGATTCCTAAAGTGGCATTTCCTCGGCCTGTCATATCCTCTCTGCGAGTAATGAAATCAGTTTGGCTCCTTCACTCCTCGCTCACCGCTGTCTGATATATAGTTTTAGTGAAAGAAAGAAGGATAATGCAGCAGGGACAGTGATGAAGACAAAACAAGTTAAAATTTTGATTTACACTGCTGTTTGTGAATCAAACACCTTTATCACTGCAATCATAGAGGCTATGATTAGATGAAAGATACAGCAATTGCTTAATCAATGAGGTGTTTCCACCAAAAAAATCTATCTGTCTCATAGTTTACAGGGTTGTCTATTTCCATAAAAGATTATATTCAAAGCGTTTCTTCTAAAAAGGACTCCTACAAAGTACAAAGTACACCTTACTGAGCTCTCCATCATTTTCTTTTCCAGCAACTGCCTCATTAGAGAAATTCTTTCCTCGTGGCTTCCATTAAAGGACAACATCGCCTGATTTCAACTCAATTTAGAAATCATTAGATCCTCACTGCAGGTTTTTAATATTTCCAGTAGAGAATCTTTCACGAGTACATTCCTAAAATGCCTAAAACATGCTCTGTTAGTGTTCCTGAGCAGAAAAAGTCTAATGCATCATAGTATCAAGTCTGATCCCACATAGACCTGCTTAAGGTTTCTGAAAGGAGCCTTGTCTTTGTGTGTTAAGACCCGACCAATAAATGAACCCTAACAACACCCTCCTCCGAGTAGAGGGCTGTGTCAGCCAAGCTGTCAGAGGAGCAGCTGGATTCTTTCTGAGCCGAATCTCTTGAAGACAATTGAACACTTTGTGTGCTACCTCACCGGAATGAAGCTTGAAGTGGGATTATCTGGTTATCTGCTTATGCCCTTGATATCTGCTATGACTGACTCAGAATCTGAACTGATGATGACACAGAAAAATACTGGAGGAAGATTTTTGGGGCTGCCGCTAAAGCAAAAGGCTGAGGAAGAAGGAGCTTTGAGGTGAAAAAAGAAGAATTCCTTCAGACATTTCTGCTGGAAATGAAACACAACAGCTGGCGCTAACTGCACAAAGGCAACAGCAGCACAGAATTATATTCACTCTTCAGGGCCACATGTCCTTGTCATCATACAGTAACAAAAACTCAATTTAAGGACTAGTTTTTTGAAGTGGAGCTGTATGAGATATTTATACATAGTTGTGAATAGTTATAATTATGATACAGTACGATTCGACACAACAAGATATCACTATGGTATGGTATGACACAACACGACACACTAATACTTCACACCTTATATACCAATCTTTGAACCATTAATTAATTATCTTATTAATTTGTCTAGTGTATATTATTATTTTTTCATCCTACGCAAATATATATTTTTGTAAATGGATAAGCGCCTCTATCCCTTTAATTTATTCCAAGTGCAAACAAGAGGATTTTATAACTATGGCTTCACTTTTCAACAAATTGTTTTATATCTTCTAAGTTAGTCTATCTTATGTTTACACCTGCAGTATGACAAGATCCTGCTTCTTAGTGCGTCAAACACGCTCTACAAGGTGAGCATATATCTATCACCCCGTCCCGTTCTTACATGGAAAAACTCCGGCTGGGTTAAAAAATGGGCTGCCGGCTCAGCGCCCTAAATTTCACTGGGCCCTGACAGGTTGATGCCATATTTACTGTGTGAAATATAATGCAATGAGATGTGGCTATTAGAATGGCTGTAGCTCTTTTTGATCAGAGCCTGCTGCAGCACAGAGCTGTCATCGGAGCTCTGTGAGTTTTTTATTGGGTCGGAGATACACAGCTCATCAGGGAGCTGGGGGTAACAGATAGATGGATCCTATGGGGTTCACGTATGCGAGTCCAACACAGACAAGCTCAATAGGTCTGGATGTTACTGCGGCGCTGCTTTACTTATTGTTTAACAGCCTCTTGCAGCGTCGAAAGGGTGATGAACACACACTGAACTTTTTTTTCTCCTCCCGTCAGATCTTTTGGAGTGCCTAAATGAAACAAGATATTACATATAAAGAAGTGGTGACCTTGGAATGATATGATTCTGTCTGCTGAAGGAGCTGAAAAAGAAGACAGTTTAATCTTACCTTGTTTCAACAGACAAAAGCAAGTTATGTGAGAAGATATTTGGGAACAGACAGTAACTCAGAAACATAATTTAGGTGCTAAACAGCTTAACTTTTAGTCAAATTTCCTACCGACAGATTTGAACTGGAAATACAGTTTGCAAAATTTTACGGATAACACAATTCAAGTTTATTTTTTCTATCTGCTGATGATTTCTCTCTTTGCTTTACAATCTTTTTCTGTTTTCTATTTTCTGTTTGCCTTGTAACTTCTTTTTTCTGGTGTGTTTTTTGTTCGAAATTTGCCTTCAATTTTCTGCTTAGACAAGCTAGAGTTATCACTGTTAGAATACAAACAGAGTTTATACAGTAGTTTATATCTACTGAAGTACACCAGCCCAGAAAATAGACAGTTTATTGTTTTATAAAACTAGATAATTAAATCCAAAGCATGATCTTTTCCTCAATCTAACCAAGTACTTTTGGTGCCTAGACCTACCCTTGGAATGAGAATGTTTGAAACTCTTGCTGACTGTCACCTAAAAATGGAAAATTTGTGCCCATGTACACAGATCTAATACATTAAATTTTGTAACTATTTCACAAACTGCGGTTAGACGGTGATGAGTACACAATTTACAGGCTGAACAAACACAATAGCATGGCAGAGTTTGCAATGTTTAGCAACTAGCAGCAAGAAAATATAGTTTACCTTATTATATTTATGCATATGGGCACAATTTAAACTTTAAGGTATTAATAATAACATTAATTCTTACTAACAAACATTAGCATGGACAGTGCAACTTTAGCAAGCTATTTTTTTTAAGCATGATCATAGGTTATATTAAAACATTTAGTATGACTGTAATAAACTCATCAGTTCTGAGGTTTCCATATTTTAGATTTAGCTCAATTTCATGATTTCCTTATTCTTCTTTACCTCAGTCACAGAACAAAGAGGTGAAACAGTGAAGAGGCAGAACCTGATTGGTCCTCAACGCCAATTCGTGCTTTGAAAATACAAAATGGAGTGGGTTATCAGTGTGCGCCACCTTTATGGTATCTAACAAGGTAAAATCTTTCCAGTCAAATGATATTTCCAATGGATCCTTTTTGCAACCACATCTGGAAAAGAATTAGTACTTGCATGGTTTTGTTAAATCACCACAAATGTGATGATTTAACTGTGATGTGATGAAGTCCAGCAAGTGTATTTGACGGAGTTCGTGATTCAGCATGCTGAGTCTGAAAAATTCTAAAGTATGTCTATACTACCGTAGTTATTTAATAAATATTTTACTTTGAACACTTTCAGAATGTATTTGTGTATCATTTGGATGGGGAAGAGTGGTGCTGCCATTTGATGCAACTGAATGCTTCCATGATGGATATTAAATGAAGGAGGAAAAAGGTACAAAATGCAGTCCTGTATAGGTATCACTCTCAGGATACTGGTATGGCAATTTTTGAAATGACACTCAGCGCTAGATGTGTTTGCTTTTTGCAAAATTATAGGGCCAATAATGGGTTGACCTAAATATAAACTATATAAAATAAAATGTGAAATGTAAATGATTCATGTTAGATAAAAAAAAATGTCAGATATAACCCTCATAAAATGAAAAGCCTTTTGAAAACTCAAGCAGAAGCATACGCATCTGCAAACATGCACTATGTACATGCACATACTGCATTTTTATGCAGGTCACCACATGACAGACACGCCCGTCAACAAAACACAGGCACCAGGAGAAGATTAAGAACATAGGCTGAACCAAATAACAATGAAATAACCGTGGAGTTCTCCAGCCCAGATCCAGCTCCATTGTGCCAGCTGACATTGACGGAGGCCCTGAGCCTTCCTATAAGAGGAGCTTCTAATATCTCGGAGCCTGCTGATGACTGTGCCCTTTCTTCCCCTTTTCCCCATTGTGTCCAATCCACAGATTCGATTTACAGGCCTTTCACAATGATTCAAACTTTTATTGCACTGCTCACTGAACAGAACCCCACTGAAATGAAATATAGGAGGAACATGGCAGACATATTTTATTTGAAAGTTTTACTCACTTCTAATGTCACAGCTGGTACACAGTGAAGGGTCAGACTTTCATTGTTTTAGCTTTTTAAGCTCCATTTTCACTACGGCTGATAAAATATATTTTACTGTTTTTGCAGGAGAAATGGGCAGTCCAATTTTAAAGGGATAGTCTGGATTATTTGAAGATGGAGCGAATTACCTACAATAGAGGCCGGCACAGCTGCAGTTTGGAGAGGCAGAGAGGGGCACCAGCACAGAAGCTAAGCAATGAACTTTTGTGGACAGGGACAGCAAAAATCAGGTAGCCACTTAAAAAAGGCTCCACCTAAAACAATATCAGTTTAAGTTTAAGCTTTATATAGAATATTTCCACCTCTTTACTTTGCTGTCACAGAGCAGGGAGCCAATGTCATACAAAACAGAAAATATGTTCTGTGAAGTAAAATTACTGATTTCGTCTTTGGCGTTTGGTTGTTTTGGAGAGAACTACATTTGGCTCATTTAACAGAGGTTTAATGATAGAAAGAGCTCTCTGACAGCAAAATAAAGCAGTGGAAATATTCTAAATATAGCTGGGGGCTTTCTGACCACCGTCTATTGTAACTACACTGACTCAGTAAGTCAGTATGTACTTCATACAACCCCACTTCAAACAATCTAAACTTTCTCTTTAAAAGGACACTGATACACAGCAGATGACAATGAAAAGTTTGGAATGAAGAAGTGTTAATTTCCCTGCTGTCCTCTCTTCCGCTCATGTCTCCTCTCTCCAGATGAATTGGATGAAAAAAAGGGCCACAGCAGTCACTTTGTCTCAGCAGGAAATAGAAGAAGGCCTGATATAGATTCATTTGAGACGAAGATGCCAATAACGCACAGTTATGATGCATTTACTTACCGCGGTGGAGGTGAGGGAAAGTAGAGGAAAATAGTTTGAAAGTTACCTCTAATGACATGCTACATTATGTATATTAAGACGATTATGCAGACCTCACGTTGAGTAAATATACAGAAATTATTCTAAGAGCGGCAGACGATATCCAGCCTTGCCAAGGGGCACTGCATTATATATACAGTACAGTATGTTAGTAATGCATATATGTATAGGGAGAAAGAGGAGTGAGTTAGAGGTAAAGTGCAGGTGGTGAGCAGTAAACAAATTTCATTGCCTAGCTCTCTTTGTGGCTTTGCAGTGAACTCATTGATCTGACCACATGTAGAGGAGGAGCAGAGGCATCACACTTGGGAAATCATCTTTGACCTAAAATGTCACCAGTGGATTTCCACGCGTGAAACGGGCAGGGGGAAATGAATGTTAAGGGGAGAGGACAGCCTTGAGAGGATTGTCAGCATGGATTTCCCGGATTAGTGTTAAGGGGCAGTGGTGCGGAGTGACTGAAGCTGTGTTTGTGGCTACGGGAGGGTAATTAATTAAAACTGCTTGTAACGCACCCTGCTCCACCTCATAATGCCAATGCTGATGCGATGTAGTGAAGGAGGAGGTTATCTGAGCCCAGAAATCATTTCATTAGGCCCATGTATCGTCTCGCCACATCTCTCTTACCGTTATTATCTGCCTCTTCTGAAAACGCCGGACCACGTTTCTCAACATTCTCCAACAACCACCACTTAAGCTTCATCCCATTAAAGTCCAGAGCAGTCAATTTACCAGCATGCTTTAATAAATGAGTCAGGAGGCAGGACTTAGCGGGAGATTGGAGCTGATTGTGCCCTTGTTCTGTTCATTTGCACAGACCCCAGTTAATTGACTCCTGAGCAGCGATCCATTGGACACACACTATCTGCTGCCAGCCTCTTCCTGACCCCACTCACGGCAGGGAACAAAAGAGCAGCGCTTGTTTAAACAAACCGTTTGTTTTTGTCTGGGGGCGTCTGTGCGGGTACCTGTTTGTGTGTGTGTAAAACAGAGATAGGGACAAAGAAAGAGAAGAAGAAGAGACGGCGAGATGTTTTATCTGTCGCAGGATGGGTAACAGGAAGATGAGGAGGAGCAGCATAAAAAGGCTGAGGTAAGATTGATGTAGATAGCAGAATGTGCTTAATGTAATCCAGCAATTGATTCATAGCTCTATAAAAGAAGAAAGTACGCAATGAACATGTCTAATGCTCTGATGATACATAGACAGCTGCAGCCTCTTATCTCACCAGTTGTTGCACAAGATGCAACGGACGTGAAGATAAAACATAAAACAAGAAGAGGACATATTGTTGACTGTTATTTTCTGGTCCAGTTCGTGTTCACGCTTGCTTTTTACAAACTAACCAAGAGGTGAGGTAATTTTTATCTGCTGACAAAGTTTTAGCAACTGTCATCCCGCGTCATCTGTGCTACATGGACCCACATGGGGAAATCAGACACACAGCAAGTCATGCAGCACATTGCTGAATTTATGAGTGTTTTTTTTGTCTAGTAGTCACAGAGAGCTGAAAAAAGACTGCGAGTATGAGCATTCTTAGTTGACAGTGCAACTGGACCCTGGATAATAATAAAAAAAAGATGAGCAGACAGAAACGGCACAAAAAAGCGGCATTTTGCACTGTATCGTCATGACAAGACAGTTACTATGTGGTCACTGAGGTTCTGTCTTTTTTCAAACTACACAAAGTAGAGCACAAGGTTTCGCAGGACTCTTGGTATTTCACCTGGATGGGTGTGGTTTTGCAGGATCTGTGATATCTGTGAGCTCATCTGGATGAGATACTATTCAGAATACAGACCCCACATCTTTGAATTTTTTTGTTGTTGGCCATAATTGAGTGCATCTTATCAACATATTTAAGCACAATTTAGTTCAAGGGGATAGTGGGGAGCAAACCCAAGTAAACTCACTTTATCCATCTCTTTGAAATGAGGCTGAGGGTTTCCTCATCTATTTCCAGATCAAGTTTATCAATCAATGAGGGGAACGTACAGTTTACCCACCTCTCTATTTACCTCTACACCCCTGATTTAGTTATATTTTCCAGTATAATGTTATGTTCAATTTGAGAATTCACCTACAGTCAGATAAAAGTAATTTGGAGATCTGCAGAGTGACTAATGTTAGTCGTGGTTGCAGCTGATGCTGGCAGTACTAGGAGCCAAAATCAAAGTGTATTTTAGCAAACTGATGATCACATAAGTCTAAAAATTAATCTGTTTGAAGGTGTGAGGTTTAATCTGGGGGTTACGGTAAAGACTGGCTTCCTAAACAACTTTTTTGATAACAGTTTTGCTAGTTTCTTTGCTAGGTTTTGCTCGTTCCATTCACACACAGCTGTTTAAACTGTTTTTGAGTGTCTGATTTAAAGCTGGGTAATACACTGATGCCTGATACATCAGATTGTTTGGTACACAGAACCATCTGAGAAGCCGTCCATGGAAACTGTAAAGGGCGGGCACTTTGGCAAAAATTGAAGACGGCTAGAAGAAGAGTGAAAACATTTTTCCATCGAGAGAATCAGTGGCATTCTTTGTTTTATTCTTTACACTAATCTCTTCAGGAGCTGCTGTTGTTTGTTTGAGACAAGTCGTTGGATGCTTCTTGCTGTTGGCGCACCTGAAACCACGCCCGCAGCTGCAATCGTTCCTCCTGGGACACTGATTTGCTCGCACCACCTCTGGTGCGGACACAAAGAAATAGCTTGGAGCCTGGCAAGATGGATTCTCGCATGATCTCATTATCCAGCTGCCTCACAAGATAAAGACAACAGATGACCAATGTGAAAGAAACATTTTCATGTCTTTGGCTGTGGCTCCAAAATGGCGATCCTACATCACACTGAGGGAGAGACAGTCTTCTACAGTCTTGCAACCAACAAACCAGCCTGGAACAAAAATCTGACACTGTTGGAAATTTTGAATAACCATCTCCCACTGTGACTGCTCCTATGACCTAGATCTACTAACCAACCAATAGTAACACACAAACCTACAATTGTGTATGCTATTTTAGCATTCTTAGCATACTACCACTAATTAACGTTACCTTAAGCTCTTTGCACATTTGGTGTTCCAAGTTGTTTTTCTCTCACCACGACTGGGTCCACATTCTCCTTCTTTAAATTTATTAGATACATGTCACACAGCGTGGCTTGCAATAAACTTATAAAAATCTCAGAATCTGTAGGAGGCTTAACAGGGAAAATGTCTCATGTGCCATATGTGCATATACGCATCAATATGTGTTTCCATGGATTAAAAATGATCCTGTGTAAATGGGGCTATACATATATGCTATATATTGCTTTGTTAGAGTTTGAGAGATTTCATTTTAAAAGATCAGATGTATTTATTAGTAGTTTGTCCATTTAAGCCAGAGCCATGTATCTACTGTCATAGATGCTATGATGCCTTCACACCATAAACGAAACCGCACCAGAGTCTGCTTGGGGGTTTATCAGGACCCCTTTTTTCATACAGCCTCGATGAGTCCAACTTTCACAGCAGCCCAATTGAGGTGGAAATCACAATCACTTTGCTGATTCAAATAATCTGTAAAGTCACTTTAGTGTACAGCAGTAAGTGAACACATCACCGTTCATCAGCCTGATATTCAGCACAGATTCAGATGGACTTTACTTCAGTGGTAGGTTCAGTCTGCTGCTACAGTATTTCAAGCTTCAGAACAAAATAAGCCTACACAAGCGCTGCAGGTGAGGTTAATGGCTCAGCAGCCCATTATCAGAGTTTTCAGATTATGGCTGTTTCTGTGGCTTTCAAGGTCTTTTAATATGCTTTTAATAGGAAGTATGTACTCAGTGCTTAGTCACCAGTGAGGGGAACTCCACTGCTAAAAGTTACTAATGTGTTCAATGCTCAATCGTGATTCAGTACCAGTTCAGTTTAAAGATTTGTTGTTGAAAGATCTGCTTACAACCCAGCTCTGCATCCTAAATGAACTATACTGAACAGGCAAACCAAACAGGTTGGTTAAAGCACAGTAAGCCTTTGTTAGAAGATTTTTTTTCCATGGACAGCTGAGGGGGCTGCAGCACCCCCTTAAAGCTGGCATAACAAAATCCATTATTATAAGTTTAAACCTAAACTCTCATTTGAACTGAAATTTACCTTTGTAGTATTTGTGGCAACAAAGAGTTTTTACTTCCTGCAAAGTGAAGTATCTTGTAGCAGGTCCAAGCTGCATAAACACACTGTGTCATTTAAACTGTCCCACCAAGTGCTCTTAGACTTTCCCTCCTTTTCTCGTCATCTGACTGCCTCACCTGCCTTCATACCTCTTCCTACTTCCCTCATCTGCTCTACTATAGACCCTTGTAAACAATTGTAAACAATGAGCAAATTGCACGCGCAGTTTGGCAACAGAATTATGGCGGACCACAACAGTGACCAGTAGAATATCAACTCTGACAATCGTATACACAAGAACCAGATATTTTGGTGATCGATAACTTGTCTGGATGACTAGGAGAGAAGACTACTTGTGTTGCCAAAATGCAACTTTTTGATGACGTTGACTATAAAAGGGCCTATTGCCTGGCCATCGGCCAATCTCTACATAGACCAGAGATTGGTATATCTTGGTAGACCTTGTTCTTCTGTAAGGTCATCCCAGCTGCGGTGTTCCTGTCTTGCCTTGTGTTTTTGCCTCTGAGCATCTGTCACCTGAGGCTGGAACAGAGCCTGTTTACCTACCTGCCTGCTGGCCCATGTACAACTGCCTCCAAAATATTCTGATCAAATAAACCACTAAAGTTATCTTGCTGCATGCTTTGTCTGTGTTTGGGTCCAATTTAGACATGTTCCGATAACATTTTTCCCTTCCTGATACTGATTACAATATCTGAATTTTGCCAATTGGCCGACAATGAGTACTGGTCTGTTACCTGAGCACTAAACAAAAATCTGAGTTGAATCCAAGTCCAAAACAGTTCAGTCCAATCCATTTCACAATCACAAGACAACTCAAAAAGTCAGCTCCTTTTTTTTATTACAGATCCCGACAAAACCAACCCAAATCGGGAAATAAATATTAAAACAACAGTGTCTGTATTCAAAGTTCAATAACAGAGATTATATATAGATATTTACACTGGGTACTTACGGTACAGATGGTCAGATGGCTAATAAATTATGTGACATCGCGTCAGTGTCTACACTTATACTGGCCAGTTCCCAGTGCTGCATTGTAGGCAGTATCAGAGGCGTTTACTGATACTGATGTCAGTATCGGAACAACGCTAGTCTAATCCTGCATTTCCTGAGCTGTGAGTCACAGTGACCAAAGACATCAGAGCACGGACCTCCCTATCAGACAGGCCCAGAGAGTTCAATCCAGCTAGAGTACATACGTTAACTGCAAATACTGCTGCTGCACAGTGACACATACAGGCCATTCATACAATAGGATGTGTGATTGGGTGATGTCTCTTGTCATTATAAAATATATCTATGTCAAACCACAACTGGTGACTTAAACTCTGCTATGTGCTGTTGTTTTCGCCCTTGCTTTCAATGTGAAAGCACATCACGCAGCATCAACAGTGGTGTGTGAGTGTCCTGGATTTCGAAGATTGAGCAAAGCAGCCCCTTGCTTAGATTTCCGTCAGGGGTCAAAGGTGACAGATGAGCTTGTGACAGGTGAAGCCTGCACTTGTCACCAGCCGTGGCACAGAAACAGAAGTAACCATGGCAATAAAGCATGAACATGTCAGCTCTGGAAGCTTGAACACACACTGTTCCTCCTCTATCATTATCCTGCTATGGATATGCCAGCTGCAGAAAGTACCTTACAGTAGACTGCAAAACAACCCAAACAAAAACACATCTTGTAGAGTGATGCTGAAATCGATGTAGTTGTGCTGAGTCCAAATATTTTTCCACTACTTTTTAACATGAAGCATATATCTGGATCCAGCACCGGTGCTTAGTGACTCACAATTTTGGAAGTGAGGCATTGGATTTCACTCATAAATGTTTTAAAATCCAGCAGTATTTATGATCATCCACTTTTATGGCTAATCCATAGTGGAACCATTAGGCATGCATTAGTGAGTGAAGTATATTTGACCTAATCCTGGTCCTCATTGAGAAGTCAATAGCCTGCATTAAGCCTGCCTAAATAAAAACTATGGCCTGGCAATGTTTTTGCACCAGTCACTTGAGTACCACTTTCAAGACCCTCTCGCTCCACCTCCCGCTAATTGGGACATTCATAACTTGAACATGATCCCTCTGTGACTATTTTAAACCTCAGGGACACAGAAGAGGAGGCAGGAGACGGGGAACGAGAGACAGACTGAGAGAGGGAAACAAAGATAGTCACATTAGGAACAGATGTATTGTTACGTGTACAGTAGAAGGAACAGTGACTGTGCTTTCATAGCCACACTCTTACAAATAAAGGTGCTAACTAAAACCATAAAGGGCACTTTGGCTTGTCCCAGTAGGATAAATCCCTTTTTGGTTTGGTAGAGCCTTTTCTAAAGGTTCTACTTAGAGCCCAACAAAAAAAGATTATTTGTAGAACCATCTGTGAAAGGTTTCACCTAGAACTCTCCACCAAATTAGTTTTCAAACCAGTTTTGTTCTCTCTTTGTCTTGGAACCTTGGTGCTATCTAGTGAACCAGCAATGTTTCCACTAAATTTGAGAAAAAACATTGTAATCATCAACTGTCATCAACAGAGAGGGGCTGCATGTCCCAGAGTTTTTGGGTTAAGACCCAATTTAGTTTTGATGGAAATTCTCCAAGTGGTGCAAAATTGGGTGTTTGCTGGTCCCATGTTGGTGGAAAAGGCCTATATTGGCCCTTTTCTACCACATTAGCTCTGGTTCTTCAAGCAGTTCCATTCAAGATCTTTGGAATCTTGGTGGTATTTAGTGGACCTGCCTGTATTTCCACCAGTTTTGAGCAGAACCATTGCAATCAAGAATGTAATCAACAGAGGGCGTTGCACAGTGCGCCAAAACCTGTGGAATACGACACATCCACCTTGGTTCCCAAGGAAAACCTATTATTTATTGGTTCCAGCTGGGAACCAACTTTTCTGGTTCCAGTTTCATTTTGGTGAAAATGCTCAGAACAGTTCAAAATTAGGTGGTAGAGCCGGTTCCATGTTGGTGGAAAAGGTCTGCATGAGAAGTTCTACAGAGAACCCTTCACTGGTGTAATGATTCCACCCAGAACCCTTTCTGAGGATTCTATCCAGAACCTTTCTACCTTTCTACCTTCTAAGGGTGCTAACAAGAACCCATCAGGGGGTTCTAATGAGAACCTTCTTTCAAAAATGATTCTTTGGCTCTTAATCAAACCCTTAGTCTTACAAAGAAACCTTGCCAAACCCTTACTTCAAAAAAGTGCTCTTCAGTAGTAAATGGTTCTGGGTAGAACCTTAGCCCTTCAGAAAAAAATCCCCCTGTAACCCTTACTTCTAAGAGAACACTCCACAGTAGTCCCAAGAGCACAAGTACCCATCTAATTACCTCTCTTTCAAGTGACCTTGATATTTATAACTTTGAATATTACTTGAACTACAGCTTGGTTCTTAAAAACCTCTGAATGAGCTTATCAAATTTGTGTTTTGATAATTACATCAAAGCAAGGAGCAAATGTATAAAAACTGGATTAGTGGCGCCATGGCAGCTTCTATGAAAGCAGCCTAATAGGCAATTTGGCGTCCTACTGAGTGCACTCCTCAGGTACAAAATAAAATATGAATATAGTTGTTTTCAAATGCCACATTGTTCTTTTTCTGCAACTTACTTCTGAGTCACGCACAACTTACTGAAAATAACAAAAGGTCCCATCCAAGCATTCTGATTTTCCCTCCTGAGAAGAAAGAGAAGTCTGTCGGCGTACTTCCACCTTCTCCGCTTTGACAGCTGGCTGGTGCAAACCGAGGCCGCTGCAATATTGTAGCTTTGGGCGTATGTGCTGTGTTTGTGAGATAAATGGCGACATGTGGAAGACTCTCCACAACACTCCACCTCCTTTGTCACCTAGTCAAACTCCCGGGCTGCTCTGGATCAGCTGTCTGGCTGAGGTGAACGGAGACATGAGGGGTGGGACGGCTGTCAGGAACTCTTCCCAGCAGCCCCTCGGCCACTGCGGCTTATCGCACCCTCAAGTGTGTTATATCTCCGCTGCTCTCATCACGCCCAGGGATCTACTGGGAAGTACAAAGGAAAACCTTCAGCGAAATGATTACCTCAGTTCAACCAAGATGTGTCACATGGCTGTCTTACAAAAAAATGCACCGGATAGGTTTCAGTTATGGCAACGTTGTTGAGGCGGGCTAATGAGAAGAGACATGTTAAACTGCTTAAAATGCAAATGTCCTTTGCATTTTCCCCAGTGCCTTTAAATGGCTTTTCCCGGTGCTTTTAAGTGGTTTGAGACGTTGCATGTCTACAATTTGAATCCAATTTATAGACATATTGACCCATGAAAATCACATGCAAATGGGATCAGTCGTGCCCAGGTTAAGTGAGCGGGTAGAACTTGACGGCTCACAAATAGCAAATGGATGGCTGGACGAGGCCCACTTGAGTCCCTCCCTCCCTTGCTTCTTCCTCAATAACTCAGCCCCGGCATGAATATAAATGGAGACCAGTGAAGAGCAGGGACCGGGTGCCAGTGAATGGCTTTCTGCTCGGCCTCCGACAGCAGTGCTCCCCTAATGGGTTCAGCCTGACTGGATTCAATCATGTCCCCTGATACCCTCTGAAGAGGATGCAAATTGTCAATCAGACCTCTCTCCCCCTCCCCTCATAGCTTCCCCATCTTTCACCGCTGTCTTCACCTCGTTCCCTGTGATCATCTCGCCATCATTCACCTTGCTCTTACTTCCCATTTTCTGTTCTTACAGCCTTTTACGTATTAGCCCCACCTCCCGCTTTTGTGTCAGGTCTGTCTCGATCTGGCCCTGGAGATATTGACATGAACTGCATCCAGGTCGAATGAAATAATGAGTGCGGAGAAGGTCATGTTGATGGAAACTTCAAGGAAAATATTGCTTGTCTTGAGTGTTTATGCTGCATGTAAGAGTCTGTGGCATTTAGAATTAAAAAACGGGGAGATAAACAGAAGATTTTATATGAGCTTGTCTATTATTTTAGCAGAGAAGAGGAACAGGTCCACTGACTCAAATGACACATTCATTTTTACCCAGTAAAATGAAACAGGGTAATTATGTTTTTGTTTAATCCAACCATTTTTAGGCTAACAGCCACAGCAAGGAGGAGATGACAAGCTTTGATTAGTAAAGGTTAATGTATTTATTGCATTGCTTCATAATGCAATAATATTTCATTAGCTTCATGTAAAAGCAGTCAGCCTGTGAAAGCTCTTGCTGGGGGGCATGCATGACAAGGAGACAAATAAACATATTTCCACAGTGGATGACAACTTAATCCACCCTGTGGGCTACAGGTACATCCAGCTTCCCTTTGAAATGAAGAGACCTCTTTAGGGACCTCTCATTAGTTTGTGCCACACAATAATCAAGCCAGCAGACACAAGGAAAAAAACATGTGGTGTGCTTGTGGGCTTATGGTCCAAGACTAATATCCCACGACCCTTTCTCCCACTCTCCCAATCAATTCTTATTCCCAGGTCACCAAATACTGATGCTTTATCACATCGCTAAGTGTTTCATACAGATGCTTAAGGTATCCTTGAGCATCTGCATGAGATGCACTGTGCTTTCAAATAACTTCATGTAAACACATCTGTGTAAGGCGATGTAATAGAAAGAGCAGGAAAGTCTGCATGCGGAGGAGCTGGTGTGGGTGGATGAGGCAAACAAATGCAGGAATTTCACCCATGAGGCCCGCGTTCATATCCCATGTGACACCAAAAGTCAATGTTTCATAGAGTTAGAGAGAGGGACGCACATGACTTGTGTTACCTATTTCTTCACTTAGGCCATGTGATGTACGTAAAGTAATGTATATAACATACATATGTAACATAATACACATAATGTTATGTAACATAAACTGTGTCCTATAACATATGTACCATAACATACTTAACCAAATTTAATTAAACCAATGTTAAGATTTTACTTGGAGGACAAGAGTATTAATATTAAACGTATTTCCACACTGGGTGACGAGTGAATTTACTCTGTTGGTTACAGGTGCACCTAGATTCCTTTTTCTTTTTTCCTTTTCTCAAATCACTTTGGACTCTGTATGATGTTGAAATGACATCACTGTGAGACACACATCCACTGATGTACTGATGATGTGACGAGGCTCAGGTGTGTGAGTGCGTGGCGATTAAATGAGTGTTATAGAAACGCCAGCTTTTGCACAGTTCCGCTCGAGACACAATACAGCTTCACCACCTTCGAGCTCAAGGACTTGTGTATGAAAACCAGGTCTTTTATCTCAGGATCCATTCTTCATCGACCTAAACTGAAGCAAAGAACCAAAGCGGAGCTCGCGGCCCATGAGAGGAGGGACCACAGCTGGCGAAGCCTGAGTCGAGGGACCTGATAACTGCTAGCCTGCTACTTGGTAAGCTAACCTGTCTCTTGTTTCTCTGTTCTTGAAATCTGGTCCAGGTTCCCTCTTCTACACTCTCCAGGTTAGGGCTAGTATCAGATATGTGAAATCCTTAGACTTTACTAATCCATAACACAAGTCAGTACAGTTTGCACTACATTATACTGAGGACACAAGCATATAAAGAGGCAGAAGTCCCTCCCCTGCTGCTGTCCTTATTTCATGTAAATATGTACAGTAGTCAACAGTGAGAGAAAAATAATTGTTGTGTAATCTCGTTTGAACCTCACCATGAAGTACACATTTGTTTATGATTACCACAATTTCGTTTTGTGTGAAACCATTCAGTGAACTACAGTACATCTCTCGTCACACACAATATATGACACCAAATTGGCTATCACCTTGGCACCCCGTTCTTCCACCATGACTTAAGAAGTATTAAAAAAGGGGTGAAAATCACTACAAGTCTGGCCATGTCAAGAGCAACAGCAGCTATGCGAAAGCAGAGTTAGTGGGTTTCATAAGGATTAGCATGCAGGACTGGCTCTACAATGCACTTGACTTTTATAGTGTTGTGTTGTCTTTCTAATTATGTATTTTAATGGTCTTACAACAAACTAGGGGGGACTATTTGTCTGTCACCACTAATTAAATAATTTTTTTTTTTTGTGAAGTAAGGTCCCATGGTGTCCTGCTGCAAGGGAAGGGACATTGCCTCTATGAAAACTTTTAACATGTTAGTAGAGATGTCATGAGAAACAATGCTTCAGTACCAAGTTCAACGTGACAGTACTCATTTTTCTACAGTGCCATAGGTACCGGGGATGCAGTTCTACCAGATCTAATGGAGTCAGCATATATGCCTGCAAGTGTCCTAGTCTGCAGTTAAATGCCAAAAGAAGAAGGAGAACAGAACCCAGAAGAACAACAACACGTTCAAGATGGCAATACATACAGCTGCGGCGGCAGTTCCATCTCGACTTGTCCAAAAGAAAGACGGTAAAAGTTATGTATGGCAGTGCTAAATGGTGCAGTCAAACTTTTCAGATGAAATGATTAAGTGAGCAAAGCACCTCAACAACAGATATCCTGATTCTTTTCAAATAATTCAAGCTTTGTGAGTTTAAATTCATGTAAATGTTATATTAACAATGCATCCAAAGTCTTTTTGTTCTTACCCTGTTGCCATTATTTTTGTTTGAGACAGGTGGCATAGCTGTGTGGCTAACTATGTTCCACAGCTTTGTATTGGTTAAATGCTAAAGCTATCGTATTTAGGCTAAAGTAACGTAACCATAGCTCATAGTAGTGGACTACCATCTTGATTCCTCATGAGTTTTATTGCTTTGTTTTTGTTTTTTATTGTAGTGTAGAATTGGGTATCAAGAATCAGAGAATTTCACACAATACATTGGTATTGACTAATATCTTCTGTAGTGACACCCTTCTTGCTGCCATTATGGTTTTAGATGGAAACAGAGACAAAGGAGTTGCCAAATTCTTTTCTCTATGATTTCTACTTGAGTGACTGAGTCAGTACAACTGTGTTCAGGAGAAAGATTTATTTCAGGTACATTCAATTCATTCAGTTGCTTTGCCAAAGCACAACATAAAACCAACACTAATTGTCATCTAAGTTCCTGAGTTGTCAGACTTTTTTGTTTTATGGCTAATGGGGCTCAGATGAAAGCTAAATTGCTCAGCTCAGTTTCTCCCATTTCATGCCTCGCACTGTCAGAAACATTCACTACGTCTCCTCCGCCATTTAAAACAAAGTTGAAATAGAACAAGATGGGGCCGACATGATCGATGTCAGGGGTGATGCACTGCAATTAGCCGTGATGAATTGCCAAGACTCTTTAGATACTCTGTAAATAATTGATTTTTAAAAAGAAACATCAGATGTAGGCATTCCAAAACTACAAGCATCAGTGTCAGTGGTGATGTATGGAAGCCCAGTTAAGAGCCCATTTCCCTCCCATTCCACCGGGAGAAGAGAGGCCGCAGTAAATAACCACCACATCGCCAGAGGGGGAAAAGGGAGAGGAGTCGAGAGGAGAGAAAATCCCCTGTACTCTCACCACCTTTTCTTCTCTTGCTACTTCCTGCTTATGCTTCTCCATGCATTCATTTTCACCTGCTCCACCCCTCCTAACCTCCTCCCCACCTCCACATCTCTCCTCTGTATGTCTCAATCTCCTTTGCTTTCTTGCCCTCTCAATTCTGCCTCTTTCATTCCTCTGTGCCTGGCGGACGACCGCTGAAAGGAAGGTGGAATTGGATGCCTCCCTCGCAGAGCTTTCCTTTGAGACTTGTAGGAGATTTTGTTTTGCTGGAGTGAGGTGTTACAGCTCACTGGCTCACCGTCATCCAAAACATCAACTGTCTGTCTGCGACCGTCAGCTGTGGCCCTCAGAGAGGAGAGTTCAAAGGATTCAGGACGACAAAACATGCTTCTGTCACGCCATTCAGCACTTCATACACTTGAGATGTGACACAGGATGATGCATCTATGACATGCTTTTCGTTGGTGGTTTTCATCTCATGTTCTGATAGAAGGGACAAGAAAACATGCTTCTGCCACGCCATTTAGCACATACACTTCAGATACCATAACCATAGACAGTAAACTAGTGGACAGAGCCACGATGATGTCATCCTTTGGTTTGTGGACTACGGTTTCAAAATCTCAACTTTGGCATAATGGGGGTCGCCATCTTGGGTTTTTTGCAACCAGAAAATGTTTACCAAGGCAATTAATCAAGAGAGAAGAGGGGTAGTTTTCTGATAAGACTGCAGAAGAACGCACTCCTGCATTGGCTTCACTTTTCAGACCCAGAAGCTCCGTCTACACATTCTGCTGTCTGTGGATATAACTCATGATGATGTATCTATGACTATTATAAATGTTTTTCAATGACGGTTTTCATCTCATGTTCTGATTGAAGGGATGAGAAAACATATTTCTGCCACTGCACTCTCCTCAGGGCTGTACTCCGGTCCTGGATTAAATTGCAGTCGTTATTATCTAGATTTGGTGAGTCACTCTAACAGATATGTGCTCTCTAATGCTGCTCTCAAAGAACGGCTGAGTCATCCCTAGTAAGTCTCAGTAAAGAGTTGGAAGTCCTTTTCCAGCTCCAGTGAGTCGTATTGGAAAATGCGATCCTTTGTGGGTGGAACTCTGGGTGTTTGGCATTCAGCTGCGGCTGTATTTTTCCTCAGGGCTTCACTGCCACTCCTGACAGATCATAATTGTCAGCAGAGGGAAAATGTTGAACACCCTTGTCTCATGGCTGATGAAAAAGGTCACTTCAGTTCTTCCATATTACACTGACCTGCTGAGTCACCGGTACATGCGGCGACGGCGGCTGGAGCGGTGGCTGACAACTCAGTTGCCCCCTTCTCCCCCTTTTTTCCTCCCCATCTCTCCACAGCAAAGAAACAGAGGGTTTAATCCCTTTCCGCAGGTTGAAACCATCTCCTCTCTTATCTCCCTCTCTTTCTGCGTCTCTTTGAGTGATGGACAGGCCGCCTGAGCTGTTATGGAAGGCAGCCAGACAGGTCAAAGGTGACTGAGCGGAATAATCCCTTTATGAAACCCTCCTCCCCCACTGAAGCAAAGCTGGCGTAAGGAAGGTCAGCGTGTAGGCTCTGTCCCTCCTCAGCATCAGCCGCAGATTGTACCGCTCTATTCACTCCCTTACCTTGAGAAGCACACAGCTGGCTTATCGCCCTGGAATTGGCTGTGCAGCATGAATGCAGCAGAAGAGAGAAGCCAGATGAATGTTTGAATGGGGCTCGAGTGTGAATGCCTTACCTGTTTCACTCTATCTGCCGCCAGCCTTCTCTCTATCCTCCGTCTCTTGTTTCTCTCTCTCCTACTTTTATCTCAATCTATTCTTCCGCACATTCTCTGAGCCTGTGTGAAGGGGATTGAATCCGTCCCCTGTCTGTGATCTGTGTGTTTTTAAGATGACCTGAGAGAAGAGTGAGTCTTGCTGAAAGGGATCATACCCTTTTGTACAGGTTAGGATCAAGTCTGTTTTACTGCAACAATGTGTCCTGATGAATACAGTAAAAATCAGTTGAGAAAACATTTAATTAACTCTGAAGCTCGTCTAAAACCATATTCACACTCTATTTTACAGTACACTAACAAGCTGTACTTTGTATCAAATCAGGCAAAAAAACACAAATAATATGTTCTTTATTAGACAGTATTAGACCTTTAAGTAAACCCTTATTAAGATTTTAGATTAGAAAGTAATTAGGGACACATAACGACAGAACTGTACTGTAAACTAAGATGAAATCACACAGTGAAATCTGCTACTTGAGACATACCTTCTTTGACTGATCTCATACAATTGGCAAAGCAGCCAAGGCCGATGTCTACTTCTTTGATCATATCACAGCATCTGTCTGTCTGAGTATGACGATAAGTCTGTGGAGTCGCCCATAGACAAAATATTCCTTTGCTTCTATAATTTTGGCCTTTACTTGGTAGATCTGGTTAACATATTGTCCTTATAATGGGGAAGCACCTGATAAGTGATTTCACTTTAGTTAACAGTACGGTTCTGATGTAATTTGTCCCTAATTACTGCTAATAAAGTGTAATAAACATCTAATAATGGGTCTAATACTATCTGATTTGATTTACATTTTATTAGTATACAAGTAGGTGTATGGTGTCTAATTAGGGTATAATTGTGTTTGTTTAATTTCTGATAAAGGACTAATTATTCCTAGTTTTCATTTAATTTGATACAAAGCACAGCCTTTTGCTTTTATTAGTGTACTATCAAATAAAGTGCAACCTATATTTGTAATAATTGCAGAGGTCATCTGCATCTGTCTTTCTCTATTTTGTGAAGTACAAATTCCACCCAATTGTTTCACCCAACAGGCCCTGTGGTTGTATATTAACCACAGGGCCTGTTGAGTGTGCTGCAAATCAGTATCTCTGTGATTTGGGGTCGTAATTTTTTTTAACATCTGTTTTCTGTTGTCAAACAACTGAACAAGTACGAAATTTGATTGTGGCTCCTAATATGGTCAACAGTCAACAGATGTGCTGTGAGATCAGCCATATTGACGTTTAAAATGAGTAATGATGACAGAGAAGGTTAGCTGCTCAAGTCTATTTATGTTTGTAACACATGCAAAAAAGTGGGCAAGAAACTTCCAAACGATATTATTAACGTGGCTGCTGAAGAACAGGTGCTGTGCTTCTGAAGCACCGATCTTACCCAGAGCCTTAAAGAAAAAGCTGCACGCTAAACTATGTCAGGTTGTCACTTGACGAAGATCCAAATGGGATCGAAATGTTGTTATTACTAGACTTTTGTGGCATGGATTTATTCTTTGACATTATTTCTGATGCGAGTATGATTTACCCTCTCAGTTTGTTTTTGTTTTGCATCTAAATGGAGGTCCTAATCAAAGTCACAGACAGAAACAAAGAGACAGATACAAATTATGGTGTCTGAAGCTGCACTGAACAATATTTTTATATTAACAATGAAAAAAATGACTGTTATAGTGATGAACCCACAGATAATAATCACACAACTATGCAGTTTTCCCCGCAGCTCGACAGGGACTTTTAGCACCTTTCAAGTCAATGTTTTTGTTGCAGGGACCTGAAACTTTTATTTTTTTTACTCACTCTCACTGTTCTCATGAACTCTGCTTCCCGCAGCAGGTGGGTGTTTGAATATGGACGTGACATAAAAACTTTATTTGATCATGAAGCCTAATGATACTCTAAAATTAGGTTTATGAGCTACATTGCAGACTGTAGTTTGTGTTGCAGTAAGAAACAAACAGACACTCATCTCCTCTGTCCTTCATTTGCAGTTCTCATCAGTGTGTTGTTGTTGAATGTGTAGTTGCTATTGCTGCTTTGACACAGTATGTTTGAGTTCAACTTTATCATTATCTGCGGTGTAAAATGTTCTCAGTTGTAAATAACTTGTAGATCTGAGTCATCCTGGCTATTCAAATTAAACAAAAAAATTATTATGATATCATTAAATAGGCTGACCTTCTCTCAGTGCTCCCAACTGTGACTGACTTTTATTTAGAATTACATAATAAATAAATAAATTAAAAAAAAAAGAATGAATAAAATAAAATACAATTGGGAGAAATTAACATGAACCAGTTATATTTTTTTGACTGTGAACTTGTAAATGTAAAACTGTGAACTAATGTGTTGTGCCATGCTGAACAGTGTTCAAATACTGTCAAGTCTAGTCGTTTCTCTTTTTATGAAATTCTTTGGTGGTTATATATAGATATATTTTTTTTCTTTTCAAAACTTATTGCTGCAACTCTGCTGTCTTAGTCATCTCCAGACACAGCAGGAAACAGGTTTCAGTGGAAAAGCTTTGATAAATTCACTGCACACTACCTGCCCAGTACCAAAAAACAGACAAAGTTAGTGACTAGTTGCTATGGAGGGTTGTGTCTATGGTAACTCTAAATTTGCATGCTCATTCACACTTCATTCTGCACAGGCTTTAGGAAATCAGGTGATGTAGTATAACATGCAACAAAGTCCACATAGGGATGAGGTTGTGGAGAACAGGGTTTGCGTATCATGTGAAACCAAAAGTAGATGTTGTCTTATGATTCTTGGTTATTTTAGAGGGTTTTTTTTCAGCTTTCGGTAGCAGTTTCATTAGGGTTAGGCAACAAAATAACCGTACATACACAGTTTTAGGAAAAGATCATGGTTTGAGTAAAAAAAAAAAAAAAAGTCAATGCAAACAACAGCTTTCTACCAGAAAACCCTGAAGGCAAACTTCTCCTATATGCTGCCACTTCAAAACATGGAGAAAGCATATTCAAATCTTGCTGGAATTTCACAAATATAAGGTTACCATTTAGACGAGACTTCTGTAGAGCCGGATATTTCCCTCAGAGGGCTGGAGACAAAACACAGCTAAACAGAGATTCAGCTGAATATAGATGCTAGTCCATGTCTGCTGGATGTGTAAATTGGCAACTGTTTGCTAACATATCAACTTCAAGAGGTGTTAATATGACGTTGTGTTGTTTACAGCTTGTTGCAACACTCCCCAGGCGACCAAATAAAATCAATTAATGCAGGTTTAAAAATCAACACTTGCAGTTGTACGTGTTGTTGCTGTGCGACTTATTATGGATGTTTAAAATGTACAGAGAACTCTCCCAAAAGGCTCACATCAGGCTGTTCATCACATTTCATTGTTAAGGTTTGAAATGTGATTTAGGTACGTATGATGGATGAAAACCTGAGTCTTGTCACTACACAGTCCCAATCTGTATTATCAAGCAGTCAAATAAATCACTCGCTCTTTCTCACTCTGACTCCTTGATTCATTTCTGATATCAGTTAAGTGGTGTTGAGCGACGCTGACAGCTGTCGTTTTGACGAGGCCTTGAGCAATTACGTAACTGCTACTTTTCCAATTTGAAAAGTGAAAAGCAGTGTGGGTGCTGTTTTTTTTGTCTCCTTGTTCTCATCAGCATCATTCTCTTTATCACACTTTTTTCTCTCGGCGAGTCCCCCGTCTCATCAGTTTAATAGTGGTGTATTGAGCAAAGCATTTCCACAGGTGGTCTCCTCGGGCCAGAACCCAACCCCACTGTCCCCGGTCCAATTACAGCAAGAAGGAGAGGACATTTTTATTGGTCTGCGAGGGGACATTTCCATGGCTGCCATCGTCTCCAGGAGTAGAGTCATCTAGCGCTCAATTACTCCTCCATTGTGAACCGGCGAGGGAAAGCAAACGTCCCCTGCTGAGACCTGGTGAGTCCCAGCGCATTACCAGCACAGAATTTCTGACCTACTTCAAACACAAAAACCCCACAACTTATTTTCACTGCTACCTACAGTATATGATTGAATATGTGGCAAGTAATATTCCCCTTGGAGTTTGGCAGTGAGGCACCAGCAAGCAGACTCTTTAATAGCATAGTTTCCCATGCAACAAATGACAAAAGCATTTAGAGCAAATTCAACATGATTGAGTGCAAAGATGCTACAAGTGATAAATTATCTCAAAGGTGCACATCTATAAACAAGTGAAAGCCAATTTAATAATAATAATGGCTATAATTTAGATAGCATGTTACATAACAAAGTAGCCTACAGAAGTGCTGTTTACACTAAAAAAAACATAAATCCATTACAGACTGTATTATTTATATGCAGATTATTTGGTTGTACTTCCTCTCTGCAGTATGTTTATTTTAGCAATGGAAGGAAATTGGACTATGGATTATTTCGCAAAGCAGCAGCATAAACATTGAAAACTGTAGAGGGCCTGGGTCAGAACCAAGAGGAGCTCCACAATTCAGAGTGTCTGTTGAGGGTATAAAACATTCAAGTGCCCTTTTGAGAGGTTCTGAATGAGCCACTTGAGAGCAGTGTCAAATACTGTCATCAGCTATAAAAGCAGGAATAAAACAGGAACTAGAATAGAAGCCAAGTGAGGTCATTTTGTCTGCTTAGCTAAAAAAAAAAACAACAAATTTCTGATGACAGGTTGAGCAGGACTAAGCAGTTTACCCATGATTTGTTAGGACAAGGTGCAGGGCAGAGACAGACATCATTTATCAATATGACACACACCACAGGGATAGTAAGTATACGGCAGCAGGGAGCATGGATGAGGTGGAAGAGTGTGTTAGAGCAGAAGCTCTTGTAGTTTGTTACCTGGCAGGCAGAACCCCACCAAGAACAAGACTGAGGCATTAGCATGTCTTCTCTTGCCCAGTCGCCTTGGAGCATGTCCTGAGCAGCTGCCCAAAGACCTTCATAGAGGTGGCAGACAGCATGCCACCAACCAACTGGCAGCCATGAACGGACCTTAGCAGGCAGGTGAAGTTGACTGACACCATGACAAACATGTCACTGCGGCCTGATGTGGTCATACTGTAAGAAATCTCAAAACAGATGTTCCTGTTTAAGCCCACAGTGCCTGGGAAGAGTGGAGAAAAATGGGCAGACATCAGCAGCTGGTGGATCAGTGTCAGAGGAATTCCTGGATAATTGCTGAAGAGATACAGTATAGTCTAGATTGTTAAGAAAATGATTGAAAAAGTAAGCAGTCATAACAGCTGATCACAGAGCTGGAAACCAAAAGCAAACCAGACAAAAAGCGATCTTTAGCCAATTTCTCATATACGCTTGCCCTTTTACAAATGTAGCCCACAACAGAACAATGTTACTGAGTTGTTCTAACCTCCTAGAAAAACCCTACTAACTAATTCGTAACGATAATCGTATTTGTGTTGCTATCAGTACTACATGTATTTGGACTGATCCACAATCACTGTTGGGGAACGTTAGTTGAATGACTGAAAACCCCCTTGTGATTCCTTGTGCATGCTGGTTATGTTGTCCTGACGATCTGACAGTGAACCGATCAGAGGTGTATTACACAGCTGCACTATGAAAACAGTAAAACACGGGCTCTTACAGCGTACAGTAGCCTACATCAGGTTTCAACATGCAATTAATGAACCAGGTGGCTTCTCACAACACATGCCTACATACAAACTATGACAGAACACAGACTTTTTCAAATCATGTAGACTCAACACAACTGCTGTTCTCTGTAGTTTACTCTTTTATAATGCAGGAGAAGTTTTTCAAAACGTGTTTTGGATTGCGCCTTCCTCTGACAAGACTTTTGAGGCTAAAAAGTCTCTACAGACGCACTGGACGATGTTGAGATCATTGACAGGAACGTGTTGAATTTATTCAGTACAGTACTAGTAAGACCTGACTTGAGATTGCCATGATTGTAGAGACTGTAGGCTCTGTCTGTCCTCTGTCAGTGGGGCAGGAGTTCTTCAGTTCTTGCAGTGGTGAAAATGTAAAATTGAAACTGTAACAAAATGCTTACTTGTAAACACAACTAAATAACACTTATTGGATTGCAAAACTAACGAGTTATGTTGCTACAAAAAAGTAATCTGAATACTCACAACACTCACATGGTATCAACAAAAGATTGGAAAGCCATATACAGGTAAGCAGAAAAGAGGGTGAAACAGCTACACTCCACTCTCACCACGTCATTGATGCGCCCACTCACTTGCTGTGAATTCTTTGGACCTGACACGTGGGTTCAATCCAACATTACATGGACATTGTACTAGAGAGCTGGCAGGATAAAGCCAAAGTTTTCACATATAGCTCCTCTAGGTAAGGTCTAGATAGGTTTATGGTTGCAGTGAATGCATGAAAAGGAGTCTTGTAGAGAGGCAGGTTAACAGTGTGAAGACACTCAGGACAGGCAAACAAATCGAAAGGACAATAGTAAGCAATCAGGTCATAACAACAGGAACAGACAACGCACAACAGAGACGCAAATCCTGAGATCGGCAGAAAGTGACCACTCCAATCTCTACAGACGTGCTGTACTAATGTGACGATATGGAGGCAGCTTTACAGACAGATGACTGGGTCAGGTGATGACAAACTATCTAACCTGACACCCCCCAAAAGACTTGATACTGTGGTATGATGTCACACTACTTCCACCTTTGCTGTTAAACATGATGATAAACAGCAGTGAGTTAAAAAATAGTCCAATTATAAGGAGTGAAGTGTGTCAATGACTGACTGACTTGAATTTGCCCCTTGATGAAAATGTAAAAAGTAATTAGTGACGTGGCAGCTGGAATTATTTGTTTATGGCTTTAAAATACCAGTCTGCTTTTGTGGAGCTGCGCATCCCCTTCCTTTTAGAGTTCACACAGACGTGTTAGGGTTTATTCTTACAGGATCTGCTGATAGAAGAGAAAAGCTGGAGGTAAAGCCTGAGAGGTTTATGTGTGGAGAACTGTATATCCACCAACCTTACCTTCTACATTTAAAATTCCACTGTTACAAATCGACAGTATCCTGAAAGCCAGGTTCCCTCAGTAATGAACACCTGTGAACCAAAGCAGAAAAAGGACGCGCTGATAAATGTGAAATAAATTATTTCTACAGATCAGGCTCCTTCGTTTCATTAATCATCTTCTTCCCCTCACCATCCACCACTGAGCAAGACTTGCCGCTGCATACTTCTTCCAAATGAATTTTCTCCCCCTCCCTTAATCTTTACTTCTTTCATGCTATTCTCTTCCTCTCTTTCCGTCTCTGCCTCCCTGTGTCACTCCATCTTTCTCTCTGATAGAATGTTTTATGGAGAGAGTGTCTACGGAGAGCAGGTTTACTAACACAACAACTCCCCTCATCAGATGAGGAAATGCTTGGTTTGCTCCGCTGAGAACTGTTGAGACGTATGTAGGAATAATAGTGGACGAAGGTTCGTTTTTCAAAGGAAAACAGAGAGCTGCTGGGGGAGGTGGGGTTAAAATGGTATTTTGGTACTGCTAGCGGCTGCATATTAAAGCTTGTTGGCTTGTTGGAAGGAAGAATCTTATTAGCCAGAGGGAGAAACAGAAAGAAAGGAATAACAGAATGAGACAGAAAGACGGAGAGCGAGGGAGCGATATTGGCAAACGCCGCTGTTTAACGGGGCTGCCCAGATCCAAACACAGAGTTGGCCAGTGATTGGTCGGTTGTGGTTAGGTCTTGGCATGAGCTGCGGCGACAGCTGTTTGGAAATGATGGAAGCCCCTGAGAAGGGAGACAGGAAAAGAGCGGGACCACGACAACAATCCAGAATTACTGTGAAATTCTGTTGTCCCCCTCCATTTTCCCAACACAGCTCAGACTGACGCAGAATGAAAAATAGGAGGCCGCAACAAATCAACAAAAGGAAACAAATTAAGATACAAATGGGAGACTTGTGTTGGTACTGCACATTGCTGAAAGGAACATGTAGTAATTGGATGCCTTCAATCTTAAGTTCTCCTCTGAGGCTTGTTTGTGGGCCTGTTTCATTTCACGCCTTCATCTCGGCCCAATGGGACAGATCATAAAAACATTAAGCGCTGAAGACAAAATGAAATTCAAGCGTGCATGCTATTAATGCTCCTCACAAAAGGAAAATATCAACAACTATGCACAAATACAAATAAGCCTATTTATTGGTAATCAAGCCATTTTGTGCAAATATAGCTTGACAGTGTAGAAACACTAATCAATGCAGTAATTACTCCGCAGTTCCTGCTTAATGTGAATCTGGTCACTTAACATGTGGTGTGCTTTACCCAACAGAGATCCAGATGGCAGCTTCACTATTCATAACTGCTTCCCCATTAGATTGTTACAGAACTATGTGAATACAAAGGACACAGTCCAAAGGCAAAAGCACATCAACACGTCCATGATTAATTATGACTACCACAACACACGTATTCTTTTATTGCAATATAATATGCACAAGCAAATGTAAAACAGTCTCTCTTCAATCTTTTTATTCCAAAAATAATTTGTTAGAATGGTCACTCACTCTAGCTGGAATACTGCCTTAAACCCTGCAGTTGTTAAACATATTCGACCTTGATAAACTTTCTTAAAAATCCGCTCCCTAGTTCCTTTCAATGTGTCTTTGTAACAAGGTCTCAGATACACTGTTATTACACCAGAGCTGTTGATCCTCTATATACCTTTCCACCCAAAGTACCCAAGAACTACTATTCAAGGACCTAAAAGGTTCCTTCAACATGCTGTTGTCTTTATTTCCACCGTGGTCTAAAGTTCTGTGAATATTAGGCAGATTAGTCCACAGACAAATGAAAAAGTGACAGCTGTTTTTACACATCCTTTCTCCATATAAAGTCACAGTAATCATGAAGGAAATTCAAGTTGTGCTGCTGCTGATTGTGATTTACTTGTGGCTGAAATAAAATGCTGTGAGTACTTGATCAGAAATGTTCAATGTTGCAAGCCCCTGTCCCAAAGGTCCTTTACTTTTGGAAACTGCTGCCCCTCGAGCAGGGACTGAGCGGTAAAATAATTTCCCTGGAACTTAATTTAGACCTGCGTCCCTGCAGTGGAAACACACTTTCACAGAAGGGACAAGACACAGCAGGTTCTTAGTCCCTGGGGGAAGTTCTTGTGGTGGAAACGTGGCTATAGTCACTTCTACAGAACTACGCTTGGCAGTTTTTAATTAGGGACAGAGGTCCAGTCATATGGGACAGCTTTTCTGCTTCAATCTGCAGTCACTCCTCATTTGAAGGACTATAGTACTATGTAAATGAGGTATCATAATACTGTACGAATGCAGTCCAAGCATAGGTTACTGTAATCCTTGTTTTAATTTCTTTTTTTTATTTCTGTGAAAGTTGTATTCTCTTCTGTCTTTTAGATTTTTAAAAACTCAGACTCTGACAGTCATCAACCACTGAACCCTCTACAATCGTAACATCGTGATTTAAAAGCCCTTTGTATTTGATGTAGTGTTTCCCCTCATAGATAGGTGTTTTTGATATGTGGTAAAGAAAAAAAGAAAGGTGTTGCTGCTGGTCATTGCACTACATCTCCATGTGCCTTTTATTATTTCCTTATCAAACCTGCCCAGTTAGACGAACCCATGACACTCAGTTACATGGCAGAGGCAGACATGTTTCTTTAAATTGTTCATCAGTGGTGTTTCATTGTGAAATCGTCATATGGCAATTTGGTAGACGTGCAGAAATAAAAAGAACCTACTTTTTGCCCAGTTTGCAGGAGGTCTCTGTTAACAGCAGCTCTTACCTTACCTGCTCAAGTGCTCAGATCACAATTTCAGTAATCCAGCAGAGGGAATAATACCCGCCCCCCCACCACCATCACAACGTCTCTTACTCCACTGCTGCACTGTATTTTTCTGTGTTGGGCTGTGCACATCTGGCTGTCAAATGCCAGTATGGCATGTGGAGAACAAGCAGAGGTGATAGCAGCAGTAGAGATGGTCCAGGATGCCCTGTGGCATGGCACAGTGACCATCAATTGAAGGGCTTGTTAGCCATCTTGAAAATTCCACCCTGCAAGATAACTGGATAACAACAGGCAACTGGGAAGTTGGTAGGTCAACAGTGTAGCTCTCTGACACATACTGAACCAATGTTTTTAAAAAGAAACACAATATGACATAGGATGACTTAAAAACATCTTGTTTCATTGTTAAGGAATATTTGGACATGAAATCGAGCAATATATTAACTGTTAACAATTTTAAATTTTACTTAAATATATATGGAAATACAAAATGTCTAAATTTACATTTACAGTTCACATTTTAACCACCCGGTGTTGGAATCCTTTTAAGTTCACAGCCACACTTTAGATCATTTAACTGGTGTGAGGTAACTACTAGCTACGTCATGTTAGGCTAAGGTTACTTGCCGTCAGAGCCAAACATATTGTTGTCATAACTAGCAGTACAGTGATGTGGGTGTAATGTCTGCACCACAGGGTAACTATTTCAATCAACAGCTCAGGCGTGTGGCATGAAATCAGACACTGTAATCTGTGTTTTGATTTGGTCTGGTAAGTAACAATCGTATAGAGAGCAGTGCCATATTCGCACCGTGTTTCGGTACCCAATCCTAACTGTAATTCACGCAAATCTTAGCATGGAAAGAAAACAGCTCGGAGACAAACTTAATCCGAATATTCATCATCAAGTTCATCTGTCTGTACACCCCCACAGTACCAACACCATCCTCACTGTCTGCCAGCTTATTTAGCCCGTCAGCTGTGTATTGTTGTGAGCAGCATAGGGTTCATTTTCTGTGAAATGTCAGACTGTGAGTGAGTCAGCCATGGCAGGTGCGTGGGATTGGCATATACTGTAAATCTCTGGTTAACAGTATAATGAGTTAAAGGGGAGCTTCTCCATATGGAAGAAAATGTGTTGGAGGAAAAACATACTCCACACAAACAAGAAGACGGGTTGCTTACACCTGCCTGCATGGCTCAGGCACAGCGAAACCACACACACACACACATGCATACACCCACACAAACACACAGAAAAGACAATGAATGTCTTTCCTTCAGAGGCAGAACAGATTCAGTTTGCGAGTGACAGAAGGATGACTCTTTCAGGCTGCTGCTGCAGATGCAAGTTTATCTCAGAGGTGGGAAAAATCCAAAAAGGGGCAGGCGGTAAAAAACAGTGTGTCGATTTGGATCTGGGGAGCTATCTGGCTATTCATGCCCTACCCTCTTATTTTAGCTATAACAAGCGTAAAAAAGATTGATAAATGGTTGTGGTAGATGGATGGGTTAAGCACAAAACTCTTCTGCAGGAGAGCAGGGTTTGAATCTCACCCTGGTTTTCGGTCACAGTCTGATTAAGTTTGGGCAATTAGGCTTACTTGGTTAGGTTTAGGGAAAAGCCCTAAGTGTAAATAGCCAGGTGCAAATACTGTTGTTGGCTACAGACACTTGGGTGCTTGTCTCTTTCATGCTACACCAACAAAACTAGCTGGTTAGGTTTAGGGAAAGATCATGGTTTGTCTCTGGCATGCAGCCAATGTGGCTATTTACATCTCAGGTGTAAATAGCCACACTGGCTGTTTATATCCTGAATGCAATTAGCATTGTTGACTACAGACACCTGAGTGCTTGTCTCTGTCAGGTCCCGGGCTATTCCAACCTGGGCGAAAATAGCATCTACCTAAAAAGAAATCCCCACAAAAACAGGTTTAAAGAGCAGAGCTGGCTCATAATGGATAATATGGCGATGGCAGAGCTCTGATGAGGCACTCTGCCTTCTATTAAAAGTGCAGCGCTTGGAGCATCTTTCACTTTCACCCCTCAAAACGCTGAAAGGCGATGACTAAAAGAGGCACACTCAGTCATCCGCCCTCCACACAAGTATACGAGTGCACAGACACACTCAGACACACTGAAAGTGAGCTGAAGGCTATACTCGCACGTCTCCTGACGTCGTGGATGGGAGGTTAGGATGTAAAGAGGGGTGGGTTAATAAAACATGCTTCATTTGCTGATGAAGTCTTGATGCAGGAGTGGGCAGTCTTGCTTTAAGACATGTGATCTGACTCTCTCTCAGCTCTCTCTTTCTCTCTTTCCAGCTGGGCTACATTGTAATACACACACACGCACACACACGCTCCCTCACACACTCGCTCTGCTCTCTCTGACACAGACTCTCTACTTAGTGCGTTGGAGAGAGGACTGAGGCTCACACTATCAGCGCAGCTTCTCAATGGGGGGACGCAGCCAAGAGCAGACAGAGCAGTCATTCCACTGGAGCCTTCCGCCGCACGCGTGAGAAGGAGACGACAAGTGAAAGGGGGTAAATTAGCTCCCTGTCATCACAACAGAGGAGTTCTACTGACGGAGGAGGAGGACAGGAGATCTTGCTCGTATGTGGCTGATACAGCACTGACATGATCAGCCTGCCATCCCTCAAATCCTGGCCAGTTTGTGACTTAAACCCCTGGGTGCCTCTTTGCCTTTGGTGACTGTTTGTGTTGGATTTGAACTGAGCAGCAGTGGGGGGGGGTCCAATACAGAGGAGAGAATACTGAGGAGAAAGAACAGCATTTTTTTTTTTAGCCCCCTTTTGTGCGCTGCGTTCGGCTTTATCTGGTACTGGAATTTCAGGCGGGAATCCCTGGCTTCCAAGTATGGATGGATATAAGACAGAGGAGTGAGTCTGCTGGGCAGGCAGGCAGGCAGGCGGTGATTCTGACTGAGCTCCTTTCCTCCTGAACACACCGCTCAGGTAAGTAAGGGTGTGGAGACTTTCGAGGAATACCTCTGGTGTTTGGGGACGGGATGGGTGGGGTGGCAGGGGTTGATTTAGGACAAGTGTATTTTATGACCCCCCCCCCAAAGTACAGCATGTTGAATATGAGGAAGAAAGATGATATGACTGAGCTGACAGTGTATGCAAGTGGTAAAATATGAAAAACAGCTTCTATTGTATTAAAAACATCATCTATTTCATAGTAGAGGTGCTCTTTATGGTCAATATGATACATATGGGTGGGGTGGTGCAGTTTGATTTAGGATAACTGTATTATATGATTGCCCCCCCCCCAAAAAAAAAAAATAAAATAAAATAAAAATAAAAAAACAGTTGAAAAATGTGGTGTAAAGATGATGATGAAAAATAAAAACTTCCTATATTCTATAATAGATATATTATATTTGATCAAATTGTTATATAACTTTCAAAATGTTTAAACTGGGCGTGTATGTTGCATTTATCTTGTAAAAAAGACAAAACGGGAGACTGATATACAGACTTGTGCATGGTTTTATAAAATTAGGGTTTAGATGTATTTATTGGGCAGGATTCTGCATCATTAGGATTGTTTTGAGCAGTTTACTCCTTTTATGTGGCACCTTCAGTGAGCTGAAGTTTTGGCTGCAAGAAAACAAAACGAGTCTAATTTCGCAGGTGCATCAGAGGGTTATACGCCTGCAGGTGTGTCTGCTGCTTCTGTTCCTCGACCGCATTTTACTATCTCACGCTGCTGGACGCGCCAATTACGCATAGAGGAGCTGTCGTCTCTCGTTTCATGTGATACTACAATACTGAGAGTAAACTGCTTTCTATTCCGGCTGGAAAACACGATGGATATTTATATGAAAAAGGCTCTATTTGCGCTGAGGAAAATGAGGCTGCAACAGCGACTTTGTTGAAAGCTGGTCTCTCTCCCTCTGAAGTTGCTTTAAAACGATGCCCATGCTTGTTCGTTTTACTTACAAGTCCGCCGCTCGACTTAACCTCTGGTTAAAACGCTGCTGGTAAGAAGAATTTTTATTTTCAGCAAGAATGACTCCCGATAACCGAGAGGAGCTCACAGTCTCTGTGCAATATGCAGTTAACCATGCGAGCGCAACGATCCTGTTTGAATATTCAGCCAGCTTTTGCGAACAGAAATACTGTGTGGTTTAAAAAACAGGAGAAGAGGAAAACAAACCCATGGGACCAGTTCACATTTCCACTAAAAAAAAAAAAAAAAAAATGAAAGAAAAAACGCGGATTATGTTGGATTTGGTGCAGGGGTGGGGATTTACAATGTGCTGTTCATAATTATATGCTTAATTTTCGCTGAATATTAAGCAGTGTCAATGTCACCGAGGGCGCGGAGCACACGGGCAACATTTAGTAGCCTTAATGGCTTTAATCTCACACACACATCAGCACACAAAGTGGGTTAGTTGGAGCAAACACGGAAGCAAGCAGTGGCTTTGGTACTTTTACTGGATCAGGCCTGCCTTTCATGCCACTTTCCACACACATTTGAGACCTTTATGTCAATACAGACTCCTCATTTAAATGTGAGATTTCCTTGGTTTGAAGTTCATGTTGAAGAGACCCCCTGGGGCTCATATCTGCTTTGTATTCTCCTGTGCATTACAGATATGCTAGAATCAGACATTAAAGGAGTATTAGATTCACGCTGTTGCATTAAAGCGTCAGTTGTACTCAGAAACTCACCCACCTCAGTGATAAAATGACAAATGTAAAACAAATGCTGTCAGTGCCAGTGATACAGTGAAATATAATCTTCTTAAAGCTATGATCACCTGATCATTTTTCCAACAGTCTCACTGAGTAGGATGTAGTCTGCAGGGAGTCTAAACACACCAAAGCCACAGTTTGGGTTAGAGGAGTTGTTCGCAGTCTTTTGGAGTCGTGTCCCACAAGAATAATCAGATTGGTGTTCATGAGCCACACAAATAAATCCAGCGTTTTTCAGTCGATGGTGCTGCTGTCGGAGTGTGACCTGCCTAGAGATGTACAAAACCATACCCTGTTTGAAAATTTAGCCCTCATTTCCTATTATGCTTAGTAGTAATGTTTGGTTTTTTTTGTCAGATCATAGTGACTTATGCTGGTATTTTTTAGCTGGCTCATAGTTTTAACCATTACTGAGGAGGCTGTTAGTTTCTGGAGGCCTGCTGTACACTGTAAAAACAAGAAAGTAGAGAAGATGCACAATTTCAAGACAACTTTAATATTTTCAGTTGTGACCACTTGCTTTTCAGTAACCCAAATAACAACACATCAGAGTCACAGCTCACTGTGAACAATTTTTGAAATATAATTTCTTTTTGCATACTAAAACTCAAAAGTCAGGTTTATCTAAAGAAGAAAATTACATTATTTCAATAAAAGATTCTAGTTTGGGAATACTAAACAAAACTGTGCAGATTATTTCAAAACTTAAGAGCTTGAGTTGAATTCAGAACTCAAAAATCTAGTGAAGGTAGTTGAGTTTTCTCATCTTTGTTTTACAGTGTTTGTTGCATATTTTTGAATTCCTGTCAATTATGTTGAATATTATTAAGGAGCTGACATCGCTGAGAGCTGTTTCCTGGACCTCATTCTGTGTTGTTTGCCCTGATATTTTGCTTTATTTTATTCTCCACAACCATCTGCCAACCCCCTGGAAATTAGCCCAAGACCCCTTCGGGGTCCCAACCCCCAGGTTGAGAACCACTGGTTTAGAGAGATGAAGTGATGCTTTTTAAATTTCCCTTTGCGGGCTGAATGGAGAGAAGCGCTAACAACACCTGGAAAGGAGGAGAGCCTCATTATTCAATGAGGGCTAAGGCGTGTCTCCATATGCTGGCCCTCAGCAGCCATTAGACAGTCACTCGCTGAACAAATCTGTGAGAGGGAGGCTGTTAACTCGTGCCTGGAAACGCAATCTTTTATAAACTTTTTAGAATATTCAGTGCTTACTGTCGCTGCTGTAAAGAGGTGACATTTCTCATTGTACAGTTATTATAGTCTGACAAAGAGATAGCAGCAGGTTATTTTCCTTTTTTGAGCTTTTCATTATTTATTTTTGAGTGGTTCAAGTCAGACTACAGCAGGTTTGGACAGGAAGGCAGATATTGACAAGATTAACATGTGTGATCATTTGCTTGAGTATTTTGTCTGCAGGGTCTTTTCCTTGAAACCTTAATCTCCTCTTTTTATTCTCCTTCCGTCTATGATTATAGAAAAACACCCATGCATTTACCTTTTGAATAAATCAAACTACTAGACACATCGGTCCAAATCTTTTAACCTTAAATCTCTAACAGTATTCTTTTGTTTGGCACGTTAAAGTAAACACAATATGTGTGCTGTAAATATGTATGGCGACATGCTGTAATACATTTCTGTCCCTGTTTCCCTGTTGTTTGTCCCCCGCTGTGTGCCGTCCTGCAGACTCGGCCTTACCATGTCCTGGTTGTTGGCCATGTGGATTAGCCTCGGCTTCCTGCTGTTGTGCCAGGCCACTCTCTACCAGACCATCCAGCAGCACCATGTGGCCCGTCCCGGCCGTACCGACATTCTCACCCTGGGTAGGTGTACCTTTTTGTCAGGCCTCCCCGGCTTCAGATCACACAGCGTTACAGCGCGAGGCGCTGCCCCCTCGATGGGGCAGCGGGAGTTCTCTGCTTTGGCTGTTCAAAAGCAACAGCAAAAGACTGCTGCAGTATGTCAGAATGATTCGCCACGGCGCGGTACTGTAACATGATGATTCACCGTGCTCGCAGTCATATAGGATAAGCAAAGGGGAAGAGTACTAATTGTGCTTCTAATTGCAGGTTACATTCTTAAATTCAGTCATATCTCTCTGTATACATTTTAATGGAAGAAATACACTCAACAAAAATATAAATGCTACACTTTTGTTTTGGTTTTTATTTTTTCAAGAGTTGAAGTAAAAAATTTAAGACCTCTGTGCACACAAAAGGTTTATTCCTCTCAGATTTTGTGCACAAATTTTTTAAAATCTATGTTAGTGAGCACTCTAAAATGTGCAGTTATACATTAAAAATTACATTTATTACACTTAACTGGATATTTCCATTTGGGCCACAGATGCCAAGTTTTTTTTCCAGGAGGGCAAAGTCATGACCTGCAGTACTCTGCCTCTGATTGGCTAGTACTTTTTTCTTTCTTCCGGACGTGTTGGTGAGGTTTAGACAAGAGGAGTGATTGGCTCTTATACTGTGATCAACCCAGGGCACATCTGTGTCATATATGCGCTGTTTAATCAGCATCTTGAAATGCCATTAATGCCAGGCGCATGGATTATTTTGGCAAGTGTTGGTAAGTGCTCATATCTGTGAAAAAAAAATTGAGAGAAATAAACCTTTTGGTGCACAGAAGAAGTCTTAGATCTTTTACTTCAACTTGTAAAAGATGCGAGTAAAAACAAAAGTGTTGCATTTATATTTTTGTCGAGTGTATAGAGGCAGTACATTTTGTTGACTGACAGAGCTGCACTCTTCTGTTTAAATCTGAACCCTGTTACACAAAGAGCGTCTTCAAACACTGAAAGTTAGCTGGTAGGGAGACGAGGAATTTTTGCTGCTACACCCTGAATCTTCCTGGCAGACTGTTACGAGTAGGACAAGCTGTAGGCAAAAATCCCCATTACTGTGCTGGTAGCCGAGGGAGCTTTGATCACTGTGGCTTAGATGGAAATGACAATTATGTTTCCCTCTTATGCACTGGAAAAGTTTGGCAATTAAGCCCGACGCCTTCTGCACCGTAGGGGCAAAAGGGGAGGGTAGACGCCGAGGCGGATCTAATTCTCTGATTATGGAAAAGCTTACCAGCATTGCTTATGTGGCGTATGTGGGAGTGTTACAGGGTAGGCAAAGGTTTTCTAGAGCAAAGCAAAGGCTTTCTTTAAGCTTCTAACAATGAGTGTGACTCCCATGCTGAACCCTCTCTCCAGAAGCAAAGCGGCTGTTAAACATTGATGCTTATCGTCTGCTTGTGTGTGTGTGTGTGTGTGTGTGTTGCATTGCCAGGCAAAAAGGCAGTAATTGAAGCACGGTAAAAGCAAGTGCAAAAAAAAATAAAATAAAAAATCTGGGGTTGAATTCTCCATGCTTGTGTTGAACATTGGTGGCTTTAAGCAGCATGTCGGAGACTTGGCTTACTTTTACTGTGGAACAGCTGACACATGAAAATCCCAGCTATGATAGATAGAAAGTTCTCAAAGTATCCCGGTGCCGTTAATTGGAACAAGAGGGTGAAGGGATGAGCGACAGAGAGCTCCGAATGAATTTTTAAAGGCTGGCTTCCAGTTTTTCTGTGTTTTTTTTTTTCTTGTCTTTTTGACTGGTTGGCAAGTCGAGCTTGGTGCCAAAGATGTACAAGGAAGTGCAAGGCTCAGTAAGTGTCTCTTGAATAATGCAGCGGTCCCAAAGGGGAAGAAAGGGAGAAAAAAAAAAATAAGAGCCCCCTCCCTCCGCCTCTCTTCGCCCTCCAACCATCACCCCCAGCGTAGATCTAGAAGAGTCATCCAGGCAAAGGATAGTTATGGCTGAGAGTTCTCTGGAAGGCTTCCTGTCAGACAGATCAACTCACACACTTACTGCATACAACACTGAGAAGGGTACAGACACGTACACGCTCGCACACCATTTCCTCACTGAGGCCCATTATGGTGTGGCATTTTCATGGGTCCTCTGGGGATACTGGAGCTGTGTTCAGGACACGTCAGGTCTGAAAAGATGCAAGCTAACTCTGTAGAGACGGATGATAAACACACACGTCGATCTGATCTTTAGAAAGGGATAGTTTACATTATTTGCAGTGCAGTTGTATGAGGGACATATTAATAGTCAGTGTTTTAGCTACAGTTTGGAGAAGCAGAGAGGAGTACCAGCAGAAAAGCTAAGCAACAAAGGGTTTTTAGCCACTTAAAGGCACAATATCTAAATTTTCTCACGTTAAAACAAAAGACATAGTTTGACAATGTTGTGAAATAGTGTGGGATTATGGGAGTTGCCATCTCCCTTTTAAACAACCACCACAGCAGATGAAAACTGATCTGACATGACTCAGGCAGACATCATGTTCATGCATGAGGTAATGTTAAAAATTTATTCATGCTACATTTAGCCACATTCACCTACTTTCTTCCTCACCAGCGTATTTAATGTATTGTTTTTTTCCAAGAAACATATGGCAACTAGCTAGCAACGGCTATCAGGAAACGTTTCTGGGCTTTTCTGCGGTAGAACATTGTTGAAAGCATTTGGGCTAATGTAATTAGAAAACTCAAGAAAATATATGTCTAGTGAGCTTAGACATTTTGTTGCACAGATGTTACATATTATAGCTTTAAAAAAGTCCACCTAAACTAAAAATCAGTATCACTTTAAGTGGGAAACTGTCGTTTTAACAATCAAATATCACTCTCTCCAAAGCAACCAAATTCCATTTGTGAAATCAGTCATTTGATGTTTTTTAAATGGCTAAAATACTGTCTTTTGCTGACCCCGTCCACAGCAGTGCAATGCTTAGCTTTTGTCCTGGAGTCCCTCTCTTTTTCTCCTACGTGGGGGTGTGCCGACCAGCATTTACTGTAGGCAATATACTATCTATAAATAAGTACCTCAACCCCTAAAACCCCACTTCAAATAATCTGAACTCTCCCTTTAAGTCTTAGATTTCATTTACATTAGTAGACTAGGACACACGATTTAGACTAATGTAACCAAGAGTTAATTAAAAGAGAGATGTTTTACAGTACACACCAGCGTTCACAATGAGTCCTGTTACGGTGTTATTTTAACATGAGTACTCTCAAGAAAACTTAAAATCAAGCGAACTGTGATGGATGACAGCCATAATTGGTGCTGACAATCACAATCGGAGGATATGTTCTGATATTTTACTATCCTAATCAGCAGGCTTCCGAGGGATAATGGTCTATCACAACATGAGCGCTCGACGAGGAACGCGTCTCTGTGTGTTTTTTATTTTTTTCCTCTGCTGCTGCTTGGCAACTGTACAATTTACTGTATATCATGTTTTTTTAAGAGGATTAAGCTGACATCAATCTTCCTCAGCCGTGGAGTGGCGTTAACCGATCTAACCAGAACTGCTCTCTCGGAATTGAAATGCTATGATGAATATTTGAATTAGAATTGATTTTATAATTTGAGAAGCTCTCTGGTTTCATTGAGGCCAGAACCCTCAGATATAAATAGATATGGCTTATGTAGGACGTAGCAAAAAGAGACGTCTTGCCTTGAAAAATCCATTGGCTTTCATGCTACGCTGTTTCCCGTAATCAAATAATGTTTCTGTTTCTAAGGGATGATGAAAAGATGTGTGCTGGTGTCTGCCATACAGAAAATTAAGTTGTAAAATGGGTTCATTAATGAAGCATGAGATATACAGGATTCAACATGTCTGTGCTGATAAACAGATTAATAGAAATAGTGTTTTATCTTAGACGCACACATGCTGTCCATTTGCTGATACTATTGATTAATAATAATTTAAAATTGCTTGATGGCAAGACAGGTTTTGCTATCTAACATGCTTTGCTACTATATTGTCTTCTGAGTCATAAGCCGAGTCTTGAAGTGAAATAGGGGGTTAGTGTTTTGTAAGAAACCGTGTCCAGAAATAAATTTTTTGTGGATCCTGGCATGCAGCCCGGCTGACTGTCTGAGAGACTGAGTGGTACAAAAACTCACTAACCATCCCACATCGACAAAGATACACAGACAGGGGGCTGTGTGGGTATTTGAGGAGGGGAAGTGAAGGTCATGTTGACCTGGGTATGGCTGTAATCCTCCAGCCTGTTGAAGCATCTAACAATGTTTGAGAAATCTGCCATCTGTAACAGTGGGCTGACGGTGCATACCAAAAAAAAAATGTCACTGCCGAGATAAAGTTTCAAGATCGCATTTATTTATTTTTTCTGAATGTTTCCGTGACAAATCGGCATAGTCGCCGCCAAGGTGGAGATTGAGTAACGAGTTGCCTGACTGCTTCGTCACCTGCTCAGGAAGCGGCGCCGCTCCCTTTCCCATGAGCCTCTGCTCCACACAGCCTCCCCCTGCGTCCTGCTAGTGCGGCTGAAGATTGATGGCGGCCTGATTCTGGGCAGCCAATTCTGGTCTCTCAAGAAATAATCCACTACATTGACAGATGAGCTGAATGTGACATGACACACACACGCCCGGCTCTGCACTCTCCCCACCTGCCAACACAGCGAGCACAGGCGCTCACTGCCAAGACCGCCGCTGCACAAACCAGGCCACTCTTGACAGCACATAGTGTTGGACTCCATCACAAGTCAGTGAAAGTGTAACCAATTTACATTGTCAGCGCGTCATTGGCAGGAGTTACTGTAGATTTGCTATCAAGGTCATTTATTATCATTACAAAACACAGGGCTGTTCAACAGAATGAGAGTTGTAGTTCCTTCATGCTACACACTCACAACATATATACAGATAATCAGAGCTGGGCAATATTGAAATTATATCAATATTGTGATATGAAACTAATAACTAATCGCTAACAAATAATGTTGCAATATTAATATAGAGGTATTAGGTCAAAAAGTCCTATGTTTGTACAATTTAAACATTTTTGCTACATTATTTAAGGGAAAATGCGCACATGAAAATATATATTGTATATTTCGGATTTGCTTAAAGATATTGAGATATTATTTATAAGCCACGTAAACACCCAGAAAATAATTCTTTAGTGCATTTTTGAAACAGCAGCAGCTAGATGGTGATGATATGGTTGACATTTTCACATGTGAAGTGCCACATCTGGGAAATATTGTACATCAATTTTGACCACATTTGTCCCAAATATTGTTTGAGCATCTTGTAATTCACCAGAAAGATAGCTGACTGTCGAGTCTCATTTTCAGGGTGTCACATACTGATGTTCTGGGTTGGTAAATCGTCTCAAGCCCAGAAAAATAATGAGAAAATAAGGAAATCTGGGCAGATGACAGAGTCTCTGCAGATATAGCCACCACCTGAAATATCTAGCAGGCCATAAGTGATGATTTAAAGGGATTATGTTTGAATCTATACATTTTTTTAAGACAGTGTTGCATATTATGCCTTTAAATTCAAGCCGGGTTAGGTCTTATCTTATCTTCACTCCTCCTCAGGTGGTCTGTGGCAGTGCGTCCAGCTGATCTAATCCAAACCCCATGCTTCCTTTTTCAATGTCTACGAGTGTTTTTCTTTCACAGGTGACACATGTACACTATCAGTGGTAAAGCTGGAAAAAAAATAACAGAAAGAAAAAAGAGAAAAGTAGTGAAGTTTGAAGGAGCTACCGGCTATAGCGTCTTCTGAAATTAAAATGATGCTCTCCCTCATGTGTTGTCTCCTCGGCCTGTTGTTATTAAGTTTGTGTAACTTAAGTTACACGTAAGCAGGTGGTGTATTTATTTACCCTTGTTCAGCTGAAGAACGCATACACTAGTCATGTTCATGTAATGTATCAATACCCAGAGGGGCAGTCTGACTATAACAACACTTAAGCTGCTGCTTTGTTTTATTATGACTCTGACAGGGCGGTTTAAGAGAGTCTCAGATCTAATAGAACATGATTCTTGTTCCAGGTTCAGCTGTAAAACTAACTCCACCACCCTGTTACGCTTTGATAGAGTCTGTTTCTGATGTTTTGTTTGACCATTTTTTTGTCAGCAGTGATGACAAGGCAGTACAGTATATATTGCAGTATTACAGAACTGCAATTATTAAAGCCAGTATTATGTATGTTAACTGCTGTTCATCTGAAAGAATATTTTAGTCAAAGGATTGAATAAAATATGGTTAAGCTGATTTTACATGTACAGGAAAAATGTTGCGTATGATTGCACAAAAGAACAGGATCAATTATCAGTGACTCCCAGAACGACATGTATTACCAGTGGACAGTGCTGACAGCAACAGACTTTGTTTGTCATGACACACTTTGTCTAGTTTTAGGCACAAACTTTGCTATACATGGTCAGGTTTAGCCAATACAAGTACTTATTTAGGTTTAGGAAAAGATAGGGTGACCACACGTCCCCGTTTCCCAGGGACAGTCCCTATATTTGGTGGCCTGTTCCCAGCTGGAGCTGTCCCCGGATGTGTCCCTCTTTTTTACTGTGCCTTAAAAACAGACCACAGAGTGAAATAAAATCTCACTTGGCAAGACAGAGTGGGCAGCAGAGTGTGCCGTTTGACGTCTCAATCGCATTGTGTTTGAGGAAGAATGAAAAGAAATTATATGTTGTTTTCTCTGCCTTGTACGCATAGATGATTAAATAAGCTGTATAGAACCATAGTAGTTTACTATAGCTTTTTTTGTTGTTTTAAAGATTTTAGAAAAGATTTTAATCTCACTGAGGCTTTTATCTGGTTCAGTAATGATATATATTTTTATTTCATAGATGCAACATTGGTTATTTTATACTGTTTATTGTCCACTTAACTGGAAATGTCTCTGACTGTGGTTTAGGTTAAAATAATTTCATCAAACATGTCATGTTATGGATGTGACATCACTTGTGTGACAGAAGTCATGTGATGGGAGTCACATCCATAACTAAACTTAAATTCCTCGAGGCATTAAGTAACGATGTTGTGGTTTGTTTGTCACATGATGGAAATCACATCCAAAATGAAATCAAAATGACTACATTACATATTCTGTCACTCGGGTGATGGAAATCGTGCTACAGGAGTCACGTCTATAACGAAACATAATTGTGTTTTGTTACACCATCCATCCACCACAGCTCATCTATATGAGAACTTTCTTGTGACTCATATGTCTCACGTCACACCTTCCACATCCACTAGGGGCCGCCGCTTAAAATTAACCACATAGATCAGTTGGAGTGAACTGCTCGTGCCTTCGACCCACATGTTTTACTGGCGAGGATGGGCTGGATGTATGTAGCTGAAAAGGCTGCTGCTGTTGATATTTTCATTGATTTGAAATGTCTTGTAAAGTCTAATCACAGATGATTGGAAGGCACTTTAATGAGCTCATTGCTCAATGTGGCATAATGCTCCCTGAGTGCAGAAAAGTCTTTGAGTGGGAGAAAACTTGTGCTTACTTTGATAATCTAAGATGCATCATACGGTCAAACGAGAACATGGATGAGTTTCTTAAGAAAAGTATCTTTGGTTTTAAGAACACAACCTGACAAACTACTGTAGTGCTCGACTTTCACTTTATCTATTGAAGCTCCGGTTTTTAAAGTTGAGATCTAAGGACTGGGGTTTTCTGGGGAGAGGAAAATCTGACAAGATACAGGGTGTTGAAATAAACCTTGAACTTGATTTAGGATAGCTGTCTTTTGGTAAATGAGGACGAGGTAGAAGTCTAGAAGCTATACATACACACACTATGAATTGATTTTTTTTTTCTTTCTTTCCATTGCCGAACGGATGGCTGCGTCAGAAGATTGATGATTTCTCTGGCAGTGTTTGCGATTGTTAAGAAATTAGCTTCACTGGTTCACAAACTGGATGCACACATTGTTTTCAAGTTGGAACTCATTTCCATAGTTGTCAGACTCCTCATAGCGATAGCTCAGCGCTAGCGGCGGAAACACTGAAGTGAACATGCACTTTTTCTTTTACACAGTCATCTTCAAAGTGCTAATCTTGCTGCTTCACTTCGTCTGCGGAGGTGTAAGAGCTTTCATGAATGGCAGATCCGTCCATAGACTACCCACAGGAACGGCTTGATATATAGGCTCTCTGTGTTTTTGTTTTGCCTTTAAATCGGCTTTATTTACATCCCTATTAAACTGTGGGGACTAATTAGAGTGAGAATTGATGGTGAAAGAAAATTCAATTGAGTTAGTCACTTGAATGGATGAAGCCTCAGTCATATAAGTGGATGAAAAGGAATTGTTTGATTTGGCTGAGAGCGTCGGCTCAGGTGGAAATTCAGTAACTTACAATATAAACCACATACATATGTAAATATACAAACAAACTCATCCAAATCATTACTGTCCAAGGTTGAAGAATAGCCTTTTATGTGGTTGCAGTAAGCATTTTTTTCATCCACGCTATTTAGTTTAGTTTGATTGAAGATTCACTTGTGTGTGTCTCATGTAAAACCACCTCTTTAGGAATTAAATCAACCTATAGGGTGATGAAAATCATAAATTATTTATGACACAAATTTAATTACAAACATTCTTTTTTTTTTTTTTTTGAACGTAGCATCCACAAATCCTGCCAACTGGGGAAATAAAATCCTATAATGTACCTCCACATGGGATTATAATTGCTTTGAAAACTGTGGGCTTAGGTGGAGAGCTCATCAGCGCTCCGTGATCCCGCTTTCTATCACACAGCATGCCCTTCGAGGTAATGAAAGCAACCTTTCTAAAAACTAGGCAATAACTGCCTGATCATTCAGGTGCCGAGCGGCACTCTCTCCGCGCCTGGCCTCTTCCCTTAGCCCTCCATACTCTTGCCCCCCCCCCCCCACACATCCCCCTCCCTCCATCTCCTCGTCTCTATCGGCCCCTCAGACGATTTGTCATGGATCAGATGAGACAATTTGTCATGGATTAGTGCACTTAAATGTCTGTGTGATAGTGGAAGCAGTCACTGGAAAAGCTTAGGAATCCTATTACACTGCGTTTTATGGCCGGCGAGAGGGGCGGGAGGGGTGGGGGTTGAATTGGCACTTTCTATGGCCTGTGTGCCATTTCTTGACTTTTTCCTTCACACATAATCAGATATTCACTTAGAGGTGAGCTCCACTGATTTGTCTGAACTGGGAAAGTAGACCAGAAGTTGTATATTCTTTCTTGGTTCACCACTTGCTGCGTACAATATGTTTCTATTATCTGACCGCTTGCTAAGTCCCGCTACACTACTATTAGCTTTCCATTCTGGAACAGCGACCATGCCAATGATTTCATAGAGAACTAAACAAAAGCAGGCTTTGTATTTCTTGCTGACTATCTTGAATTCTGAAATGACACCTGTTGCTAGCTGATTTAATCAGCTGTATCTAGCCAGTGAAAGCATATTCTAAAAGACCAGAGTTGGTTAAAATTATTCACCAAATGATTTGTTTTAAAACAAGAACCTTGTAAAGAGGTGATACAGATGTTATTACTCTTAGGCTGGGTTGTGGGTAAATCCGATTACGTCATATTCCAACTTAAAATTATGTTGCTCCAAACTTTAAAATAAGCTTAAAGTAAAGAAAGAATAAATTCAAACCTCTATTTAAACCTCAGTGTGGTTTTCACTTTGAACCTAGATTACCTTTAATTCTGTTGCACCAAAACTTTTAAACTCCAATTTAAAATGTCAGTTTTTTGATCTTCTATTATTTAGCCTACATTGCTCCATTAATTCAGCCAACAAGAGGAGAAATGAGACTTTCTCTGTCGAGTCATCGTGAGTTGGTTTACTGGGCTAAACTTTTTTAGCTTTCTAACAAGCCATGTAATGTTTTGCTAACTTTTAGCCAGCTAACAAACAACATAGCCTAATGTTTTCTGTGACCCCACACAATATAAGCTACTGACACACTCCTTACTTTGGGATATACTTGCATCAGAACAGACAAGCACACAGTTGAATCAGAACTGCAGAATATAAATAAGCAAGAGACAAGATTTTGTTATTGGAAGGGTAATAGCCTATTGACCAATCATGTTTGAATGGAGGTAAGCTGGCCAAATTGCACTCTTGGAACCCACCAGCTATGGTTTGACAATGATTTAGCTTTTTTTTTTTTATCTGCAATTATATGCAGATATCTGTTTATCCACCAACTCCATTCTCATGTCTCAAGTTGCTAATCGGACCGAAAACAATGACCAGCAGTCTTGGCTTGGATATTTGCTGTTGCCCGTTGCCCCAAGAGGCTAATGACCTGATTGGGGTGTTGTTTGCCTTTTTCAAGATTGTTATTGTACAAACTTTCCCCCTTACTGTAACCACTCATTTCAGTGTATTAGTGATAGATTTGTTGGTAATGTGAGCAGCCTGTATCTTGAGAGCCATTTCCAGGTATGAATGAGTCAGTGAGAAGAAAAAAACCTGTGTTTCTCTCACTGTTTCATATTGTTTCTTGGCAAACAAATTCTGATTCACCTGTGGCAATATTGCCGTGTCATTAGTATTTATTTGCTCAGCAGTCTTTCTCATTTCAAGCCTTTAACTGCATATACTCTGGTGCATTCTCTCCCGCTTTGACTGAGATTAGATGGTAGTAGATTAGATCCTATCGTCCTCTGATGTCAGATGATTGTCTCAGACAGGAGTGTGTACAGGTGCTATTTAACACAGGCGGTTCATTCCCCAATTATTTCCAATAAATGGAAGAATATGAAGACAGACAAACCAGTCGAACAGTGCAAAGTGTGTTCAAACAATCCATCTGTCGAGCAACACCTTGGGATTAACGTTTGTGTCTCACAGTATGTCTGTTTTCAGCTGTCTGTTTTAAATATTCCTCAATGTCTACTTTTTTCTGTCAGGTTTTATTCATGCCAGTCCCTTGCAAAACATTCCTTTTATTTATCCTAAACAGAGCAGCAGAAAGTTACTGTATCATAGATCATTACCATCTTTATTCATACAATATCTTATGGAGCTTCTCCATCACCTCCGGGCCCCTCAAGCCCTTTAGTAGCGTCTTGCTGAAGTGAAATAGCTTGCTTATGTTAATGGAGCAAAGAGACACACTGCCAGGTAATTGTGATGCAGCAGAGCTACTTCGTGGCATCATTTAGAACCACTGCGGGGGACAAATGTTACTCATTGAGTGTTTTGTTTGCAGAGGAGTCACTTTGCCCCAGCAACTCATTTACCCAGTGGCAGTCAAATTAGGTTGTCTTAACCATACTACTAATTTACTTTCTCAATCGTTTCACTTCGCTGCATCTTTTTGCAATCAATTTTGTAGAACACTTTAGTGAGATGTATAAAATGGATAATTTAGCATTGATCTTCATTCGCATTTCAGGACATGTGAGTAGAATTTCCACGACATAAGTGTCTCAGAATATATCATGGTTTCATGGTACATGCATACGGTATTACACAATTATTACTGTCAGTTACAATGACCTTTAAAGGAATGAATAGAAAACCCTGTTTCACAAAATATTATGTCAAATATTTTCATTAATACTAATACTGTAGAATTCAATACAGTGGATAAGCAAATGTACATGATGTGAAAGCCGTCAATTTTCATTCTTAACCCTGACAGACAGCCAACAGAATCCAAGGATAAGGATGTTGACACCCATTGTCTTTGCCATATATCTGGTAATAGAGTGCCAAGAGCAAGTGAATATTTTAGTTTTTATTTTACTTCTCCTCACTTCTGTTGAAATAGACACAGATAGAATCATTGATTCTGAATTTCAGCTTTTGCCACAGGGTTGATCAGTTCCTTGTTCACTGACATTTTTGCCTCTAAAATACAGTTGTAGTTTTGTATTTCTGCTTTAAAGTGGCTATAGTAACTATAAATACATAAACAGTGGATCATATGAGTACTTGTATGTGAAAGGGGGTCGCTCACAGTGACAAACCCACAAACAATTATTACCCAACTTATTTTTCCATCCCACAGTTTTGTTTTTTATTTTGGGCTGTCAAACATAGGGTTATGTTTTGGCCAGCAGCCAACAAACAGCAGACAGCTATTTTCACCAAAAAAGCTCAGATGAACCCACACTGTACTCTACCTGCCCAGCACCCAAAGTCTAGCTGGTGAATACAGAGTATTTCGCAGCTTAAGAGGCAAATACTTCCTTTTGGAGGGGGTGGAGAGCTACAAGCAGTGAATATTGGATTTACATTTATCAGGTGGACACAGATATGACTCCAGATGAATAATGCTTTTCCATATGTCCTAGCTGTAAATAGGAAACTGTCTGCTAACAAGTTTGCCATATAAAGTGAAAAGGTTACAAAATGTCATGTTATGTTTAAAGTTTCTTTCCACTGCCCCAAGTGGCATAAAAACTTACATACACTCAGAAACTGTGTTAAAATCACTTAATCTTTCAGAATTGTTTTCACAGTCATAATAACATGAAATCCGAGGTGCATATATTCAGGTTGTTGCCAAGGTGACTTGCCTTCTCAGTTCAGTCCAGTGAATCATTCATTCGAGCCCTGACAAGGGGACAAAAATTGATTATGGGGTTTGGAATTATGGAAACAGAAATCCTCTTGCTTGAATATGTCCCCACTTGTCACAGGAATGATTGAAAGTCTGTCTAAATTTTCCACCCGGGGTGCTCCGTCAGCATTAGCTGGGGTCTATTTGTCTTGTCTGATGTGTCTGGATGAATCCATGCGGCTGCTGTGCCAAGGCAGCGCTGTATTGTCTTATCACGGCTTTATCTGACAGCAGATGTCTAATAATGGAACTTAGGTTGAGATGTCACAGCTAACTGCTCGCCACCGCTGTACTGAGATGGACACAGCAAAAATGCTTGAATAAATAGACAGAATATCTTGTTGTGGCTTTCACACTATTGTGTATCTTTATATTAAAAGTGCCAGTCACTCGTACTGTACACAGCGAGAACAGTGACAGACTGTTGAAAATGTAGGGAGACAATTAGTATCCACTGGCCCTGCAATGTATCTTCATTTGCCACAGTATCTCCAGCACATGTCAGGTTCACTGAACATGGCTCAATGCCTTCATACCTTCCTGCTCGGTGCCTGTTGGCCAGGAGAGTGATACAATGAAGGATGAGGTGGCACCTGCATGTGTCTGTCTGTAGCCTAATGACCCAGAGGAGCCTTTTCTCTCTCGCAGGCTGTCTCTCTCCTCACTTTTATGCTCTTTGTCTTAGTAGTTCTGCGGACAGCACGTCTGCCTATTAGCTATGCAGCTCATCTGCCTCTGGTCGTCTCCCGATCTCATTCTTTTACCCACCAACTCTTCTACAGTAGATGTCAGTTTCCTCTGTGGACTTGCCAAAAAAGACACGTTTAACTTCAATTACCCTGGGAAACTGAGCAAAGCTGGCAGTGTGTACTTGCGAGGAAATATTATTTAGAACCTCGGGCAGCCAGGCAGGCTGTGTAGGATTTTCTCTCGCTCATCTCATGTCCCAGAGGTTTAAGTGGTAGGAGCTACTGAGCTTTTCCAACACAAAGACCTTTTGACCTGCTTTCTGTTAAGTTTTGTGAGTTGAGTTTAAATGAGGATTGATGCCCGCTCTAAGGAACTTGTTCAACCTTTTTCTCTGAAGGCATCAACGAAAGCATGAGGATGGCATACATGTGTACAAAGTAAGAGTGTTATTGGAACTGAGCTGATAGAGCTGAGTACCTTTCCACATGCCGTCTTTGATCATAACATCTCTTCCTCGTCCTTGTAGATTTCAGTCGTCTCCGAGGCATAAACTGCAAGGCACACATGCATGCTAAATAAAGAGAGCTGGAACTGTACTGATGTATAACTGGTTCCCTCACCTCGTCTTTTATCATAATATTTTTTTTCCTCCGTCCTTGTGGAGTTGAATCCGCATCAAGGCCCGTGAGCTTGAGCTCCTTCATGAAAGACAAACAAAAACATCAGTTTTTGTAATCTTGCCGCTGAGCTTTTACATTTGTAGGTCGTTCAGTCTAAGTCAGGGTGCTAAATTATTTCCTCCCTCGCTTCCACAAAGAGGAAGCATGGGGAGCTGTAGCAGCATGTCTGTGCCTAACATTAGGCTCACTTACTGAAAGTCAGTGTATTACCAGTGTGTCAGTAGATGCTGGTCAGCAGCAGGAGTACCAGCATAGAAGATTAGCAATTTATTGCTGCAGACAGGGTCAGCAACAAAATGTATTTTTTTAGCCATTTAAAAAAGGTTCACCTTAAAAAAAAAAATAATTATACGTGTGTGTGTATATGTGTATATATATGTATATATATATACACACACACATACACATACATATATATATCAGTTTAAGTGTACACTATATTTAGAATATTTTCGCTGCTTTACTTTGCTGTGAGATATTCGTTTCTGATAGGAAACTGCTGTTATTTAAGCCAAATAGCACTCTAGGTGAAGTCAGTCATTTTACAATGCAGAACGTGGGAGTTGCTGATCTACCACTGCCTCCATCTGTTAGTTTGTGTTATTGTGTGACTTTGGTGAATCTGAAACATTCTTTCAAAATAGTGAAGTCACACAGTAATGCAAACAAACTAACAGATCGAGGCAGCAGTTTGGTTGATCAGCGTTTTTAACCACTTAAATCAGTATCAGTTCAAGTGCATGTTGCATTTAGAATAAATCTTTTCACCACTTACTTGGCCATCGGACAGATTTTTCTGATGGGGAAACTGCTGTTATATAAGAAAATGTCGCTCTCTGGAAAGCAACCAAACTCCATAGGCAAAATCAAGTTATTTGTCCCTTGATCTGTTAGTTTGTTCGTGTTACTGTGTGACGTCTTGTATTACAAGGAAAGTTCAGATTCATCAAAGTCACAATAACACAAACTAACAGATTGAGGCAGTGATAGACCAGCAACTTCCCTTTTCTGCAAGGTAAAATCACTGATTTTGCCTAAGGAGTTTGTTTGGTTTGATATTTGCCATATATAACAGCAGTTTCCCATCATAAAAGGCTGTCTGATAGCAAAGTAAAGCTTAGAAAACAATCTACATATAGTGTACTAGTTACTTTTTTTAGGTGGCTTAAAAGCTTTTTGTTGCTGACCCTGTTCACAGTAGTACATTGCTCAGCTTTCATGCCGTTGCCCCTCTCTGCTTCTCTTAACTGGGGGCATGCTAGTCATCGAGCACTGTACCTACTGTCCCTTCAACTCCATGGCAAACAAGACAAACTGTCTCTTTAATGTAAACTGTCCAAACAACAGCAAGTGTAAAAGCAGGAAAATCAATGGACTGGACCTTCGTATTTAATCTCCAGATGCTGTTTAATAATTTACCTATTTTATGCTGTACAAATGATTTCTTTACACAAGTTAATGCTGCTTTTTTCTCTTTTCTTGCAATCCAGTTTTTCCCCATTGACGGCCTACATTCCTGTAAATGTGTGTGTGACTTGGTGTAAGCGTGTAATGAAAAGTCTACTCAGAGCTGAGCCAATGTGCTCTGCTCTCGTCAGGATCAAGGGCTTTAGTTTCGCTCTCAGCAGATGCAAAGGAGCACAGTAACAGTGTGATGTTTCGCTGAAGAGAGAAGAAGTACCTCTGGCTCACTTACTGTATATTAGCTTTTAGTATTACATTCCACCTCTTCCCCTGTTTTTGCTGAGTGCAGGCCTCGCATAGAGCTACGCTCGCATCTCAACACAACTCCCCCTCTTCTCTTAGGTTCAGTCAGAGCGTGAGTCTTTGATTTAAGCATGAATAAAATACAGAAATGTTTTGTGATACATTCAGTGGAGTCGAGCTTGGATGCTACACTTTTTTTTTTTTTTTTTTTTTTTTTAACAGAATGCATGTCAGGCTGAGACCTGCCAGAAAGAGAGGCTGGCTCTGTCTCAGCACTCGAATTAGTCACAGTCACCAGTATTATTCATTCACTATTTTAGTCACTTATGTCATACTCCTTTATCTTGTGGGACAGATATGCTTACATGCAGTTAGTGTGATCATGATTCCCTATATATGATGGAGTGTTACCTTAAAGGAGCAATAAATTACAATTGTGTATCTAAAAATGAGCACTACAGTCCAAATAGTGAACTGGAGCCACATATGGTTGGAGTTGAAGTTCGACTCCTCCGCCCTAGACTCGAGGAAGCTCAGGCTGACTGCAGGAGCACAAGAAGAGCACAACATTTTAATCTGACGACAACAAGCGAGAACAAGTCTTACACTGTCAGTTTATCACTGTCAACAAAAGCCCACTACCCTGAAAATACACAGTCTGGAGTTTGAGTTCAGCGACTGCCTGCCAGACCCCGTTAACACATTGCTAAACTTAACCGTTTTAAACATCTACTCCCTCTACAAGATTATTAATGATTTCTTACAGTTTAAACAGACACTCATTTTGCAAACATTCTGTATTAATTTTGAGGAATCTCAGGCAGGCTGCAGGAAAACTGCAGGAGTGCAAGACGAACGCAACATTGTAACATTAACAATGATGAGCAATGACGACTGCCTTACTGCCTGCCAGACTCCATTAACATATTGCTCAATTGAACCGTTACAAACATCTACTCCTTCTAAACAATTATTAATTATTTCTTATGACTCATAAACAGACACCTACTCATTCAGCAAACATTCAACATTAATTAAATTCAAATTAACATTAAATGGGAAAACAATAACAAAAGTCATGGACCGGAATAGAAATTTCCAAGGAGGACACTGCAGCATGTTTCCTGGTCCATGGTCATTTTATGACTTTTCATCACAGAAAATATATTACAGAGTTCTCCTTTAACTTTGAGCTTTTGGGAGAGTTGTTGGATACAGAGGAGCTGTGCGCATCCTGTCAGGGCAGTCACACCAGACCGGGTCTCTGTGCAGCAGCATGTTGCCGTAGTGATGTTATTACAGTTTTGGATGATTCACATGAGAGGGCAGGCAGGCAGCGTCGCAGTATTTCTTTTCTTTTTTTTTTTTCTTTCTTTTTTTTTTTTTTTTCACGGCTCTTCAGCAAATGAGAAAATGTCACCCACAGCTGCAGCTGGGGCGGGCTCGAGAAGGTACATATTCAAAGAGCTCTGACTATTTGTTCCACTGGTGTAATGCAGTTGGAGGTATACACACCAGAGGGTAAAGAAGGATGTTGGTAAAGGGAATATTTAGCTTGTGAGGAGGAAGAGGGAGATGGAAAACCCTGAATAAGGCTCATTAGGGGCTGGAAATGCAAGTTTGGTTCAGAGAATATTTGACAGGTTGCTTTTTGCTCTGACATTGTGACATCCACCCAAATAAAATTCACAGAGCGTGTGTGTGTTTGTGTGTGTGCGTGCGTGCGTGTGCACATGTGTGAGATGTGTATGCATCTATCTGTGTATCACAAGCTTGTGTTTTGGGTTGAGATGTGCAAATAGAAAAGGTATCATTTCCACCCAAGTGCACACTGAGGTGCAACAGTGTTATCGCATTCACAACCTTGAAGCACAGCCTTTTGATAACTCTGTGTTGGTTATGTGTCATACAGCTTACAGTCCACAAAACAAAACTAACTTTTGTTGACTTTTATTGACTTTTCTTCCCGTAGAATAGAAGTGTCGTTTACAGTAACATCCCATTCACTTCTTTATATTATACTGCAAGTCACATTCTTATCTAATGCTGTGTCATTATTTCATTTACTTAGCTTAAATTGCATTTACAGGACAAACTTTACAATGTCAAATCAATCTTGAAATTAACTGCTGTTCTGGCTCACAAAGACGCCTCAAATAAAGATAAAGGGATGTGGGAATAAAGTTTATGGCAGCGTGTTTGAGAAGCGTTATTGCTTGTGGAGACTGTGTCCTCCTGTGAGAGACTCAAAGCTCAGTGTAACACAATCACCAACCATGTTAAGAGTCAGTTAAGTTTTAAGATAAATCAGCCGTTGAGTTCAGACCAGATTAAAACTATACACTGTTTTGTCAAGTCTGGTTTCAGCTTATTTATTTTTTGACTGCTGATTTTGACGGCTTTCCATTTATTAAGTTTTTCATATCATTCTGTAGCTTTCCAGCAGTGTTTCTTAAATATTGAAATCTGCATGTTCAAATTTTGGTAAAATGATATTTCCCCAAGCCCCTCTAAAAAACATTTTTGATGGGGCGTAGGTTTCTGCATGATAATGTTGATGCATACTATAAACCCCCTCAGTTGAGAGAAGAGAGAGGACGGCATCAGTGTTCTGACCTACGTCGCTGCTTTTTGCAAATGGCTAAGTGGGTGTTTTCATTTCAAAAACTGGGGAAAAAATGCAAACGGAGGCTCCCTTGTAATCAGAGCAATACAGTTAGTGAGTTACAACAGTTTTGACTTTGTTACAAAAATCTAACTTAGCTCTAATCAAATTTTAGGTCATTAAATGCTTCAATGTTTGGGGCTCAGGTCTGGTGAAAACTAAACCTAGACTGCTTTTGTGTTTGATCAAAACTAAACAAAGACTGGTACGATTAGGCCTGTAGATGCATAAACTATTATGAAATCAGATTACAAAAACAAAACAAAAAACCTCCCACAAACTTTGACAAATCAAACTATGGGTTTATATTTAACCAGAGTGTGAAAACCACCAGGAGAGTGGTGTGAATGTAGAAGTTGGCACCAAGCTGGCCAAAGTTGGGCTAAAACCATTAGTCAATGAATAAATGAATGGGTCAACAGAAAATTAACCAGAAACTATTTTGATTTGATAACTTTTAGTGCAAAATTCATTTTCTAATATTTGCTGCTTTTCTTTCAGAGATATTCCGATGCCACCTGTTTCTTATATCGATTCAGATACCTGAACTTTGAGTGATAACAAGTACTGATCCAATACAAATGTGTAAGGAATGCTAATGAGTGAGATCAGATTAGTGCATAGACCTTACATACACTCAAATACCCAGTTCAGCATGTTCTGCTGTATAGAGGACATTTTCAATACTAATAGCAGTATTTGAACCCTGGGCTTTGGGAAATGAATACAACTATTGTTCACTATATTTGACATTTCATAGAAAAACAATGAATTGGTTAATCAGGAAAATAAATAGCAGATTAATTAATAATGAAAATACCAATTAGTTGCACCTCAATTTGCCTATATACAGAAGTATGTGTTTAAACAGTTTAATATCAAATGTTCAACTTAATTTCAGACTAGTTTTTTAGGGGGGAATTCAAGTTTTTTTTCCCATTTTATAGTCTCCATAATGCAGCATAATACAGCACATTACAGTAAGTCAATTGACAAAGCAAATGTAACAAAACAGATCTTGGCACTGGACAGTCTAAAAGAGGAGAAAGGAGCTTGGTACAAAGCATATTTACCAATTAAAAAGGGATATAAATTGTAAATAACTTAAAATACCATGCAAGTTTGATGTAAATAAAATCTCATACTTTCCTAATGAATTAGAAAGAATTTGATTTGCTTGAGTCTTTAAGTGTAAAGAGCCTCAGGCAAAACACAATATCCAAGTATATGCCCCGCAAACATATGAGCAAGACAATTAATTGCATCAGTGTTCCCAAACGTTATGAATCTCTCATTCTCTCAGTAGCAAAAAGTCAACAGATTCTGTGATAAATGCTTCACCTACCACTGTCAGAATAGGATGAAGACACCTGGAATTAACTTGAGCACCACTTCAGCGCTGAATCAATGAGGGGAGATTTTCTGCAGCCTGAGGAGATGAAAGGCCCCACAGTTGTACCTAACAGATGTTATCCATGCCCGCCGCTGCAGACGAGGGACCCTCTTTCTCACTCTCAAGCCAGACGTGCGGTGTACTAATGTTAGTATTATTGGTGATATTGGAAGGTGAATACGGGCCCCTCGTAAGGTCTTAAAGGCTCTCGTGAACATGCCATCTCATCCGGAGGTGAATTGGATGAGGAGCGAGTACAGATCTCGTAAGTCCCCTCTTGGACTCGCAGCTCTCTCTGCAAGGGCACTCGTAATAGGTGTTTCTCACACATGGGACAGCAGTGATAGAACAGCCTCATACTCCTTTTCATGAGGAAGAGGGGATTATGTAGTCTTAAAAGGGAGAATGTGACTCTCGTACTGAGCATGTGAAAGATACAAATCAACACTATAAACTGTTGGTTTAAGATTAGTTATAGTGTAAATATACAGGAATCATAAAGTAATGACTTGCTAATCTCTTATTGTTAGTCAGGCAGAATGCTTGTGCCTACACTTTGTGGCTGAATACAAGAGTGAAGACAATTAGATGCACGTTTTCTGTGTGGATGTGTGGATCCTGTTCAAGCCGTGCTGCCAGTTGGAAGAGGCAGCAGTGTGTTTCAACAGTGAGAAAATTTGGCTGATCGGTCTCGCGTCCCCTGTCCAATGACTAGACTACCATCGATCATCGTTTACTCGTTATATTTCATTCCCAGCAAGATGCTAGTTGCCGTCTCATGACAGTGTTTCCTCCGGACATTTGCATGTCTGGCTGGATTCACCTCTTTGTGTGCGCCTGTGTGTTTCAGACAGAGAGAGAAGGGGGGAAAAAAGAGAATGAGCTTATGTGTATGCAAAAGAACAGGCTAGGATGTGTCCATCTGAGCCAGCCAACCAGCTTGCTGTGGTGCTGTCGCTGAAGCTCGGCCGGACAGATGGCATCCATTTGATCAGGGAGATGCTGTAATGGTGGGCCAGGAGCAGCTGAGAGAGGTTGTTATTGGGTCTTCATGAGCAGGTCACACTCTGAGTCTGCCAGGCAGTGAAAACTTTAACCTTTTTAAAAGCTTTACCTTCTTTTCCCTCACTGCTCCACTGATGTGTTGGTTGACGTGCCAGATCGTTATCAGGACCGTCTCAGGGTTTATTCATCTTGTTTGCCTGTCTGTTCATACTTTGAAGGTGTTAGCTAATGCTAGTGTCATCTAATCTTTTCGCTATTATCCACAAGCCCAAAATCAGCAAAGAATGTGAACTGAAACTGTTGATGTAGCCACAACCAGATGTAAGTTATGGCTCCATGCCATCTATTTGGACTGGACTATTTGGTTTTTGTAATTATGGCCGTCAGTGGACATTCCCCATCAGAATGTTAACATGCTCAAAATGAGATGCTAAGATGCAGATGTCATCACTGTCTTATTGTAGTGTGTTAGCATGCTAATATTTGCTAATTAGAACTTAACACAATGTACAGCTAAAGTTAAAGAGCATGTCACTGTTTTCATAGGTATCTGGTCATAAAACAAACTATTGTAAAAAAAAAAAAAAACTTTAAAAACTGATCTGTTGATGGAGCTGGATGAAACCTTTAGTGATCTGATGGAGAACATTAATGTTTGCACCAAATTTATGTAGACATTTCACCTAAAACCTTAAAGGAAAAGTCAAGGGCGTCACCAAAGTCATTCATCGTCAGAGGTCAGTGGAAGTCTGTACCAGATGTAATGGCAATTCATCCAATACAAGTCGAGACATGTCACTAAAAAACAAAAATGTTAACCTTCGGGGGGCAGAGGTCTGTATCATGTCTGTCATTTTATCCTCTGGACAATGTGAACAAAATTTGACAGCATTTCATCCAATACTTTTAAAGATATTTCAGTCTGGACAAAAGTGGTGGACTGACCGGCGGACACAGCCATCCCAAGAGCTACACTGCCAGCATGGCTACAAAGTATTAAAAGAGAACAAAACAACCATACTCTTAGAGTAGCTCCATGATGAGCTGATGTTATAGAACATGCTCGAAGACGTGGTTTTGTGTTACTGCTGAAAAAATCTGCTATGCTAGGAGTGTTCATTGTAATACAGAAATAGATTTAACAATATGGCTTTGTGTTCTTTGTTCATGGATGATAATGGAGTTGTTTGGCATGATAGCACTGGCTATATCTGACTGTAACTGTAAAGACGATGCATACTGTCTTTATCTTTTTATGGGTGTTTCTGAAGTAATACAAAAGATAAAATAATGCCACGCTTATCCTTTAAATGTAGAAATGTGCTAATGTATGTGATACAATAGAGAGCTAACGATGAACTCCAACCTATTTCTACGATCAATAAACAGTGTTTATGATAGCTAAGCAATTCTGGAGAAACATAGCTGATTGTTGAATCTCATTCTCATGTAGTCACACAGTGACACCTTGGGTTTGGTTGATTGCTGAGTCTGATCGTTTTGTTGGTCTGAGGCACCAACCCAAAGGGTCGGTATTTGAAGACCTGGGAATAAGCCTCAACAATCAAATATTTTTCTCTAGAATCACTTACCCCACTTATAAAGAGAACAATGTATTTCTTTGTAAAACTGAGATATCAGCTATGTTGCTGTTGAACGTCGGCCAAACAAGCTTGTTTCCACTATTTTCCATCACTGCCAGTTACACGGATGGTGCTCAGCTACTTTTAAAGGTGTTAGATTTTAATGAGAATAGCTTTGTGCTGCATTGTCAAAATAGATTGTTTAACTCCAACAGAGAACATATGCTAAGCACACAGTGCTAATTTTCCATGTACACACCTTTGATAATAGATGAAAAGCGACATCTTAAGCTCATAGTGCATTTAATTTCACTATGAACGCTGTGATTGTCTCCCCCTCTCTCAGTTCTTTGTCACTGGGCGGAGACATTTTCAGGATCATATTCGGCCCTTATCTCGTCACACTTGCAAATCCATTTTTAAAAGGTTAGACATTAATGGCGAGGATCCCTTCCTCCCTCCTCAACCTCTCCCTCCCACTTCTCAGATACGAGATTACACATTTCACCCTGAGCAACAGACAGAAACTAATCCGTGGTCCGTGTGAGATATTAGGCCTGTGCTCGCCGTGTGGCTGACAGCTCTGCAGGGCCAAGTTTTGATATTGGGCATTTAACAGGCCACTGTAAAAATCCAGCTTCTGTTAGGCACTAAACCACACATAGACGCACACACAAACACACACACCCACACACTTGTTTTTCCTTGTGCTTAAATGAAGACAGAAAAATAGAAAAATGTGCAAACACATTGAACTTCCACACACACGGAGCAGATGTTTTATGTGAGTGTTGATGAAAAAGTATTCAGTGTGATTTCGAGTATAGCAAATATTAAATAGCAAGATAAGCATTGGGCCTATCAGAGTAAGTGTGATAAGTATCCCATTAAGTGCCCTATGACTTCCACTTTCTCTCCGAATCAGTGGATCCTAAGTGGAGAAATTAATATTTAATGCCTCTGGTAGAGTGCTACAGACACTTCCTGGGTGATTGCATCAAACTCGCAGTAAGTTTGACAGTATCAGACCCCCCTTTTGACTCGCTTTTTACAGCAATTGGCTTATCTAGACCTTGAGATATGTTTCTAACCAACATTCTCTCAGTGCTGTTGCTATTTTACAATACATTTCCATTTATTTTCAGTGTGCACACACGGCTGCATATTTTTACCTACAGTACATATTAGGGATGAGAATCAATAAAATTTTATTGACACCAATTCATTATTGACTCTGCTTATCGATATGATTCTTTAACAGTACCCTTATTGATTCCTGATCAATTTTCTGTGTGGAATAAAGCAGGCCAGCAAACATTTTCAGTGTCAGTGCAAGTATTTGATTATCTCTGAGTCTGAACACTGTCCAAGAAAGAAAAAGAGAGATCAGAAAAAAAGGCTCTCTGTCGTGTAGCTGTGTAGATGCATGAGTTTGACGTCACTGTTTTGCACAAAAGATGCACAAAAGTCAGAAAAACATGCCACAATGGATGAAAGGAATTTAGTGAAGCGCAGAGGCGTACGATTCCAGTGGAACGGACAACCAGGAACCAGTTCTCAACAAAAACTGGTTCTAAATTCCCATCCCTAGTACATACAGTATTTGGACTTTGGAGTATTCTTCAATTATATGACAGGCATGTTTCTAAACATGCACAATTAAAGGGATAGTTTATTACTTTTATTATTTGAGGTACTACCTCAGTGTATTAGCTACAGTAGATGGTAGTCAACATACCACCAGTTTGGTGAAGCAGAGAGGAGTACCAGCACAGAAGCTAAGCAATATACTGCTGTGTGCAGAAAAGTTTGTTTGCTACATTTAGAATATTTTCACAGCTTTACCATGCCATCAGAAAACCCTTTCTGACATAAAACAGCTGTTATGTAAGCCAAATATCGCACTCTCCTGTTCAACCAGACTCCTTTTGCAAAATCAGTAATTTTACCTCACAGAACACAGGTCTACCTTTACCTCAATCTGTTAGTGTGCTTAGGTTATTGTGCAACTTTGGTGAATCTGATCTAACCTTTTAAAACACCAAGGTCACACAATAACACAAACAAACTAACAGATTGAGGCAAAGGTATACCAGCATAATCTTCTGTCAGGTAAAATTTTTAAGTAGACTCTTTTTTTGGTGAGTAAAATATCTTTTGTTGCTGACCCTGTCCACAGCTGTGCATTGCTTAGCTTACTACGCTGGGACTCCTGTTGCTTCACCAAACTGGGGACCGGCATCTGTAGGTAATACATTATCAGCCTCACTTCACTTGAACTATCCCTTTAAGCTTTGTGATGTGTAATGGACCTGTTAAAAATGAGCTGCTTAGTCTTGGAAAAGTGGCTGCTTTCAATAGTGCTACTTTCAGCAATATTCACAGTTTGAGATGTAATGACTAAAAAGTCATGCTCATAGGAAATGTTACCAATGAACCAGAGCAGAAATGTTTCTGAAAACAGGAATTAATTCTACTCGTTAGTAATTAATACTTATTCATCAGACTGTGTAGAAAACCACAGGAACTGTTGGCAGTTTTCCACCGGTTTCTCTACTTTAGGACACTAAATATGGCAACAGTATCAAACAGTGCCTCAGTATTTGAATATGAGTAACTACTGTTCCCTCTGTTTCAATGAAAGACATGCTGGACAAGCCAGGGGGGGATTTACTCAGCATTCATCATGCATGTCCAATTCATTAGCACCTCTCACTTTATAAGGGCATCATCAGTTTCAGATCTGAATTTTAACATCAAGAATGCAGCCTTATTAATAAATTACTACAACACGATTTGGATTAGTCTGAACCAAAATTTCTGTGGTTTGAATAAATCAATGCAGGGTATTAAAACACAGCACGTCTACACTTTTGCTCAGGACATGAGCACTTGCATTACACAACGTGTGGATGTGTGGTTTTTGTGGTAAACCAGCCAGCAGAGTCCGACAATGAATTATTTAGTTATTTATAGTTTTTCCACCATGTTTTTAGTTTGACTTGAAAGTAAACAAGGCTGGGTGACGTGACTCTGAAGACTCTGAAGCTTCTTTTTTTTCCTTTCACTATCTTTTGCCTTCATTTACTACATTGTAGATATGACAATTTGCCTTAAAAAAGTTAGTGTCCAGGCTGCCTTAAGTTGAGGTAATTTTGTAATGATTCAGAACAACAACACACTTGGTAATAATTCAGCTGTACTTAAGAAACATGTTCAGTAAGCATTACATATTAAGTTGAACCAACAACTGACTAAAATTATAAGCAAATTTGATTTCCTTTTACATTTTCTCAGTCCAAAAAGCAGCCATATCTTCAAGTGTAGGGACACATGGCGAGTTTTCTTCAAACTATAAAAAAAAAAGGGTTTCAGCAGTTTTAACTCTCAAGCAATGCATGCTGCAGGTCTGCTAATATGCTGATCATATTTCTTTAGAAATGTAATTTAATGAGTTGATTGAACTCTGTAATACATTCATTTAACTCAATTTAAAATTAAAAGACTAGAAGAGCTGTTCTAGAAATTTTAAGCTTAACTTCAATTAATTAAACTTGTATATTTATAGTAATTTAATGAGAAAATAGTTGATTCTACTAAATTCCTGTATTATTTTTCACAGTGTATCCTAAAATTAATGGCAGCATGTAAAACCTGGGTATAAAAAATAAGTGCCAAGCTCTTCCTCACTCCTGAGCTTAGATCAAAAGCTGTTCAGTAGATGTAAAAGCTCATATTAGCAACATGAGAAAAGTTTTGACTGTGGACACGTCCTCACATGGCCCCATGTCATTCACACCACAATGATGAGATTACAGTGTCTTTTGTCTCCTGAAAGAACAGTACGCTCAATGCACAGGCCTGTGTACAGCATAGAATAGATGCCAACTGATAGACAGCCAATTTTCTATTGTGCCTCTGTTGTGAATAGAGCCGTGAGCCCTGGACCATGCTAATGAGCTACTATACGTGTGTTCGAGACATGCACCAACACCAAGCCAACAATATTCGCAGAGTTACAAAGGCGTGTAGGGAGTGGGGGCTGTCAGTTTGTGTGCTTAGACCCTCCATTCACACCAGTCTGCCGGTCTAAATCCAATTCATCAGCCCTTAATGGGCTGCACAAATTGTCTCTCTAGGATCTTAACTCGAGGAGTGGCTGGACTAAACAGGAGTAGAGTAAAGGTGTATGGCACACAGTGTTGAGCACAGTATAAAGGGTTAGGGTTGTAGAATTAGTCATGAATATGTGAAAGCAACCAAGTTTTTGGTTGTACCTTATTTGACAGTACACTAATTAGACGTAACAAGCTGTACTTTGCATCAAATTAGACAAAATCTAGAAATAATATGTTCTTTATTAGACAGTATTAGATCTTTTATTAGACCCTTACTAGACACATTACAACAAAATTGTACTGTAAACTAAAGTGCATAGACAAACTATTCCTCTGCCTCTATAATTTTGGCCTTGGTAGATCTAGTTTATCTGATTCTCTCTTTCTCTCTGAATTCACACTAATCAACAAAGCTAAATCTAACACAATCAATCAGTATCAATCGGATTTATTTTTTTCTTTTTCATTAATAGCTGAAAATCTCACAGAAGGTGTGTTTAAATTGTGCAACTGTCACACTTCCCATCACAATCACAGTGCAGAAGAGCTTGAACGAATGCGTGTAGCCGTGGTTGAGCGGTTGAATATCACTGCACACACTTCCAGTCTGCGTGCACCTGCAAGTAGAATTACAGATGGCATGTTTCAATGGCAACGAGCATCAGTCATAGAGCAATGCTCATTGGCCGGTGGATTCGGCTGTGTGCAGTGTGGTGGAGATGTGAGAGCTATCCTTCCTCCTAAAATCCATTTGCTCCCTCCATTTCCCTGCATTTGAACATGATCACACAGCTCACAGGGCTCAACAGCAGCAGCAACAACAACAACACTGGTAAATTGTCCGTCATTTACTCAGGGGCAGCAACACTTACTGGGCACTCTGTTCAACTCCATCATGCCTTTGATCCCATTTGTGAATGGTGTCTATTTATGAGTATCATACACACCAAAAAAACAGAAAGAAAAAAAGAGAGACATTGTAAGAGTCCGGGACTCTCTCGAAAAGGCGTATGATATCAGGGCTTTTGAACAGGAGCATTTACTGTAGAAATCTCATTGCAAACGCACCTTTAACTCTTTCGCCTCCACAGTTTCTCTTTTCTGTTTCCCAGCTTGGTTTGTCTGCACTCTCTCCAGCTGTCAATTTACTAACCCTCTGACTTGTTTTTGCTACAATTGATTACTTAGCACAATTTGGAACGGAGAGTAACACAGGTGGTAGGCTGCCTCACTTTGTCTCTTTTACTTCCCTCTCTGGGTTTTAAATGGAAAGGAGAGTGGGAGAGAATGAACCCATCTGCACCAAAATGATTCATCAGTCCTCTTCCATGGTTGATAACACCCCTAACAATCTGGGAATGCACAACAGTCCCCCAGCTACTGCTGCTGTAACATCACCTGTTGTCGGACAACATGCAGCAAAATCCTGGCTAGACCACCTGTCAACACAAAAGCTCTGCAAGGAAGCTTTTTATTTGCTTGAGAAAACATCTTTGCTAATACTGGACAATGTGAAGTTAAACTCTTGGATAAAATATTATTTTGAGTTTCCATGCAACGTGGCCAGACCAAAAACCCTCCTAGACCAAGGGAGGATATTTTGATGAGATGGAGAGACACCCTGTTGAGATGGGTAGGACTCCTGTCACCCCGGGGCTTACTCATGGCTAAACAAGTTAATAGCAGTTAGCGGGTAGCCACTTTAACAACAACAACAAGTAAATCTATCTTTCCATCAGGAATCTCTATGAACCTTGGTACTATATTGCTTGTCAGTCTTGGAGGCTGTTTTGTTTCAGTTGCCACCTGTGGTTACCGAGAGGCTACCAAGCCAAGGCAGCTAACAGTTACCGTTAGCTACTTTAGCAACAAGTAAAGCTATCCTCTCATCAGGAAACTCCATTAATGACCTTGGCATCGTATATCCTGTCAGTCTCAGAGGCTGTGTTTGTCCTGGTGACCGTCCATGGTCACTGAGAGGCTGCTGAGCCCGGTTCAGTTGCCTGCTAATGTCCGCTAACAGTTATGGTTAGCAACAAGTAAGCTGCTAAAGCTATCAGTCCATCAATAAATTCTGTAATTAAATCACAGATATTTGAAGCTAAACAGCTGTGGCACATAAGAGCAAAAGCAAGAAAATACTTTTTCCATAAAATATGATCCAGTTTCATCCACATGAATGAATAATGTTAAAATTGTTTTGTTGTGCAGTGAAGCCCGCACTCCTTCCATGCTGAAGCATCATGAGTGACAAAGTGTTTCATTGGATACAAACTTAGTAGACACCCTCCATTGCAGAATGCGCCATCAACATTTTTCAATTGTTTTCCAGAAAAAGACAAACTCTGAAACATCATTAAAATACCCAAGAATATCTACAACACAACTTTTTTGTCATTGTTGGGCCAGATACTGGCATATAGGTGGCATATAGAGCAATACATATGTGATAAAAACACTTAAACATTGATTTTGACTTCATAGGAACTTTAACGTGATGGAGCTTTCCCTTCTTTCCCTTGTTTGATAGAGGAACTCCTCTCCTCACATTCCTTCTTCTCCTCTCTGCACTCTTGCATGCGGCTGTCCTGACCTTACTTCATGCTCCGCTTGGCAGGAACACTTAGACTTCCCTCCATCTAGACACTCCCTCTCCCTCTCTCACACCTTCGCTCTCCCCAGCCCTGACATAACTGAGGGGATCGACTCTTCATGATTTTTTAATATCTCCCTCATCTTGGGACTCCGTGGCCGAGGTGAGGAGTGTTTTGTGTGATCAATGTTTTCTAGCCTCTACATCTTGTTTTAATCAGGATATCATCTCCCTGCTCGGGCCTGCAGAGACAGGTGCGCACTCACCTTTTTTGCTCTCCCTGTATCACCTTTTGTCTTGCACTTTCTTCCTCTACCCTGAAGTGTGAGCATGTTATTTAAGTATATACTATGAGAGGACTCCCCAGGGCAAAGGTAGAAAAGAAGGTGTTTGGTGCAAAAAGGAGAGCTATGACTGGAGAGGTCATGTACGTGCTGCAGAGCAGAGGGTAGGGCCGGGGCAGAGCACACTGATCAAACCGAGCAAATCCTTTCCGGAAATATAAATCATCACCCTATCACAACTTCTGTTTTATTTCAACCTTGTGGATATATTTGTTGTTCTAATACTCACCTTAAAGGAAACTTTGACACCTGTGAACAAAGGCAAGATGCTAAAATAAAAGACTCAAGTGTGAGATTTTAGTTTATGTTCACACGATGCTGCTATAACACCTCACTTAGAGGTGCAAGGCTGTCATATTAACTCTGTGCCAACATTTCAGAAGCGTAGAAAACAAACTTTGTTCCAAGCCATATTATAAGGCACGGTGACAGTTTGAGCAAAACTCCTTTGTAGATTTTTATTTCTTCCCTTTTTCCTTTAATAGTTGCTAAGACGTTTGCTTCTTGTGGATTCACTTTGAGGTAAATATTGTCATTTTAGGGATCAGAGTGGCAAATGGTGTACAGTATAGTCTATCAGAGGCTTTTTACCTCTGTGGGTCTCTGAGGGCTTTGGTGTGGGTTGGATCAAAAGCACTCATCAGATCAGAAGGATGCCAGAGCAGGCCTGAACCCACACTGCAAAGGTCACGGTTCACTCCATTATTCATCAGGTTCCCATGCTAAAGCCCGGGGAGTGTTAGGAAAGAAAAGAGAAAGGGGAGAGAGCGAGATCGAGAGATTGATTTAGAGAGGCGTCCCCCTTTTTATACCTGTCCTCCCACAGAGACCCCTGCCAAAAGTCCTCCTTCGCTATTCCAAAAGCCCCAGCTCTCCTGTGGATAAAGGAACAAAAGAAGGAGGCGAAATGAATGAGGGAGCACCAGAAGAGGGAGAGGCAGTAGAGGGACAGCAACTCCCTGTTGTGTAGCCTGACCCGCTATCTCAAAGACCCCTTCTCTTGATTAAGCCATCTCTCCCGTCTCCCTGCACTACCACAGAAAGATGCCCTTTATCTCCCCAAATATGGCACCTACAACAGCACCTTGATGTCAGCAGCTTCCGGCACCATTTCACTCCAAGATCCCTCGACCACAGGCCAAGACGGGTGGAGTTGCCAAGAACTGAGAAAATACTCATTTGGTGGCTCCTCTGAAATGCTCCAGCCTTCTGTGCCATCATCATCATCATCAGCAGCAGCAGCAGCAGCAGCAGCAGCAGCAGCAGCATGGCATCCAACATTCAGTTTCTCCTCACCTCTTTCAGCAAAGTATCTGTACCTGTTATTCTCTGAAGGACAGAAAAGAGCTGAAAACATAACGCTGGAGATGTGCTAGAAATAGAAGTGCTAACCAGATCCTTATGGGGTTCTTCAGCTTGGCCCCATACGAGAACCATTTTGGATTATACATTCATTGGATTGTACCAGGAACCATATATAAAAGGTTCCAATTCAATTCCAAACCCTTCTATGGTGTATTGGTTCCACCCTGATCTCTGTCTAGGTGTTCTGTTCACCTTTCCACCTTTTATGGGTGCTAATGAGAACCCATCCAAAGACTACCAACATGGAATCAGCCTCATTCCAGTTCAAGCACCTAACTGTGATTAGAATGGATGAAGGCTAGTTTGCTAGAGAGCACCAAGGTTGTAACAATTTTGAACATAATTGGTTTAATAACCAGATATTTTGGTGGAGAAAGGCCTTTAAAGGGTTCTACCAAGAACCCTTTTATTTCGCAAGGGTTTCATGTAGAAGCCACCCAAGGGGAGCTAAAAAAATATTTTACAGGGGTTCTATATATAACCTCTTGTCTTCCACAAGTTCTATGAAGAAAAAAACATTCTTAATAGAACCCCTAGTCTTGCAAGGAGCCCTTTAGAAAGCCGTTCTTCAAAAATGAAGCAGAACTAGAACTGTTATTTCTGAGAGTGTACCATAGAAAGATGCCCTTTATCTGCTCAAATAGGATACAACAGGACCTTGATCTCAGCAGTTTCCAGCACCAGTTCGCTCCAAGAGACCTCGACCACTGATGAGCTGAGTTGCCAAGAACAGACAGAATATTTATTTGGTGAGCTTCCCTGAAACACTCCAGCCTTCCCCCATCACCAGCAGCACCAGCTACAGCTTACCATCCAATATAATGGTGTCATCTCTCCCCTTTCAGTAAAGCACATACCTTATATTCTCTGTGAAGAATGGAACAAGAACTGGAAACACAAAGCCAAAGATGCACTCATAGAAATAAAAGTGCTAAAGAGAACCATACAGGGTTCTTCAGCTTGTCCCTGTAGGAGAAAACTTTCTGGTTTCTGACAGAACCTTTTATAAAAGATTCTCTTGAAACACTTTCAGAGGGTTCTCTCTAGAACGTAGCATATGGTGGAGGTTCTATCAAGAATCCTTTTGTATTCCAAGGGGTTATCTAGAGCCCACCTTGAGGGTTCTGTCAAGATTCCTTTTATATTACAAGGGTTTCATTTAGAACAAACCCAGGTGGTTCTACAGGAAACCCTTTTATTATTATAAAAGGTTCATCTAAAGCCACTGACTAGATTCTAGCAGGAACAATTTTATATTCCAAGGGTTTCATCTAGAACTTACAACCCTCTTTTCTTCCAAGAGTTCTACAAAGAGCCATATTGTATTATACAGATAAGGCAAACCATTATTAAATACCATAGCTTGTACATTGTGAGCCATCCATCATTCTAATGACCTATATTCAAATTACCCTTGTTCAAAATTGAGAAAACCTCTTTAAACACCGATGCTTTCAACAATCCTCGAAGAACTTTCTTCCAAAAAGAGGTTCTTTGAATCAAACGGGTTCTTAATGGATACCTTAGTCTCTCAAAGAGCCCTTGACAAACATTTTCTCAGAAAAAGGTTCTTCAGAAGTTCGAATGGCTTCATTTCTTCAAATGGTTCTGGAAAGAACCAGTAAGAACCCTTATGGAACCCTAATTTCTAAGAGCAGGGTGAGCACATTCACACTCCCCTTGTAAAACCTAAATACGTCTGGGGCCCTTGTTGTACATTATGTTCAGCTTTTGTATTCCCCGCAGAGCATATACACTATAGCTGTTCCGGGTTGTTTTACTTATCCGTTTTTTTTTTACGCATCAGGCTTAGCATTGGCCATCAGCGAATCTCTCTTTAAACAGTGACCCAGCCTCTCTAGAAATCCTGACATCTTCACTCCAACCCAGGGGAATGTTTCAGGAAAGGAGCACGAGAGGTGAGATCTATAACTGAACACATATCACTTTCTTCTCCCCATCCACCCCCGCAATCTCTCCTATCCTGACAACACACACACACACACACACACACACACACACACATACACACCACCTCCGCAGAACAATGAGAGAATTCTGTGATCCCTTGTTGTGCAAAAAAAAACTCACCCCCCCACTCAACTTTTTTTTTTTTAATAGCAGCATACAGTATCAGCAGAATTACTGCGGTTCGGCTTCGACGCTGCAGCAGCCTTGCTAGAGTGTGTCAAGCCCAGAGGGGTTTAAGGCTTTGATCTAACGCACAATACCCAGTGTGTGAGGGGGAAAAAGTGAGCATACGTGCGCACACACACCCCGTACGCAAATGAGTGCGCAGTACAAACACATACACCTCCACACACATACACACACACTCCCTTTGATATGGTTCCAGGCTTTTAGTGGGTGATTAGGAGAGGCGACCCAGCTAAGGTCTAGAGTGATAGGAGGAAGCAGGAGCCTGCTGCTCTTTAGTTAGAGGAAACCAATACTCTGTCTGTAGATAGAGGAGTAATTATGCTCAAGGGTTGAGGGGAAAGAGGAGAGGAATGAGCATTTTGGAGTGGAAGCCAATGAGAGCAGGAGGATTAGGGTGAGGGTGAAGAGTGAGGAAGACTGTGCTGGGGGGTTGAGTTCAGATTCCCCTTGTCTCTGACCCCCTCAGACAGCAATTAGAATTCCTCCAGAGGGATTCTCACGTGTGCTTATTGCATGTGGGAGGCTGAGAATATGTGTATTTACATTATGGTGCAGGATCCAGCACTGAATTCATCTGGTGCTGCATAAATGCAGTTGAGGCAGCCGCTGTGCTGCATGCACACACACGTGTGTGAGCGTCTGTTTACTGAATCCACTCCAACACTTGTTGGTGGTCTAAGGACTATGAAATATTAATGCCCTCTCTCTCTTAATGATTCATAAATTGTATTCCGATACTCGCCACTCTGCTTCTCCTCGCAACTTTCCACTCCCTATAATTGGACCGTTGGCTTGGTTAAAAAAAGAGAGAGAGAGAGAGAGAGAGAGAGAGAGAGAGATGAGTGTGGAGCATGTGTGGAGCATGAGATGAAAATCAAGTTTTCCTTCCCTCCTCACACATTTCAGCAAAGCCGCATGCAAGTGCTGAGGGATCATAATGTCAGTAAATAGTATTCATGAACAAATGCTCTCCCAGGGAACGTGCTTTTAGCATTTATACGGCTGCTGAACCGCGCTGCACGTTTGGTCGGGAAAACCGCAGCAGACTGCCACTGACACCTTACAACATATCAGCTTTAGCACACAGGAAACAAAGGAATGCTTGATTTACTGTAATAAACCCTCCATTATCAGGAGAGAATTTTTTTTCTCTTACTCTCCCCTCACATTAAGATATGGTGAGGCTTCACTCTAATGTGTGCTAATCTAAAAGAAACAGATTCACATTATGTCTGTTTTATTTATTTATTACCCGGCATCGATCGGAGCCAAGAAATCACCACTCAGGACTAAATGAAAAGAAAATAAGCTTCTTACTCTATAGTTTTCTTTATCTGTTTTTTTCTCTCAATTCCCCAGCCTTTACCTTGCTCTATTTTTGATTAAATAACGCTTTGTCCGATGGGCACATAAATATTAGGAGAGGAGAAAATCTCCAGTGGGATGAGATTGGCTGCTTTAGATGCTCGTTCTCAACACTTTACTGTGTCTTTAAAGCCCCACTCCACTGGATTTTTGTCATTATTGTCATGAACTGGAGAGTGAGAGCTATGCTTCAATTGGTCAGTGGTGGTGAAACAGCGTTGTCAGCAGGCATCCAGAGCAGGCGGGCAGACGCACACTGCGAGTAAAGCGAGGGAGAGCAGCATTGAGTTAACCACCAACCAGCAAGATATAAACAGCTGATTAGTCAAGTTCGCATGAAGGAGGCCGGGGAAGAACGCCGACTCGCAGAGCTAGGAGGCTCGTTCTCAGAGAAGCAGCCACCCTGTCCAGATGTGGTCCCTCTCACCATCAGACCCCTGCCTCATTGGGTTCCTCATTTTCAGGTGGAGGTGCAGAGTGACCACTGACACTGTCCATGCTAATACCCATGTTATTGTTCTCCATGCTGATGCTATTGACTGCTCTGGTTGCCATGGTAATGGATTACGCCCAACTATTAATCACACCCTATTCTCTGTTTGAGGAAAAAAAAAAACTAAAAATGTCAGTTAGCATTCACTGGAGTGGGGCTTTTACTCTCTCATACATACACACACACACACACATACAGGAACATAGGAACATAAGTGGCTCATCTGCAGGACCAGCTGGATGTCTGTTTACAATAACAGGTGAAGTAATAAAGCGTAGAGCTCTACTTATTTGCCTGTCTCATTGGAACTCATCGAAATGATTGGTTTTGGATTGTGACATGTCTGCTCTCAGTGAGAGCATACAGTTGTGCTTTAGATGAGCTTCAGCGTAATCTTCTTCATTACACACACACACACACACACACACGTAATGAGGGATAAGCTGCTGAGGCTTTTTGTCGCAGGTGGGTTGCCATTCTTGTACAAGAATCAAACAAACATTGAGTATGAAAAAAACAGATGACTTGCACAACCACAGACCTCATTGCAGATAAGATGCAAAGACATATACAGTCTTCAACGTGTATGCTCAGTCACGCTTACCTCCGTTCGAGGAGTCATCAGGAATTATGAGTACAGCTGTAATTCCCTCCTATATGCCTCTCATGAATAGAGAATGTACTGAATATTACTGATCATCAATCATTTACACACTAGAATGTAGTGGAGCTTATCATCCACATCTTTAATATAGAAGACACGAATGCAGATGCATCTAATTGTGAATTCTGGGAAAAAGAGAGGAATCAGCCCAAAGATTTAGCAAGAGGCATTCAATAAACCGGGGCCAAATGTCTCCTCAATCACCCCCAAGCCCTACTGACTACAACAAAGGTCAGCTCCTCTGAGAATCTATCGAAAACAACCAGTCCAAGATATCTTTGCTGGTGACAGAAGATTCGTTTTTTTGTTTTTTTTTTCATGGCCTGAACCCACACTGACCAGTGACTAATGAAGATTGATCCAGTATATTATGGGCATAACAACTTCCAGGAGCTAATAAATTCTGTCAGAGCTGTTGTACAGAAAGACAGACAGGGACAAAGAGACAGAAAGACAAGTAAGAAAAAGGGAAGAGTGTGAGCTCGAGGGCTGCTGATGCACCTTTTTTCCCTCCTCGTGCTGCAGATGCTTTCCCTTGGATAGCATGGAGCTATGTGGGTCAGAGGCCACGGGGTGATGTGTGATGTAAGACCATGATAGTACTTGGTGCAGAGCTGGAAATGTAATACATTTCACAAACACTGTAAAATTAAACAGTTTGCTTTGATTTGAAAAGGTTAGTGCAGGGGCTGCTTTTAAAACTTTAAGTTGACTGAATTTGAAAAGTTGAGGTAATTATGTAATGATTCAAAAAAAAAAAAAAACTTTATCAATTCAGTTTTACCTGAGAAAACATGTTAGATATTAAGCTGAACCAACAACTCTTCAGTCTCACTGACAAACATTACACATTTGATTTCATTTTACATTTTCTTAGTTTGAAAAGTCAGTCAAAGAAAGGGTCTCAGGAGGGTTTTAAGTCTCAAACAATGCATGCTGGGAAGTGTGCTAATATGCTGAAAGCATTTCTTTAGAAACTTAATTTAATGAGTTGATTGCACTTTATATAGTCCATTCATCCAACTCATCATTTCAGGTCGAAAGACTGTTAGAAGAGCTTTTAAGTTCTGAATTGTTATAAAATTAAACACTATAAATTTTAAGTTTAATTAACTTGGGTAAACTTATTCATGTTAAGTTAATGAGAAAGGATCAGTTGGTTACACTAAATTCCTGTTTGATGCTTTTCTATAGTGAAGAAAAAAAAACAGAGGGAAACACTGACATGGACTGGCATGTAGATGTGGCATCCACACACATCATGGTTATAATGAGCATATCAGCAGTCTGTCATCCCACTACATATGTCAGTGCAGGCGGAGTAGCCTCCCACATGTTCAGTGTTTTCATGACAATGTCACCCACGCACAACGGAGACAAGTTCTCATGGCTGCCAAATGTCCACTGTTGGTGAGGTAATAATAACTATACAGCGCGTAACATACAATTACATCATTTAACACACAGCTGAAAAGGGAAGGAAACACAGGAACTTCCTATATTTAACTAAAGATAGGAAGAGTCTTAGGTGGGGTTTCTGGCATTACAGAAGCAAATCCTAACAAACTTTAGACATGCTGACTTTATCTCACCTTATTGTATTTTATCCTAAATATTCAATCCAGAATTGTTTATTGATTTTTAAGTCTGTTACCCTAGCAACCATCAACTCTTTTCTCATCTTGCAGAAAACAACTTTTTTTTTTATATAATTACTGAAACATACTGCAACATGACGGATGAGTCTTGTGCAGTCAGTCTGCTGTTATCCAAACCAGACTTTTTCACTAATGATGGCATATTACATTTCAAAATCAAGAGATTTAGAGTTTGAAAAAAAAATTATATTTCATAATTATATCAACATTATCCTGTTTGACTACATTTCAAATTATAATATAATTGTAAATTTACATATAAATCCTATCATCATTCATTCAGTGATCTATTATTACCTGCTGTCAGGTGTACTAGTCATATATCTGTACATGCAGGTTTATAAAGTCTCTGTCCATTCAAACATCCTCGCTTATTCAAACTTCCCTTTGACCCTCTCCTTCCACTGCAGTCATCGCTCACCTTTCATTGTGGCTGTCCTGAGTCCTTTTTTTTTTCACTGTAGTCATTTTCATATCGAGAAGTTTCTTCTTCTTCTTTCTTTCTTTTCTTTGTGTCAGTGATAGTCTGACCCTCAGCTAACACGGCAACAACAGCATTCGCTTTTCCTGTTTCTTTGCTTGAGCAGGTCTTTTAATTCCACTGCTGACGCTGTTAAAATGATAGACTTTTCGTTATGGGTCTCTTGATACCATTTTCATGGATGAATTCTTCCTGACATATGGGGCAGGAAGCCGAGCCTTATATGGTATTATTGGGGCATTGATTATGCCAAGTTAAAAATCCATGCACATGCACTCAAATACACACAGTAAGATTATTTACACAGTTATCTGAAGTTATGAGTCTTTGCTGAATCTGACGTGAAATGTTCGTACAAGCCCTACACATGACAAAAAGACAAATTTAAGATGAGAATGTGAAAATATTCTTGCATGAGGCCCATTCACTTAGGAACTGTAAATCTGAAATTGTTTTTATTTTTCCCAAACTGGGTTCTAATTCTAATTACTGAATTAACTGGTTATCAAACAGTAAAAATAGGATCTGAAAGTTAGGATGTTTCTGTAATATGGATAATAAAGACATGCACAACACTGGACACAAGCATGGGCATACAAAGCCATCCTCTTCATTTACACAGTATTGTCTTTTTTTTAAATTTCATTATAATTATTTTTAATGAGGCTAAGGGAGCAGAGTCAGGCATAGAGGGAAAATAGATAGCTAGCAGGGAAAGCTTTTTATCACTGGGACAAAAGTAAAGGTTGGCTGGCCACCAGCATGATGCAACATGGTGACATTTTTATCATCTATCCTTACGTAAGCTCTTCCTGAATACAGTAGGTACAGTGCTGCGAAATAACTCACCAAACTCTCACTTTTCTTTACAACTCTCATCCTTTTCTCTTTTTTTTTTCTTTTCACTGCCACATGAACGAACACGACCACGTCTGTACTCTCATGGGTACAGCACAGATAACACACAAGTCATTAACTGCCCACACATTTCCCATCTCTTCCTCCCAAAATGAGACACAATGCAGTCTGAGGCGTGCAAACCATCTCCCATCTTTTCCATCTAAGTGATATATTCAAGCCAGCAGCGACGTGCCCCGCCCCCCCTTCATCTTTCCGCCCACTCGTGGGGTATGTTGTGATGGGTGGAGACACGCAGCGTTCGAGGCCCCCGGGTCCTTACACATCTGGAGCCTGCCACTACCGCTCTGTTCCAGCAGTATTGTGAGCCGCTGTGATGACCACCACGGGCCACCCCCTCATCCCGTGTCCCTGTTGCTGCCATCTCCTCTGGCTGGGCGGGGGTACACCTCCGCCAGCTGACATGGATGCCGAGCATGTTTATGCATGTGTTGATTCTAATAACGCTCTGCTTCATTTATGTGCCAGGCGAGACAGTGGTGGACCACCATAATGCGACTTGTCTTGCACTCTGACTCGCCTGTCTGCTACATTTCTGTACTGCCAACACAGGCATTGACTGAGCATTGTCTGGGCATTGTCTGTTTATTCACTCGCCTCAGGGTGTTCCAGCACAAGCTGCTGCATAGACTGTAAATGCCTTCCCTTAACGTTCCTGTCGCTGCCTCCCACCTCCACCCGTGTCAATATGTCATATTTATAGTATGCACTGCTCGGCATAATAGCGAGTGCTAGCTTTTGATTAGGTTGATGTCTCATGGTAATCCACTTTGATGCTATGTATAGAGGAGGAATCGAAACGGACCAGTCTCCTAAGATGTCCTTCACCACCAACACATACACTCTTAGACCTAAGGGTTTCAAAAAGGTTCTTCTTGAAGGGCTGAGGTTCTACTCAGAACTGTTTGCTTCTGAAGAATGCTTTGTTGAAGAAAAGGTTCATCAAGGGTTGTTTGTGAGGCTGAAGGTTCCATTAAGAACCCTTTTCATTCAAAAAAGCCCTTTTGAAAGAAAGAGTTCTTCAAGGATGTTTGAAATCCTTCTTTTGTCAAGGGTTTGTCAAGGGTTCTTTGTAGCGTAACATAAAAGGGTAGTTCTAGATAAAACCTTTCGAATATTAAAGGGTTCTTGGCAGATTCCCCTCAGTGGGTTCTTTAGGATTCTTTAAGGAATGCCCGGTTGAGTTTCTAGATAAAACCTCTAGAATGAACAACAATCTTAGTAGAACCTCATATCTTAGTAAAACCGTTGGATTATAAAAAGTTCCTAGTAGAACCCCACCCCCACTCCACCCTGCAGCTGGGTTCTAGATAAAACCTTTCGAATATTAAAGGGTTCTTGGCAGATTTCCCTCGGTGGGTTCTTTAGGATTCTTTAAGGAATGCCCGGTTGAGTTTCTAGATAAAACCTCTAGAATAAACAATGGCCTCAGTAGAACCTCTTCATCTTAGTAAAACCTTTGGATTATAAAAAAGTTCTCAGTAGACCCCCCACCCTGCAGCTGAGTTCTAGATAAAACCTTTAGAATATGTAAAAGTTCTCGGTAGAACCCCCTTAGATGGTTTTAGGTAAAGCCTTGGGAATATAAAAGTGTTCTTGAAAAAATTCCTGGGTGGGTTCTAGGTAAAACCTTTGGAATATTAAAGGATTCTCAGTAGAACTCTCTCTGTGGTTTCTTGTTGCACTCAGAAGGTGGAAAGGTTCTTGATAGAACCCCCAGGATTCCAGGTGAAATCATTACATTATAGAAAGGTTCTCTGTAGACCCTCTCATAAGGTGTTCTGTGGGATGGTTAAAGGTATAACCCTTTGTGTTGGGTTCTAGGTTTAATCCTCCAAAAGGATTCCAAGTTGAAGATTCTACCAAGACCCAGTAAGGGTTTCCCTATGAAGACAAGCCAAAGAACCCTTTATGTTCTAGTTAGCACCTTTATTTCTCAGAGTGTGGTCTGGATCGAGGCAGCAGGAGAGGGAAGGAACAGCGAGGAGCAGAGTGGAAACCCTCCTATATAATAGTGAGGGATGGTTCCGTGACGCAGCCCTACAGAGAGAGATAGCCCTCCATCTCACTTATCTCCTGTTTGCTCAATTTCCTCTGTGTACGACAGTGCACCTGGGGTCTGGCTGCAGCCTCCCAATGCTCCTCAGCAGCAGCCCCCGCGAGATAATAGCCAATCCCACTCTCCCCACTCCCAAATCAGACAGGGCCAAAAGACCTTGTGCTTTGTTTAAGATTTCCAATGAACAAACCCATGTCCCTGTGGCAGCAAGTCATTACAAAACCAGACAGACTTATATCAGACTCCTTTCTGCTCAGCTAATAGCACAAAGAGAAAAGATCTTTGGTCTCAGACAGGGGTCGTGTCGACTAAAAGGGGCTATTTGGCTATTGTGTGCTACAGGATGATTACTGTGAGGATGATAAAGAAAAGTATTCCTCTGTGATTACCTTCAAGTCAGTAATCCACAGAGTCACCTCAAATCAGTGCATTACTTGCAGTATGATTGGCTGCTAATGGGCGCGGATTGTGTGAGCGACACGACGCGCTGATAACAGCGATAGCAGAGCGATCTGTATACAAAGTTGCAGAGCTGCCACTAATGCTTTGATGTCCTCTACCATTATCTTCCCACTCGACACCTTGTCGTCTTTGTGTTTGTTGAAGGAGTCAGATGCAATTATCAGACGCTCGCGGCTGTGTCAATCAGTCTCCCGTCTCCCGGATACCTAATTCCACTTTCAACTCGGACGCCATATCTGTCATTATTAAAACACAACAGCTGCCTTTAATGAAAGGGAGTCACACGTCTCCGTATGAGCCTTTCAAATTCATGTGATTGCTGAAGGCCTCAAAGTTTGCAAAAGGCGAAAGAAAATAGCTGGTAATTGGATATTTTTTTGGGAGCATTTATATCCAGAACATTTGTGAACTACTAAAATGATCCAAGCATGAATTACACTTGACAAAAATATAAATGCTACACTTTTGTTTTTTGCTTCCATTTTTCATGAGTTGTAGTAAAAAATCTAAGACTTATTCTTAGAAAAGGCTTATTTCGCTTTCATTTTCAGCACAAATTTGTTAAAATCTTTGTGGAGATAATCCATCACCCTGACAGGTGTTGCACATACAGATGTGTAGTGAGGCTCAGACACTCTAGGACACACTGAAAAATACAGTTCTGTCTGCACACAGTATCAGCCTAGTACCCCATGGGAAGGCCAACAGGTACAGTGGGTACTAGCGTTTTACAACTTTGCACCAATTAAAAGATCCAGGCTAGTGTTGCAGATAAAATGAGACAAAACTGGTTTCTGAACATTTCTAGTAAGAAAACTACACTTGACAGAAATATAAATGCAACACTTGTTTTTGCTCCCATGAGATGAAGTAAAAGAACAACTTCTTTGCACACAAAAGGTTTATTTCTCTCAAACTTTTTCCATAAATTTGTTCAAATCCATGTAACTCAACACTCTTCTTTTGCTGAGACATTCCATCCACCTGACAGGTGTGGCATATAGAGATGCTGATTAAACAGATGGATTATTGCACAGCCGTGCCTTGGATTGGTCATAATAAATGGCCACTCTAAAATATTGTATCTTAAAAAAGGCATTTATTAGGAACTTAACTATGGTTATTTCACACAGGGCTACAGATGCCTGTATTTTTTCAGTCATAAGCTGCCTGACTCTGCCTCTCATTGGCTTATCCTGATTTTCTTACCCTAACCCCAACAGATCACTCCTCATGCCCAAACCTAACTAACCCAACCAGCAATTTCAAGGTGTACTTCCCTAATACAATGTTTTACACCAAATTTAGCATTTATATGCATTTTTTAAAAAAAACTGTTAAAACAGACCGTTTTCTCCCTGCCAGTGGATGAGTTTGCCTGTTTTTTCTGATGTTGTCACTGGAAAGGCAAGACTCAACTCATGTGTAAAGGACAGAAGAGAGACAGATGTTTGTCTTCAGCTCTCAGTACTTTTATAGCTTCTAAATGAATCTCTGTTGTTTAAAGTTTAGTTTCTCTCCTGCATTGCTGTTTGTACTTTCAGGTATCTGCTTTATTTACTACTGGATAGGAGTCGTGTTAAGATTCTGCTGATGAAAACCCAACGTTTCTTGATTTTGCTGCTTCATAATAAAACCGGAGTCAAGCCAAGCATCACGTGTATGAAAAATTAGAAAAAGTCATAGAAGTTATCATGAATGTTGATCATACCTTTTCCCTCTGATGACAAAAGCCACACATCAGTAGGTGTTAGTGGATTTTATGTCAAGTGTAAAATGGGCTTAACACAGGTTTTAACACATTTGTGGGCGAAATTTGAGCAACATAAACCTTCAGTGTGCATTTTTCACTTAAACTCATGAACAATGGAAGCATTTATATTTTTGTTGAGTGTTTTTTCGTCCTAGACATGTTCAGAAACCAGTTTCATCACATTTTATCTGCATTCGCCACACTATCCAAGAGCTTTTTATTGGTGCAGAGATGTAAAACGCTGATGCCCATTGTGCCAGTCAGCCCTCCCGTGGGGTAGCAGGCTGATACTGTGTGTGGACAGATCCGTATTTTACAGTGTGTCCGGGAGTGTCTCGGCCTCACTGCAGCAGAGATGGGCCAAACAGATATAGCATACAGTAACATCCCAAGGGTACGCTCTTTCTGGTCAAAGAGGAAAAGAACCGCAGGTGAATCGTTAGGAAATCCAAACCCTCAAAAACCCAAGCACAAATCAATGAGCTGAGCTGCCTGTAAGGAGCGTGCACACCAAACAGCCTTCGACTTCCCGATTGCCGCACTATCAACATTTCATGTTGATGTGACGGGATCAGCAGCACGCTGGGGGAAACCACTTGGGCCCCGTCCGTCATGGCCGGGACATACGAGCCGCTGAGGCCCCTTAGAGATGAAAACACAGACATTACCTACAGGCACTCAGGCGCACACGTTCACATCTACAGTCATGCTCACTCGCACATAATATGAACAACAGAGCTATCAGAGCTTGTAAGCTGCAAATCCATTTGATGTGAGAAATCCGAACAGAACAACGGGATAATCAGCAACACCCTGATACGCAGCTCCTCTTTCACTGCTCTACAGCACTTCACATTTTCTTCGCCAACTCCTTAGTTGTCTACACTCTAAAGGAATCCAATCTTAATATGTAGCATACTTGTGAGGGCTTTTAATGTCTCCTGTTTCTGCACTCTAAAATGCCAAATCATTGCTAACCTACTTAACCCAGCACCTCCGGAAAGGATGAGAGATTACAGCAAGACTTTTATCCCTCTAGTAAAAACCACACTTGCCAGGGAGAGAGGATCGAGCTGGGGTGGTTCCTTCTTAATAGGGCCCCTCTCTAACTAATGCTCTTAAATGATAGATTAAACAAGGAGACACTTGGTGGTACAGAGGGTGCTGGGGAGATCCAAGAAATCCGTGATTGAAATCAGAATTAGAAGCACATGATGGGAGGGAGAGGGAGGGAGATGCGGTTGGCTGGAGTCGAGTCTCAACACAGCGAGTCATTCAACACACGGATTCTAAATAAAGAAGGTTTAGACACACAAAACTGAAATGCTTTACCACGTGTGGCTGTCCAGCTAATCAATTACAGCGTACAGGATGAACCAACAAGCCAGGTTGGGTGTAATGGGAGACAGTTTAAGCCTTTTATGGTACAGTGGATGTGGTTCTTTAAAACTAAGGCCTCCGTTTGAGAGTTGTCTCTTGGGAGCTGCCATTAAGCAGGAAGCAAAAAGGAGATAGTGAGTTAGACACAATCAAACCCGGGATCATAAAGAAACAGATGGTGCTAGGCTGCCTGTTTACACTACTAGTCTTAACTGCTGGGACATTAAACACACCCACACTGGTGTACTCACAATCACTCACATTAGCATGACTCAGACAAGAGAATTGGGGAATGTCAAGAGAAAGTCAAGAATGCTTGTTAGCGTTAATGGAATGTCAGGCGCCATTGTGAAATGCGGCAACGTATCATTTAATGTTTTTTTACTGCCACTGCTCAGACTCTGCTCAGAGACGCTGCAGTCGCCGCTCTTTGTCTCTTTACGACAGCCAGGAGGTGTAAGTTAACTTTCCCTGTTGAAGAGAGGCACTTACCATTGATGTGTGCATGCTGAGATATTTGCTGGTTCATTTACTTTTGAGTGGACGTGCTGTGCTCTCTTTTGTGTGTGTGTGTGTGTGTGTGTGTGTGTGTGTGTGTGTGTGTGTGTGTGCGTGTGCGTGTGTGTGAGCACAGATGCATATTCATGACAAATGTGTGTTTTTGCATACTGACTCATGCATCCTTTACAGTAGTAAAGGAAGTATTCAGATCCTTTACTTAAGTAAAAGTACTAATGCCACACTGTAAAAAATGCTCTACTATTACAAGTACTGCTCCTGCATTGAAAATATTACATCAGAAAAAGTATGGAAGTATAATCAAGAAAACATACTTAAAAATTAATTAATATCATTAAGTATTAACATCGGGTTAATTGTAACACTGTCAGTTTAAAAAAATAAAAAAAAAAACTCAGGTGATGTCATCAAGATCGTTCTGTCTCTTCTCCTTTTTGAGCTCACGTCACTGCAAGCAAACATTGTGGATTTATGACCAAAAGACTGATTTTCAGGAAAGAAAGTAAAATTCTTTAGCAAGATGATTTTTTTCTCCTAGCATTCATTGTGCAGCAAATAATATAGTTTGACTTATATAACATAAAGTAGTAGCTTCTTTAGTTTAATTTAGTGCTTTGCATTCATGCTGCCTTCAAGCCCACATGCTAGAACAGTGAGCTATGTAAAGACTACCTGAGGTGTTGATAGTCGTAACAGGTGATTAAAATGAAGAGAATTTCTGCATCGTGTGCTTGAAACAAATGCAAGGAAAAACAATTAGTTCAACTGATCAACTGTGTACATTTTCAGTTCTTTCTTCCTCTAGTTTGTATCAGACAAATATGGCTACCGTGTATCAAATTTTGAGAGATCTAGCACGAACAACCACTGAGTTACCAATGCTCAAACAAGAAGTGTTACTATCATCCCTGGTCCCCCCATATTGTTAGATTTTTATTACTCATGCTGTAAAAGTAGAATTTCATTAGTCGGTTGAAGTGGACCTCATATTGAACTATTTTGTACAGGACTGCAACTAATCTTTCCATTAATGGATCGATTGTTTGGTTTGTAGAAATTCTTAAAAGGCCTAGTTCTAGTTTCACAATATTTGTTTTGTCCAACCAATAGTTTAAACCTCAAATTTATTAAAAATATACTGATTGAAATAATCCTCACATTTGAGAACCTTGAAAGATTCTTGCATGAAATGATTATCAAAATAGATAATGAATGTTTCATCTAATAATTTCAGGACTTGTACATTTTCATATATTTTGTGCAAAAATCTTAATTTGTAAATTAACTTGTAACTAAAGCTGTCACATAAATGTAGTAGAGTAATAAAAAGTACAATGAAATTAACATACTCGGGCTCAACCAATATATCTGTTGGTTGAAGTTACTGGCACCTTTTATAGACCGATATAGCTGGATGATATTGCTAGGACAATATCTGTATCAGCATATGTTGTCTGATATGATCACCTAACATAATGCAGATTGTTTTTGATTTGTTAGCTTTATAGGCAGCATTTTATGTATGCATGTATCATTTATAGTCATTTCTAATTATTTAAAACTGGTAAAAGTTTAGTTTCAGTGCACTGAGATAATTTTGGACAATAAAGTTTATTGTTAAACTGTAAAGTATGTGTATATCCTATTGTCTGTATATTATTTTGTATATAAAGAATATTGGATATATAGATATAAGAATTTATCAGAATACCAGCACCGATCCCAAAAATTCAGCATCTGTCAGGCCCTAGAATATAAAGTAAATAATAAGTAAAGTACAGTTATCTCAAATTTGTAATTAGGTAGGTACTTTAGTAAATGCATTTAGTTGCACTCCACTACTGATCCTTTGTAACTGCAGCCTTTCATTGCAGGACTCTGGCTACAAACTCCCCCCGGCGACCTTCCTGAAGCTTGTTCTCATTCAGGCGGCAGTACTCTATTTGTCTGCGCCTCCCAGCTCATTAAACGTGCCGGTCTCTTTTGCCTCACAAGTGCTGTTATCTGAGAGATGAGCAAACACACAAATAATGACTCATCCACATGTAATTATGTCAGATTATTGTCACATTACAGTCATTGCATTTGATTGCCGGCCTCCTCGTTATCATATGTAATCTATGCAAAGCCCCCATATCTGTCCTCCTGCTTTTACTTCTAGTAGGCGTGTGCTCTGACACAGTGCTACATACAATTAGACATAATTGGTGATGTTTCACGAAGACCTTCTCCTCTCAGGAGCAGCCTGATGATTACTTATTGAGATATGTATATCTCTTATACTGCCCAGCCACTGTGCCTGAATGTCACAATTTATTAGTCAGTCTAGCAGTCACATCAGCTATTCTTGCACTGAAAAATGTACAAGTAACTCTTGATTATCCAGAGAGGATACTATGAATTTTCTGATTCCATTATTCTGAGAGGACTCCTGTCAGAGACAAGGAGGCGCTTGTGTAATTTGCTTTTAGAATGATTGTCCAGGGCAAATTAGAAGAGCAAAATATTATTGGATATCATGGTGAAATAGAAATTTGCTAGAAAGAGAGACTGTCAGAGAAAATAGAGTGCACAGACAACACAATGTAGTCTATAAATGATTTAGAACAACTGATAGTGGTATTGATCAAGTGTTTCCTCGCCTATATCAGATAAAAGTCAGCACTGGGTTTTAAACATGAATCATCCTGCATTTATCACCTGTGTCTAACTCTCCACATATCCAACTTCAACACTATATACTCTTAGAAATACCTTTTTTTCTTCATAGAACACTTAGAAGACAATAGGTTATATATACAACCTTATAAAATATATATTTTTTTAGCTCTCCCTGGGTATGATAGCTCTGGCTTCTGAATTAGTTCTGCTAAAGATTGTTAGAACCTTGGTGCTATCTAGCGAACCAGCCCACAAGGTTGTTGCACAATGCACAGCGACCTGTAGAATGCAACATGCCCATATTGGTTCCCAAGGAAGTCCTGCTATTTTTTGGTTTCAGCTTGGAACCAACATTTCAGGTTCCAAACCTGCTTTAGTGGAAAGGCTCTCAGTGACTCAGTCATATCTTTTCCACTAACCTGGAACTGTGCCCGTTCCTGTTTAAGCACCTAAATTTGAACTGTTGGAGCATTTAAACCAAAAATAAACTGGTTTGGAACCTGAAAAGTTGATTCCCAGCTTTAACCGAAAAATAGCAGGTCCTTACAGGTCACTGTGCAACAAGCTCTGGTGATGACATCCTTGATTACAATGGTTCTACTCAAACTGGTGGAAATGCAGGCTGATTCACTAGCACCAAGGATCCAAGGGTCTTGAACAGAACTGGTTCAAGAACCAGAGCTCATTTGGTGGAGAAGGGTCCTGTTGGGTGCTTGATGAGGCCGGTTCCATATTGCTGGTCTGTGGGTGGATTCTAATTAGCTTAGTTGGTGGAAAGGTTCTGGATGGACCCAGAGAGGGTTCTGGGTAAAACCAATAGAACATAGGTCTAGGGTCTGGGTGGACACTGTCACAGGTGGTTCTAGGTATAAGCCTACATGTTGGATGGACCACCCCAGAAGAGTTCCAAGAGGAACCTTTATAAAAGGTTGAACGAAGAACCCTCCATGGTTCAAGTTAGCACTTTTATTCTAAGTATAAATTATCAGTTTCTGATTGTATTCTAAGCCATGAGGCAACAGTATGTCACCTTTTTTATTCTTCACAAAAAAGTGTAAAAATACCCGGTCTTTGCTCTGCTTGTGTAGTAATGGGCTCAGTTAAAAACAATACCTTGGCAAACAAAAGTGTTATTAATCCTTTCTATGGTTTTTAAAAGGACATACGTGCCTCAGAGGGCAGACTGCAGCTTTTGTGATAGTTAAAAACTAAAATCTATTAGACAGCCAGGCCTTGGAAGTGTAATTAGGCAGCTACCTGGCAAAATTCTCTCTGATGCCAAAGTTTTCAAAGCCCACCCTGCTTCAAAGCAAAGGACCCCTGAAGAAAGGAATCAATTAATTCATTATTTATTATTTACTGACTATACACCGGAATAAACAAAATCTTTTTTAAGCACCTAATGCAACCTCTAAGCTAGGCTCCTCAGAGAGTAAACAATGGCTGGTTTTAGCCTTCCATTTCTGCATCCAGGCTCTGCATTTCGTTTCCATTGTGCTCACTGCACTCTTTAAGCTAGAAATGTTAAAAACATATGTGCCGTATTGTCTGTTGCTTGCAATTATATGACTTATTCATATGAGTGTGCAAGGGAAAGAGGTTGGATGGAAAGCATAAAAGAGACGAGTGAGTGAGACTTGGAACCATAGTAACAAACGGCAGCTGTGACTCTGACTCACCTATTGGAGAGGGTCTGATGGACCCTGCGTAATGCTAATGTTGAGTGACGCAGCATTGGCTCATGGGAGGGGGAAAAAAATGAAAAAAGTGTCCCCTTCACACACTTGGTGACCTGGCTGAAACCAAAATCTTCCTTTCTCACCACACACAAATCTTTATAATTTCATAAAGAATCCAATTTCAGTGTGACATGCCTTGTAGCACATCACAGCTTAGCAATAATTTAGTTTTTCCATCTTAATATTTTTAAGCCTGTTAGTGCAGCAAACTTCTCTATGTGCAAGTAATGAGGTTGTTTAATGTGATTATTGTGATGTCAACATGATAAATGTGTTTTGGTTTAAATTTTGAAATATTAGATGTTCCACTGGCCATCTTAAATACCTGTTTTATTAGAAAATAACACAATAGATTATAACAATATAGGAAATAAAAAGATGAAAGAAAGAAAAGCACAAAACCTCCAAATGAACCTTCATCCTACCAATGACTGGGATCCTTGGGGGGCCCAGGAATAAACTACTGTAAGAAATAATCATCATAGCAAAATGTTTATTTATTTACTATAACAGTATTACTTATATAATTATTATATAAAATATAATTAATGTCATCTCAAGAAAAAAAAAATTATTATTGACAAAAGTTAGTTCCATATTTTGTAGTGAAAATAGACTGACACAAGAGGAAATCTGTGTCTAGGGCAAACCAGAACTCAATCAATAATTAATTCCATCTATTAAAAGGAAAAGTTTTCAATGTTTATGTCCAGTCAGTGTTAATTTTAAATGTAATCAATGGAAGCAATAAATTCCTAACCAAGGGAATTCAGTTTTCCTGCTCATAGAGCCATAAAGCAGTGCCTACATGTACCAGAATGTATTGAGGGTAAGCTTGTGACTCCCACAGTAACAGCCCATGTTATCAACATCCTAGCCTACATATATTTCTTTGTTGGCTAAAATGTGGCATTAGGCGACAACAATACTTATCTAGCATGTCCCCTGGCTGCACAGAGACGGAGACTAGAAATCCAAGCTGAAATAGTCGGCAGCTCTTGCCTTACATTTAGTGACATCAGTGGTGCAGGGAGAACAACTGATTTTGCAGCAGAAAAACTTGGTTTCCTTGGTCAGTATTGCACACACTGAAGAATGCATTGCTTCAGCTGACTACATTCCTCACCAATACTGACTGGAGATCCACATAAAAAGTTCTGAATTTTCTCTTTTAAAGGGCCAATGTGTAGGATTCAGTGGTTTCTGGCAGTGAGCCTGCAGATTGCAAACACCTCGACACCCTCTCCTTCCAAGTGTGTAGGAGGGCCTAGGTGACCATGTAACTCACAATAAATGCAAAAAGCCCTCTATTCTGGGCCACTGTAGAAACATGGAGGTACAACATGACAGCCACCATGGAAGACAAAGTGAAAACACAATGACTATTTTCAGGTGATTTTTACGGCAGTGAAAACATACTAATGAGTATCATATTTAATTTCTGCCATATTATTTCCATAAATGTCCCTAAATCTTGCACACTGGACCTGAACTGAAACTGAACTGAAAACCGCATTGATGGAATTTAGTGCTTTTGACTGGGGACCCTAGTACAGCAAAAGCAGAAACAGAAAACACTGATTTTCAGTCATTAGGAACAAACTGATTGACAAAGTCATAAAAAAGTGGATTGATAGAACAAAGCACCTGCAAGATATGACAAAATGTAGACCTCTGGGCTCTGTGAGTACCTCAGTTGGTAGGATTAAGCTTAAACCGCAGCAGAGCACTGAGCCAATCAGTGTCTTTCGAGGTGAAGCAAACTTTGCCTTCTGACTTTGCAATAAATAAAGTGAAGTCTTGTAACTCAATCAGGCCTCTCTCAGCACATATTTCTGAGTCTGTTTGAAGATTCAGCTAAATTAAGTTATATGCAACAAGCGGCAAGCAAATGTGTGTAAGACCAAAGTCACGTACACAATACTCAGACCTCACTGATCACTTTCCATTCAGGCAGGATGCGAATACGTGAGAGATTTGCACATATGACTGTGACTGCGCGTCTGTGGGGAACTCCTTTCATTTCACGCTGTAATTTAATGATTCACTGCACATGGAAATAGCAGGGGTGCTATAGAGAGAAAGAACATGCCTTCACAAATGTGTGCTCTAAAGCCAGCAGGATTTGACATGATTGCTATCAGATCTCACTGTAGAGGAGCTGCAGCGGCAGCAGTAGACACTGAGGAGTAAATCACTCCGCGTAGATGATTCGGAGATGATAAATTAAGTATTCAACATCTCAGGGTGAGTGCTGTTATTGTAAATAATGACCCCATCAACCTCCTGCGTTATGCACAAAATCTGTTCTTCAAACATTACAGCACGACCGATGTTGTTATTCAACATCAGCAGTGCTGTCACACCGCTCTGCCAGAAGTAAAGCCGCCTCTGACAGCCGTGCCCTTATTACCTAACACTTAATTAGCTGGAATCTTTTGTCTGCCATCTGATTTCAGCAGCTATTATTGAGCAATGAATATTTTCACAAGAGCATCCTTGGGCTTGTGCAAACAATTACCCTGAGGGATCTTCACCCAATGTACTGCCAAGCTGGAAACTCAGCGAGGTTCATTCACACACAAGTTAAATGTGGACATGTTAAAAAATAACAGGCTTGACCCTGGGCATCAATCAAATTCTCATCCCTCCATCCCCAGTTGTTAAGGAAGTGTGTTATAATTGTTGCCCTTAGACACTAAGAGCCATGCAATGCTATGCAGTGCTGCAGATTCTATGCACAAGGGTTGAGGGTTGCCATGGAGACAGATATCTGGACTACCTAAGTTATGATTTATCAAAACAGCCTCAGGTATGTAGCCTAGATACTCGAGGCTCTCAGAGGAAGAAACTTGGCTATACAGTGTCTGGTCAGTCGGGAATGCATTGTGTGTCTGTCACGAACACAATGACGGCTTAAGAGTCGGCCTTTGAGACATTGTATTAAAATGAAAGATGACATTCTGGCTTTTGTGAGCTGCACAACTTCATGTTCTTGGTGTGTGTATTCTGCTTAACTGAGTTATGCCAACAGTGTGAAGCCAGGAGCAAAATCAGTCACGACTTCTGGAGTTTAAGTCAGCTCAGGGTGTGTAACCCAAGTGAACTGGAATCATTACGACCTCTTGGACCCAGCTCTGTAGAAATAAAGCTCCCAGCTCAGGGCTGAGGGAAAGGAGGTCAGGGGCCAAATGGTGGCTGGGGAACAGGTCAGTGATTACAGTAAGAGGCCCGGTCGCTCATCGATCCCTCGGCTCAGGCTGGAGCGGGGTGAACGACTGGAGCTCTCACAGACACTCAGAGACAAAAATGGAGCTGATGCGAGGAAACGGGAAGAGATGGGGGCCAAGGAGAGGCCAGGGACACCGAGGAGAAGAGGCACGCTCTATGAAGTCTTTCCAAATGAGAGCTGGAAGGGCCGTGTCAGCGAGTGTTGCGTAGAGACAACACAAAATGTGTGAAGTGAACCTGAACTGAGCACCCCTGGAGAAATGCTCTGTTCTTGGTCTGGTGGTAAGCTAGAAAAATGTTTTAAAGGGATAGTTTGGATTATTTAATATGAGTTTGGATGAGGTAGTCGGTGTATTACTGACGGCAAGCCGTCAACACACCAAAACATCTGGAGCTGCAGAGAGGAGTACCAGCGGGGAAGCCAAGCAATAAACTGCTGTGGACGGGTTCAGCAACAAAATGTATTTTAATCACCTAAAAAATATCACCTATATTTCACTTCGAAGAACACAGGAGTTGCTGTTGCATCGCTGCCTCAATCTGTTACTTAGTTTGTGTTATTGTGTGACTTTGGTGTCACACAGTAACACAGAATAATAAATCGAGGTAGCAGTAGACCAGAAACACCTGTGATGTGCGAGGTAAAATGACTGGTTTCACTCCTGAGTTTTGTTGGTTTGGAGAGACTAATATCTGGCTTACATTACCATGTTTTCCTATAAGAACAGGCTGTCAGACAGCAAGGTAAAGTGGTGAAAATATTCTAAAAATGCTACACACTTAAGGTGACATTGATTTTATATGTGGATATTTTTTAGCACTGTGATGAACTGGTGACTTGTCCAGGGTGTACCCTGCCTCTCACCCAATGTCAGCTGGGATAGGCTCCACCCCCCCGCGACCAGGATAAGGATAAGTGGTTACAGACAATGAATGAATGATTGATTGAATCTTTTTTAGATGGCTGAAATCTATTTTGTTGCTGACCCTGTCCACAGCAGTACTTTATTTAGCTTCTATTCTAGAAGTCCTCTCTGCTTCTCCAAACTGGGGGTAACATGCTGACTACCAACAAGTACCTCATACAATCGCACATTAAATAATTCAAACTATCCCTTTAAATTCAGTGTATTTAATTTGCCTCCTTTGTGTACAGATGCATTCTATGAATCCATAAAAATAAGCTCTACCTTGACATGCAAAATACTTTTGACTGCACCAAAACTTTAATTACTTTCAAACACAGCCGTGATTATCTAGCTTGCAACCATTTCTTACTGAGAATCACAGACTAATGTAGTCCAGTAATCACAGTGAGTAGGGCTTATTGAAAAGCTAATTGCCTATTAGGCTCAACTTGTTGCCTTGGATTTTCCTAGCCCGGTTATGAGGCAGAGGACTAAAGGGCTTGAGAAAAATATGAGGCGATGTTTTCAAACTTCAGAGAGAAGCTGTCAAGCTGTAATGGAAAATGCCAAGTTCTGCAATGATGGTTTTACACAGCCACGGCAACAGAAAATATTTATTAAGTTCGAGTCACTCCATCACGCTCTGCTTGTGTGAAAAGACTGTAATAGAACAAAAGTACTTTCTGAAATCCATACACTAAAATAAACATCAATATTATATAATATGCCCTTGAATTTAAAAAAAAGCAATGTATGATTTGCTGGTGATTAACAAGAATATGTTGTGTTTAAGTTATTTTTTTGCTATCAAGTGGCTTTCTCATATGGGCTCATTCTGTAATACAAACAGGTTTGAACTTGAGTAGAGCGATATATGACTTATAAGTAATGACAATATTTTTTGGCTATTCCAGTATATGTGTTATATACCTCAATATACACAATATCTCTGAAATGACAGAAATTCTCAAATAGTGCAAGCATATGATGATCTTATAGAATATAATGCATTGCTGTAAATTAAAGTACCCAACAGTATATAAAGTAGTTAAATTAACCTTGACCATGAATATCTAAAGCAGTTAAATACAACAGACACATTCATAATGTAATGTTAATCCAAAACATCATACAAAATACTAAAACACTGACACATTTTCCTGCAGTGCCTGATTCAGTCTAAATGCAGCCTCAGCCCTCTGTTAACTTGAAAGGGGATAAATGATTTAATCATGCAACTCTTCTAGGTTTTCCAAGTATCATTGAACCAAATGGATCAAATCCTGATATCAAAACAAGAACATTCAAAAAACTTAATCCACCATTTTACAGCCTCTACTTTCATAACGGAAGCTGATGGGAAGTGTTTTGGAAGTGTTTTAGGGTGCATTGCATCATGTGACGTGTCATTACATGGTTTGGCTACTGTCAAATTTACGTCAAAGCCTGGTACTCTTCCTCGGGGCTTGGATGGATGTCTCGTTGGGTTTGTTGTAAAAGTGAGGTAGCTGCTATGAGTCTGCTATGAGATGCTACAGTCAATTAAAATGGCCTAAAACTGGAGGTGCATTTTGGAGCTGGAAACTAGATAGAGCAACAAATGTGATGAGATGATCAGTCGCGTTTTCTGTTGTGGTTTTTCACAATGACTGGTAGCTACTAACTGGCTAAGTTAGCTTTTCACAGACCAACTGGTAAGGTTACATAAAATAAAGGGGAACTTTTTCTTTACTTTCTGTGGCAGCAAACACAATACACAGCAGTAGAGCTGGGTATCGGTTCAGATTTCCCAAATCGATTCAATTCTGTACACAAAGTCCAGTCGATTCAAAATTGATGTGGGATATTTCAGTTACAATAACAATTTTGCTTGGATATGAAACAGATTCCTCTGCCCTGGTGCATTATTAAAAATATTATTGTTTAGATTAAGAATTGACTCCAAAGCAGTTACATTAACAGTGTTTCCCCTACCATTGTTTTTGGGGGTCAGCCCCCCCCCCCCCCCCCAAAGGGACCCCCCCTGAACAGAAACTTTTTTTTTTAAATTTTATTTTGAAAGTACACACTTGTTTCTTTCCTTTCGCTCCACTTTCTGTTATGTTTCTGCCTTTGTTGCAGACTAGAAGGCACAGATGATGTGCTGTCTGGGTCTTGTTGCACAATAACTGGAATATCTCTCTGTTGTTCGTGATGTTGCTCTGTCTAGTTGATGTTACATGTATTTGCTGGACTGCTGTAATGTCTGTAAAGACTCGTTTAAGTAATTAGCCTGTGGAAATTTGCCTTGCCAAGTGATAAGCTAACGATTTTTTGTTTGTTTGTTTTTTTAACCAAGCCCTACACAGCAGTGACTATTATACTGCACAGCCTGATCTTATCTACACACTTATGGCTGAATCAAGTAACATAACTACTAGGGGTGTAAGAAAATATCAGTCCACTTAACTATTGCAGTATTATGTTTTGTGATACTGTATCGATTCTCAAAAACACTATCATGATATTGAGTTCACTATTACAGTTTTCCTTAAATTTGATTATATCGCAACATAATGAATCATAACCCCTGTATTGTGATACAAATTGTATTGGCAGATTCTTGCCTGTACAAAGGCAGGAGCTGTCCCTCAGTGGCGACCAGCAGAAACACTGAAGACACGATTGTGACAATACGGTCGTCTCTAATATACTAAATATATTTTGCCCAGCCCAAGTTTGTACCATCTATACACACTATAAAAAAAGAAGAGTGTTGTTCAACTCAGACACGCATGCACACACACACACACACAAAGTGGACAATCTCATCAAATTGTCCACCCACTCCTCCAGCCAGCCCCACTTCTTCTCTGCACTGTTATTTTCCTTTCCGAGGCCTCTTCATTCCAGTCCCCATGCAGCCCTCACACTCATTTTACCCCCACTGAGTTAATCAGAGGTGGAGGCTCCAGCAGTATGTCTGGAGAGTACACACTATAATCTGCCTAAACACACACACACACACACACACACACACACACAAACACGCTACACCTGTACTTGTATAGGTTATAATCAGGCTACTTGGCTCTCTCCTGGCGTGAGTAGAAGAGAGGGCCGGACCAGGCAGCGCTGATGACAGCCTGAGAGGTAATCACAACCTGATGGCACTTGAGGGGCCCATTCAGGCCCGGGCTCGTGGCCCCTCCGCCCCATCTCCGGACACATATTATACCCCCTGACCACATCCATCATAAAAATGCAAATTGATGTGTTTCGTGCTTCATACACCTCCTTTTCTCACCCTGAGATATCACTGCTATTTGTTTCGGTGCCACTTGAGGACAAGAAAGTGATTCCTGAAATTGTAGATTACCATGCCTGTCGAATGATGGTTTTTAAAAACAGCAACTACCAATGTTTCATCCCAGCGCTTGCAGAAAGCAAGACGAGTCGGAGCCGGAGCCAGAGCCACCCCCAACCGAATGCTCGTGGGGATACTAAATATAGAAAGCATTTTCCATATTTCTTTTCATCAACACCAGGGCCATTGCCCAGCATATCATTTTCTCATCATGCAAATTGGCAGAAACTTGTACCATTCGCGTTGTTCATCTATTTTGGCGGAGACAGCCTGTCCGCTTGATGCCACAACGTTACAAAGCTAACTGGAGGCTTTTTGCTGGTTTATTTGACTTCAATGCATTGTTGTGGAAAAATGTAAAAGTGAAAGACGAGACTGAAGGAAGTTTGGAGATGTGATTTGATCTGCTGATGCATATTTATGGACTTAATGGTGCAATGACATGTGAAGAGAGAAAGATAAGAGAACTTCTTGAGTCTAAATTAAAATGGGAATAATGTGTCCTGCTGGGTAAAAACTGTCTTTGTGATGAGAATATGAACAAAAGCAGCAAAAGATCCTTCTTGAACAATTTTTAGAAACCACACAAGTCTGGCTGGCCCTCATTGTTTCTGGGTGGGGGATACTCCAACTTATAAAAGTGTAAATAATTTATGCTTCAGCTTCAACAATATCCAAAATACTTATATATTCATTTTTAGGGAAAGAAGACAAACTCCAGCCAAACTGCCACAGGCAATAAAAAAAAGTGTTTGCATAGTCTGGATGCTATTGAGAAAATATAAATAAATATAAATAAAGAAGTGTCTGGTGAAAATAGCGTGATAGGGATGAAAATGCAACAAGAGGAGGAGGAGGAGGAGTGTCTGCCACAGAGCAGGCGGGCGGAAAAAGGGGGTGGGGTGGCAGAAGCAGAGAGGTAGAGGAGCTGTAATGGATCAGATCTGCTGCCACCGGCTGCACCTATGCTGTCAACGTCACGTGTCTTTAAAGCTTTAAGGAGGGAATATGTAGCCAAGAAATCTGGCTGATAGGGTCTAACCTACAGCGAAAACACTACAGAGCCTCGGTTTTGCTGCTCACTTAAAGCTTTGAGGTTGTGTGCTTTTGGAACTATTTAACATAGCATATCCACTAAAGAAAGGCGCATAAACATTAAAAGACATGGCACAGGTATCGTTAAAAATGTGTCCTTTCTTCGACCCCAACGCTGCAGCAGAGATCTAACAGGTTCAATCGGTTCAAACTTGGGTCGTGTGCTGTAGTGTGAAGGGAACAGCTCGGTTACCTGCAGAACATTCACAATTTCCTGTTTTAATGAGGGTGTTTCCACATTTCTTGTTTTATTATTAAATATGTGTTGACTAGACTTGTTGATATTGGCCAAGCAGTGCAGACAGATTTCTTAAGTAAATATTAATAAATAGATAAATAACACAGTTAATAAAAGAGGAAAGATATTTGTGTTGCAAGAAAAAGCCATGCATTCCAAATATTACCCAGGTAACATAAATATTATCAGCAAAATTTTCTTAAAGTATTAAAATGAAGAACACTTGTTGGGCAAAATGGCGCCTTATATTCCACTGATAATCAAAATAATAGCCCCACCAAAATAAAAGCGCTTCACATAAACACCTCAATGGGAAGAGACTGACCTGATCCAACCAATCAGGTCGAGAGTGGTGGTGTAAACTTTTCATAATCCATTCAGTTTGAAAGCAATAACCATGTTAACACATTCCAATCGTTTCTCTTTGGTCGAGATGAATATATCCTCTGTGTGCGTGTCTGCCCCATGTGCCAGTCAATGATGTGTCCCCAATGAGTTTCTGGGAGAGAAATAAACATGGTGGGAGCAAAACAGAAGTGGTCAGTAGCACTTTCCTGTCAAGCCCCTTTTACACTGGACAAAAAAAAAAATCCCACCAACACCTGCTAACATCAACAATTTTTTTCCTTCAATGGGAAAGAGTAAAATTGGCATTCATTCCAGGGTCAGATGACTCTGCTGTAGTCACAGCTATTTATCGTCTCCAGCTCCGATCAGCAGCGATGTAAACACAACACCCGGGTGAACACCATTTTCACCCTTTTTTGGCAGAGGCAGTAGAGGCCTGTCACCACTTTTGTTCCTTTTTCATCCACATGTGCTGCTTAGTTTGACTCAGTCTAGCAGTTTGCAGCCACTTGAAAATGTGTATTTAGCAATGAGGTGCTCAACATTTTAATTCCTATATATGCTTCATAATAATGGTCCTCCAGTATTTTGTTATCTAAAAGCTTTTATTATGAAGCAGCAAAATCAGGAAATGTTGCGTCATCAGCAGTAGCTTAATGTGACTTCTCTGCAGCTGAAAACAAACATTTGAAAGTACAAACAGCAACACAGGAGAGAAACTGAACTTCAAACCACAGACATTCATTTGGAGGCTACACAAGTACTGAGAGCTGAACACATAGAGACTTTTAAAAACCTCCGTCTCTGCTGTCCAACATGAGCTGAGTCTCAGCACATATTAAAAAAAAAAGAAAGGCAAGCAGGTCTGCTGGCAATTGGAAAAGGGTTAATTACCTATTTTTGCGTTTAAAAACCTGCATATATGCACTAATTTTGGTGTAAAAACATAAAAAGTATTAAAAACCTTAAAAGATTTAAAGATGCTGATATTGTTCTCAGGATATGAGATCTGTCTTGAAAATTACCAGGTGGAAACATTTATTATTCTTCTTTGTTTACTGGCAGTTGGCAAACTGGAACCACTTCTTCTTCTGTTATATTTCCAGCAGATTAGACGCTTCAGAGCAGGTGGAATCAGTTTGCACATGTCAGAAAAGTTATATATTGATTAATGCTTTGGGGGACGTAAACAAAAGTCCAGTTAGTGTTTAGCATCCATGTAAACAGTTAAGTTGGAATTTGTAAATATAATTATTTATCAGATTGAGAACATGTCCATGTAAACATAACGACTGATGATACTAATCAGATGTACTTTATTGATCCCTGGGGCTCTATTTCAGGAATAGAAGTTAAAAGTTAATATGTGTGTTATACTACAATATATGACAACAGTGTAAATGACAATGCTGAGAAATACAGCTACCTCAAATTTGTACCAAAGTGCAGTACTTGAGTAAATGTACTTAATTACATTCCACCACTGGCACCAGGACTGTATGACCTTTTCTTATTATTTTTGAGATACATGCAAACTTAAGTTTTCTGTATAATTAAGCACCATCAAATAATGTTTATGATCAATTCCAAACCAGATTTTGTTTGCTACTCGTCCATTGATCCAAATGCTAATTGCCTGGCAACTTGCTGCTAGTTATTTCACATAAATAACAAGATGAATTTATGATGATTAATTAATTTGTTTGGTTTGTTGATTTGTACCAGCAGGATGTAGTGAATATGACTTAATGATGTGTCTTAAGTCAATGACGTATTAATGGGATGTAAATATTTAAAAAGTAGTAGATATCTGCATGTTTTTTCCATCAAGATATCTCAAGTCAGTGGCATGGCCCCTGGACATCACTGAGGACTGATTATTGTGTCAATTTCATGTATTTTACATAATTGACACAAGAGCTTTAACTGTTTAACTATTAAATTACTTGCCAAATATTTTGATCATCGAATTGGTTCAAGTAATTTTTAAGAAAAACAAGAGTCAGAATTCTCTTCTTAAATGTGCATATTTTCTGGTTTACTCAGTGCTCTGTGACAGTAGTATTTTTGGGTTGTGGACAAAATGAGACATTTGAAGACAACACCTAGGGCTTTGGGAAACACCAAACTTTCAGTCATTTTTTTTCAGGATTTACTGACATTTAATAGACCGAAAAACAAATAAATTAATCAACAAAATAATCAACAGATTGACAATGAAAATAATGGATAGTTGTAGCCATAACTGACACTAAGTTGACTTTCATAAGTCGTCTCCAACTCATTTTCCAGCAGGGTCCCTATGCAGCAGGTTTTTTTAATATATATTTTTGGTCAATAGCATACATAGTAAAGCCCTTTGACCAAAAACACAGTTTTATTCAGTCTCACGTACTTGGACTATATTGCTATTCCCCACTGCAGAACACACTTTTTTTTTTTTTTTTTTTTTGCAAATGCCAGAGTTTCAAAAAATGTTGGATCAAAATCTTAAGTGAGATTTTTTTTCCCTCCTCTGCAAGTAGACTTTTTTCTGACATGGGTAAACTTGCCACAAACATCCAGACTTTCACTGCTAGAAATACCTGCGTATAGAAAAGAGCTCGTGTGTGCACTTAAGGGGAGAAAAAATGTCTCCAGGCATATTTTGTGAGTTGAATGATAAAATGATGCCCACAGGAAACAATATATAGTTGCATAGTGAGCAGAAATTACGCTTAAATTCAACTAAACTTGTGGTTTTCTTCCTGTGGTGGGCCCTGGGTGCTTGTCTGACACTTAATCCACAGTGATGTGTCTTTGAACTCATCTCCACTCCTGACCACCTACCTCTAAAAGACTTGTGGTCATTTTTATTATATACGACCATGAAGGAAAGCAGCACTCTCCTCTCAATGTCCTCGCTCTTAATTACTTGTGATCGCTCATTTCATTTCCAAAAGCGTCTTTTCACAGCGGCGCGGCTTGACAAAGACAAGAACAGAGATGATGCTCTTATTGCAGGGATGGAGGAGAGAGAGGAGGGAGGGTGAGGGAGGAGGAGAGTGAGCGTGTATGTGGTGTGTCAAGTCAAATTGTTTTTACATTTCATCTTGTTGGCTCCTTATCTATTCAACTGTTTATCTGCATCTCTGCTGGGGTATGTGCAAGCTCCTGGCGTGTGTCTGCGTGTATGTTTGTGTGCAGCAACTGCCAAAGTAAGGAGGCAGACAGCTTGCTGTGTCGAGGGCTGTAGGGGGAATGTTCAAACCCCAGTCAGCGGGGGATTGTGTGTGAAATACAGATGTTAGAAAAGGCTCGACTGTTTGCCTATTGTTATCGCCACTCTTTGGCTAAGAGAAGAACAGTCTTGGGTTTTGACTTGACAAGGGAGAAACAGAATGATAAATTGTCCCACCAGCTTTCATCCAACCCGCCGCCCCCAATGCACTGCCGCCCCACCCCACTGGAGATAACATAAAAAAAACAAGAGATTACAAAGTAATACACAGACAGCGACACAATGAGGAGAGGAGATAGCAGTCCACGCCCTCTTGTCTCACCAGCTGCCACACAGGAAAACAGGGCATGTATTAATAAGGCAAAAAGAGGGTTACAATAGTATTTTTAAAATGAGTGATTTCTCAGGGCTGGTTGGGTGAAACAGACAGGTAGAAACAAAGAAATGTCAGCTCAGCCATGTGAATATGGCTAGAACTTTGCGTGTGTCATGATGAAATTAAGGTGTTAGTTGAGCAGAATAAAGCACTGTGTAAAATATTCATGTACACTGTAAAACAATCATAGAAAATTTTCATGGAATCAACTAATCTTTTCTGTTAACTTAAATATTCAAGTTTTATTTATTCAAGTTAGGCTAATTAAACTTAAAATTTCTAGTTTCCACTCTCGGAACACTTCAGATCTTATAAATATGAGTTCTTCTAACTCTAGGCTAAATTGAGATCAATCAACTCATTAAATTAAGTTTCTTAAGAAATGTGATCAGCATATTAGCACACTTCCCACCATGCATTGTGTGAGAGTTAAAACTTCTCTCTGATAGTTTGAACTAGGGACAGTGGCGGCTGGTCAATAGAGGGCGCTAGGGCGCCGCCCCACCTCTCCCCACATCCTAAAACTTCAGTGTAGAAGACTTAATTACTTTAAAATATTTACTGTATATTTCTTTAAATGAGCAATGACAATATTGTGCAGTTAGTGAGTAAAATGTATCATCTGCACTAAAATGTGTTATTAAAAATGTTTAACGATGTCCAAAGTTACAGATAGGTCACGATGTACATCTGACAATTAATACAGCGGAGTGAGATGTGTTGATACTTGGAGAAGTAACCTTACTCAAGTAAGGTTTTAAATGCTGGACTTTTAGCTTACTTTACTTTTTTTAATGTATGTATGTAAACATTATCAGCTGTTATCACCTGTCTGTCAGTAACTAGTAACTACCTGTCAGGTAAATGTAGTGGAGTAAAAAAGTTAAGTGGAACTATAAAATAATATAATATGGATGTAATTCAAAATTGGACTTAGGTAAAGTACTTGAGTAAATGTACTTAGTTACATTCCCCTACTGGAGATGACAGAAGTCAAATGTGTGGTGTTGGTCTGTTACATACAGTGCTTAACATATGTATTAGACCACCTGTCATAGAAGTGAGAAAACATAAATATTTTAGAAATCTTTCAAAAACTTGTTTAAAACTAAAACTGTTAGTTATTTATTAGGCAAATAACAAATTGAAACTACTAAATAGTCACACATTTCACACATAATAACCAAAAAAACTTCATATGTTGTATGGCCTCCTTTGACCTTGATAACAGCTTGCATTCTTGCTGGCATTGTTTTTATGTACTTTTCGACAGTCTCTTTTGTTATTGAGTTCCAAATAGTGTCTAGATGAGCAGTGCTCTTCTTTCTGTCTGTAGTACTTAAAATCTTGAGGTGTCTGACATCTGCTTCAGTTAACTTTCGTTTCCTGCCTCTTCCTTGGTGCATTTTTGTAAGAACCAGTCTCTGCGATTGACTCCAAAGCGTACTTGACCACACTGTGAGAACACTTTGTCTTTCCTTATTTATCTCGGAGACCATCCAGCATCATGAAGAGCTTTAATGCGGACTCTTTGATTTTCAGTGAGCTCTCGATGTTTCACCATTTTGAAGGAATTTCAAACTGAATTCACCTTTTTATACCCAAATTTGAGCCGGCTCACTGGACTTCTCTGAGAAGTCAGAATTAATCAAGCATAACATTCGACCACTAAAACCCATTTTTCTGTTCAGGAATGCAAGTAAATAACTATAATTTGACATCTTAATCAAGAAATAATAATGTGCTTCACTATTTTTTTCTGTTTTTTTGTAAAACAGTAAATTGGAAAATTCTTGGATAACAATAATAATTATATTTTAGCAGTAAAAATATCATTTCGGTTAAAGAGCTTCTACACACTGGTGTATTAACCATTACAGAAACATAAAAATTGATTTTGGTAATTACCAATGCTGTTAATTTAGGGCAGCTGTAGCACAAACCTTACATTAGGTGGTGGTCTAATACATTTGTTAAGCACTGTATGTCTAAATAGTTGCTGTTTTATGCAGAAAAGTGGGTGACACACCTTTAAGTACGTACTTTATATAAACCTGTCCAGAATATTTAACCACAGTCACTGAGACATTTACAGCTCTCAGGGGCAATTGTACAAATGTACAAAAAGTACATTTTAAGCCTCAAGATGGCAATTTTAAATTAATTATTAAATCTTGTTATTTTCTAATAGGTTTTAGTGTGTTCATTATTTTTCTTCCATTGTCTGAAGGTTTGTGGTATCAGATTTCTTTCATACTTATAGAGGTACTTTTTGCCTACTTTAGTCTTTCAGCATAAATTGTAAAATAAAATATAATTATTAAAAAGGATTTGCACAAATTGAAGTACCTTAACTTACCTTAACTAAACAAGTTCCATTAGGTTATAAAACATGCTCATTTAGTTCTGCAAGTACAAATAAAGGACCTTTTCGTATATTAAAATACACTGGTGTGATACCTGGTGTAATTGATTCATCACTGAACGATTAATCAGCAGTAGAATTTAACTAATTAAAAATGTATTAATCTATGATCTAGAAATGAAAGTGTGAATAAGGAAAATTAAACTTAAACTTAAAAGGAGAAATATATTTGGAAAAAAAACAGGACAAAATGATATGAAGTAAGAAATAACAAATCTTACTAATTATCAGTGATTAACTGATTCTTAGCCTTTAAGGAAAAGACAAAAAAAAAATGCATTTTCTGTGTGTCTCTAATGCACTTCAAGATAAGTCATATTATCTTGTTTTCACAATAATGAAAATATTGCAAAAAGTGATGAGGGTTTATATTGAATTCTTAAAATTGAATAAATTCACTGGGAGCAGTTTCACAACAGTTTCTCCAACAGGAGCAGCTGCAGCTGGAAGCTAAAATGAAGAACTGACTCTTCAAACTGAGAAAATGTAAAAGGAAATCAATTTTGTTTGTAATGTTGGTCAGGGTGACTCAAGGGTTGCTGGTTTAATTTAATACCTTAAGCTCACTGAACATGTTTTCTCAAATACAACTGAATTAATAAAGTTTATTTTACTAAAAAGTCTTATTTATCTTGAATCTTAAGTTAAAACAAATACACAAGTTTTTTTTTACAGTGTATTCTGAGCTTTATGCTCCTCATGATAATGCCTTTTACAACACTTGTTTTCCGCTGGCGTTACATATACATACTAATTAGCCAGCAGAAGAAGAAAGAAGTCAGCCCTCTGATCTCTCCTGCTGAATGCTGACGAAGGGCAGTTGGGTTGCAGCAGTAATTAAGTCCAATTGCTCAACAAAGTAACATATAATGTTTCTCTGTAGAATGAGGTCTGTTTTTTTTTTTTAAAGAAACACCAGACACAAACAACACATTTAGGTTCAGACACATCTTTAGTAGATACGTCAGCGTTTGAGCTGTTTGTGTGGCCTCTGTTCAGGCTGACGCTGCACAAAAGAGGAGATAACAAAAGTGTTTGACAGTAAAAATAGCATGGAACAGAAAGCCTTGTGGCTAATTAAAGGACTGGAACATAACGAGAACAAAGTTAGGTGTTAGTCTGAAGGTGGGGTTGTCTATGCACTAATTAATCTATAGAGACCAGGACATGTTTGTGGCTTTAGTGTTGCTAATAGGTCCATGCATTTTCTTATATAAACTTAAATTAACATATGCAACATGCTCTTATAGTGTGCCAAATCTAAAGAATACAGTAGGAGTTTATGAAAATTAGCAATGTACTCATCCTCCTCTTGTTCTTGGCTTAGCCCTGTCCAATTTCAGGTGCTTTATGGAGTTCACTAGAGCGAATCCAAGCTGTACGAAATGTACTCAGATACAGTAGAGGATAAAAGGGGTAGTCTGGGGACAGTTGCAACTAGGAATGGTTGTAACAAGGCTTATTCCTCCAATCAGAAACATCCTGGAGTGATGATACTCATACTGCACATGCTCAGTTAGACCCTCTCCCCACCAGTAAGACAGAAAACACATCCAACATCTGCTGCTGTATTTATTGAAAAAAAAAAGGAGATATGAAAGTAATCTCTTCATGAGCTGTACTTTTGTCATACTGTCCTGACCTTTTGTATGAATTAATCAGAACTGATTTACTTTGAATCCTTGTTTTGTTGACTTCTAAGTGACATGTTTGCATGTGTTGAGGACAATGTGTCTAGCTAGTACATGATGTTCAGTCATGGCTGATAGAGTAGGAACGGTTGCAACAACATGTTGCAACCCTCCCCATCTAAAGCTAAGCAGCCATATTAAAATAAACTACACAATAGTATGTCTCAACATACACAGTGAGTTAAGTAAATTTGTGTAAGTGCGAAGTACAAAAATCAAACAAATGTAGTTTTGCCATATAAATACATGTTTCATAAAAGTTTGTTGCACTGAAAATTTCTGTCCCACACTGAAATGTAGACAGCTTGAAAATTATCTGTAACCTCTGGCCTGTGTTCTACACATAAACAAACAAACAAGCTAAAAAATAAAATAATATGACATTACTGTAAATCAATGCATAACTAATCAAAAATCAAACATTTATCAGTTAAATTTTATGTATTTTAATATGTTGCAACTGTTCCTTGATTGTCCCTTGCCATTGTTCCCAAGGTTGGGGTCAGTTGCAACATCTAACTTCTATCTTCAATTAATATTGTCAATAATATATCATATGTAATCATCTTTTAACTTTATGGGTGATTAGCAGACAGGTCTTTTTTTTTTTAAACATGTTTTGGAGATTCTACAACGCTGTTTTCCTCTGAAACTCCAGCAACTTTTTTTGTGGACTAAAAAACTAAACCCAGACTTCAGTCAGCATGAGAATAAGTAGATAATGATGGAGTTTTCATTTTGGGGTGACCTATCCCTTTGATATATAGAAGTGTTTTTTCAAGTCCAAACAGTGTCTGAGTAACTGAGAGAAATGCAGTGTTACAACAATCCCAAGTCTCCCCTATATATTCTGGTCATTCCACAAATTGGATCTAGAAGTCTTTCTTCTGTATGGTTTCACATTCAAATTTCACTGTCCTCTATAGCTATTTTTGGAGGATCAGTGGAAGTTGATGTTAGAACAGATATTCAAACTAATATAATTGCCTTCATCCCCCTAATTGCACACAGAAGAATTCTGCTGCTGTGGAAATCATCTCTAACCCCGTCTTTTAAATCTTGGATATAAAATGTTACGCCTCTTTTACAATTGGAAAAAATCCAAATTTTCCATGAGAGCTTTTTCTGATAGATTTTATTCTCACTGGCAACCATTAAATAGTTATTTTGACCAGCTGCCTGCCAGTGAAATTTTAAGGTAGAGGTATGCTTTGGTCCAGTTTGCCAAGTGTGAGTGATTTGCTTCCTGTTCACCACTTAGCCCCAATTTACTGATATATTCATACATGGATATGTGTGCTGTGTATATTTGCAGTGCTGCAGTAGCCTTGGTGCAATTAATAACAGATTTCTCTTCTGTTTGGTAATTTACTTTTGAAACACTTATACCCCATCTTTTCAATTAACTTTATTTTTTTTTTCTTTCTTGTTTCTTTTGTCTCATTATTAAAATTTATTAGGATCCATTTCAGTTTTTGTGTGCTGGGGTGCAATCAGGGGATTGAATTCTTTGCTGGGAGAAAATATGCTGCTATTTTCCTATTCGTGTACTGATGCATTTTCTTTAATTAAGTGTTGTGTGAAAAAAAAGACTTGTTTGTTGAGGTGCCACCGCAGGGTCACCCAAGAAAAATGAGAAAATTAGAGATATTCTCGAGACCTTTAACCATGCAAGGCCAAAACACACGATGTACCACAACCCCCACGTGAATAGCACACACAACGATCCTAAGCATCACTCTCCCACATAAACACACAAACGCACTGTCAACCCACCATCCCCCTCCCCAAAGGAAAAGTAAAAGATCTAAATTTCTCCACCGTGAGCTGCAGGAGCACTCTGGCTGATATGTAACATTAATTTCTCATGATGTCAGTCAGCTTTCATCAGCGTTAAACTTTAGCATACCCACAAGATGACCGTCCGGGACAGACGTGGGAAGACACCGGAGGGGCTGTGCGGAAAGATGACTGTCCCCTCCCCTCCTGTTCCGGTGGTGGCATATACCCCCACTCTGAACTGCCATTGCAAAAAAAAAAAAAAGAGAAAAAAAGGTGAAACTTATACATTTTAATATCTTCTGCCTGGATGCTCCCCTGGCTGTGTGGTCATGTTTCCCAGAATGCCTTCACTGGCTTTCCAATTACAGTGGAGAACAAAGCAGGAGATGGGAACAAAAGTGTGTAATAGAAACACACGCATTGCCTGGGTGTGTGTGGGTGAACGGGTTGGTGTACGTGTGTGTCTTGGCTGCGTGGTTGGTGCTATATCGAGGTTTCTTTCACTGGTATCCAGGTGCAGTATTTAGACACATTGTTACATAAAACAGTGATGTAAAGCCTTATGTAAATCCTAACAGTAAGAGTTGATTGTCCTCTTCATTTAACCTGGGACCATCCATCATCATAGACCACTATATCTATACTCTATGTTAAGACTGGTTGTAAATATATACAATTTCTAAATCTTTCTTGTTTCCTCTAATTTGTCTGCTTGTACTTGTACCTTTTTGTACTTTTATCCTCATAACTTTCAGAGACATCTGTGTTCTTTTATATTTTTTGTACTGTTAGCTTTGTAACTCTAAAGTCCCTTTTCCAATGTGCAAAAACACACTAACATCTTGCTTTTGTCTTCAGTGGGAAAGGGTACAAGCAACTTTCTTTTCCGGGTCAAATGACTCTGCAATAGTCTCAGGTATTTATTGGTTCTAGCTCCGACCAGCAGTGATGGAAACATGGCAACAGGTTGGGCAAGAGGGAAGTGTATGGGCAAGAATATGGTGATACAGTATATATCACGATATAGGGGTTACGATTCATTCATGTATTGCCATACTGTAAGCAAGGTGATATATTGCCATTTTTTTAACTCTTTTTTTAGGAAAACTGACACAGCACCACCACACCAACATATGTATAAAATCAGAGTTAAAAAGTTCTATTTTTCTGTAATCAGAACAGTAAAGATCGATAACAACACTGTTGTCTAGCAGTCGTGGGTTTAAACACAACATAGAATGAATCACTGTTATGAATCTTTGCACGTATCACAATACAGGATCGATACAGTATCATAAAACATATAGAAATACTCAAGGGTATCAGCAACGCTTTCACCCCTTTCTCTGCTGGACTCAATGCATCACAGCAGGGAGTTGCATGTATTTAACTAATAAAAGTCTTGAGATGAGCAGCTGTGAACAGTGGATAAAGACATTCATTTCCTATAAATCCTTTGCAATAAAAGTCCCTCAATATATAAAACTACAACTACTAACTGCTTCAAAAATACTGAGAGCTGAACACAGACAAACAATCTTGGCTTTCCGAGACACATCAGAAAAAAAAACAGAAAGACAACTTGTCTTCTGGCAATGGCAGTGGGTGAAAACAACTACTCTAATTTCACTGGTGGTCAATATAAAGTTCTGTGCCAGTTTAAATGCATAAAGTAAGAAAGCTGTGTCACCATAGAGATTGACAGATGGGCATTGTTTTAAATAAATAAATAATGGTACTTTCAGTCTGCCTCCTGACATATACAACCAGGTACCATACTGAATCTCCAGGTAATGTATTTCAGACATTTCATGTCACCTATTATATCATTAAGACACTTTATTTTGCTGTTTTGGTAAACTTTCTTTACTATAACATCTGTGGCAAAGTGGCGCTGCTGTCTATTTAAGCTGGTGACCTTTTACTACGAGTTGAGAGAAGTAGAAAACAGGTCGGTTTCAGCCCCACTTCCCAGGTTACTTTATGCTGTTTACAAGGTTCTTCATCAGAAGGTCAGTCAGCTCAATTTCTGTGAATTATTAAAATGAAAATACCCTCTGCTCCTCGCGCCGAACCAAACTACATTCTAAAAGCAGCTGTCTTTCATTTTTTCACAGTGAAGACTTTAGTCACACCATCACTCAGACTCATTTCTGATTCACTTTGATCTACAGACACAGTCTGCACACGTCATTTACTCAGTAACATTGTTAACTAACCTGTGGTGAAGTGTTTAACACCGACACATATACTGACTGCACCCTTTAACTGTGCTTTTTTTTCTCCAAGAGGGGAGCGTGGTAAAGACAGGGAAGTGACGTATGGCTGCTGACTTATTATCCAATGAATTTGAAACTGTTTTTAACCAATGATCTATTCACAATTTGCACACCTGGTCTAGGTTGACTATATGTTGTTTGCTTCATGTCTTTGTCCACTCCGACTGATGAAGACACAGTAGTGTTGAATCATTTGGCTGGTTGTACAGTTAAGGTTGTGAATTAATCAGTGTGCTCTGTTTTGCTGGAAGATGCACAGAGAAGCTGTTGTCTGTGTAGGTGTGAGGCTTTGCTCTAAAGTTAATCAGAACTGTGTTACAGCACATTAAGGCTTTGTCACACTGCTCTTCACTGTGTGACAGACAGTGAAGAAACTATATGTCTGAATATTTAACATATATTCAGTATGTGTGATGAAGCATATTCTGACTGCCATTATGCAGTGAGAACACTCCTCCAGGTTCAGTCATAATAGGTTTTATTCCTGTGCAGAAGAGTTGGGGCAACAGTGACACAGAATTTGACCTCGCACTGTAGGTAGCTGATAGCTCCCGCAGGAACAGAACGGAGAATCGTTAACCAATAGCGATGTGGTAGATGGAACTTAAGATGCTGTCTGCGAAGCTCAGCAGCCTCCTCTTTTCACTGTGTTCAGCCTTTGAGGGCAGAGCAGCATTTCCATCCATCATGCATCACCTTTCCATGATAGCATAGCTTCCACAGCCAGCTAGTTTTACATTATGTATTGTGAGCCAAGTGGTCTTAGGCAGGCTTATTGCCACTAAAGGAACAGCTAGCGCCTCTCTTACTAAAAGGATTTTTTTTTTTTTTTTTTGCCTGTCTCACTTGTTTGCCTTTTTGCATTTCTATGAAGAGAGAGAGGCTTTTAATGTAGCACATGCTCTTGCTGCACAGAAAAAGACCTTCACTTTCCCAGTTTAAATCATTGGTTCAACTAATCCAATTGGCCATGGCTAGACAGGAGCAGAAACATGTCTGTGTGTTATCTAACTGAACTTGAACGATTTTTCTTTTGGGTTGAGTGGGAGAGCGGGCTTTCATCTACCGCAGTGATAGTATTGGTTTATTAAGCGCCTGGAATAATCCTTGAAATCATTCCCAAATGCCCTGTCCCCAAAAATGGGAGGAAGGTAAATAATGTAAAAAACAGTTATTCTCTTTTTCAGATGGTGGGTTTTGTGATACGCTCAGTTCACAGCTGGAAAGAAAAAAAAAAACACCAATGAGCGATACATAGCGGGGGAAAAAACTCTTTGTTTGTTTCAGGCTGCTGTCAAAGAAGTCCTTGCTGTGGCTCAGAGGAGAAGAAAATCACCTCACACAGTTTGAATGAATGACTCAGTAGAACGTGGTTTACCACGTAGTTTATAAATATTCAGCCAACGTGCACTCTCCATAGGGATCTATGTGGACTATCAATATGATGGATTAGTCTTTGCCTACTGGAGAAAAAAAATAATTACTCAAAGCAATAATTACACCGGGCCCCATGCTGAATTGCACAACGCTCCGCCAGTAGATAAGATTTCATTGTCAAAGTGCTGAAGTGAATAACATGCAACTTGAAGGACAAGTAGAGATCAACAAACTTCACCAGTTATCTTTGTGCATATTCGTTTCAAAGCTTTTATTTTGAAATGGGTGAACCCTAATGGAGCTAATATGATCCAGGTTCACCAACAATTCTTAGACACATGAAGTTGCCCCTCCCCAATAAATGGTTTAAAAATAAATTATGTAATTGAAAATATATATTTAATAGAACCTGACTCCACTGGTTACGGCTTTATAGTTAAACTTAATGGACGCATTAAGGTCAGACTTGATTCAGCCCACTTCCAAATAATATCCACAATAGCTCTCTGTCTGTCACTCTCTTAGTGAGTCGGCTTTCTTGAAGGTCTTGGCTTGGTTTGCAGCAGGTTTACCTTGTGAGGCAGCTGGATTTGTGAGATCACGCAAGAATCCTTCTTGCCAGGCTCTAAGCTATCTGTTTGTGTCTGCACCAGAGGTAGTGTGAGCCAATCAGCGTGCTCGGAGGGACTACTGGCAGCTATGGGTGTGTTTTCAGACAGCGAGAAGTGTCCATGGAAACGCCTTGCCTTGAACAAACAATGGTGGCTTGTTAGCATAGATACTGCGATAGCATCAGTTATATCAGAACTTGAGAGTATTTCTTCACTGTCAAAGAAAAATATGTTTTCACTCTTCTTGAGGCCAGCTTCGGCTTCAGTTCGGTGAGTTGATGTGATTGGTTGAAGTTAGCTCATGTTGGACGTGACAGAGGAGTCATCCAATCACCTCTCAAGTGTTTTTTATGCAAGCGCCCGCCCTTTTTTAAACAGTTGCTACGCATGGCTTCCCAGATGGTTCTGTGTAACAAACCATCTGGCATCTCAGGTTAGCAGTGAAGCATATGAATGTATGTAATGACTGTAACAAAAATATAAAGTATATAGTTTAATGCATGTGGCAAAAATTCAAATCAATATTAAAAAAAAGAAATGCAAAAATCTCTTTTTGGTGTCCTTACATCATGCACCTGTGACTATATAGTGATTTTGTCATTTATAAATAAAGTTAATTAATAAAGTTTGTATCCTGCTCAGTGATATGAACTTTTGCAGATCAGGTCATGTCATTTCCCTTTTTGGATCAAAACAAGTGCGGGAAAAGTGCCAAATTAAAAAGACTAGTGGCATCATGCCGAAAAGCTGCTGTGTCGCATTTTGCATGTCAAGCATTCAGAAAGAAAAAAAAGTCTATGATTTTTCTTTATTTACCCAAAGAGCGAGGGACTGTAAAAGAAAAGATCTGTGGCTTCAGGCCGTCCACAGACAGGATGGAAAAGTTAAACTGTGGGACGTGGCTAGTCAATATGCGTATGTCTGTGGCAAACACTTCATCACAGGATAATTAATGACGTTACTGAGAAAATGACGTGTACAGATTGTGACTGTAGATCAAAGCAAATCAGAAGAGTCTTACTGATGCTTATGCTGTATGTTTTTTATGTTAAAAATTATGGGCCTACCATAAAACACCCGCTTTTAGAATGGAATTTGGTTTACGGATAAATCCAGGGCTAAATTTCTTTCCTAGTACTGCCGCCTCTAATTTGTAATGAGATTTACACTCTTGATCCCACCTAAAACAGGCCTATTCAGCTGGCAGCCCATGGGCCGAATCCAGCCCTTTCACACCCTCTTTAAGAATTTATAAATATGAAAAAAAGTATATTTATATATATATATATTTAATTAAATAACCTGTTAACATTTTAGTTTGTGCATACTTGCATTACATTGTTTATTAAAAATCACTATTTTATCAGGTTATTACTCATTAGTAATATCTGCTGTTAAGTACAGAGACATTCATTTTTTTTAACTGAAGCTGTATAAGCAGAGAAAATTTAGGACAGTCAAATAAAATGAGAAAAGATATTAAATGTAACATTGTGTTTATTAAACTTTTACTTCTAGTCTGGGATTACAAAGATGCATTGTTTTTTTCTGTACTTTTGCACATAATGTTTCTTTACCAACTGTGAAAAGTAATAAAGTGGGTGGAAAAAAAGGTTTATTGATTTAAACATTCAATTCGTAACTTTACAGGTCAGACAGAGGAAATTTAAACATCTGTCCCCTTGGCAAAAAGAGTAAATAAATAGGCCTGACACAAAACACTGGTTTTCAGTTCCCCACAAGGAAATATGATGTGGAAACTGGCCAATCCCAACACTACTCAGAGCCAGAACATGTTCACCCCGGGCCTTCGGTTTTCCCATCTCCCCGTTGAAGTGGAAGGTTCCCCCGGCTGGGCAGGGCCAAACGTTACAGGCACAAGTCATCCATCTGGTAATTAGAGCTGGATCTTGCATGGCAACCCCTAATTTGGTCAAAGTTGTCAGCAGGCAGTTGTGACTGTCAGATAATTGACTAAAAATGTGAGCGATTTCTGGATACCATGCCACATCATTACAACCTCTTACAGTACGTTCCTCTGGTGAGCTGTTGGAGTGCCGTGCTTGTTAATGGTCACATTGCTCATGTTTTTGTTCTGTATACAAACACACTGACTCCAAGCTGTGTTGTTGATGTGTTCATTAAATCAGCACTCGCAGATTCAGCAGTTTAATAAGCTCTTTAATGGGGAAGAGAGAGCGGTTTGATCATGACTCTCCAGTCGGGGTTACGGTGCTTTGGACCTGTTGTAGGAGCCTGTGTGTTCACATATGCATGCATGCAAGTTCACTGTATGGTGGAGATAAGTCTGGTGAAGAAACAAGCAGTGCTCCAGTAATTAATTTATCATTGAGTGACAGTAAAGCTGTGGGGCAGGAGCTCGCCTGTCGTTGATAAACAGATAGGAGTTGATTTATGTAGAAGTCCAGGGCACAGCCGCTTATCTGCGTGTGTTTCTCTGTCTGCTTGTTTCATTTTGGCTGACATGCATGTATGTGTATTTATACATAATGCAGTTGCTGCAGCCGCCGCCTCCAGCTGTGTTTTTATTTATATTCAGAAGGGCTTTGGAGTCTTCCTAAAGTTGTTTCATAGTGAGGAGATCCATCAAGCTCGGTGCAGGAAAAACAACACAGGAGCAGAGGTCAATTGAGAGCGTGGAGCACATCAGAGGAAACAATGGCTGCTGAATTATTGAGTCCTTCCTGTCCCATCAGCCATTTGTCCCAGGCCTAATGGTTTTTTTTTTTTCTCTAAAAGGCAGTGTGTGAGAGAAGGGAAGGAATTTACTTTTTTTTTCTGAGGTGATAAAAACTAAACTGGGCATTTCTTTTTAAAGGGATAGTTCTTATTATTTGAAGAGGGGTTGTATGAGGTACTTATCAAGAGTCAGTACAGTAGATACCAGCCAGTACAGACTGCTGAGGATGGGGTCAACAACAAAAGGTATTTTAGCCACTTAAAATGAAGGTCCAACAAATCGGAAAAATTTAAGAGTTAACATTTCCGCATTTCCTGCTAGCTGTTGCTAGCTAGTTGCCAGCTGTTATAACTAGCAACTAAGTTTGCTTGTTATCGTGTTACTTTAGTGTTTTAAAATCGGATAGTTTGGATTCACTAAAATCACACATAAAAATAAACAGACTAACAGATCGAGGCAGTGGTAGACCAGCGACACCCGTGTTCTGTGAGGTAAAATTGCAGATTTCACCTGTGGAGTTTGGTTAGCTTGAAGAGAGCAACATATGGCTTATATAACAACACTTTCCCATCAGAAAAGGCTGTCTGGTGGCAAGGTAAAGCAGTGAAAATATTCTGTATAAAGTACACTTGAACTGATAATGATTTTTTTTAGGTGGACCTTTTGTTGCTGACCCTGTCCGCAGCACTTCACTGCTTAGCTTTTGAGCTGGTACTCCTCTCTGTTTCTCCAAACCAAACCAAACCGTCTACTGTAGGTGACTAACAATAAGTACCTCATACAACCCCACTCCAAGGTAATCTGAATTATCCCTTTCAGAGAGCACCCCCATCATGCCTCTGTTCATAATAAACTCTTTCATTTTCACTTTCTCTTCGGGTTATTAAAATGGCTTCAAACTAATTACATTTACATTTTGACTGCATCAATTATTCAGAGTAACAGCGCTTGACCTGGTCTGAAACACTCAGATTACACCCCCGTGGTGCGTGGGAGATGAGGGGTAGGAGAGTGTTTTCAGTACACACTCACGTACACACAGCTATGTATTGAAAAAGAGGCATTGACTGACCAGCTGTCTGACTGGTGCTGTCTGCAGCCGTGGAGGAATATGTCTGCCAGCTTCTTCGATTAATCCGCACTTCCCCAGGCTGCTTAGATTTAACTCTCATCAGTCGATATGAACTCGGAGCAGGCAGACACACACGCGTCTGCACACACACACACACACATCAAAAAAGTGTCCAGTGACACAGACAGACAGTTGATACACGATCACACACACACTCACAGCCTTCACACCTTTCCGGAGCATGTGTGCGCTCCTGTGGGTTTTATTGGGTGGGCCGCCATCCAGCCATGAGTTCAGGAATCTGGTCTGTCAGCTGGCAGTCAGGACTCGGCAGGTGTCTCCTCAGCACAAAAGCGAAGTCAAGGGCCAATAAACAACCGCAGCAGGAGAACCCGGGGCCAAATCAATAGTGAGACTGTGTATTCTTCCTTCACTAGCAGCAAGATCTTCTTAATCACATATAAACTCTCCTGCTCCTCGCTCATGGCGGCACATTCACACGCACCTCCGCCTCAGCGACATGGAAGTGACACGCCGTGGGCTGCAAATGTCTCCTCTGGAAAGCACGCCGTCAGTCGGTACGCTCACCCAAAACTACAGCTGTTGTCCCCCAGTGTCTGTTTTTGGCGTGATTGCTGTCAGGTCATTCAAATCAACACATGGAAGAAGCAGCCTTTTTTTTTCTCCCTGCGCTTCTTTCCCCCCTGTATTTCATCCAATCCCTTGAACCGGTAATATTTTATCTGGTAGCGTGCAATGTTCTCACATGGAAAGTAAGTGTTTTGGTCTTGTGGGTTGGATGCCAACTTGTGAAATCTGCAATTCTTCCATGACTGGAAATGAGCGGAATGGATGCATCTGAAATATGCTGGGGAGTCAGTTGGCTGGATGAAGTTCGACTGAGCTTTGAGTGACTCACAGCGAACTCAGATGCACTCAGGCATGTGGTTTCTACACTGATGTGAAAATAACTCTTTGAGCTCTCTGCATGTTAAATGGGAATTCATGTGGAATATAAAGTGTGGTTGGACTGGTAGCACAATGAATCCAGAACCTCTGAGGACAAGATATCAAATAAATCATACAGTAACAATGGTTTTAAATAAGGCATGGGACTTGTTATATAACCTCTCTCACAGTCATCCAGCAATTACAGGCCAAGTAAGGTTTTACAGCACAGTGTATCTGAAAATATAAAATGAGAATCAGGGTGCAAAATGTGCACCCAGAACAGAGATTATGTTGTATTTCCATTGTTTGAAATATATATTTATCTTACCTTTGAGTATTGCTTGACAGAAAGATAAGATAAGATGAGATAAAACTTATCCAGAGGGACACTGTTGTGCCAGAAATTGCTCCTAAATTACAATAACAGAGTAAAAATGATATGAAACAATAGTGTTAATAGATAAAATAAAATAAAATAAAATAGAGAAGTACAGGCAATGACATAGTAGTATTGGCAGTGATAGTGAAAAGTAATATTGCTTCAATAACAAACTTAATATCTTAATTTAATATTGTACATGATAATAATGATGAGAAAGTTAAAAGCAGTATTGCATATGATGGGGAACATAATATTGCATAATATTAAATGTAATATTGATCATGATAATGAACATAATATATGATATTAACGTAGTATTGTACATGAAAAGTAGATGTCAGTTGTAACAAAATAGCTGATGGACTTGAGAGATATTTTAGCCCCAGATTTAAAATGATAGAAAAAAAAACCTGTACAACAATTAGCATAATCATAATCTTTGGCTAAGTGCAAGTGAATCATGGGATATGTCCTGTCAGGTCCTGCAACGCGATCATTGTGAACTGCAGTCTTTCGTTTGTGTCCTTCGTGACCAGTCGGAGGAGGAAAGATGCTGCTTTAGTGTTTGGTACAAATTTCCCCTCAGATAAAGCCAATCAAAATATGCTCAGATATTACAGCTAAATCAGGCTTACTGAATGACACTAAAATACAACAGAAGAAAAAAGCAATTACCATCCATATGTGTTCTAGCACTGGCAAATATACTGACTAGCTAGAGGACACTGATGCATCCACCAGCCTAAACGACAGAATGCCAATGACTCCCAAAATGACATGTTGAGAAGTGAAAGGTAAAAACTACAAAGTTAGTTTCTGGGCTGCCTTCAAACTGACAGGTTGAGGTAATTTTGAAGCGATTCAAAATAAATAAACTTAATATTGATTCAGCTAAATGAGAAAAATGTTCAATAAGCTTCAGATATTAAGCTGAACTGCCAAGTCAGACTGATGAATATTACAAACAAATTTGATGTTTCTTTACTAATTTAATTTAATGAGTTGATTGAACTCTGAACAGTACGTTCATTCAACTCATCATTTCAAGACAAAAGACACCAAGTTATAAGAACTCATACTATAAGTTTAGAAGTGTTCTGAAAATATATAAGAAATAATAGTGTATAGGGCTCCTGATAGATTTCTACTCCATTTTCAGTGGTTCATTTTTACACAACCTCAAAGACTGATTTTGTTTTAATGGCATAAACATTGCATGAATTCATTAAACCTGTTCTTAACTTAATAGCCAGGATATAACAGCACATTTGCTTCTACCTCAGGTCGTTGTTGCACCCTGGAAAAATAATTTTACAGCCTTTTATTAAGGTTATCTCCCTCCCCCACAGCTTTTAAATCTCACACATTAGTTTTGTTTTTTTTTTACCATGGCTGGAAATGTACTTTTCCCTACCCGTTTCTTTATTTACTCTCAAGGGGCACATGCACTCAGATAGTGGTACTGTATGCATGCACACACACACACACACCCTCAGACTTCAAAGACACAAGCTGTCAGCAGCAATCAGCAGACCAGAAGATGTTCACTAAGTATGGAGATCCCCTATAGATTCAGTAAAAAGCTGCATGTGGTTGTAGCACTGCAGTCTTGTTGCTGCTAACAACTCAAGCAGCCAGAAGCTAGACTTAGCCTAGAGCACTGCTAAGTTAAGACAGTCACTCTGAATGTAAATACAGAACCGAATAAATCAATAATACAATGACACGTTGTTAGATCATAAACATATTCATAATAGATACATAACCTTTCAAAAGTTTGGATTTATCTGCAAAACACACTTTATGGCTTAGAGTACAACTCTATTTTTGAATAGTCTTTCATTATTTTAGGTTCCAGACAGTCTGCTTCACAAATAGATTTTATTTTGTATGAAGGATTCACAAAAAAGTGAAGTTGCAAAAATATTTTGTACATGGAGACCAGCACAGTGGAAAATGGCTCAGACAGACTGACAACTGAAAGGGCAAAAAGAGTCAAAGGCACCTCTGAGCAACAGTTACATAAGAAATAAACAGTTGGTAAAAAGAAAATCTGTGCAGATTGAAACAGGAACACGTTCCTGCCTCAGTGTGAAGTGCACGTCTACAACAAGCTGGAACTAACAGGTGTGTTGCTTTAGCAAAGCTAAAATCTCCAAATATAAACAGAAGGTTAGTCTCTGCTTAGCACGACTGGAATTGTATCTCAGACTATCAGGAGAACGTACTATCAACTAACAAATCACAGTTTAAACCTTTTTAATCTAACCACTGAGTAAACCACAGAGGGCACAAAGAAAAGTGGTTTCCCATCATATTTGAGTCCATTTGCACCAGTGTGGTTCAATAATCATGGGTCACTTACACTTTTCTGGTCAGGAATACTAATTCAGAATCAAAGATTACTTTGGAAAAAAGTGATTACAACAGTATTCTTCCATGTGATGCATCACTGTGAGATGTATGCTAAACATACATTTTATCATTTAACTATTTGTCTTTTGGGCCCAAAAACTGAACTGAACTGCAAATACTAACATTTGGTGTCTGAATTACAATGTTAAAATAGCATTAATAAAAGAAAGAAGACAAAACAATGTAACAAGTGACTCCATGTTTTTAAAATGGTACTGTGGCTGTAGCAGCAGTGTGTGCTGTAATTAACAATGGATCTGTCTGGTACTCGCCCTGATGCTAAATCTGCAACAAAAATATTTGGCCCTCAAGTGAGAAATGCCTGCAAACTGAGATAACTGCGCCTCATTCTACACCAGGCAGTTTGAATAGCCTTGAAATGAGGTGTGATAAATCCACCAGAAAAGTAACAGAAATAAATAACGTAATCCATTTTTTTTGTGTGTGTGTTTGTTTCAATAAATCAAGTACCCTTAAATTGAAAATAACTCCACAGCAGCCTGTTTGACTGGAAAAAGATTTCTTTCAAAACAGTTTTTCATTCAACCTTAAATATAACAGGATGATTTTTATGACACAGTGTGTGGAGAAACTATTAACTAGATCTGTGCTGCAACACAGAAAATGCATATTGCGTAGTCATTTTATTTGCCAAATGCATTTTAACATAAGCTGCTGTAACTGTGTTAGCCCACATTCTTTCATAGATGACATGACATCTGTCTCCACTGTGCCTGTAAAACACCGAGTGCCTGTGGATGAAAAATGCTGGAAAAATCTGACCCAGGAGTTGACCCAATTACTGACCCCGGACGTAGACTAAAATATGTTTATACTTATACTGTACAGCCAGTGCTAGAGGTCGGGTAATTACACTTGAATTACATTACTCTCATACAGGCAAAGGACTACAACTTTCATACACATTTATGTCTACAACAAACTTCTTCACATTTCTGTTTTTTCTGTCAGGTCAGACAGTGACCTTCATCAAGGCCAATTAGCTGGACTGCCACTTATATTTCATTTTGCAATTCAGTAGAACAAAAACTTTAATTAAAGGGAGAGCAAGCAGGATTCAGTTGCAGTGTATAAATGCACCAGGACATCAAATTCTGACATTTTGGGTTGATAAAGCGTGAAATGTGATAAAGCACAGCAAAATAATGAGAAAATAAGTAGGTATGGGCAGAGGGTGGGGGCTCTGCAGATGCAGACACCACCACACACCTCCGGTGGGTCATGGGTAATGATTGAGTGGTATTATTGTCTTTTATCTATCCACAGAGTCAATTTTAAATCTGGAATCAATTCTAAATCAAATCAGTGCAGTGGTTCCTAAATTTTTACTGGCACGCCCCGCTTCAGAAGCCGAACACAGTGCACACCAGTTAGCATTAAAGCTTACAGTGTCTCAGCTTGATGTATTTTGTATACAATCAACATTACTGTCTTCTGGAACAGCAGTGAAGTCACGTAACATTGGACATTGGATTTGCTGTCTGACACACTATAACGCCTCCATAATTATTTTTTCAGGGTCAGCTCCACCTTTTAAGATTAGAACTGCTTGTTAAAAAATATTGGCTGGGTGTGCACATCACATCACAGAAAGCTTTAGTTCCTGAATTTAATGCTATGCTGAATACATATTTTACATACAGTATTTATGGGTAGGAAAACGCTTTGTGCATACGAGCCAAGAACTTCTAAGATGGCTTTTCTCCTAACAGGGAGGGTAGGAAAAAAAAAAAAACCAGGGTATCCCAGTGTGGGGTCTGTTTAACACATCATTTAACTGAGAAATTGTGTTTCTTTTTCAACATATCCCAGCAGCCATTAGTAAGGATTTGCCAGCGCTTGCTGGAAGTTTTTGGTACGCCGGCATTACAGCCACGCAGCTAACTGTTATCACGACTTGAGATCCACCAGAGCCCGAACAATTACAAGTGCCCGTGTTCTTGTGAATATGTGTCACATTACATTTGCTCTGACAGGAAGGAAGGAGGGAAGTGAGGACAGAAATGCTGTAGGGATTAATGTTGAGCTCGGAAGCCCATTTCTTCAAGGCATTAGCTGCCTGGTGGAGCGCTGAGGGCCTGACAGGGAACTATGACACAGCGCGTTGAGCCATTTGGGAGTGTTACAGCTGAACACACACACGTTTCCTTTGGCCCCTGTGTGTATGTGTGTGTGTGTGTGTAAGCTACCTTGCAGATCACACATCTAACCCCTGTACCTCAGAGAGAGCAGGTAGCTTAGAAGTACGTAAGTAAGTAAGGACTACCACGCGTTGACATACATGACTGATTTCAGCTGTGGTGGAAAGTAACTAAGTACATTTACTCAAGCACTGTACCTAAATAATTATTTGAAGTATTTATACTTCCATTTTAAGCTACTTATACTACTTATTTATACTTCTACTCCACTACATCTCAGAAGCAAATATTGAATGTTTTACTTACTTTGTACCTATTACATTTTTCTGACAGTTTTATCTCAGATTACAATTCTTCATATCCTTTGTGTCCAGTGAAAACCATGTATCTCCAGATGTGTTGGTTCTTTTGATGAACTGAAATTTTTCCTTTATGGGTTGAGAAAATTCTACTTTTTAGGAGAATTTTCTCAACCCATACAGAAAATGCATTGTCACAAAGCTGTAAACAGGGCTGTTTGTGTGAGCTCATGAAAAGTTGAACTTTATTTAAAGGGGTGTGCACGAGACTGTCATTATATGGTCGTTACCGTATCATGACACCTGTAATGGACATAACGAGTCTTTATGAATGTTTTTGAATGGTTTTGTTGAGTGTGATTTGGTCAATTATGTCATCCTTAATGCACAGATGACATTGTTTGAGATGTCTCTGTTATGACAACTTGACACTAAACAATACACCCCTTCAAATAAAATGCTACCAAGAGGATTTTTATGACACAATTGACTGAATATCACTTAATGACAGTAGTCATAAACATTCATAAAGATTCTTTATGCACATTAAAAGTGTCATGACATGTTCATGACAGTGCAATGACCGTCTTATGCACACCCTTTAAAAAAAAAAAAAAAAAGTGTTACCAAGCTGAATTTTTAGAGATATAAGGTTCTCACAGGACAGTAACACTGCAATCATATGATGATCTAATAAAATATGATGCTTTGTTGTAGAATCAACTACCCTAAGTTAAAACTAAAATTAATCCAAAAACATCTCGTATAATAATAGTTAAACACTGACAGGGACCATTTTACTGCACAGTGAGTACTTTTACTTCTTACTCTTTAAATACGTTGTGCTGATGATACTTGTACACTTTTTTTGAATGCAGAACTTTTACTTGTAGTAAGCTTATTAACATTGTGGCGTTAGTGCCTTTATATAAGTCAGGTATAATGCTTGCACCACTGGATCACAGCACCATGTAGGACTCACGTTCCAAAGTTGAATTTTCAATCTAAAAAGTATGCGGAACAAATTAATTATCATAACAGAACGAAATTTTTGTAAATGGGAGAAGACATATTGTCAACAGGACCCCGGGCCACCAAACATAGAAGAAAAATAGAGGTTGATAAATGATGCACAAATGCATATATCTACCCACACCCGTCTGAGTTGTATGTAAATAAGTTTGCCCTACAGGTTTGGTCTATTTGAAGGGACGGAGCTCTAAAAACAGGCCAGAGGATTTCAGATTGGTGTTTTAACGGCGTGACCTTTGAGTGAGTTGAATACATGCAGACAGCAGCGTGGAGCCTGATGAATAGCTTGGGTCTTTTCCCAGCTGGGGGAGCAGATGCTGAGAGGAGAAACAGAACATGTTTTTCTATCCTCCTGCACTCTCTTTTTCTCCCTGCGTCTAATCTTATACAGTATTAGAGATGTGGGGAAGGAGGGGGGCGGGTGGTGTGGTTGAAAGGAGGGGTTGGGGGCTCAGGAGATGACACACTATTAACTCTCCTGGCGTTAATCTTAATGCCTCATGCTAGAGGACTATACACAATCCATTTTAATGCAATTAGCTCTTGCCAGGAAGGATGAGTTATTCAATGGGAGCATAATTGCATCCTCAAGTTTTTACACTGGTTCATTCCAGGGATGTAATTACTTTCATACATGGTTTAACACATGGCGCCACTGACACATACAGTTTGTACACACACCGAGGCACTCATGCAGACACATGCACAGTCGTATGAAATTAAGTTGACATGCAATACATCACACAATTTTACCTGATTATTCCAAGTAGAAAAGTAGAATTGGCCAGCATCACGTTTCATCAGTGTTGGCATTCACACAGAATTCCCAAGCAGCGGACCCAGACGCACCAAGCGCGTGGAGATTGATGGGCTGGCTTTGGATGTGTCACCCTGAGGGGGACAACTGTGTCTTCCTGCTGTCCTACAAAGCCATCAAGCTGCTTTGTATTAAAATCAGGATGACAAAAGCTCCAAACATTACCCTTTTAAATTTCAGAGGAAGATAAAGTAAGATGCGCAATACACATGCTGTCATTTTTTTTCTCTCAGTCTGTTTACTCCTTCCTCCCTCTCTCATGCCTTCATCACTCTTTTTGGCTTTAAAAGTCGGCTTTGTTTTAAAGTATTTCCAAGGAAGTTGGCAACTACCCCACCCAGCCCTTCTTCTCATGAGTTCCTTTATTGCCATTTGTTATAGTCAAATGGATTGTTATTTAATGTGAGGTTTAGGTACTTGTTGATACTCAGTGTAATACCTATAGCAGAGGCTGGTTGACCAGCCCCCAGTCAAGAGAGACGGGGAGGGCCACCAGCAAAGCAATGTACTGCTGTGGATAGGGTCAGCAACAAAATGTTAAATGTAATATTTAGAATATTTTCACCAGTTTACTTTGCCATCTGATGCTGAACCACTGTTATGTGAGCCAAATATCTCCAAGCCAACCAAACTTGGATTTGGGCAAAATGAGTCATTTTACCTTGCAGAACATGGGACTAGCTGGTATGCAGCTGCCTTTATCTGTCGGTTTGTGTTACTGTGTGACTTTGGTGAGTCTGAACTGTCCTTTTAAAACACCAAAGTCACACAATAATACAAAGAAACTAACAGATTGAGGCAGCTGCAAACCAGAAACTCCCAATTTCTGCAAGGTAAAATTACTGACATGGAGTTTGGTTTTCTTGGAGAGAGAGATATTTGGCCTCTATAACAGAGGTTTGCTGTCAGGAAATACTATCTGATGGCAAGGTAAAGTGTTGAGAATGATCTAAATACAATGTACACTAAAACTGATTTTTGGCTTTTTTAGGTGGACCTTAATTAAGTGGCTAAAACATAAAACTTTTGTTGCTGATCCTGTCCACAGCAGTTCATTGCTGGGCTTCCATGCTGGTTCTCCTCTCTTGTTCTCCTAACTGGGGGTGTGTTGTCTGGCGTGTACTGTATGTAATGCACTCGATTTCGACAAGTACCTCACACAGCCCCACATCAAATAACCTGAACTATTCCTTTAAATGATTAGGTTTTTGAAAAATGAAAAAGTTGTAAATCAAACTGTAGCGTGATTAGTTCAGGCTTGACGCTGCGCTCTCTGAGTTGATTTCTCTCTCCCTTCAGGATAATAGACTCCGAAAACATGAGGACATAGCAAGATGATGACATCTAGTTGAGAGCTATTGCACAGATACAAAGCACAAAGAGTGGTTTCTCGAAACTTGATAAATTCTCTTGCAGCTCACGGTGAATAGCTTAAGACTCCATTCCCTTTTCCCTCATATTGTAGTATATTACACAGAAGGCAAAGATGGAAGGCTTACAGCGTTGTCCCTGTGAGGCCGGTGCTTAACCAGTGATGTCTGTGTAAATAAAGATTCTGTGTAATGGGGGGGGGGGGTGGAGACATATGCCCAATGAGCTGCCGCAAGGGAGATTGTTCCTCTGCTTTAAGTCTATAAATAATGGAGATGAAAGGGAACTAGGCCTTGAAATGATGTCGAGTGGCCGTGGGCAGCCCACAGGCCCCTGTCAGAGCCAGGGGGAAGCAGGCCCTGCGTCCACCCACAACTTCAGTCCCAAGCCTCTAGTTAAATTTGGCAAGACAGCAACGCTCATCCATTTACCATGAGGGGGCTGATCAATTGTTATGCAACTGTTTTACTTCTCCTACCATTGTATTTTATTGAGCTAATACACGACTGTGGAAAGAGGCCAGAAGAACTTACTTTTAAAAGCTTCTAGCTTTCTTTTTGGCATCCAGGATCCAGTTAACAATTATGCACGATGTAATTAAATCTTGATTATACTAGCACTTCAAAAAGCACATAATCTTGAAGTCACTCAGGAAGTATTGTAATGGTCACCTCTCCAAGAACCTGAAAAGGATGTTTGCACTCAAGCCCAAATTCTCTGACACGGCTTTTGAAGGTCAGGACCTCGGCGCTCCCGTGATCAACCATGTGCCCTTCATAGTGGCTCCCTAACATGTTCCCCTGCAGTGTCCAGATGCACTGACCCCTCCTCTGTGCAGCAAATCGCTGACAAGCCGCTTTTTCCGGCGAACTCGACATATTTTCCAGTGTTCTTTGAGACCCTTAGAGGACTTTGCCAGTCCTCCAACCTGCCGCAGCACACATGACCTTGAGTGCAGGAACTGAAAGCTCTCAGGTATACAGACAGATGTCAGAGCTGTCATGGCAGAACTGTGGGCGGAGGTCACTGATGATGGGCTGGATGCACACAAAACCCCCTAAGCCTGTGAGGCACAGTATGACTGACTGACACCTGCACACCTTCAACCCTCAGGTAGCTGGATCTGCCATCCCACACACAGACGTGCCCTTTCCTCCGGTGCACCACACACATTTCACACAGGTCAGCTGTTATGTCTTGGCACTGGAGCATCAGATGTCTGATGTTGGGTTCAGACCAAAATCTAGTGTCTGGTGATAGAGCTGAAAAATGTATCTTGATAAAATGTTTCATTTCAGACAATATTGATAATTATTGATCGTTTTTAATTACCTACTTTAAAAAAAAAGGTTCAGTTTAACCAAGGTAGAGGCATTATATATTTGGGTTGTCCATTCCATTTCTGTGAATGCAATATCTCAAGATTTGAAGGAATTTCTTCAAACTTGACAAAAATGACAAGTTGGACACAAATATAAAATGATACGATTTTGGTGGTCAAAAGTCAAAGTCACAGTGACCTCAAGTCCGTCTCATTTTTGTGAAGGCAACATCTCAGGAATGCCTGAAATTTTATTACACCTGGCACAAATGTCCACTTGGACTCAACTAACTCAAACACAGTATCTCAGGATGAATTGATCTGAACAGTCCTTTTTATATCCCCATGCTGGCAACAGCTGTAGCTGGAGGCATTATAGTTTTTGGGTTGTCTGACCATCCATCCATCTGTCTGTCCCATTCTGGTGAATGTGATATCTTTAACACTTTGACAGATTTTTTTCAAACAGGGTGCAATTATCAGATTCTGATGGTCAAAGGTCACTGTGACCTCACCAAACACATTTTTGGCCAATTAAGAAATCATATGTGAATTATGGCATAATTTCACACAAATATCTACTAGGATAAAACGATGAAGGGATGGCATTTTATGTCAAAAGGTCAGACTTCACTGTGATATCGTGATGTTCCACAAAAACAACTGAAGCCTTCCATCAGTCCTCTGTACTAAAAAATAATCTCTAAGTGGAGAGAGATGTTTCTCACCAGAAACTATTGACACACTAACTTATTAATGTGATAAAGTGTCTTGCCATTGTAATCACTTTTGTGTAATTGCCCAGACCCACCAAAATCTACAGTGGACCACACATGTATTATACGAATGTGTAACACACACAGTTCAACCTCTTGAATGTGACAGCACATCATTGCCTTAATCCTAGACTCCAGTAATCTGTAATACTGTTTTACTTACTGACCTGCTCTCGCAGCCATGTTGCTTTTTTTTTTTACCCCCTTTCTCTTCTCCAGTAAACTGCCAGGATTATTTAGATTTGTTTCACCTCTAAGCTGAATGGATGCTGCGTGAGTGCATGCTCGCGTAGTAAGTGTGTGCTAATATGTGTGTGAGCATGGAAAACATCTTTCCTGCCTATTATTTCTTCAGCTTCCACTGGATTTCACACTGAAAATTGGCACAGAGGCCCAACACGAGGAGAAAAATTTACATGGCTGCTAGTGTGATTCTACATAATAACCCTCACCGTAGCCCACTTCGCTGGAGAAAACTGACGCCCAGCCAGAGCCAGTGTGTCTATTATCGTGCTCTCGCCATGCTCAGGCACGTCTCGTGATGCAGACATCCCGCCAACTCATTTATAAATGATCTGAGAGTATGATACAGCCCTAGGAAAAAAAATAGAAAAACGTGTAGCTGTCCAAGTGAATTTCACTGACATGGAGCTTTATATAGAGCAGACTGGACTTCAGAGCGGAGGGAGCGAGAGAGTGAATTCTGTTTGGTGTTGAACTCCACTGTTGTACCTTCAGGCTACAGTTGTGGACACATAAGGTCCCACTGTGACATCCATTTCATTGACTTGGTGCTGCAGTATTTACCATTCCATTCCGGCACACTGCATAAAACACACCTTTCCCAGTCATTGTCTTCCTCACCAGTCCTGCCACATACATTCTTAGAAATAAGGGATCCAAAAGGGTTCTTCCTGAAGAGCTGAGGTTCTACCCAGAACCATTTGCTCTTTTGAAGAAAAGGTTTGTTAAGGGTTCTTTGTATGAGTAAAGGTTCGATTAAGAACCTGTTTCATCTAAAGAACCTTTTTTGGAAGAAAGACTTCTACAAGTGTTGTTAAAATCACTTTTGTCAAGGGTTCTTTGTGCCATAATTTAAGGGTTCTCAGTAGAATCCCCTTGATGAATTCAACATAAAACCCTTGGAATATAAAGGGGTTCTTGTCAACCCCTTTGTCAAGGGTTCTTGACATAATGTACTATATTGTAAAAAGGTTCTCGGAAGATACCCCCAGGGGGTTTCTAGATAAAACACTCTAAAACTTTCAAGATCATTGATACCTCGGTGCTATCTAGTGAACCAGACTGCATTTCCATTAGTTTGGAGTGGAACCACTGTAATCCAGGATTTCATGAACAGAAAGCACTGCACAATACACAACAGTCCTCCTGCAGCTCACTTTGGTTCCCAAAGAAAGCCTGCTATTCTTTGGTTCCAGCTGGGAACTAATTTTTCAGGTACTGAACCAGATCCACCTTTAGTTTTTGGTGGAAGTTCTCAAAACGGTTCAAAATTAGGTGGTTGAACCAGTCGGTTCCATGTTGGTGGAAAAGGCCTATGAGAGGGTTCTGGGTGGAAGCATTACATCATGGAATTGTTCTCTGTAGAACCTCTCATAAGCAGGTCTAGGTGAAACCTTTCACAGATAGGTATAACCCTTTATGTTGAGTTCTAGGTAGAACTCTCTGAAAGGGCTCCAAGTGCAATCTTTAGAAGAAATCCTACCAGAAACCAAAAAAGCGTGCTTGTATGGGGACAAGCCACAGAACCCTTTATGGTTTTAGTTAGCACCTTTATTTCTAAGAGTGTATGGAGCATTTTCCACAGATAAAAGTGCATTGTTGGGAACTTTCACCATTTCCCTATAATTCTTTAATTCTCATAGCTGTGTTGATTTACAGCCGTACATGTCTGCATAATGATAATGCTGTTAGCACCAGCCGTCTCTAGAGGAACTATCTGGAAGTGGAACGCTCGACTTGTGTTTTTCTCTACACGTCCCAGAGAGGCATGTTGGGAATGTGACAGTGGCGTCTCTTGTACAACTGCTAACCCACAACTCCAGCTTCGACAACATTAATAAACAAGATGATACACACATTAGCAGATCAACACCAGAATAGAACAGAATGACAAAACGATGAGCATGGGAGTGGAAACAAGGCAAGCTGATGAAAATATGCTGGTATCACAAAGCTTTGAAGAATGCTAGAATAAAAATACATTTCTGTCATAAATGCAGTGAACTAGCATAATTCCTTTTTAATGTTTTAAACTCCTCAGACCCATGCCCAGCTGAAGACAGTAAGAGTTAACTAGGAGCCTAGTGAATGGCAATCATAAAATTTCACATTGTAGATCTAAAATTGGACAATCGTCTTTCCCCATGAAGGGCTGTCGACTCTGGAACACATTACCAACTGAAATCAAATTAAGTGCAGGCACAAAATATTTTACAACAAAGGTTAAGTGCTGCCTAAAAGCAAGCAGAGCTAGTCCCATTTTTTAAAAATCTAATTGTACTAAATTACTAAGGTGTATTGGCGTGTAGTGTTTTATGGTGATATGTGTTTTTTATTGTATTTCCATATATACACTGTATTGTGGTTTTATGATACTTAAAGCTGTATATTTTAATTACACTCTTCAGATAAAAGCCTAACTAGGGTGAAGAGTTGGAAATTAGCAGCACATCAGTTTCATGCTCTGTACTGTTAAATTGCAGAATTAATCTATTAAATAAATAAAACGTACAATTCAGTTACCACTCCTTCACTCCACATGAAAACCTCCTTCTGCTCTCTTGAGATAATCCCTGGTGAACTCTTTTCAATGTGTCAGTGACACAATTAGTCTTAGCATCCTCTCAATTAAGAGCAAGATGATTACTGGTCCCTTTCCTGTATCCTGCAAAGTTGCAGTTGTTCAGGGATGCACAGCACAAACCACAACCAGCCAATATTATCTGCTGTCTGAAGCAAAGTGACACAGAGGAGATAAGAACTGAAGTTGTGGACATACAGTTCCAGTTCTATTTGGCATATGTGTGTATAAGTAAGACTACTGATTCTCATAGTGAATGACTTTTTAAAACTTTATTCTCTTTACTCTGTGTGTGGTACGCAGTGCCATCTCACCTGCACCCACTGTACCTGGTCCAAAAGCCAACAGTGATAAGTTTCACTGCAAAAAGTTTAATTTTGTACCTGAACATAGTTGGTCCCAGAGCTGACAACCAGAGCAAAGGTTTTCTTATAATAGAGCTGACATGACAGATGGATAATAGCTGCATGAAAATTGAAAAAATCAAACTGAGAAAATTGAAATTTGCTCTTTTATCCAAGTTGTTTTATTATTGATAGTTAGCCCGTAGGTCTGTCATATCTGAATGGTACCAGTTTTATTGTTAAATAGAACATTAACAGAAAAGTCTCCTCCAAGAGTAGCATACAGTGTTTTGTACCTGCATGCCAGTATAAAGACTGTCTTGCCCTCTAGTGGTTGTAGTAATTATAATGGGAGCAAAGGAGGTCAGGTGATGCTATGATGGATGTTGAGTCTCATTACCAGGATATAAAATACAGATGTTTTGGGTTGGTAAAGCGTCTCAAACACAGCAAAATAATGAGAAAATAAGAAGGTATGGGTGGAAGGTGGGATGCAGGCGCTGCCACACATTTCTGGTGGAGTCTTCAGTATTCTGATTTAATTCTGTGTTCTGGGAAAATCCATTAACAAAGTCACAATTTCATCCCAAATCATCATGTTTCCTTAAATCTATGCAAAAAGTTTTATGGCTTAAAGCTAACAAAACCTTGTTAAATCACAAAACAGATTTATTCAGTGAACAGTGATTTGTAACACGTTTGGAAAGCTCTGACAAATGATACCAGCCCGCCAACAGGGGGCGACAGATTAGAAAATGCTTCTTTGTGTCATTCTAAAGAGCATGGACAATTTAAGTATTTTGTAGTTTAATTTCAAGAACTTGTTGCACCCTAGAACGGCTCTACCATGAAATTAACTACAATGAAATAGTGCTGATGAGAGTGCACATGTCACTGGCTCAGGGTGGCGCATCCACGGGCACCAAAGCATTCAGTATTTGAGCCATTTTCAATTAAGGTCATTCTAAATTTGCAAACCTCTCCACGACTTGCTTGAGTTCAATCAAACTGCCCTCTGTTCATTTTTGACAAGGCGATGTACCCCAGGGTAAAGCCAGGCACATTAACCTTGCCCATCCTCCTGGAGCATCTGCTGCAGGATACCCTCCATCAAGGCTGCGCTTCCACCAGAGGTGTGACAGGTCCTCTGTCATGCCTCGGCCTCACAACTCCGCGCTGAAGATGGATGGGTGTGAGCCCCAGTGTCCAGGTGAACAACAGTGGGCTCCTCTCTGCCATCGTGCCACTAGCTGCCAGCCCACCAGCCGACCTGGCTGGAGCTGACAGCTACCTGGCCCAGGCACAAAGCTGGATTAGGCAGGACAGAGCTGCCAGCATCCTTTTGGTAGTAGGACCATAAGCCTTACGACGATTACTCAGCAGGCCTGATTGAGTCAAATCAAACCCAACTACAACATCCACTTTGCCTTTTATCAGACTGAATTGTCAGCTCATTACACTCCATTTCCATATTCAGTCTCGCATTGCTTCCACCATAACCAATTTCCCTGGGGGGCAAGGGTTTTATCTTCTCTAATCAATCAGTAGAGAGCAAAGTACACACCTGAATCTAACACATTTAACACTGGTATGTTGCTATACCAACATGCATTGTTTTTGCCCCCACAGTCAATGGTTTTGTGAGAGAGTGTGTCTATGTCACTTTAGTCAGCCACAAAGTGTGTAGATAGGCTGTGCATTGTGTTTGCTGTCACAGAAAAGAAGTCCCTGTAATGTTACAACAGGGTGTTCATGTACTCCTCACAGCAGAGTGGGTCCAGACTGTGAAAAGCTAACATTAGCTACTGGTTATGTTAGCTAGTTAGCAGCTATGAGTCAGGCTAAAGACAATTAAAATGGCCTAAAACCAAAGGTCTCCCAGACGTGTTTCGGGGGAGAGTTATAAATATGACCAAATGACTGATCTTGTTTTCTTATGGTTGTGGACTGCAATGAAATTAACTTGTAGATATTAATTAGTTATCTCTGCTCCTGAATAAACATGTTACATGAACAAGAACTTTTTATTTCTTTTTTGTGGCAGCAAACACAGCCTTTCAACCTGAGCTATTCACACACTTCTCCTCTTTAGCCGTCTGAAAACAACCTTGATAGCAGCGTCTGTCTTGTCTATAGCAGTGACCACTGTTGTTATTACTCCTCCTTGGTTCAGGCACACAGCAGACAACCGTTGTGTTATAGAAGAGCTGGTTTTCAAACAAAAGTCCCTGAGCTGGAAGATGATAAAGATGTAGTGTGTCCTCAGTGGAACTTTTAAAAGCTGCTGTCTTAGTACCACTCATTCAACCACCATGCTCTCTCTCGCACCTGATTGTGCATCCCAGGTCAGAGGTCGGAGCTGGGAATGACGTCACACCAAAACTGACAAAACATGTCTACAAAGGGTACTGTGTGTACAATGTACGATTCATTCAATGATGATTCAATACTGTTGATGTGCAGAGCAGTCATACAGGATTTTCAGGGTCGGGACTGGTGAAGTTCCTTTGACTTTCTGAGTGTGAAATCTGACTTTAAGGGGGTATTGATGTTGAAATTTTCAAGTGGGAGCTGAGAAATTCTGACTTCCTAGTACAACGGCATTAATTCAGCCCCATGGCACTGATTTAGTCCTCCTGCAGCACTCATTTGACGTTTATCTTTTACTCGAGAAACTGCTGTTACATGTCACAATGCCAGACCAGAGAATCAGTCAACTCGGTGGATTGGGCAGATTCAAAAGTCTAGACCCAGGCAAACAACTACTAAGAGCGTAAGCTCGAGCAGGCTGGCGTACAGAGTTTGAGTAAACAGTTACTTTAAATACCCAAGGTGACTCCAAGGTGGTACCCCACTGTTGTTGGGGTGGAGATGCTGGGTAATGAGCTGGCGTGATAGATCAGAGGCTGTCAAGGGACATCAGCTGGAGTCTGGCCAGTAATTCTCGCCCATCAGCATGGGACCACCATCAGAGGGCAGCCATGCTCGGACGTGAGCTGCAAGGATGTCCTGCACCACACAGCTCGCTACAGCAGACCTCCAAAGCAAGAGGGTAGAAGAAATCCCACATGCTGTTTTTTTGTTTTATGCACCATTGTCACAAAATTTTGGCTGTGATGTGTTCAGATACTTCAGTCTTGGTGTCTATGTCGTGGCAGTGTTATGTTTTCCATTTTGCTGAATAACTTTATGATGTGGTAATTGCACAGAGCCACAGATAATAACAGCCGTGGAGATTGTTAGAGGACAAACACATTTTTCTTTGTTTTCTTTTCGGCTGTCTGCTGCCTTTTCTTTGCGCCATTTTGTTTTCCTCCCTGTTGTTTTCACACTTTCCTTGTGTGTGTGTCTCTCAGGAGTCTGTGTTCATAGGCACAGTAAGATTGCCTCTAAACGGGCCGCTGGTCTCTCTTGGTAGGAGATAGAGTAGCCATTATTCAGGGCCTGGCCTCCTCCCAACTTCACCCATCCCCGGCTGAGTGACAATGAGGCTGGGCAGCAGAGGAGGCTCAGGGAGGCGAATATGACAGGGAGCAGGCGGCTGTGAATATGGATGGAGGTGCTGCTGGGGAGGTGTAGGTGGTGTTTGGAGGAGGAGCGGATTCACAGAAGCCTGGATCCAGGGACCACTGCTCGCCTGTCAGCGAGGTGGCGGAGCGGACAGCTCGAGCTCTCCCTGCTCAAGAGCCCGGTAACGCTTTAACACCGCGGAACATCGCAGAACGTTACTGCTCAGTGACTGCTCAGCACAGGACTACACATCACTTGGCCCAGGGGTTCAGCAGAGTGAAGTGTAACTAATACAGGTGATAATAAATAATGTGGCCACCTCCAATGTGAACACTCAAGATGATGTTAAAATGGTTGCCTTTGTTAGGACTTTGTGACACAAAACGCAATTCAAATGACAATCCCTGCCTTCACTTTGAATACTTGGATGAAATATTTTTCTCATAAAAATCACTGACCTGCGGGTTACAGCTGCTGCTGTAACCCACCAGAAAGGAACATCATGCAAATGATTCATTTCCCTTTTGAAAATTAATAATACCTTGGATCCATAAAAAAAGGTTCATGGCTGATGACTTTAACAATGACAGCAAACTTACAATTCATGTCTCACTACCTTGGCTTTGGTTACAGTCTCTTTCAGGCTGTTATTAGAGCTTTATTCTGTCTTGAGCAAATTGAGGATATATCTGGGATCTGCAGTTGATCTGAGCTCCCAAGAATCCAACCGCAAACCTGCCAATTATTGCCACAAGTGATGTACACCCGATGGGACTCTGGAAGGCGTCCTTCCTTTGTGGGAAACACAATGACAGGGTTCAATTCACAGGGAGCTGATACAGTATATCGGGTTTGTGAGTGCATCTGTGGGTTCACTGAAGTGTTTCTTTGCTTCTTTGTTTTTTCTCTATGATGATTCTTCTTAAAGGTTAATTGAATCTGTTGACCCCAGAAATACTTTTTTTCCATTCAGGAAAAAAAAAACATATTACTTTGAACAAACAGCAAAAACACACAAACTCAAAGCAATATCCCAACATTTTCTAGCCATAATAGTGTGGCATTTAGTGTTGCATTGTCTGTAAAATTAGGCACCTGTCTTTTTTATTCATCATTTATTGAGAAATGATTAGGATTGGGTACAGAACACATATATACATATGTACATATATATATATATATACATTGTGTGTGTGTATGTGTGTCAACAGAGAGAGAGAGAGAGAGAGAGAGAGAGAGAGAGAGAGAGAGAGAGAGAGTTGTTACCCCTGTAGCTTGTCCAGGTCACAGTGAGTCAGAATCATAGTGAGCCGAAAGCAGTCGCAAGTCTGGTTAAACTTTTCAGAGCTCATCACAGACGACACTTGTTGTATCCTGCAATATTTGCAATGTAAAATGCAAAGCTGGGGAGAGCAACATGTCTAACTTAACACAAAACTTGGTTCACCTAAAAACTGTAGTGTGTTTGATAGCCTGAAAGCAAAGTCTTTCACAGCAGCTGCAGCTAATGTTAGCAGGTCTGCAGCAAGGTTTTTCCAACTTGGTGATGCAGACTCAGCATTGTTGCTAGTGTTAGCCAACACTCAGCTACATGCTGGGTCGGCAATTCCTCACCAACGTGCTATTTAGCACACTACAACAGTATGTGAGATTTATCAGGATGTCCAAAACCTTAGTATAAAACCATACTTTGTGAATTACAGACTATTAACAGGTAGGCAGTAAGCAAAAAATAAAATAAAATGTTCTACATAAATAACTAAATGACAAATGAAATTACATTTTTGTTATCACTGAAAGAGTAAAGTACCAAAAACAGGTGTCATCGTCTACCAGTACCAAATTCCAGATACTGATACTGTATTGTTGCAAATGTAAACAGTATCCAACCGGTATTGTACGTTGTAGTCCTGTACTTCAGCTGCAGAAAAATATTCAAACTATTCTGCATGAATCCCAAACGTAACTGTATGTGTACAGCAGGTAGAAACATTTCTGGCAACACTGGCTTTCCCTGAATTATGCTGCACTCATCCCTACCATCGATCAGCACCTCTGTGTGACGGCAGGAAATCACATCATATTACTAGCCCTTCACTAATGTCGTTAGCGGATATTGTTCTGAGGCGAAGTGTGGACTTGCCCAATGTGATTAGGGCCTATGATGAATTTGCCCTGTTGTTTGGAGACCGTTAACTGACTAGAATGATTGACCTGAACCAAGAGCCTTGTGGGCATTTATTGATGTTCCCCTAGTGTTATTCCTTTAATGACTGCACTCTGATCATTGCCAGCTTTATGGCTTAAGGGAAGCCAAGTTGAGTTAGCAAAGTTAGACTAAATGGAGTTTTAGAGGTTCATGGTCGCAAAACAGGGTTACTGGGCACACGTGGTTTGGCAGTGGAGTGTTTACAGCTAGATTGCTGTTTTTTAGTGGATGTTTTTGATAACTGTAAGGGCTTTCAGATAAAGGTAAAGGAGAGCCAAATGCCTGGAGGGCTCAGTTTTTGTACATTTGAGTATGTTAGGTCTCTCCTGAGGTGAGGCCTGGCAGTTTTAGCTAAGACAGAGTGGTCATGATACCCCATGTGTCCTCTAGGTTTATTTTCAGCAGCCTCAAGAGGTGCAAGAAGGGAGGAGAAGTCAGAGGGCTGAGAATTTCCCAAAGTTGCTGAGATTCATCAGAGAAAAGGATGTTTTTTTTGCCAGCAACTGTTCTTTCCCCATACCTCTCTCTACATTATACTGTATCGTCCAGTAGGCCTATAAAAATGGACACTGTGTGTATATGCGTGTGCGTGTCCATGCTCTTGGAATAGCCTATGCCCTGCGTAGGTTGAAGTGTAGTCCGTCAATCAGTGGGTTATCTGTGCACTCAAGCCGTCCCAAGAGTCCGACCCTTACTTGTTAAATTGACTCCCCCAGGCCATCTTGGCTGAGAGCTGGGGAATGTAGAGAAACATACAGCAGAACCACAACACTTTCCAACAGAAGACGGGCAGCAAGTGTATCACCTGCTCACCTGAGTACAGTCTGCCCAGCCAAGGGAGGTTCAACAGCAGGGTGCAAATCAGGTTTTGGTTGGGCAAAAACAAAGCTAGACACTATTCCCTTATCCTAGTTTCCCAGCAAACTAACAACTTGCTCTGGTTGTCTGCTGTTTGCAGTACAAGTCCACCTTAAATTAAGTTTCAAATGTAAGTTGGTCCCTTGAGCAAAATATTCCCTTAAACTGAGTGGTTCACTTAGGAGTGTGCATAAAGTATCTTAGGTTGTCTCTCTGCCTTTAGTGTTTACATTAAGGCTTTCATAATATAGTACATGTACCCTTCAGTTACCATGATTACACATCACTCACATCATTCTTTAATGTTACCAGACAGAATTATTGTTAGCTAGCTTAGCCAACACACTTAGTTAGCCTGTGGTAGATGGCTTCTCCAAAATGGGCGATAAAGAGGAAAAAAAAAGAAAGAAACTGGACAGAAGATGAAATGGTTGTTCTCAGAAAAGATTTTGGAAAGCACAAACACATAATCCAGAGTAAATTTCACCCAGTCAAAAAAAATACACATAAACAGAAGACGTGGCGAGGAGTAACTGACAAAATCAAAGGAAAGGAGAAAGCAGTCAAAAAAAAAGGTGTGTTTCAAGAAAACGATAGAGCTAATAATATGACACAGAGTTATGCTTAATGTTTAGCTAACTAGCTACAAAGTTGCTCGTGCTAATGTCAAATATATATCCTCTAAGAAGGACATCATTCATATTGTCCAGTGGTTTTTCTCTGTCATGAAATAAGTGTCTTGGTGTCTCCTCCTCCTCTTCAGTCACTGTGCATTCAGCCATTGTCTGTTATTCCACAAATGATTTTGCTTTTAAGGTACTGTTATAGAACCCTTAAAATTTCCTGAGTAAAATGGTCACTAAGGACCTTCTAGCAAGGCATAAGGGAATACTTATGTAGCTAAGGGCAAACAATTCGAAATTAAAAGGTTTTCCCTTACAACATCCAAAGGAAATCCTTGTGGAGATTCTCCATGCTTTATTTCTCTCTTGCTTCATTTCCTTTTTATCCACTGTTGTATCCCTTTTAAAGACATAAAATGCCCCAGAGAACCTGCTCTTATTGTTGTACCTGCCCCCAGTTTTGTCAGCCTGTGTTGATGCTGCTGTTGTGCTTTCAGTGGCCTGAATTTTGCACAGACCACTGCACTCCACTGTTAATGAAGAGCCAGATAAGAACTAAGTACATTCCCTCTTACATATTCCAGTCTATGTGGTTTGACTCAAAAAAAAACTGTCTCATAAAAAAGTCTAGATAACTCCTAACTTCAGTTATCATCTGTGTTACATTCTTTACGTTAGTAATCATGTCTGATGAGTCATGAATTTATTTATTTTTTTATCCTCTGCAGTTACAAGGTTCAGTCTGATTTCTATCCCTTAGTGCAATATGTATGGTACCTTTACAGTGTGCGCATGTGACAGCTTTCTGCCACAGATAGCACATCACATGTGTTTCTCATGCCTCCTCTCCTTCAAAGCTAAAAGTCATGCTTGTTAGTGGGGGTGAGTGACTTATTATTAGCTGAAATCTCAGGTTTTACTCATTCACAATGAAAGACTACAGGACAATATTTTGGCAATTATCTCTTATGTTGCAAGCAGCCTTTTAAAAGCAACAAATCCTGTGTATGGGTCCTTCTGTACCTATGGCAACAGGACAAAAAGCTACACTCTTCTGAAACATGGCACAGAACATCAGAAAAAACATGCCACGCTTTTGTTCCTTCAATATAAAGCCATATCCTTTTGAAGCCATCTTCATTTTCTGTCATCTGCAGCCCTGCAACAAAGACCTAGAACCCTGCTCATTACAGTCCACAAAGCTCATGCTTAATGACGCCCATGTTATGTCATTACCTTACCCTATACTGAAAGTATTATTGCATGTACAACTAAGTCATCATTTTTCAAATTGTTTAGTGTATTTTGTAAGGTTAATACACTTTTTATTGTACATACAGTTTGATTAACTTGAATAAATAAAACTTTTATATTTACATTATAAGAAAAGTTAATTCCACTAAGTTCGGTCTGCAGAATATGATTTCCAGGCCAGGGCATCTCTGTAGCACCACAGTGCTTCATTTTATGATGGTATGTTGTGACACATTTTACCTTTATCAAATAATTACAGCTTCTGCAATTTGGATATTTCACTTGGCCTTATTGCAAATTTGATAATAATTCGGTTAATTGTCCAACTCTACTTTCATACATAATTATAGCTTCCGCAAACTCCAAAAACAGTGTGTGTGGTTGATAACAGCTCTCGTGTATCAAGCTGTTGCTGTCCATATGCTTGTAAATTTCCTCCGTCGTGTGAGAACATTGCCCACACGCCTATCAGAGCGTATCTGTCCCATTAGTTGCATGTAAGCCTGCCCATCATGTACATGTGGCCGTGGTGACCTCCCATGCCCCCTCCATCCTTTTGCCCACACACACACGCACAGACCCCATCCATGACCACCACACAACATCCCATATGTGCAGTTGCCCACCAGCAGGTGAGAGAAGGCTGATCGTGCTGCATGTTGATTTGGAAACAGCCACTCACCATGCGCCCGGCTGCCCACACTGTGAAATAAGCGCCTGCCTACAGGTATACACACGTTTAAGATGGCACATTGTTACTGTACAGTGGGAAGAGAAAACAAGCACAATGTACATGCATGTTTCAGTCTTTTCATATAATCTACACATCTTTTTTTTTTTTTTTTTTTTTTTACAAAAAATACCATGTTGAACCAGTGAATAAGCCTAAACACTAATAGCATGGTGACCTATGGTGGCAGCAGGCCACCTTTGCAATACAACTTGCACACAATGACAGAACTGATTACAAGCCATCAAAAGTGCAGAGGCAAATTGTTATTTATTACATGTATTCTCAGTGCTTAAAGGAGAAGTCTGTAATATATTTACTGTATTAAATCATAAACTAACCATGTTGTGTCATCAGCGGTTAAGAAAACATTATTAAATTTGTATACCAGCTTCTCTGACACCAACGCTATTGCTTTCTCTCCAGGGCTGGGATAACTGCTTTAGTTTATCCAGTTTGCATTTATTAGAGGTGAGATTAATGCTGAACATTCACTGAATTACTTAGTATCTGTTTATGAGTCATAAGAAATCATTAATAAATGTTAAAAACTTTAAACTGAGAAATTTGTTGATGGAGACAGACACTCACTGACCTCAAACTCCAGAGTGTGTATTTTCATAGCAGTGGGCTTTTTTTTTTTTTTTGGGATAACAGGCTTCACTTTTGGAGGCAGCAGTGGTTAAAATGTTGAGGTTCTCTTTGGGAGTGACGAGGATGGATAGGATCAGGAATGAGTACATCAGAGGGACAGCACGTGTTAGATGTTTTGGAGATAAAGTCAGTGAGGCCAGACTGAGATGGTTTGGACACGTACAGAGGAGGGATAGTGAATATGTCGGTAGAAAGATGCTGAGGATGGAACTGCCAGCCAAGAGGCCTAGAGGAAGACCTCAGAGGAGATTTATGGATGTAGTGAAAGAAGACATGAAGTTAGTTGGTGTGAGGAGAAGAGGATGCAGAGGATAGGGCTAGATGGAGGCAGATGATTCGCTGTGGCGACCCCTGAAGGGAACAGCAGAAAGGAACAGAAGAAGAAGAAGAGGGCTTCACTTAACACTGACAAACACGTCTAAACAGCTGATCAACTCACAGTGTAGTCCTCGCTTGTTACTGTCACTTAACAGTGTTGCAGTTGTCTTGCACTCCTGCAGTGTGCTGCAGCCTGTCTGAGCTTCCTCGAATCAGGGGAGGAGGGGGCGGGAGGAAACAACTTGTTTCAACCATGGACTGTAGATTAAATAGGGATTCAACTCATGTAATGTACAGCACATGGCCGCCAACTCACTATTTGGACTGCAGTACTTATTGTCACACTTTATTGCTACATATTGCTCCTTGAAACATGCATTCATAAACACTGTCCAACACCAGACACAGATCACTGTTGCAAATATGATTAAACGTGACATTTGTTATGTATTCATGAATATATCACACAAATGATGAATGCGTGTGTGCTTAATGATGTTATTTGATTACAATGTATCATAGCTGCTGTCATTTTAAAGTTCCATAAAATATAAAAAATTAGAGACTTACATTCAGAGTGTTTTTGCATTTTTCTCTGTCGCTTTCAATTGTTGCACACACAGCAGGAAGATTATGGCTACTTTAACAATGTAGGGATTGGAGAATCCATGAATACTTAAGTGTCTGGTAAAAATGATGTAATGGTGATGTAAGCCACTGAAAGCCATTAGTCAGAACAGTTAAACCTGAACCATTTTTTCTGCTCCAATTCACCGTTTGGTCGTGTCCTTATGGTCCTCTTTGTGCTTCACTGGTGCCTGTACAGTACATGCAGCGCAGAGAACATGTGGCACACTGAAATGTGTGCGTGTCTGTGTTTGTGTTCGGAATACTTAAGTGCCTTAGCGTGAAAATGCAAAACTGTTGAGATTTGCTCATTCTATATGATGGAGCAGGACAAGGGCCTTTGGTATTCACTTTGAATGTCTGTTCAACACTGATGTCAGCCTTTCAAATGTTAGAATAAAACATTGTAGATCCCTCGCACAGTGGCCCTGAGCTCTACCATACGTTTGCATACGAGGATCTGAGCCTTAGTGGAGCTGACAATATCACTTCATGACTCACTGTACGCACAGTGGCAATCCTTTGATCCCCATCACTTTGAGTGTTGGATGTGAGACGCGCACGCTATCTCATGCACACTCATAGACACACACACACAATGGGAGGCATTTGACTCCCACCACAGGGGATGCCCATGCACTCAATAGCAGTGGTGGAAAGTAAGTACATTAGTACTTGCTACTTAATTATTTCCATTTGACTTTATACTTTCAGTGCACTATAGCTCACAAGCAAATATTACACTTTTTACTCCTTTTCATTTATTTGATAATGTTAGTTACTACTTTATTTGTATATTCAGATGAATACAAAAAAGTTATAAAATATTAGTTTAGTATACATTTCAGAGGGGCCACAATGGCCATGGTTGTTGTGCCTTACCAGTTACATGCCCTGCAGCCACAGTGGCCTTGATGTCCTGCCTGCACTGCCCCATCTAATCGAAATTCTTAACTGGCAACACCAAACTGTGCACATAACCAGTTGTGGGTTAGATTTCAAGCCTGGCATGGACCTCTGATAGTGTGACACAAATCTAGTATTAGCCAACCAGGAGGCTTACTCAAACTCATCCTGATGTGTCACTATTGTAAAGCTGTGACTGAGTGAACTTTTGAGAGGAGAAGGTAGACCAAGCTGAGATAAGGAAGTTTGAAAAAATTAGCAAACAAATAAGACAAGAAACCACAAACAGACTGGCCATTAGGAGCACCAGGAGAAAATCCGGTGGGCATCAGTCATCAGTCAAATCAGTTGCTCTGTGGGCCGCTTGAGCAGCCCATAATACAAAACCAAGAGTGAGAGGGTTGCGTTGTCTGCCCACTTTGATTATGCATATGATTGTTGATTTTAATCAGTTTGGCTGGTTGTCTGTTTAGCTGCATTGGGTGCCTTTTGATGTGGCTTTTCATAAAGTTGATGTGCTCGTCTCATCACTATGCCTGAATCACAGCCTAAATGAGGCAGAATATTAAAAAAGCTTGATGTGATACAGTTAAGATTTAAACTCATTGTTAGGCATGAATAGTTGTGATTATTGACAAGTCTGCATTAAGGATTAGCAAACTAGAGAAAATTAGAATAAAACTAAAAATTCAGTCCACATCCAGACCTCCACCCGGACTTTGAGAAACCCAGGAATAGAAGTTAGCCTCACCTTTAAAGTAATCAGCACATTAATTATAATCTAATAATTATTCTGAAATTATTGTAATTATTATTCCAATTATTATAATGAAAATAAATTATAATCTAATAATTATTCTGAAATGGGCCATTCATTCATTAGTACTATTTTAACTTTTAATGCCAATACTTTGATACTTTCACTTACGTAGAAGTTTGAATGCAGGACTTTTAGTTGTAACACTTCTACACTGTGGTAGTGCTACTTTTACTTATGTAATAGATCTAAGTACCTCCTCCAGCGCAGCTCAATGGAGCCAATTAGAACAGGAAGCATTTAGTGATTCATGCAACATTTGACACATCCCAGTGGATCTCCCCCCTTCCCATCTTTTCTCTCCCCCTCTGTCTCTCTGTTCCCTTTCTTTCAATCAGTCCCTCTGTGTATGCGTATGTCTCTTACAGGCAGATGAGAATGAGACTCCCCCATCCTGTTCAACTCCATTAAGCAGCTAGTGTGCCTCAGTTCACCACGAATCATAATCTGCTCATGGTGAGAGGAACTATTCAGCATGGATGGGACTTGACGGCGGAGAGTCACACTGAGTTTAAGTGAGGGAGTGTGTGTCTTTCTTAGAGAGAGAGAGTCAACCTGAATTATTTGCATGTCACATCTAACACACATCATACCTACATTCGTGTCACCTCTTGTACCAAACATGTACCGCTATCACTATCCTGCCTCAGATGTGACATTTCTTGGCACATGGCTGACTGCTTTTTCAATCTTTTCGACTCCTAACTCTCAACATGGACTGCGTCGGGGCTTCCTTCTCAACTCAGCAGGGGATGGGGGGATGGTGGGGGGTCAGATCAAGTACTCCCCCTGTGCAGACCTCACAGTGGGACACAGCGGGACTTGTCAGCCACCACTGCAGCGAGTTGTATTGATGAATCTCGCCCGAATTCGGATCCGACAGCCCGGCGTGTCACTGCAGCAAATAGCTATTCCCCACATCTCCCAAGTCAACAAGATGGATCTATTGCAGTGCTGCTTTAGTCAAAAGTGTTCATGCGGTTTCTCTGCTTTTGGAAGCCTATCAAAGGGTTTTTGTTGCTGGTAACAAGAATTGAGAAGGATTGACAGGAGTGATTGACAGCAGGTGGACTGGTCATAAAAATGAACACTATGATGAACAGTGGAGGAGGGGTCATAGGAGGGAAAGAAGGTGTGTCTCCCCAGACAGAGAGGCTGTGTGCGCATTTATGCACAAGACAGCAGCTTAACTTCTTTGATTTGATGAACTTTACTACAGTTTTGAGTTTTATTGCTTGAGTGGCTCTCGTATTTTCTGCAGTTACATACAGAGCCCATGTAAACGAAACTGAAAGCAGTTTCTGCAATTAGTGGTAAATTGTTAAAGAAAACACTCATACATCAAAAAAGAAATCACCTGGAAAGCTCATGCTGCTCAACATAATTTAAAAGGAAATATAGCCTACAGAGACAGGTAGAAGTGCAGGTGTGAGTCTTTTTGGAGAATATGTTTATGTGGGTGGCAGGTGGATGATTTATGCAGACTCTACTTGGATTAGTAACTGTAATAATTACTGATTTGGAAATTGTAATCCCTGACACTACTCATTACTGGATAAAGTTATATTATAGTAATGCATCACTAGGTAATTCGTTACTGTAAGAGGAACAGATCAGATCCAATATTGGTATCAGAGCATCGGACTCAGACTCAGAACACAGATCCACGTTCCAATCTAAATTCTCTAATACCCCATTTTCCATGTGTTTACCACAATAGCACTTTTAACTTGTACTCTGCATTTCCATGCAATATAAGAGAAATGCATTCAAAATCATTATGATACAATGCAGCTGCAGTGAAGAAATGCACCAGCCACCTCACTCATGGTGTAACAATAAACTGGCACAAAAATGACAATTACCAATATAGCTGATCAAATGATCAAATATCAACTATGTTCTGAACAAACACATTACAAACACAAACAAACATTTGCATTGCTGAGAGTTTAAGTTTGCAAACTTAAACTCTCAGCAATGCATCATGTGAAATTATGCAAATGAGGGCCACCTCTTAGCCTAGCAGTGGCACATGTAAATTTCAGAAGCCAGAATCCTACAGCGCCCCACAATGGCTGAGGGATGTCATTACACACAGTTACATTACAAAAACTACACAAGATATCCAGGCCACTACTACTAGTAGTGGTACTACTACAACTAAAAGTAATAATAATAATAATAGTAAGAATAATAGTGGATAGGTACATCTCTGGTTACTGACCAGCACTGATTGACAGAGAGAGTAAAGAAAGGACAGGATTAAAGGAAATACAGAAGCCAAAGACTTGATATAATGGTTGCTGCCTGTTTTCTCTTTACCCTCTTTCTCCATTCCTCTCTCTCTAAGGCCATTATTAGCATGCATGAGTCTTCCGTTCCTCAGTGCTCTTGGGGAGACTCTCACCCAGCCAGTTCATATTTAGTCTCCTGAATGAAACATTCATAACTCAGGTATGTGGTCTTAAAAACAATGAGTGCTGCTGCTTCAGAAAGGCCTGCATCAATCACCAGCCTGAAGAAGCCAAGCATGAGATAAAAACAAGCGCCCTTGTCACAGCAATTTGGGCTCACCTCGGGGGTGGCGTGGGGGTCACGGGCACAGGGGTTCTGCAGCGGGATCCGCAGGAACTAACAACATCATTTGCATTTTCAGGGACCACCCATGTCTCAGTGGGATTATTATTTTTTGCCTTTCAGCTGGTTTTATCTCTTAAACACACAGAGCCGTACAGTTGTGCAGCTTCATGTTAGCTCTGCCTGGTTTATTTTCAGACTTCATCCGCCCTCGGTTGTGTAACCTACCTCTCAGCCCCCGCTATTTTTCTAAACACATTAGTGCTGAATTATGGGTATGCATCATGTAATTATTGAAGAAATGCCTGCAGAAAAGGCTCTCCCAAGAGACGCAACTGTTGTTATTGTTGTTATTATTATCATCATTAGTGCTATCAGCTTGTCTGCAGAATAAATATTCCAGCTCTCAATTGTAGGACAATTGCTGATTAATCCAGTACAAACAAGGCCTTGCAATTTGTGCCTCAAGAACAAGCACAAAGACTTCTTCTGATCAGTAACCCCTTCTATCTCACAGACACAGTCCTCTCCAATACTATAGAATCTGTAATTAAACCACTAACAGGGGGAAAAGGGAGCAGTGGTGCCCCCAGAAATGTTTCATAGGGGGTGTCTAGATCAGCAGTGACACACAAAAACCAAAAGCCATAACTGACTTTCAGGAACTCTTTTATACTGTTGTAGTGATAGATGGTCAAAAGTAGCTGGCTGGCTATGTATTTGTTATTTTCTTTCACATTAAAGGGATAGTTTGGATTGTTTGATGTGGGTACAGTATGAGGAGTACCAGCACGGAAGAAAAGCACTGTACTACTGTGGACAGGGTCAGTAAGAAAAGGAGTTGTTGGTCTACTGCTGCTTCAATCTGTTAGTATGTTTGTCTTGTGAAAATGTTGAAAATATTCTAAATATGGTGTGCACTTAAACTGATATTGATTTTGTTTTTTTCATGAACTATCCACAAATACTTCACACAGCCCCATTTCTATAAACTGAACTGTAGCTCAGCTGGTAGAACACACACCTCATATACTGAGGCTATCAGCCGCCCAATCTCTGTCTCTGTTGTGCAGTGATGTTTATCAGGGTGGCCATGGCCACTCCTGGCCACCATTTGAATGAGAGCACCGTGAGATGCTCTAACCCACCCAGCGATAAACCTTGATGTAAACTAACAAGAATCCCCCCCCCCCCCCCACCGTCATCTTCCCCGCTGCTCTCACTTGCAGTTGGACTCAGAATATTTGCTTTGATTATATTAAATAGTGCATTTCCAATTTGTGGGCCGATTGAGACCCTGTCAGACCCCCTACCTCTTTAAATTTCACACCCCTGCGGGTTTCCTTGCATGACTAGGAAGAAGCTCCACACAGGAAACGTGCAGAGTGGATACATGCTGATACTGATGCTTTCAGTGAGTGGTGAGCAGTAGCCTACAACTCACCACATGCCTTTCCTCTCTTTCTGTTCTGAAATATCACAGACAGCTGCCATGTATTTTAGCATGTGGTCCAGGTGCTGTTCAGTTGTCCAAAGGCTCCCTAGTGCTGGAGAGAAAGGCAGAGCCTCAAGGTCTCCTCTGCCAATAAAGAAAGGGAACAGGTGAACACAGCAAAAAGGAAATTAGTAACAGTCTGCTCAGTCACACACACACACACACACTGGCAACTGCCATGTCTCAGAAGAATACACACATACTCCAAATTGTTTGGCTTAAAAACACAATGTTGAACAAAGCGAAGCAAAACAGGGGTTATATTGTACACACTTGAAATCGTTTGGTAAAGTGCCAGCTGGTGTATGCAGCAGAGCTTTTCTTCCAATGAAAATGTGTTCCAAATGAGAGCTGGTGCACAGCTTCAATCAGAACAGAGTATGAGAACAATATAAAAATAGTGTTGGCAGTCAGAAAAATTCACTTAAATGTGGATATCAGGTTTGGATTATTTTAGTTTGCCTCAATATAACCACATGTCCTGCATGTTGAAGGAGTAATTGGATGCTATAATAATTCCTCTTCTCGATACTGGCCATGCACTATTATTATGGTTAGAATATTTCACAGCCTTACGATGGATTTGCAGGATTAAGTTTAGTATCGAATACCACCATTATTCCATTATCATTTACAGCATTTTAACTATTATTTAATTTATATATTTTCATGTGTAGTAATTAAGTTACTCATGTCCCCTTTCCTTTTAGTTAACACTGAGAATGAAGTTGGGTGTAAGGTACTGTCTTGCCGTTTTTGTGTTGATTAAAAGGAGAATAAAAGAAGCAGCAGCCTGCTTATTACCCACTGCTCATTATCACTCTTCTGTCCCCAGACAGACCAAAAAATGGTAACCACCAAGAAAAGAGGGTTACATCACCATCAATCAGATCAGGAGCTACTTTTAATAAAGACACTCGGGTCATGTTCTCTGTATTTTTTCTTAAATTTGGTGCCTATGAACCCAAAATATTTTTTGGCCACTTGGGAGAAGCAGAAACAGGCTATGAACATACATACGTTTGTTCAAATTTAGGGGGATTTTTGCCTTTTTTTTCATAGTGCTGGTAGAAATTAATCAGAGGAGAGAGAGGGGCACGCCATGCAACAAATGTTTCCTGGAAGCTACAGTTTGTAGTTTTTTCCTCATCCAGCAGACACAGAGCAACATTAGCATTCATTTGGAGTTGTGTTTTCTGGCCACGTGGTGAATGAAAGTCTGATATTCACTCACCTTTTAGCTCAGTTTTTCATCTCCACCAAATCCTGAGGGAAAAATCTGTTTCTTGAATGATGATTGCTTCACTATGTTCAACAGGTTGCCACCAACTTTAGTCCTTTTTAAACAGACATCCTACAATACTATCACAAAGAAGGCCGATCATTATGCCAGCTTTGTTATTTTACACAGAACCAAACAACGCTGGCATAATACTGCCCAAGTGTGTGATTTTAGATAGCATGCCTGCAAAAGAGGCATGTAATGCAGCATCAGTGTCTAAGGTGACGACTGGATGTCCTGTCCTGCCATCTCTTTTTACACAGACGTTGATTCGGCTCCGTTTCTACCTCCGCTGCCAGGCTCAAAGGTGGAACAACAATGCCCGCCCCACCCCCACCCACATATACATTCTGTGTTTTGTACGTTTTATACTAACTGCGAGGTGGAATGAGGTCGCAACAGTTCTGCCTTGAACAGGCTGTATAAAAGGGAGCTTTTGTCTGTCAACCATTTGGTGCCAGACAGGTCTTTCAAGCTTTCTCACTAAAAGCAGCTTCCTGCAGAGACCGAAAAAGAAGTTAAATTATGTCCCTGGAAGTGTTGACAATTCTTTTAAACCCTGTTTATACCATCATGCAAGGAAACGAAATTTTACAGAAAATATTAACTGTCCCTTCCGGGCTACTGTAGAAACGTAGTGGAGCAACATGGTGGCTTCCATGGAGGACGACCGACACCCTCTGTAGACATAAACAGCTCTTTCTAAGGTAACAAAAACATATTATACACCAATGTAATATGAATATTATAATCCATTTGTGCCATATGCTGTCACTTAATCCTTGCAAATCTTGATGGACACTGGACCTTTACATGAATCAATATAAAGTAGAAAATTAAAATATTTATTAAATATATTTTCTGGTATGAAGTCAAACATTTCTTTGGAGTGTGGGGGTTGCAATGGGAGATGTCTGACAAACTTCTAAAATTCTGGTAACAGCCGTGTTTACAGTGAAGTCAGGAGGAATCAGTGGCTATATTTTTTTTTTACTTACATATGACATGAGAGAATTTTATTAAAGGAGAAATATGCAATATATTTACTGTGCTAAAGCATAAAATGACAATAACGCCAGCATATTCTGCTTTGAAACTTGAAGCATTCCAGTCTAGAAAGTCTGTTTTTATTTTCCCATTACACATTTCTTAGAGTTCAGATTAATGCAGCATGTTTGACGAATTGTAAGTGTGTGTCTGTGAGTCATAAGAAACAATCAATAATCTTTAGAAGGAGAGGATATGTGTAACAGGAAAGTTGAGCAATATATTAATGGGGTCTGGCTCATTTCTCCTTTAAGACTGACTCTTTTAAGGCTAAAAAATAAAATATTATTTTTACACACCAAAATCACTAATATGTGTGTTTTCATACAGTGTGTCATAAATAAATGTGCCTGCCTTGTGTTGGCTGTTATTCTCTAAGTCTAAAAATACATAATCTTAGTCAGCATCATTGACCGTTGCTGTTTTTCCTCTCTGTGCAGGTTGCACTGATGATGCAGGCGGATGTCACCTTAGAATGAGTGTAGGTGTTCAAGTGTAGGTGTTATTGAAAGAGGAGAGAGATAGAGAGACATACAGGGTCCAGTTGTGACAAAAGTGAGTCAGGCAATGGAAACGGGCTGGTTGCTGCCTGCCTCCCTCCCTTCCTCCCTCCCTCCTCCTCCTCCTCCTCCTCTCTCTGTGACTCTGTGGGGATTTAGTTATTGTGTATTTTCTCTCTTGTTTGGCAGGTAGTTTTGCCTGATAAATGAGCAGCATTTGAATCGAACAAAGAGAGCAGAGGAAATTGCATTCAACAGTAAAAAAAAAAAGTTTCCTTATCCTCCTCTTCTTTCCACCCTCACTCCTTTATTTTTCTTATTTTTATGCTTCTCCTTCTCTGACAGTAACAGTCGAGTCGGATTGGTGACAGTGTTTGGTGGTGCGACTGAGGAAAAGAGTGTAGGGGGGCATCTTTATGTCTGGCAAAATGGAAATGTTGAGAACTGGCACTCACATACTGTACCTGCTCTCAATAGAAGAAAGCTGTAAAAAGCCCTGTTCCTACCAATGCCAGCAGCAGGCTCATTTTCTCACTGAGATGAAGAAAAAAGAAATGCCTTTCAACCTGCATCCGCTCCTCTATGCTGAGAACAAGGGAAGCTTTCAGTTTAAGTGGAGTATTCAGGGGAAAGAGCGACTGAGAGAAACAGACAGGGAGGAAGAGGGAAAGTGAACGCGGCAGTGAGCTTGGTGCGGGAGCCATTTCATCACTCATTGTGTTGTGAGACTGTCCCACTGCTCGGGCTCAGGGATGCCAACTGCTCGGCGGAAAGCGTCCTGCTGAGTGCTGTCTATTGGCTGCCACTCTGAGAAGATTTGAGGCAACATAAAATGGGCAGTTTTGCATAATGCTAACCCCATTTCTGCTGGAGAAATTTTCTAAACTTCTCGGCTCTGTATTGAAGTGAAACCCTCAAGACAAACTGTCACTTTCAGCCTTTTGGACGTTAATGTTTCTGCTAATGTGGCTCAGCGCCTCTGGACCGAGCTCAAGTTAAAAGTGCATTGTCAAACCTGCCACTTGGAAGTTTTTCAGTTCTTCTGACTTCAATTCAAACACAGGACACTGTAATTGAATATCAGTTTCACCACTGCAGGTGACCTCCCATAGTGAAAATTATGTTTTGAATAATGACTCAAACAATAGTAACTCTGACTGTGGCATGACCTTGTTTTCTTTTCTACTCTGTCTGCATTTCTTTCTCCAAATTGTGTTGCCTTTTGTGCACTTTTCATTTTGTGCAGTATAATAACTTAATACCCCTTTTTTATGTCCAATACCATATTTTTCCCTCTCTTAACATTTCTGCATTAAAATGTCTAAAAATGCAAGGCCGATGTTATATATTTTGTTGAGTTGTGTATTGACATTATCCCAAATTTTTCCTACAATTTTCAATGCCAGAGAAACCCATAATTTATTCAAGGTAACAGTTTGTTTCCTACTAGCTGCAAGTCTCTGACTTTCAGGAAAAACGCGGGATATGTTGGATACGTCAGAGTAAAAGAAGGAATGCAAGCAAGACTAAACATAGCATGAATAAAATTTACTACATCACCTCCATGAAGATTGTTTGTGTCTGAGTCACGTCAGACTGATTTTCATCTGCAGTGCAGTTGTTTAAAAATGAGCAAGACAACTCCCATGATCCTACACTATTTCAGATGTCATCAAACTACATGAATGCGAGAGCGACCCCTTGCAGCAGAATTTACACATTGTGCATTTAAACAGCTAAGCTCTTAATAATACATTTGTATGGATGCAATTTGTTGAGCCTTGCTCTCTAAAAAATCATGTCCAAAATGTGAAACAAATATTCTACTTCCATGAAAGAAGAAATACATAACCATCTAATATACTCAGTTATGCAGTGTTGCTTCTTTTTATTTAAACTTTTTCACACAGAGAGCATTTGTGATTGGTCAGCACCATTCAAATATTCAAAATGAAATTTAAATAAATTGCATAAAAATCGCACTTGGCTGTTTTCCTTTATTATTTTGTTAAGCTTAAAATAATTCCACATGATGATCTGATCTCTCTTTACCAACAATTACCAATGTTCATGTTACGTTTGCCCAAAAAATAACATAATACAAAATTCTCTCACCTATTTCCTTATTAAACAGAAAAATACAACCAATCACCTCTTGAATTCAAGTTTCTCTCTTTTACTGAACTAAGACAAACTTTATTTGCTTTGTTAACTCTGTAAAATATACTTCATTTAAATCAAATAAACAGAAACAAAATAAAAGTCAGCAAAAGCAGGCCGTCTTTCCACTGTTAAAACAATCGTTAACTCTAGTTTGGTTGAAATAAATCCATAAATATGAATTAGATGTGAAAATATTCTGGTACTACAGGCTATTTTCCTCTCGTGGGTGGAGGCCACTAAATTTGCAAAATAACAGGACAAAAATTGCCCTGAAAAGCAAACTGGTGATCGACTCAGCAAATTGCTGATAGCCAATATATTTATCCAATCACCCAACCCTAATTTTTTCACCACCGTTCCAGTAATTTTGGCCAGTAACAGACGAATATTGACACTAAGTATTGGATCAGCGTACCTGAAAACAAGCATAAATGTCTCTCTAACACACAAGTGTGTTTCTGTGCAAGTCAACATTTGTGTATAACTGTGTGTGTGTGTGTGTATGCTAATTGCTCCAGTGAAAGACCGATTTCTTTCCAGCCAGAGCTTATCCCTGCAACATGACCCCTAAGTCACAACTAAAAAGGGTCACCAGCACGAGACCTTCATTATGCCACAGCCACATGCAAATCCACCGCACTGACACACTCCAGTGTTTCAAAAAAAATAAAACCCATCCCTGAAAAGGTTAGAAGGGGCCCCGTCCGCCTGTCTCTGAGTCGTCCTTTTTCAAGGTGAGCTCCCCAGCGCCACCATAATTGAAAATTAAGTATTTGCCGCGGTATAATTAAATGGTGACTTTTGAACTCAAATGAGACCTCAGACGCATATTAAGAGATTAAGAGGGGCTCGGATCTCTTCACACACACATGCTCACACACGCAGACACGCATAGTCAAACACATACAATGACAAGGTAACAAACGGTGACAGCTTAATTATCACCCTGCCTAAGTCGTTAAAGCACAGTCTCCTACATCACCTTTCGATTTCTACAGCCCATAAGTTCAGGGAATATCTCATTTATTTTTAATTAATTATCAGATAGCACCATAAAAGGTGGTGGTAATGACGCAGGAGGCAGCTAGACGGCTCTTCGGGGGCTAATTCGGGGACTCAGTATGTGAACTTTAAGTTTGGGGTGAGCAAGAATCAAAAAAGTTGTTACTTTTATGAAAGAGACAACTACTTAAAACACCATTTTGGGTAGCATGTGGACAAATAGTTAAGACTACTCCATGGATATTTCTGGAAGCTTTCATCTTGTAGACACGCGTACAAAGCAGCTTAATTGAAACAGATTAGTCAGGGTAAGGTTTCTGGACCATCTTTTCAAAGTGCTCCTTACCATGTAATATTATTTTCATTTACTGACCACTTGCTACCTAATGTCTCAGTTCCAATTATGCCACTCTGCAGAAAACTGTGAAATACTATTATTACTTTCGCTATTATGGATTCATAATGAGTCATAAATTAAAGTGTGGGATAGTTTGATATGTGGAACAGAGAGAAAAATGCCAAGAGCCCTTTCCCATTTCAACAAATGGAATTATCAGCGGAGTTTGGTTAGAATAAATCTTTTAGCAATGTTAATATAAATATGATTAATGATTATGGATGTAGGCATTTCTATTCATACAGAATAATCCATTACTTTGATAGAGCTCACTTAAATTCATCTCATTTCCCTTCTATCACCTTCTATTTGATTCTATTTCAAATCTTGATTGCCCAAGTCAAGTTTTGCTAAACTCACTTTAATGCACTCTTAGAAATTAAGGTGCTAACTAGAACCATAAAGAGTTCTTCAGCTTCAGCCACCATTGGATAAAAGGTTTCTGGATCTTGGTGGAACCTTTTATAAAGGTTACACTTGGAACCTTTTCAGAGAGTTGTACCTAGAACACAACATAAAGGGTTATACCCAGAACCATCTGTGAAAGTTTCCACCTAGAACCCTTGATGAGAGGTTCTACAGAGAATTCTATTATGGTGTAATGTTTACACCCGCAACCCTGTCTGGGGGTTCTATCCAGAACCTTTCCACTTTCTAAGGGTGCTAACAAGAACCCACCCAGGGGCAAGTACCCTTTAATATTCCAAGGGTTTTGTCTAGAAGTCACTCACTTTCCACCAAATATCTGTAAACGGGTTCCATTCAAGATTCTTAGAACCTTGGTGCTATGTAGTGAACCAGCCCTCATTTCCACCAGTTTTGAGTGGAACCATTGTAATCAAGGATATCATCAACAGATGATAGAACTGAACCAGTTCCATGTTGGTGGACAAGGCTCATCTGGGGAAATCTACAAAGAACCTTTTTATATTCCAAGGGTCTGATCTTGAGCATGCTCAGGGGGTTCTACATATTCCATGGGTTTTATCTAGAACCAGAGATCCAGGGGGTTATATCGACAGTGTTTTTATATTATGATACAAAGAACCCTTGTCAAACCCTCAAACCCTCTTCAATTCTTGAGGAATTCTTCTGAACATGGTTCTTTGAATGAAATAACAGAAGCCCTTGTCTTACAAGGAACCCATGATAAACTCTTCAAAAAAGGGTTCATCAGAGGCAGGTGGTTCTGGGTAGAACCTCTGCCCTTCAGGAAGAACCCTTTGGGAACCCTTGTTTCTAAGAGTGTGCATACAAAATAAATACTGTAGCAGTAAAGTATGAGTTGATAGGAGGAGCATATTAAATATCTATGAAGTGAATATGATGCTCACTGATATGTTCTATTTGCTCTACTATTGTTCTAGTATTTTAAGTTTTGTGGGTCAATTGACAGATGGACTTGAGTCTCATAATAGCATCACTTAAGTGGGATCAACACAACAACATAACACTCACTTCAATCCCCTTACACAAACTGGGAGGGGATTGTTATGCGTGATGCTTTGAGCTCAGCAGTGGTTTAAATTGATTAACATGCAGTGTCTCCTACTTAGCCAGAGAGGAGGTCTGCATTTAAAAAAATCACAACAGCTCTTAATCTTGGCCCTGAACGAGGCAGAGCACAAGCAATCAATAGCATTAGAATGTAGTTCTTACTCCCACTTATCTTGGTCTCATTCTGTATTATAAGGAGTAGAGAGAACAGAAGACTTGAAAAGGCTCGGTGCATAATTCAAGCTACATGTCAGCAGCCCATACGGTGATGTCCGGAGAAGTGATTCGGCTCACAGCAGCTCAGGGAACCCTCAGTGCTGCACAAGACCACCCGTCCAACTGAATATCCCAACTGGCTTCAACCAGTGATTGAGTGAAATCTTTTGATATCGACTGGATTTTGGACTTAAGTGTCCTTCCTGCGGCTCAGCCTTATTCACTGACTGCATAGGAAATATTTCAATGACATATTACGCTTCATTTTGTATCTCTCGCCTCTGTCCACTGCTGTATATAACCGCCTGCGCACCAGGGATAAATCACTTCCCAGCCAGCTTATTACATGAAATGAAGGAATTCATCATGGTGACAGTTGGCCGTTGCGAGGCGTTCACTGTGATTTATCTGGGAGAAATTGATTGATTCATTAACACTGAGTGAACAGTGCTTTGCTGTGGGGGCAATGCAGCGCACCTTACCGCATGCTGCTGTGCGTGTCGAAGGAACACGTATCTAGTCTCGAGGTCTTAGATGGGCGTCCCCTGCAGCAACGTGCAGGGGCTCCTCCGTCAGCCGCTCAGCTCATTACCTGGCCAGTGTAGTCAGTGGCCCGGAGCTGGGAGCAGGCACTTTGTGGCAAAGAACAGAGCGTTCTAATTAGTTCATCCATATGCCTTCCAACATAATGGAGAATGGTTTACGATATGACGAGGCCTTCTGAGTTAACAGAGATTCTGCTCAGAGACACTGCAAAGTAAAGTGCATAGACTTAGAAATAAAGGTGCTGACTAGAACCACACTGCAATCTTCAGCATGTCCCCATGCAAGAACTCTTTCTGGTTCCTGGTAGAACATTTAGAAAGGTTCTACCTGGAGCCTGTTCAATGTAAAACCCAACAAAAAGGGTTATACCTAGAAACATCTGTGAAACCTAGGACCCCCTATGACAGCTACTACAGAGTACCCCTCTATGGTGTAATGGTTCATCCAGAACCTTTCCACCTTCTAAGGGAGCTAACAAGAACACACCCAGTAGGTTCTACCAAGAACCTTTTTATAGGACCTAAATTTTATGAGGGCTCCACCCAAAACCCTCTTGTCTGCTGAGGGTTCTACAAAGAGCCAAATTATATTTTATAGATGAGGCAAAAGGGACAAGGACACAAGTAAAATTAATTGATTAAGGGGATTTGAGATCAATGAACAATCCAGAGTACCATTTTAAACATGGAAAAACATTTGAATATTTGAGGGTGATGATCTTTTAACACCCATGCTTTACTGTTTCTTCCAAAAAAGGGTTCTTTGGATAAAAACGATTCTTAATGGAGCCTTTAGTCTAATAAGTAACCCTTGACGAAGCCTTCCAATGATTGTCCAGACCTTCAGGAAGAGCCATTTTGGAACCCTTATTTCTAGGAGTGTGGTTGCGTGGTTGATGCAAGACCTGTACTGAGTCTTATACGACAGCTATGAATGCCCTTTAGAGTGCAGCACAGTGTACGCACTGATCAATAGTATGATGCTTTGCTTGACTGAACTGAGAAATTTCTGTGGTTAACTTTCCGTGTGTCCTCTGGGTGCTGTGTACGCACTTTCATGAGAAAGCCTTATGTCCTTTCCAAGACTGTAGTGTTCCTAAAGTGCATGACAAGAATGATGTGTTTAAGTGTTTAAGGAGAGAGTTGACAGGTGATATTATAATGCCAAATTTCAAGGTTTTCATGCCTCCCTGTGTCTCTCCTCAAGTGCTGCAGGAAGTGTTCATTTCTCCTCCTGCTTATGTGCATTAGTGAGAAAAATCTAATGGTTCCACTAAAGTTTTGATCAGAGATAGTGATAGTGATTAAAGAGCTTTTCAGGGCCCTTCTTTGCAGCCAGGTTGTGCATCAATAGTTGTGTGATTGAAAGTCTTCAGATGTTCCCACAGGCCTGACCCATATTCCTGTTTATTCCCCTAAAAGAGAAGCAAATAAGTAGTGTGGAAAAGTTTAGTTCAACTGTATCCTCTGAGAAAAGTTTTAGTTAAGTGTTGTGACAAGGTCAGTGAGAGTCCTAGTCTTGATGAAGAAAGGAGAAAAAAGGAATGTGCCTTGTGATGAGTTATATGAAGAGACACAACAGTATGGCGAGCTTGCTGGCTGGCAACCTGTTCCATCTGTCTTTTTATCCCACTTCCCGTTCCTCCGTCTCTTTTCATCCCTTTCATCTGCTGCTCTTGCAGGGCTGCAACTGAGGATTAGTTTCATCATAGATGAATCTATTGATTACTTTTAATATTACAGTAACTAATAAATCACTTAATTGCTTAAATTTTAATTCTATAAAATATAACAAAAATGACAAACTGATCCCAAATTCCAAAATGATATTCTAATTTAATAAGGATTACATATTTTTCCACCTCGGTTATGTAAAACAGAAAACCAGCATCTTGATACTTAAATTGCTCCAGCCAGCAAACACTGGGTATTTTTAGCCATGTTGGCAGCATGGCTCTACATCTAACAATGTCGGCTGGTCAGTTGATCCACCACTTTGGTCCAGCATCAGATATCTATTGGAAGGATTGTCATGGATTTCTGCACAACCATGGTCTCCACAGGATGAATTGTTGTCACTTTGGTGACCCCTTAACTTTTCATGTAGTGCCATCATGGGGTCCAATTTTTAATTTGTCCAACACTTTGGTTTATGACCAAATAAAAGCAAAACTGATGAATTTTCCTTCAGCCTCAGCTGTAGCAAACTCTCAGCCAGTCACATCAGTGGTCTCATCACTCTGAAACAGCTGTGCCAATCACAGGGAAGCATGACAACAAGAAATGAAAAGACAATTCTTCAAGAAATCATATTATTGTCTGGCTGCAGAGTGGCACAGCAGACACACAGGACTTAAAAATCTTTAGCCAGAGGCTTTATTTATTTAATTTTACAATGATTATAGAAATAAATAATAATATGCTGATGAAATTGATGTCCTTCAACATATTAAACTTTAATTTTTGATGCTAAAGGCATCCCCTGCTTGCAAAGGGATGAATTAAACTACGCTATTTACAATTTAAACATTTTGCTGTCACTGCTGGGCATTTGCTCCAAGTATTCTGTTTGCTGTTGTTAATAAAACCAATGGCACCAAAACATCACACAGAAAGGCAAAGTAAATTCTGAAGTCGAGCAGGAAAAAAAACAAATGGTCATAGCACTGTTTGTGCGGGTCGCTGCCTGGCGCAAAAATAGTGTCCCTTAGTCTTGTTATTTTTCTCAAAGGACCAGTGTGTAGGATTTAGTGGCATCTAGCAGTGAGGTTTTAGATTGCATCCAACTGAATACCGCTCACCTCAACCTGGTTTGTTAATTCTTGGCTACTGTAGAAACATGGTGATTCAACATGGCGGCTTCTACAGAAGAGGACCCTGACCCTCTGTAGATATAAAAAGCATTCTAAGGTAACAAAACACAGTAATTCTTATTTTCACTTGATTATACTAGACTTCGGCCTCGGAATCAGGCCGGTTTTCACGTGACAGGCACTGACCAGTGACCGGTCGGTCAGTGTCACATATCCGATTCTGTGCCGGTCATTGTCACACATGTTCTGCACGATGGTGCGTCATGCGTGCAGCAGACAAACTGACCATGATATCACCACAGTGCTGATAACAGCTACACACTCAGACACATGCTTGCTTGAAGCTGGTGTCAGTGACAGATTCCAAGAACAGGATAAAGAGAAGACAGACAGTCTACAACGAGACAGAGCAGCTGACAATGCCGCAGAACAGCCGTAAACTCTCTAGCTCTTCAGGCTAATGTTAGCCAGCAGCAGACTGCTGTTCACAGACTGACAATTAAAATCTCACCTCCTGTTCTGGCTGAAGAATAAACAACCTGTGTTGATGTGTCTCCTCAAACATTTTCTCATCCAGGTTTGTTTAACTTGTGTCTGTTTTTCTCACGGCAGAGTTTTACTGCAGCAAACTGTTGCAGTGCATCAGTCTCCAGTTTGTTTACATCTGCTTCCACAGGAGATCACGTGAAATTGCGTCCCGCGCAAGATCACATTCTGATTCATAATCTTAATATAATACTATAATAAGGCCTGGCTGTAACCTGGAGGACTTTGAAGAAACTTTAAATAGTATTTAATGAGTATTTAATAGTCAGTGTCTTATTATGAACATCCAATTTAATTTTTACAAGAAAAATGTTTGTGAATGCTGTCAATTACAGTTCAGAATCAGTACATCTCTAGATTATACACTAATGAAAACATGCTTATGAATATTCTATTCCATTCCTGCCATATTCTGCCAATAAATGCCTGTAAATCTTACACACTGGATATATAATGGAAAACTCTCATTTATTAAAACTTGAATCTTATTTTCATAACTGTGGCCATCATTTCTGTCGGCAATGACAACATTGTATTCATCAAAATAATTGCCAAAATCTGGGGACACAATGAAATTATAACAACAAAGTAAGACAAGGACAGGAACACATTATTACCAGTAGCAATCACTGCCAACAAATATAACTGAGGTCACATGAAACCAGAATTTGCCTTGAAGCGCTTAATTGACTATCAGAATTTGTCAGCTTGTTTCTCCCTCCCATCACCTCATCTGTGCTGCAGTGCGTTAGAAGTAGCCTGTGCATATTCCAAGCGACACCCTCCATAGGGTTCTCAGGTTTGAAACTAAACCTGAGAATATGTCACATTTTGCGTCTGACGCTGCTCTTCTGTCTTATCGGCACCCTTCAGCTGATGCCAATAGAGGTGTGTAGGCCAGATGAGGCGAGCCAGACTATACTCGTGACGTCAACAAAAAGCAGCACTGTTCTCAGAAGGCCACATGCCAAATTTGAAGGTGATTAATTAAATTCTAAAGAGAGCAGGCGGGTCTGAAGACATTTCTATTTTGAATAGAGCTGGCATCTGCCTCAGCTGCAGAACTATGAGAATGAAAGATAGGAGACCTTTAAAATACATTTAAACAAGCTGCCATTGTGTGCAGCTGAATGAGTCTGTCTGCTTTAACACATACAGCAGTTTAACGGTTACAAAATGCCATCAGTCGTGGGAACGGATAAATGATGGAGCTCTTCCAGAAAAGTCCGCGGAGATAAACATAGGAGTGTCATAGTACAGTAACTACTGGGGATTTACTCTCCTCTCGATCAACCATCTGTTGCTGAGCCTTGAGAGCTGCACTCTAATTTAATTTGTGTGCGAGAAAACAGCTGGCAAATATCGTTATTGCATTTGCTTCTGTTTAGAGTGCATAGGTGTTGACAGATCAGAGCAATAATGTGAAAATTAATGTACAAATTACCCCATGATGAAATTAATCAAAAACACCCGTCTTTGCAACGGTGTCAAGCAAAAGACAACCTGTACAATGCCATTAGTTGCCATTTAAGAACATTTACGTGAGCCGATTTGAATGCCTCCATTGTGTGACAGACTTAATTGCAATAATTACCACGACTCACAAGAGCTATTATGAAAGTTTAATGTGTGTGTGTTTGTGTGTACATCCATAACACACACACATCTTCTTTTTTACTGTCTCCCTCCTGCATGTTCTCCATCGTGGTCCCACCTGGCCTCCTCATGGTCCTACGCTGGGGTGCATCACATCCCAATGTAGAACTGGATACATTTTCAATATAGAGGGGGTGGCAGTAGCTTGGTCTGTAAGGACTTGGCTTGGGAAACGAAGGGTGGCCAATTCAAGTCCAGTATCATGTACCACAATACAGACAGTGGAGTGGTAGCACAGAGAGGTGCCAGATCATCTCCTTGGCACTGCTGAGGTGCCCTTGAGCAAGGCACCTAACCGCTCAGGGCGCTGCTCTAAGTACATCTCTCCATTTATGCATATCTATAGATCCTGTGTGTGTATTTCATTATTGTCATTAATAAAGTATGCCTTGGACACCTTGACTTCCTGGTTCCTGAACAATACTTTTTTGATAGAAATTTTCTAAATTCCATTTCCACAAAAAGAAAATTACATTACATGGCACAACACAATTTCTCACTTTAACCAAGAAAGCTGTTTGAGAAACTTGTTTTTACTCCAGGCACTGTCCTCAACCTGGATAACTGCAATAAAATGAAGAAACTACATTAGCACAATATGTGTGCAGTATCTGTTTTTAATTTGTATTTATTATAAAATATAAAAAATTTCAAGAACTGTCAAAATAACATTAGTACCATTAATAACAAGCAGGAGTTTGCCTAATCCAAAGAAGAGGAAAGGACTGAATGTGTGGGTGACAACTGTGGTACTGGGAAATACAGGCTGAGTGAGACTTACTTTTCTCCTGGTCTGATGGTCAACTTATGTATTGCTCTATTTTTACGTGCTGATTTGTAAGCAACACCATGCTTGCTGTCAGAAATGCTCTGCAGCTCAGCTCCAGATTATCCATCCCTGCGGTGGTGAGGAGGATGCACTGAGACTTCCATCTGAGCAGACATTTAGGTGAACAGACTCGCAGACGAGCTAACAGGTTAGCCACACTGGCTAGTTAACAAGGCCACTTAGTTCACAGAGTTATTTGTGTAGATCATCGGTCTAGATAAATAGTGTGACAGCGTTTTTGATTTCCTGCTTGGAAAAGCTGGATGAGCCCCCACTTTGTCACAGCAAGTCTCAAGGGAAGGACGCAGAGGAGACACACACAGACGACTTTTAACTAAAAGATTAATTTAACCAAACTATAAGTTAAACAAGGCAGTTTTAAGTATGTGAGTCAGTAATATCAGTAGTGTTTTGTGTGCGTGAGTAAGTGTCTTGTGAGGTGTAGTGGACAAAAGGAAACAAAAACAGAGCAGAAAAAGTCTTACCCAAACCACAACCATATGCCTAGGTTAAGAGACACACTGACTGAAACAAACAGACTGTATTCCTGAGAAGAAGCAGCACAAGTGATAATCAGCGTTGCACTTCCTGCCTCACACCTAACGAGAAAAAACGACAAGAGGGCTGTCATTGTAGCTTACTGTAAAAAAAAACTTTCCCCACTTTGTTGTTTTCCTACATGCCTCTACAACGTGTGGCTGTAAATCAACAGCATTATTAGATCTTCATACAAGCATGCTGTGTGCTTATTTGCTTACTGACACTGATGAGATTAACCCCTAAGGTATCGCAATTTGGCACCGAATGACGAGGCTTTTTTAACACTTGATATAGGTCAGTGCCATAAAAGTATCCAACTTTGATACCCAGTGCACCTACCCAGTGCATGTTTTTGCAGTTTTTTTGGAACAGCTGCCAGCCAGTGGGAGCACTGAGCCTCGATGACCTTTGGTCAGTGACCTGGAGTAATGAGAGCCCATGCATGGTGTGATCTGCCCGCATTGAACACGTTGCAGTTCAGTCCGGTCAGATGCTATACCTCCTTCGTACAATCCACCGTCAGAGACGTCTTTAATGAGAGGGAGACATGAGAAGGGAAGGCAGACAGCGAGAAAAGTGAAATGGAGACATTCTTAGACAAGTATCAGAGTGAAAGATAGCGCTGCAGTTTGTGAGTGTGTGCGTGTGTGTGAGACACAGAGAGGAGTTGATGAGTCTCTAACAAGCGGCTTCATCAGAGTGAGGAATGAGCTGCCAAACATGGATCTTTCTTTTGACCTACCTTGGAGAGCGATGGATGGATGGATGGATGGGTGGATGGACAGACGGATGGGTGGATGGATGGAGGGAGACAGAACAGCAAGAAATAGGGAGAGACTCTACTGAAGTGCTTTGCAGAGGCTCCTTTCTTCATTGCCTGTCAAGGCAGCTCGTCTGTCTGCCAGGAGACAATCACTTATCTCCGAGCTCAGATCCCACTGTCACGACTTGGAGCACCACAAGTACACAGGCAATGACCAGGGAAATGATGCAGCGCATATGATGGATGAAGAGGATACACACGGTGACTGCTGCTTTTGGCTCCACACCAGTCATATTTCTTACAAAGTTGATCGGTTAAAGGTGTGGGGGTGGTGTGGGAGCATTTTTCAAAGTACAATGTGTGCATGAAAGGTAGATATCAGCATGGAAAAGTAGTTAAGGTGGACCTTTATGTACCTGAAAATTGTGTTTAACCTTATTTTTCTCCTGGATAAAATATTCACTAAATGTCAACACAATTCAGTTTTTCCAATATATTTATTTTTCTTTGAAGGGAGATTTTCTCTGGGTGTTTTCCTACTCTCTCGCTCCCTCTCCTCTCTCTCCATCACGGAGCTCGGTGCATGCATTGCTCTCGCATTAGTATGCACACTGAGTTCAGTCACACTTTGATGTGCAGCCACATGATTTCACAGTCCACCCTGGTGGCACAGATCAAATTTACAGGTATGTAGAGGCAAGACTGATGAGGAGATTCAGGTTTTCATTTCATTTCTACTTAAGGCTTTCACAGTTACGAGACAATATAATGCCCATGGTATATGCACTGTATGTGAATATTGGGCACTGATGTTGATACAAGACTCTAAAAATTCAATCATTCGGTCGTTTTGTCACCACAACTTTTCACAAGAGAATTTTGAGGCAACAGAAAAGTGCTTGGAAAACTATTTTTACGCATTTAAAGTCCAGATGACACAGTCTTTCTGTGAAATTTTTCCAAGTGAAACAGGATAGAGTGTAACGTAACGAAGGGGAAAATGATCAGTGCCACAATATGCAACCAAGGACTGATACATAAGCAAAGTGGCTGTAGCTAACTAAAAACATGAGATTTCAGCACATCAAAGATTATTTTAGCACTGTATCTCTACCAGAGAGAAAAGTGAAAGCTGACAAACTCAATATTGTCGGTCTATCTCAGTGTCCCTGCTTCTTCTTACATTATTGTCTTGGAAAAATGGCCAGAAGTGAAATACTTTGATATTCACAACTATTTGACCAAATTACCAGGTACAGTCACATTTAACCTTAAAAAAAGCCCAAAATGAGACATTTTAATAATTTAATTAGCTTCAACCTCTACAGTTTGTCTGGACAAATAAGCACTTGGACCTGATGACTCACATCTGTATCCACTTCTGCCTTGTTAAAGGCTCAGTTTTTTATTTTTTGTTTGTTTTTTTCAGTTTGGCAGCTTATAAAAACTTAGCTCCCCATTTTTCTGACCTTGTTTGCTGACCATCTTACTTTCCCGCCTGGTATACATTGAGAAAAGTTTAATCTAAACTTTCAAACATGGAGAACATACCATGCTGGTTGTAGCAGCTAACTAATGAGTCTCAGCTCTGCATCACAATAAATTGATAATTGAGCAATGTGGATTATGTGGTACTGTAGATGTTATGATATTATCGGCTGAACCTGGTTGGTTTAAGCCTGTGGATGCTCATATCATATTTTGTTTTATAGGAAAAAAGAGATATGATTGCATTTTCATATAAGAATATATAATTTTTTCTTTGTACATTTGTTTTTTGGCATATATTGTTACATTTGTACACAATATGACAAGGGCAGTGTAAATTTTGACAAGTCTTGATTTGGTTTTAGTCATATTCTAAGTCTACAGTGAAGTTAGTTGACAAAAAACTAATGAGCTTAGTTAGTATAATGCATGTCATATGTCTAATATTGAGTATATTATATTTCTTCTTCACATCACGTGGAATTTATCTATTATATTATGTCTGTTCTCTTTCTCCCATATATTGACATTTCTGTTCAGTTGATGACATTTTAAAAAAATATGTTAGTTGACGGGGATGTGATCTAAAAGGATTAAAAAAGGCATTGTTTCATTTCATCTCAACTTTAATTCATTCCATCTCTCTGTTATGAGTCCTCTTATAAGAGAGAATGACCTTGAGAATCAGCATGGGCCTGAGTTCAGTCATGATATTAATCTTCATAATTAATGGCTACAAGAGCCTGTGTCATTCATTACGATTGATATTTAATCTCGTAGATGGAGGATAGTTTCTGCGACTGAATCGCAGCATATTTCAATTCATGATTGATTCCTCTCACTGGAGGATCGCCACGGAAGACAAAATAATCACTCTCAGTCGAAAAAGAGAGTGAAAGTTGGGGCTTTTGCTTTTCACAGAACTCCAGCTTTGAGCGAGTCAATTCAGTGTGTTCCCAACATTACGACGTTTGATAAGAAGCCACAGGAAACTTCAAAATGCTTGATTGCAATATTATCTCTGCACACAGAAAATATGTGATTCATATAAAAACACTCTAAATAAACACTTAAGTATTGATTCAAAGAGATGTCAAAAGTGGGGAAAAGTTTTTTGTTGTCTTCATCTCTGCAGGGATGTGCGATGGCAGCTTGTTAATGATAAACTCGTCAATCATTTTTGTAATGAATCATCTCACATCTCATTGCTGTGGCACGCAGTTCATTTTTCTCTGTTGTGGCCTCAACAATGGAAACAGATGAGACTGAGACTCTTCTCCCCACTTGTGTTACCACATCAAGATGTTATCTCCAGCTTAAAAGCTTATCAAGCCGACAGTAATGATATTGAGTGACTGAATTGTGTGTTTTGATGGATATCGCTGTGAGTAATCTGATGCCAAATTGTGTTCCAGTTCTCATATTGTTCCGATTTTAGAGTCTGCAAATAACTACGCTCCCCTTCGCCTCTCACTCTTAGCTCCACCGATCCGACCCCCCCCAACCCATCTCTTGTCTCGCTTATAGTCATTTGTCATAGCTGTGATTCTTTCCCACAGGTGGAGAAATGGGCTGAAAACCCATTTTAGTGCTCTGTGACACAAAAATAGATTATCATTGTCCAATGTCTATTTGGCCCTAGTTAATCTGTTGCACATTGTGTACTGTACTGTATTTTCAATCGTCTCCTTTATACTCTCTGATAGGACTGACAACCTGACTATAGAGGTATCTGTGATGCTTTATAAGGAGGATAATTAGCTTCTATAGTGAAGAAACACCATAGAGGATGGCGGGAATTAACAGTGATGACTCCTTTCATGATTTACTGCAATTACATTCAATTATGTGTCAGAAATGTATAGACAGATCCCTCTTTGTGATGCCTCTTTTGTTGGAAACTTAAGGCCAGGTTAAGTTGAAAAATAACTATTTTGAACAACGCGTTGTCAAACCTCATTGGAAGGCAAAAGTGTTTACACCTGTTCTGAACGGCCACACTCGAAGGTGGGATGAAAAACCTGCTATCATACGAAGAGGCGAGATGTGATAAATGTGTAAATACACGGATGATGGCCCACACTTGCTGTCAGTATCTCCTGGAAATCATTCATGTTCTCATTTTGTACAAAATCTGACTGTGACTAGCCATTTTAATGGAAAATCAATTTAGAAATGTAACAAATAACATAACCAAATGTCTGTTTTTGATTAATCCACAAATTTAAAAGAGCTATATGTAATAATTGTTTTATAAACCTGATAAACTGGAAATAAAATGATGGTAAGAAAGATTAGATGCTCAAGTGACTCTTTTGTCGCCTCTTGAGGTACAAAGTGGTATTATGAGGCGGTGGGCGGAGGCTAGTTGTTAGCATGCTAATTTCAGTACAGATCTCTGCACCAAAATACATAGACGACTTATATAAAGTCAAACCTATTATTTCTTCACATTCTGTTGATAATTTTAGCTCATTTATGGTTGCTTCAAAGCTCTTTTACGCTAGATGAAGACAGTCCAGATACATTGATGCTATCATTATATAAAAACATTAAAAAAAAGAAAGAGGTACAACCATAAATATTAAACTATAAAAATTTTGACAAATAATGCGATGGTTGACAAATTTAAATAATATCAGTATAAACCACAATGTTGCCACTACAGTTCAAAGTATATACTGTAAATGTAAGAGTAAAAGTACAGATTTCCGTTGAGAAAAATCACAATGGAAGCAATGAATTGGGAGAGCCTATTGACAAATGGTGGATATCTTATTTAAATAACCCTTAGGCCCTTTGTTTGATCTGTGGATTAAACTAATGATGAATAAAATGTGATTCTAATGATTTTTCTAGTGTATGACCCATCATCCCATAGACAGGCATGAAAATGGCTGTTGCTTGATCAATTTAAATAAGACTTCTCCATGATAAATTATAGAGCTCTTTATGACAGCTTCATGCTCCCGTCCTGTTCATACTTCGCAACACAACCTTCGTCCTTGCTGCTACAGAGAGCAAGGTCAGCTGCTAAATGCCACATCTGACATCGTTACTCCGCATTGTCAAACAGGAGCTAAGTGTTTAGCACATCGATTTTCCTCGGGAGACTGATCAATGCTCTGCCATACAATTATCATCTCACGAATGCGTCATTTAAAAGCCAATATCCTTTTTAATAAGGTGCTTAGCGGAAAACTCTTTGTCATGTACATGTCAGGCGCTGGACCTAAATAGAGAAAATACAGGCAATGAATCACAGAACATGTGTAGGAGCTGTAAGCTTTCTGTAATAGATCTTTTACATTTGACACATGTATGTAGTGACACAGTGCGCAGTGTACTGTACATGGTTTGGTTCAACCGGTTGCATTCCAAAACAGGATCACTTTTCACAGCTTTCTAGCCACATTTGCACTAACTGCCTGGAGTTATGGGTTTGTACAGCACGTGTTCAAGTACATTTAAAATGCTGTTTGTGCATGCAAGTGTTTACAATGAAATAAATAATTAAATGAATAAATAAGGGAGAACATTAACAGACACACAGTGAGATGTAGCCGGCTGCCTCGGTGCTAAAAGGCAGCATTAAAACATGCAAACATTCCAGTGAGATGGATTTGAGCCTATTAACATTTATTGCATATGAGGCCCAGTAATGCAAAACCATGCAGCTCCCTGATTGCACGGCTCCACAGAAAAGTGGGCAGATTATTTTCACAGCAAAGTGCCTTTTCTCTACATACACAACTCTGGGAATTTTTGCATGCATCCATAATTTGATGTTAAGTGCCTACTGATGCATTATGCATATTAGATAATGTATTGTGTGTAATCCAGGCAGACCTCGGCTGAACCTGGAGTGACGTGTCACTGCAGACCCCACACGCAGAAGCCCCAGCATAGCGTGATGACTGATTGAGACAGCCACCATGTTCTCCTCATCACACCTCCTCCACTGTGTCAGTCTGTGTCACACGACTTGCAAAACAGACCTCCAACCAGACAGATGCTCTATCGTAGTCAACAATCTTATATTGCATCGTACAACTTTATTTTTAGACATTTTTATGCCCACCAGGCGTAACCCTGGAGGGGATCACATAATCACCTTCGTGTGTGTGTGAGTGAGTGTGTGTGTGTGTGTGTGTGTGTGTGTGTGTGTGTGTGTGTGTGTGATCACTGGGCCTATAGCTAGTCTGCAGCTAAACTTGAATACTACTGGACCGGTCAGCTTAATTGTTTTTTTTGCTCAGTCATGACTGTATGCTAAAGGACCTCTGTGCTTTACAATTTCTGAAAAATCTTGACAACTCTTCTTTTATGACTTTTATTCCTTTTATATTTTTAGGTCACAGGCATTTTCAGGTCATCCCATTCTTGTGAACAGTAATAACTTCCATTTGGACAAAAAATATACTTAATACCTTTTATTATATTCCTATAGTGTTGTGTTCCATATTAAAGTCCTTCAAAATATTCAGAACATACGTTATGTGAGAGTGGACGGACATGGATGTAAACTGTAACTTGACTGGTTGGTGGAGACATAACAGCGAGGCAATTCTATTGCAGTGGGTGCTTCACCATGTTGCCAGACAAGGATTTGCACTCCACTGAGTGCACTTTTCTAGTCAGAACTTTTTCCTTTCTTTTCCTTATTCTTAAAAGAGGTGAACTGAAACGCGCAGCCTGTATTCAGCCCATTTTCAAGGGCTCACAGCGTTCAATTGTTTTCTACCAAGGAATGTCACTTTTTGAAGGCTGCTCTCTGGTGCCGTTCAAAAAAGCAGTTTTGTGATTTTGAATGGACAATTTAGTTTCTCATTTCACCATCCGACTCTCATTTAGAGCGAGCAGTGACCTGTGTCATATGGACATTGGATAGAGGTCAGGCACCGCCAACTGTACTGCAGGGTGCAGTAAAACACAGAGAGGTGCGGCCTCACCTGTGCACTTGGATCTGATGGTTGTGCTGGTTTGTAATGACTCCCGCAGAGACACACAGCAGAAGAGAGGAATAAAGCAAGAAACAAGACGTCATAAATAGAAGTTTGCTGACTTTATCTAATGTGCCTCTTTATATGACTGTGACAGCATGTAGTAAATTCAGTACTATAATGTTTCTGGCACAGCACTACACTATTTCTGGCTTCACCCTCCTGTCAGGGAAATAAGATAAGCAATGTAAGTGAAGGGACACGAGCCATCTCTCCTCTTTACTGCAGGATTTTATTTTGATTCCACATTTAAAATGCAATGAAGTCCTTTTACATAGAAAATATAACTGCCATGCGCATAAAAGAATATCCAACAAAGTTATCCTTACACCTGAAAGACCACAGAAGTAGGTTACATCCTGCATATATTTACCATAATCACCCCCGTGTTTCCATTCGTCTCTAAGGTAACTTCTGAGAACTTTTAATGTGTTTTCTCCAAAGCGGTGTTTTTGTTTTGTTTTTGTTTTTTTTTTTTCCTGCCAGCTATTAGTTTTCATCGCTTTTTTGAACAACCATGTAGGTAATAAAAGCTCGAATTGACATTTAAGCTATAATGGTTGTCAGCAGCCCCTGTAGAGCCCCTCCTTCCCTTTGCTGGGCTCGAGCTTGGCAGTGGGTCCTCTCACAGTGGGCTGAGTCCATGACACGGAGAGTTATATATGCCAGGGCATTACAGAACCCTTCTTAATCCGGTTTGTCACGCTGCTCCCTCTGGACTGGGGTAATTTCATGGTGCTGAACTGGTATTGATAGAGCCTTGGTAAATGAGGCACGCAGCAATCGTTAACTTTAATAACCATAAAGATGTGAGCATTGGAGTCATACAGGCCCACGAGAGGAAACCCATACAGGTGATTAAGAATCGACCAGGGCCGTGGCCAGCAGCTCCTCGCATCTCTTATTCGTACTAATGGAATTACCTGTTAAAGATGTCAAGACTATTACCACCAATGGTGCAATTTCTGCACTATACTGTTCCTATTCAGTAAACTGGAGGCTTTTTTCAGGAGGCTGTTTCCAGGTCTCCATGCATGAAGAAAACAAATAAAAAGCAAAGTGCATATTAAGGTATTTCTTTCCATAGGCTAATTTATGTTAAACATGAGGGACGGGACGATATACTCATCTCCTGATTCAGTATGTAGTGTTATTCTTACGTTTTGCAATTTTACAGGTATTGCAATTTGATATTGCTATTTATTGCAATTTTGTTTGCTTTATTAACATTAGACCATGGGAAAAAAAATTTTATCATGTACTTCATGAGACTGTTTACTGACAGTTTCATATTTCCAAAAAAATGTTTTTATTTCAGCAACATTACTGATCTGCGTGTAAAAGAAGTAAAAGGAATCTGTCTGAAGTAAACAACTAAAATTAGCTGTTACAATAAATAAAGTAGAACATATAAATATATGTGCTGCCTTGTCCTGGCAAGCAACGGTGGCTGTATTTTTAAAAACATTGGGAATTTTTGACTTTTAGATTTGACCCTCTGAGGTTGCTGTAGCCGATCAGTGTGGAGTACTGAAGCCAGAATAGTGAGATGACTTTGCAATGTTGAAGTCAGCAGCTATTAGTTAGTTTCCAGTGATCACAGGAAATATATGCATGAAAGGGAGAGCACACGCCGTTTTATGTTAAGCATGTGAAGTAAAGGGATTCATTTGTAAAGATAACATCACCACGATTGGGATGACAATTTCTGTTAAAGAGATTTGCATTAAAGAAAATTCTGTCAAACTAACAATAATGAATAGCAATAATAAGAATAATAGTATTTGACAGAATTGATTTTTTTTTTCTCACACCCCTATTAAACATCTAAACATTAGATACCCATATGGATATGATCAGAACGGTTTGTCTGCTCTGTGTTCATTGCATCTGTACTTGTGCACATTTACTGAAAGCTTACGATACAGACAAAATGGAACAGTACCAGCGGCAGCATCGCCATATTTGTTGTTATCAGAACCTTTTGACTCTTCTTTTCCCTCTTTAGGATAACTTCTTACTCTGAAACAAACACATCTATTTTCACATGTAAAGGGGACATAAATCCTTTCCTGGGCTTCTCCTCATTTGCTGAACCTATTCATAAGAGGTTTCTGTAAGTTGGACCCACTGTGCAGTATTCAGTATTCTGTGAGACTATAGCTAGATTCAGAAATAAGCCATACCAGCAGAGGGGAAAAAACAACATTGATTCGTGTGACTCCAGTATAGCTGGGTCAGTGGTTCCTGTCAGTCAGCTTGAGCTCTGGAGTTTCTACCCCCTCCCCCCCACTCCCTGCCTCCCTCCTTCAGGTTTGTGGTAGCTCCAGGCGCTACTATAGCTGCTATGTCCACTTGTTTGTCTACTCCCATTACTGTGGGTGATGCTGCCTCAGGAGGAAAGTGAAATCCAGGCCGCAGAAGGGTCAGTGAGAAACCAGCCCGAAGCCTTCACACAGGCTGAGGTCAGACAAACCATACGGATCACTGCAATAGGCTGCTGATGGGCCGCTGAATCTACTCCAGCACTTGATTCAACAGTGACACGTGGGTCAAAAGGTTTTTAAATTGGATAAACAATGGTTTAACAACCACTGAGATTAAATATGTAATATATTTACTATACTTAATCATGAAATGACCATGATATGTCATAAGAGATTAATGTCTGTGCAGTTAACAACGTAGCCAAATTTGAATTATTAAAAATAAAAAAATTAAAAATGCAACAAATGTAAAATTAAGTCTCAAATGAACACTTGGGGTGCGTCCGCTTCACTAGTCTCAAGTTTCGAATCCCACTACAACCTGAAAGATGGAAGTGCCTTCTAGCAGTTTTACTGGACTTGTACAGAGATATTTCAGCCACCAGAGCTGGAGGACAGTGAGATATCAACTCGCCTGAGAAACAGCTCTTTCCCCTCAGTCTACAACAGGATAATATTTTTTTTCTTCAGCACTGGGTTGTTGGAACTCAAGTGAGCAGTAACTTCTGATTTGGACTGAGTGAGTAGCCCCCACATTCCTCACCCTCCCATTAGGGAGGGTGAGGAATGTGGGGGCGTTGTCGTTCGTAAATCAATTTGCAAGGCTTATAATCTGTTACGGGACCGTGGCTCCATTGCGTCACCGAGACATAGTTCACATCTGGACAAAAAATCCTGAACACAGAAAAACAGTCCAACTCCACAATTCAGTACTATACAGTTCTCAGTCTTTTCACATGTTATCAGCAACTTCTTTCTAACATCAACAACATCAGTTACTGTCTGCCCGTGTCACATTCTAATTAAAGCCAAATATTCGCTGAATGAGTCTCTTACTCCAGAATGTGTGTTTCCGGAGCAGTGGGGTTTTGTTTTCGGGATAACGGTCTTAGCTTTACACTGACAGATAAGTGACAATTATGAACAGCTGATCAACTTACAGTATAGGACTTGTTACTAGTCAGTGTTGAAATATAATGCTACAGAGGCAGTGGAGGGAAACAACTTGCTTTAACCATATATTGTACATTAAATAGGGATTTTACCTTATTTAATATACTGTTTGTCGCTCCAATTCACTATTTGAACTGCAGTGCTAAATTCTGAACACACTCACACACAACACTTCTTACATATTTCTCCTTTAATTTGTTTGTTATTCTTGGAGACAGTCTGCACTGAAAAACCTCCCAGAGAGCTCACGTTCCTCCCACTTCTTCATTTGATGCATTTAGTGGTGAATGGTGCAATCTCCTTTGGTAGCCCTCCTCCTCCAGGCTACCTTTTTATTATTCATTGGCGAGAGTCCGTTCTCCGGCAAAGAGCTTCAGAGTGAGAAGTGGCTGGAGCTCAAGCCTTAGTGGACGATTTATTCTCAAAGGCTCGGAGAACTTCAGCGCTACAAAGAAGTACTTCATGTCCGAACCATAAGAGGAATGGTGTCTTTTTTATCCTTTCACGGACAAAGGACTCCTTTTCATGTGCAATCCACACAGCTGGTGTCCATGTTAACACCTCTAGTCAGCGACATGCATAACAGCATAGGTCTAATGCGACACATACACAGAAATATGCACTATGCATGCAGCCACCATCTCTCTCTCTCTCAGGCGAATTCACACGTCTCCTCGTGAGGTGTGATTCAGGGAGCATTAGCACCGATATATTCCATCATGAAAATATAGCAGCGAGATCTAATTCCACTCCTCCCAGGGATTTCTCTTCACACACTATTCATTTTAAATGGTCCTGTTACAGAAGTGTAGGAATTTGAGCAGTAAATGAGGGTTGTGTAATTTCTGATAAAATATATAAACTGTATCAGTTGCCAGGAGGACGAACATGAAAAGTTGTTCCCTGGCACTGCCTCTAAGGCCTCCATTTGGAATCCACTTGACGGTGCTTTGTAGCGTGTTTAAACATTATCCGAAGTAATCAGGGGGAGTGTTCATGAAGTTCCAACTTGATGTTTAAGTAATGAAAAGATAAATTCTGATGAGCATCATTAAACATATATGCAGTGGGACAGCTGGCTCACAGCCACTTTGATGCCTTTGCTTCTTGAAACAGATCATTAATAATCCTTCTTTTTTTTACGCCCCCCCTCGAATCTGAAAAACATAAAACTAATCGGGACAAACAGAACAGAGCTTTTTTTTCTTTTTAACTTTGGATGTATCTGACAACTTTTCAATCAGATTAATTTTATTATGTTTAAAAAGTCATAAAAACAGGTCATTTTCCATTATGCATGATTTCACAGAAAGAAAAGTTGACGGGTGAAAAAAAACAACTGAATAAACAATCTGCTGCTTAATAAAACTTTGTGGGGGTTTGAATTGACTTCTCTGGCTCGCAGTACAAAGTAACTTTGTTCACTTGCAAAAAGGCATTTGGCTACTGCGAGAGTCTCAGTTTGTCTTCCAAATGTGCAGCATTTTCAGCAATAAAATGAAATGCAGCTCTCGCTCTGCTTCTTGAATAAGAATTGGGTGTCAAATTTACATTTCTTAGCTCAACACATGTCTACATTTATTTACTCACAATGGAGACCATAATTCCTCTTGCCACCTGAGATGTAAATTGACAATTAGAAGTACTAAGACGGCGGATAGCTGTCAGTTACACAGAAGCGCTGGGGAACAACAACAAGCCCACAGAACAGGGAGGAACTGTGAAGAGAGATGGACTATAGTTGATGCAGCAGCTGCCTGTCTGGCAAAACAAAACAGGCACTCCAGCATGCAGGCGGAAACGGCTCATTTTTACCCGAGTGTGCACTGATTAAGTTGTTATGACGAGTCCTTGAGAGGCTTAAGTTTTCCCGGCTGCTGTGTTCCTTCCCTCGGCCATATGTCATTACTTAATAACTGTAGCAGTGAGAGTAGCAGTGTGAGAGGGAGAGGAGGTGACAGAAATGCTTGCTGATGGTGAGCCAGTGATTACTGCTCTTGGCCACTCTGCATAGATTACAGTTGTTGATGCTGAAGCTGAGCCAAGGTGTAGCGGGGAAATTTGGTTTGTTTGGTTTTAGATTTTTTTGTGGTGACATGTCACAACCACCTGCATTTATCTCGGTGTCAAAATGCAGCGAGATCAGGAGGAAATCAGTTGCCACTTAGAGTATGTTCATCTTCACTGAAGAGATAAAAAGGAACCGTCACTTTCATTCCTGTGAGCCTGGAGTCTTTGGATGAATAACTGGGTTTGTTACTGTAACCTTGAGTTTATGCGCAGACATAATGGAGCCCATCTTCAGCTACATGTCGTCGCTCCTCGTGACCCGTCTGTCTATGGCAGCAAAACACAAGCTTTCATACACTCCTGTACGTTAAACTGGGCCAATGAAACACTCTTAGAGATGACTAAAACCAAACGACAATAAGACATTAAGGCTACAAACAATCCATAATACAACACTTTCTGTAGGAGCAGGTCGGGTTGGGTCATAGATGTAATATATGAATCTAGATCAATCAATCAATTCTGCTCTGCCTTGCTTCCATTTTTTTTCCAGTGGCCATTTGTGGTTTTGACAAAGTCCCCTGCAGCCCATAAAGCATTTTCCCCATAAGACAACAAAATGTCTGAGACTACTGACAAGACACATTGAACTCTAAACATGGTCAGTGACTTTATTATGAATCTTTGATCCATGGAGGTTTTATATTTGTAAAGCTTTCCTCAAGTTGAGGAAAGTGATCTAAAGATCAACGACCTCACCTCAAGTTTGAGTAAGAACTTGGGGGTGTGGGAAAAGGTGAAACACTACTGTGCATGTTCAGTGGGCCGCATATCCAGGTCGTCAACCTGGAAGCTAGAAAACTTTGTTGGAGTTTGCACCAGGCAAGCAATGCTCATTGAACCGAATGGTGCCATCTTTGTATTATTATAATACATATATGGGCACCAACTTCGGTACTTTTAAGGGTACTGACTGACTTACATCGGTACTATCAAGCACTAATTCATGCTAAATCAATCAGTGCCAAATTTTGGCTGCTGAGAGCACATGTGGGTGAGAACGTAGCAGAGTATAGAGAGAGTGAGATAGCGAGATGTGTAATTATACTTTTCAAAACTGCAAAACACATTTAACCTGAGAATACACCTGGTCAAATGCAAATTATATCTAAAAGTAGATGAGTGTTTAATAGCTTAAAAGCCAAGTCGCCTCACAGCAACCGCAGTTAAATGTTAGAGCGCCAGCGCATAAGAAGTTCAGCCTTCAATGGATGACAAAACTTTAAGCGAGGTATCAACAACTTTGTCGACATCTTCAGCTGATTAATTAGCTAGTTGGATAAACTGTTGTCAGAGATAACTGGACTTTTTTTGTCTTGGTTGATGTTATCTTAGCATTTTTAGCCACCACTCAGCCACTGGCTGCATCAGACATTCCTTACCAACAAGTTATTTAGCCCTAAGAAGTCTTGCCCATTTTTGAATGCTTCTGATTTTACCTTTATTCCATGTACTATGCCAATATTTGATGTCTTTTTTTCAGCATAGCATCACCTTTAAGGGACCTTTTTCCACTTACACATAATGCATCAACCTATTGGACCCATGAACACATATGATCAAATTTATATGATCAATATCACCATTTTTACTTGGTCTATCAACATCAAACAAAAGCAAAATTGAATTTAAAGCTAGCACTGTGGAATAAAGTTAACAGCAAGGTTCAGTGTGACCTTATTTTTATGCGGGCAAAGTCTTGCATCACTCACATGATTTGCTCACGCCAGCATTAGAGGGTTAGCACACTAATACATTTTTTAATATGTCCAAAAGTATAATATGTAAACAATAGTATGCATATTGCATACTATTTACATGGAAATATGACAGTGTGTAGGTACTGTGGTGGTGATGACAACATTTACAGTTCTTGGGACTTTTACAACTGAAATATATTTTTGTTATTACAGAGAGGGTAAAGTACGGGAAAAGTGTGGCTGAGTATCACCAGTACCGAATTCCAGGTCTGTATTTTTTCAAATGTGAATGGTCCCCAAACCTAGGAGCCAGTGCTACAGTGTTACTCAATTTAAAGTAAATCTAATATTATCAAGGTGTAATTTCCATGGTGACAACCTGCACTTTTTCAAGCGTATTTGCCAGATAATATATCATCTTATGTTTGGGTCAATATGGTGCATTTATGTACGTGTAAAAAGTTATGTGTCTGTGCAACCATAAATTTCCCTAGTTTCTCTTAGTACTGCTGAAAATATCAAGTATGGCTTTTTGTCTTGAGCTCCTGTTCCTTCTCCCCCAATCTATCTCCACATTTTACAACATTACCTCATTAACAGCTCCTAATTGGCCGTTGGGCTAAGCTGAAAACAATGAAGCATTGATTTCCTTAAACATAATCACCTCGTCCAGTCATTTAATGGCTGCTGTCACTGTGGGCCTCCAGGAGAAAAATGACCAGTCAGTGGTCCCATCGATGCCCTTCACCTCCCCTCACCAAAGGCTAGAGTGCACAGCCACCCACTCCATCTTAACAGGTTGGTTTAACCCCTTTAGCTGCCTGACAGGCTCCAAGCACTACATCCATCAAGACCTGTCTCAAGTTATTGTAATCCCATATTGCACCATAATGCACACACAGTTACTCATGTGCACTCGAGCGTTTCAGGAGAAGTTATGAAATACCACAAAATATCATATGCATAAATGCACAAATAAACTGATACGGGCACAGACACACACAAACTCAGACACAGATAATGGATAGTCATTTACCCACCAACTACCTGAATGGGATTATGTCTCGTCCAAGTGGCCATTTGTCGTCTAAGTGGCTCTCGTGACTGGCCCAGTAGAGTCATCGTGAAGCCATTTACACTGCTCTCTCCTCCACATACCAGATGGTTCATAGTGATCACGCCTAATGTCCACCTGGCTGATGATGGCTGGACCTCACCCCATGGCTCACACACACACAAGCATGTGTTTGTGTGTGTGTGTGTGTGTGTGTGTGTGTGTGTGTGTGTGTGTGTGTGTGTGTGTGTGTTCGGGATAATCCCAAATTCTGATGGCAATAATTATAATAAACACCATACTGTTCATAATAATCAAAATTATTTGTTCTGTCCAAATTATTTGTATTCAGTCAGAAGTCTATGAATAAAATGTACAAAACAAATACAACAGTTTTAAGTTTTAAAGGATCGATTTGTCCTCCAAATCAGCATTTTTACAAGTTTAAGCCCCACAAATAATGTATATTTTACATCACTGATGATCATTTAGCAAATTATACCATATTTTTGTACAATAATTTATTGAATATGCCTTAAGGCCAACAGTCAGTTTTTAATTCTTTCAGTACAGGTTCAAAATCAACTGGCACTGAGTCAATACTTGCTGGATTTACTGTAGGTTGTTACTGTTCTGTTTCTTGTGAGTTATTATAAACACTTAATTTACAATGTAAATGGGGTTTTTTTTCCGACGTTTTCATAGTTCTGATTGGTCAGATTTTTGCCTGTCAAGGTGAAGCCAGTGTAGGAGGGGACATGCTGGGAACCTTGCATAACGTTTCCTAAAAGTTCTTGAAAGGTGAACCTTTACAGAACATTAGGGATGGTCCTAAAAGATTGACTTTTGGTGTTGGAGCTTAAAGTTCCCTAAAGGACTTTAGGTAGACATTTCTATTTTGGTTATTTTATGCTCAAATTGCAACGTCACAAAGAGGACATCTGTCCCATGTGATTCCCTTTGAGGCTTATTACAACATTCTAGTAAAATATAGACTATTTCAATTTTTAGGTCACCTAAACGTTCCACAAACGTTCCTGTAATGTAATGTAAAGGTTCTAGAAACATGACGGAAAGACCTAAATAGGATCTAAAAAGTACATCATAGGTTGGTCTCCTAAAGGTTCCTGTTACGTCACTAAAGGTTTTGCAAATGTTATGGGAACACAGTGTAGAGACTAAGGGGGAATGTCCCACAGTAATGGTGTCCTAAATGTTCCCAGAATGTCCTGAATGTTCCCTGAATGTCTGCCAAATAATGTCCCCGTACACTTTAAACTTTAGAGGAGCTTCACATTGTGACCGTTTGGGAACGTTGAAACGTGATTTCCTTTACCCCAGTTGGGATGTTCTCAGAAAGTTCTGGGTGGGCTTCCTCCTACACTACAGCAACTTTACAATTATGGTGATGATTCATTTATTGTCCAGCCATGTCTTCAAAAGATTTACACTTTTTCCTTCAACAGAGGAAGCTGCACTTAAATCAGCTGATTGACAGCACACATGTATTGTTGGCACTTCGTCTGTTTGGCTACCTCCTGACTAATAGCTCTCCTGATACCCTCATGCCAACACTCTTTGCTGCCACAACTTCCCCCCAACTCCCAAACTGCCATTATGTCACAGAAATTTTAGGTATTGTTGACTTATATGTATGTTTACAGCTAACCCTGATTATGTTCTTTAATGTATTGCTGCTCAGGTTCTTTGAGAGCTTCTTCAAAGAGCAGAGCCTTGTTCAGGTAATCTAACTACATGTAACTAACTTAAGCATTTGCATTAAGTGGTCAATATGTGGACTTTCTTTGACAAAAAGTGGAAAACACACCATTTTGAATATTTGAGACACTAACTTGCTTCTGTAACTTTAGTCCCACTGAGGAAATGAACCCAAGAGTCACAGATGAGGGTGAGTCACGTCACAAGCGAGATGGATATGATAGGTGTTGCCTTTCTTGTCCCATGTTTGCCGGTGACAAGTCTGTAGCGCTAACCTGCAAATAAGGCACCGAAGCTAGCCGAGGGGATTCAACCCAATTCAGTATTCTGAGATGCAACGTAAAGTCCTCACTTATTCAGAGATCTGCTTTGACTTGAAAGCAAGTCTGCAGGTCAGGAAGCTGTCAGTAAAATATTCAACAAGCCAACACATTGTAGGGTTTGGGGTTTTAGCACACTCAAGGGATTTTTCTCCTCACTTTTATAGTCTGTATTCTGCCTCCTCCTGCCCAGAAATATCTAACAACAAGCGCTGAGAGAGTGACATTAATACTGCACGACAGCACGGTCCAGCAGGACTGCAAATGTTTGCCTTTTAATCCAGGACTCGGCGGCCTTTGGTCTGGCCACGGCAGACGTTGATGGGAATGGGAGAAGAAAACTGTTGCCAAACTTGTCGAGGCTGCTGGGAGCTCAGTTCCGTAATTCATGACCCGAGCCATTTCAAACATTTGCACAGCCTACCCAGCTAGAGAAACACACACCAGTTGTTGTCATGCCAGTGGAAGCAAATGCATCTTCTCACCGCAGCAGGATGTTCTCTTTAAAACTTGGTACGGCTGAGTGAAATAAGGCTGAAACAAAATGAAATGTGGCGTTTCGTTCTCCTTTTTGCACCGTCCTTTCTGTAGATTGAAGAGGATAAGTTCAATCCTTTCCCATTCCTTTCCTTTCCTTTCCTTTGCTCTCCTCTCCTCTGTCCGGGGATGAGCTCCAGTTTAATTGTTGGACGCTGGTGTCTGTTGCGGTGGCTGTCAAGGGAAGATAAAGAGTTTTTCCTGGGGCGTAAGGAAAGGGGAGAGCGGTGATGGAGGGCCTCTCTCCCGCAGCTCCGCTGGCTGCATTAGCCCCACGCTTTATAATTGTGTGAAGGGGGCACTTCCACTGGCTCCCTCATTACTCACTGGCATGGCCGGTCCCTGGCAGCCAGACACACCTTGTCCTCTAGCCCTCTCTCTCACCGCCTGTCTCGCTCATTTCAGGATGTCCCTCAGCTCCATCACCCCCTCTCCCTCCCCTGGGCATTTCTCCCTATTGTTATTTTGACCCAGTACCGCCATCGGTGCATATCGCCTTCTCTTTTCACAGAATTTGTTTGACATCCTCCTTTGTCAGACTGGGACCTATTGTACAGCATTTGCTCTGACTGATCGCCTATGCTTTGGAGTTAATGCTTCAGTGCAGTGTATAGCCTAAGACTGTATTGGCTCCGTCATGAAACCGAAAGGTATCAGCCATCTGTAGGGCAGGGTTTAGTTTAAAAAATTATGATACCAGTACTGATACTAGTACCCTTGGTGATGCCAATACCAATAGACTTGATATGCATCATGCGAATGGATAAATTCCTGAAATAATCTTTTTATATATATATATATATATGTATTTTCTTATCAGATGTATAATATAGACATACTTTTGAATGTTTTGGTGCCATGCTGAACTGTCAAATACACTGCACTCAATGCCACCATACAAAAAAACAAAAGCAAAAAAGTCGAGAAAACTCAAAATTTTAAGGCAGCTTACTTTTGAATAACTTAGGCAACTTAGTTTTGAGTGAAACACTGTTTTAAAAAAAAGTTTTACCAACCAATAATTTACTTTTCTTATTTAGATAAACTTGAATTTTGAGTCTTAGAAAACCAAGTATACTCATTGAAGGAAAAGTGAATAATGGTATATAATTGGTACGGTATAAATATAGAATTTAGAATTTTTAAAGCATCCAAATAATGACAAATCAAGTTCACAGCTCACTGTAAAAAACATTTTTTCTAGATCTGGGCACAGTGTGCATCCCATGTACTGAGGCTGGGAGTTCTGTGCATGGGTTCAGTTCTTGCCTGTGGTCCTTTGCTGCTATTGTTCTCCAACTCTTTCTGCCTCTTTCCTGGCATGTCCTCAGCTGTTCTATCAATAAATAAAATAAATTCAATAAATTAAAAAAAAAAAGGATCAAATACAGGCATGGATTGACTGGAGAAGTTTTGATACTTGGTTTTGGGTTAAAAACCTCAAAGCTATCAAGCACTGACAGCTGGCTCTAGCCATCTCAATGTATGACTAAAGCCTGCAGCTGCCAGGTCTTCACTGAAGAAGCCTAGACAACAGATTCATCCTTTCTTAATATTGACAACACATGGAAGGTATCAAGATGCAAAGGCAGCCATATTAAGACATAATGAGAGCATGATGTGATCTTCATCATGGGCTGATTGGTATGGAGTGAGGACAGCCGTCACTGAGTGAGAGGCAATTAGATGACATAATTGAGATGCCTTGAGGGCCAATTTGTTACACATACTTACAGTGGAAGTGCCCAGTGATTGTACTGCAGTGTGCCTCTGTTGGTTCAATGTGAGATGGTTGAGTTTCATTCTTTTCATTCCTTCTTTCTTTTATTCACAGTATTGCTGCTTATTTGGATTTCTGATGTTGATAAAAAAAAAAATGCGTATAGTCAGCCAATTAAAAGTTACAGGACATTTCTGTGTGGCTGATTTGCATTGACATGTTTTCCATTAATCTCTTGCATGTACTGACCATGTACCTCTGTGTCTGTGTCTGTCTGCAGAGGGAGGTACGTGTGAGGTGATCGCCGCCCACCGATGCTGTAACAAGAATCGTATTGAGGAGCGTTCTCAGACAGTCAAGTGCTCCTGTTTACCGGGGAAAGTGGCCGGGACGACACGCAACAAACCCTCCTGTGTGGATGGTGAGGAAGTGCATTTCTTACTGAAGGCAGCTGTACGGGAAAAAGTCTTGCGTCTTTTCAATACCTATTGTACAATCAGCCCGGTATCCCTAGGAATCATGCACGAATTGCATCCAACATGCCAACATTCAGTGCCGACAGAAGTACTGTACCCCATGTAGAGAAGCAGAAACTAGCAGTATTGAGGTGTGCGTGGTTGAATGGTGTGTTGTGTTTGACTTTTAGGATCACGGATTGTCTTGTCACAGACCTGCAATTAGCATTTATGTCTTAACTGTAACTGCAATCTTTTTGTTGCCCAACCTTAAACCACTTTCAGTCTTTCCCTAACTCTACTGTAGCTGCTGTGTGCGGATATTATTGAAAGCAAGATTTTAAAAATTTTTTCACCAGATGGAGAAAGAAAAATTGTTATATAATAGAAGGTTTTGAAAAACATCCCATGTTGATGTTCCTTTCTGCTCATGGAGTTTCTTTGTCCACTAGTTAGTAATTCTACATGAACGCTGCACAATTCTAGTATAAAAATAGTACCTATATCAGATTAACAATAAATAGAAATGTCTCTATAATGAAACAAAATATGGGTATTACTTACGATAAAAGATAATATAATCATTGTTAATGAAAATAATTTGTATTTAAATTGCAATAAATCAGAATGCAGTTTTGAAAATATTTAAAGAAATTATTGACATGAGACTCAGGAAAAAACCTGAGAAAAAGTTTTTTATGCAAGCACACTGGAGGCATATTTCTGCTGAATTTGCTCATAGTTTTACTCTGACTGTATATACATGATGGGGGCTGTGAGGTACAATACTACAGTGTAAAAACAATGTGTTGCATGTTGAACATTCACAGACAGAAGTGTTCGTATCAAAATAAATTCATTATAAAGCACTCATTATGAAAAAATGGCTGCTTTCTGATTAATATGTAGGATATTACTTAATTATAATAATTGACGTATTCATCATGTGCTCATCACATTTTAATAGGCTAACATTACAGAAACAGAAGATGGTTCCTATTCTGTGGTGGAAGAAGTATTCAGATCACTTAAGTAACAGTCACAATACTACATTAAAAATACTCTACATTTGTACTCTTACTTTGTTTCTAACAATGCATTTTCTAGCTAATCCAAGAGCGTTTAAAATGGTTTATTTAGCTCAAATGGTAAATATTAATAAATGGTTTTCACTAGACAGACATGGTATGAAAAATGATGATCCAAAGAGTAACCAGACAAATATAGTGGAGTGTAAAGAACTATATTTACCTCTGAGATGAAGTGGAGTGTAAGTATAAAAGAGCATAAAATAAGAGTGCAAGTACAGTACTTGAATAAATGTACTTTGTTACATTCTGCAACGCTCAATGTGTTCATCACTTTAATGTCACAGGTGGCGAAGGTGCAGCTACTTTTAATTACTTTATATACTGCTAAAAACATAATCTACAATAATATATTATATTTTATAGGTTCCATAAGTATAGGTTAAGTTGAATTTTTGTTTTGTATTAATAATCTAAATCTACAAAGTAACTATTAACTAAATTTCTCAATTTAGCAATTGTAGTGCAATTAAAAGTACAATATGTAGTGGAGTAGAAGAAGTACTTTAAATACCCAAGTAAGTCAAGTACCTCGTAACTGTACTTCAGTACAGTAGTTGAGTAAAATCACTGTTCCAAGGTAAAATTATCATCAGGTTGAAATCATATCATATTCTACTCTTTTCTGCTGTCTCTCTAATAATAAAAATACACAAAAATACACTGAAGAGTCCAGTAGTGCTATGTTGCTGGGCATCATGGGAGATAGAGGATGATCCAGTTGGGCTGTTGAACACCTGAGCAGGGAGCACGTTGCAGATCACATCGCCTAAGGCAGCTCAGGCTGATGGAAATGAATAACTAATAAACACAAGTCAGGGAAGCTCCAGGCTAGTGCACCTGAATTACCTCAGCTGAGAAAAACAATCAGGCAGAAGCAGCTCCATGGAAAAAAAAAAAAGAAAAAAAAGTCGACAGGAAGTCACAAGTCTACTGAGACAGAACTGCGATGCCCCCTTCGCTTCGCAGCTCATTTACTGCTCCTCAGTCTCGATCTTTTCACCTCCACCTTCGGCAGGGATCAAAGGCATCTCTCTGACTGCCCTCTCGCAAAGAAATGACACCAAAATATCTTCATTATGAGGGATGTTACATGAAGGGCCAGACAGGCTCGCTCAGTGGGTTTCACAGAGTTGGTTATCCACAGCTGATGCTCAAGAAGATTCAAGTGTATGAATTAGATACGAGCACAAAAGAACTTTTTCTTGTTTTGATGAAAAATTACCCATAACGATAGAAAAAAATTCAGGCGAACAGCTGAATTTTCAGTCCTTGAGACATTTTCTTCAAGAATGGGATGTTTGCCCTGTGGTTGGAGGCATCACCTGAATGAAACATTTACTGAGCCGACCTTGAGATGCAGCTTTTTAAGCAGAGTGTGTTGTCCTTGTACAGAGAGGCACACAACCAGACGCCGTCTCCTCTGCAGCACTGAGCAGACAAGAGACTTTGGAATCCTTTTATATTCATTCAGATTGTGTCTTCTTCACTAAACATGGCCTAGACAGACCTAATAAAATCCCTGAAAACCCTCAACATCAGACTGAGACATTACCTGACTGACTGAGACAAGTAAAAAGTACACATCAGCCTTTAAGATGAAAACCATGTAATAATAAAAGGGGAGATAAGGAAAGAAGTTGCCAGTAGAAGTTGGACAAAGATCTACAAATCAAAAACTAAATTACACGGAAGAAGGGGTGGAGGTAGAGAAGTTGGAGATGTTGTTAACACTTCATGCCTCTGTGCCTCAGGCCCCCACAGTGAGAGAGTCCTCGCTGTTAGTGTATTGATTAACGCACACTTATAGAGGGAGTGGTGATAAAAATGGAAATGACAAGTCACTGAGCAGCAAGAAACGGTATTGAGCACCATTGAGCACCACACTGAAAGAGTTAAAGGGATAGTTTGGATTAGTTGAGGTGAGGTTGCATGAGGCTGGTGTATTACCTACAGTAGATGGTGGTCAACACACCCTCAGTCTGGTGAAGCAGACGGAGTATAACACTGAAGCAATGTACTGCTGTGGACGGGGTCAGCAACACAAGGTATTTTAGCTACTTTTCAGCCACATATTAATATCAAGCATATGCTATATTTAGTTTGCTATATTTATTTTCACCACTTAGCCATCAGAAAGCCTTTTCAACATGAAATGGCTGTTATATAAGTAAAATATTGCTCTCTCTCTCTCTTGCTTAATTAGGCTCCTTTATTATATTATATAATTATATTATAATTAGGCTAAAACAGTTATTTCACCATGCAGAATACAGGAGTTGCTAGGCAACCGCTGCCTTGAGTTTTGTTTGTGTTATTGAAGTATCCTGTCAAAATACAGAAGACACACAATAACACAAACAAATCGATGCAGCGGTAGACCAGCAATTCCTGTGTTCTGTGAGGTAAAAGTAATGATTTTGTCAATAGAGTCTTGTTGTTGTGGAGAGAAGGCATGTCCAGACTTTTTTGAATCAGGTGGCACTGACCTGTGCGGGGGTGAACACACATACCATTTCTCACATTTAACATTACAGCACCTTACAACTGTCTCACATTCCTGTTTAAATTTTTAATTATATAACAGATAAATAGCACCACTAATAACAACACAATGGAATGACACCATAAAAATCGAATAATAAAGTTTCAATTCTTTATTCCTTAAAAAAGAAATTGTACATTCATTCTACCACTATCCTCAGGCTTTGGGACTCTTTAATTATTGCACAGCTATGAAAAATAGCTTTATTTTTTATGGTTTATTATTTTTTATTTATGAATTATTAATCTACTTGCTATATAGTTTGTGTATGTTATTTGTTTTTATGAGAAGCATGAGGGGAACTACAACTACTATACAACTTTTTGTTGTAAAATGATCCATAAAGTAATTTAAACAGCTGCAAAAATTAAAAGTAGGCTACATACAAAAGAAAGCAATGGTCAGAGCTGCGGATTTCTGTCAGACAAGGCTGTCTGACAGCAAGGTAAAGCGGTGAAAATATTTTTAATATACAGCATGCCAAACTGCCATCTCTGTAGGTAACAAACTGACAATCAATAAGAACCTCATACAACCCCACTTCAGATAATCCAAAATATCCCTTGAAGGTGAGCTCACCTTTTAATAATTTTATTTTCTTCATTTGGGGCCTTCACCTCCTCTTTGGGATAATTTTCATCTGCTTGAAAGTGATTCAGGCTGTTTGTTATTTATTTAACACTGAAACCACCACGGGATAAGGGCTGAAGGGCAGCCGAAATAATTATGTGATTATTCATAAGAGCTCATTTGTAGTCAGAAGTGTCACACAGAGCAAACACGCCATTTAATTAAAGGATCTTTTTTGTAAGTGTGGAAATAAAGGGAGACAGGAGGCACTAGGAAAACTATACCTGAAAGTTGCGAGTGTTTGTCAACCGAGCCCTGCAGGCTGCCGTAGCGCTATGTGAGGGATTATAGACTTGTGGAGTCAGTGGTCTGTCCCCTCAGCAGCACACCGGCCTGGCCCAGATGGAGCTTTCTCCCCAGGTCCTGGCGTTATTAATGTTCCGTCCAGATGAGGAACGATGCCGCAGCCCGGCTCATCTCTCCAACCCCCTGGGGGACACCTGCCACCACTGTAGCATACACAGGTTATGTTCCCACAAAAATAATAAAAAAAATATATAAAGAATAGCCAGTGCTCTGATAGAACAAATCAAAAGTATATCTTCAGAGGTCGTTTGTTTTGGACACACATACAGAGCCTGGAGGAGTGAACGCTCCTTTATCTTTGGCCAAATTTGCAGAAACAGGCAGTCTCCCTGATGTGCTGGATTATCGGTCATTAGCGTCAAACTCCAACATCAAAGCACACAGTGGAGATCAGTCCCATTGTCGAGTGTTTACTACCTCGTGAATAGCGGCCGCGTGGGGTTATTTCAGTTGCTATTGGTAACTGTTTGGGTTGTTATTAATATATGGGGATGTGACGACAGCTTGCGTTGGGAGGTGTCATGCTCAGTGGGGGGCTGCTGTCAGATTATCCCCGTAGTGGGAATTGATTATTAGCTTTGACAAGGAGAACTATGTCCCAGTTATGTCAGGGCCAACGAGGCTCTTAGTAAAGAACATCCCTTTTAACAAGTCAAACGCTCATATCTCTCCAGCCTCGCCGGGCCGATCACATGCACTCAGATTAGGCGCTCATCACTGCACCACTGCCTTTATCCCAGTGTATGAGACATGTAAGTCCTCAGCCACAGTATGGACACACACACACACACACACACACACACACACACACACACACACACACAATACTGTACATAAGCACCCATTTACCCAACACATGCATGCAGACGCCCTAATACGCACACATGCTATCGCTTTGTGTTGTCATGTAGCTGCTGTAGCTGTAAACTCTTTCAACAAGAGACGCACACAGATGCCCACTCGCCGCTGATCACTGATGGGGAATGAACCCTTCTGTTTGGCTCCAGGCACGTATAGCTGAGCATGACAGGTTGTCATGGTACATTTGAGATGCATCCAGGGGGGAGACACATGGACGCTCCTTGAGGGGAGGGACAAGAAGCGCTGCCGTTCTTCCACATACATTACTAGTCAAACAGATGCAATTGGATCATGCTCGAGTGAGAGGCAGCTTGACACGCTCTTTAAAACCTAATAGTCTCATTACAATGAGGGCTGCCATTGTTATCAGCAAGAATATAATTCATCAAACAAAACGCTTCCTTATTGGCAAAGCTTGGCATTAAAGAAACAGTGTGTAGGATTTAGTGTCATCTAGTCATGGGGCTGCCCCGACTAAAACTATTCCTAGTTGTCGTTGCATGTTTATAATTATGAAAAAAAGGTGGAATGTTGTGTAAACTTATATTCAGTTGAATGCATTGCAACCATAAGATACTTAATACACAAACTAGAGTTGGGCGATATGTTAAAATTTTCCAAACGACCATCAGCAGGCCGTCAAGCGGCTAATTCACTGTTACACACACTGTGGATGTTCACTATGTCAAATAAACTTATAAAGTGTCAAGAAATTAAATATTCTCACACTTGTTTTCCTTTTTAAACTGAGAAATACAATCGTACACCTTCTAAATTCCAGTTTCTCTCTTTTACTCAACTAAAACAAGCTGCCCACTCTTCCAACAACCACCAACTTGGTTGAATTAAATCCTTAATTCACCACATGACAAGAGTGCAAAGTGTCTTATTCTGCAGGCTGTTTATCTCTCACTCCCCACCCAGCTCAGCGCACTCATGGTCCGGCGAGTGGGTGTGTACTGTGCCGCTGGATGAACATTACATTAGCAAAATAAAATGACAAATATCGCTCCAAAAATTGGTCCATAAATGGACAGGCCATGGATTCAGCCCATCGTCAACAGACAATATATTCATCCAATTGCCCAACTCTAATTCAAACTGATCACCAGTTGGGACAGGAGTATGTTTACCAATGTGATACATCGCCTTTTCACTCAGTAAGTGTTAAGGAACAGAGGACAGTAATTGTTGACGTTTTAGTCTGTGGTTGTAATATTTTGCAGGTCTGGACTGCAGGTGGGTCAGTCTAGTAACCAAGCTCTTACACTGTGAAGCCACACTATTGTATCACGTGCAGAATTTGTTTCTGGATGTTGTTGATATTTGGCTTTCGCTTTGCATGACAGTCTTAACTTTCATTTGTAGATGGAGCGACAAACCGTGTTTACTGGAAACTGTTTTCCAAAGTTTTTAATGCAGCTTTTAATGCACACTTTCATCCTGGCCTTACTGATGAGGTAGGACCATTTGGACTCCCAGATGGAGTTTTTTTTTGTTACTGAGAGAAAAATGAAAAATTAATGTAAACTAAGACTTTTATCACTGATTAATGGTTTAGTCAGTTAGGGAGCAGCCCTATCTAGTGAGGTTCATCTCATCTCAATCTCTGCTTCCATGCATGTAGGAGAAGCTAAGGTGGCCAAGAAACTTACACAAAACACGTAAAAGTTTTTTTGTTTACTGTGGAAACATGGCAGTGCAACATGGCAGATATCTGTAGATATAAACAGCTTATTCTCAGCTAACAAAAATACAATTCTTTTCAGGTATGTAGTAATTAAAACATACTAAATATAACTATAACTATAAATAAAATCTTCCATTTCTGCCACATTCTGCCAATAGTTTTACACACTGGACCTTTAAATGTATTTTAAAAGATTATTTATGCTTGTATGGACAGCAAAGTCCAGACTGATGACTAACCAGAATAGCCAAGCAAACATCTCAGCCTCCTACTATAAAATCTGCCCCACACAGTCCTCTCACAGCTCTCTTATGGCTCCACAGCCCTCTGCTGCTGTATGTGGTTGGTAAGCAGCAAACCTGCTGCAGCTACTGCCTGAGGGGATGGACAGAAGGAGCATATTATACTGTACAATGGAAAACAATAACTCCTTTCTCTCACTGACAAACAAACACAAAGGCAGACATAAGGAGAGACTAACAAACAGTGAAATCCTCCTGGGTCAAAAAAGATGTTTGTGTCTTTTGGAGAAGTTGAGGATAATGATTGTGAAGCAAGTTTTCTCCTCCATCTTTGTCACATCCCAGTGAGCTCTCACAGCGCTGACGATGTGATTAGACTCTCAACCTTTAACCTGCCAGGAGAGGATCCGACCCTCAGCTGGAGTTGAAAGGTCTCCTTAGTTTTTTATTTATTTATTTTGTTTTTTACTCTCTCTCTCTTTCTCTGTATTTTCTAAAGTAACATTATATTTCTTTTCTGCTCCCACCTCTGGAGTAACAAGTCTGTGGTTGTGCTGAGAGCAGTGAAAAAACATAAGGCAGATCTACAGTATGTCAGCTGTGTGGGAGATACACTTTCGTAAATCGTTTTTGTACCCACATAAAGGAAAGGAAGTAACCACACAACAGAAGGAGTCATTGTTTAGCCATTAATAGGCACGTACGTACACACCTACTCTCACACACACACACACACAGGCACACACACACCAACTTCACAGGCACAAGGTTACACTCAAAATGCGCACAGGCACACTCACAAATGAATCATGATATCAAATGAAACTTTTAGATACTGTTTACTTTTTAATGTATTATTAATACCAAATACCACTACACCACTCAGGCTGGGACAAGATGCTTATCCAATCTGATACTATCATGATACTTGAGTGCTAATTTGATTTGTATTGTGATTTGAAATTAGAATTTTAGGCAATTTTTCTTTGTGTGAACTTTGTGATCATGGGAAAAAGTTCAAACATACATATTTAGAGATATCATGAGTGATATTTCCATAATCATTTAACATCAAATGTCAGCTTTTTATTTCAGCAGCATAATATAAAATAAGCAAATAAAATATTTTTTGAATTAAAGCTAGCACCAAAAACAATAAATAAGACAAGACGAAATTAAGAGAGGCCCTGGCTGTTTTTTCAGCCTCCTGAGAATTTGAGTTTGAGCTTTGACCTTTTGAGGCTGCTGTAGCTGGTGAGTGTGAAATGTTGATGTCAGAGCAGCAAGCTGAAGTCAGCAGCTACTACCTCGTGTCCGCAAGTGTGAGCACACCTGTCATTTCATGTTAAACACGTTAAGAAAAATAGATCCTTTGTTAAAATAATATACTGCAAATGTGTTGCTAATTTCTGTTGCATTACTGATAAGTCATGAACAGACCATGCACTACTTATTTAAGTCAAAAGTTTAAGTAAAAAGAAAGATACTTAAAGGAGGAATCTGTAAGATATTTACTGTAATAAATCAAAAAATGACCACGGTATGTCATCAGAGATGAAGGAAACACATTTAAGTTAAGATACTCACTTCACTTGACATGAACGCTAGAGCCGCGGTGCCCCCGTTTGAGATTTCCATTCTCCACCCGAAAGACTGTTTTCTAAGCCCATTTCACATTAATCATACATCAAATTAATGCCACATTTTTGCCAAATGAGTAAGTGTCTGTTCACGAGTCATAAAAAATCATTAATAATGTTGTTGAAGACATGTATATTTATAACTGTTAAACTGAGCAAAATGTTATTGGAGTTTGGCAGGCAGTTAAGTCATTGTCCAGTGTCTTATTTCAGAGCATTGGGCTTTTTCTTTTAACGGGCTAAACTTTGCATTGACAGACAACAGACAGTTTTAAACAGTTGATCAACTTACAGTGGAGGACTCGTCTTCGCTTGCTATTGTCAATGTACAAGGCTGAGCACATCCTACACTCCTCTGGAGTGTCTGCAGTCTGCCTGCCTCTGCCGTATTTGGGATGGAGGGGGCAGGGGGGAAACAATTCACTTCAGCCATAGATCGTTTATCAAACAGGATTACAACCTATTTAATATACCATCTATGGCTCCAACTCGCTATTTGGACAGCTGCACTCATTTTTGCATGCGCAGTGGCTATATATTGCTCCTTTAAAACAATCAATTTTACTCCCAGCCCTTTGCACCACATACAGTATTTTCTCCACATGTCAGTACTTTGCATTATACCTGATAAATGCCGCTGTTTGTATGTGTGACTGTATATTCCACTTTTACTTGAATGAATCTGGGGTCATGAAAAAAAGGAAACCTTCTTTGTGGCATTTCTAAGAATTCATTTGAATTCAAAAACCATACTGAAAGCAATCAAATCGAAACACAGGAATTCTTCTTCAAGTCTGCGGGTGCCGGGGAGTCCATTACACATTCAGAAAAACAGAAAAGCTGTGTGATTAGAAAACCAAACGATATTTTCTGAATAGCTAATCAAACCTCGGCTCTCTCTTTTTTGAGGGGGGCAAAGATTAATGCAGAATAATGACTCTCTGAAGCTGACCCCGGGTTCAGGGGTCCAAGTCTCAGTCCCGCTGTAATTATACACTTACTTCATTTGCTTCATGCTCCCATGACCCTTTCAGTGCTTTACTGCTGTTGCACGTTGCTTGCAGTCGTACCTCTGTCTCATTAAGATGGAAATGTGTTTTTTTTTTAATCAAGCAGTTCACTGTAACTCTTTTCACTTACGTGCATGATTATGTGAATGAATGACTGATTGATTGGCTGTTTTGTTTGGTTAATAACTGAGTAATCAGCGCAGTTTCAGAGCAGTGACGTAAACTGAAAATCAGGTGAAGAGAAAGAGACAAAAGACTTTCTGGTTGTACGCTCAAAAATAAACAACTTGTTACAAAAGACAGTGTCTTGGCTGCCTTTTAAGTGTAAACTGATTAAGTTGGGCTACAGATTGAATTCAATACTAATCACAACTTTTTGCAGTGTTTTCATTCAGTATGAGAGACACACAGCAAGTTTCCATCATATGCTTTCTTCAAACCATTAAGAAAAAAGTCTGAAGTCTTGAACCATGCATGCTGGGATGTCTGCTAATATGCTGATATGCTGAACTCATGCTTACAAAGTGTTAGTTAAAGCTACTAAAAGTAGTTTTTGACTGCTTATGAAACATCTCAGTTTTATACTGATGCCTCTATATGACCTACATAAGCATTCGAGACATGAAAACAATGGCTATTTTTCTATAGTTATTCTTAACCCTTGCCATTTGGTTGCATTCTCTTGGATATCAGATGAAACAAGCCTGTACATTTTTCCAGGCAAGGTCACACTAAGAAATACATTAGCCAATTAAAAATAGGTAGTATTATCATTGGATATTTTTAATTTTGATGTTGTGATATTGGCCATGGAAACACTGCCACTTTTTTCCACAGGGCTCTCTAAAATCAACAAAATATGAAATTTCCTTATACTAGCTTCAATGAGACAAGTTAATTTAGTTTATTTCACCTAATTCCTGTATGATGTCTTACACTGTAGAGATGGATGACTTGAATGAGTCAGTGAAAGAAAAGAAGTGAAGCTGGTTGTTTACTGATCGATCCTGCACCCCAAACTGTAAATGTAACATAAGAAAATGGCATGAGAATTTAAACTAATTGCTCTCTGCTCCAGATCTTGACTGAAGGCGGCTAATTTAAGTGAGTCACCAAAAAGGAGACGCTACGGCTGACATCAGAAAAGCCATCGTTTTGCTATGATTAATTTAAATCCGCCGAGTGCTGCACGGGCCACTTCAAGTTAAAAAACATTAACTATTCATTGAGCTCACAGACACGTATTCACATTTTGACACAGACTGAAATCAATTCTCTTCCTCATCCGTCAAGGTGTTCAAACATTCTGTTACCTGGCAGGGACGTGTCAGCGAGTTCAATCCATCACACGGCCCGCTCACCAGTGATCTGACAGATGCACTTGTAAAAGGTCCATCGCTTCATGTTTTTCAATCAATTCAAGTCCCAATCTCGGTTGTTTGTCCATCAAAGCTAAAGACTCCAGCCTGCTACATGGCCAACATCTTGAATCAAACACTCTTTCAGTCCTTGTTTGCTGATTATTCTGAGCCCATCTGTCATCTCTGACAGTGTGCAGCAGCTACTTTATGGTAACATGTGAGGATCGTGTTAATTGGTGCTGGTGCTTTAAATCACATCGAAGGCTTTCAGCTTGTAAACAGATGGATCTGAAAATTAATAGTGGGCCCAGACGGGGTAGTTAGGACAGTGGTCAATTGTGAGACCCCCACTTCTCCTCCTCTTACGCTCCCCAGCAGACGCAGAGGAGGAGTAAAGTTTGCTGATGTTGGAACAAAGGTTATACCCTCCATGCTGACGGCTGCACTGGGAGTAGTTAAAGTAAAACGACTGTTGGAGGTCAGTGGTCACCAGAGAGTGATGCATGGATCCCAGCCCGGAGATGGCTCTTCTCCAGCGGTCAAGGTCAGAGCCAGATGTCCTGGCCCAGGTACAGACACAGACATGAAGTGTGTGTGTTCACATTAGACTCGACACTGTCTGTTTTTTATCCTCGTGGCCATCGGACCAGACGTGTCACTTATAGAACAGGTTTTCATTAATGACCCTGCTGCCTGAAATAGATTTTTAAGGCAAAGATCAAATTTGAACATGAATATTTATACGATGTATTTCATAGTCACTGCTCATTAAAGTTTTACTCTCCTTTTAACACAAGACGGGAAGCTGTCAAGAAATTAATTAGGGTTGTGCAAAAGTGCATTTTTAAAGATGGTGGATAATCCACATCATCTGGTGTGTGCTGTAGAATAACTTTAATAACTTTATAGTGTTTCTGTTTTTTTCATTCATGCTGTATTAGTTACTGGATGGTGACATATTTTCTGGCTAACACACTGCAAAAGTCATGAAGGCTACTTCAGCACAGCTACAAATCCACAGCTTTGAAAATGTTGTGATTAGGCAACTTTATTGATCTCACATGCATCATGTGTTGATGCATGCTGCCAATATTAAGTTTGTAAATGCAAAGATCCCCACATACATATTTTAAGATGTAAAAATACTATGCTTTGGATCATAATTTGTTTCAGACATGTTTTTTTTTTTCACAAATAAGTTAAATTACCAAGTTAAAAATTCTTGATCATCTCTCTCAATGAATCTCTATGAATATGCATGTATTTTTTTTGTTTCAAAGGTTTAATCAGCAACAGTTTCCTTAAAAAAATTAAACAATAAATAGACTGATAAATATAATCCCTTTCAAACATGACTGATGACCCAGTAGAAGTGTGCAGTGGACGCTGTATCTGCAGAAACCCTGCTCTCTGCCTGCATTGCCTTATTTTTTCTCATTGTTTTTCTGAGCTCAGGGTGTTTCATCAACCCAAAACAATAATGCTTGACATCCTGATGTGTTTACAAACAGCTCAGACAAATCCTACCTTTAACTACTGGACACAAGTCTCCGACTTCACTGAAAAGTCCATTTTCAGTGTATGTCCACTGGAGGTTTGAGGTTTGAGGTTTACACATCACATTTGTTTAAGTTTGTTTGTTCCATAGAAAATCACAACATGGTGAAAAATATCCGTGTTTCCCAAAGATCAAGGCGACGTCCTCAAATATGCTGGTTTCTCCACAAGATATTCAGTTTGAGATTTTCAGTAATTTAATCATTCAGCAAAATAGCAGATGATTAATTTAATAGTTAATAACAGATCAACTAATTTGTTAATCTTAAAAATGATTAAAGTCCCTATCTATCTGTGGTGCAACATAAAGGTTCCACTCCTTCTGTAGAGATAATGGCTCCTTCTAAGGTAACAAAAACACACACATTATACTCTAACGAAAATATACTTATGAGTGTTATTTTCCTTTTCTGCCAATAAATCCCTGGAAATCTTACACACTGGACGTTTAAAGGTGCAATATGCAGCAGTTGCATGTAGAAAAATGAGTACAGCAGTCCAAATAGCGAGTTGGAGCCACAGACTGTATATTAAATAGGTTGAAGTTAATATACAGTCTGCGGTCTATGAAGGTCTATGAAGTTGTTTCCCCCACATGACCCAGAGACTCAGGGAAGCTCAGAATGGTTGCAGGAACACTGCAGGTGCACAAGACACACTCAGCATCATAAATTCTTAATAACAAGCAATGATGTGTCTTACACTGTTAAATTAAGCCTGTTATGCTGAAAACATCAACACTTATCTCCACTCTCTGGTGTTGGAGATCAGTGACTGGCTGCTTTACTGCCTTCTAGACTCCATTAAAATATTGCACAATTTACCATTATAAATTTATACACCTTCTACGTGATTATTAATAATTTGTTATGACTCATAAACAGGCACTTGTCATTCGGCAGATATTATGCATTAATTTGAACTTAAATTAATGTGATATATAACAGGCATAACAAAAGTTATTCCAACCCGGAATAGACATTTCAAAGGGGGACACTGTGGCTGGAGTGTTGCTGTCAGAGCAGTGAATATTTCAACCTAACTTGTTTCCTTGATCCCTGATGACATATTGAGGTTATTTTATGATTTATTACAGCAAATATATTACACTTTTTTTTTTTATTTTAAGCATAATAACATAGATTTATTCTGCAAAATGAATGTAGTGCATGAAGACCCTTTGTTACAGCCTTTTGGTGAGTTTGAGACACAGCAGAGAACAGCAGAGTGAAAAAAAAATTCTAAATTTCAACATAAAAAACATGAATCTCAGGGGAGCCTTTCAATGCCAAAGCCCTTAAGTTATAATTAAGCAAACTAACAAAGTGAAAGGGGTAGACATTAAAATATGAGTACAGACACAAGGCCCACAGATGACTCAATGAACCTTCATTTAGATGATGATGAGTTTTCCTCTGATTTGACTCAACATTATTAGCATTAACAGCTGAGCAGCCATGCTGTTGTCTTGACTGTTGGCTTCAATAAAACTCATGGATATTAAAACACTGCAAACAATATGGAAAACACACTGACATTTTAATGGCCAAAACATACCACAAAACCATGTTAGCCATCAAAACAAACAATAAAAATCAATAATCCAGGTCAAGTAGTGGACTATTGAACAACCAGTTGGCCTTCTGACTCTGGCTTTATTCAAAAACATTGTACAGGCATTTCATACAGGTCGTCATACTCATAAATAATGAAGGCAAGAAATAATACTACGAAAAACTTTACAGGCCTGTGTAATGCAGCCGTTTACTTGATTCCCTTTGTATAAATTATCTATGCTTTGTGTGCACACATTCCAGGGCACACAGGGTGAGGTGAATTTAGTTCTATGAAGTACAGTAAATATCATTCAACTTTTATGCAAAGCGGCTCTCGTGTTTTAGCAGCTTGCGTGAGGCGGCATTTTAATCTCTTCCTGCCTCGTTTTTCGCTTCCTTTTTCTCTCCCTTCTCTTGCTTTCTCTCAGATTCCATTTTGAAGGAATCGATTTTTGCTTTGCAGGTATTACTTCACCGTTTTCAATTGCAAGTGGATTCTGCATTCACATTGTTGAATATAAATCCTCCTCGGTCGGTGGTATAATGAAAAACAACTCCATTCCCCTCTCCCTCCGTAGTGAGGAGAAGGGGCTAAACAGAGTGGCAGCACATCATCATCACTGATTAAACACATCTCCTCGAGACTCGTCATAATTTGCCACTTAGCGAGGACTTCCTGCATAGTTATGGTGTTGCACCTAAAACGCAGCTGAATGTAAACATGATTAATGATGCGAGACGCATATTTAGCCCATGGATGAGGACAGGGGGGAGAAGGAAGATAGACGGAGCGCAGTGGATGATGGACCAACATGTGGTAATTAGTAGGTAAGGTAAACAGCCATGGGGGGAGCCAAAGGGCAGGTTCACAGCCTGTTAGTGGATGGTCTCACTCTGGCGTTGAGTATCCTCAGGGCTCGTGGAGAGAAAAGCGAAGGAGGAGGTCAGGAAATGCAGCAAGTTCAGTGAGCAGCAGTGGGGTGTTACTCTGTGTCCAGTCTTTTTCTGGTTTATACGTGTGTGTGTGTGTGTGTGTGTGCTTGTGTGTCCGTTCACACCGAGCCGTAGCATGCTCTGTGCTGTGAGGGACTGCACTTTACCCGTCTTCCTCCATCAGTTGGAGACGGCGTGTTGCTCATACTCACAATTGATTGGTGGTTGGCCTGTAACCTTGGCAACACAGGCTGGAGGGGAAAAATATTTTTTTCCAGATGGTTAAAAAAATGGGTTTGTAAAATGAAAGGATACTGGTTTAACTCATCACGTTCACCCAGTCATTTGACCTTCACATTTCACTTTATGTCAACGTGATAAAAGGAAAGATGCTGTTTTAAGAAAGCACACTACGTGCTAAAAAGCGGCTGCAGGGGAAAAGATGACTTACCATCTGAAAAAAATGCTTAGAACTTTTGTCACGTCACATTTGCAGTCAGAAATCTCATACGGAGGAGTGTGAAAAACAAAAGGAGTTCTTTACACATCATGGTTAATAATGAATTAGAGCTGACTTTGAAGGAAGGTTTTAGATGTTTGTGCTACGATTTATTTCAAAGAGTGGTTCCCACTGCAAGACATCGGATTTAACAAAAAGAGGAAAACTTGGTAGCACTTTATTGGAACGGGTGTGCATAAGACTCTCATTACACTGTCACAACCACGTCTTGACACCTGCCATGAACATGAGGGAGTCTTTATGAATGTTTATACTGTGGTTATTAAGTATTCTTTTGGTTATGCCTTTGTTAATGCAAAGTTGACATTTTTTGAGATGTCATTAACATTAATCAAGCACATAGTGTCTTTGTTATGACAACTTGAAATTAACCAAGCTAATAATTATTTTGTTATGACAACTTGACATTAACCAAGACAACATAAACCGTCAGTGTCTTTGTCATTACAGTTTGACATTATCAACCTTAAAAAAAACTGTTTAGCTTTAAGTCTTAACATTACATTAAACTGTTACATGTGGTTGTTTTGACACTGGGCGTTGTGAGACCATTTTAAGTGTGTCATTAATAATTTCCTGGACTGAAGTGGTACCATTTGGACTAATTAACTGAGTCAGACCCTGGCTGCCAGGTGGCAAACCATGCAAGGAAACTACCTCAGTACTGTACTCCCTGCCATACAGGCCACGATTGGTCTCAGAGGCTGTGTTCAGTCCCTGTCCAGCCAGACTCAGTTAGACACCGTCAACGTGAGCATGGCAGGTAAAACTGCTGATTGATACTGCGCATGTGCAACACTCAACAGTGATGAGAAGGAAACAAAACCAATCACTCCTTCATGTTTTTCTTTTTTGGAGCTGATTGCATCCAGATGACTTTAAATAAAGGAAAATATTCATGACGCACTTATAATGCTCTCATGACAGCTGGTGTCAAAACAACCACGTATTACAGTTCAATGTCATGTTAAAACATAAAGCTAAACAGTTTCTTCAAGTCTCATACTGTCAGGTTGTCAAAGACAAAGACAATGACAGTTACTTTGTCTTGGTTAATTTCAAGTTATCTTGAGAAACACATTACTGGCTTGATTAATGAAATGAATGAATAATTTAAATTAAATGAATAATCAATCAAATGACACTTAACAGTGACATAAACATTCATAAAGACATATTTATGACAGATGTCATGACATAGGCAGTGTAATAAGTCTTATGTAGACCCCCTCAAATAAAGTGTTACTGAAAACTTCCTAGAATACATTTTGCAACATTTTTTTATATATATAACTACTATTACAACTCATAATTCAGGTGTTCACCTCAAATACTTTGCATTTACATGTTGTGGAAGCACATTTCCTCATGTGATAAATTGAACATATGGTCTGCGGTAACTTAATTAGGTACTTAAGTTTATTTATATATCTACCTTCTAACTAACCTATAGAAGATTTCTTAAGGGACACGTCACACATGATGAAAGGAGTGTTTTGGTATCATCTACCACCTTCAACTTATTTTCAGGTTTTTGTGCTGCACACTCACTCGTACACACACATATGGCACACCCAGAGACATGCATGGAGAAAGAGGAAAAAGAGGGCGGCAGATCTTGATGAGAAGATGAGAACATATTTGTTTTTGTCAGATAGCTGGAGGTAGAATTCAGTCGATGTTAATGAGAGGCAATTAGTTTTGATTAAAAATGAGATTGCTCCCCTACATGCAATGTAGCTATATCAAAACAAAATAATGATTAATTTCTGTTGGTATAAGACATTATTGTCAACAGCAAAAGTACCCATGCAGCAAGGATACGATTGCTCTGAGGCCGGAGAAGAGGAAAAACATTCATTTAGGGAGTCGGCTGGATGTTCCTCTGGAGCTGCTCATAATAATGTGTGTGGGTGCTTTTGTATGTGTACATATACGGGTATGCCTGTGTATATGGACACAAAATGTGTTTGCGTGGGAGGTTTCTGCATATGTTGAACTTTTTTATGATCATTCTGCCTACATTTTAAACTCTGTTTATTCCCTATTTTTAATTGTATTTTATTGTTATTAATTTTACCTTTATTCCTCATTTAAGGTCCATTTATAATTACGCCTATTAACGTTCTTTTGTTTTCCATTTTTATCTAGTTAATTCGCTACTTTTTCATTTCCCTTCTCCTTCTTCCACATAAATGTGTGTGTACACATGTCTATGTGATAAACTAACCTCTTTTCATTATGTGTCTGTGCTCACCTTCCCCAGCATCCATCGTAATTGGGAAATGGTGGTGTGAGATGGAACCATGTCTGGAGGGAGAAGAGTGTAAGACTCTGCCTGACAACTCTGGATGGATGTGCTCCTCTGGGAACAAAATCAAGACCACAAGAGTGAGACCTCACACACACTTAAGCACAAATGTACTTGTATGTACCTGCGTGTACAGACCTACACTCATGAGGCACAGGTGCACATGTACAATACATGTATATATGCCTGATTCTTTATATACTGTCAGCCCATTCTCACTCCCAACATGCCAAATGCGACAGCTTGGTTAGTTCCCCTACGTTTCAAACTATGACACTGTAGGTTCCCCTCCAGCATCATTTCTGGAGGAACCTCTAGCATTATATTTTGATGTACGCTCAAAGTCAGGTGATGTGGTACAGAGAGCAAAAAAGTCCATGTATGACGGTGGGGTGGATGGATGTGTCAAACAAACACCATCATCAGGTGACTGAGGTTCATGTCCTCTGTGAAAAAGTCTACACTGACTTCTTTTTTAACTTGCATAAGTGCTTAAGTTATATTACGTATGGTAACTTACATAACAAATATACTTATTTTAACTCAAACCATGAGCTTTTCCTAAACCTAATAAAGTCGTTTTGGTACCTAAACCTAACCATACTGTGACTGATTCACAACGTAAACCACATTACTTTGTTTCTCGGCAGGCTTTATTTTGTATGTCTAACCAGATGTTGCATAATTATGATTGCTAACTTGACCAGAGAGCCCTGGATGTGCAAAACTAATGCTAGAGGGGCACATGGAGCATCATAGTGGGGCTAGTGACAGACGGGTTTTTTTTTCTAATGGTGGTAAAAAAGCAACATATTTCTGTGGGATGGTAGTTTTCCTCCACCCACAGTGATGTTAGCGATACGGAGGAGCAGGGATGGGAGGAGGAGATGAGGATGAGGAGAGAGAGCAGAGAAGAAGATGGAGAATAGGTTGCCATGAAGCTGCACCTCAGTGCAGCTCAGGTGGGTGTTCAGCCGGATTGAGGTGCACCTTTGCACCTCAGCTCTTGACTGCACAGTCTGTCTCCCCCACTTTCCACTCCTCTCTCCCGCTCCTCATTGGTCTATTGCATGTTCCGCCTAAAACCCACCCATAGATTAATCAAGGTATTTGGGCACAGCTGATAGGCGTATCCCACTGTGTGCTGCAGTTGCAAGGGTCAGGACAGAGCAGGATACCTCTAAATCCCAGGCAGAAGATGGCACAGGTGGATTTGGACATGCTTTAAATTAAAACCAATGTGTTTTAGTTAATTTAAAACTGTGTTTTGAACATGTGCTTTAGATCAGCCTAAGGTAGGGTCCTGAGTGTCTATAGTGATTATTTATTAATTTCTCCATGTTTAAAACAATTCTTGTCATTATTAGCATGCTGTTATCCATCACTAGAAATCCCATGATGCCTTGGGTTGAGTCTGTCAGCCAATCAGAGGCTGTGTTCCTGATTTGTGTGACAGTGCCGATCCAAAGATTAGATCCATGCAGTGGTCTCAAAAGTATTATAAAATGGAATAACATGGCCTTTCAAAATAAAATTTGCACTGATGACAGTAATAAGCTCAACCCTTCTTCAGGTATCACGTGACTACAATAATGCACATCACAGCCTTACATCACAGTTTGAAGCTTGGGGCCACTGACCAAGCTGCTGTATTTGACGAGTTGGGAGTGAGAACATGTTGGTAGTGAACATGCACATTTAACCCAGGCATACACAAATTTGCACACATATCCTAACATGCACACCAGCACACTCAACATTTTCACAAGCATATTCCAAAATGCCAGTCAGATTTGATTTTATTATTTAACCTCTCTTCTTTGAAATGAGGAACAAGAATCCATGTTTGAATACTTTGATTAAATGCTTTAAGCTTCTCTGTCAAGTGCCTGTTTCAGTTTTAATTAATCTTCTATCATTCAACAATCAAACATACACAGTGTCAAACCTGTTGGTACAAATCTGCACAAATCACACTGTACAGAGAATACTTAAAAATCACAGCACATCTGTGCCCTCTGTATAACAAGGTGGATTCTGTGCGGTGTAAGCAACCTATCTAAGAGCCTATAGCAGTAAAGAACAAACATAAAGCAGCAGTAAACAAACAGGTGGGTCCTGCCTCAGGCCACGCTCCTCTCAGAGATAAAGTTAACGGCCACTCTGCTTCACCACTGCCTTTCGGCTCTGTAAACTGACTCCGAATGCGGCATGCAAAAATAATGAAGGGAGTTAAGTCCTCAAAGCCAGCAGTCCAGCACTCTGTGACAGGTTGATCACCCGATTTGTATTCATTTAATTGACTCGCCCCCCCAACCTGCTCGCGATCAGCAAACCCTCGTCTCCTCTTAGTGCTTGGTGACAATGACTTTGAATAGAAGCAGAGACTAATGTGATGCTAGGGGAAAGAGGGAACAGCCAGTGAAGGTTAGACCACACGGGGCTTCCCAAGGTTGTCCTGCAGATTTATATGCCAGCAGATAGACATAAAGCTTTCACTGGGGCCCTTCTCAGCCACCACAGGCCCAAAATTTTCAGAAAGAAGTTGATCGAATGGGATCTTGGCATCCTGTCAAGGTAAGGTGTAGTGCTTGGTTCACTCTAAAGAATGCATCTCTAATTCTCAATTCAGTCCTTTGCACAATTTTGAAATAATTAAACTTGAAATCATGATTGTTTTTATATAACATAGGACAAATTAATGTCTTTATTCTTTTGAGATACATTAACGTGATAGTTAAGATTATTTGAATTGGGGTTCTATGAGGTATTTATTGATAGTGTCTTACTTACAGTAGATGGCAGTCGGCACACCCCCAGTTTTGAAAAGCAAAGAGGAGTACCACAATGGGAGCTAAGCAATGAGCACTTAAAAAAGCTCCACCTAAAAAAGTTAATATTAGAGTGTTTTTACCACTTTATCTTGCCACCAGACTGCCTTTATTGACAGGAAATCACCATTAAATATCACTCTCTCCCTCATACCAAACAAAACAAAATCAGTAATTTTACCTCATAGAACACAGGAGTTGCTGTTCTACTGCTGCCTCGATTTTTTAAGTTTGTTTGTGTTATTTTGTGACATCAGTGAATAGTTCTGATTCAAAGTCATCCAATAACAATAACAGAAACAAACCAACAGAGTGAGGCAGCAGTAAACCAGAAACTCCTGTGTTCTGTCCAGTAAATTTACTAATTTGCCTATGGAGTTTCCCACCTGAAAAGGCTGTCTCACGGCAAAATGGTGAAAATATCCTAAATACAGCGAACAATTACAGTGGTATTGATTTTCCTTAGCCGGAGTTATTTAAGTGGCTTAAATACGTTTTACTACTGTCCACAGCAGTACATTGCTTAGCTTCCATGTTGGTAAACCTCTCTGTTTCTCCAAAGTGGGGGCGTGGCAACCACCATCTACTGCAGGTAGCACACTGACTGTCATTAAGTACTTCATACAAACCCACTTTAAATAATCCCAACTATCCCTTTAATCAAGATTGTACATTTCTGCATATAAATGGAAAATGAGCATTAATACATATATATATATATATATATATATGAGTAAAATGGCTTTAGTCTAATATTATCAAAACCTTTAAGAGAAGAGGGCCAAAAGGTCAGGCCTGAAGCTGCTTTTCTACCCAATACACACGTGTCCTTTTCTCTTGACCCTCTCTTTGCAGAACACCCAGCCATACTCCCCTTTTTAGCTTCCGGAAGCAAAATGCAGAGGATGCGTCAACAGAAATTGAGCTGCATTCTTGCTTCTGTAAAGGTTAGTCTTTTTCTCAAGCTGTTGTTTGTTTTTGTTCTCCCGCCTCTCTCACACACACATCACTGTAATGCACTTGAGTGTCGGGCGGTAGGAGTGGGACCAACTCATGTTCAATGACTTCTCATTAACCCAAATACTCAGTGCGAAATAATCAAGTGTGTGTTTACATGCTGTGCATGATTAGGCAGGCGTGACACAAATACTGAACGCACCGCCACCCACTGTAAATATTTATCACCAGGCACAGGCAGCGCACGCATAAATAAAAAGTAAGTTGCTGCATTTTCATATAAATGGTGAATCTTGGATGACTAAAATATTCCCACTGTGGACTCAAGGGGAAGTTAGAAAACATGCCCTAGAAGTTGCCCTTTGCTCACTTGGATGATACCACAGTAGATGACACATGATAAAGCGCCCTCTCTGGTTCCCTTCTAGTGGATAAAACATGGTGAGGTGCCTTTCCAGTGGGAAAAACATGATAAAGTCCCCCCATAGGGTGCCCTTCCAGTTGAGAAAATGTTCCCTCTAGGGTGTCCTTCCAGGAGATAAAACATGGTGAAGTGCCCTCTTGGGTAAAGCATAATCTAGTGCCTTATAGGCTGGCCTACATGCTAAAAAATGAGTTTTCCTCTATGTGCTTCTAAATGGTTAAATATTTACTAGTTTTCTACTTTTTTATTATAGAGGTGTAGTAGTTGTTGTACTTAAAGTCATACAATAAAAGTATTTTAATCTAAACAAGAGATTGAAACTGTTTGACCACAAATGCATCACGACTTTAGGTGCATTGGTGCCCTACATACAGCTGGTGCCCTATTCATATTTTTGCCCCTGCCTCTCTGACAACCAGAGTCAACCACTGAATTTACTGGTTAGTACATAGATGGGTAAACATGCTAAAACACTGCAGCAGCACACTCATGGCGCACTGAAGAAACACACACACACACACACACACACACACACACAGCCAGGTCCAGCCCATAGCAGAGCCGTGCTGCCTGTGAACAGTGTGTAATGGCAGGATCAGTCCCTCTTCCTTTCATTGCCTCCTTTGTTCCATGTCCTGTTTTTGCTATCGGCCACTGTGTGGGTTTGATTACAGTGCCTTACGCTGGTCTGCCAATCCCATTAGTCACTAATCTGTGACATGCTACTTGCTCTTCTCTGTGTGTGTTCTCCTAGTTGTGTATGAACGCACATGTTTGATGTCTTTGATATGTCTGTGTTTGTGTGTGTACACTCACATGTGTGCACGAGACCCCCGGGCAAAGCTTCTTCCCTTTTTCGTTGCGTGGCTTCTTATCAGAGGCCACTTGATACCCTGATCCCCCTCCGAGGGTCTTGTTGAAGCAGCTATCAGCACACAGCATAGCCCACAGGCTACATGAAAGGCCTTTTATCCTGCACTCTGCTCTCTTTTTTAATCAACATTCCTCATTCACCTGCCTCGCAGGCCAAATTGCCTCATTTGTATTTGTTCCGTAACAAGCCAGCAAGCCCACAACACGCCATTGTTTTTTGTTTTCTTTTCTTTTTTTGAATTATCAGCCATTTTAGTTCATCTGCAGGGTTTCATTTTGCTCTGAAAAGTGTCAGTGAAGCACAATGAGGCCGGCACACACACGTCGTTCACCCGCACACAGACTTCATTACCATCTTTCATGAAAGGGACAGTTCGCCCCGTAATCAAAATGACATTTTTTTCTTCTTACCTTTACACTGTAAAGTGTAAGTGTAAAGTTGAGAAAACTTCAAGACAACTGGCTTCAATACAATAATTCTGAGTTTTAAAGGAGAAATCTGTCATATATTCACTGTTATAAATCATAAAATGACCATGATTTGTCAGAGATTAAAGAAACAGACTGAAATACCCACTTCTGACCTCAACAATACAGCCGTGATTTCCTTCTTTCAAATTTGTATTCTGTTCCCTAACTTTACTATATTAAATAGGATTTCAACCTATTTAATATACTGCCCATGGCTCCAACTTGCTATTTGCACTGCAGTACTATTTTCTGAGGAACAATTGCTACATATTGCTCCCTTAAGTCAAACTTAAACTCCTCAGTTTTGAAATAAACTAAATCAAGTTTTGCTGACCTGAAATAGACTTGAACTTTGCTTTATGGCACTTACTCATGTTGTTTCTCCTGACTAGATCCCTGATTCCATTGTATTAGCTCTCAGATGTACGTCGCTTTAGATAAAAGTGTCTGCTAAATGAAATTGTAAATAATCTGTTGTTGAGAGAATTTACTCTTCTTCTTTAGATTAACTTGACTCTTTGAGTGTTAGAAAATTTCTGTATTTAACAAATGGTTCACAGTGAGCTATGAATCCAATTTGTCATTATTTGGGTGCTTGAAAATTGAATGGTTGCAAAGTTTTTTTTAAAGTAGAAAAGTAATTATCTCAACGAAGGATTATAGATTGGAAATTCTTTTTTTTATTGATTTCAAAACTTGATTCAAAAATTTAATGAGGACAGTTATGTTTAAATTATTTGTATTAATTATTATACTTTTTCACTGTAGTGCTGTTTATTTATCCATTGAATTTGTTTTAGTGTGAGTTACTGCGTTTTGGAGGTATCAGCTGTAGAGATGTCTGCTCTCTTTCGAACACATTGGAACTAGATGGCAGTCGGCTTGTGGTGCTCAAAGTGCCAAAAAATATATTTGAAAAATTCAACACCAGATTCTCTTTCCAGAAATCATAACATTTTCAAATGTGTTTTTTGGGGGGATACTCTGAGCGCCACAATCTGAGTGCATGATAAATTATATTTGAGAGACATCCTCATATTTCCAAAATTCACCAGCTCACACCAAAACTATCTTGATGCATAAATAGCACTTCTGGTCAAAGTAAAAACATGTATTTTTGATTTTTGGATTTACTGCCCCTTTAAAAATAAATTGGCATGAAAAGCAAGAAGCCAAGCAAAGCCAGTGCCTGACATCCATGTTTCTTCTTTTCTTTCTTTATGTCTTTCAGAGAGGGAGCCCTTCATTGCCTGTTCTGTAGCAGCAGACAAGGCAGGCCCTTTTGTTTGTGGAAGTCACAGTGAGAGCGAGGCTGGGGAGCACCTTCCAAAACACTCGCCCACCATAGATCTGCATTACCCGCTCCACTCGCTAAATAGATCAATCCATTTCTGCTCCCTCCAAACAATTTATACACCTTTAGAGAGACATGCAGAATGAGAGGGGCTGTAATGAAAACATCTTTTCTCCCACTAATTCTTCTCTCTTGCTTTTGATGATCGAGAAAAGAATTACGTTTATTTGATAACCCCACTGTTAGCGTCCACACTCAATATGAATTTGTCATCAGTACCAAGGCAGGAATGTCATACATACGTAATACAACTCTCATCAGGCGCTCGAAGAATTTTAATGACATTTTTAGTTATTTCACACCACAGCATAACCACTCATGTCCAGAGGGTGTTTTAACCGTATAAGGCCACATAATTTCTACTAAACTGTAAAAATGAAAAAGTTGAGAAAACTCAAAATTTCAAGACAATTTACTTCAATAGATTTTTGAGTTTTGAGCCAAACACAAACTCTTCAGTTCTGATACAATTTTTACCACAAATTATATTGAGATAATTTACATTTCTTCTTTAGATAAAAAAAAACTGTATTTTAAAAATTGTTGAGAAAACTCACCGAAGTGAAATTGAATATTACTTAATAATTAGTTAAGAATATTTTAAGTTGCAACCATTTAATTTCTAAGCACCCAAAGCTCAATGAAAACAATTTTTGAAATCCAATTTTTGGGGGTTTTCAAAACTCAAAGATTCAAGTTTATCTAAAGAAGAAAAGTAAATTCTCTCAACAAAAGATTATAACTCAGCAAAACTTAATTTATTTCAAAACTTAAAGCCACTACAATGAACTTAAATATTTTGTTGACTTTGGAGATCCCTCTGGACAAAAGTTATGGAAATAAAAATATCCTCCTGCTTTCTTGTAAGTAACAAAATGTAAATGGTGGCTGATTTCATCTGATTTCAAGAGAATCCGATCTGGTGGCAATTAACATTAACTCATGAAGGTCATGTAGAGACATCAATAACAAATTGATAGAGTTTCATAACCAGTAATGAACTCCCTGTTGTAGCTTTAAAACTTTGATTCAAAACTCAAAAATCTAGTGATGGCCTTGAAATAAAAAAAAAAAAGTTCCCTCTTTTGTTTTTACAATGTGTGGTGTATGTCATTGTTCAGATAAGTGAGTACAAAGCATTGAACTCAAGTGGCTACACCACCATGTTTCACACTTTTCAGTGTGAGTCCCCTCCAACTAGTCCAACATGATTTACTTGCTGTTCAGAGACTCACATGGCTCTTATTAAAAGGAGCAGAGGGTACTTTTTCAAGCAAAATATCACACCGTGACAGGATGTAGCCCATCTGTGAGACAGTTTCAGAGCAAAAGTGACCTGCCAGCAGATGCATCGCCATCTAATTTGTCATATCGGGAGAGCGCACTCTGCAGTTGATCAGAATGAACTCCGAGCAACCACGCCACATACAGTTCAACCTCGCTGAGAAATCATCTGTTCCACCTCCGTGCTTGACAACACTTCTGCTCCTCCTCCAGTCCTGTGTAATGTCATCATGAAGACAAACATACAGTTGTACACAAATGGTGAACGCTGCTTCTTTTGGCATAAATAATAAAACACTTTTGTGGAAAATATGCTGTCTTAAGCTGACAGATGCAGACCAAGCCGCCAAGAACAGCCAGATTATTGTCATCCTTATGACATTTTCATACAGGTTTAGGATGGAGTTCATTCCAAGTGCTCCTGATTAATTTATACCAGTTTTCTTTGCTTTCTCCATTGTCAATGTCACATTAAATGGATCTTGATGTATTTTGTTGTCTGGAGTCTTCTGTTTTTAGAGGGTGCTCTTTAGTGCTGTTTGAAGAGGTCTCTCGGCTGGCATGATTGATTTGTTCAGCACTAAACGAGAAGGGGGAAAGGCTAGGCTGTGTTTGCACTAAATTCTTTTTGCTAAGGCAATTGTCCTTGGCTCCTTTTACTAACTGAAGTCTGAGTAAATTGCAATTTAATGCGGCCTGCAAATTAGAATGCAGACGGCTTAGTTGCCAGCAAAGGTGGGATAGGCAGGAAATCCTTGAGCAATCCACTGCTACCTGCTGCACTGTTCATTTGAAGAGACAGAGGACAAAAAAGAACAGAGGACACTTTTAGTCTCACACACACACACACGCATGCATTTGGGTTGAAGTGACAGCATTTGCATACAACCCCTGTTCTCCCGCTAACAAACCTCTGGTGGATTGAGTCTGAGATGGAGAGTGAGCCGTAACGTGTGACCTGTTACTGCTCTTGTTCTGGCAGAGGTCATTGTCTGCTCCAACATTTTCATATGTCGTTGCACAGTAAGATGATACAGATGCAAATGTTGGACAGATGAGCCCGCAGGAGAGGATTACTATGTTTAAGGATCATGGGGGAAAAGGACCAAAGCTGCACAGAGAAAGACACAGTGACAAGACCTGGAGGAGACATCAACATGTTAAATAAAGATACTTTGAAGCTACTGAGAGCACACAAGAGGATCAGTGGCAGTGCAGCAAGGAAGAATAATTCAGAACTGCTAAGTGTTCCCTTAATGTGGATTTATTTGATTATATCTGTCTTAACTAGTCATTTGCTCTTAAAAAAAAAATAATTTGCTATAGCCCTAAAAGAAATCTGCCAATGGGGCTCCACTTGTTTCTAGTGTGTACGTTAAAATGTGATTAAGAAATGTGTGGTGCATGGGTATTATTCAGGTTTTAGCAGCTCTTTTCATAAAAATCCACATCCTAAGTTTGCTAATGTTAGCAAAGCGCTAGCAAATCAGCTGGTTAATTATTGACATAGATTAGGTAGCTAGTTATCTAACATTTTGCTAACATTAGTTATCTAAAATATGAATAATGTCGCCTTAAAAGATCCTCCAGCAACATCTTTTGATCAACTTCAAATTTTGATTTATTTTCAGTCTAAATGAGCCTCACAATAGCATATCTACGTACAGGAAACAGGAGAGGAAACAGTTCAAAAAGCTCATATTTCTGGTTTGAAGAAGAAACACACCTACTTGTAAACACTGGCTACATTTACGTGCAAACAAAAATCCAGTTTTTGCCCTTTTTCTGAAAAAAACAATATTCCTTCTAAGCTGTTTCCATGACTAATGAAAAAGAACCTTCCTCTAATATTTCCATTACATGAAGTTGTGCATACTCTGATTATGGACACTTCTTTCTTTTTTCTTTCTTTTTTTCATTTTCCACCAGTGGCAGACTCTTCTGTGCACAGATGTGAATTCTGAATTTGCTGTTTACATGTCCAAACAATGCCTCTAAAACCAGAATAATACCAGTGTATCCCCCATGTCTTAATCAGAAAATGCTTCATTCAGAATTAGGCATAATTCAGAACATCTAACCGGAATATGCTGTTTACATGACCTGTATCAAATTCAGATTACTGCCATATTCTGAACAATAGTAGAAAACAAATGTGCATTTAAATGTAGCCAGTATCAAAGACTTTAATATCAAGAGGTTTTCGGATATGCAAGAAAAGTGTGAGGTCAAGCTTTTCAGGAAGGTGGCTGAATGGATAAAAGAGGGGGGCTTTGTTCATGCAGACAAACAAGTCTGCCACTGGTGGAAAACTGTGGTGCTGGAAAATTCTGTTTTGACGTAAAGAAGTAAAATGGCTCAAGCAGCTCCAGAAAATATGCACAGCTGCATGTAAACAAAAATATTAGTGGAATAATAATTTTCTTTAGCAATGTAAACAATGTTTACATTTTATTGGTCTTTATTGAAGCATACTGTGATAAGTGTAGCATAGCTTCTTTAAAGAAAAGGGCAGTGTATAAGTGTGTGCAACGTGCAAGTGAACGACAGCGAGCGGTAGACTGACGTGCTGCTCAGAGTGAAGGAGAAACGTATATTTAGCAGTGAGTTGTCAGTCTCAGGTCACAGTGTGTCAGTTAATAAATGCTGCAGCTTCTCTAGACCAAGAGAAGTCTTGTCTGTTGTTTCCCAAGTGCTCAAAAGGTGATGGGGTTAACCCCAAAGTAAACTGAGCAGGAAAGGCTAATTCTAATGCTAGCATTGTACCTTTACAACATCAGCCCAATGAGGTCAGATCCCTTTCAGAAGCTTTGTAATCCAGCCTTGAACTGCAGCATCTGTTTGGTAGGTGTGGTAAAAATAAATCCATGAGAAGTTATTATCCATTTTCCCATTTGGAAAACAGTTGTTGTTGATAGCATGTTGTTAGTCCCCCACTGGCGATCCCAAGATGCCTAGGGATGAGTCTGTTGACAAATCAGAAGCTGTGTTCCTGACTTGTGTGTGACAGTACTGACCCTTAAGTGTATTTATAGATCAATGCGCTCATACCAACACAAGATTGACCCTTCAAAGTAAAAACTGCAGTGATGACTAATGAGCTCAACCCTGCAGAAGACGTCATATGACTGCAGTACTGTGGTAATGCGTTTATCGTCACAGCTCTAGGTGTCACGATTCTCAAAATCCACTATTGAAGTTGATAAAGATAAATAATCGACCAGTCTGATAAGTTCACAAATGACATCACTTTAATGAAATGCAGCCTTTAAAACTAGGAAAACACAACACTTCTGCCACATCAAGATGTGCCAATAAGACGATATTTTGTCTCATATCAATATATCACTCAGCCCTACGAGTATCCCTGTAAATAATCAACTCTGAAGTGTTATAAAAACATACTAACGCTGATGAAGGAGACAGCAGAGCTTCAAATGACACATTAATTTGATTTCCACTGAAACAATTTCACCCCATTGGCAGAGTTTTTTCAAATAAAGTTTATGACTGCAAAATGACCTCAATAACTGCTAAAATGAACACATTCATTACCTAGTATCAATATGACTGTACTGCATTATGTTTTCAGACATTTTTTTCTTTTACTCAGTTGCATTGTAAATGAGGTCTACATCAATGTATTTGAGTTAAAATAAAGGTTGAATGAATGAATACTCAATGTTGATGCTAAATTAAACCCAATTATAGTGCCTGAGAGTCATCTCCTCCTCTGATTGTTCTCTGAAGCATAATCTCAAAATAACACACACAATACGGTAGATGAATACAGGTGCACACAATTCTACCCTCAGCAAATGGTTAATAAAATCATTTGGCGAGGATGTCGGACACATTGGAGCTTTGAGACTCTCCATGTGCTTTAGCTCAAAGAGTCCCAAGCAGCACCCTGCACAATCAAATCCACACACCTGGCTACCACCTGCCAAGCCTGCTGGAAATGTCATGGCTGTATTTCTTAGTTGAACAGGATTATGGGATTTCTAATTGGCCCCACAGTGTGCAGGGGGGGCTTCAGGTTTCTTCACCATACAGTCTTAAAGCAGTAGAATATAACTGGAAAATGTGATGAAAGCGAGGTGAAGAAATATTCTGGAGAACACGCTTTTTGCCACACAGACGGTCATGAGAGGGCAAGGAAGTCGACTGCTTTAGCTGTGGTAGACGTCGTGAACACAGTTTTTATTGAGCTTCAGGTTGAGCAGGATGCTGAAAAGCAGGACATTCAATAGCAGTCTCAAGGTTGCACAATGTACCATTGAAATGTGTCCAGGTCTGCAACCGAAGCTGAATAAGAGTCCCTGAACCAGAGTCACGGAGAGACAGCTCAGACTCCACAGCGGGTGCCGTGATCCCATTTAGCAATGCCAAAGTCATTTTATCAGGTTGGAGGAAAATTCTCAGCTGGGATTGGCTGGCTTGGTATGAAGGTGCAAACGAGAGGGCGGCAGGGGTGGGGTGGAGGGGATGTGGCTAAAACAGTCTGAGATAAAGTCAAAAATATGCCAGAGTGTCAATTTGCGCAGCAGACATACACAGCATGGAAACACACCAGGATTTTTTTGTACAAAGAACTTTCCTAATATATCCCAGTATATCTATAAATGCCAAACACACTTCCATTTTCAGCTCTGTTTCCACACATATAAGCTGACTGTTTTTAGTAACAGCGGGAACCGGGAGGTGAGACGGGGCTGTACAAAGCCTCAATAGTTCAAAAGACTCTCCTTGTTTTTTTGAAACACGCGAGCGGGAGCAATTCCTCTGGGTCTAATCCTTGCGCACTTGTATACCTTTGTTCTATCTAAGTGTATGTGTGTTTTCTCTCCCCTCCTCTTCCTCCTCTGTGTTGCAGATTCATCCCAGGACCTAACAGAGAGCTCCCATTGCAGGGCTGCGTGCCAGGCTCCTTCCCTTCCCTCATCTACCCTTTTCTCTTCCCACCGAACGGACTAAAACTATTACATCCGTGGCTACTGACTGGATTACCTGGGACCACAGAACGGATATCCACCCAGATAAAACAGCTTTGCTCGTGTGGTGCCAAGGATTTGAAACCAGACTAATCCCCTGTTTGATCAATGAGCCCCATGTTGGTGACTCTCCTCCTCCACACAGCTGCGGCCAGTTTCCGACCTACTCTATCTCCGTTTCCCCCTCCGTCTCCACCCTTGAAAACTGAAACAGCTTAGCAGGGGTTATTTAGAGGTTGTTAAAACATTATTTGATAGACATTCACCCCACCTGAAGGTAAACCGGTTGAGGAGCTTACACGGACCCGAACATAAACACGGAACTGAGGGCTGCAAGGAGGGAAAATTACCTTGATATCCTTTTTTTCTCTGTGTGGAAGGCATTTGTATTTGACTGGCTGCCTGAACATGATGGCCCTGCTGTGGTGTGCCTATACGGAGGCGATTTGGTTGACAAACACGGGATTTTCAGTGATGGAGACCACAAGCAGCCTATAACAAGTTATTGAGAAGTCTTTGAGAGGCTTTAGTGTCCATCATCACGGCCTCACCTTCATCGTCCATGATGGACATTTTGACTTTTATTCGAGGGCATGCCCGATGTAAATTCATGCGCACTTCTTTTCTTTGTATGTAAGATAATTTGTGTATATATACATATATAAATACATTACATATAAGATGACAGATCCAAGAAGCTGAAAAATATATTTAAGACTCTATTAGGCACTCGAGCCCAATGGTGTATTGATCAGCCACTGAAGGCTGTTGTCCCAGTACGGTGTGTGTGTATAGGACTGCTTTGCAGTATTAAGCTTGCTTTGGAAAAAGCCTCAAGAGAGTCATAAAACTAAGTATTGGTCACTTTCGTCATTCAGCGATGTCCTTGGTTAAGCCAGAAAATGCTTGTAGTTTCTGTAAAGATGAGGAAAAACACTGTATAGAACTGCCTCACAAAAGAAAGCAGCACTAACAACAACCCCTGAGCTTTCCACTCTGATACAGGGACACAGAGCAGCAGCAGAATAACTTGGACCATAATCGGACAGTTAGTCATGGGCGACTGCTCGACTGTGTTTCTTGTGTAGATCTCCCTCTCTCTCACACACACCAAAGAGAGATGATTTATTGAAAATGAAAGTGAGAAAGTGTTAGTCACATTGGAGAAACATACAGTTACCCCCCCCCCCCCCAGTAGATGAAAGTACATTACAGGACAGCCTTATGAGAAATAAAAATGGTTTTCTATACTGATACGCTGTCTCTCATTCCTTCAAATTGTAACTGATATGTTGAAAAATGTTCCTCTCATGATGATTTGATATGTCTGTAATATGTGGGTGTCAGAGTTTCATTTATATGATATGTTAACACTGTGAAGTTTTTGCTTGAGTAAACAAGCAATCAACAACAGCGCGAGGCAATGTGAAAATGACTCACGGCGAGGCAAACACACATGCAGGAAACACACAAATGAATCTGTGATTCTTCATTTATACAATTCCTTTGGTGGCAGAGAGGATTTATCAGAACAGCACATTCAATTCATTCATGCAATTAGAATAAAGATTTCCAATATCGTACCAGGCAAAATTCCAGATGATTTTCAATACCAACCTCCTCTCTCGGCTCATATGAGATTCGTCTCTTCTCCCAGTGGACGCACTAGTGTACATTCATCATTTAGGAATTTGGCTAGTTTCATGGAGCCCGGCGCCTCGCTGAGCAGTCACAGAAGGTATGAAAAAGACAGACACATCAATCTCCCAGTGGTCTTGCCAGAATCATGAAGGAATATGCAAAGGGAGACGGAGAGGGAGCAAGAGTGTGTTTTTTCCCCTCATTGAGCCGTTGCCTTCTTTGTTTTCTCATATCTAATAGGATTCACTGTCCTGCAGTCTTCTTGAGAAAGAAAATGAGTCAGGGAATGAGTTTGTGTTTACGGAAAGAGTCTGGTTGCTTTTCTCTTGCTCTAAATGAATACATCTGAGTGTACGCGTGCATTTGTCTGTTTTGCTGTGCTCCTTCTGTGTGTATTTTTAGAGAGTGTACCAAGAGTCTGCGAGACAGGCGTCCCGCAACGACACACTGTGAAGATTATCCTCAAATTCAGTGCTTGTGTAGAAAATCAAGGGATTTCTCCCTCCCTACTTATGCAAGTTCTAAGTGGATTTTTGCTTAAAAGGTGCTTGGGGATCAGAAATGGAAGAGGTGCTTTTTCTTATTCTCTTTTATGCACTCCTTAGCTCTATCCAGAAATGATGGAGCCGTGCTGTGGAGGGAGGTCCTTCTCCATTTTAGGCAGAGCAGAAAGGAACACAGCATGAATAGATAACAGGGGCCGGGTCCTCCTCCCTCCTCACCGTGGTGCTGTGCAATCTCAAAAGAGAGACATCCATCAAGTCCGGCCGACCTCCCACCGAGACGCAGAGACAGCCATGTGCACATCACGCTGGACGGCTAATCAACGCCTGACAGCAAGGACAACCTTTTTCATACAGCCGCAGACGTGTGCAGAAGATGCCGGAGAGTGTTGTTTACGGAACTTGCATTTGTAACTTCCAAGGGTATCTCAAGTAAAACACAAACTTTTGCCCTGTGTAGATGTTAAATGCTTGTTTGCTTTCAGGAGCTTTTAGCAGCTTTAGCTTTGACACCACTTCCTGTCTTTGCACTTTATCACAGTCATATTCATTAATAATATTGCATAGCAACCTATAATTTGTTGAAAGGGCACACTCCTTACCTGTGGGGGCTTTGCGGTCTATAATTATAGTTATTATGGCCATGAGTCACTGTGAATGTCGCCTTTACAATTAACATCCACTGGAGCTGGACAACTGAGAGCAACTCAGAATCATAAATGACACTAAAACTTAAAGTCTCAACGATGGCTGCTCAGAGACTTCGGGCATTATTAACAGAGGTCCATTTGCCAAGAAAAGTAATGACATCAGAGGGTCTTATTTGAGAGAGGACTGTTGAATAATCATTTTTCTCACTGGACATAAGAAAATTACATGTCATTATACACAGTTAATGATAAAGAGGCTGTGATCCTTTTCAAGGCTACATCATCACAAAGACTAAAAATCTTTTACAAAGAAACTTGGGCTGCCCGAGCTTAAGATTTTCCTAGTCGACTAGTAGTCGTTAGTTAAAGGAGATATCAGCCATAGAGATGGCAGTCTTCTCTTCAATATAATGGGACTAAATGTCACTCAGCTTGTGTTGCTCAAAGCACCAAAAAAATACATTTGAAAAATTCAAAACCAGTGTCTCTTTCCAAAAATCATGACACGGTTACTCCGGATAATCTACAGGACTTGTTGGTAGCAGTTTCAAGTAGTTCTAGTAGAATCTAAAATAGTTCTGATAGATTCTGCTGCAGAAAGAAAGTAGTTCCTACATGAGACACCATTACACTAGTTACATTACAAGTTTGGTTACAGCTTTGTGTAATCTTACCATTACAACTACTAGACTACTGCTATAACTACTGATAACAATGCTACCATTAGTGCTACTAAGAATAATAATAATAACTAGAACTGCAAGCAGTTATGAACGGGGGCCAAGCCTCCCCGCGCGAGCCGGTCCCCGCGGCCCTCGGAACCCGCCTCCGCGTGCCCCGAGGGACGCGGGGCTCGGGGCGATCGCGGGGACGCGCGCCGTCGTCCGAGCTGCGGTATTCATGACCAATCATTAGGTAACTTTGCGGTCGGCCTCAGGAGAGAACCCACATCATGCGCAGCGAATTTAGGACGACTCCGAGCAACTTTTGGGAAACCTGATGTTTTTGGGTTTGTAGCGCCCCCTATTGGCCGATCCGCACCAAATTTGGCACAGCGTCTGTGGATGACCTCTGGAATGAGCGTGTTAAGTTTGAAGCCAAAAGACTTTAGTTTGACCTAAATATGACACAACATGCGTTTTTTGAGCTAGCCAAAAAAATCGTTCGGTTATAATTAGCGCATTTTTTGGTGTGCAACAATTCTTTTGATAACTTTTCGTCAGACACGTTTAGACATCGTATGTGCAAAGTTTGGCGCAGATGGCGCTTAAACTGTAGGAGGAGTTCGAAAAAGTAGGTTTTGGACATGTGGTGACTTAGCGACGGCAATTTGCGGCAAAAGTGGGCGTGGCCCACGTCAGAAAATCCAGCGCTTTTCAGGGAACAAGGCAATGTGAGCTTTTTCAACGTCTCATTTAAAATGTGGAAGTTATAGGCAAAAATGGAGGGAACCCACATCATGCACAGCGAATTTAATACAAATCTGAGCAACTTGATGTTTTTGGGTTTGTAGCGCCCCCTATCGGCCGATCCATACCAAATTTGGCACAGAGTCTGCGGATGACCTCTGGAACAAGCGTGTTAAGTTTGAAGTCAAAAGACTGTAGTTTGACCGAAATATGACACAACATGTGTTTTTTAAGCTAGCCGAGAAATTGTTCGGTTATAATTAGCGAATTTTTTGTCGTGCAACAATTCTTTTGATAACTTTAGATCAGACACGTCTAGACATCGTATGTGCAAAGCTTGGTGCAGATAGCGCTTAAACTGTAGGAGGAGTTCGAAAAAGTAGGTTTCGGACACGCGGTGACTTAGCGACGGGAATTTTCGGCGAAAGTGGGCGGGGCCTACGTCAGAAAATCCAGCGCTATTCGGGGAATACGGCAATGTAAGATTTTTCAACGTGTCATTTAAAATGTGGAAGTTATAGGCCAAAATGCGTTATAGCGCCCCCTAGTGGAGCACAAACGCGATTTTCGGTAGGCGGGATCTGAGTCCTATTCTACATGTACCCATAAAATTTCAAAACCCTAAGTATTATACTTTGGCAGAAATTAATTTTTTTTGTTTATCTTGTAATAAGCCCCGCCCACATTGACCTGGCATGACCCCCTTGAAGATATGGCCTCAGGACTGGCCCTACGTTGTATGGACCAAATTTCGTAGAAATCGGTGCAGCTGTTCTAGAGATATAAACTTCCCATATCTCTAGCGCCCCCTAGGCGCCAACATTCGCCAAATTCAGCTCATAGGCTCCCAGTCTCATGCCAACCAAGGATCTCTGATTTGGTGTCGATAGCATTTACTTTGACCGAGATATGCAACATTTTCCATTTTTACGGCTAGCTACGGAAATTTGTTCGTTAATAATTCGCGGAATTTTCAACCCAATAAAATTCTTTTGATAACTTTTTGTCGTGAGGAGCAGAAGAGCATACGGGCCAATTTTCGTGCAGATCGAAAAAAATCCCTAGGAGGAGTTCGAAAAAGCAGGTTTTCCAGTTTTCGCGATTTTGCGAAAAAATTATTTAGGCGGAAGTGGGCGTGGCCAATTACAAAGTGACTCAGCTCCATTCAAGGCATATGGGGATATAAGGCTTTTGAATGTGCGACATACGGTGTGGGAGTTATAGGCCAAAACGCGTTGTCCTTGGTTATAGCGCCCCCTACAGACGTACATGTGCAGTTTTTTGCGTCTGAGGTACGTGCCGGGGTGTGGGCCAGCCCTCAAATTTGCATCGTTCAAACTTGCACGGTTTAGCCTGCAGCATGACTTTTATTGGCGGAAGAATAAAAATAGAGAATAATAATAATTAAAGCTGCAAGCAGCTGTGACCGGGCCCGAGCACCGCCGCGCCACTCGGGGGGCCGGCCACCGCCGCCCGCCGGCCGGACCCGCCCCGGGAGCAGAGAGGCCACGCGTCGCCGCGACCGTCGGACGTCGCCCCGAAGCCACGGTCCGCCCCGAAAACCAAACGGCTCTCGACACCCACTCACCCCCGTGCCGATGCGAGGACGGGTGAAGACCTCTAGTGCGCACAAATAACCCACAAACTGTCTCCGTACCGCTCCTGTGGTGTGATTCAAGTGTCTGTAAGAGGTGACAGTAAAATGTAACCCAAAAAGACACCATTTACACCGTGTTTTCAGCCTCATTGTCAACTGTAGTCTCTGACAGTGGAAGTACATGCACATAGGTGTACTGGAGATCTTCATCCCTCCTCACATCAGCACAGGAATGAGTAGATATTGAGTGCAATTTCATTCTTAGGTGAACTACTTTTGAAAGGAATTCACTGTCATTTCCTGCTCCCAGTATTATGTAGATGTGTTCAGGGCATGCCTATTATCACACATGTTAAGTTTGATGCAGATTAGACAAGTTACACTAAACTTATAGCAATTTCCTGTTTCATGGCGAAACGCCAAAATTCGCCGCCACGCTGCAGCCACAGCGTTTAACGCTGACCAAATCTTTTAATAAGTTTTAATCACACACTTGTCTAGATGGTCCACTCAAGTTTTCAAGTCAATTGAAACATTTCTGTAGGAGAAATTAGTTAAAATAGGACATGTGAAAAACGCCAAAATTGAGCACGAAATTCAAAATTGCCGACTTCCTGTTGACTTTAGCCTATGGGTCCAAGAGACTTTTTTGTTCATCTCCATGTGATACATATGTGTACCAATTTTTGTAAACATCGGCGAAACTCACTATTTGCGGCGCCGCACGTCAAAGGGCGTGGTCAAGCCATTTGGCCACGCCCATGGACAAAACTCATATCACATGTTCAGACTGGGACTGTTAATGAACATGTAAAGTTTCAGGCAGTTTTGACCAAGTACAGGGAGGCTAAAGCCACTTCCTGTGTTTTGGCGAAACGCATTAATGGGCGTGGCCACGCCATTTGGCCATGGACATGGACGAAACTCATACCATATGTTCAGACCAGGAATGTTAATAAACATGTCAAGTTTCAGGCAGATCAGAGCACGTACAGTGCAATTATAGCAACTTCTTGTGTGTTGGCGAAACATGGACCTTCGCCACGCCGCCAGGGCCACGCCGTTTCACGAGACGCCCTGATCTTCATGATGTAGCATCATCATGGTCTTAAGGCTTTTCAGACCAGATTGGAGTTTGATATGGTCAACGTGGTGGGAGCAGGACCTCAAACAGTAAAACAAGTCATTTCCTGTCGCCAACAGGGGGCGCTATGAGAATTATTGAATATTTTCATATAGATGTGTTCAGGGCCAGACTATTATCAGACATGTGAAGTGTGGTGCAAATTGAACTATTTATACAGAAGTTATAGCAAAAAATTAAAAAATTGAATTTATGGCGAAACGCCAACATTCGCCGGCCCACTATGGCCACGCCCTTCAACTTGAGGAATATCTTTCAGTAACTTTTGATGAGAGTGTAGTGCAGAAGGTAGCCAGCGAATTTGAAGCCGTTCTGATCCTTCCTCTAGGAGGAGTTTGTTAAAATGCGCGACAAGTGAAACGCCAAACCTAACAGGAAATTCAAAATGGCGGACTTCCTGTGGGGTTTGGCCTATGGGTCCAAGAGACTTTTTAGTGCGTCTGGGTGTGATACACGTGGGTACCAAGTTTCGTGCACTTCGGTCAAACGTGGCGGGGGGGCTGCTGTTTAAAGGGCGTGGTCAAGCCGTTTGGCCACGCCCATCAACGAAATTAATAACATACGTTCAGACCGGGACCTGTCATGCACACATGAAATTTCATGCTGATACAAACTTGCACACAAAAGTTATTGATGAATATGTCGTTTTTTCGGGCCGCCGTCCTTCGCCGCTCTCTAGCGTCGACACCCTTCGCCGGACCGCCACGCCCTTCAAAATGTAGCATTACCCACTTGTTAAGGTCATCTTCACCAAATTTGAGCTAAAAATAATGAATGCATTTGGAGCAGCATGTCAAAACCCGGAAAAAGTCATTTTCTGCCACCACCAGGGGGCGCTATGAGTATTATGGAATATTTTCATATATTTGTGTTCAGGCCCATACACTGATCAAACACATGAAGTTTGGTGCAGATCTGACCATGTACCCCAAAATTATAGCCATTTCCTGTTTCATGGCGAGACATCAAAATTCGCCGCCACCTGGAGCGCAGGCCCTTTATCAAAAACGTAAACCTTCAATAACTTTTGATCACAATGTTGTCTAGATGGTACACAGTGATTTTGAAGGTGATACGACGAATCGTGTGGGACGAGTTCGTTCAAATACGACACGTGCGAAACGCCAAAATCGGCCGCGCCGTCCAAAATGGCCGACTTCCTGTAGGGTTTAGCCCATGGCTCCAAGAGGATTTTTTGTGCGTCCCGATGTGTTCTATCTGCGTTCCAAGTTTCGTGCACGTCGGACAAACATGCCGTCGGGGCTCGTCTATAGATGGCGCTATTGAGCCAATTCGCCGCGCCCATTTTCGAGACCCTTAAAATACGTAATTTTTCGCCGGGACTGACGCGGCCGCCAAATTTGACGGCCCTACCTATATGGCAAGTCCCCCAAAAATGCGATTTATTTGTCATCACGAGAATAATAATAATAATAATTCCTTTGATTCCAATAGGGTCCTCGCACCGGTTCGGTGCTCGGGCCCTAATAAGGAGTATAATAAAAATCAGAACAATTACAATAGGGTTCCCAGCACCGCTGGTACTGGGAAACGCGTATGCTTGCATCCGCGTTCCCCAGTCCCCGCGGGCTTGGCCCCCTAATAACAATCATAAACATCAAGTGCACTGGTATTGTATAGTATTGGTATTGGCAAATATCTAAATTCAGATATTGGCTCAGATGTTACAAAAAGTGGATCGATACATCTCTATCAGTAATATCTATCTCTCTATCTGTTTTACAAGAGAAAAGGTCCATGTTGCAATACATGGTCTAACAGCGAAGTGCAGTTCCCAAATGGAATTTGAGGTTTTTAGGGTTCTTTTCTGTGACAAACAAGTCAATGAAAACTAAATCTTAAATCTTCAATACAATATGAATAAAAAAAAAAAATAATACTCAATATCTTTCAACAGCACTGCAAAAAAGGCAAACAAAATAGGATTTTTTTGCACAAGGTGCAGGTTCAGAAAAAGTCACTAAGCTCTGGTTTTGATACAAGCCAAATTTCAGGCAGGACAATAAAAACTGAACTGACGTCTTGAATGAGCACTTTGAGCATTTTTTGTAGTTTTGGTACTTTTGATATTGTTTGTTTAAACATGTGGCATTGAAAACCTATCAATACTTTTGACAACCTTAAAGCAGCCACACTTAAAGTCTGTAAAACTAAATAGCAAACATACTGTATAGGAAACACACCAGTGTTCTGCTGCAACGCCATTGTTTGTAACAAATGAACACACACTCCGATGGGTACACAATACATCACTGTCATAGTCCCATGACACTGCGCCATGCCCGCCAACTACCAATACACTTGTCAGCGAAATGACTTGCCAGTCCATGATTGTCAGCAGCTGCCATAACGACAATTTATTTATCTGCAGCCTTACCGTTTCCTCCACCTTATTTCCCCTCCTGTTTCTACCTAAAATGTAGCAACTTGGCACCCACCAGGGGCACCAATGTCGTCACAGACCAGCCTCGCTGGGAGATTTCAAACGTCACACTTCCTCATTAAACAGGGAGCACTTTTCAGAGCAGTGTCTCCACACAGCTGGACAGACGTCAACACACAGGCTCTGAACTGTTCGCCACTTGAGACTGAGTGACCGAGAGATGGATTTTGGAAAAGAGAGGACCAGGTAGAGAGAGGGGCTAATATATTTTTCAGAGCCTGAGGGGAGTGTAGAAACATACTGTGTATATTTTTATATGTCTTATTCTACCCACCAACTATACATCTCACACGTTACAGAATTGTATAGCAATACATAAATGTTCACAAACACATCTTCAGTCCCTTGTTTTCATGACCTTTTCATGATGGATGCAGAAGCCAGTGGTCACTGCAGACAGTGTGAACAGTCTGGACATGCAGCACAACTTGCCAAAGTCAGTCCTGACCTCCCTGGGCCCAAAAAATTCTGGCCCCCCAACCTGATCCTTGAGCCATGTAAACCGCTTTGCCAATGCCACACAGTCACACCTGACAGCCCTGTGCTCCCACTACAGTTCTTTCTCCTTTAAACCAGTTTGCTCCATCTGTCGGTTCAAGAATACGCAGATCTATACAGAACAGAATGAGGTATAAACAAGCAATATTTATTAAATAGCATATATTCTATAGAATCTTTTTGTCTGCTTTAACCAGAAAATATAATATCAAAAAGAAAATAATTTAATTTGGATACACACTGTAGGTATTACAGATAGAAATTATAAATTATAGATACAATATTTTTTTAAAAATACAGTACTACTATTCATTCTGTCAGCTGCATCAGGTCCATTTAAACTTGCTCCTCCAGATATCCTTTGATACATTTTTTAAAATAGAAAATACTATTTATATTATGCCGTGTTTCCCCTTGGGTAACTGCTTTGGGGTTGCAGAGCAAGACTCATCAGTTGGATTTTAGCTTTTTACTGCATATCTTTGACTTGTGATAACCAGCATTTAAGGAAGTGTAAAAGGAGATCAGCATTCTCTATGTGTGACTGTGTGAATACGAAACAAGCGTTGGGTGACCACATTCATCTGTGTGTGCACAGTAATAACAAGAGAGCTACCCAGGCTAGTCAGTTCACTGAACCTTTGGTGAGGCTAATTTACAAACAGACTAATTACTAAAACGAGTCCTTGCAGAAAATGCAGTGGTTCAATAAACATACTTAACAGCAAGACAATTAAAATCTTGAATGACTGAGAGAGAACTGAGTAACTGTGCTACGTGACCGTGAATTATACCAAGTAAACTAGGACTGAGAGACCAGGTAATGATTGTCTTATTTTAATGAGTGCTTCCATCACACCAATATATTGTCTGGACTGGCTCCACAAAGGTTGCTGCTAGAATGTGCTAGAAAGTCTTATGTCATGCATGTGCATATGAATGTACATTCACATGTAGAGATGAAATGGTATGAACATTTCAAATCACAATTACAGTGACCAAAAGTACCATGATTATCAGTATTATCATGGTATTTTGTTAAAATGTGCTGAAATTGTTTAGAAAGTAGAGATACACACATTGAAATGCTTTCACCAAATTTTATATTGAAAATCTCTTAATGATCTGAAATGACGTCATGTCCTATCAATGTCAATATTTTAAACGATGGAAAACAAACACACGACAAGTCTGGGAGACTTGCTAACTTTGGTTGATGCTGGACAGTATCTGCTATGAGTTTTCCAAACTGCAGTAATCAAACAGTTCTCACAATAATTACAATTTGAAATGGTAATACTACTCATCTCGAATTTCATCATGTTTGGCATTTATTGAGCATAAAAAAAAAGTTTTATTTTACTTTCACTTTTGTCTGGCAAGAAATCACAGAACACAGAGAGCAATACACAGACAGACCAAGAGATAAACTGCCTAACTAGGTTAGGTTAGTGAGACAAAGAGAGAGATGCACTGCAGGAGCACATCAATGTTAATGTCAATTAATGATAGTTATTTGCTGACATCAAACTTTGAAAGAACACAAGTTTACCTGATTGCTGTTCCTGCAGTTCACTCATGTGGTGTTTTTTTTTTTTCTCCTTTCATGACCAGAGGGATAGTTCTGCTTCATCCTCTCATCGAAAGTAAACATTACACACTGTCTTTGTACATCTATGACTGACACCTGCCTTGACATGCGGGGCCACCATGTAATTTGCACAACTTAACAACTACATACACATATACGTGCATACAGACATACATACGTATATAAAGTTTCTAATAACCACAAACAGATTATACTTGTTCTGTTTTTAGTGGAGGTCAGATGAAATTTCATGTTCTCTGTCCAAGTTTATTTGGAGAGTTCACAACAGCAGCTTGGCCTTCAGGCTTCCTGCCAGAGACAAAGCACTGTGCCATCAGTCCAAACCTGCCCACACACACAGTATGTTGCAGTGAACTTAAAGTTCGGTCCATGGAAGGGAAAACTCAAGTATTGGACTTGCCAACGCACTGAGTGAAAAGTTCTGCCATGTCACTGAGTTCATTCTTTCACTCTCTGTAAAGTTACCTGTGTCTCCTAATAGACAGATTTTATCCTGAAATGGGAGTATACTTTTAACCAATAGTGCTGTTTAATGAGACAATATATATCTGAATATAAATCTTTATATTGTAACAGGTTTTGCCACAGTACACCAACAGTGTACATTTTCACCTGATAGCCATGTGGCTTAGCAGTTTAAGTTGACAAGATGTTTTCAACTACTTAAAAGAGAAAGAAAAAAAAAATGACCAAAGCACTGTCAAGCTCTCATACTTCTACAAAGGGAAAATTTAATAAGTTTAAACTCTCACCTTTTCCATACAAAACCTGTTAAGATGAAATATTCATCTTAACAGTTCATGTGTTCACTGATAAACCTACTTCATCTTGTCTACATTCTACCCTCCACGCCTCAAGGACTTCTTACTAATAGTGCTGTACATTCTGTTGCCTTTAAAACTGAATCACTGTCCTTTGTCATTCAAACATATCATGTAACAGCAAGCCTGAAACCATGATCACAATAACAAATAAAAACAGTTACACAATTAATAATAGTCCCACAGAACAATACAACGTTACGATATTAATTTTTCACATACCGCCATACCGGTGAATAGTCCAAACAATGTCCAGAACGTTTAAATGCCGTGGAAATGCGCGCTACTTTGCACTGTGCAATGTAAACCTTACATATTAATGTACAAACCATGACGTGTCTGCGGGTAAAGGACCCAGAGCTAACGTTAGCTGCCAGCCCGACATACAGTATGGCTAACGTTAGCAGTGCTAGCAGCAGCAGCAGCTCCGCTTGCAGGTTTATGTCTGCGTCTGTGCTTAATGTGCGCATGTTTCTCCAGTCAAGTGAATATATATCAGCTTATTCTGTCACAGTCTACATTCATCTGTCCAACTTTGCTGATATAAACATCCAGGGTTGCCATGGCAATCGGTTCATACGCGCTGGGTGAGAGGGGCTGCCATCTGATAGTGCCATGGCCCTGACTACTGGCGTGTGGCTGCATAAAATCTTAGAGGCAACAGATAACTGGCATCATGCATGAATGAAATATTGATAAATATTGTATTTATCAATATTTTAAACTATTAGTATTTCTGGTGCCGACTAGTTTGGGTGGGGACATTTAATTGTATAGTCATTCCCGCCATATGGTAACCATACTTTGAAGGGGTCATGCTTTTACCTGTGTCTGGACATGGAAAAAAACATGATACAGTCCTTATGACAGTAAAATGGGCTATTTAAAGCCAATCCACTGCAGTAATTCTTTTCTCATTAGAAGAAAATGTGGGTAAGAACACTGCTGCATGAAAAAAAAAAAAAGTCAAATACTGTGAAACCAATATGATTTTTTAAAAAACCGTGACATGAAAATTTTGTCATACTGCCCAGCCCTAGTGACAATAAAGGAAAAAGGGAAATGGCTCATACTTTTCTATGTTTAATTGAACATTAAAAAGATACACTGAGGTGAGATAAAATGGTCAGGCGATAGCACCTGTGGGAAAAGTTGGTTACAGCAACACTTAAAAGCGATATTCAACAAAGTGAAATGTAATCACATAACCAGAACAGAAAAAGACATTTTGGAAAAACTTAAAGTAAGGCTGAGGATGCAGTTACAGTATGCCTTTAATATATGAGTGAGTACTTTTTACTCTTTTGAGAATGTGCTGCACATAAAAATTCATGTGTTCATTGGTTCTTGTCACATTATTGTAAACTTTAGGCTTCCATCGGTTTGTTTTATGTTGGAGCACTCCTTTAATTTGGTACTTAATTTTTGTACTACTGATGATCGAAGTTCAATCAATACATTGAATCTGTAGATGTAAATTTGAGCAGTTACCAAAGCTGTATTGTTGCATTGCACTACCTGTGTCTTTTATCCGTTTCATCTATATATAAATGTATCAATAGCATATTCACAGTCTGAATCAGTAGAGTCAGAAACAGCTCTCAGCAGAGTCTTTAGTCTGGGTTAATGATAAAGGTGATTGTCTAATGGGTGCAGGATGGAACCGCTTTTTCCCAATTCCACCCTCATCCAACGAGCTGCTTCATTCTCTGGTATGCAAATAAGAGGCACAAGGGCAAGCAGGGATTGTGAAGGACACAGTCTTTGGACCAGGAGGAGACAGAGCCACCCTGGAGGGCCAAGCATGCCTCATTTAGATTCAACACTATCATTTCACTTAGGCAGGTGAAATCTAAGTGCCATGCTTTGCACTCCGTACAGTGCCAAGAACACAAGCAGGTGTTCATATAGTATAGAGACAATCATGTGTGACCTGTAGTCACTTTCCAAGTCTTATTGAGGCTATCAAAGCTGAATTTAATGTGAATTACCATAATGTGCTATCTGGGCCCTAAGCGCATATAACTTACACCAGCTACGCTGTTTAGCAAATCACCATAACCTAGCAACACAGACACAGGAGCACACAAAAGGACAAGACACCTTCTTATATCTAAGTAGCCTCTATAGCAAGCCCTGCTGCTAGAATGTAATGTTAACATGAGCATGGTGCAGAAATCAATTTAGATGTTATTCCCATGACAGGACCTGGGCATGACTGTCCAGGGTATTTCTATTTTGTATTACCTTCCCCATCTTGTTTTTCCCCAAGCTATCATCCCAAATAGAATGGTGTCTGTGTCTCAGGGCGATGGCCATTGATCCACATTGGAAGTGAGATACTACTGCCTGAGCCATCAGCACAACGCATTTTATTCGTCAGGCCACATTGATGAGTGCAAATAGACAGACAGACAGTTGTAACAACATGGCTTTGTTAGAACCAGCTGCTACAGCACGCATCACCATGTTTTCTTAATGCCTTTGGAAATTTGACTTGAAATAGTGAGAACTCTATATCATCATGCATTTTTACTAAGCATCCACAAAAATGTGAGTAAAAATAAACATTCACAACTACTGCAAACCTAGTTCAAAAACAGCTCATTTTGCTGTTTACATCATTTGTATATGTGTGGCAGATCAGGTTTTTACTGACATCTTCCTTAGGATTACTGCCACGAAAGCTAATAAAATGTACTTTAGCCAACTAAACAAGAACCTAAAAAAAACCATATCAGTTTAAGTGTATGCAATATTTTTTAATATTTTCACTGCTTTACTTTCCCATCAGCAGGCCCTTTTCAACAGGGAACTGAAGTTACCATCTTCAAAGCAACCAGACTCCTTTGACAAAGACAGTAATTTTACCTTGCAGAACATGGGAGTTGCTCATCTCCTGCTACCTTGATCAGGTATTTATTTATGACATTCTGTGATTTTGCTGCTTTTGCCTTGCTTCTGCAAGGTAAAATTACTGTATTTGTCAAAGGAGTCTGGAGCAACATAACATCTTCAGATCCCCATTGTTTAATTGGCTCAGAGTCAAAGAAGCAATTTAAGCGGCAGTAGAGACATACTGTTGCATCCATTTGTGTGTGAAAACTGATGTGACGATTTTATGATTAGCTCACAGAACTACTGAAATTTGAATTTCATGATAAATGTCCATACTTTTTAGATGCTTACCATTATGTACATTAGACTCTAAATTACATAGTTAGAAGCATATTGTAGATACAGATTTCCAGTTTCCTGCAAAATAGTCATGTCATTAAATTGTGTTGCTGCAGCTTGTTCTTGCTATGTTGTATGTTCACAGGTATAAAAAGAACCCCTTGGAATTAGTTTACATGGATGATTATGTAATATGCAGTCACATCTCATAAGCATGGTGTTCTGTTTGACAGTTTGGAGGACTGCACCATAATATGGTGTACAAGTCATAGTTACATCACGACTGTGCAAAAAACTAATTTAAAATGGCACTGATGCCTGAACAAATTGTATGCCTAAGCACATGGATGCATAGGAAATCAATGCGAAACACCCACTATGCTTAAAAAAAGAGTGCCCTGTTCACTCCTTGTCCCTCATGGATCTATTAGGGAGAAGTTGTTGACAGCCTTCTGGATAGATGCAGTCCACAAGGACATCTTAATATTATCTCATATAGTTTTATATTCCAAGTAAACTTGTACAACTTTTACATTCAAAACTAGTTACACTCACTCTCTTACATCCAATGTCCAGAATTTTCATCATAACTGTCTAGAACAAATATACTGTACAGTAGTTCTGCAAAGCTACCTTTAGAGGTTAAAAATTGATTGTTTTGGAAACCAAGTGACATACATAACATTAGTATTTTTCTAAATTATCTTTATTGTTGGCTGTAATGATCCAATCCAATCATATCTATCCCTCCCTAGCAGACAGCAGACAGAACAAAAATATGCCTTTAATAGACAACTCTTGTAATTGACACGAAGCTGTCATAATGCAAAGTGACAAGCTCAAGGCTCTGACAAAATAAAGGTGAGTTATTTTTTCCCCAATATACAGTATGTTCATCAAGGGTGCCCACTTTGCTGCTGTGTTGTGGCGAATGTTCAGCAAGTGAAATAAGATCATCTTTTGTTGACAAATATTTAACTTAAAGCAACTACAAGGAACTTTCATTTTGTGTTGATATTGGCAGTCCCTGTGGACAGTGTTTCCCAGAATGGCATTTCCCACAAGCACCACCTTGAGTGCAAAGATCTTAATCTGGCTAGCACATTCATTTGTTTTGGAAGAGAGTGAAAGAAAGGTGCAACTTATTTTTTTTCCTGGCCTGTAGTGCTATTTATCCATCTAGATTTTGGATTGTTGGTGATATCAGCCATAGAGATGTCTACCTTCTCTCCAATATAATGGCACTAAATAGGAATCAGCTTGTGGTCCTGAAAGCACCAAAAAAAGAAATTTGAAAAATTCAAAACCAGTTTCTCTTTCCAAAAACCATGACCCAGTTACTCAAGATAATCTACAGACGTTGTTGTGAGCAGTTTCATGTATGAACTTTGCAACTCACACCAGCACAATCTAGATGCATAAATAGCACTACAGGCAGGGGAAAAATATGTATTTCTGGGAGGAACTGTCCCTTTTAATACCATTTTTTCATTTTTAAAGAGCTGTTTGCAGGATGTATTGCAATGAGCTAACGTATCTTTTTGTGGCTATATAAGATTAAAGCTACTATAAGGAGCTTTTAACTGAACAGTCTCAATTTAATACTGATGCCTCTAAATGACCATTCACGGGAAGATTTGCTATTTTCTGGACTTTGTTCTTAATGTGTTGTGAGTTCTGAGCAGAGTAGTATGTGAGCCAGTTAAAACGAAGACGGGGGAGATTTTTATTTAGATAATTTATTAATATATAATATATAATAATAACTTTGCCGTAATGATAGCAAAACAAAGTAAATTTTGTTTTACTAAACTTTGTTTTAGAACTGGTCATACACCTATGTTACATGTAAGCCACTGACGGATTTGATTGCTCGGGTATTGATTAAGCACCCAGGGTCACTAACACAAACCTGTTTTTTTCTGCAGGGTCCCGAGTCAAAAAGGAGTGAGAAGTAATGCTCTAAATTTTCTGCTCCCTTTTAACTGGCTAATGTGCTACTCAATTCAAAACAGCTCTTCCAGTCTGTGTACTGTAAATCGGTTAGTCCGATTTTGTAGGTCACTGGACCCGAGAACAAGGATTTAAAATAACTACACAGAAATAGCTAATCTTTGCACTGATGGTCTTGTTTTCTTACGTAGGTCATATAAAGGAAACAGTATTAACTTAAGACTTGAAACCAGTCAAAAACTTGTTTTTCTACAGCCAATATCAATATTCATTTAAGAATGCTATAAATAAAATAACAATAATATATCAGAGGCAGAGGTACTAGCTTTTTGTGTTTTCAATATTGTGTTAAACATGATGCTGGGGATGTTAAATTGTAATATTGTCAAGTCAAAGCTACTATAAGGAATTACAGAATAACAGCAACAGTACATAACAGTAATTGTTATGAAACAGTCACAATTTAATACTAATAGCTCTATAATATAGAGACATTATATAGAGTTTATAAAACCTACATAAGTTAAAAAGACCATCTGTGAGAGGGCTGGCTATTTCTATATAGTAATTTTTAATGGGTTTAATGGGTCTCCTTGAAATCAGACGAATCAAGCCTGTGTTTACATTTCCACAGGCAAAATTACAGTGAGATGTACGTCAGCCCAATGAAAAGAAGCAGGAGGAGATTTTGCTTTCAATAATTTTTATTTTTGACACTGTATTTTGTGCAAATTACAGTGGAAACACTAACTCTTTCATCCACAGGAGCCTCCAAATAGGCTTGAGCGGTATCTATTTTTTCACACCTTCATACCCTCCTGACCAGGGTATACAGTATTCCAGTGGTATTTGTGTAAAACTTGTATAAAATGGCTCATCTGACTGTACACCCTAGCAATACACACACACACACACACACACACACACACACACACACACACACACACACACACACACACACACACACAGGAGCTCTGCTTCAATCTTGAGAAGCTGCAGCTTTCATTCACTGACAAACTCAAACTCACACTGCCGCTGTCACAGTACATTCTATGCCCAGGCCGACAACTTCACTGTTCACCTTTCACTCCGCTCAGCACGAATTTGCCATCACTCTCTGCCACCATAGACAGTCTGTCACTTGCTCTCACACTCCCTAAAGTTACCAAAATACGTGCAAACAGACCCTCAGCTGCACTGTTGCACAGAGACTGACCACTGGAGACATAAGCTGTGCACTACAATACAGTGTCTCCCTATCAGTTTCAGAGGAGCGTCTGTATTTAAGACAGTATTGAAAGTCATACCATTGGGATTTATTAATACCCTGGTTCTCCATAACACCTTTATCCCCCTCAATCCTACCTCCAAAACCAACAAATTATGAAATTTCTTTGTAGTAGCCTGAATTTTATTTGTTTGGTCACCATAGTATTACACACACAAAGTACTCCGGTGTCGCTGCCATATACACTTCCATAGTTTGCCTTAACGTATATGCATGTCCCAGAAAAAGTACCATTACATTCAATGTTATTGTGACCCAGTGATGGTCAGTGGGGTGCAGCTTTCAACTCTCACCGACCACATATATACACAGCTGCTCCCTCAAATGACCCCTGGCATGAAAGCTTCCACCTGCCAATTAGAGTGTCCATCATGGTAACATAAAATGCACTTACAGCACCAACAGCTATGCTTCACTGAAGCTGTGTAGTACCTATGAAAGCAGTTCTATGTGTTACATGGAGCAATTTTCAGTAAAGCAAAGCTTTAATGGGAAAGGTTCAACTACAGTGAAACTGTGATCCCCCGATACGGCACGCTGCAGCCGCTACAGGGATGTCCCCTGCCACCACTCTCATTTTATATAACACTGGCACTGCATTTTCCTGAACTGCTCAGAGCAAAACTATTTAAACTCGCTCCCCAAATGAACAACTTAGTAAATGAATGCCTGGACTGTGTCATCGATTAAACAGCACAGTCTTTCTCCTATGATTCATAGGCAGGGTGTGTGCACTCAGCCACATAATCTCTCTTTTTCATTTCAGCACCTCCAGAATTGCCTTCTAAACACAAATAATGACAGTGGCAGCAAAGCTCTGCGAGCCTATCCACAAGCCCATATGAAATGTGTTGATCATTTGGCTGATTCATAATTTTACGCTACCCGGAAGCACAGCTCTGCGCTGCAGCAGTCAGATATTTGTTATACTGCATGCTAAATAGCAATATATTGATAATACCCAGGCTACATGTGAGAGACAATTAAATTACACCCTTTAAGGATTCTGTAGTACACTAAAAAGGGCAGACGGTGGATTGTCCAATTATATACTACACAATTCATTGTATTTCTTCTTTTAAACATATTTTAATCTTGTAGAATTCTTTTAATCTTGAGGGATCTAAAGTCTACTCGTCTCAATCATGTTGAGATGAATGAAAGAAGTTGCGCTTTGTTCAAAGTGGAAAGCTCTGCCTCCTGGGAACAGGCTTAACAACAGCCAAGACACTTCACTATTTTTCCTCTCATGTCAGACGATTTGTTGTGGCACTCCAGAGGTTTCTACACAGTGAAGGTAATTAAAATGTATCAATTCAGGCAGATTTACAAATGGTCTTTTAAGATGCATTGGTTTTACAGAGCTGTTATCCAGTTAATTAATGTTAATGCACATATTAGCTACCATTCACTAGCCATGCCTACCAGAGCTGTAGTGTTATGTGTAGAAGCATTGGAGCATACAGTTTATTTGTGGCTCATTTCGAAGGTGAAGGTAACTACTGTCTACAGTTCACATTGTCAACTATAACTGACCACACACAATTGAATGTTAAGACTACAAGTTTCATCATATTGAGAATGTTACATGCAAGTCATCCAAACATCTGTAGTATTAGGTAAACTATGGATTTTTAGTCATTCATTCATCATTGATCATTCAGAAGTGCTGACCCTTGATGGGTCGTGGGCGGGCTGGAGCCTATCCCTGGTGGCATTGGGCGAGAGGCAGGGTACAGCCTGGACAACTCGCCAGTTCATTACAAGGCTGACACAGAGAGACAGACAACCATTCATACTCACATTCGCAATTTAGAGTGACCAATTAAACTAATTAATTGTTAGTCATTTAAATGTATTAATACTATCAGAAAAAAATATCACCTCAAACTCTCTCTATTGCAACACGGACCTTTACTCTTGTAATGCTGAAGTCACCAGTGCAGTGCTACTAACTCTGGAATACAGTACCAAGTTGATTTAACATGACAACAGCTCCAACCAGGACTCTGACTCTGGAGACAATGAAGACATGGTGGACTCACGCGGGGACGGGAGGCGTAAAGCAGTTCAGGAGCAAACTTGTTACATAGCGAGTAAGTTTGTAGGTACAGGCCTACATCATCCATCATGATTATAAGTCCACTAGTATTTGTTTTTGTCAAGTTAGAAGTTATTTATTTTTGTGTTTTGAACAAAAAGGCTATACTCTGTTGAAATTAACAAAATGTTTAATTCTTTGCTGGTGGTTTTAACTAAGTCATTACTCTTTTTACCATTGATATTTAAGAGGCAACTTGCTTTGTATGTTTGAATAATTAAATTACTAATATAAATGTCCAAAGACTAGTTGACTAATGGCTTGAGCTGACAACTGCTGGTCAGCTAGCAAAATCTTTAGTAGGGGGCAGCCCTACTATATACACCAGAAGTACTTCTACTACATGGATGTAATAGGTTGTAATTAGTGTGGCATTAAGCTCTATGAATGATGAATGAGCACAAGCAGTTCGTGTTTTATATGATGTAATTTACTTACTTGAACCGAGTAAATAAAGCCACATTCGAAACATCCATTCTAAGCAAAAGCTGCAGTGCACGCAGAGGTCAAGCTCATCTAACAGGCTATGCTATGAAAATTAAGCTAAGCAAGCTTTCATTACCTTCAGGCATTGTGAATGCAACACACGCTGGCAAAGTTTAACTGACTGGCTTTGTAATGTTTCTTTGCAAATGCATCGCAAATGGCCTAAAGAAACTGCCAGAAGAATGAATGATGAACAAAAGTCTCTTTTTCTGCCTTTTCATCTTTACTAATAAACATTAGCTCACTATAGAACGGAGAAAAATATATTTTAATTTGCATAGCCACTCAAAGGCTGCTGGCCTTCAGCTACCATCAACTTTTAAGGTGAAAAGTTTTCTTGAATATTACTTAATACGAGTTGATGTATAGCTATATGACTTTCAGCTGGATTATTTAACTGATAACTGCAAATGCGTTTTCTCACTTTGAGAAAATAGGTGGTGGAGCATCATCAGCAGCAGCACAACACCCAATGCTAACATTAGCCCACATTAACATTCCACAAAATGTGTGTAAAAATGTACTGTTGGAGTTGTTGACTCTCACACTAATTTCCTCTCTCCACAGGGACATACATGGGTTAGCTTTGCTGTTGGAAGTAGAGGCATACAAGTTTTTAGAAGTAAGAGGCAAACAACTCAGTCACAATCAGTTGGCGATGTGTGAGTGTTTTATTTCATATGACAGCAGCAGTTCAAATAATACAACTTTTTCTAATCTTGATGCCTTTTTTTTTTTCTTGTCCAGCCAAGAGCATTGCTTCTGCTTTGCTTTGAGTGATGCTCTAAAGTCCTCAGTGCATATTATTCGCATTAAATCATTTTATTTAATTTTAAACTGCATTTTAAGGTGATTGAATAATTACTTCGAAGGGCTATCCTAAATTTACACTAATCAGAAATGGCCTAATTTCTCTAAAGCTTCACCAAGCAGTTGGGAAAACAAAACCGATTAAAAAATAACATTTAATTTTGTTAGTGTATAGGCCTATAGGCTGCTCATCCAGCCATGCCCATTGATTAACCAATGCTTTACACTGAGTGGTGCTCCAAACCCCCTGTGGTAGTAGTGAGCACTCAAATAACTTTAATAATTGTATTACTTTTTCACACAACTGTTCAGATTGATTATACTAACACTTGGATGGGATGTCTCAGATTTAGACGGGTGGGAAATAACCTAATTTCTCTTAGGTTTAATCAAAAGCTTCAAGAAGTTGGAAAAGTCACATTAAAAATAAGGTTTATTTGTTATTGTACAGAGAATTGAAATATGTTGGGGGATGTTGCAGCAGCAAACTAAATAATGCACAGGGGTAAATAGTATTTAAAACATCTTAGAAAATAATGTATTCAAATACTAAAGGCAAGAGATCTATCAGTTGTGAAATCATTTGCTTTCCATTTTGCCAGCTGTATGGATTTCTTATGCATATTCTTTTTCTTGTTTTCAGATAAATGCCAAATTTGTTTATTACCACCATCCCCTGCAGTCCTGATCTGCAATCTAACAAGCTGCTGAAGATATTCATAAAGAAAAGACAGAGAGCCAAACATTAGAAAGCATTATGCCACCTATGACTCAAGTAAGAATGCATTCAGAAAATAAAAAAAAAAAACAGCAACACTGCTCTTTTGCTGTAGATAGAACTGCTAGCATGTGAGTGAGAAATAAGGATTTTAATCAATTAACCTTTCTTAACAGGGATGACTATGGTGATTTAAGATGAGAGGCACAGGACTTATATTGTATCACGTGGTGAGTCTACTACTACTACTAGTAATTCCCAAAAGGTGTGTTGTGGGATTATGTGACAGCCATACACTATTTTTTTAATTTTTTAATTTTAGTGTTACACATCAAGGGTCCTGAACAATTGACAGAAATCAGCCTCTGACCAGCTAGTACTCATTGCCAGGGTTGCGAGGGTTACTTTAAAAATGTATTCTGATACAATTACTGTTAAAAATTACCTGATTGCCTATTAAAAAATCCTAATCCAAGTATCACAATATTAAATTATGCAACTTCATTACTTTTTGTAACTTTTGGATTACATCTATACCAAATAGGGAAATTGTTTGGTCCACCGTTTTAAGATCATTGTTAACTTTATTGTTTGTCCAGACATTCAAAGCCCCTGTTGTTATGCACAAATGCACGTTTAGATTAACAGCAGTTATGCATTTAAATGTTAAATATTCTATTCACACTTCTCACTCAAACTTTAAGGTTTAAAGGACAAACTTATTCTGTTCTGCTCTGTTTTTTACCCACACACCCTACTGGTTACCAGCATCACCAACTACAGTTACAAAATACTTTACAGCAGTAGAGGTTTTAATAGTGCTGACACATTAGCTATTGCTGCATATCTGTGTAGTTAATATTAGTGGCTGGTCTGACCTCTAAAGGTTTTTCTAAATTAGATGTTGAGTTCTTGGATGATGACAGTATTTTCACAGCTGAAGACAGAACTGTCACTGTACTATGATGTTATTCATTTTTTTCTGATTTAAAGACAAGATGTTAAAATTTCCACCCAGTGAAACATTCTTCACTAGAGGACATTATTTTGAACTGACTGTAAGATCTGGTTTCACTCAGACCGGTGTGTTGTGAGACTCGTTAAGTGTTGTAATTTGTACACACTGCGCATGGTGGTATGCTATCCTTTATTTTAAAATTCTAATTTAGTAAAAATGGGAGTTATTAGCAAATAACTCCCATTTTTACTAAATGTATCTGTAATCAGATTTTTAATCTGTAATGGAATCTAGTTACCTTTTTTGGCATCCTGTTTACAAAATCCTGTTACATGTAATCCGTTACTGCCCAAGCCTGCTCATTGTCTCCATTGTATAGGCTGTTTAAAGGACATTTTGTACAGACATGAATATAGATGTGCTTTAAAGTTTGCCCTTTGGTATGCCTTGGGCACAGAAAGTTTGAAAATCACTGCTCTAGTGTATTAAAGTTCAGTATTGTTTGATTCATACTTGTTACAATCTAAAACATCCCCAGGTCTACAAACCATATTGATCAAAGTTGGTCATTCAAAAGTCAATAAGGTATTTGGAGTCTCAAAACCTGCTACAGACTTTAATTATTCGTCTTTCATATGACTATTTAAAACAAAAAACTTGAATAAACTTTATCTCAATGTGAGATCTTAATCTCAACGTGATTGCGTGGGATTTCAGACCTGGATTGTGGATTTTGGTCCTATATTTACAGTTAATTACAGTGTTGTTGTGTTTTGAAGCCATCACTTTACAGCCAGTACAGACAGGAGGAAGGATTACACGCAACAACAACAGTTTCACCCTGCATATGACATGCTGGTGTGTTTCCTGTTATGTTTAGGGGAAAAAAACCTTACTTTAAAGAGCTCCCCTCAGATCCTGTGCCCTCGAGTTGTAAGAGCACATTCCTGATTATATCTGACTATTGTTGAATGCAGCCATTTGTATTAATATCTATAATGCATGAGTGTATCTATTTGATCATGTATTTTATTTTGTGAATGTGCATTCTACAGGTCACAGATGATGAAGCTCTCATCCAGGGATCTACTGAGAAGCACACAATGGAAACACATGTTATCAAAGACCAGGATATCAGTGTACAAACTAGAGAACATCATGAATGTCCTCAAGGGCAAGATGGTCTTCTAAGATTGCAGAGAACTGCATTTGCAGCTGCCATTTTGTTTGAACGACCCTTCTGAACTCAAGTATACCTTTAAAGCACTTTGTAGGTTGTCATGGAGCTGGACAGCACACACTCATCTGTATCAAAGACTATCAGTGTGCTCTTACCAATGTGTTCGCCATCTTGGATCATGGACATTATTGCTCCCTCCATTACACAGACCACAGTCTCAGTGTGTTATTCATTCTAAAAGCTGCAAACATGCACTTTAGTTCATCTCACATGGAGCTGGACTATCTTTTATATGTTACCCCCTCCTGCTTTGAAGTTGTCTGTATTAGTGTTTGCACCTACATCATGGTTTGGTCAGTAACTCAGATGCATGACCATATTGGAGAAACTGGGATGTAAACAATGAAATGAATTTATTACTGAGTATTTAATTTTCACCAACTTTAAGATGTCTAAACTACAGAAGGATCCCTGTTGGTCCCTGGATCCCAGTTTGAAAAACTACTGCCTTAGAATCTTTCTGCCACATTTATTCACTTTAATCTAGCAAAAATCAAGGTTACAGTAATCAATAACTCCTGGTAGCACTAACTCAAACTTCACAAGATGATGTAATGGCTATTTCAGCCATGGCGTGTAACATGACGTGTAACTTTCAAGGCTCTCCCTGACTCTCTGTTGTGGAGCAAATTAAAGAACCGAAAACCTTCCACCTGAACCTCCCCCCATCTTTATTACATTAATCACACTCGCCTATATTAAATGAAATCCATTTAAATACCCCTGGTTGCACAAATAATTTGTGTAGCCAGGTTGAAAGAGTTGGGAGTCAAAGGCGGCATAATTAGACGGGACGATTCTGAAACCTAATACAAGATGTAATTAAGGAAATTAATAAGGTGCCAGCCCCCTTTCACTGGGTGCTCCGCCTGATGATTAATCACAGCCTGGGCTAATTTGATTTGTGACAAGGAAAGGGATGACTTGGTAAGTCAGTTAGGAGAGCCCAGTTCGACAGCATATGACATTAATAAAACATGAATAGTGGGCGCTCAGAGAGGAACGAAAATCCACTTGCGATCTACATGAAGCGATCAGATTAAAGAAGTCTTTGGATAGATAGTCTTGTGACAAAGTCACTGTCAGGGGAGTGACTGGAATTTAATCAGTGCCTCTGATGTTACGTTATTGTCATCACTGAATAATTGGACTCAACACCTTTATAAATAAGCAAGTGTTAACTAGAATATTCTCTTATCGAAGTAAAGATGAGGTAAAACCAAACTACATTCCAGACCCAACGTGAACTTTTAAGAAGCAGAGAACGGTATGTGACAGATCCAAGCAGTAAAAGAGTAAAAAATGAGGGCAGGGCATTAATCACCATGCTGCCGGTTTGGAGGATAGGTGGTGTAATACCTCTCAGGGACACAAAGAGCCTGCCCCATGGCTCAAAAGGTCACAAATTATTGGACACCCGCAAGCATGGAGATTAAGGTTTATAAAGGACGGGTCAGCCCTTTCTATTGCTATGCTGTCATTGTAATATGACATAATTCACCTTCTGCCCTCTCCAGGTGAAGCTGAATGAGAAGCTGAGTGGAGGCAAGCCAACAGTATGTAATTCATTTCTCAAGTGAATTCAAATTGATTTGTCCTATCTTTGAGCAGGTGAGTGGGAGATGAGGTGTATATATTGTTTGTTATTGTGTTTACCTGTGCAGAGGGTAGACACAATAACAGAATTTAAAGAAAAGCTATAGGATTGCATTTTATTATACAGACATTTTTAAACATATATTTTGCTTTCAACCCCTCTGTCTTACAGATGATGACTGACAGATGTTTAGTCATGAGTACTTTGAGGCCATAGTACAGTAGGTGTTGGTGCTCCTGTACAGATGTTCATTTTATAGGGTCTATTAACTGCATATGTGCACAGAAATGCATGCAGGAGTAACTACATTCACATGTAATGTATTAAAGAGCCTGGTCAATATATTGGTCAATTAGTATTATCAGTCTAATATTGTCTTATCAAAGCTATATTGGTCTTTAACAATATCAGCATATATGTGCCTATAAGATTTTTTTTTACAGAATAGAATGCATATTTTCTTATTTGTTAGCTTTGTAGACAGTATGTTTGTTTATATGTGTCTGTATATGTATGTATATTTGACCCATTTTCTTAATTAAATTAATTAAACAAATATTTTGGTTCATTTGTGTTTCTTAATTTATAGTTATTTCTAATTATTAAAAAGACCGGTGAAAGTTTACTCTTTCAGTGTCCTGATATCATTTTGGATGTTTATTGTCAAACTGTAAAATATCCTGCCTCCATTACATATCTTTGTCACAATTTGAGGGATCAACGCAAAAAAGTGCTTATGTATATATTCTGTATTAAGAATATCAGCTCATCTATCGATAACAGAATTTTTATCACTCCTGAATGTCAGGATTCCCCAAAAGTCCCAGATAGCCAGTATCAGTCAGGCCCTAATTCATCATGTAAGGAATAATGTACACAGAATGGGCCATTTTTATGAAAGTCTTAAATCAACCTAAAGGGGTTTATTTTACAATGATGAACCACACACTGTATATTACTACACATACATTTTATTGATTTAAAAATTATTTTATTGCTTCTGATTTCTCCAGCATCTATGACCAGAACTGCTTCCATAGCAATGCTCCATTCATTCATTCATTCATTCATAGCAGCGGCCTGCTATTCAGAAATAACAGACCACTGAATGTCATAAGTGAACAGCATCGAGTTTTCAGCATCAAGTATTCAACACAGCCTTATAGTAATAAATGAAAATGTCACATACATGCATTAACACACTAGCACTCACAAACACAAGGACTAAGATTACATGGATGCAGCTGCAATGAAAATAATTATCCATTTGCAGACCTATGCATATGTGCACACATGTAAACACCAAACACCTGGACACACTCTCTCCCATGAGCCTCCAGAGTACTCCAATTGTTGCCAAACCACAAGTCCCCCTTCTGTTTAATCTTCCAGGTTGACAGAGTCACGGCCTGCCCCTGGAGTGTGCATGTGGGGAGGCAACCCTCCAAGGACCGCAGTGAGACCAGCCGCAGAATGAGAAATAGTCAACAGCCATTACAACCAAGTCCTTGAAGACTGTGGTGACGGAGTTTGTCATACACATTTACCACTGTGATCCAGCGCAGATGCTGCTAATTAAGCCGTCATACATAGAAAGCATTATGCACAGCAGCGGCAGCTCTTTATCCGTTTCATATATAGAAAGTCATGTATGTGCTGAGACATGCCTGCAGTGTGTTGTAATTGCATATTCATAGGTATTTATAGAAGGGACATTTGTCAAGGTTGAATCAGAGCCTTCTGCAACCTGGAGCAGAAGTGTGTTCATTGAATAATAGAGACAGAACACTTTCACAAAACAACTGAACAATCTACATAATTACATACATACTAGGGGTGTGTATCTCACTGACTGAGACCGATTTGATACGTATCTCGATACATGTTCAACAATACGATATATCTTAAAATTTTTAAATGGCCAACGGTTCGGTTCAATTCAATTCAGCTCTGTCTTCTGTGATGCAATGCAAGACAATGCAATGTGTGAATCTTTACATTTTGATTAAATTAATGCTACATTTGTAGAGTGCTATTAGTTGCAAAAAGACATCCTGATAGTTTTACTAAACATAGTAACAGTAGAGACAGAGAGAAGGAGACATTACAGTGGTGTTAACATCTTATTATGAGTCTCGTGTAAATGAGATACTGTAGCCTGAATCAGAAACTGTGAACAAACTTTAAAACTGCTTAAAATTTTTGTATTTTTGCAGCAAGGGGTTGAAGTGCTCCTTTTGGTCAATTAGTATGCAACAATGACACAAACTCAATTGCAGTGGTAAGGTAAGTTGACTGAAGGTAACGTTACAGCAGGTTGAAAGCTTCCATTAGTTAGCTGAGCATGCTCACATTTGCAGTTTACATTAGAGCAGATAAGGACAACGTTTAACCCATTCCCACACGTGCTGTTGTGTTAGGCTTTTGGAAGACTGCAAAAAGACACCAAAGTCCAAACTCATGAGACACTACTTAACACTCTTCTTAGAGCCCCATGCACACTGCTTCAACACAAAGAGAAATGCAAAGCTTGACGGCCCTGTGACACCCTAGTTATGGTTGCTAATCTATGATTGGACAGTTGCTGTTCACAGGAGAGGTTTAGAGAAGGGCCAATTTGACAGTGAGCACCAAATGTTGTATTTCGAATGTGAGCATTGTATGCAAGGACTAATGAAAGCCTATTTCACCCAAACAGACTGTTTGTGTTGATGTCTGTGTGAAATCCATTCACCTGTTATATAAACCATTTGAAATGATTATCTTTCTTGAGCTAATTTACCCACAGCCTTGCCAGACCTGAGTGAAAGAGGCAAGAAGTGTGGGCTGGCTTTGACAGGCTAGAAATGATGTCAAAAACTGTGAAAAATAAGGGTGAGGATATAAAAAAATGCTGGACATAATTAACTGTATTGACTAGACATGATGATACATATTGTAAGTCTGTCCACATATTTTCCCCAAGTAATGGATGAAGCTGGAGGTGGAACAGGCCAAGCTGTCAGAAATACAGCACCTGGGATGTGAGTAGGTGTAAATAGCAGTCAGGCTATCTGGCTGAGTTGTGTCGTGCCCTGCCAGTAGTAATAGAGATGTGAAAGTCCCGCTGACAGCCAGTAGCTACCTGGCCAGGGTTACTCATGAGGGGAATATTTACTTTAGTTTGAGGGAGATCTACAGCATCAGTCAAGCATAGTCATAGCTCTAACATTTACCCTGAGCAAACGCGAGATATGTCCTATGAATGAAAGTCAATATACCTGTCCGCTAGACAGACGGATTGGCAGACACACAGTCCGATCTAACCATGACTCAGTCCACTGCCTCCAACAGCTTCCTGCAGTGATGCACAAGGTGTGCTGGCAGACACAAAAAGGTCGATATAAGTAATAACTTCTACTCATTTCACTGCACTGAGGAGCACTGAAGCTTCAAATAAGGATGTGAGAAGGTGAAAATAAACCAAACATTAGGCTAGATCTGTTTCACCTCAGACTGTCTGCAGTCTGGGAGTGTGCACATGGCCGAATGTGTCTGCCTATGCTTGCTATTTTTCCTCTCTCCCAGATGTCAGACACCAGGGTTGCCGCTTGGCACTGGATGCAGATGCTGCCATTGACTATTTGGTCACCGCCGCCAGCTGAAGCCCTTCACCAGCACAGCGCTCGTCCTGGCAGTGGTTGCAGGTGCTGCCCTCACTGACGTGGACAAAGGTTCTTTCTCCTGCCAGACTCTGCATCATTACACTGGTGATGTTGTTCAGGAGAATGTTGTGCTGTGACCTTGTCAGAGACTCTTACCGTTTATGTTTGTTCTTCTCTGTTACTGTTCAGCTTCTGATCTGCTGCACTGTCCCATTATAGCTTTCATTTATTGTTTCTTTATACTCTTCACTTAGTGCAGATGTTTTTTTCATGTAGAATGGTTTTCCCTATTTCATTGTCATGCCTAAAGTGTCTTCACTTTATTTTGGACATTTTTCTTGCCATAGTAAAGGTGTTTTAATTTTGTTTCCATGTCTAATGTCAGCCTGTGAAAACCAAGAGGCATAACTATGATGGGACTAAACTTCACAACTTAAATGTCCTTGAGATAAATATTATATGTGCACAACCAAGACCAAAGGAGAGGGAAAGGCCACTGGGACAAAGAGTCGAGCAATAGCAAGCTTACTATTCTTCACCCAGAAACTGATTATTGCACATTTCTCAAGAAATCATACCAGGACCTGCATTCTCAAGACATTTCAAGGTAATTTATTATCATTATACCACAGTGGGTTGCACAACAAAATGACAGTTGTAGTTCCCTCATGTTAGACACATGGAACATATATACAGATAATTAACTTTATAGTAAAATAGGATAAAATATCAAACTAAATTAAAAAAATATATGTATACAGTTATTTAGACATACATCTACATGAATAAAACCAGGAAAAAAATCTGTAGTGCATTTTTCGAATGAGCACGAAGCATCATCCATGTAAACTCACGGGGAGTCCTCCTCTCCTCATTCTGCCAGAGTTTTCTGTGTTGTGTGTTGTCAGCTCAGAAATGATGGGCCCGCCAAGAGCACCAGCTGGGGCTTGGTTGTTGTGGTGGTGCAGGTGTGTGGAAGTGGATGTGGGCACAGTCAGTCTCTGGTTTTCCTGTTGCTTGACCAGTCCCATTTCGTCCGTTTCATTTTCCTGACCGGACGTTAGCCGGGAGCACCCTTAAGGCCATGCTGAGTTAGCATGACTCTTGTCCCCGTTCACCTCCTCTCCTCCTGGTGATTCGATATCGATATCGAATCAAAATCTTGTGAATCAAATCAAATCGATTTGGGAAATCTGAATTGATACCCTGCCTTCCTAGCTACATACTGAACTAGAAAATGAGTTCACTGATGACTGATGCTCTCCGTCTACATTGGCAGTAAATATTTATCCAATTTTAATCAGTTTTGACACTATTATGCATTTGTGCCATTATTGTGCATTTGACTTAAGTTACTGGTGGTAACAGCAAGCAGGGTTTAATACTGCAAGTCACAAAATTCTGGGCACAGCAAAACAAACTACTTTTACTTTAATTTAGAATTTAGGCAGTAATAATGCGATCTGATTTTATACCACACACAGCACGAGTCTGTGAAAAGCAGAACAAAGTAAAAGGAGCTGGTTACCTGGCTGAGAGGTTTGTGCACATCATCTCCTGCAACTCTCCATCTAACATCATAATGTAGCTGCTGCTTCTTGTTCCATTACTCCCTGCAATATTTCAACCACCGCCAAAAGATACCAAATGACTGTAGTTTTGTTTTGCAGACGTGTTTTTGATGAACAATAGTGGTAAAACTAAGCTTACTGACTACTTCAAAATAAAAGTCAAGTCTTGTTTTATCGTGTTAAGGTTTTAACATAAAGTCACGTCAGTAGGAAATGTTTGGTTTGCCTTATCAGTAACTTCCAGCCTCAGTCCAGTTGGGTCATCTGTACCCTTTGACACCCAGTGACAGGCCTGCATAGATGATATATGTTTCAGCAATAAAGCTGAAAAATGTGTTTCAATCCACATTTCATAGATTGTTAATTTTTGTATATTTTAATGTATGTTTTATTATGGTTCTCTTTTTCTAGCCTCCCAACTCTCTCAGTCACACTGAGTAAAACCAACACACATAAGAATGCTGAATTTTGCTTTGTTTTCATCCCAATATTTGCTGCTTGTTGTTGTTGCAATGTGCTAGGCTTTTCTTTAGAGGAATGCATGGCCAAATTAGTTTGACATTTGTGTCTAATAAAAATGTTTTCATAGATGCTTTCACAGCTTAATTATATGAATAGTCTTACATACACTGCATATACAGAAATGACCTGCTTAGCCTCTGCTCAAACAGCTTCAACGATGTAAACAGTCAGGTCAATGCTACTAATTTCATCTGGGGCTGGAGTGCAAATTACTTACAGTACAGCCAGTACTGTAAATAGCACATAATAATATTGACTTAACCACTATAACCTTAGTGTTGTAAATGCTCAGGTTACTGTAATTTACATAGGCTACGTTTTAAAGGTTCTGGTTGCAAACACATCAATGTCTAAAATAGACATTGATGCATTTGCCTCTTGAATGTTTAAAACTGCACCAGCATTGGTGATCACAAGCAAACATGACAAGTTTTTCAAATAAACCCCCAAACTCTCTCAAGGACTCTTCATTTCCTACAGCTTACATCATATATAGTCACATATCCCGCAACTCACTGGAGGTTTACCCAAGGACAATTGTTCACATGTTGACATCTGTCAAGACAGCTGAGAACAGGGCAGACAGTCTGATCTCTTGGGGCTTTTCCTACATTTACACTACTGTGGACGACGCCATCTCACACAAGCAAAGGTGTGCAGGAGTAATAATGAGGAGATGGTTTATGACTTTCCCTGTGGACATCTTATGCTATTACACTATAATGAGCAGTTATAGTTCCCTTGATCACAGCCCAGGGTTTCCTGTGCACTACCTGCCAAGCACACAACAATCAATTAAAAAAGGACCCTCCTCTCATGGGTTTAAATTATCAGCGAGATGGATACTGTGGATTGGAATGATAGCATTCATGAAGAAATGCCAAAAAATTACAAAGATAATTAGCGGTATCTATTATAGGATTCATTTGTGCCACTTCATATAGAGACATCAATATGGCTTCCTGTCGTGCTCTTATGTGGGCTCTAAAATCTTGTCTGAGATAGCTTGTTAATTAGATTGTGATCGCTGCGAGGCATTGGTAAGAATGTGCACAGACTTGGCTTTGACTCCACCAATGAATCTATATGCCAAACAAGTTTTTCTTTACGTGCGTATGTACTTGTACTGAAGGTGGTTCTAAAGGAGAAATCATTTTAGAAAGAAGAAACAAGCCACTTTCCCTGCATTAAGAATAAACTAGGATGAAACTGTTACTATATTTCTACACTGATGAAATTATTAAACTTAAATAAGGCTAAATAAGTGCATGCAGCAGATTAATTCAAAGCACGTCACCAAATTAATAATGTTATTGTTATTAAACCAAACACAAATACTCCACAACACAGCCAGAATTCTTATTTGTTCAACATCTGTATCTCTCACACACCCAATTAGCCCCCCAAAAAACTCATTAAATAATAAAACCAACACTTAACTTTAAAGTATAGCAAAACTGGACTCGCCCTTAGCTGTAGGCGCAATACATACATGAACTAAGTCTTTTAATCTCCAACAGAACTCTTTCACAAAAACTTGCGAAAGAAAATCCTTATCTCAATCTCCAGGCAGAGATAATTAAGCTAATTAAGCTGAACAGGGGGACTTTAGTAACTACACTGTTCAGAGCACATGCTGTAGCTCTTATTCAGGATAAGATACATAATATTCTAGTAAATGTTATTTAAATACAAGGCTACCATTTTAAAGCTACTACAAGGAACTTTCATACTGTGTTGATTAGGGGTGGGAATCTACCTCACAATTCGATTACAATTCAGAGGGCTAGAATTCGATGATAAAATGGTTCTTGGTGCATCTTGATGCATCTTAATGCATCAAAGTTTTATTTTAAGCCATGGGGTGCAAGTTGGATTGTATTTATCTGCAGCTGCTCATGTTCAGTCACCAAAACTCAAGAGGTAGCCTTGTTTAGAAGTAAACTTGATATGCATATGTTACATTCAAGGGGGATCTTTTTGTCTGGTTTGATTCAGAATCTATTTCTGACTGAACTAATAGAAAAGAGGGTACAATTTTTAGTCTCTTGCTCCAGCTTCCCTGAAATACTATATGACACATAACTGGAAAGAAAGTGGTATCCTACAGTCCCTGCCTATATGACAATAATAAGATGGTGGTCAGGTGGAGTGTTTCGCTGTGTGTGGTGTTATTCACGTTATGTCTCCAGCAGTAGAGAGAGCAGCCTCTCTGCTACACAACGAGCTCTGAGGAAGGACCTCACTGTCCAACATGCAGAGCAGGTACATAATTTTTGTGGTGAAACAGACGAGTTATTTTCTTCATCACTGAGTTGGTCAAAGTTGATAAAGCTGCAGCAGCGAAAGCAACAAGGCTATCGTGAGTGAGCACAGACCGACAGACATCAACTGTGTGTAATAAAACAGACACCTGACACCGACAGAGGAGAGAAACTACATTTAAAAACATAAAGATTCAGTGTGAAGATACAAGAGTACTGAGAGCTGAACATAAAGAGACTTCTGAAAACATCTTTCTCTCTGCTCTCCTGCACACACAAGTTCAGTATCACAACACTCGCTTGTTGGAGGGGGACAGAAAGAAAGCTTGCCACTGTTGGGACGCAGTCAGCGCGACGTGCCCACTTGGAGGTGAGCTGGGCTCACATTTCATGTTTGGCATGGCTCGCCGCCATATAAAGGGTCATGAACATGCAACTCAGAGGCAGCACGGTTTGACTCGCTTGACTTTACAAGGAAACATGAAGATAAATCCACTTTTTAATCCCAAAAGTTTTAAAAACAAACTCTGAGCTCTCATCTGGCTGGTCAGCACGTCCTTAATTGTTTCGTGAATCGCTGCTGCAGAGGGGCTGAGAGACTGGAGTAAAAACAAATCCACTTTTTCATCTCAAAAGTTTCAAAAACAAACGCTTAGCTCTCGTCTGGCAGGTCCACGGCTCCATGATTTCTTCATTGTTGCTGCAGAAGGTTGAAGCAGGAGTGAAGGTAAATCTTCTTTTTAATCAAAAAAGTTTGAAACATACACCCTGAGCTCCTCTCCTACCAGTAGCCAGCCTCACAGCGACTCCGGTGTTTTTTAACTCCAGAGGCGTCAGTCTGCCACCAACCCTTCCTGGCAGAGCTCAGTGGCTCTGAGCAGCTGTCTGTCGGCTCTGTGTCTGAGCTCGACCCAGTCCTCTCAGCACTAAGCAAAGCTCTGTGATACACATGAATGAGCACAACTGAAGGTGAACTCAAAAGTGACCAAGTGAGCTGACAAACTCCTAGGTTGAGCATGTTGCTCTTTATTATAATGCCATTTTATAGCAACATTTCCTGCAGTAGTTTCCATCATTGATTCAGGGTCTCACCGGAGGAACGTGCACACGCAGCTGCACTAGTAGGAGGAGTCCCCCACGTCCTAAAAGACCTGTTATTGGTTTAAGTCTACCGTCACAATGTAGATTCTCTAAATGCTGAAAACAGAGCCATACAGGAGGTGCAGAAGGCTAGTTCTCTCTCAGAGCACCTGATTTGCAATATGCTGAAAGGATTTTATGAAATTATTTCTCGATTATACCAAAACAATGTTGCCTACTGGAGCTTTAAATGCAGCAGTGTGTGTCACTCAGCCGCTCTTGTTTGTTACAGATAATCGCTGCTGTGCTCCATGAACGTCTACACAAAAAAAGGAAAAAGTATTCACATTCGTCTCACAAATTTAATTATTCAAACTCTAAATCAAAACATGATTGCAACCGCTGCCTTTTGAGAAGATGAAGTACATCTCCTTGTTAACTGCTGATAACTCACACGTGTGCACACTGTAGACGGTCCGGGTGCTGCGCTGCCCTCGCAGCTGAGTTCCGCCCTTTTCCTCCCTCAACTTCATGTTAACTGACATTCAGAAAAACCAATGTTTGACATTCATGATTTGATTCAGAAACTTCCATGTCTGTATTGCAATGCATCTAAGAATCGAGTATTTTCCCCAGCCCTATCCAGTACCAGCTGTATAAACATCTGTGTCTACGGATGAGATCAACATTTTTTTCAGCTGAAAAAGCAGAACAGCAACTAAGATAACTTACTTGCATTCAAGGTTGACCTTGACTCATGCCCACATATGACAAACACTAAGGATACAACCTCAGCATTCAAGCAGGGTATTGTACACTTGCCTCAGATTGGGAGGGACCTCACTGACCTATTTTCTGCAAGGTAAAATTACTTATTTTGATTTTGATTGGAGCTTGGTTGAATTGGTTAGCGATTTGCACCTTATATAACTGCAGTTTTCGGTCAGAAAAAGCTATCTGATGACAGAATGGTTGAAAGGTAAAAATTATAATTATAGCGCACACTTAAGCAGATATTGATTTTTGTAGGCTTTTTAAGCAACTACACTGACTATCAATAAGTCCCTCATATAACCCCAGTTAGTATTCTAGATATCACAAAATACACTTATGTATATTGTTCAGGGATGACCATGTGCTTCTTCACCAGGATTCAGATGCTTGGGTACACATTTGGATGTTAGACACCATTCTTCCCCACACAGGGCCTACGTTTTCTAGCTCTGTCGTCTCTCATTACAGAATTGCTGATTGTATCAACTCAGTAATAAGCTATTAGCTGATGATTGTGTTCTCAACGCTCCTTTTGTTACAATAAGTGTATTAATTATTGCCGATGTAATTATCAGCCCATTGTTCCTCTGTAATTAGACTGTCACTAATGAATTTTAAGAACTTTGTCCCATCCAAAGCTAATTGATTCCTCTGACTCTCACTAACCTCTTTAACTGAAAATGTTGCCATTGCCGTGGCGGTAAACATTCTCTGTACCCCATCTGTTCTGCAGTTCCACAGTGACAGCATCCTCCATTTTGTTATGAGCTCAGCTCTCACTTTCAGTGACCCAGAAATGTTTCCAGGCAGCTCGACAGCCTGATAGGCAGCTTTGTTTAAGCTGGCCTTGCAGCTCACCATCATCACCACAGAGGTTAATGAAGGATGTTCATACTCATTGAAAACACATGTTAGCAGCAATGTCTGAAACATCACTCCCTTTGATATTATTAAGGTTTCTATCAAATTAACGTCATTGGTTGTCGTAATCTGCTGCCATAGAGTGATTTCCCTATGATATTCTCATTGTGAATCCATGACTCTGGAAATTAAGATGAGCTATGCTGCAAACCTTATAGTCTGCTACATGCTTTACTCCCCTAACTGGCTATGTTCATGTTTCTATGAGAACCCTAGCTTCAATGGAGCCTCTCTGTATGAGCATAGTTCTTGTTAATGAGTCTGGCTATGGCCAGTTAGGGAAATGAAACAGATGCTTAATTTTCTCTTTCTCCTCTCCTCAGTGGATTGGCTGACTTTGGGATATTACACCCAAATTAGCGCTGTGAAGTGACACTTTTTTCTCTCTCATTAGCACAGTGTCAAGTGTGAATCAAAGCCTCTACAAAATCCCCTCTCAGTTTTATCTAGAAACACCCATCTACACATACACACTGACTTGCGAATCTAACAGTCATTTGACCTTTGGCAAAAGCTGTGAGCCACTTATGCACATTCCTACTACCAAACTAACCTCTGTGTATACCGAGTCTGCAGCATGAGCAGCCCTAAAGGGCCGTGGCTCAGATATCCTTGTCATGTAACACCTAAAGACAGTCAAAGGTCAAGTGGTGAAGGAACAGAAGGGCCACAGATGGAGCTGCACCGACCGGCCCTCCTCTGCCCCAGCGCTGTCATATCACCACGTGCCTAGCTAGCCTGACCAATCCACCGTCTCACCCCCCTGGGGGACCAGGCCAACTTCTTCACACACATACAAGGACACGCAGGACCATACATGCACTGTTGGCTGCACACTACCACATGTAAATACACACATTGCCACACACACTTGCTGAGTGGATTAATGAGGGTGAACATGCATTTCAATCCAAGGAGTTTAAGCAGAGGTCTGCTGAGTGTGTCCACAGTGACCCCCGGGCAGGATGGCGAGCAAGGAGGGAGAGCAGGTGGTAAGGGCTCTGGATAGTATGGTCTCTCTCTCTTTCATAATGTCAAGCACCTGGCTTTCTGCCAGTGTTAAATGCACAGCCCATTACTACACTTGTTGCAAGGACTTTTCTGTGTGGCCAAGAGAAACATTATGTTTATTACAATTTAAACTAACAATTTAAAGAGCTTCAACGTGGGACAAATATAAATGTGCACAGTAAAAAAAAGTTTTAGCTGTTACAGACATAAAAAAAAAGCAATCATGCCCGGCGCAATTCATTGACGCTAAAAATGTTATCGCTTGCAGAAATTACGCTGATTTGCAAAATATGCATCAATGTGTTGCAATGAACTGCTACACATTGACAGAGCAAGGATTTACCCAGAGAACAAGCTGCAGCTGCCAAACCTCACCTGAGATCATCTAAAGTGTGGGAGTGTTTTAGACCAAGACCCAACAATATGGTTCTCTGTACACTCTGCAAATTGTAAATGTCTTATCACAGCAGTACAACTGCTCTGTGCACACACTTTAAGAGAAAACACCAGAATGCTTTGTCAAACAGTGAGTGAAACTGCACCGTCCTCTTCATTTTTTTGTCAGCACCCAAGCATGATAGGCCGTGATTATCAACAAATAGAATTAGAATTTCTGTTAGCGGTCACTTAAAATTGACTGATCTAAATTTTTCTTCATTGCCTCCATGTTAAATGTTATTCATGCACTGCTGCTGTTAATGCATGATACACCATGTGTCATAATGCCATTTTATATTTTCTGTCTACTTTAAGTGAGTGCGAAAATTACACTAAACTAAACTAAAGTTACAGACTATTTTTACAGTCTATATTTTGTTTCAATAATTTTCCTTGACCCACAGTGCTGAAAAATCACATTTGCCAGTGATCATCTTACCTGCATATTACTCCAGTGATGAAATAAATCCCTGTCATGGCCATTCTAAGTTTAAAGTCAAGTATTTGAGTAAAAATATTGATTCCTCAGTTCAGGGAAAGGGTTGTCACAGTGATTACATTATTATGTATCAAAGCTATCCTTTTGAATTTGAGCATCTGACAAAAAGAGCCTCTTAAATAGGATGGAATTACACTATATATACCACTGTTATCATTGTTCTAATGTTTTTATGTGTCTATAACTTTTTGATATTTATTTTGGGTAAATTAATTGTCATATCAATCAAGTATTTAAAAAATAATCTTTATATTAATTGCTAAATTAGTCATTTGATTAGTTGACTAATCAAAAAAATAATCTTTAGATTAATTGTTTAAACAATAATCGTGAGGTACAGCCCTAAAAGCAACAGCTGTGGAACACATCTGTTGCAGCAGGCAAAGACAGTATGTATCATTTAGAAAGGATTCCTCATTAAGTTTTAGGTTTCTGCCATTTGCATAATTCAGGAGTGATTAATCAGCTGTCAAAACGGTGGTCAGTCCATCACGTCTCTGAAGACATGGGTCTCTGTGCAGGAGGTCCAGCATGTAAATGAATGAATGAACATTACTGCTGGCTGACTAACTGACATGGAGCTTGTCCCACACTCTCTTTTTGAAGTGTAGTCTGGACTACATGTGTCAAGTGCATTTATCATTAGCAGAGGGCTTAAGCTGTAAACAGGCCACATCATTACCAAGTCTAATTACATTTGGGTCCAAGGTCTCACTGCAGACAGACACAGGCACTCATACAAGGGCACATTTACAAACACTTGCACACAGTTGTCCAGTGCAAGAAACAGTGTCAGAAGAGGCAAGAAAAATGGCCTTAACTACACTAAAACAATGGTTAAAAGGGGTCAGCTTTTAAACTGGCCAGTGGCAGACTCAGGCTGTCTGAGAGGCAAGGGCAAAAAAAAATAAAAAGGGCACCAGCTGTATGCTGTGAGGCACCAGTGTGCCAAAAGTCATGATGCACTTTATGATATTTTTTCCATCGGAAGGATAGTCTAGAGGGCACAGCTTTGGGTTACATGTCCCCAGAAAGCTGGGCAGTGCAAGTAACCAAACATACTGGGTAAAAGTAATGATGGGTCAACTGGCCAAACCAATTTCCCTGGTAAAAACAACGCAATAATGGATATTATTTTTGACCCAGCATGTGGGGTAGTACAGTCAGCCCAAGCCAACATGCTGGGTGGTTAAATTTCCTTGCTGGGTTGATAGTGGGTAAATTTTATTTCTGGGAGATTGTAGACAACTGTTTGGGGCAAGAATGTCTAGAGCAATAAAACCCTGACAAGTAAGAGCAGTGGCAGACTCAGGCTGTCTGAGGGGCAGGGTTAAAAAAATAAAAAGATCACAGCTGTATGTAGTTGGGCACACGCAAAAGTTGTGTGGCTTTATCACGTTTTGTCCACTGGATGAGCACCATAAGGGGCTTTTATGATGTTTCGTCACTATCGAGGACACTGTCGCTTAAAAGGGCATTCACCATATTTATCTGCCATAGGGGTATCCAAAAGGGCACATTTTCCCACCAAACATTGGGGCAACATGGGGGTCAGTTGCCCCTCAAGCTGCCTCCCCTGAGTCCACCAGTAAAACTGGCTGTTGGTGAATTGGAAACTGCACAGTGAAGATGCTGCTGCAAATATGAACCTTTCTTACACTTGAAGTGCTGATCCTAATCTTACAGTAAACAAGCAGAAATATTATTTTCTGGCATCATTTGGAGTCCACTGTTGCAACTGTGGGCCAACATGCGTGTCGAGCTCAAAATTGGAATGCAGTTGTATGAAGTCAGTCAGTGTAACACGTCAGTGTGATGCCCTCACATCCCAGTGGCAGTGCTGACTCTCTTGGCAGGAACTATAATCTACAGTTCAAGCAGGTGACACCAACAGAACCTGCAGCAGGTTTGACAGGTCCACGCTGTATTACAGCACGGACTACATCAGAGTGGAGGGTCTGGATAATGATCTGATGCACAATGATCAGCAGCTCCATGATTAGCACTGACAACCTGATGACAAGAGTGCTGTGACAGCAAAAGCTCTGGTGAGAGACAGGGGGAAGAGTCGGGTAGACACACAGAGAGTGATGGGAAGGAGTGAAGGAGAAGTGGAAAATGTCTGTAACAAGAATAGGTCATATAACAAAGTCTGACATGGAAACATCTTAATCAATGAGAAAATTTGAGAGAGAAGGTGATTGGAAGAGATGTTTATGTGGTAAATCATAATCAATATGCCCTTTTATAGAGCCAGCTAGCAAACAATTTGACATTCCCCGGTGCTTGATAATGCCACCAAAATTATTTTTCCCCTCCATTTCCCTCTTTTTTTTAGCCCCTCTCCTCCTTTCCCCATCTCATACACCCTCGCCGCGACAATATGTCATGCAATGGATATAATTGCAATAATGCAATTTGGTTTGGAGGCGGATTGAGAGAATAATTGGACTCAACCCCAACGAAGTGACAGGCTAATGATTTAGCATGGCCACTGGCTATTGTGAGAAGCGAGCGCTTTCAACGCTACTGAGCTAATTTCCTCTGATGATGGTCTTAGCGCGTTGTCTTTGTGTCGGCACAGAGGAGCGCATGGCCATGAGGCGGACAGCTAGATGATGTAACCCACCCACCCAATGCCAAACAAACACATGTCTCTTGTCTGGGAGAAGCCACCCACTGTTCTCAGTTACTTCATGCACAAAATGGGCCTCATTTGAAGTAAAGATAAAGCAAATCCCGGAGCAAGACAAAGTCCAAAAAAAGGCCTCATCTTTATTCACTTTCCCCAGACACATGGGGTCTGTAGGAAACCAAAGAGAGATGCCAAGAGGAGGGAAAACATTAGCATAGCCATCATAGCTAATTGCAAAGTGTTACGGTAAGGCAAGACCAGGACTTTAAATTACTGCAGCTACTGCAGTCAGTTGGGTATGAAGAAAACTGTGAATATGTATGACTTTGAAGTGGAAATTCTCCTGGTGTTGTACTGTACAATATGCAAGCGCAATATTTGTGATGTATTCTGATAAAAAAAACAGGCAATATACAGTCAAAGCACCTGATGGTAGAGCTGTACAACATCGTTCAAAGGGAAATTTGCATTTGAACAGAGCGAGTGCCCATCACTTTCACAACAATAACAAGGCAGCAGCGCTTCTTACCAGTGACCAATGTGGAGAAATGTCACATCTTGATACCTTTTCTGTTAGATAAGACGAGAATGAGACTTCAAGACATTTTCTCCTACTTCTGCAAAGTACAGCTCAAGTGAAACAACCACAGATAAGCTTGTTTCTCAGTCTGCGGACATGATGTGAATGTGAAGTGTGCAAAGTCAAAAGAGGCTGTGAAACAGTATGTGCTTGTGTCTGTGTTTGTGTGTGTGTGTGTGTGTGTGTGTGTGTGTGTGTGTGTGTGTGTGTGTGTGTGTGTGTGTGTGAGTGAGTGCATGCTTGTGTGCGTGTGTGTGTGTGTGTTTGTTGGCAGACTAAGGCTCGGAACCAGGCTGGTGAATTTATTTATATCAGTGCGTATTATGAGCCCTGCAGCTGGCGAGATGAAAGGGTTACCACAGCATAGATGGTGTGTGTGTCTACGTGTGTGCATGTATGTTTCAGTGTGTGAGAGCAGGTTATTAATGACTTTCATCCAGGTAAAATGAGGAAATCTCACACACTTATATTAGTTGTTTTCTGACATTTTTGTGCCAGAGGCAGACAGAATGAAATGTTTTGCTATGGCAGTGTTCCTCTCTTTGCCCCTTTACTGACACAATTTCTTTTTTTTTTCCTCTCTGTCCATCCTCTTCCTGTTAGGGCTAAGCCGGGAGGGGATCATGCAATCGCTTGCATGTGTGAGCATGCGTGTGTGATCAACACACCTACAGCTTGTCTGCCATGAATCTTGCAGACTACTGGACTAATTGGCCTATTTTTTTTTTTTTACGTACATTCATGATTGCATGCTGAAGGACCTCTGTGATTCACAATTTTTGAAAAACCTTTTTCATGGCTCCATGGCGGCAACAGCAGTAGCTACAAGCTGTATGTCTTTTAACCATCCATCCGTCCACCCAATTCTTGTAAATGCAGTATCTTAGGAACACCTGAAGGCAGTTTCTTCCACCTTGGTACAAGAATCCACTTGGACTCAAAGATGAATTGATTAGATTTTGGTGGTTAAAGGTCACAGTCACCTCACTAAACACATTTTTGGACATAACTCAAGAATTCATATTCTAATTATAATAAAATTACATACAAATATCTAATAGGCTAAAATGATGACCTGATGACAATTTTTCATCCAAAAGGTCAAAGGTCAACTTTTCTGTGATATAACAATGCTCAGTTCTCTATCAATCCTCTGTATTTCTCTAACAGGACTAGAATCACACATGTAGAAAGAACCTCCTTTTTGTCAAAAAATACACTCGATACCTTTCATTAAATTCATTCAAAGTCAGAGGTAAATATAGGGGTAACTTTCATATTACATTGCTTCAAAGTCTTTACTAAATACATTATATGAGTCTGGACAGACATGGATGTAAACTGTAACTTGTGCGGCAGAGTCATACAACTGCGAGGGAGCAATTTTTTTGTTTTGTTTTTTGAGTGGTCTGTTTTATAGGACCATTGACAGCTGACTTCTCACTGTCTTGACCGGCCGCTGGGGCCACAAGTGATCAACACTTGCTTCAGTTTGAAACCTTGTTTTAGCTTGGGACACCGTATGAGGAGGTCATGGTAATTTTGGCGGTAATTCGCCAATCTCTGCTGCTTGCATCTGGCTATGGTTTTGACATTGCAGTAGGTGCTTCATCATCTGTTGTATGATGGGAATCTGCACTCTATTGAGTCCCCTCCTCTAGTTTGACTTGTCTTTTTCTTTCTCTATTTTGTCCTGCATCTTTCTCATTCTTCTGTAGTTTGTTCAGTATCTTTCTCGTTCTAACTTTTTTTTCTTTTAGTTCCCTCTCTGGCTCTTTGCAGCCATCTGCTCTTTTGTCTCTCTTTGGCTATGTTGTTGTCATGCACTGGCGTGATGGCTTACCCACCATTTCACACAGAAAAGCATTACAAAAGGAGAACACAGAGAGGTTGAAAGGGAATGGAGGCAGAGAGAAAAAATATACCTGGCAAGCATAGAATCACCAGGTCTGGACGAGGTGAGGGCTAAAGGAAAGAGAAAAGCATTTATAAAGGTTAGCACCAGGAAAGCCTTTCTCTCTCTCTGCACGCTCACTCCCTCTCAGCCAGAATCAATGCTCCAAAATCCCCCAAAGCCAGATCCTCTTACATCCTATCAAATATTCAACCTGCCTCTTTTGTACAACCACTCCTGTTTACAAGGACTGCCTGGCCAATTGTAAATGTTTGCGTGCCCGCTGAGCCCCCATCACCTCCCAACCACACAAGTTGATTACACAGTGATTTAGCTCTTTTCTGCCATCCCCTGCTGCCCCCACACCACATCACATCTGTGCTGACGGCACATCTGTCAAGCTGGCACAGAGGCAGCCGTAGAGGCGGATAGCCCTGAGCTCTAAGGGTGAAAAGGGTAGAGCGGCATGAGAGACGCCAGTCACCGCCTGTGGAGCTTGTCGTCTGGACTGAGGTCTGGCTGAGGGCACGGCATCTGGCTGCCAGTCCCAACAGATGTGCAGCCACGCTCTGGAGGCTCTGAAAATATGTGTCTGAATGACTGCTCTACAGCACCAGCACTGAAGCTGGTGGACAGAGAATATGAGGGCCATTTCTCAACTAGGGATGTTTCTGGCGACTAATTTCCCTGTCGGTTAAACACAAAATTAAATTTAGACTAGTCGACTAGGCTAGCAGAAAGAAAATACCCAGAAAGCAGTTAAAATTGAGCAGAACTTATTAATTAATCATGTTAAACACTGTCCGAAAAAATACTGTGTGTATTAAGAGCCATTTAAAACAGTTAATCACGGTCTACAAACGTCAAATCATATTTAAATGCTGGTGAAATTTGGCACTTTGCGCTGTGCAATACAAACAATGCACATTAACCTATAAAACATGACAATAGTTCACTAAATGCTTCACTTTTTCAGACCGAAAAGGATGACAGTGTCTGCGAGTTAACAGCATTGTTTACCCAGAGCTGGCGTCAGCTGCCAGTCTGCTACACACTGCAGCCAATGTTAGCAGTGCTAGCAGCAGCAACCTGCTCTGCTTGCAGGTTTATGTCTGTGTCTGTGCTTTATGTGGCCACACTTTCCTCAAGTCCAGTGGTTACATATCAGTTTATGCTGACACAGCTACATTCAATCTTATTTTAATTTTCTATATCAAAACACTGCCAAACCACACTGTTTTATGAGCTGTCATCTGTCCAACTTTGCTGATAAAAACATCTGGGGTTATGTGGGCCATCGGAGGATATGTGCTACGCAAGAGGGGCTGCCATCTGATGGGGCCGCAGCCCCAACTAGTGATGGGCGGCTGCATAACACCTTAGAGGCAACAGTTGTGGCATTGTACAAGAATAAAACATTGATAAATAGTTTAATAGACTAGTATTTCTGGTGCGTACTAGTGAGGATGGTGCTCCTCTCTGCTTCCCCAAACTGGAACCCACAACACATATTGCAAACTATGCCTTTAAACATTTTCCACAGGATTTCTATCCATATTGCATGCTAAATAGGCATCTACTACTTTACTATTGTTTTGTTTTACAGCAAAACCCATAACCACAGTAGAAAAGTGAAAAACCCTCACAGAAAGCCTGAGTCCTGCTGCCTCTGTATTCCCTATTAATGCAGTCTGTTATTGAGGGTTTATTTCACTAGTTTTTCTACATGAGACGTGTTCCTAATATCCATTTTCTGATAAAGTAATATCTAATGCTCAGTGCTTGCTATTAGAATTAGAGCCCTTTTGTAATTTTAACAAAAACAATAATTAATTTGATAGCATATAAAAAACTAAAGCTGCCATGAAAAATTTCCAGAGGATTCTTTTCTAACATATCTACAAACACCCTCATGTCATTTTCTCAGCTTCTTCACAGTAATTTCTGCTGTCTGAAAAACTGCCATCGGCCCCGTCCGTGGCCGAATTAAACTATAGATGGCAGCTTCATTATATTTTGCACAGAGACCCAGAAACCAACCATTCCTCTTATACTGATATAGTGCTTAGCCTCAGGTTTTGTCTATGCCAGTTAGTTTGTGTTTTTTTTTAATGAAAGCCAGTATTATTCAGCAAAATTCACGATGTGGGCAAAATATAAACAGGACTGTTCAAAGGGCCAGACCATAACATCAGCTAATAATACAGGACCACAGTGATTTGTTACAAATGTGTTACAAATGTTTCATCCCAGTTCATCTCAATTCATACATCTGTGCAATCTCATTTCTAAATTACAACAATTCACGTGCTCCTCTTCCCCTTTACATTCACGTCACACTGCATTCACGTGTTGAGTGATTTGTTTCGGAACAATTTGATACAGTTTAAACCCAGCACTTTGATATTTGTTGTGTTTATGTCAAGCACTTTGACATGACATATGTATGTCATCTGTTCAAAACCTTGTCTAGAAAGCAAGCATCTCAGACATCTAAGAGAGCAATAAATGTTTTTCATCAAAAAATAAGAACTGTGTGAGAGATTAAGGGAGGGGGTCAGCGTTGTGTTCATTGGTAATGATAATGCAATGTCTTTTATATTAAACTGTAACTGTTGTCACTCAATGCCATACATCCATGTTGTTTATATTGTTCTTCTTCTACTATTCCTGCTACAGTTGTTGCAACTTGTATCCACCTGCATTGCTTACTGTAAAACTTAAAAGTTTTGGACCCTGCAAACAAAAGTAATTGGGCCACAATTCATCTCATGACAATTCAGAAAGTGTGCTCAACAGTAGAAGTGCATTTCTTTGTTAGCCAGCTATTAGCTTATAGACATCTATGTGCAGGTGTGCCCCACAGAGAAAACTTCTGACTATTCCATTATTAGAGGTGCAGCCATTATTAAGAACGTACATCACACTTGTGTCTGAACCATGGCAGCCTGATCAATTTCTCATGTGGTCCCTCACAAAAAACAATTGTCCATTCCCATTATAGGCTGTATGGAAATGCCAAACATATCCTTGATTATAGAGGCAGAAAAGAAATGTGAATTACAATGAGATGTGCTATTTCAGCCCCATGGACAGTGCCATGGATTTACTGTATTAATTAACAGCGACCTGCTTGCTTAAACCTCAATCATAAAAGGGACAACGAAGTGAGGCAGACTGAACTAACATGACAGGCAACCTATAAGAAGCAAATGAATACAGCTTTACTTTCAGTGAAGTTGGCTTCCCATGCACCCACACAGCCATATAAAAGTTAGCCTATATAAGCGCTTCACAAAACTCATTTTTTTCAATTCACAATAGGCCTTATCAGTAAATCATAGGAAAAGGCAATTTGAGCATAAATGAACAGTTCTGACAATTTGTACTACCTTGAAAACATATACACAATGAATATTTTATAAATGACAATAAATGCATTAAGGTGAGTTAACAGGCCATCTCACTGTTCTTATTTCCTCTCATTGGCAACACAAAATGGGGCATTTTTAGTCTCCTTTATAAATGAGACAAAATATGTAAGGAATAAACAATATCCACATTTTAATTTTTTATAAAAATCTGCAGAGGTGATATTAATCCTAAATTCGCAGAATTTAAGATTCCTCAGAGTTTAGGTGTTTAGGAATGACTGGCTTATACAATCAAGCCACATAATCAACACAGAGACGACAACAAAACTACCAGTTTACAAACAGTGTGTGGCTGTTATTGCAATAACCAGGCAGACACGGCGGTCTACAACACAAGCAACAACAAATAACATTTTGAAAAAGGCCAGGCAGCATCTATGGCCAGCCTGTCATCACAAACAATGAATCAGAAACAACTTACCATTGATGTTTTCATCAGCTGTCAGCTTGAATCCAATCAGACAAAAATGGCAGGGAGTCCATTGTAGCCTACATGAAATGTCCAACGTCCAAAAAACTCAGACGGGTTTAAAAACGCCAAAGTCCAACTATGGATCTGACTGGGTCTTATAGCACCAAGGCTAGCTAGCTGCGTGCTCCTGGCTAACATTTTGACCTGCTTGGCTAGTGGAGCTGCAGCAGGACACCTAGCAGACATGGAGGCTTCAGTGGTTGAGAGTTTTTGAGCAGAGCACACAAAGTTTTTCCTCCGTTCTTCCTCGCTCGTTCCACACTTTATCCCCAGTTTAGCCAACACAGAAGACAGTTAGCTAGTTTATACAAGACATGAAGTCAAACTGACGACGCACGCGCACCTGCACTTCAGAGAGTAAGACAGAGAGAGAGAGAGAGAGAGAGAGAGAGAGAGAGATTTGCACCGGTGATGACGAAACGCTGGACTTTTGTTTACACTTGTTTGTTAGGAAAACACAAGCTGCAAGCAGATTATTTCATTTAAATTGTCGTCATATTTATTTAGTTATTATTTATTTCTTTTTTGTAAGAGGCTTCGTTATAGACTGCATTTGCTTTAATGATTAATCTTAGTAATCATTACTTATTTATGCAAAAAAAATTATTGGCCTATCATATTGATTGATTGATTGATTGATTGATTGGTTAGACCTATTATTTAATGTTCTACATTAGGCTTTTTTAATATATTTTGAATTTTTTTTACTTTGTATCTATCTATCTATCTATCTATCTATCTATCTATCTATCTATCTATTTATCCATTCATTCATTCACTCATTCATTCATTCATTCATTCATTCATTCATTCATTTATTTATTCATTCATTTTGGTCTAATAACATTCTCATACAATTCTTATGTGTTTTTTTTTAGTTTTTGTTTTTAAAAGGCTACCTAAAATTATCCGAAGGACCTCCTTGGGATATTTTTCCCTGCTAAGGGGTCCTTGGCTGTGGAAAAAAAAAATTAGACCTTCTGAACTACAATGCATTATTAGCCTAAGCTTAACAGAAGGTTGGGGTTAGGGTAAGGTTGGGGTGAGGTTATGCATCAAATGAGACTAGTTGTCAGGTTTGAGTAAAATATATCAACAGGGCAACAGACACTTTGGTTCTCTATTGGAGTTTTAGCAATTGAAAGCTAACACTAACTACAAGGATGAAATGCATTAGCACAGCTGCTGCATAAGAACCACAGATGTTTTATGACTTTGACAATGACAGAACACTCAAGATTCACTATCCAGTACAATAGTAGATGTCCATTTAGCCTAGAATGTGGACAGAAAACCACAGGAGCCTGCTTCAGCTTTACATGTTGAAGAAAGAAAAACCCGCCGGTTTGCAAATGCTAGCGGGAACTGAAGCTAGCCAGCAGAGGTGCCAGGAGTTTGGCTCTCTACAAGCACCGCAACATTGTAAAACGTGTGAGGTCTCTGCTTGTAATGATTTTAAAGTTGTAGCAGCAGGCCACAGACGCAGCGGAACTAATGGTTTCTGTGTGTTTGATCCTCCCTTGTTCTGTCTCATCACTCTCTCCATACCTCACCTGCCAGGGAAATTTATGAGGACGCTGTTTCTCCACCCAACGTACCAGACAAGCAACATTTCTCAGACAAACAAACCATTAATTTGGTAAATAAGGAAGGTGTAGCACATTTGGATAATTAATTATGAATAATGCATGCATGCTTAGCTGTTTCTGTCACTGACGTAAACATTGAAACACTTACTAGTAGGCTATTTCTCTACTTAGCATAAATGGGGGCTGTTTGTCTGACAGTTAAATTCGTATTTATGTGTCATCTAAATGTTTCTCTCTTGTTGTTGTGTTTTTGCATGTCAGAGAGCTTGCTACCATGGTTGGCAGTAACACAGTGTGACAGTAAAGTAAAGGCAATTTCTTCAAATTAGAGACAGGCTTTAAATAGCACTGTTCCCATACCATATTCGCCAGCTAGGAGCCACAGGCCACGCACCACACTATGGTCTCCATAGTTCTGTGCTCAGCAGTGACAGCAAGCAGTGCTTATCCCCTGAAAGCATCATATTGTCATGTGTATATGTGTGTAATCTTATAGCTTCAGTAGGCAAAATTAAATCTGTCACTTCTGTCGCGTGCTTGCATCACATATACCACATAACATAATAGAGATATTGTGTATCCAAATGTATATTGCTGGTATGTGATTGCTGCTGTGTACATTATCAGTATACTGTGCATTCAGCTCTTGGATTTTTTTTTGCATTTCATAGCATAAAGGCTGACAAAATTAAATTTACACATAAATATGAATTGCTTACATTGACTGTTTAGTTATTCATACCTCCTTTGTGCAAACAGGGCTACAGCACACACACAAACACACGGTATTGTACACACACACACAGAAGGAGTACACTGTAAAAATATCATACAGGAATTTAGTGGAATTAACCAATCTTTTCTCATTAACTTAACATAAATATACAAGTTTACGTTAAACCTACTACAAGGAACTTTCATGTTTTGTCAATTTTGGAGGCACCCATGAACAGAAATTGGAGTATTTCCATGGTAATAAAATGAAATATAACATGAAAAATAAAACTGTCTAAATAAAAATCTCCTCCTGGTTAACGTACTACTCACTGTAACTGAGACTGAGATTCCAACCTGGTAGCCATTTAGAACAACTATACACAAATAACCAGTCTTTTCGCAAATGGTCTCATTCACTTATGTAGGTCATATAGAGGCATCAGTATTAAATTTAGACTGTTTCATAAGCAGTTTAAAATTCCTTGTACTAGCTTTAATTAAACTTAAAGTTTATCTTCAGATCACTCCAAAACTTATAAACTAGTTCTTCTAACTTTAAGTGTTTTGACTTGAAATAATTAGTTGAATGAATGTACTGTACAGAATTCAGTCAACTCATTAAATTAAGTTTCTATAAACATTATCAGCACATAAGCAGACTACCTACCATACATTGTTTCACATTTAAAACCCAACATTTTTTTTATAGTTTGAAGAAAACATGATGGAGACTTGCTATGTGTCTAATAAACTTTAGGAAAAATCAAGGTTATTTGTATTGAATTCAGTCCCTACCCCCACATATTGCCTTTGTGCTCATGCTAGAACAAAGTTTCTCCAATAGGAGCAGCTGCAGCTGTAAGTTCTTGGAGTGAAATGAAAAAGTGACTTATCAAACCAAGAAAATTTAAAAGGAAATTAAATTTACTTGTAATTTCCGTCGGTTTGCCTGAAGAGTTGTTGGTTTAACTAAATATCATAAGCTAATTGAACAGTATTGAGCATTTTCTCAGTAACAACTGAATTAAGTTTATTTGATTAGAAAAGTTTATTTGTTTTGAATCATTACAATTTACCTCAACTTGCCTTTTCAAATTTAATCTACTTGAAATTTTAAGGCAGCTCATACATTTTTTTTTAGTTAAAACAAATAGTTTAATTTTACAGTGCATAAGTGCTCAGTAGAAATGGCTCAGTGGTGGTGGTCAGTTAATATGCATGTATGTAGCTCTGTACCCTCTCAAGCACACACATGCACACACATACACATGCACACCGCAGGGCTCCTCTTTATCAGTGCTGCTCACATTGGCACAGACACTTGCATTGCCAAGACTGCCAGGCTACGGCCATGCTAATGTAGCCCGTTAGTCTAACAAAGGCTCAGGTCAATGGAGCCTCCAGTGGCTAATTGCTTCAGAGAGATAAGTGAGTTTGACGACGCAGCAAGGAACGGATCAGCGAAAGGAAGCAGTGAGGGAGAAGATGTTAATGAATCCCCCGTTCACTCCACCGTCAATATCGGCCCGTCGCAGGCCCGCCGCAAAATGAATATTAAAGACACTTTTGATTGTTTGCCCTTTTTTTTGCTTGGTTTCATTGAATTTTAATGGGCTGTGTTGTGGTGTTTTTGTCACATATTCTATGCTGGGTAAGAGAGTGGAGCTAATGCAATTAATCCCCACACCATCACCTGACGACTAACCAGCTGTGGTAGCCAGTAAATTCACGTGATCGTGTTGCACTAATCTAATGCGTTGCCCCAGAATACCTAATGAAGAGGACTGATGCATAGTGTTTTCAAGAGAGCTGAGTGATGTTAACACTGTAAAGCCTGGCACATCAAACACAGAGACAGATATTTTTTCAAAGGAGGGGTCTGTAATGATATATTTACCATAATAAATAATAAAATCATCCTGATATGTCAACAGAAATCAAGGAAACATGCTAAATTGAAATAGTCATTAATCTACAGCTGTGGTGTCCTCCTTTAATATTTCTATTCCAGGCCAGAATGTCTGTTTTTGTTTGCCTGTTTCACATTAGAGTTCAAATTAATGCCAAATGTTTGCCAAATGAGTAAGAGTCTGTTTATGAGTCATAAGAAATCATTAATAATCTTTTAGAGGGAGTAGACGTTTATAATAGTTGAACTGAGCGATATGTTAATGGAAGGCAGTAAGGTAGGCACTGAAGTCCAGAGTGTGTATTTTTGTAGCACTGGGCTTCTGTTTTCAGGATAATGGGCTTAACTTTTTTTTTTTGTTGTTGTTCTTTTTGTTGACAGATAATGGACAGTGTGCCTGAGTTTCTCCAAACAAAGGCAACTTGCAACAAGCATAGATCATATATTAAATAGAATTTCATTATATATCATTTTATAACACAAGGTTGTATAATGAGATATTAATTGCTGTTCCCTTTATGCCACTCACAAAAACAAAAACCATACACACAAAAATGAATACAGCAAATGGGGGAAAATAATGATTAGAAAACAATAAATTATAAAAGTGGAATTATTTTTCATAGTGGAAACCTGAGGATGAATTAAAGTATCTCACAGCCTGAGAAAAGAGGTACAAAGGCAGTACAATGATTACAGTATGAAAACTTTACATTATATTTGATGGTGTCACTTTGTTGTCTTGAGATTGTTAGAGGACCATATGGGCTATCTTTTAATTTAAAAAATAAATAAATAAATATGCTCTAAGATATGCTAGAGATGCTAGTATTTAAAGTAGATATGAGGAATGGTAACTTATTGCTATTCTGACACACATGCTTGCACAACAAACATATTTCATGCCAGCATTAGTCCCATTTGGGCCACCCCCATTCAAAAAAGACTCGACACGGCCCTGATATTTTCAACACATTTTTACTATACTATGTTTACTAGGTGCAAAATATTAAGTAATCATTGGTTGTGTTTTTAAGCACGATTTTCATGCCAAAAATGTGCAGGTCACTAAGTGGCAGCCATCATGGATTTTGCACTCACAGGCTGGCGGCTGCCTGCAGTGCATTGATAGTCCACTAGAGGGCAGAACACATGTCTCAGATTGCATGCAACAGGTTTTTCAGGAAAAGTCTCAGAAGTGGTACATCAATACATTAATCTGGATCTATATCTTCATCTTTAAGACACACCTTTATTTTGAAAACATGGCATGTCTTGGTCATAAATGTCTGGAAGAGTTCAGTCATGAAATTCTTAAATCATAATTTAGTTGCTTTTTGTGAGTTGACATAATTTTTACTGGTTAAATGGTATTATGTCATCTAATATTGATCGCAGACCTCTGAAATGAATTGAATCAAAATCATATTGTGGCAAACTTTGTGATATCAGCAAATAAAGTACTGTTGTCCAAAGACTTAATATAACATTGTATCATGGTGAAACTTGTGATTTGTATGATACAGATGGCATTATGGGGATAAAAGTCTTCAATACAATTAGACAGAGTTTGAGTGATGTATTTTTGAGCCCATTTGAGTAATTATATGTCATGGTTATTGGGCTAAAGATGTGATTTCTTAAAGGAAACATTTTAGCTCGAGTTGATTTGTTCCCTCTGAAGTGACAGTGACAAGACCAGCGCCTGCCACGCAGCGCTGATAACGCGGATCAGATCTTCTTCATCAGCTAATCTCCCTCTGACTTATATTAAATCAACGTCAGTTTCAGACAGCAGGACTTGGAGCCCGTTTCTTCCACAATGGCAGAGCTCTCTTTTTCCTCGAGCTGACTCAAGTTGTCACACATCTTTCCGCCTCTGACAGACTCACTTCATCTGAAGATTACCATTCTCACTGAACATGAATCCTGAACCCATATTTCCTGGATATGGCTGGAGGCTAATACAAATTGGACTTGACAAAAGATGATGCATAAGCCAAGACAACGGTGTTTCATCCCTTTATTTTCCCTCTCTAGGTAGCAATTGTGTGAATTGCCGAAGAGTGTGATGATGGACTATTGGAGGCGTTTGGTTTGACGATGCAAGTGGCCTCTCGGGAGCCACCCAGGCTTAGCGCATAAACAAAGACATACTTAAAATACTTTTCACACACTCCCACCTTTCTCCAACACCATACCTATACATCTTTATATCTGTTTTCTCTTCTAGGTAGCTCATCGTTCCTCTGTTTTCCATTCTCGCTCAAACCACCAATCCTCTCTCATTAGCATGTTATTGTGCAGTCATGTGCTCCATGCTGTTTGTTTGCCTCTGTGGGTCCTTCCCCTCTGGGTCTCACCAGTTGCTAACCCATTGAGATAAAAGGAACCAGTCTCAATGGGATGTTAGGGAGGTTAGACCCTGTTGACACACTGCAGACACGTACCCTTCCAGTTAAAAAGATGATTTTTTTTTACGCTGACGAATGTGTCTCAATACATGTGAATAGATTTCTTTCATTATTTGAATGCAGCAGGTAACAAGGATGTTGGAAGTGAGAATTTTTTATACAAAGATGTATTGACCCGTGGATAGGCACTGATGCCTGCAAAATTTGCATGCTATGTAACATCTCATTAAAGGTGAATATGGTAATACGAAATCCCTCCAAGACACCTTGAGGCCTCTTAGCAAGTTCAGTCGTCTTCCTTCTCATAAATTGGCAAAGGCGGAGGAGTGTGTGTCTGCTGTGCTGCAGGGCTGACCAGCCTGCACAGCAGCAGTTGTAAATATATGGACGGTGCACTTTTGCAGATTTTCCTCTTAAATAGTGGTGACCTGAGACAAGCTGTGAAACTATCCCTGGCAGGTCTTAAGTGTGGGTTGGAACTGAAGGTGGGGCTGCAGCATCAAACCCCAGCCACCAGGGAGCAGCGCAGCGCAAATTGTCCTCAAATATTGATTCTGCTGCAGAGAGCGATGTAGGACGGAGGGAGCAAGGCGCCAGGCTCATCTGCAGAACACCAAACCTCTGGGGGGGAGACAGAGAGAGGGAAAGAAGGAGGGGAGGAAAGGAAACAGAGCCCTCGCATGGTTTGATGCTGCACAGCTCAGGAGACATTTTGCCTTATGTTGGCTGTAATTAAAGCTTTTCACTTTCTCTGCTGAGTCCAGTTCTCCCACATCAGTGTGTACACGTGGGTGTGAGTGGGTGGGTAGGAAGCTGCTGAAAGTTTAAAGAGGTACTGCACACTTAAACATGTTTTTTGAGCTGTAAAGTAAATTATATTATTGTACTGTGATGTAGCACATCAATACTTGTGTAAATATGGACATTTCTTGATAAATTTGTTTTAAAAAATTCTGCATTTCATGGGTTGAAAAGGGCTCAAAGCATCACCTCCTGCTTTAAATCATCCTCAGCCTAGCAAGACCAATGCTGAGAAAAAGCTGACCATTTGATACTGCTCCAGGTCATTAAATTTAACAAGCGGAAATTCACAGTAGCTGCGACCAGCTATTGCAGTGTCCAGATGTACATGCATCCACATGTGCATGCATTCACATACACACATAACCATTTGACCTCAACTGCTAAAGTATAAGGAGTGGCACTAAGTTACATCTACAGAAAAAAGGAGCTTTCTTCCAAGTCCAATGACGCCTGCTGCAAGTCTCTGTGACAAACAACTGAGAGTTATGAAAGGGGTGTGGCTAAAATAAAGCAGACGAGGGGAACAGTCACCAATGAAAAATAAACATTGCTTAGTCCAATAATGACTCCCGCAAGTTTCTAAAAATAACAGGTTATGAGTTATGAAAGGCGCGTAGCTAAAGTACAGGGGGTGGGGACACCGCTGAAATCAAAAATCTTTGCTGAGATGATTGATGCGTTCCATGAGAGTCTACGACAAATGGTTCATGAGTTATAAAATGGGCGTGGCTACATTGTATGATGCCTCCCACATGCATCCCTCTATGACAAATGGTTCACTGACAGGGTGAAAACTGTTGTCACAAAAAGACGCAGACCAACCGATGGACCGACTGAGTGACCATCCAGCCGACCTACCAGTGACCGACTGACCAGTGGAGCGAAAAGAAAGTTAATTCCATCTGATCAGGGTATGGCGACCTTCCCCAGCCCCCACTTGTGAGTGAAAGTCTGTGCAACAGCGCTCATTTTCAAATATGTGCTGATCAAGGCTCATCATACAGAGAAATTTACACTGTTTTTTTCTAGCCTTCTAGATATTTTTCAACTTTGGCGGTTGTAGAAGCACCACAGACTGCATTCACTCCCCTGCTGATAAACAGCACGGTTACGGCTACGTCCTGGCACTACCCTACAGACACACACACACTGGAGAGTCTCCCAGCCTGCATTAGCTTGACTAGCTTACACAGGTACAACACCTTTTTCAAAAAGGGACACAAATGTGCTTCTAGTGATTGTCAGCAGATGGTCTGTCTCCAGTGTTTCTGTACAGACACAGAGAGTAGCTGCCCATAGTTGGTTACCTCTAACTACTAGCTGTTTATTGCCACACTGATTGTTGACGTTCTGCGTCACACACTTCATAGGCACGAGGTCATACTCCCTACAGCATTTAGCTCTACACCCCCACACCCCGTCTCCGCAGCCCCAGTGCCTGCTTTTTTTTAGTTTTTTTTAAGTATGCAGTGGGTGGAGTTAGGATCAGACCTTGGAGTGTAGTTACACTTTCAAAAAAAGGTGTGTGTATGTTAATGTAGGTGTTGTTGCTTGTGTGTGAATGCAGCTGCTGAATGTCATCGTATCCCCGCTCCAAAATGGACCATTGTTGCTGAGACGCTGCTCAAGGAAAGAGGGCATTGTGGTGTGACTGGCCTAACTGCAGTGCTGCACCGTAGGCCTAAAAATATTCCATGTCAGTGGTCCCGAGAGAAGCCCAGTGCTATCCAGGCCTCTCAGTAATGAGAGAGTGGAGCTGCCTGCCACTGGTAGCCCCGCTGTCCCCACAGCTCCCTCCGGCTCGGAGCTCAGCGCGGTAGCTGGAGAGGCGGCGGCTCAGCTCCCACAGATTTATCATCGCTCACAAAGCAGCATGTCTGAAAGCAGACGCTCTCATTCGCGGAGGAGCAGCCCCCAGCGGGCTAACCCCTGGGCACACTGACCCAACATATTCACATATCAGAGAGGCAGACAGAGAACGTTTGAGAAAGACTCACACTTGGACGGGCGTCTGCAAGGGGAAAAATAGATTTGGAAAAAGAGCAAAATGCAGCACACAAGTACTCTTTTAGAAATAAAGGTGCTAACTACAACCATAAAGAGTTCTTAAGCTTTTCTCCATATGAGAACCCCTTTTGGTTCATGGTAGAATTTTTTAGAAAGGTTCCACTTGGGACCCTTTCAGAATTCTACCTAGAACCCAACATAAAGGGTTATATGTAGAACCATCTGTGAAAGGTTTCCCACAAAAACCCTTTTCTACCAAGAACCTTTTTATATTTCAACGATTTTATCTAGAATCCACCTGGGAGGTTCTACTGAGAACCATTTTATGTTCCACAGGTTTTATCTAGAACCCACCCAGGGGTGCTAACAACAACCCTTTTATATTCCAAAGGTTTTATCTAGAACTAAACTCACCAGGGGGTTTTTACTGAGAACCCTTTTATATCCCAAAGGTTTTATGTAAAACCCACATGCTGGGTTCTACCATGTACCCTTCTTTATTCAAAACATTTTATCTAGAACCCATCCAGAGGATCAATAGCCCTATGACATTCTAAACATTTTATATAGACCCCCCCGGCGCCAGGAGGTTCTACCAAAACCCCTTTATATTATGGTACAAAGAACCCTCGACAAAACTATGATGAAAAAAATTCCTCAAGGATTTCAACAATATAGGAGAATTTTTTAAAGGGTTCTTTGGATAAAAGGGGTCTTAAGGAACCTTTAGTATCACAAAGTACCTATGAAAAAACCTTCCTTCAATAAAGGGTCTTCAGAGGCAAATGGTTTAGGGTAGAACCTCAGCCCTTCGAGAAGAACCTTTCTGGAACCTTTATTTGTCAGAGTCTAGAAACAGCTGAGAAATTAAGATATAGTGTGTTGGAGTGTGAAAACTGTGCCGTCTTTTGTGTGATATTTAGTGTGACAGAAGACAGAGAGACTGGGCAAGAGAGGGATTCAAAGTAAAGAGGAGTGTGAGAGCGAGAATGGACAGAGATAATTGAGAGATGTAAGGTGGTTGTTTGGGGCACTCTGCTATTGTTCTCAGTGCAGTAATGATCGAGCCCTGAAGGGTAAAAAAAACATGTTTGCAAAGGGTTGCACTGCCATTATCAGTGGCAATTATTTCAGTATATCTCACTGACGCATTGATGTTGAGGAGGACTGTGGAGGCAATCAATGGGTGCACAAAAACATACTGTATCTCCTATGAAAGGTAGTTAAAAAGACCCCTATTCATACAAAATGTCTTGTATTTACAATGCTTTTAAAGAATAAAAACCTGAACATTTAGAACGAGACAGAAGAAAACATTCCCAATAAAGAAATAACAACATAAAGACAACTCTTCCTCCTTGTTAGAACATTTTATGGGCCTCCTTTTAACAGTTAACATAAGAGATGTCACAGACTGAATATAATAGATCAAAGATATATAACTTTGAAGGCTGAGCTTGGAAATGTTTCTGGGCAAAAATGAGACAGATGAATCACACTTTGCTAGATCATTTTGTACCAAGCTGAATGTAAGCGAGGCTCAATAGTCGGAGCCATTTTTAACCAATAACTACTCAGGAATAATGGGGCGTGACATATATATATATATATTTATCTACTTCAAGTGTCAGATATTTTTACAAAATGCTCACCTTCAATTTCATGTGACATCCACAGCAAAAAGATGGGAGATATCTAGAAAAACAAAACATTCCCAAATGGTTTCAACTAGTGCAAATATCTTACATGAATTTTTAATATGTTGTTATGATCCTACACTGCAATTCCTAATTAGAACTGCAAAACGACTCCCGCAAAACAGTCTTTATGGTAGTGACTTGACCCACAAGAGCAATTTGATGCTAATTTGCTATTTGCTAGTTATGAACTGCTACCTCTTTCAGTTCTCCCAAATCATCTCCATTATACTGTCTCCAGTATAAGCTCGACATTTTGACAGCAGGTCCTGACACATCCAGCAGCACTCTAAGCACATCTCACACTCATCCACAAATGCTTTGTTGAAATATATACTTTGAAATGCTTAATAAGTGTTTGCAATTGACCATTTTTTTTGTCTGATCAATCTACACTTTGTCCATTATTGGAAAATAGTCCATTAGTGTCCAAATGTACCCTGGGTGTCCATGATTATAGGCCGTTGGTCTCAACAACCAGCATACTATATATGCTTTATGCGTGGCTCCATGTCCATAGTTTGTGATGAGTACATTTTATCCCATTGTTTTGTGATGGATAGCCTGACAGCGGTCTTTCCTCTGTAATTTCCCCATCGCCCAGTAAATATGTGTGAGTCGTCCATCCTTTCCACACGGAGAGTTTCAGGTTTCCTCGCGTCTCAGTGGCTCTCTCGCTATCGTGTGACCTGCAGAAGAAACAACACAGCAGATAAGAGAAAACAATCAGTGTCACAGACGGATGTGTAATTACATGGAGTGACTCTGTGTCTCGCCTCACACTCACTGACTGAATGGTTCTGTTTGAAAACAGCCAATCAGAGGTCAGAGGAGAATATTCCAAATTAAACCATTTACTCTCTATTTCCTGCTCCGTGTCTTTTTTTTTCCCCATTGGATAGAAAATGTTGGTTTGCGGTCAGACTAGCTGAACCTTTTTATGCTGTAGTGGTTCTAGGCAGAACCCTCTCTGGGGGTTCTATCAAGAAACCAACCAGGGGGTTCCACTGAGAACCTTTTTTATATTACAAAGGTTTTATCTAGAACCTACCCACAGAGTTTTATCAAGAACTATTTTATATTCCACAGTTTTATCTAGAACCTGAGAACCCTTCCACTGAAAACCCTTTTATATTCCAAGGTCTTGTCAACCAAGAAACTTTATTATATTATAGTACTTAATAGAATCTTCAGTCTTTCAAAGAACCCTTGACGAATCCTGTCAAAAAAGGGTTTGAAAGAACCTCTCCACTGGGTACAAACAAAAAAGGGGGGTTCTACCGTGAACCCTTTTATATTCTAGAGCCCACCCAGGGTGTTCTACTGCGAACCCTTTCAACAAGTTTTTTTTTTTTGGAAGAGAAGGGTTCTTAATGGAACCCCTGATGAAGCCTTTCTTCATCAAAGGGCTCTTCAGCAAATGGTTCTGAGTAGAACCTCAGCTCCTCAGGAAGAACCGTTTTGTGCCCGTGTCTTTTCTTCTGTCTTTTTCATTGGACTGAAAGTATTTGTTTGCAGTCTGACTGGCTGACTGATTGCAGCTACCAGCAGTGTCTCAACTGCTTAAGCTGGATTTCACATGTCTCACAGCTGTAATGGTTTGTTTACACTTGGGCAGTAAGTTGAAGGCGTGTAATTGGAGACGTATAGAACTTGTTTTCCATCAACAAACACTGTCCCATGTGCATTCATAATGAACAAATATGTTCATATATAAAAAAAAGTCAGTTTTAGTCCAAAAAATCCTGACAACAAACCCAAATATACTGGGACATGTGATCTCATGGTGCGATGTCTTTGCTGTTCCTTGTTAAACAACGTTCTGATGCCTCGGTCAGTCAATCTATGCATCTTTCCACAGCACACCTACGCTGTGTGGGAGTGAAATAGATAGACAGATACAGATCAGCACGGTGAATGAGACACCGAGGTGGAGAAAGGAGGTCATGGGTAGAAAGAGAGACGCAGGATAAAGGAGATACACACAGAGGGAGTGAGAGTGCAGGGCCGTGCGAGCAGTTGCCAGGGAATCGATGTCTCGTTGCAACTATCTACAGTGACATCTGCCACCAAGTCTCCAAGTAACTGCTCACCAGTCCCAAAGCACCTCGCAAACGCACAATTAATGTCCACTGATGTAGTCAGCCATTGGCTCCTCGTTCCTCTCGCGGCTGATCAGCTAGTTGGACTGGGTGGGAGAGACGAAACAGAGAGGAGAAGAAGAGAGATGGCAACAGAATGAGGATAATTGCACCTATCAGTCCCAGAGTTGGTGTTAGGCCCAGGGTCATTAATTCCACTGCCTCCGACTAAGCCCAGCAGTGCCTCTGTTCTTCAGTCTATCCCACTCACCAATTTAATTATGACTCTTAATTGTAAAGCCTCTGTGGAAGGCCCCAGCCATAATGCATTCTAATGAATGCGACAGATGTTGTGCTGTTGTGCCATCTCTCGAGCAATTACTCTTATGGCGCCTGCGCCGCTTCCCCTCGCAACTGTTTCTTTTTTTATATCTCACCTGTAAATAAACTGCACCTGCTGCATCCCACGACATGCACTCTGGCACGTACATACACCCACCTCAGTCGTCAGTCCCGCAAATTAACTTTCACACTTCAACAGCTTACAAAGGGCCATGAAGGACCCTCATTTAAATCAATTTATCTCATCTGAATAGCGCCGGTTTACATGGCATCACACAGTGGTTGTGTGGTGTACAGAGGTCTTGTGTTTTTCTCCATCAGTTGTTTTGTCACCCTTTTGCCTGAGGAGCTACAGTTACAGCAGATCAACAAATAAGGCTCACTGGGGGGCTTGTTTGTTGATTAGTTCTCCATTTTCTTTGTAATTTTTTATTGATGCTTGAAATTAGTGTTTAGACTGCACTCATCTCGAGGATCCAAACAACCTTTGTTCATAAGATTATTTTTAATTTGCTCAGTAAGCACTTCTGAGACCTTTCTTTTCATATAGAGGCATATACAATGTGAAAAACACCACACACTTAATGAGGCAAGATTACATAAGAAATCTATTCAAGTAAAGATCATGGTCAATTCTAGCTACATCAAATGTTAGTCATGCTGGAAGACGCTCAGTAATACTTTATTTTTTCTTTCTGGACACTGAGTGTTTCTCTGGGGACTTTTTGATGCGAACACTGATATGGTTACATGCTTTGTTGTTGCTTACAAATTAGAAGTTATCAAAGACTCTGCACTAATTGGAGTTGGCCAAGTATATATGTAGGTGATTTCTGTGCAAGCACAGAAAACAGCACAAACAACAAATGAAAGGAGAGGAGCAGCAAGTGTGAGATGATATAAATTCAACAAAAATATAAACACTTTTGTTTTGGCTCCCATTTTTGATGAGCTGAAGTAAAAGACTTCAGACTTCTTCTGTGCACACAAAATATTTATTCCTCTCAGTTTTTGTTCACAGATTTGTTTGTTGGTCACAGTTGGTCACGATAAAAGGCTATTCTAAAATATGCAGTTTTATTTTGAAAATAAGACATTTATCAGGCTGAACTATGGACATTTCACAAAGGGCTACAGATACCTTTTTTTCTCTGGAGGTCATGACCTGCCTTACTCTGCCTCTGATTGGCTTATACTGATATTTACACTGATACCATAACCAAACACTCCTCATACCTAAACCTGAATCAGTAGCCCTATGTGAAATAGCCTCTTCTTTTTGGATGGATTATCTTGGCACAGGAGAAGTGCTCACTAACACTGTTTTTTTGTGCTTCAACTCATGAAAATGGGAGCAAAACCAAAGGTGTTGCATTTATATTTTGATCAGTGCCAGTAATTACACTCATAGGAACACGCTGAGAGAAAGAGAGAGAGGCACGCAAACATGACTGCACTCGCACATGTATAGAAACATACAAGCGTGGGCCGGTATTCTTCTCACCTTGGTGGTTTTGACTTTGTTGCCAGTGCTGCAGGACCAGCCGGTCAGGTCAGGCAGGACCTTACACTCCTCTCCGTCCATACACGGCTGCATTTGGCACCACCACTTCTGGGCTACGATGGAGGCTGCAGCAGCAAATGTAAGTTTGGAGGAAAAGAAAGACAGCAGGTTACTACATGGACACCATGATATGACGAAGAGCACTGAAGTAAAGGAGAAATATGTGACATATTTACTGTACTAAATCATAAAATGACCATGATATGTCATTGGAGATTAAGTAAACAAGTTGAAATACCAGCTTTTTTGACAACAAGACTACAGTCAGCATGTCCTCCTTTGAAATTTTCAGTCTTTGTTTGCCTGTTTCACATTTATCAGAGTTCAAATTAATGCAGAATTGTCACTAAATGAGTACGTCTGTTTAAGATTTGTAAGAAATCATTAATAATCATTTAGAAGGAATAGATGTTTATAACTGTTAAATTGGCCAAAGCAGTCACTGAACTCGTGTATTTTCAGAGCAGTAGGCTTGTGTTTTGGGGATAACAGCCTTAGTTTTACATTGACAGACAACACTTCAGTCATAGCTTGTATATTAAATAGAGATTCAACCTATTTCATATACTGTTTGTCTAATGGCTTCAACGCGTTATTGGGACTGCAGTACTCATGTTTGAATGCTAGGGTCTTACATATTTCTCTTTTAGTGACGAAAAGGCAAGAGCAAGGCACAAGATATACAATAATAATTTACTTCATATCCACAGCCAACAGGAACCATGATTTCAGACTGGCTTAAACAACAGTATCTCCCACAGCATACTGTATATTTTCAGTGTAAATGTTACGAGCGTTGTCCATGGTGCTGATCCTGCTGCTGGGACTACAGTACAATCAGCACCATGAACAGCGCCTGTGTCTCTGTTCAAACCTCAGAGCAGTATCACTGAGCAGTCATGTATTTTTTCATCTGTAATATGATTACTGTGATTTTCACAGGAGCTCAAATGTATAGCTGTTACCTTTTTTCCCATTTTATTCAGATTAATGTAATCCCTCAACATGGGATCTTAAAGCCTGTACGGAACGGGTACGTCTGGCATCCGCAAGATGAAGAAAATAAAGTAGACAGAACAGAACAGGGGGAATATGACAAGATTTCACACAGTCCTATTCTGGATACAACCAATCAGATGTGGCTACACTGTGGATTCATGTGTATTTTTCCATTTCAATCAGGAGAGACTAAGAGTAAAAGGGAAATGGTTTATTGGCACATGCATGACATATATGAAACATGAACAGTCTTTGGCGGTTAGACCCCATTGAGGTGAAACAATATGTATATACTATAAATATATATGAATGGGGGTGATGAAGCTGTAGAGAAGAGAACCCCCCGGGGTCTAGACACTGGTGGTGGTGGTGAAGAGGTGCGAAGCAGAGACTGGTGAGGTGAAGTGGCTCTGGACTCCTGCTGCCTGGACTTGAAGATTGGAGGAGAGGGCGTCGGGGAGGATCGAGGTGAACACCGTGTGGCTGTAGACTCCTGCTTCCTGGACCTGAAGACTGGAGGAGAGGGCTTCAGGGAGGATCGAGGTGAACATCTTGTGGCTACCTGGGTCCAATGACTGGAGGAGAGAGGGGTGGAGGAGGGTCGCGCTACTGACTGAATGACAACTGATGGAGCAAAAACAGAGGCGATTTAAAGTTTGGCAGCAGCAAATTGACTGGCTATCGCGACCGTGGCAAAATCTGATTGGATAGTAAAGACGAAGGTGAACGCCCACAAACAGCTGATTAGAGGGAATAGAAGGGGAGAGCTGGAGTAAAGGAAATTTATGAATGAAGGCAGTGTAATAGAAGGTCTTCCTGATTGAACTTACGCTGAGCTTCATTTCAATCAGGAGAGACTAAGAGTAAAAGGGAAATGGTTTATTGGCACATGCATGACATATATGAAACATGAACAGTCTTTGGCGGTTAGACCCCATTGAGGTGAAACAATATGTATATACTATAAATATATATGAATGGGGGTGATGAAGCTGTAGAGAAGAGAACCCCCCCCCAAAAAAAATTAAATAATAAGAGAGGATACTCAGATTAAATCATGCATCCTTACCTCAGCAGACAGCACAATTCTAATGAGATAAACCATAAGAGTTAGGCACAAAAATAAAAAATGAAAGCACAACAAGCTGAAAGGAGATGGTAGTAAGCAATAAAGAAATGCGATCAGAATACAATGGACTGGGTGAATTAGGCAACTAGGATTGTGCAAGCAGAGGTGAGAGAGCACAGCCAATGTGGGGTCTACCGCAATAGGCTGCATGCAAAGAAGGAAGTAGAGTGACTGAAGGAAAAAAACCTAACCCCCCCCCAAAAAAAAAGAAGGCAGCCACAGAAAGGCTGAATGACCAGAGGGTTGGTAAAAGGAAAAGTATGCCTGAGGTGAGGAGTAGTAAACACTGTGATGAGGACTAGACAATACTGAAAGAATGAACAAAGGGTGCTCTGGATACGGTTGGAAGAAGGTCAGACCAACTAAAGAAATAAAGGTGTACGATCAAAGAAACGACGGAGATGCACAGATAGGCGACGCTTGTAGCCCAAAGACAGGATAGAGAGGCAATGCCGGCATTTGGCCTGGTCATTGGAAATAGACAGAGTTGCAGCAAGAGGATTTTTTTTTTTTTTTTTTGAAACAAAGGATAGGGAGGCAATGCCGGCATTTGGCCTGGTCATTGGAAAGAGACAGAGTTGCAGCAAGAGGATTTTTTTTTTTTTTTTTTTTGAAACAAAGGATAGGGAGGCAATGCCAGCATTTGGCCTGGTCATTGGAAATAGACAGAGTTGCAGCAAGAGGATTTTTTTTTTTTTTTTTTTGAAACAAAGGATAGGGAGGCAATGCCGGCATTTGGCCTGGTCATTGGAAATAGAGTTGCAGCAAGAGGATTTTTTTTTTTTTTTTTTTTTTTTTGAAACAAAGGATAGGGAGGCAATGCCGGCATTTGGCCTGGTCATTGGAAAGAGACAGAGTTGCAGCAAGAGGATTTTTTTTTTTTTTTTTTTTTGAAACAAAGGATAGGGAGGCAATGCCGGCATTTGGCCTGGTCATTGGAAATAGACAGAGTTGCAGCAAGAGGATTTTTTTTTTTTTTTTTTTTTTTGCATGAGGTCCACTGACCAGTTTTCACTTGACTTGAAGAAAGACAGGATAGGGAGGCAACGCCGGCAATCACCTGGTCGTTGGAATAGACAGAGTTGCAGCATGGAGGTTTTTGCATGAGGTCCACTGACCAGTTTTGCTTATCTAGAATGAGATAGGATAGGAAGGCAATGCTTGCTGAGCGCCTGATCGAATATATGAGAATGGAAAGGTACAGAGAACAAGATGAACGCTGAAATTGCACAGAAGTGAAATAGAGAAGATGTATACACCATGGATCAAGCACCACCACCAGTTATATGTTGTTTAAACTGAAAATAAGAGTTCAGAGGTATTTGATTAGCACACAGCACTGATGACTGGATAAATGTAGGACGTGAAGCAGACATGACCAGCAGCCTGGTTGTAGCAGGGATGAGGGAGAATGCCTTGATTTGCATAAGAGACAGCTGAAGAGGCTGTCCTGAATTTGCTGTGGATACAAAATCCATTATTAAACATTAACAAGAACCTTCTTGAAAGATAGTAGACCCACATTTGATAAGGAATTCCCTGAGTAGGAACAGTGGAGAGTGAGGATAGTGATTGGTCACATTTTATATTTATTTAATTATCTATCTATTTATTTTATTTATTATTATTTTATTTTATTATTTATTATTTATGTATGTATTTATTTATATTTATTTATGCATTTATTTATTAATTATTTATATTTATTTATTCATTCATTCATTCATTCATTCATTCATTCATTTTTTCAACGACGCCACACTAGCATGCGCCGCCGCCATAAGTAACAGGACTTGACGGTAGTGATGAAATGAAACCAGATCTAACGTAATGACTATATTAGGGTAAATGATTTAGAAGGAGTAGAAAATCCTCTAGTTCCAAGAGCTATAAAATAGTAATGAATACTGCGTCGAAAATTGCATATTGAGAGCTATAACACCTACACAATAGAACAGTGAACAGACAGAGTGACCGGGTATACTAGGAGAAACTGAACGCTCTTAACAACACTTAGCCAGGTTGAAACAGTCTGGGGAAGAAGGGACCTTGGGTGGAAGCCTTAGCAGGAACTGCTGGCACCTGGGCAAAGTCGTCAGAAAGTCTGGAATTGATGGGAGAGAGCATCAGCTCAAAAGTTAGAATGATCAGGCATGTGTCGGGCAGTGATGATGAAGTAAATGATGAAGACTACGTGATGCTTCTCAGGACTTAACTTCTTTTTACTTGTCTATACAGCACTGAAAGGTCTAGGCCTTAATACATCTGATTACTGGTATGAAAGAGCAGACCCCTCAGATCATCTGGAACAGGTTATTCAGTATTCACAGGATCTGAACCAAGCAAGGTGAGCAGCCTTACTTTCTATGCTCTCCCTTGTGGAACACTTCCAAAATACCTGAGATCAGCTTAACTATTAGCTTGATAAAAACAGGGCTTAAACACTATTACCTACTACAGCTTACCAATGAAGTCAATATGAACCTTTTATTTATTTATGATATGCTGTTGCTTCGCTTATGTATGCTTTAAATGCCATCCCCATAATGATTTAACAATATACTTGCTTGTCTTAATGAATTCAAAAGCAATTTTTTGATTTCTAAGATCTGTAAAGCACCTTTAATTGCCTTGAGTCTGGATGGTGCTATATAAATAAAGCTGCCTTTGTCTTGCCTCATGATGGCATGATCTCTTGAAGAGGAGCGCACTATATTGATGATGCCGACATGATTGACGCATAACACTGAATGCGTTGCACTTCCTGCAAGCCCCAAAACCTGGCATGAGACTGAATAAATATCTCTCTTATAGCGCAGGGTGCGATCGAAACTGGCAGAGGAGGGAGGCCGGTGGCAGCGACCACTGCCTTGAAGAAAACACTCCCGAAACTACGGATAGACCCGCATCCGTGAAACCCCCACCCCCCCCAAAAAAAGTAAGAATCAGAGGACTGCGCCAGCTCGTTAGAGGGAGCGCCAACCAGCGAACTAGCATGAAGACATCAGCAGTCGGAGCGCAGCCTTCGTCTAAGAGACAAACCGCAGATTGGCACGGAGGACGCCATATCCAGGAGCTAAATAAGGGCGACTCTGAAGATGACGCGCTGACGAAGATGAGAGGCTCATGGAGGGAGAGAACTGAACTTTTGATATGTATGACAGCGCAGGAGGACTCACACTGATTGCACTTACCTATCGACATAATTCCCTGTATGGCTGCCGACTCTTGCACATATTATGTTACTAGGTTTTTTTTTTTTTTTTTTTTTTTTTTATCGTAACTATGCGCCGAGAACTACCAAACAAAATTTCGTTATGTGTAAGCATAAGGACAATAAAGACACTTGAACTTCATCTCACGGAGTTACAGGTCTGCTTGGGCTGCAACAGCCGAGAAGACGCATGACAAATATTGGAATCCCTGTGATGCCACAGATTCCACAGGATGAATGAATAGGCTGCTTGAACGCATCAGTGATACCTGCTTAGAAAGCTAGCACCTGAGCCCATCAACTTATCATTTGATGGCATTATACATGGTGTAGGAGAGAGAAAGCTCAAATGTAAACGCTGGTCGCGCAAGAGACGGGGCCGGAGCGAGGTGCGGACGGCCGAATAATAATTATCCTTCCTTAAGTATCTTGTGCGCTATACTTTACTGAGAAGGCTTAATAAATAATGTTCCTTCCATACAGACATAGAGATCGCTGATTAGGCCAAATAGCATAGTTCTGCCTGCTCTCCGTGTAGACTGACAGATACATGTGATATATGCAGCCCGAAAATAATAATGCTCAATAGATAATCTATGATCAGCCGGGATCAGCAGTTTTGAACACAGCAGTATGCTTCCTGTGGCCATGCTTAACGCACTCGGGGGATGCATGAAAAGGCTACCCGAGATATTGTCTACCTGGAGAACTGATCTCATGGGCTGGATATATTTGGTGCTTGAGTTGCATACGGCCTACCTAGGAGGGTCTGGAACGGCTGAAGCCGGGGAACCTGAGAGGTTCTCGTAGCGGAGGGTGACTGCAGCATGGGGCCTGGCGGCACAGAGACGCTGAGGAGCAGACGGGTTGAGGCGGTCTCCGGTGCTTGGAGGCGTGCGTCGATGGCATGAGTAGAGTCGGTAGACTGCAGGAAGGAGGGCAAGGAGTTGTCCACGTCGCCTGGGATAGAGGAGAGGAGGGAGCGGAGATCGAGGTGCAGGGGAGGCCTCCTCTCAACGCTGAGGAAGCCTGGTTTCCTGGTTCTTAGCGGCCGTGAGCACACGGCGGGGGCCGACTGACGTTGAATCTTGCCCTGGGAGCAAACTCTGATGAACACGGCACTTGTTCGGCCAACTCACGATTTGGAAGCGTGCATGCCCGCTGCAGGAGAAACGCTGGTTCACGAATATGGGATAAGAAGCTCGTCCTCGTCTGGAGGCCATCAGAAGAGAGGGAGGAAGTCGGGGCTGGAGCCCTCGAGGGAATTGAGGTTGTAGTAGGACTCACTTGAGGCGCACCAGGGAGCAAATGGTGAGTAAAACATGAGCCAGTCGCGCTACTGACTGAATGACAACTGATGGAGCAAAAACAGAGGCGATTTAAAGTTTGGCAGCAGCAAATTGACTGGCTATCGCGACCGTGGCAAAATCTGATTGGATAGTAAAGACGAAGGTGAACGCCCACAAACAGCTGATTAGAGGGAATAGAAGGGGAGAGCTGGAGTAAAGGAAATTTATGAATGAAGGCAGTGTAATAGAAGGTCTTCCTGATTGAACTTACGCTGAGCTTCATTTGTGGAGATGTATGAGTCACTTCCAGTAATTTAAATGAATCACCTAACTTCATTTTTGTTTCTGGTATAATCAACAAGACACAAGACACAGTCAGACAATGAGCCAATGAGTATTACTGCTCCTGCATAATACAGAGTAAAAACAGGATTACAATGAAGCAATGCTATTAATTAAAACCGCCTGCTCTCATGTATTTGACACCATTTATGATCCATTGTGTCATTTTGTTGTAGAAGCCCTCTCTGTTACCTTTCTAGCATTCAGTGCAATGTTGTGGAAAACAAAACAATGGTTTGATATTTATAAAAAAAAAATAAATAAAAAAACATGATCCCTATATGATATGCATTATGATGCCAGTTAGTAAAAAAAAGTCATAAAATAGACCAAGTAAACATAATTTAAAGAAATTTTAAAGAAATAAATGAAAAAGGAGAGTTATTGTTTAAAATATGCACTATTTAATTTTTTTTAAATGTTTAAAATGAACTCTTTTGATAAGTTTGTTTGTCTGGATGTTACCCTCAGGCAACACTGTACAATTGTGAAACAGCCTACAGGAATGAATACATCAAAGAGTCTAAGCAGCGTATCTTTACATCAACAGTCTATCAAACCAAACTATCATAACCTTCTTCACAACAAAATAGTGACACATTTTGGTGTTTGATCATCTGTGTCACATTTAAATGCATGTTTGAGTTTCCTCACTGCTTGGCTGAACAGTACACACACCTAAATACACAATACCTAAAGTATATTAAGTAATACCTAAACAATACGAATTAAACTTTACTTTTGATTTAAAATAACAGAAAAAGACATTTTCAGACTATCTCAGTCTCTCTGTTGTGTGTCTTTGTCTGTCTTGCTGCAAAACCAATTGCCCTTTGGGGACAAATAAAGTTGAAAGTTGAAGTTGAGATGACTGAGCTGAATCATGTGAGGAAAGCCACAAAAAAGGGATTCAAGGCAGCCATTCAGGGAGTCATGTGAGAAAGTAAGCTGTATTTTGTGAGTGTAAAAGACCAACAAATGTGTACGTTACACAGAGGCAACAATGTACCATAGAGGGTGAAAATAAAATTTCAAAAATTGCATCCAGCTTTCAAAAAATTAGGCAACATCTACAGTAGGTCTGAGAAAATGGGCAAAACACAGCTTGAAAACTTGGCCTGAAGTACAGTTAATCTGGTGTCAAAGCCCAAAGTTTTCTCACGTCTTAGCAGCTGACACTCAGATCTTCCAGATCATCTGACCCACTGTCTAGACAGGAGACAGCCCGACAGCTGAGAATAACTCAATTCCCTCTCTCCTAACTGATGATCCATCCGTCCTTCTGTCTCAAGTGTGAAGGCAAGGAGGGATAAAAGAGTGCACCCATTCCTCCAACCTCATTAAACCAGCGGGCTGATGGTTTTTAAAAAGAAATTTTGATCTCTAGTGACAATTGTCTCCAACAAAAGGGAGGAGATGAGGTGGTATTGGCAGGAAAATGGGCTCTCCAGTGCATTATGCAAAAGAACATGGACAAATCCTCTCAAGCATCATGTAAGAGGAAAACACCATGACTGAGAGAAACAGAGAGAAGGAGGGGAAAGACAAGGCTAAATAATAGGTGTTCACCAAGAAAACATCTTTGTAGTGAGGAAATGAGCAGCAAGAGGAACCGCGAGAGGCAGAGAGAGGAGGGTGGAGAGGAAAGAAGCTCTTTGAGGATGGCTATCACCCAGTCCAATGGAGAAAGGAGAAGATTAAACAAGAGGAACAGAGGAAGAGAGTGAGTAACAAACTGAGCCAGAGTAGAAAATAGGCAGCACAAATGCAATGACAAAGACAGGAAGATGTTGTAGGGAGAAGAGGGAAGCCAAGTTGCAGAGTCACCACAAAAAAACTCTCTCAGCTATCACGAGGCGTAATGTTGAACACGCTGTTATGATGCATGAGCTCAGTGGCAGTAAGCGGTTCTAAAAACCAATGGCTGTGTAATGCTCGTTAATGTGGCCATTATGGTGTCGACGACGGTGCTTTGCACTGCAAGAGTGTTATTTAGAGCTAATGGGCATGGCCTCTGAGTGCCATTATGGAGTTAGCGTTCCCTGCAGCTTATCTCATGCTATACTGGGAGGGCGGGGCAGACGTGACACATAAGCACCTGCCTGTCAAGTTGGAAAATTAACAGGAGCCGATATGAGGCCTGTGATGTCATGGACGGTTCAGATGTTAGACAGCAATTGCAGACAGGTCTCTCAACAGGTCAATGATAAAAAGATTACAGAGGTACTTAGCGTGTCTGCAGCAGTTCAATCTGAGATCATCACCTATGGGACTATACTTTGTCTAAGCCCTGCTAATGGTAGATATGCAGAGGCTGGAGGTGGGTGCTTGCTGGATTCTGATTTTCTATAACTGTGATGCCTTCAATGTCGGCTACTGTGCAGTCGTTTACAGCTCAACTCTTTTTGCACGACTGGTTCTCAAAGTATAACATTTAATTTTCAGTCTTAATAAACATCTTTGAAATTAAACAAAATTTTCAAAATTCTGGGAGAGTATAATTATTTGCTTTCATAAAAAGAGTCGATACCCTCTTTCTGTAACCCTCTAAAAATGAAGCTGCCATCAGAAGCCAAGTCGCTTAGTTTAGCACAAAGACAGAAAAGAGGGCAAAACTAGCTAGCTTGAGTTTGCCCAAATGATAACAAAGTCCACCTATCAGCACATCCAAAGCTCACTAGTTATATCTCATAATATCTTGTAATCAATGCAAAAACTGAAGTGTGAAAATGAGAAGGTGTGGTTTAAAGTCTAACACATAACCCCCTATAAAACAACTCAACTTTTTTACTGTGGAGCTACCTGTTTCCCACAGTTTCAAGCCAGCATAAACCAAGCCTGCCGTCACCCATTGATTTACAGACTACCATTTTAAAGCCTAAAGTTTGACATTACGGGGGTCGCCATATTGGCTTCTGCATTCAGAGCATGCGCAGTACGACAACAGCATGAATATGGTGGATGGCGTATTGTGATTTTGGTGGTGCTTTGCTTTGGCTTGTTCGTTCAGCATGAAATAAGAGCCTGGTCACAATCTTTCTCATATTACAGCTAAACAGAACAATAACATATATCTCTGAAAACGTGTTAGGGAGAAACAGGCAGCGTAACAGAATATTTATCCATATTTGATCGGCACCGCCTAGTTTGACGTTTTGGTTGGACTGTCGTGAGCCCTGTGGGTTGTGCTGGACAGACTCACTGAAAATTACTTGTCAATCATACAGTAGCCCTGCCCCAAAGTACGGCTTATTTTATTAGCACGCCTTATATGTTATTTTATTTTATTTTATTTTATTTTAATCTAATTAGGACAATATTTTACATAATTATGAAATCATATTGTATAGAAGAAGACTTGAAACTAGTGATTGAGACCATGAACTCATTAGGAAAATGATCATTGAGGTCAAAAATTAATTGAGAAGTAGGGTCATTTTTACTAAAGGGTATATACAATCAGTACAGAAAATCATATAATCAGACATTTTTGCAACCAGCAGAGTGGCTCTCTGCTGGCCTTCGTCCACTATTATATATCGACACATTTTCTGTTGGTAAACATGATGACGTTGACGCCATGATGACGGTGGAAGCAGAAAAAAATTCCTAAACATATTAGCTAAGTGTTACTAGAAAAAGTTCACATTATACCCAATGGGCCGACCCGTACATGCACTCAAGGAACACAATGAATTAAGGATGTATTTCAACCCAACCAGAGTTAATGATTGTTGTAATAGTGGAAAGTGGAGAGTTTTTTGGGGGTTTTTGTTTCTGTTTATTGAGCTTAAATTAAGTGTGTTTACAAAGTTAACAAGGCAATAAAGCTCATCTTAGTTCGATAAACTAACTCCTCAGCTTTCATCTTATCACATTTAATCACGGTTGTCTTTGTTGTTGTTTTTTTTTAAACTTCACAATAAACTTCACTTTGGACTGATTCCTACTTCGATTCTGGCATCCAACAACACAGTAACATGGTCATTTTAGCCTGCTTATGTGGCCTACTCTGTGTAAACCTGTAGTGTTTCCTTTGTCTTGCCTCCAGCTCTCTCTGCGGTGCAATCATAACATCGGCCTTAAAATGGTATACACGAGTTATGGTTTACATATAAGTTTTCAAGTCATTTGTTAACTGTCTGCTTGCTGTAACTTCATATTTACTGTATAGTCAGGAAAGTTGTGTTGATCTTTTAATCCAACTGTAAGAAAGAGAGCTAATAAGTGTATTAAAATATTGGGCTATTCATTCATCCATTTGCTGCCTCATCCCACCAACACTTTCAAATGACTCATACACAAGTTGTTCATTATTCACAGTCACATTGGCCAACTCATGACGAGCAGAAAATACTTGAAAAGCAGCATTAGCTCAGTTGCTTTTAAAATGATTGAGCTAATTTGACGCTGACAGCTTTATTTTCTCTGCACAAACCTCCCTGTAAATTTTTCATTTGAATATATTCAACAAGTAAGTGTGAAAATGAATCACTGCCAAGTGCTTGAAATAGAAAAGAGGGTGCATATTCTCCATGAAAAAAAAAACATGTATAACACGTGGAATAATTCTCAGAATACACACTCTAATTGCATCAGTCTCATTAAGAGTCTACATTTACTGTATGTTCACTGAAGGTGCAAATGCTAATTAAAGAAAGGTTTACAGCTCAGGCATACATTTCATCACAGTTACTATAAGCTCATTACAATGGAATCTGCACCTAAAATGTCTCTCTTTTAAGTTCTCTCTCAAACTTTCAGCGCAGGCTCAGCTGAGGGCAAACGTCTAGACGGTGCTTTGCTTAAGGTGCAGGTGATTAGGCAACACAAGGGACTGAGGCTATGTTATTCCCCAGGTTCTCGCTTCGTCTCTGGGGTTCTCTAAATAAGGTCTGTGGAGGTTTCGTGCTAGAAGGCTGCCTACAGCTCCCATTTCTCCTCCTACTGATCACAAGACGTCAATCTAACACAGACTTGATAAATGTCACTCATTCATATGCCTGCTGTGGTTACAGCTTTTCATTTTTGTTTGTGTGAGCCGGTATGTCAGCTGTATGAGCATTCAGCTCCTGCTCGTTTCTTCTTGCAATGCCTCCTGAATTGTCATTGTAATGTTTGTGACATCAAGTGGACAAAGTTGAAATTGCAGGTCCCTCCATGCACATGACAAATCTGTGACTATACATGAGCACATAATTGAAGTGTTGTTCAGACTCCCGTGACCCGAGCCTGCACACTTTGTGTATGTAATACCTTGTTAACAGCCAATTAACACTTTGAGAATGCATGCTGTGTTCCACCTCTGCAGGTATTTAACAAGTGCTAATAGGGACCATGAGACCCCCCATGCAAAAACTTCAAACTTGATTTAAAAAGTAACATTTCTTTAGGTGGGAGAGAATTATCTACATTTCATCAACAGTAAGCACAATAAACACGTTCACACTTTGTTCCCCTATAAGAAGACAAAAAACAGGTGTGAATCAATCTCACATTATATTAATTATTTTTTTATAACACGCTAAAACAGGAAATGTGACATCAGATCAGCAGTGGTGGAAAAAGTATTCAGAGCCTTTACTGACGTAAATGTACTAATACCAAACTGTGAAAATACTCCACGACAAGTACAATTCTGCATTCAAACCCATCAGCATGTAAGAATTATCAGCAAAATGTATTTTAAGTATGAAAAGCAAAATAATTCATTGTGCTATTATATATTATGTTAAAATAATTTTACTGCTGCATTAATGTGAATGTTGCATTTTAAGGTTCAAGGTTGAACTCATTTCAACTGCTTCATATTCTATGAGGTAGTTTAATCTACAACAATGCATTGTGTGTGTGTGTGTGTGTGTGTGTGTGTGTGTGTGTGTGTGTGTGTGTGTGTGTCTGCAGGTATCATCTACATTGTAAAACATCAAACAGTGGACTTACATTTTTATTTCTTGAATTTCTTTTCAGAACACTTCAGAACTTACAAATCATTTCTTCTAACTTGAAGTTTTGAGTTGAATCAATGTACTGTACAGTCAACTGACTGAATTAAGTTTGTGCCAATGCTGCATTAAAGTCTTTCCAACAGGAAATCCAATCCGATAAGATAATTTGACATTCTGTAAACAATAGTCCCTCCTTTACCTTTACCTTTGACACTCTGATGCCAAAACTCACATAATTTTATTTATGTACAATTTTGAATGAAGGTCTTGTAGTAGAGCATTTCAGTGCATTCAAGTGGGGCTGTGTTTATTGTGTTTACAACATGAGTCTACTTGAAAGGCAAAGGCAAAGGGAATTACAAGTTCCACTTGAGCATAGCATGTTATTCATTGATCTATAGGTGTATTTTCTATTCTCAATACTCTATAAAATCATCATATTTTTTGTAGCATTGCTGTCCTGTGAGAGCCATAACTAAATAAATAAACAGCCCTGTTTCAGCTTTGTGACAATGCATTTTCCAGCTAAAAGGATAGTTTAAATTGTTTATTTAACTTGAGAAGTAAGACAATTTTCTCAGCTCATAAAGGTACACTTAATCCTTCAGTTCATTACAAACATTCAAAGTCAACACATTTGGAGATACATGTTTTTTTTTCTTGGGTACAGTACTTGATAAATGTACTTAGTTACATTTCATCACTGATCTACCATCCAACGAAGACATGTAAAATGTATTTCATGAGATGAAATTGAATACGTCACCAATTATGCAAGTTCAAAGGCACTTCCTTCACCCCTAACCCTTTCATCTCAAGTCATTCACATGATAAAGAATAATAAATTAGTCTTTGAAATATATATATAAGCCTAATTCAGTGACTGCATATACCATTGTATCATTCAAATATAGCCTGTTTGATGTAAGGCCGGGCATACTAATACAATATGTGCATTCAGGCGTGTGTCTGTTAGAGTGTTTGCCCATTAATACTTTACAAAGGCACCGCCTGAACTCACTCAACAGAGCAACACAAACTGCAATAGGGAGTTTACTTTTACTTTGCATCTGTGTGTGTGTGCGTGTCCATTGTACACACACAGATGCTTTTGTGTGTGTGTGTTTTTTTTTTTTTTTTTTTGTGGACATGTATGCAGCGCCCACTGCGCAGTAAGTGTCAAGCGTAAAAGCACAATCATAGGCAGTGCTGTGCCCTCGCTCCCAGGTCATTAATATTTAACGGGAATATGATGTACCTTCACACATACACACACACACACACACACACACACACAAAGAAGAAGTTGGGGATGGACCCAGAGGTATGGATACCCTGAGGCATTGTAACTGTTCCACTCAGTGATCCTGGAGTGCAGAAGCAGTTGGAGAGAGGCATCCATCTCTTTCTACAATGATTTACTAACACACTGTATCTCTGTTGCCACGGCGTACACAGCCATGCCAGCACACCCAGGTATGCATGACGAGAGAACACAAGTGGAAAAACAGTCAGACAAAAAAAAAAAAAAAGATTATACACGGTGAGCAGTTACACACCTACACAAGAACGGAGTGACAAAATGACAGAAAGCGTGACATGATGGAGCAGATATTAGAGTAAACACCAGCAGGTTGATGCGCGCTCAAACACAAAACTAGATTTCTTTGCCCAGTAATGAAACACAGTTTGTCTCTGAGTTCAGTAAATCACGCACCAAAATAAATCCACTCATCTACAGTTTTTATCAGCTCTGTGCTGTCTGTCTATCTCCACCAGAAAACACTTTAGCGACAGTGTCTGTGGGAAGATTTAAAAGCCTTTTTAGTGGTACTCAAAAAACTCTATAACACTACTTGTCTAACCCTAAGCCTTCCCATAACCTTAATCTAACCCGAACCTGAAATAACAGGCAATACTTTATAATACAGCTTTCGTCTTCAGCTTAACTTTCTGCCATTTACCATATAATTCCCAGCACTTCATCATCACATGATCATGATTAAATGTAGGAACAGTGAAAGAAAACAAAATATTTGATACTCAAACATATTATATATGTGAAATCATTAAATGACTGTATTAAGTTTATATTTATTGATTCATATGTGGAACTTACACCACAAGTTATACCACACATCCAGAAGTTAAACCCTAAAGCCCCACTTGTTTCTCCTCACTGTTTTGTTTTCTTCCACTTTACGTACATTTAAGTACCATTAGGAACCGATAAGTAATTGATATGTATGGAAACATAAGATGGAGTTCAGGGACATTATCTGGAGGTTACACTCTAAAATGCAGGCTACATTATAAATTGTCACAAACCACCGACCCAAAAATCTGTCTTTTCCCAATTGGGGACATGACCTCTGCCACCAATTGCACTAACCGTCCCCAATTAAGTCAGAACCACCACCCACACACATACTGTATATACTGCACTGAATTTAACTACAATTTGCAGATACTTACAGCAACCTTGAGTATTTCCATTATGTGTAGCTTTCTGCTCAACAACATTTCAGGGGAATATTTTGTACGTTTTTCTCTATACTACATTAATCTAATGCTTACAGTTAGTAGTTACTTTGCAGATAAAAGCACAGAGATTTGTTTAATGTGACACACTGTTACAGGTTCAACAACCCAGCAGTACACAAGGTGGTTTCATTTAGCTCTGCATGTATCACATTAAAATATTCCCTACATGTTAAATAAGATTAGATCATTTGACACTCAGATTATTCCTTTACCTTCACATTTGACATTAATACAGGGGATTTCAAAGTCTGAGAGTGTGGTTGCACCCTCTTAGTCATGATTATGTTATTTGATCCCATATACACACAATAACTGAGCTAAGAAAGCCTAATATTGCTGTTTATCATAACTCCATACCAAATATATAGAAAAGGTCTGTTAATTTATTAGTTTCCGCCTCTGAGAAAATGAAAAAAACAGCAAAATTCCTCAGTACTCAATATCGCTGAACAATCTCTTAAATCAAGTCACACACATTTGGGCTATTCTCTGTGATTCACTTTTGATAACTAATGCAATAACTACTGTGACATATTCATTTCCATTCACTGAACGTACCCTCAAACTGTTTGGAGGCCACCCGGGGAGGCCCGCCTCTCAAACTGAAAACCTCTAATCTAATACTTCCACATTTTTAGTATTTTATACATTGTTGTGTTGATAATGACAATTATATAAGTAAAGGTTATGCATGGTTTTATATAATACTGCATGTGTGCACAACAACTAAGCAAGGAGTATTAACCCACATGCTTTATATGAGGATAGCTTTGTTTCTGGACTTACATTCATTCCCTGGAGTTGCACACAAGCCCGAGCCCAAACCAATACATTCCTAACTAATCCTGTGAGCTTAACTAAACTTGACAGAACCCCAATTGAGACCAAAAAAACATTTTATTTTTCCTGAATGCTACTGGAATAAACCCAAACAGTGGACACACGTTCTACCTTCACTTAGACGAATTAGCTTTTTGTGCAAAATTTTCCCCTGAACGTGAAATCTAAGCGACACAGACACACAAGTGGAGCCAATACATTTCTCCTATAGAGTAGGGGAGACCAGGGACTGCTGTAACACTAGGTTAGTTGTAACACTGCCAGTTTTACCAATTAGAAAAAGGCTGCAGTGGTACAATATGGTACATTCCTATTTCCTATTTGAGCTCATTGTGAGCAGCAATGTTGATTTATGACCAAAAACTTGATTTTCAAGTAAGAAAGTAAAATTTTTGTTAAGATTAGATTTTGCCTAGCGTCCATTATATTGAAGATACAATCGTTTGACTTACATAACTTTAAGCAGACATTTCTCTAGTTTAATTTGATGTTTTGCATTCATGCTACCTTCAAGGCCACATGCTAAAACAGTTATCTATCTACTGGCTTCTCGGGGTGGGGACAGTTGTAACATTTCATTAAAATGATGAGAATTTCAGCATCACTGTATGCATAGAAGACTTTGCACAGTGATTGAACCCTTATGTGCCACATGCACATTGAGGAATCCAGTTAACATGCACACATAAAGTGTTTTTTGTCACTTAAAATTGTTCACTTTATCTAAAATTTCTTATTGTTCATTTTTCAATTAAGTTTCGTAAACTGGATAGTGTAATAAATAATACATGTTATTTAGTAAATTATCTCTCATTGTTATCTATCCCCAGAGAATGTTACAACTCACCTCAGTAGTGGGGTACGTTGTTACAATACAACTTGTATTTGACATGAACTCACATAAACAGACATTTTTATAGTAGATGTCCAGTTGAGTTTTATTTGTAATAGACAAATAATAGACTTAGCACACCCCCTGAGATACTGATGCTCAAACAAAAAGTGGTCCATCCCAGGTCTCCCCTACTCTTAAAAAACAGATTAGTTCTATTTATTAGATATCATTACTCGTACCTCTGGAATATCTTTATATTCTGATTTCAGACTTTTCCAAATCATCTTATTACTTAGAGCACTAACATTAAAACTCAACAGCACCACCACTGATTCCAATAAAAAATAATTAAAATCAAGAAAAAGATTATTCTGATGAATGGAGTTCACTCGAAAAAGTTCGTCTGACAGTAATGGGCCCCACCGTGCAACAGCCAGTAATGGGACCTGCTGCCATTTACTCCTTTTTCAGCCCGCATCAATAATGTAACTCCATTTACACTATGGCTCCTCTATAAAGGCTGGCTTCTGAGAGGGGTTTGTCTCTTTCCATCAGCGTTCAAGCCTAAAAGGTGAGAGTAGCATGCGTGGATGTGTGTTTGTGTGGGTAAAGCGGTGTTGGATGAGGTGAGATCTTTTGTACCTGCGAACTCAGAGGTCAAGCGTGACTCATGAGATAAGTGCTGCTGAGCACCGGATTTGGAAGTGAGAGGTTGGTGAGGCACGGAGGTGAGATCTGAATAGGAAATTAGAAAACCTCATGACTACAGGGATGGAGGAACTAAGCTCTGTGTGTGCGGATGTGTGTGTGCGAGGGAGAAAGAAGGAAAGAGGAAAGAAAGAAGTGATTAAGTCCACGAAAAGAATTTATCAGTGAGTGACTTTCAGTAATAACTGTCAGTCTATTAGCTCCTCATCAGTGTCATTCCTCACTTTTAGCAAACTACACTAAATCTTTTAAGGAGAAGTCAACAAACAAAAGAAAAGCATCAGAGTAACGCCTATTCTGAAAGGTTAGCAAAGTTTCACATGATGCCTGATGTATCCCAACTTTCATTACAAAGCCAATCATCTTTGCTATGGTTGCCTGATTTTATCATTATCACGCAATTGTTCCCATCGAGAAACTCATCAAAGAGGTTAAACAACAAATCTGCTTTTCTTATTGGGTGAAAACAGTGCTGAAATGAACTAGCAGGTATGTCTTTGACTGAGTCATTTGAATGGAAAAAGCACCGTCTACTGGCCAACAGCAGCAACAGCAACATGCCGGATGGAGGTTGTGAGCCTCTGTGGATGATTGTAATTATGACTAAATATTGAAGCTGCTTTAACACCTGTACAGAGTACGTGCATGCAGAACAGGTAGTCAAACACATTGAGATGTGCTTGATTAATTGCAATGGAAGCCACTAAAGAACTCAGGAGCAAGAGAAAGTGCACAGATTAGGGTGCAAATGAAAGACAAGAATAAATAATCGTTAATAATATACAGTAATTGATCAAAATGTGGTGTTTTGGGATCTGGAGACCCTGGGGCCCAGTTAAAAGCACAAAAACATATTTCATATTAAAACATGTTTGCAGAGCTCTTTGGACTCATGTACTCAAAAATCACAGAAAACTCCAACACATTCTGCTTTAAAGCAATTAAAATGCCTGTATTGTCACGGTACAGTCATGTTACGCCTAAAAACACAGATTCCCAGTGGAAGAATGTCACTATAAACGGGTCTTTTGTTTCATTCGATCTCTTCTGATGTTTGACTCCCTGACAAAGGCTTGATCCCAAAATAATGTTTTTATTTAAAGGTCTTACATAACCCTGCTGTGACAATAAAGGCATTTTAATTGTTTTAAAAGAGAGTGCTGTGGAGTTTTTGTGCATATATATTCAATATTGTCTTATCAGCTTGATACTTCATGACTTTTCCCAAATTTATGAGAATAAACATGAGGTGCATGAAGGTAACATATTAATGAACTCGTATTAATTCTGTTTGGGGTCTCAGACAGCCCAGCTGTACAACATAGTTAAATACAACAGATTTTATTTTCTCTGTATTGGTGTTGACAGTATTCAGCCCAGTATTCAGCAAATACATGGATTTCTTTCTTTGTTCAGTGAGTTTGATTCTCTGGGGTCTAGCTGACAGTAGTGGGAAACAACTAAGTACTTTTACTTAAAGCCTACTTGAGATTCTTGTATTTTACATGAGTAGTTAAATCTTATGCTACTTTATACCTTTACCCTACTAAATCTTAAGGGAAATAACATACTTTTAACTCCACTATTTATTTCAAAACTTTCAGATTCAAATTTTATAAAGAAAACATGATCAGAATTAGAATATGATGCATTGTAATAAATTAAACTACTAACAGTATATGGATGGGTTAAAATTAGTACATTACATGACATGATGAACACTCACAGAGACCATTTTTCTTTTAAATTTAATCCTTTAAGCACATTTAGCTGATAGTGCTTTTGCACTTTTACTTAAGTAAGTTTTTGAATACGTCTTCCAGCCCAGCTACCTGACCAGTAACGTAAGTAATGTCACTATAACAGATAACATACTGTAAACATCTGACTTTTTGTTAAACAAAATGAATATTTCTTTGTTTGGCCTTTATTTTCACTGTAATAACAACACTTATAATCATCTCTGTTAGCTTCATCAAATGTTTAGGCCATGTTTGTGGCAAAGCGCCAATACACAGTCCCAATACTTAGTAGTAATTGTTGTAACGCTATTATTTTTACTCATAAAGCAGAAGGGTCTATGGAACCCTAAACAATGAGGAACTGAACCCGATATCAACAAAGCAGAACAGTTAAATCATAACCCAAATATTCAAAAAATATATTTGTTTTTATTTACCAAGCTGAATAAGTTTCATTTCTTCTCATTATCTTACTATATTGAGTTTGTCAATAAAAGTGAACAAAGTGAAGCTCGGGCTGTGTGAATGCAGTGTCTTTTTGTTTGTTCTTTCCCCCTTGATAATTACCATATCATTAATTTACCGTATTACAGTGATAATGTGTTTTCACAGGGAACAAACAAACGAAAAAGTGCAGAAGTTCGAAGTCTAAGAAAAAAAAAACACTTCATCTTTGCCCTCACATCCCTTCATCAAAGTCTCTGTTTGTGTTGTTTTATCAGTCGTTCTGGTCTTTGAGAGTGTGGACTCAGTTTACACCCCCCCGGCTGACCCTAACAGTTTGAATAACCCACAGATTCACTGGCTCCACTCACATATGAGACAACTATGTATTTTCCTCTGGTAGGGGGCTAATACAGCGTGATTGGATCGGGTTGGCTGACACTGTGTGTGTGTTTGTGATCTCAGCGGAGCGTCTGTGGATGATAGGGGTCAGTGACACTGCTTGTTTCTTGCTGGGCAGGAGCTCGCTGATCGGACAAGCGGGTGGAACAAAGGTCCGCGAAAAATGACCCGCAGCTTTCTTCTGTCTATCATGACTGCACTCACACTCACACACACCATGTATTAACAACCACATACACACTTATTTGTGCATATTATACTTGCTGTATATATCATGTGTGAGCAGAATTCCTTAGATTATTAATTTGCATCATATTATTAACAACATATTTTTTGATGTCATGATTTTACTCATCTTTTTTCCCAAAATACTTCCCTCCTGCCAAACCATGTTCTTTATTTTTTTTTATTTGAAAATACTTTCTTTATCACCATCTGTCGTACACTCGAGAGGCCTGAAAAGATATGAAATGGAAAGCTGTCCCAAACAAAATTGGGCCTTTTAAACTGCAGTTTAAATTTCCAGTCTTGAGGCTGAGGCAGCCTTGGCTGACAGCTGGGGGGATAAAGGAAGCAAGGAGACAGATTGGGCTTCCATTACCTGCATTAGTGGCTTCAAACCTTCATGTTACATGATCTCTATGGGACATGATGAACCACAAACTGTTGGACATGCAGGGCAGAGATATGCAGTTTTACTACAGTATATGATGAAAAACATACAGTTTAACAACTTTTCAATGTTGGTCTAGTGTGTGTGTGTATTTTGGATATAAAGTCAATAAGGCATCAACATTGCTGCATTTTAAGTACAATGTTTAGATGTATAAATGATGATAAACATGCTCCTCAGCCTTTCTGCAAATTCATCAAGAGATTACGGAGCTGCAGCAGGTCCACCAGCTTCAAGTGGCAATTCTAAAGATCAATTCTGCCAAACATCTTTTGATCATGCAGCTTTTTTTTTGTGACATGAGCAAAGTCCTGGAACTTGCTACCTGTTCACTTGAAATGTGATGCACACGTGATGAGTTTTAAGAGACTACCAAAGTCTTGTTAATTCAGCAAACCTGCACTCATGTTTAGTTTTTAAATGTAGTATATTTAAAAGGTACAATATACAACAGTCAGCCTCACTAAATGTCAGCAAACAACTATTTGCTATGTAGGAATGTTGTGGAGTGGTGGCATCCTTAATAGAGAATGACGTGTGTGTGTGTGTGTGTGTGTGTGTGTGTGTGTGTGTGTGTGTGTGTGTCCCTCTCTGTCCATTTTCGCAAAGGTGGCCAGGTCAGTAACTAACTTTTAGCCAAGAAATGTGGTCACAAAGTCTTGATTAACATTGCCTAATTTGACAGTTCATAGTATCGGGACTCTCCGTTGGAAACCAGAACCAAAGTGGCAGCCACACTGACCACAATGTATCTTGTATTACAGCTAAACAGTACACTAAAATATGTTTCTGAATGAATTTTAAGAAAGAAATAAGCAATATTTAATTGGATCATAAAATTGATCCAACATTTAATCAGCACCACTCAGTTCATCTGAGTTTTGTGAGTTGGAAACATTGTTTCGAGAAACATTTAGGCAAGAAATATGCAGTAATACCTGCAATAGTTTTTGTCTAAGATGCTGGTGGTCTGCTGTTGCATACAGCACCTTTGAATGTGTGCTTTATCGTTATCGTATCTTGCTATACTCACTTTTTATTTAGCTTGATGAAATCTTGCTGCACTCAGTTGACCTTGTTAAGCTCTTATTTTTATAAAAACCCTTCTAGGGACAGGCATTGATATTTATATTGTACAAATGATTTCATGTTGTCCCTTTATACTGTGTCTGTCCATATACAATACACTACAATACAACACAATATAATACAATACAATACACAATAAATGACTTATTGTGATTATAAGCATAAAAGACCATGGTGGATGCTTATTAATGGTGCCATTTTCCTTTAGTGCCAAGTGTAAAGAAAAGATTTTATTGTTTCTTTCTTTTGATATTTGTTCTTGCCCTCGCCTTTCTCGCCCTTTGTGTTTCTTTATTGTGCAGCTTTGTTAAGAAGGATACAAAGGCCTGCTGTAACTTTTCCATCATCTTTACATGTTCTTTTTTTCACTTTAAAAGGTTAAACTCTGTTTGTGCAAGAAGAAGAGCTGTCTCCTCCTTTTTTGTGCAATAAAGAAAATCAATTTTCAGACAGAATCCAGCTTGGCAGCAATTTAAAATAAAGTGCAACCAATTAATCTTTCCTGCAGTGGACTCATTTATTTATGTGACTAATGTCTTAAAATGAATCTCATAATGATTTGTTTTTGGTGAAATGTTTCATGTAGCAACTTTAATGATTAAAAACATTTTTAGCCTCTGTGACCCTGCCAGATTCGGCAGTGTGTCAATCATTACAAAAACATGTTATGGAGCCAGGCACTGTTCAAAGGTCTAAAACATCATTTTGAATTCTGGTCATGTTCCCAGGGTTTGCCAGAGCTGCAGAGGCCTTGCTGCAGAATTGTGGAGAAACGTGTTTAAAATGATGCACAAGACACTTCAAATATTTCTTCTCCATGATTTAATCATACAGCATTTTAGGTTTTAATATTTTCCTGACTGTAGGTATAATATAGCTTCTATGTTGTGTGTTTTGCAATACATCCATACAGAATATATACAATATTAGTGTTATTGCCTTTACTGCTTCTTAAAGGTCTATTGTGTAGGATTTAAGGGGAAATATTGGCAGAATATGGTAGAAATGGAACATAATAACCATAATCATTCTTGTATAATCACCTGAAAATAATAATCATTGTGTTTTTGTTTCCTTAGAATGAGCTATTTATATCTACAGAGGGCACGGGTCCTCTTTCATAGAGGCTGCCATGTTGTACCACCAGGTTAGTCCAGAACAAACAAACCAAACACTAACTCTAGATATCGCCTTTTGCGTTTTTCGTGAGTTTTGCAGCCACTGTAAGTTCTACTACAGACTTGGAAGGGGAGGGTGAACGTTGGTCAGTTGGTTGCAATCTATAACTTAACTGCTAGATGACACTAAATCCAACACATTGGTCCTTTAAGGGAAAATTAAAGTAAAAATGAAAGTTTCAAAATGTTATCACACAGGGCACACTATGCATGTGTAATTTGGTGGTTGTGCTGAGAGTGCTTTGGGGCCAAAAACAAAATTTTGTTTAGCGTCACCTGTTACTGCAGCTGCAGTTGAAGCAGGTGGTGCAACTGCTATAGTCTCTTTGCAACTTAACCAGTATAACCAGACTTGGAGGAGGTCAGTTCAACCAGAATCAGTGTCATGGTGGTGATTTGCTCAAAGGGAATGTTCTCCTTCAAGCAAATGTACTTGCTGCTTTGATAACAGTTTTTCAGAACATGAGTGTCTAGAATTTACTCCTCATATATTTAAATGGATATTTTACAAAGAGGAACACACGTGTTGGCATCGTTGTTTGTGTGGATGCAATTCCACCCTTGAGGAATGATCTGGATTTTGGGGCTGATATATGAATACAGGCTACACATTCACACACACACACACAACACACACTGGGTTGTGGAGTTTTTACCTTCCACACAGGAGGGTCTGGCTCTGGTGGTGCCAGCGACCTGCCCAGGGAAACAGGAACACTTGACGGTTTGAGAGCGCTCCTCAATCTTGTTCTTATTACAGCAGCGATGGATGGCCACCACTTCACATGTCCCCTGCTTCACCTGGTACGAGACTGAGAGACAAAGAGATGGAAAGAAAAAGGAGAGGGGACGGGGATTATTTGAAATTCATCACCTTTCATGATGCCTTATTGGTGTTTTGACGGTTTCTTGCTCTAAAATATCGAGTTTAAATTCAAATAAATATGTGCAGCAAATCACAATCAAATATACACGGCAACAGCTTCTCTGAGGATTAAACAAATCTGCTGAATTATTTACTTTTGTATAAACTCTTCAATTTATTCCAGTCTCACACTCTTTGATTCATAAGTAAACACTCTTTAGTGATACTTTGCTTTTATTCTCAGCCCAGTGCCCTCATTAACTTAGACACTGAGGCGGCTCTGTTGTTGTCATTGTGTGCAGGAAAAAAAAAACAAAACACGAGAGCAGGACATGTTGAAAAAAATAAAAATTCCTTTTGGCTTCTTTCCAACTAAATAAACCACTTGATCTGAGCAAAGAACAGACATGCACATTTTATGAAGGAGTCATGTGGCAGAGCGACCCACTAATAGGATAAATCCTCATGGGTTCTGGTCAGAACTTATCGCTGTGTGGGTGTATGTATACAGCATGTCTGTGTGTATGGACGGATACATATATGTATCCTGCATTGGTTTTTTTTTAAATCTCTGGGTGTATGTGTTGGCTTTTCTGCATTTGTGTGCCTGCGCCAGTGTGATCTTGAAAGTCATAATTCATATGAGGATAATTGCTTTTCACCTGACACCTCCAACACACAAACAGCGTCTAATCTCCCTTATTATCTTCACACTTCCCCGGGGACCTTGGTCTGGTTAATTATAACATTGTCTTGACAGTAATGGGACAGAAGGGGATGCTTAACTTAAAGTAAATTTTTAACACAAAGCTCTCTTCCTCGTGGCAAAATGGGTTTTTTATGTGTTTGTGTGTGTGCTGGTGTGATGTTACTGAAACAATATGCTTTTAATCTGAATTATTTCTGTTCAATCAAACGGTTCAAATAATCTCTGTGTTTATCATCCTCGCTCCTCCTAAGGGAAGTAAGCTTTATTATACAGACTAGACTCCTTGTACTAAAAGATAAATATGGCTTCATAGAAACAAATAGAACTTCAGACATCTTGCTACACACGCTGGTGTTGTTCAAATACAATGAGTGACTGGGTGTAGTTAAATACACGTAGCTCAGTTTTAACTATAACTGACTCTTTATAAGTCTTGCCGCTTTTCAGTCTGTGCTCTAATGACAGTTGAGCGAGCCTGGTATCTCGGTCAACTTTCTCCTCTCCTGTTTCCTGTACCTAGACAAGCCATGTGCAAGGGTTGTCTCTGTTTTGGAAAGAAAAACAAACTTGGAGGATTGTCAAAAAAGACGTTGTTTGAGGGACCTGTAAAAGTGACCTATATTCACATCTTAATTCAAGCTCATCAGTTTACATCAATCCTTAGCTAGGTAGAAAGCTAGAGTTTTACAAACACCAGCTTGCTAGCTAGCATTTTGCTAACAGTAGTTACCTGAAGATGCCACCTGATATGTTGGTTTTACAGGAAAAGGAGAAAATTGACCGAAATACCAACTACATTCAAATCTCTGTAGCTTTTTCAGTAGTTAACTGTGCTGGGGGGTTTTCGGTACTTAAATGGAAAATTCTGCGCTTTTGTGGATGTCCAGTCAGTGTTAGTGGTATATCAACAATTAATTAATCAACTGAAGCAATAAATTCCTCAATGCGAGCTATATTCAGCAAGAAAACTGTGTTCTGCTCGTGGAGCTGTGCCAGCAGTGCCTACATATAACAGGATGCTGACCTTGAAGCTGACGCAGGTTGAGGAAACATCTGGATTCAATCAAGGACACACCCACATATACAGTACATCCATACACACGTGCACAGATGAGACTATAAAAGGAGGTTGCACATCTTTACTCTAGCTTTCTATTTGTCAAATAAACTTCTCCTCTTATGCACTAAGTTCCTGTGTTTGTCTCATCTCTGCATCAGCTCACGTTTGCCACCACACCTGCTGGCTGCAGGGAAACTCAACCTAGCGCTAGATGAGCACAGCATTATACTTGGACAATAACAAGCAATGACGTGTCCTTTGCTGTCAGTTGGTCAGCTGTTTGTAACTGTCTGTAAATGTAAAGCTAAGCCCGTTATACTGAAAACAAAAGCTGGAATTCAGTGTCTTCAGTGCTCAATTTAACTAACACCTACTCCTTCTAAAAGATTATTTCTTATGACTCTTCAACAGACACTAACTCATTTGGTTAACATTCAGCATTAATTTGAACTCTAATAAACATGAAATGGGAAAACAGAAACAGACATTCCAGACTGAAATGTAAATTTCAAAGTAGAACATGCTAGCACTGTTGTCACAGAAGCCACTATTTCAAATTAGCATGTTCTCTTAATCTCTGGTGACATATCATGGTCATTTTATGATTTATTACAGTAAATATACAACATAAATCTACTTTAAGTAGTAGCCTCCCCAACACTGCATACACACACAGTACAATCCAACAACATGAGGATGCTGTGAGGATAATGTGTGAATAGGCTTATATTGTATGTTCCTGTTTAGAAGAGTGTACTGTATAATGTCTATGCTAATGTTACATTTCACTCAGCACATTAAATCCATGAATGTCTCAGGAGCGGGGGGTTTGTTGTCACCTAAAGGAAAATGCGGCATCCACAAATGTTGGGTGAAATGTTTAGTATATCTAATCTTTGCTTATGGCTTCTGAACAGATTCCAGCCACCTTATCTTTGCTCTCAAAGCTTGTTGTGCACTCCTGAGAGTCTCTGGCACCGTTTCCCAAGCACAGCAAACCCTCCTGGCGACATAACTACCTATAAGCCTCTTTACAGCCTGGGAAAAACCTTGGTTATACTGTACTATAAGCCCAGATTTCATTTATGTACGTGACTTTACCCAGACTCCAAAACTTTTCATGCTCAGCTCAATGAGCTTTGCAGGCAGACACAAAAGTGCACACACACACACACACACACACACACACACATAGAGCCGTAAACACACAACATGGGCGCAAACGAAGCGCACACACTCTGCAGAGGGTTCCATTTCTGCAGGCCATGGCCCCTCTCATCCTTTCTGATTTAAAGTTTGTTTGTTCTCTTCTCCAGAGAGCCCCATCAATGATCCCAGGCTCTCTGAGGGCGCCCCTCCGCTATCATCCCTCCACTTTCATTTCCCTCACTCCTCTGTCTCGGGCTCTCCTGAGGCTGGAGCAGCTGCCGGATTACCCCCGCACACACACACACACACATGCACACACACAAATACATATAGCCAATGTCTACTGATAAAAACCAAAATATAATAAAATAGAACAAAATTCAATGGGACAAGAGCCATCATGCAACCCTAATTATAACAGTGATAATCACGATGAAATCACTGAGTAACAATGTTAGAAAAAAATGAAAGTCTAATTCAAACACAATCAAATAAATTGCCTTTGTTTTAATCAGCTTCATGCCCTCGTTATCATTACTCTGCTCTGAGAATTAATTCCTCTCTCGGAGCAGACTGGTCAATGGGCTGCCCCCATCTCAGAAACAGGCAGCTTGTTAGTGAGAAAGAGAAGGGGGGGAGAAGGGGAGTCACACAGGAGGAGGAGAAGTACTGTCACCGGCAGCAGGGAGAACAAAGAGCAGCTCGCCTCCTGTCGGCATAATGAGGTCAGAAGGTTCACAGGTCTCCTCTCTTTATTGCCTACATCAGACCCGGGCCAGGCCTGTTTGTATTTTAAAACTGTAAAGCTCTGAGATATGTGTGAGTGGAGGAAGATAAACACACGTAAACTTCATTTATGTTCCTTTTCTTTGTCTTGTCAAGCATTGTAGGCTAATTTTAAAGGGATAGTTTAGATTATTTTAAGTTGGGTTGTGTGAGATTCTTATCAATATTCAGTGTATCGGCTACAGTAGATGACAGTAAGCACAGCCCCAGTTTGGAGTGTACAGCACAGAAGCTAAGCAATGAACCGCTGTAGATGAGGGCAGCAACAAAAGGTATTTTAGCCACTATGATATATTTAGAATGTTTTTACCACTTAATCTTGCCATCTGACAGTCTTTTGAAATTGAGAAATCGCTGTTATATAAGCCAAATATCACTCTTTCCAAACCAACCAAACGCCATAGAAGAAATCAGTAATTTTACTTCACAGAACACTATAGATGCTGCTCTGCCATTGTCTCAATCTGTTAGTTTGTTTGTGTTCTTGAATGATTTTGGTCTTTGAAGGTGATAGTTCAGACTCACCAAAGTCAGACAGATTGAGACAGTGACAGGCCAGCAGCTCCTGTGTTGTGTGAGGTAAAATTACTGATTGTGCCTATGGAGTTTGGTTAATTTGGAGAGCTTGATAGAGAAAAGTCAGAAAAGGATGTCTGAAAATATACTAAATATTGTGTACAATTCAACTGTTCAACTGATTTCTTTTAGTGACTAAAATACCTTTTGCTGCTGACCCTGTCCACAGCAGGTCTTTGCTTACCCCTGGATTCCACTGGACACAGCCCGTCTCTCTTCCTCGGTGTTGGTGCTTCTACCATGGATAAGAATGCTACGTAATTAATTTCTTTTTTGTCTGTTTTTATGATGCAAATCTATCAATGTGAAAGCTGACTGGATTTTCTATGATTTTTCTGTGTTTGACTTCCTGTTTGCTCTGTGCTGACACAGCATCCATCAAAAATAGACTTGTATGTGACTCATAAAATGCATATTTGAATCAGAGCAGAGCCAAGATCTGAGAGTTGTTAGCTTCTAGGCTGGTATCCCTCTCTTATTCTCCAAAGTAGGGTTGCGCCAACTGATATCTACTGTAGCTTTTACACTGACTATCGATGAGAACCTCGCACGACCCCCGATCAAATAATCTGAGCCATCCCTTTATAATTTTCCTCATGCTGAAGTATGGGGTAATTTCAGGCTGGTGTAGGGTGAATGAGGAAAGGCTGCATGCTTGTCTCAGACTGTGTTCTGTTATTGAAAGAAGACAGGTTGGAAGGCCTCCGTTGGGTTTTCATGCGGTTTACAGTTGCAGTTTAATGAAAAAGAGAGTCCAAGGTGTTCTTCAAGCAAATATTTTAAAAGCATTTCTTTCATGGCCGGTTCAAAGGGACACTCAAAACAACTTCAGTGTGTTTCAGATGTTGCTGGTGTGGCCTTCATCAGGGAGCAGCACAACAAGCTGCAAAATACACACTTTTAACACTGACACTGATTTGTTCACTTATAATTAATTGGAATAAAATACTGAGTAAAATATGACAAATATGTAGTCCTTTTTTGCAGTTTGTCTTCATATCACTCTCACTTTTGTCTGACAGTTTAGCCAAGGAATGAAAGTAAATTATATGCAGCTGTAAAAGGCTGTTAAAAAGAGTTGCAGACTCGATCACTAACCGAGCAAGTTCCAGCAAGTTATTCATTTCTTCAAACCTGCACAAATAAGCTACATTCAACTTAAATATATCACATCATATCTCAAAATATTGATTTCTTTAACCTCAGTGTTTACAGAAAAATCAAATATGGTACAACTTGAGAATTTGTGAAAGGTCTCATTAAATCGTGTTTTTGCTGCAGCCTCTGAATCGAGAGCAAAGTCAAACTATTTGACAGTGAAAAAGTATAAGTAAAGAATAACACTCTAGTGTAGTCTTAGTTACATCGGTGGTTTATATCAATGGCATCCTGACCTTATCTGGCATTTTCTCCTAAAGAAAAGAAAAAAAAAAGTTTTACCAAGCCGCACCAATGATAATCTGCAAAATGAGCAAAATACTGAACTAATTTCTGAAATATACAGTAAAAGTGGGTGGATAAATCAATATATGCATGAATTTACTATACATTTACACGTTTGTGAGCTTGTAAGTGTGGGCCTGTTTGTAAGCAGAGCTGAACATCTTTGCAGAGTAGTGCAGCTCTGAATTGTACCCTTGAGCATTCAAGGTATGTAATCAATCAATAAAGGTTATAGAGCCATACACAGTTTATAGCCAAAATCTATCTAATGTGGGAGAAATGAACTCAAAACCACCCACTCTTGTTGCAAAGAAACAAGAGGTGTTATCTGTATTTATAGCAAACAGTCTTACAAGTATTTGATAATGTAATAATCTTAATTTTAGTGCATAATAAATATATTTCTGTATTCTTTTTGTGGTGAATTTCAGAACACAGGCATGGCTGAAGCATTTCATGTGTATTTTAACAAGACTAGGAGCCTACAGCCTCGCCAGCAGCTATGTGACTCTGTATTATAGACTGTATGCTCTGTATGTATAGGCACAGTGGGGCTGCTTGTAGGAGACGTTTGCCTTCAGGGCTTTCTGACAGAAAGGTTAGAGTTAGGGAAAGGGTTTGGCAAAGGATGAAACATTTCTGGGAATGCTAATGTCAGCATCAGCAACATTCTGATGTGCGGCTGGAACAAAGTGGAGGGTCAACAGACAGACAGACACACAGACAGACAGACAGGCCAATGCACAAGTTGACACTTAGCTTAGCCACGCTGCTAGAACAGCAAAAAAAAAAGGAAGTTGACAAACTTGTCTGTTTTTTGAAATTGCCACATATATTTGGTTTGTTTCTTTAGAACAAACTGATCATAAATATGTCATTATATAAGCCAGTGGGTTTTCAGACTGGGGTCCAGGGACTAACAAGGGTACTTGAGTGGGTTGCAGGGGACCACAGCAAAAAAAATTCACATTTTTTTTAAATTGGAACAAGCGAAAAATAGAGTTGGTCTCTTTCACTGATTGTAGTTTATAGTGATCCTACTTTGATCACTTATTGACTATTAAGACTTTTCTCTTCAAAAAATTTAAAAGGCCAGAATAAAAAAAAAAAATCTACACAAGCTGATGCAGCCAAATGTGTCAAACTTGGCAACTTCTTAATGACAAAATCAAGCTTGCAGCTTGAGAGCAGTTGATGGTGATGATGACACAAGTATGCTGGCTTATAGACTACAGTGCCAAGATATCTTGAGTGCAAAACAAAAAATCACATATAACATTGTCTGCAAACTATGTTTATATCCAGTATAATGGGTCGTGAATTAAAGTAGGTGGGTCTCAGAAATGGGCTGGACCTGGGCTGAAAATAACTCTCACTCTGGTTTTTTGAACTGTAATGTCGGTGGAAAGTGAGGTTTCAGAAGATGTTTCGAGTTAGAGGAGTGAAAAGTATAAAGTTTGGTCAATATCCAGCAGAAGTCTGAATCGAAATACTACAAAACCAGGACAAGTCCCAGACAGGAGGAAAGTGGTCTGGAGAGCAGACTGCAGACTGAAGTGCTACAGCTTGACTGTTTTTGACTTTTCAGTTTTGTCTTCCCTCCACCAGCCCCTGTTCAGAGCACTGCTGCCTCTTACCCCTCATCTGCTTGAGATTCATGTGTTGAGCAGTCAGCCTGCAGCTATATACACATAATAACAGTGTATCTAATGTCTCAATGTTGCCTTTAAACCATTCTGTTATGGCCATCTCAATGTAATAGAGCCCAGCGCACACTGAGATGAAAAGACTTCTCAAGCATGGCTAAATGCTTCTATTCCCACAGCAGGCAAAGGGAGGTGGGGTGGGAGGTAGAGGGGTGGGGGGGTAACGGGGTGGGGGGTGGCAACAGTAGCTGGGCAGCCAACAAACCAAGCTTACCTTGAACTGATGGGTTAGTCAGGCGATTGATGTAGTCTGACAGACACAGGCACGCAGGAACATTGTGCAATTTATCAAAACGCTGTGTCTTTCCCCTGTCAATACCTGACAACCATGTCCAACGCTATGAAAGGCCAGATATCTGGCAAATCTGTCTGAGGCGGCAAAGTCAATGTGGAGGGGACACAGTGTACGTCTCTGCAGGTTTAAGAGAGCAAGTTTACAATGATCGGATGTGAAACAAAATGGGACACCATGTCAAACATCTTCACATATCCTTTACAAATCTACATTTGGGTCTCTTTGACCCAGTTGCATCAACAAAGATTAATTTAATCTATGATTTATTCTAATCAGAGTTTCGGACTCAGTAAGTGAAAAAGAGAGGGGAAAACAGTAAACCTTCAGCTGCTCTGTATTCAATAACAACGTGTTTAATTGTTTGCTAGCAAGCCAAAAAGTTAACAAAAAAGAGACGTTTGTTAGACAGCTAAAAGTTTTAACATGATATTATTTGCTAGCTAGCTAAACAAAGTAACAAAATGTTAGCTTTTTTACTAGCTAGCTAGCTAAATAGTTTGTCAGACAAGTCGTGATGGCTCAGAGAAGTATAGAGAAGTATAAGTTTAATTTTCATTAATTCTAAGCTAGTTTGAAAATTTGGTGCAATATGATTTAAACTTAAACCATGATTTAATCTGGTTTAAAAATGTATCACCGCTGGTGCAACCCAGCCCACCTATCCTCCTCTCGTTCTTCATTTGCCCTCTCAGATCACTCGCTGCCCTTCCTTTCCCCCCTCCAATATCCTCACTTGCTCCTTCTTCCTCCTCACCCCGATCCTGCACAGGCCATCAATCCTCCTGACATTATCAGTGTTTAACAGGCCCACAGGCTTTATGCTAATTAGCATAACAGGTCGCTGGTACGGCTGAGTACTCCTGCGCAACAAATCTATCCCCAATAAAACCTGCTCTCTAAGACCTTGCCAATGTTATTTTTTTTAAGGAGACATCTAATAAGCAGCCTCAGATGAGGACACACCGGCGGGTGTGCAGGATGCTTTAATATAAACATGCATGGATGCACATGCAACATACAACAAGCTCGTTGCTGAGCATGACAGTAGCCCTTTTCATGCAGAAAGAGCTGTCTGTTGCTGAGCCAAGGAGGGCACAAGAGATTAATTCTTTCATTTGTGATCAAAAAGCAACAAAAACATTGTTTACTTTGTTACACGTGCTATAACAAACTGTGGAAAGCTGCCAAACCCACTGTTAGCTTTACACATGGAAGAATATCACTGCTGCAAGCTAGTGACTGATTCAATCAAATAATACGACAAATCAAATTTCAAGCATTCAAAGAACAAAAGAAAAACTTAATATGAGAATTTCAATGCCTGAAATTTAATTGTCAAAATACAGGAGACTGTTGCTCAGAGCTGTAACCGATCATTTTAAAAGCGAGGAAAGTTTGAAAGGTCTTACATAAGAAACAACAGATGAGGTTGAAGTGCATAATTACTTGTGATGGATTAGCTTGACAACTCCTGGAATGCAATTTATTGCGTGACCTGTTTATGAATTGCTCTGTGCAATTGTTATTAAATACAGTAAAAGAATAAATGAATAGCATTAAAGATCTTACGGGTGTGCTGAAGTATTTGTTGCTGCAATACATTTCACCATTTTCTACACAGCCTTGTTCTATTTGTGAGAGGGCCAACTGTGAAAATGGCAGTAAGAGTAACGAATACATTAGCTGAATGTTTCAGTGTTAAAATGTGGAGCTGTCTCCTGTGATATTTCTCAGTGTGTTTTTTTATTTATATATATCTTCAAATACATATTTGGCACTTGCCATCTGCAGGTCAGGAGAAATGCAACAAAAATAGAATTTTCTAACACTTTATATGATGTCTGCCAGGTGGCCATGTGCTGAAAATATAGAGACGCCATAAGAATATCCAACAACATATTTGGTGTTTCATTCTATACTGTTTTATTCCCACGAGAGTGCTGTCAGACTCTAAAAAGAAAGCAGATGTTATTTTTTTCCTGATTTGTTTAAAGTGACAGCTGTCAGTCATTCCATGTCTGCACCGTCAGCTGACATCCAGTCCATCCATCTCCATTATAGATTTGTTTTTGAGATGAGTTTCTGTAAAATGTTAGGCTGCCTCTGAGAATAATACAGAGCAAATGAGACTTAAAAAAATACCTGCATCTAGAGGAGCATTTTTTGACCTCTAGAGCCCCCATGTGGCGGGAAATGGTACACCACCAGCAACATGGATCAAACAAATGCCTCACTGACCTGCCAACAAAACAGCAGTAAACACACTTATGTGAAAAACACGTTAGACTTATCTAGCAGTTATAACATACACAGCCAATTATTTTCCAGCCTCAAACCGCTGTGTGTGTGTGTGTGTGTGTGTGTGTGTGTGTGTGTGTGTGTGTGTGTGTGTGTGTGTGTGTGTGTGTGTCATGATAATACTCCCAGCCAACAAGTCCTAAACTTCCACCAATTAGAGTAAACCCTCTAATAAAAAGCACCCGTCGGTTTGGGATCGAGTCATCTTGTTTCACAGCCAGAGTGAAATGAGAAGGGGGTGGGAACCCACACTGACCTTCACAACACACAAGGCCTGCAATTAGTAGTGTCCCTGCCGTAAGCAGACTGCCTCCTCTCCGTCAAAAGGAAACGAATACAATCACTCAGTGCACAGGCTGGATGCTGCTAGCATTTCTGTGGCACGTAAAGGTCACCTTGCAAAACACAAGCAGTGAGAGCGAAGAAACCAAGAGATAATTAAGGAAATTGTCATAATTAAGTGTGAGGAAGAGGTGACTTGGGAGGTGGGCGCCAACAAGTTAAGGCGCAAGAGGCCGTGACTCAGCACAAATGTCCCGGTTGTCAGCCGCAATGAAATATGACTGTATAATAAGACTGTGTTGGTCATTTTTTGGTGCTGTCTCCACAACTTATGGAAATGAAAGACACAGAAGAGATTTCGCTTGTGGGTCTCATTTAAGTGGGTGCTGGCTATGGGTTGTATTTTTTATTCTTTTTTCTTGGGCTGCTCAGAGAATAAGCGAAGTGATTAGTTGAAGCGGTGCTGCACAGCTATGCATGTTAATGTAGGCTTTGGCAATTATGAGCCTGTGGTCATGAGCCTACATGGCCTGTTCCACATGAGACATACACCCTATTTCAAACTTACGCTGAGAGGTTCACTTGGGAATGATGCTTAAAGCCTCTTAGGTTGTCTCCTTGTGTGTTCACCTTTTAGACCAAGGCTTTCACGGTATTTACTATCGTAACGGCACACCTGCACTTTAGTTACCATGGTTACGCTTCACTTGCCGCATTCTTTAATGTTACTAGACAGCAATATTGTCAGTTTTTAGCTAGCTTAGTTAACACACTCATTCAACATGCTATGTATCTTTTCAGATAAACTGTGCAGCACGTAGCTTCTCATTTCCCGAAAGCCACCTTGCCAGTTGGAGAGGTATAACCATGGCAACCCGTGCCAATAATGAACTAATTAAAAAAATATATTGCCTGAAGATTTTCAATATTAAAGATTTGCTAAGAAGCAACTAACAAAATCAGTGTGAGAAATTTGCCATGAGCCATGAAGAAATATGAAAATATTACTGTGGTGGCAAGAAGAAAGATAGCTAAACATCAACAAATAGTGAGTTTCTATAAGACCATATAGCTAACGTGATGCGACTTCAAACTTATTCTCAAACTTATTAAAGTAGCACATAACTCATAGTGTCCAGTGAGATTTCTCTGTCCCAAAAAACATGTCTTGGTATTTCCTCTTTCTCATCAATCACCATAAATTCAGCTAATGTCTTACGTTCCACGAATTATTTCACTTTTAAGAGACTGGAGGAAAATGATGGCTGAGGACCTTAATACTAACATATAGAGATTAAAAAGTTTTGAAACAGCACATTGTTATAAAATGTGTTGAGTATGGTGTGTGGAACTTCTCCTGTGACACATTCAGGTGTGCAGAAACTCTTTTTTTTTTTCAAAAGAGTTCCCCTACAACATCCAAAGGAGGGCATCTTTAGATCAAAGTTCAAAGATCAAAGGGAAACCTTAGCCTAAATGATTTTATGCACAGGCCGCTGGAGAACAACAGCATCGGCCCTGAACTGCTGGATGTCTACAACCACTCTGAATAGATCAGATCACGCCCACACTGATCTATCTGTGTTGACAGCTCCTGACAGCTTAAGTGCCATTTGTATCTGTGAGGGCTCGATCGCTCACACAGGGGTGTGTTTGCATCCCAAATCAGGTCTTGTCTACATTACATTATGTCATACTGAGGGACAGAGCAAATTGTCCCCGCTCGGCCACCGTCCTTCTGGATGGGAATGATTCAGTCAGCGACGGGCTCAAGTAACATGTGCTGTACCTTTGCAGTGACAGTGTAATTAACCTCTCATGGTGTTTGGAAGGGGGGCTCAGAGCAAGACCTGGTGTACCTGTCGGTCCCCGATGGTTACGGCTGCCAGCGGACACCGGGTCAATGCAGAGCATCACCAAGGCAACAAGGAAGGCCACCTGCAAAGGCCAAGCTGACCTCCCCACCAGTTTCATCCTGAGAGAGAGAGAGAAGAGACAGAGGGGCAAAGAGGGAGCAAAGGGGAGAGAGGAGGAGGAAGAAGGCATGGGAAGAAGTTAGAAGCTCCCCCTGACAAAACAGGAGGCAGAACAGCACAGCAAACAGAAAATATTGCTTTTTGAACAAACAGAAACAATGTGAGAGGTGTGTCGGCAAAGGTCAAAGGAAAAAATGACAGAGTATAGACCTGAGGAAAATATTCTTCCAGCACAGACACACACACTGTGGGTGCAGCTAACTCACCAGCTGCATCATCTTGCTACCAGCATCCTTTTATGCTTGTTAGCATCACATTAGGATTAACTCTTCCAATTTTCTCTTGGCAGCAGTCAATTACGAAAAAGAAGACTTAATGAGTCATGACAGGTTACAAAGAAATGTTAGGCTGAGCCCAGAAATAATTATATGTGGATCTGGACAGCAACTAATAATGATTTTCATCAGTGATCATCCTGTAGTGTAGATTATATTATTGATTAATCAATTAATCATCTTTCAATCGTTTTAAAAATGTCAAAAATAGTGAAAATCAGCTGTCACATCACTTTTCCAGAATCCAAGGTGATGTGAAATTATGGCAAATTATTGATATTATATTGATAGCGTGATATGAGACTGGATATGGTCTTTTGAATAATATTATATTGTGATATGTTGTCAGTGTTTCTTCCTGGTTTTAAAGGCTGCATTACTGTCAGAACTACAAGATCATCATGCCTTATCATGTTTGCACTATTTGAGAATGTTGTTTTGGAAAGAAAAGTATGTATTGAGATATATGCTGTACATCACAGAGCAGCCTCAAAGTATAAAGATATTATTTATAAGTCATATCACTCAACCCTACGTTGAATTGCTCATTTTGTGTGACCAACAGTACAAAACTAAAACTAAAAGATATTCTTTAACTATCATATGTGACAAAGAGCAGCAAATTCTCACATTTCAGCAGCTGAACGACCCTTTTCTTCCAGTAAAATAACTTAAACAATCAATTATCAAAGTAGTTGCTGATTAATTTTCTAGTGATTGACTTTCAGCTCTGTGGTCTGGAAGCTGGTGTGGATGAAACCAGCTGCTTAAAGAAAAATTGATTGTTTTCATTTAAGTTATTTTTCAAGCACAGTTACTGTTTCTAGATCTTAAATCTGAAAGTGATATATCCATATAAATCCTAGTCTTTGCTTGGACAAAACAACTTGACTTCTGTGAGCATTTCATAGACTAAACAATGAATAATTGCATTTAAAGTGGCCATATTATTCTCATTTCTCACTCTATACTTTTATTTTGGATTCCTGCTAAATTTGGTTTACAAGCCTTCATTGTTCAAAAACACATTATTTTTTTAATACTGGCCACAACCGCAGCACCTTTATTCACACTCTGTTGAATTCAGTTCCAAACTAGCTGCATAATGCACGTGTTACATAGTGATGTCACCAAGTAACAAAACAAAGGCTGGATTACTAACCAGGCGTTTCAAGCAGTTTAAGCGCAGAGCTTTATGGCGTGGACTTTAGTGTTTGAGACTTTGCAGACCTTCAACATGAACAAAAAGCTATAGACATGAAAGGAAGGGCGTTTTCCCTCAGTGTGGCCTCTTAAAAAAATAATTCATTGACAATGAAAATAATAATTATTACAGCACTGGGTGTTTTTTCTCAGGTTTATCTTTCCTGCCATTGTGTGCATCTACTCCAGATGTCATCTCACCTGTTGGTTGTCTCTGTCTTCTCTGATCTCTCTTCCTCTCAGCAGCTCCTCTATGGACCGGGTGCACAGGCCATGGCTGCATGCATTCACACCTCAGCCCTCCTCCTCTCCTCCTTCTTCTTCTTTTTCTTCCTCTTCTTCTTCCTTCTGTTTCTCCTCTTCCTCACCTCAAACACAAGACGCCCCTGGAGAGAGGAGGTACAAAGACACTCGGTCAGAGAGGCCAGCCCGCCCTAGGGTTCCTCTGTGGCCTCCGATGGCCTTGTATGAAGGTCCACACACACAAACATGAATACACACATGCACACAAACACAGGGGTAGAGATGTGAAGGCCTAGATTCTGTCAGATCCATTGTTTACAATAGGTTCACCTACCCCCAGGCTGAATGTGATCCCCACTCTAGACATCACACACAGCTCTCCCTCACACACACACACACACTCCCTCATACATCATGCACACACGCACACGCACACACACAGGTGGACACACTAAAACAGTGTACCTAACAGTAAAACCTAAACTGATTCCAAAATGGATGTGCATAAGAAAAACCTGCAGAATAGTTTCACCGGCTGCAAATCAGATGATCAAACACACCATAAACACAACTTGACTGTACACACACACACAGACACACACACACACACACACACACACACACACACACACACAGTACATTTGCACAGTGTTTGCAACATAAATTCAAACAGTGTCGGAGGACAGCAGGAGAGACTCTCCCTAATTACAGCTGAGTGACAGCTTCTGATGCACTTCTACACACACTCTCTCTCTCGTACACACGCACACACACACACCCCACATACACAGAGAGTAAATTACCATCCTGCCGTAAGAGTGTGTCAACACACCTCTCTTGACAGAGGGACTAACTCCACAATCTAAATGAAAGACAACAGATTCACATTAATAACAAAATGTTCTCCCCTCCTCAAACCTTCATTATTCATCAGGACTCATTGATATGCAGCTCGGTCCGCTGCTGCTACGCTCAGGAACTTCCTGGGAATGTGTCAGCTCCAACCATGTCTGATAGACCTCCACCGACTGAGTCATCAGTGTAGTGACACTGCCCCCTGGTGGGCAAGAAACAAACAGCAACGGGCCAGAGATCGAGGGAGACTTCTCTAAAGCAAGCACATATTTCTACATAAGAGAGAAGAGTGGTGTTTGTGACCATTAACAAAGATGGATGAAAAGTAGAGGGATGTGTTCAATTGTGTATTAGAGCCTGATCAATATTGCATTTTTTGGGGCTGCCACCAATATTAGGGAATAAAAATTATCATATAAGCCATTATTCTCTATAGAGAATAAAGAAATGAAATACACATTTTTTGCACTATCTCTCAAATGTGGTTGTTAAATACAAGAATATGTAATGCAGGCAGGGTATTTTACAGCTTTACAATAAACTTTATTGTATATATGCATTTATTATGTAAAAGGATATGAAAATAATCAAATATACATAAAACACTGCTTATAAAGCTGAAAATAAAAACAAATTGCATGATGATCTGTAAAAAGCAAAAAAAAAAAAACAAAAAAAACATGTTGACGTATATTAGATAACATATACATATATGTAGATCGATATTATACAATACAATACAATATTGGGATGATAATATCAGTTAGCCTGAGTCCATTGTGTTCACTGAGTGCCTCTTGTGTGTGCAGTCCTGCAGAGAAATGCAAATGCAGCTGTCAAAGCCTTCCTGTACAGTGGAGTGTTGACCCCCCATTGACATGCACAGTGTTTATATATTTGTGCTATTTCAATTTGTATTCATGTGTATGACTTTGTCCATGTATTTGTGTGTTTGTTTCATTCCAGTACAGTATGTGGAAGTATGCGAGGTGCATGTGCTGTGTGTGCAGTGTGATTAGGCATGCTGCGTGGCAACACTGTAGCCCATTTCTTATTCTCTTTTTAAAGGCTGGGCTATGGCACGCATTTTTATCAGCTTTGTTCTCTGATACACTCATTAAAAGAGCACAATAGTGCATGTGTGTGTGTGTGCCTGTGTGTGTTTGTGTGTGTATGTGTGGTCTCCAGATGCAGTTCAGTCTCGTAGGGACTTCAGGGACAAAACGTCCCATCAGTCACAGCGATGTCTGTCACCTCTGCTGGGTCGGATGCGCAGACAAATACCTTCAACATTTTTTTTTTTTTTTGCTACAAGTTTTTGCTCCCATTTTTCACAAGTAAAAGTAAAACAACTAAGACTTCCTCTCTGCACACAAAAAGGTTATTTCTCTCAAATTAGGTTCTTAACTTTGTTAAAATCGCTGTTAGTGAGCACTGGTCACAATAAAAGTCCACTCTAAAGTATGCAGTTTTATCTTGACAAAAATACATTTCCTGTGAGGGTAAAGTCATGACCTGTCCTACTCTGCCTCTGATTGGCGAACCCTGATATTCTTACCTTACCCCTAACTAGTCACTCACCATACCTAAACCTAACCAACCCAACCAACAACAACAGTATGTACTACTAACCAATCAAAGTCAGACTAATGCTGGCCATGTATAGTATGATAAATTGTCAGATCTGTGTTTCTCAAAACACAACAAGATGTCCTCAAATGTCTTGTGTTTTCCACAACTCAAACATTTTCAGTTTATTGTCAGAGAGGAGAAATGAAACCAGAAAATATTCACCTCTGAGAAGCTGAAGTCAGGCAATTATAACTTTTTAAAATTACTCCATCCTGAAGATTTGTTGAATGCATTAAACATCAGTGGTTAAAGTATCTAATACTCTGAGTTTTGACAAGAATACTTTGTATTTTAAACTTTACCTGTAGTAATCCAATACTACTTATACTTAAGTACAGATTTTCAGTATTCTTTCCAGCACTGGTAATAATCATGCTGTTTAATCTCTATATGCTGCATCTGTCAGGTGTATAGATTATCTTGGCAAAGGAGAAGTGCTCACTAACACAGATATGAACACATTTGTGAACAAAATTTGAGGGAAATAAGTGTTTTGTGTTCATAGAAGAAGTCTGCGATCTTTTATGCACTTGAAAAATGAGAACAAAAACAAAAGTGCTGCATTTATATTATGGCCGAGTATAATTTCATCTGTGCTAATGAGCATGAAGACACAGTCTCACACAGACACATTTTTATACAAAACATTTATGTAACCAAAAAGTCTCCAGTCTCCCTGGGGACACCACGGTGAAGGAAGCAGAGGTGTGTGTGTGGGGGGCTCAGCTGGTCGTGGAGTCGTTGGATCTGACAGCGGTTAGGACACACATACACGTGGACAAACAGAGTGGAGACATGCTCAAGATTATCTGAGAACATCACGTCTCTAAAAAGATTCCTCCTCCTATATCACCCTCTCCTCCACCTCCTCTCCCTCTCTGTCTCTGTCTCTGTCTCTGTGGGCTGAAGGGCTGATTTGTGTCATTTCTTGCAGCAATAATCACTCAGGAGCGACACGGGGGGGGGGGGTTCATTGACATGCAAAGAGACAATCCCACCTTGGCCACAAATATATCTGTGTGCCCTGCATCCAAACAGCATCATCCGCCAGCGCTCCCGGAGCAACACATGCACAAACATATGTACGTCATGAATCCGCCAAATGAGACATGCACATGAAACCTTAGCGACCGTGCCTGACACATCAGGAAACATGTGCGCCACGCTTCAAAAATAAAACAGTGAGACACGTTCTGCATGATGGAGCTGTTACTGACACTCTGCTGTTTGTCAGTCACACAGATTATATCATTTGTCAGAAGACAGTACAGGAAGTTCCTGCTCAACAGAACGGATCTCCTGCGAAGAATAGAAACTGCACCATTACCCGATAACCTCTGTGTCACCTGTTTAGTATGGAACAGGGTTCGCCTTTGGGCTGTTCTGAGTATCACTGGTTTATCTTTCTTAAATGGATACGTTATCTCTCACTGGAGTAATTGCACTTCCTAAAGTGCTGCTTATCAGGCTTGATGACGAAAACAGGGATGAGTTATGTGTTTGTAAAACTCAGCTTCAGATTGCCTGACAAGATAGTCTCGTCATCAAACTATGATTGATTCTGCCTCATGAGCCACCGGAGGATAATGATGTTGGTCATTATTGTATTTTGATCCTTTCAACACTTTGGTCCTGAGCTGGATTTGGTAGCACTTTCTATGAAGGTCATATCTGTAATGCATTATTAGTACATTCATAGGACATTATAATGCATTTATAAGCTTGATAAAATGTTTTGTAAGTAAGGGATAATGCTGATAAAGTGTCCATAATCAGAAATTAATGGAATCCACAGAGGCAAGTGTGCTATTATCCATGTCGTTCATGATTTTCAGGATGACTTATGTGACCTTTGACCTTTTGTTTAGCAAATGAATAGGTTAAAACTTTGAAATTTTGCTCAGGGTTGAGGTTGGAAAAAAGGAAAATGGAACGTAAGTGTCTGGAATTGTATGATTCCATCATACTCACCTACTTCAGTTTGTTAGGGATGAGACAAGAAGAACAGAAAAAGTCTGCTCTTATACAAATATATCGACTTTGTTAGGTACTGCCTTTGTTCTGCGCTGTCTTTTGTCAGTATGAATACATGATTGCTGTGCTGTGGTGGGAGAACGATTATAAAGTGAATTCCATTTGGTCATTATCTGTTCTTATATGTGAAGAGATGAAAAGGATGAGATGCCTGAAATAAGAAATTCTGACTTCGACGGAGCAGTTTTGTACCTGTCGGTGTTGAGCAAATAGCTTTATAATTATGGTTTCGAGCATTAACTTACTCAGGACCAGTAATAAAATCACAGCAACAAGTTATAACTCATCTCATTAAGATCATTAACAAAGTGCTTGAAACAACTAAAATGCTCCCACATAAAAACTGCCTGGTTAGAAGAAACATCTTTGCTTTGAGATGTTTCATCTTGAATGAAAACTGAAATCAACATGAGTATATTTATACTCATATTAAGATCAACTCTTTTAAATTTTAATGACCCTGTCGTCCTTCCTTGTGAGCTTCCTTTAAGGCATTTCTTGTTCCATTACTGGCGCAGCTCTAAGAAAAAACATCTTATAAGCCTCCTGTTTGTCCAACACTTCCGTACTGCGGGATATAATCGACACTGTAGTAGTACTTTAGTCCTGGTTATTTATTCAGTCTCTCTCACACACTCTCTTTTTGTGCCTGTGACATATGGGCTGGCTGATTCAATGGACCAATAGTGGCCTTTAATTAAATATCAGATGTGTAACACTGTCACATACTGTCAGCTGGGTCATGTGCTCAGGCTTGTACCCGACCGCAGTTAAACAAACACAGTCTGCCAACCTGAAATTTCATTTTCTCTGTTCATTGAATTATTCAGCAATTCAGTGCAGTAATGCCTTACAATGAATTCTTCAAAGCCAGTATTGTGTCCTGAAATTTCTTGCTACCATAAAACAGATACAGTGGATCATCTACTCTAACAGCAACTAACTCTGCTACAATAATCAGGGGGGAGCAATGATTCACAGTTAACTCAATGTGTAAAGGGAACATGAAAAGCAGTCATTCCTTAAAAAACAAAACAAAAAACTTACTTTTAATCTCCCTTTTTTTCACTGTACTTCAAGTCTTTATTGGACAATATCTATGGGAGCTGAAAATCTGTCTGATGTGACTTGGGCTGAAATCATATTCACAGATAAGGTAATTAAGGTTTTATTAATTTTACATTTAGTCACCTTTACCGACTTCCTTTCTCATTCTCAGACACATCTGCCGTACTTCATGTTTTCCAGGATGTTTTAGCAACTAGCTAGCAACGGCCAGCAGGAAACACAATGTTAGCTTGAATTAATTAAGAATTTCTCTTCTTTAAACATTGTTGGAAACATTTGGGATAATGTATGTACCCAACTCAACAAAACATATAAGATATGTAGCGTTTTTAGACATTTATTAAATGCTTTAACTTACATTTAATTTAATTTCAGTACACCCAAAAAATATTAAAACAGAAAGTAAGTGTACTTTTAGCAAGTTATTGACCAGGCGCATTTTTTTTTTACTTTTACTCGAGTAGGTTTCTCAAATGGTAATCTTCACTTGTACTTGAGTCGTGCTTTAGGGGAGTAATTGTACTTTTACTCGCACATATTTTTTTGTACTCTCCATTGAAAAGAGTCCCATGATTCTCTAAATGCTGTCATGAAATCTTATTTAGTTTACTAGTTTTATTTAGACTGAAAATTTTATTTTAAATAAAGCAAGTGAAACAACTCACAAGAAGCAAAATGAAAGCAAAATAAATCTATAGATCCAAGATACAAGAACAGAAATGTCAGTGTGGGCTTTGCTTTACTCCGGTGGGCATGTGTGAAAAATTAAAAGGCAGAGGGATAGAAGGCCACACAAGCATCACACCAGTATCTCAGCATGCTGATTTTCTGTACCCAGACACAGACCAAGCAGACAAAAAGCATATCAGTGTAAAACAAAGTGCATCTCCCAAAGGCGGAAAGATATTGAAAATGAAACGGGCGAGAGCACAAAGCCCGATGGAATCTTATGTGAAGCGTTTCAGATTTCTGCCGATATGCAGAGTATTAACATTCAGTTAGGGTGTGTAATGTTCTGCTGCTATATATTTGTCTGCCTCCGACTCTAAACCATTACAGCATTCTGCTCCTCGCCATTTCCTCTGGGTCGCTGGGCAGATAGAGCGGGTGTGTGCCCACACACAAAAGCACACACACACACACACACACACTCACAAACTTAAATTAACACAGCAGTATGTGTTCAGAAGCCAGAACCCCCTTACATTTACTATCCCCTTATGTTCAGCCACCGCAGCCCGATATTTTCCTGCTTTGTTCCTCCTCATGACTCTCACTATTGCTCTCTACAATATCCATGCCTCCATGCTTCTCCCTCTGTCTCCCCTCTCCTTTCTTTATCAGTGTGCAGATGAATATCTCTGCTTCTCTCCTCCCACTGTTTTCTGTCAGGCAAGTGCAAGTGCAAGTTTGTGTCGTATCGTATCCTATCGTATCGTATCGTATCATATCGTATCGCATCGCATCGCATCGCATCGCATTGCATCGCATCGTATCGTATCGTATCAGATCACATCAGATCATACCATATTGCATTGTGCGCTATCTTATCCTATCCTGTCCTATTGTAGGAGTTCCTTTCACCATGGCCTCTGTTTAATCTATGTGTAAATATTTTGAACAGAGCTGGCCAAGGATGCAAAATGAATTTTAGTCTGTACTGACAGCAAAGTTATAGTGTATCATATTGTATTGTATCACAATGTATCGCATCATATTGCATCCTATCCTATCCTATCCTATCCTGTCCTATCCTACACTATTATAGGAGTTTCTTTCACTTTTCAGTGTGGCATTTGGCACAGGCAGCGGCAGTGAAGCAGAAATCTTGGACATGTTGCATGACAAACACACACACAAACCCAGCAAATCACAGTTCTGCATCAATGTGGAAGACTAGACTATTAGACTAGGCTAAAAAATTACATGTAAGCTGTAAAAATGTACTATACATAAATTGCTGTGTTCAATTTGATTTATATACATGCTTATGATAATGCTGACATCATACAACATAATACTAATACTTCTAACAAAAAACAATCTTGTATTTTTGCACATAGTAGTTTGGTTGTTTCATGGTTGTTTGTTTATGATAGACATATCATAAATGTACTCTTGCATAAAAAAATAGTTATGTATAATCTTGTAAGGGAGCTGTATGAAAGTGTGTATAATTGTGAAACTAAAGTGTGTTCCTCTTTAAGGTCCACAACACTTGTACACAGGCCTGGGCAACAAAACATTAGTAATTTGTATTGGCAATAGACACAACATCAATAGCAATAAGGAAGGTGTTCAGTAAAATGTTCATTAGTTTCACTCAAATCCATTAAATGTAAACTGCTGTGAAATCACATACGAAATACACCCCGGCTCACAACAACCTGTCATATCCCTTGATAATGGATCGTGCTACTAGTGACACACAAACAGCCAATAAGCTGTAAATAACAGGCGTGTAGTTCAGTTGCACCATCGACATGTGACACAACAACAGAAACAGTGTGGAGTGAGATATCACCTGTGTGTCTTAATAAATAATAAAGTGGTTAAATTCAATATAGAGGGGTTAAATACAATTATTAAAAATAGGTCATTAAAAATGATCAATAATTATCGATATATCATGATACATTTTTCAGCCTAGCCCTGATAAAACTGTATTTTGTAGGGGGGGGGTTTGCTATAGGGAAAGGTCAGAAGTCATCTTGAGGGACACAATAACATTGCAGCTGTTTACTGCCATCCATCCACTCTGCCACACCTCCTCCGCTGTATTGTTTCCTTCAATAAACCAACAAGCAATAAAGTGGAGCATCCTCTGTTTGGTGAAATGGCCAGGTGGGGAGACAGAGAGGGGAGAAAGTTGTGAGTGAAAGTCTGAATTCAGGACCATTACCTGGCTCTGGTATTGACTGCAGAGTTCAGAGAATGGCCTTGGCACTAAGGTACCATTACAGCTCAATTGATCGGCCTGCACTTAAAGTCCAAATCCCACCTTGTTGCACAAGCCGTCGTCTCAGGATCCGGTGGCCACGGAATATATGTGTGTGTTTGTGGGGCTTGGTGTGTGTGTGGGTGTGTACAAGCGCTCAGAAAACTGTGTTTCGAGTCTTGTGGTGTTTTCCAAGGTTGGTCTTTGCCCCTCACTCTTTCTCTCTCTCTACCAACTTGTTTTCATCTTTTTCTCCTCTCACTTCTTCTTTCATTTTCTCTTTCCTCTCCCCCACTTTAATGGATAAAAGTCACAAATGATCAGAGTCCCGTTGTGTGTTGCATGTGTCAAAGCAGGGAGTCTGGACCCACCTCTCCAGATGGTAAACACACAAACACAATCACAGACTAAGGGGCAAATATCAGATTGCTTGCTTGTTCAACATATAGTATAAAAAACTAGAAATAAACAATAAAATGATTCAATTAAATAAGTAATTTCCTACATCCTTTATTACTTTTGCCATACACACACATACAATGATTGCTGGGTAATCTGTTTGCTGGTGTCATCCAGTGCACCAACAAAGGGAACATACATGAGCCCAACTCATACTCCTAATTTTGAAAAAGTTTTGTTGAGATAATGGAGATGGTTAATTACTTCAATATTTTTAATTGCAGCCATTTATTGAGCTTGAGCACCCAAATAGTGACAAATCAAGTTCCCAGCTCACTGTCAAATATAATTTTATGTGGGTGTTTGAAACTCAAAAGATTCAAATTCATCTAGAGAAGTAAAGTAAGTTTGAGTTTGAGATTGATTCAAAACTCAAAGATTGCCTTGAGTTTTCTCTCTTTTGTTCTTACAGTGTAACCAGCGTGCCTTCATAAATAACCTGCACTGGGCCCCATTGTGCCTTACAGCACTGTGCAGACTCCATTCACACACATCACACCTCCCTTCATGTGTACCTCCGAGCTGCCAACACTAACATTTCCATGTAAACACACACCTATATATATAGATCGGTCCTCTTGCATAGTTTACACAGAACAAACAGCAGCATTTGTTTCACAGGCAGCCTTTGCTGGATGTACCTGTCACATTCACACATCGCTAGCAAGTCTCATTAAAGTCTCTTAACAACCTCTCCCTCTGAAGCAGAGGAGGGTGGAGAGTCTGGCAGATGTAGGCTGTTACTTGTTTTATGGAGGAAGGGAAAAAAAGCACACACGCTAACAGGCTAATAAACATTAGCTTGCTAACACAACAAGTCTGCGGCCACGGCCCGGTCCCTGGTCTCCTCTTTACAAGTCTGTCGTTTAAAACTCAGACAGCCAGCAGCATAGGCCGACATACTGTAGATCAGGGCAGCCCTCTGACAGACAGAGGCAGGGCCCGGGCCGTAAATCCGGCGCACTCTAATAAAGCAATAAAAGGCCATTAAAAGTCAGTGTCCCTCAGCACTGGAAGATGGATGGAAAGGTGGAAAGTAAAGGAGACACTTTTAGATGGCTGCACACACCCACACTCACACTCATTTTGGCAGGTTTGCTTCCCTTCTCCGCTCGAGACAAACATCTGCAATATTGATGCCTTTCTCCTGTTGTTACTCTTCTTTTATCCTCACTGGCTGCAGCTCGCTTTTGGTGATGAAAAAAAGTAAACACTGTGATTTAGAATGGCGAAGCGCAATCTTTATGTACTGTTCTGCTCGCTCAGTAAGCTCTCTGTCTCCGCTACTGATCTGCCTTCCTCCCTGCGAAGTCTACTGCAAAGTTTCCCCGCCACAGTGATTTCATACCATCCTGTGTGTGCAAGCACTTGCACACAAACTCACACATTTTACACTTACACAATCATGCACAAATGCAAATGTAAAGTTGCCTTTCACATCTCTGGTTTTACTAGTCGCTACCAGTTTCAAAGTAGCAATACCAGACTTTTTTATAGGATGGGAATTGTGAGTATTTGTGGGGACATTAATGCAAAATTTATCATTTTCATGAAGAGCATTCTTCAAGTAATGGGAAACCAGTTCTTTTGTCTACAGGGTGCTTCTTTACTTCCTTTCTTTATCTTCCCTCTCTTTATTGTTTTACTGCAAATATCTATTCTTTTCACTAGTTCTCTTACTGTCCCAGTGTTTTTCTTCCATTTCCAACCTCACTGTACAAACATAATACAGGATTTAGTGGAATCAACTAATCTTTTGGCATTAACCTAAAGCTACAACATGGAGTTTTTAACTGGTTATGAATCAGTCTCTATTTAAAACTGATGTCTCCATATGACCCACATAAATTAAAAGACTATCGGAGAGAAGACTGACCATGTTGGATTTAGCCTGTGTTTACATGTTTCCAGGCAAAGTGGCAGTGAGTATGTTAGCCAGTTAAAATGAAGCAGGAGGAGTTTTTTTTTCACTTAATTTTATTTTTGACATTATATTTTGCTGTTATGGCAATGGAAACATTGCTGCTTTTGTCCACAGAGGACTCCAAAATCAACACAATATGAAAGTTTCTTGCAGCAGCTTTAACATATATATAGAAGTTTTATTTATTCCAGTTAATTAAACTTAAAATTTCATAGTAGTAATAGTATTAATGGTATTCATTTTGTGAACTCTTCAGAAGTAATAAACATGAGTTCTTCTAACTTGAAGTCTTTTGACTTGAAATGATGAGTTGAATGAATGAACAAATTATGTACTATACAGAGTTCAATCAACTCATTAAACTAAGTTTCCAAAGAAACATGATCAGCATATTAGCAGACTTCTGAGCATGTTTTGTTTGAGAGTTAAAACTCTCCGGAAACCCTTCTTTTTTATAGTTTCAAGGAAATATATATATGAACAAATGTATATGTGTCTCTAATACACTTTGAGAGAAGTCATAGTTGCTTTTTTTGACAATAATGAAATCTCTGCAAACCACAATGAGGGTTTGTATTGAATTCCACCCGCTTACGCTTTAATAAATTCAATTTAATAAATTCAGTGGGAGCAGTTTCACGTATTGTCTTTCTGTCAATGATGGAACAAATTACCTCCAATAGGAGCAGCTGCAGCTGTGAATTCTTTATGTGGAATGAAGACGGGACTTTTAAACCTGATAAAATGTAAAAGGAAATTAATTTGTCATGTTCATCAGTGTCACTGTCGAGTTGTTGATTCAACTTAATGTCTTAAGGAATTCAGTGTAATTAACTAATCTTTTCTCATTAACTTAACATAAATGTACAAGTTTTATTTTATCAAGTTATTTAAACCTAAAATGTTTAGAATTTATTTTCAGAACACTTCAGAACTTATAAACATGAGTTTTTGAAATGTAAAAGGAAATCAAATTGGTTTGCAATGTTCATCAGTGTGACTGTTGGTTCAACTTCTTCTCAAATATCTTAAGTTTCTTAAACATGTTTTCTCAAGTACAACTAAAAAACTGTATTTGACTAGAAAACGTTTGTTTTGAATCATTGCAAAATTACTTCAACCTGTCTTTTCAAATTCAGTCAACTTAAAATTTGCCTGGACACTAACTTTTTAAGGTAAAACAAATTTACTTTTGCAGTGCTGCAGAGGGATCAAAAGGAGGAGAGGTACAGGGGAGCGAAGTAGTGAACCACGACAGGGCAGGAAGGAGGCTGCACAACCTCGCCGAGTACAACCAGTCACTTGCTCCTTGCTCCTTTCTGTACAAAGTTTAACAGAAAGAAACAGACAAAAACAAAGTGTGTGTGTCTTTCTCTGAACGTGTGTGTGGCTGGACCCTTCCTCTGTGGCTGCCGGTATCGAATGGCGGCCCAGAGCCAAACAAAAGCAGGCCGAGGCCCTGACAGTGAGTCTCTGGAGAGCAGCGGCCATTCGTTGTGCTTTGTGCCCAAATTATGATTAATGGAAAATAAACAACCTTGATGTGGAGCCTGTTTTGATTTTCTATGAGCCTCTCAGTCAGTCGTAGCTACTGCTCCTCTGGCCAAGAGAAATAATGCCGGACAAACACTCACTGAAGCTCAACTCTTGGCCTCATGGCGCTTTCGCACAACAGCTTTAAATCAATCGACTCACAGATGAAGAAGCTGCTTTCACAACCTCACACACGCACATGCACAGACACACACTGGCTTTTGCTATCTCTGTACATGCACAGAAACTCATATATGCAGACAAACCGACATCTTGATTATATCAGTCCCCTCTGCTGCTAATGACCAGCTTGTGCGTAATTATATTAATTACCATACGTGCCACGCCTGTCGAGTGGCTAGCCACAGCAAGGGGGGAGTGTGATACCAGTAGAAAAGGAGAAAACGGGAGCCAAAGGAAGAACACATGAAGGAGTTGCACAGAAGTCAGAGTGGGAAACAACAGAGAAGGAGGGAGAAAAGGAGAAAAAGAGAGATTGGGAAAACAGAGAGAAAGAGAGCAAGGAGAGAGAGAGAGAGAGAGAGAGAGAGAGAGAGAGAGAGAGAGAGAGAGAGAGAGAGAGAGAGAGAGAGGAAGCCTGATCAATTGTTCATTTTACAAAGTCACTGAGACGTGTCAGCAGTGTCAATAAGTGAATTAATTTGTCTGTGGGTCTCTGGAGCATGACACCATATCACTCTGCTCCCCTGAGACAAGCAGGGCCTCTAACCCTCTCTCTCTAACATACACACACACACACACACACAGGCACACACACACACACAGGCACACTCTTACAAAGCAATCCCACACAAGGATCACACACACACACAGATATCAGGAGCAGATATGCTGACACAAAAACATTTTCATACAAATGTTCTCATGCTTGTAGATGCATACTCTCGGTGCATTTGGGAGGACGTAGCAGTGTATTACATCCATGCCCTGGAAACTTACCCAAACTTTAACCATAACCATTACATGCCTAACCTCAGACCAATGGTTCTCAAACTGTGGGGCGGGACCCCTTGATGGGCCATCATAAGTTATGATCTATGTTGGAAAAACAAGCAAACAAGAGCATTCTGATGTTACTGTGCTGATCTTTATTTCACTTAAATCCAGCTTGGATCCTTTTTCATTAAGCCCCTTTTATGCTGGACAAAACCCCACTATCATCTGGAGTGGCGTTCATTCCTAGTCAAATGACTTTGCAGTGGTCATGGATATTTATCAGACACCAGAGTCGACATGCTAACTTTCGGTCCTTTTCGGCTGCAGAAATGACAGCTTTTATTATGAAGCTCCAAAATCAGCTTTCATCACCGGTAAAATAACGCGACTCCTATCCAACTGAAAGTGAACGTGAAAGTGTGAAAGGAGGCAGATACCTGAAAACAGATGCAGGAGAGAACTTTTCCTACACAGACGTGAGTTGAATCATGGTTTTCCACCAAACAGTTGCTTCCCCAATTATTGATAATGATTGTGGGGTGTGGGGCTAATATTTTTAGGCTTTTGAAGGGGGGCATGCCATGAAAAGTCTGAAAACCACTACCCTACCCTAAACTAAACCAAAAAACAAGTCTTAGGCCTTGTAGGGACCAGCTTTTTGTTCCCAAAGTACTTATCCCCACTTTGTGGTGGAGAAAGATAGTTGCAGGAATTGACAGTAATATTTTTAAGCACTGGTGCCACAGGTGCCAAAATTTGGTGGCCAAAGTAAATTTTTGGTGACCTTAACTGCAACTTTGTTTTTTTTTTAAATTATATTCTACCTATTTAGAATCAATTTAATTTTCCATAGTCTGTCTTTTGTGTTTCTGGCTCTTCTGAAAGAATCCCATTAGCAGTTTGAGTCGGCTCAGTAAACTCATACCTCAGCAGTCCAACAGAGCAGCTACTCAGTGACGAGTATTATTCGCTGTTTTTGTAGAATGTTGAACTGAAAGGTGCAAAGCAATCTGGATGTTGAGCTTAACTCTGTGTTAGTGAAGGCTTGCAGTATGGGGATAAAACTTGGCAGCCACAGATGGCCACCTATGTGGAATATTTGGTGATCACAGAGTAACTTTCTGTGACCACAGGCCATGGAGTTGTCTTAGTGTTACTTCCATATCATCGGATACCCACAAATGGGTATACAATATGGTGGCTCAAATGGACGTGGGAATGTGACTCAAGAATCAACTTAATCAATCTTTAATACCAGACTATATAGGCGTGTAAAACACCTTCAATTAGATTAATTCAAAACCAGCTGAAAGATGTTGCTTGATGACAAATCATAAACTCTCAGTTATTTTGATGTAGATGAGGTATGAGCTCAAAAGTTAAATCAACTTCCATGGACGATTTACAGCAGTGAATTGACTCTAAGCATGTACACACACATACACACACACACACACACACACACACACACACACACACACACACACACACACACACACACACACACAAAGACACACACACACAAAATAATGATTCATCCTCATCTGAGCAACCCTCCCCAAGGGAGGCTATTGTCCGCTGGTGACTGACATCAGTCAGCCACCAAGAGGGACCCTCGACCGCTGGCTGCCTGCTGTTTTCATTACAAAGCCATCACCTCCAGCACACACACACACACACACACACACACTGTGAGCACAGACACAGGCAAACACATTTACACACACTCACTCACTGCTCTGACAGAATTCCCCTCAGTCCCGACTACCCATACTCCTCTCTGTTGACGCCTATCTCTCACACATCCATTCAATCAGTGAGCACCCACATCAGGCCCTGGCCTCCTCTTCTCCCTCCTTCATGCTCTGCATCCCACAGTGTTAAACCCTCTACCCCCCTCATGAGGTGCAGTGTTGTTTGAGGGTTGCTGCGATGACCGCCCCAGGCTCCGCCATCGCCGCACCACTTCCTCGCCAGAGCTTCGTGGTGGACCCACACTGCAGAGCATGCTGGGAGCTTTTCATAATCCCACAATCAGACTAACACTCCCACACACTCACACTGTCGCTCAGGGTTACCAGCACATCTGCCAGCTGCCAGAGGGGAGCGAATAGGGACGCACTGTCTCACGCAGGGACACACACACATACTAATACACACACACACACACACGAGCGGAAGGAGCAGATTGCATCCAAGGTGATAGATAGAGCACTGTGGGAAGGAACTGTGCCTGTTCAATTACAATCATTACTATCACTTCAGGAGATTTGTCATGGTCAGAGTGAGTTGGAGCTGTGCAGAAATCACCTTGAGGCCTGTGAAGTAAAATTATGTTATGTTCAATTTTAGCAAAACGGTTACGGCGTCCTCAAAACGCTCCCTCGATTGGAAATGACTAAAATTAAACATAAATTAATTACTCCAAAATTCCAAACAGATGTTTAAAAAATAATGCTTCAACGGGATGTGACTGGCTCTTTAAAAGCACTTGACACATGAAGAACAATAATCCACTAACCCACAATCTGTCAGCTACTTTAAAGCCATTTGGACGTGGCTGCTGTGTCTTTGACTGTCTCCTCTGGGTTGGACGGGGGGAGACGCCACGTGGCGGTGCGAGCTGTCAGTCAAAGCGGGACCTGTTCGATGGAATTAGAGAGAGTCTGGAAGGTGTGATGGCTCCACACAGGAGACCGAGGCCTCGCTGTCACTGATTGACTGACTGACAGAGGGGAGAATGGAAGACACACACAGCTGTGGAGCTCCAACATGAGACCTCCACTGCTTGGACCAGTCGGTGTCTGCTCTTACAAAATGATGGCTGCGTGAGAGTAAAGCTCGGTGTTAGAGTCAACACTTGAAGGCAAGTGATTCTCAAACTTTTTTCAATAACGTACCCTCTTTGAAATATTTTTTGGCTGCACCATCAGTGTCGGTTTGTTGAGGTAAATCCCATTAAAGCATATTCTACCTGATGGTATTTTGTTGGCTCATTTTTCACTTTGGTTTTCACTTATTTCTCTGCATTTTCAGCTGTATTACTGATATATTTCAATCACAAATCCATTTTTTGGATTTTCATCTGTCATTTAATACAGACGGAGGCTTTTGGCTCACACTGAATATGATTGCGTCTGTTGCTTTCTTCTGTGAGATTTCACAGCAGTTTTCAACAGTTAACAACTGAAATGAAAATAGAGTAGAATAATTAAATATAAAATGTGATTTAATCAAACTTGCATTTACATTTTTATAATTATTTTAGAAATCATGCATGACTGATATTATTCAATTAACATATTTTTAAAAAATCCCACATACCCACTGCGTTACTCCACAGTACCCCCAGGGGTACTCTGATTTGAGAAAAGCTACTTTAAGAAGTGGATCAACTGTGTTTTTAGTTATTTTATATAAATGTCCTCTGATAGATAGATTATACTACTATGGCATAATAAGTAAATAAATAGACAGAATTATAGATATAGATATATAAAGGATATAATGAAAAGTGCCTTTATTTCTCTCAAATATAAGAATAAGAGTACAAATTACTCAAATAAAGAAGAAAATAAAATTACAAAGGGATTTTAATCGAAGTCCAACTGATGCTGGAATTTTGAGGCTGATATCCATATTAAGTTTAAAAAATATATAATGGCACGCTAGCCAGTAGTAATTTTAAACAACCAGTCTTGATCCTTGATCTGTCTTTTTTAAATTATGAATAAGATACATATTAAATGGGACATTTTACGGTTAAAAACTAATGTTTAGTGGAAAAACTATGTAATGGTGACACTGTTCCTAAGTGACCTCAAACCTAGTTTGGCCTTTGTGTACTGCAGTTTGTTAATTATCAGCCAGCATATTCTCCTGTACATATATAGTTGCTTGCAATGAACTATTGGTGGCTGATGTATCGGCCTGGGCATTTTGTCAGCCTTGTTCTGATCTAATGTGATTTCATTTTGCTCCTTTTAAACCAGGGCTAAGTTAGGACTGTAAACACAAGGAAAATAATTCAAGGTGAGATAGAAATGCACAAAATAAATTGTTTTTTAGTTAGCTTGAGTACTTCACCAGATTAAGTCATTACAAACACACATTTAGTACTACTTTACAATAAGACTATCCTTATAAATGGTTTATAATTAGGTTGTAAACACTTTATAAATCACTATTAAGCAATTACTAACAAATTATAAGACAGTTTTCATACAGTCAGAGTGGGTTTACTATTTGACAAGATCCAGTTAGTGCTTACGACTGCTTACAACTGCTAACAATGAGTTACTACCATTTATATTGGCAAAAGGGAGCATTATTGTGAAGCATAAAATACATCACCATTTATTAGTGAGATTAATTAGTAGCAAGCCGCAACCGCATCTTGCCAAACAGAGCAACGCTGACTTATGAAAACTGTTATAACTTGCGTAGAACTGTTTATTAATGATTTATGAAGTGGTAGCAATCTAATTCATAATTAAAAGACATTTATACATTATTTATAAGGGTAGTCTCATTGAAAGTGGTACCATTAAGGGTTTCTTTAGATGAAACTGGATCTGCAACAATTAGAGGATTAATCGGTAGTCTGTCAACCATTAAATTAATCGCTAACTATTTTGATAATCAAATTATCATTTTGAGTCTTTTTTTTAGATTTTAGGATGCCATCTCAGGCTCTGACAGACTGCGATCAACATTTTCTAACATTTTATGGATCAAACAACTGATCAATTAATCAAGGAAATAACTGACAAATGAATTGATAATGACAATAATTGTTAAATGAATCCACCTCATCCTAGATTAGTTAACTCTGTACACCACTAGAGGGAGAATGTGTGTAAGTCTATTAGCTACAGAAAGTGGTGGACGGTGCTTTTCTTTAATCTGATGAATTTTTTTTTAAATTAATCAAGGGCTCAGTTTATTCATGAAGGCCTAAATGTGGTGTATCTGAGCCAGCACACATTGTTAATGAGGTCTTGCATGTTCCCACTCTGGTCTGCCAACAACATCTGAACTTTACCCTTTTTTTAAACCATGTGTCGTGACCTCTGTCCAGCTGTGGTTTTGCGGCTGATACAAGAAACAGATACATGCTGTGCTCACACACTCATTGATCTAACATCTCCCTGTCCTCCATTAGAGTCATGAATCTCCTGTTTGAGAAGAGACATCAGTCCCCAAGTGTATTTTTCTTCCCCTGAACGTGATTTCATGAGGACGAGTGAAGGCGTTATTGTCCACTGCTTCTGCATGACGCCTATTCATGTTCTCTGACTCAATACACACCCAGAAACTGGCCCGAGATGAAAAGCTGTCCAGGATGCTGTCATTTACAAATGAGAGGCCCTTTTTCCATCTTTCTGCCCCGTGACATGAAAGAATGCTTCTCCTCTCTTCTCCTCTTTTCTCCTCTTCCTCCTCCTCCTCTCAGTCGGGAAGTATCCATTCATCACAGTCAATCTGTTAATGCCAGTGTGTGTGTGCGTGTGTGTGGAGGTGATCTCCAATCTGTCGTGCTGCTGTCACCTCACCAGTCCTACATGCAGAGATGGTGAAAGTACACACATTCTTTACTCATGTAGAAGTACAGATACTTGTGTAAAAGAAAGACTCTACTAAGAGTAGAAGTACTGATTCAATTTCTTTATACAAGTAGAAGTGAAAAAGTCCAGGCTCTGAAATGTATTAAAAGTATAAAAGTAAAAAGTAACCCTTTAAAGGACTGTTTCTGTTCTCTTTTTTGTCTTGTTACATCTTGTAATATTTCTTACGTTCTATTAAATCATTTTCATCTTATTACATCATTTTTGTCTTTTGCGTTGTTTTTGTCTTGTTATGTCATTTTCACCTTGTTACGCCATTTACATCATTGTTGTCTTGTTACATCTTGTTACATTGTTTTCATGTTGTTATGACACGTCATTTTCATCTTTGTTGTTTATACAGTTTTTATTGTGTTACATATATGTCTTTTACACTATTTTTGTCTCACTACATTTGTCATGCATGATCTGCACTGATGGATACCCAAAGGAATCGTCTTTGTTGAGTTACTGTCCCGTCTATTTAGACTGAAATCAGTATTGATGTTGGGAAGGTGGCGTGCAATGATGCAAAATAAAAAATAATCAATAATTCCACCCAAATCCATTAAAACGAAAGCAAGGAGCCTGTTTTGAAAATGTATGGAGTATAAAGTACAGATATTTGTGTTAAAAAGTAAAAAGTTGTCAGAAAAATAAATACTGAAGATACAGATACCTGAAAACTCTACTTAAATACAGTAACAAAGTATTTGTACT